>NC_090319.1:313487013-314895630 GCF_040869045.1 Eurosta solidaginis | reverse complement strand
ACGTACATATGTGTAGACGCAATTATTTATTCGTTTATGTAGATACATAATGATTGAATTATTGATGTGAATGTTTGTAGTTTACAGTCTCTCGCGCATACATAGGCGTATAAGTAAATGCATCTGTGTGTGACATCTTTCGGCTGCCTTATATATGTGTATACATGATTTGATTATTGACGTAAATACTGCTTATCGTGGCCTTGGCATCGCCTTAGTGATGGTATAACTTAGTGATGTTAATATCCGTGACACTGCCCTCCACCTAAGTCTGATCGTCCCGATCAGACAAATCTCTTGATCTAAACGCCGCTAGCATCTCCAAATGAACCACCTTTCTATTTCGTGGTTTGCCAATGGTTTGTATGTGGTAGATGGAATTACTGATCTTCTTCACAACCTTGTACGGGCCTTCCCAAATGCACCAAAATTTGGCTGGAACACCTTTCCGCCGGTGAGGGTTGTTTAGCAGTACCAAATCTCCCTCCCGGAAACCTTCCGAATTATTTTCCTGGTCGTACCTGTGTTCCATCTTGCTACTCATTATTCTGGATCGTTCTCTCGCACTCTGTTGCTTGACCAATGAAGAACTACTTTGTAGAGCTTGCTCTTGACGGATTGGCTTCACATACTCAGTATCGTTCCGACGTTTCCCAACAGAAGTGCGCGCTGGCTTGAAACCATCCTTGCATTCTTTCTGAAAAATTCTTTCAGTCATTTTAGTGCATCCATTAGGGTTTGTCGATGCCGCTCTTTTTCTCGCAAGTACTTTTAATTTCGCTTTATTTGGCACATTCGATCCATCAACCTTTCCTTTTGACTTTCGTGGCCTTTGTCGAGTCTTCTCCACCTGCACTCGCTTACTGCTGAACCCTTTTTCCAAACTGAAGTTAAGTGGCGCATCTTGGTTCTCATAATGCATCACCCTTTTCTGCATATCGATCTTGATGTCATGGTCAACCAAGAAGTCCACTCCCAATATGACTTCATCAACGATTTCCGCCACAACGAATTTGTGTAAAACCATGACCTTCCCAATCAGTAATTCACATATCACTTCTCCCTGGACTTGGTTATACTCGCCTGTGACCGTACGCAACCTTGCTCCAGGTAACGGGTTTACTCTCCTGTTGACTAATTCAGATCGAATCAAGGAATGAGATGTGCCCGTATCCACAGTCAGTACACGCTCCTTGCCATCGACATTCCCTCTGACGGTAAGACTGTTCGATTTTCTACCAATTGCAACACAGGTATCACAGGGCATTCAATAGCTGGATCTAGCTCTCGATCTCTACCTCTTACTCGCTCTTGCTCATCTCCTCCAGCTTTGCGTTTACGGCCACACACATTGTTGGAACTATTAGGACCAAGATCGCAATGACGTGCAATGTGACCGGACTTCCCGCATTTGAAGCATTTGATAACTTTTTCACTCCGCTTTTGCGATCCTTTCAGCGCCTCCAATATTGCGTCTACCCACTCTGGCCTTTATACTTCCACACGGCGTGCTTTATATGCTGGTTTACTCAATAGGGAGGCAGTTTCCTGAGTCAATGCATGTGATACCGTTTCAGCAAATGTCAGTCTTGGGTTCGCGTATGTAGCTCGCTTCGTTTCCACGTCTCGTATGCCATTTATAAAACTCTGGATTTTTACCCTCTCGGTGTATTCCACGGGTGCGTCCGCATTTGCGAGATGAGCCAACCTTTCAACATCTGAAGCAAAATCCTGCAATGTCTCATTTGCTTTTTGGTAGCGGTTTTGCAACTCAATTTAGAATATCTGTTTTCTATGCTCGCTTCCATAACGTCGTTCTACAGCAGCCATCAATGCTTCATAATTGTTCCGCTCTCCTTCGGGAATCGTCTGTAGGTTTTCCGCTGCTGGCCCTTCAATGCCACGAACAATGCAGCAACTTTATCTTCCGCATTCCAGTTGTTCACTGCTGCGGTCTTCTCAAACTGTAGCTTGAAGGCCTGGAAAGGAACAGAACTGTCACTGGAGTTTTTACCTTTGTATTACTCGCTGAAGCAGCCGGCCGATTAAGTTGCAATTCCTGTATACGACCTCTCAACGCATCCACCTCTGCCTCGAATTTTTCTTCAAACTGCATTATTTTTTCGTCCATGCGCGCTTCGAGTTTTGATGATATACGCGCCTCTTGTGCTTCTAGTTGTACTGTTATGCGTGTCTCTTGTTCTTTCAGTTGGGTTGCCATATATGTCTTTTGTTCTTCCAGCTGTGATGACATATTTGTGGATATTTGTGATGACATTTCTGTTATACGTGCCTCTTGTGCTTCCATCTTGGATGTTAAAAGTGTCTCCTGCGATTCTAGTTGTGATGCCATATATGTCTTCTGCTCTTCCAGTTGAGATGACACTGTCGATGTTTGAGCAGATATTGCAGCTAAAATCATGTTCAAGTCTGTGCTGGTAACCGTCTGCGATGTTTCGTTTTTCTCATCAATTTTTGTTGTCTCCTCGCCATCAAGATGAAAGACATACTCTTCCACATAAATTCCTTCTGCTTCCATTGCCTCTCGTAGCCGTGCCTGAAGTTCAAGTTTAACGCCGCTTGTATTCAATCCACGGCTCTCCAACTCCTTCTTTAGTTGCTGGATCTTCAATTCACTGAACTTTGCCATGTCCTTGTTGTCCTCTGGAATTTATTCAACAATTCCTCTTCTGACACCAATTGTAACGAATTTGCTTGCAAATCCTCTTATTTGCAATCCTCTGCTAAGTTCGAATCACTAAACTGTTGAATAAATAACTCCAATTTGTAATAATGCAAAATGGCCTTTATTAAAGTACTTCACAATAACAAACTGTGCAACGAATAGCTTGCTTAATAACCACACTGATTGATAGCTCAATGAAACTCTACTATTCAAAATAACACTACTATTGCTCGCTAGATATCGTCTTAATCAAACTGCTTGACAACTCAAATCAAACTGAATTACTTCTTACTCGCCTGCCCCGCTTTTATAGTTTACGCTGCATACTTCTAGGCTCTTCGATTTCCAGAAGTTACTAGTTAGTTTCGGCTACAAAATCGCCAGCCACAACTACGTGCACAAATTATTGCTCTCTCTTGTGACAACTCAGATAAGATATATGCATGTGTTTGTGCATTGCCGCTCCGCTGCTCGTATACGTACATATGTGTACACGCAATTATTTATTCGTTTATGTAGATACATAACACAGTGCTACAAAAAAAAAAAATATCTAAAGAACTTTTGTAGGTACCTAGTGTCCGTTGTAGTTCTTGATGAGTAGATCCAGATGCCGTGTTTCAAAATTTTCTAACACCCCGAAATTTTCAAGTTATTGTTCAAAAACTGTTTTTCTTGTACCTCGCGCATTCAAAAATTCTCTACTCCGTCATTTTTCCATCAATTTTTGGTTGCTTAATAGTCTTGGAAAGCTGAAAGATTGGGCTTTAAAAATATATATACTTGTTCACACTTTTTATAGCAAATTTTTGAGATTTTTTAAAAGTTACCTAAAACCTTACCTTTTTAATGTATCATTTCTGTAATGAATTATTTTTTTTCTTAAAGAGGTTGAGAGAACATTCTATTTCGAGTAAAAAAAGTACAGGTTGATCAAATTCGGTTGAGAATTGTTGAAATGACAACACTTTTTGTGAACAAGAAAATTTTGCTCTCATCGTAGAATCGATATCGCGCCATGTCAGGATTGAATGTATGATTTCAGTATATCTCTGCCATCGTTTTGAACATTCTTATCGTTTCTTTTATTCCACCCATTATTTTTTGTTATAACAAAATTTCATTATTCACTTTAATTATTTAAATTTTTTATTCACTTTAATTATTTAAACAATTTCGATATTTTTTATTTATCTACATATATCATCTCTCGAGTAATTTTATTTCGCTCCTATGTTGGAGAGAAAAAATAAAGAAATAAATAGTTGCAAATATATTTACATAAAATTTTGTTTTATATTATGTACTTAATACAAAAAAAAAACTTCGAATTTCGATAGCTGTTAAAAATGTTTGCTAGATGTTCTACGTTTATAAGCCACATCGTCAGTATTGCGTATTAGAGACCAGCAATAATTTGCCAGAATTCTGATCTGACTTTTTCCGACAAAGTGTTTTTCGATCTCTAATAGTTCCTGATGGAACGTTTCTCCCTGTTCGTCACTGAATTGTCCAAGATTTTCAGGGAAGAAATCCAAATGTGAATGCAGAAAATGGACTTTGTGTCGTTGATTTCTAGGCCGTCAGAGTTTTCTTCATCATCAGCTTCTAATGAATTTTGCAGTTCGGAAATTGCATCACGAATAGTCGATATTTCTGCCTTGATTGGATGAGATACAGTTAACAAATTAGCATATTGTATACGGTCACGGGTTTTGTAGTGAGGACCAACAGTATTTATTTTGCAGAAGTAGCAATCTTCTGGCTTATGGAAAAGTTGACGATGCCATATCATTGGAGTTGAGAATGGTAAAGGTTGTTTGTTGCATTTCCCAGTTTTCCATTTTTTGAGTGCGCTGCAGCACTTCACACAAGCATACTCTGATTCATACAATACATTTTCACTATACACGCGATTAAAGATAGATGTGAAAGCTTCTGTGAGAGCTGCATTGGTTTTTAATTGTATACGATGTTTCGTATCAACGAATAACCCGTAGACGTAACAAAACTTATTACGCTTATCACACATTTTTAAAAAAGTACCTTGTAGCAACACGTACAACCACTGACTGATTTGATTCTACCAAAATGACAGTATCCTAACTTTCGTCTTGTCATTTATCTTACAGAGGCAAAGAGGCAAATGTCTCAGAGAGCAATTAAATAACTGTGTATCTGACTTCCACAAACAAGAAAAACCGTTGTCAAAACCGTGGTCATATCAATTTTTCCTAACACATGATTTGATGATAAAAGTAAATAATTTTGTTTATCTTTGTTTCATAATTAAATCTTAAAAAAAGGTTAAACGGAGCATAGAGAATGCTCAAAACAACGGCGACGATATACTGAAATCATACATTCAATCTTGACATGGCGCGATATCGATTCTACGATGAGAGCAGAATTTTCTTGTTCACAAAAAGTGTTGTCATTTCAACAATTCTCAACCGAATTTGATCAACCAGTACTTTTTTACTCGAAATATAATGTTTTCTCAACCTCTTTAAGAAAAAAACGAATTCATTAAAGAAATGATACATTAAAAAGCCGTCAAACTTTGAAAAATTAAAATAAAACGAGAAAATTTTAGATAACTTTTAAAAAATCTCAAAAATTTGCTATAAAAAGTGTAGACAAATATATATATTTTTAAAGCCCTATCTTTCAGCTTTTTAAAACTGTTAAGCAATCAAAAATTTATGGAAAAATGACGGAGTAACAAATTTTTGAATGCGCGAGGTAAAGAAAAACATTTTTTCAACAATAACTTGAAAATTTCGGGGTGTTAGAAAATTTTGAAACACGGCATCTAGATCTACTCATCAAGACCTACAACGGACACTAGGTCGCTATTAAAGATCAAAATCAGTGTAGCACAGTGTAATGATTGAATTATTGATGTGAATCTTTGTAGTTTACAGTCTCTCGCGCATACATAGGCGTATAAGTAAATGCATCTGTGTGTGACATCTTTCGGCTGCCTTATATATGTGTATCAATGATTTGATTATTGACGTAAATACTGCTTATCGTAGCCTTGGCACCGCCTTAGTGATGGTATAACTTAGTGATGGTATAACTTAGTGATGTTAATATCCGTGACAATATGATTATTACAGCGATGTATTAAGTTATTCATTAGCAGATTTTCCTCGACCTGATGTACAACGTATTGCCGAAAAATGTGGTCTTGGCGAGCTCGAGCGTTTATTAGAGCTTGTACTAGGTAGCGCAGTAAATTGTGCTGCCAAGCAAGATTATATACGACAAATAATGTGCTTGGAAGAAGCACTTCAAGCTAATATTATGCGAGCCCTGCAAGATCTTGAGGAGACTGCCATCTCGTAGCTCGTCAAGTATAGCTAATTTGGATTATAAAATATTGCAGGAAGAACGAGATGGTTTGGCTCAGAAGTGTTTTGAATCTGATAAAAAGGTATTTGGTGGAATTGAGTTTTACTTAAAAAAGGTTATTTGAAATTTGATATTTTACAAATTTTATTACTCATAGAAGAAAAATCTAACATGCAACAAGAGCTCAATAAACTGCAGCATGAAGTTCATCGGTTGGAAAATACAACTGCTGAAATTGGTGATGATATTGTATCATGGTGTCCTGTTCAAGCTGTTATTGTACGTTATTCTGAACTTCGTCGGCAGCTCGATCGAATGAAAAAAGACCATATACAATCCGATGCTGCACGAGAGGACCTGAAATTGAAGGTTCAGCAGCAAGAAGAGGAAATTCAAACAATACAACAGCCTAATGACGATCTGATGGTAAATATCGTCCATATTTATAATGCAACCAAAGATTTGCTATTTTCATTCACGTATTAATTTTATCTTTTTGCATTAAAGAAGTTAATACAGCTTAAAGATGAAGTTGACGTGCTTGCAAAATCTAACAATAAGCTGAAAGACTGCACCATTCAATTGGAAACATATATGAAAAGACTCGAAGAATATAACGATTTATTTTAAAAATTCGTGGAGTAACGAAAATAATTTAAATGAAACGAAACTCGCTGGGTTTTCAAGGCGCCACCCCGTGTTTCGAAGAAAAAATGTTGGTAATTTCCCACCTCTTTTATACTAACATAACGCCAACTTGTTGGTTACAAGTAAAATATTTGCCACGATAAAAGTTACCGTTAGGTAGTATACAAGATTCATTTTGGTTCCAACAAATTAAAAATTTCTCAGGAAAAGCAAAAACCTTATATTTTTATATTCAATACATGGAGATATGACTCTTTAAAACGCCGTTGTTGTTAGTTCTAATACTTTCATATTTTTACTGCAGTGTATTTGAATATATCATACCAAAATCTGTGAAAAATCTATTGGTTAGGGCCTTTGTGAATTAAGCTAACGATATGTACCTGTAAGATAACAAATAAAAAGAATAACAATTTTTATCAGGTCTTTTTTTATTTATAAGCTAAAATCATTACATGATTTTTATAACTAAATTCATTGTATTTAAAAACACTATAGTATTTAAGAAAAGGTACTGCAATTACTACAAATACTGTAAATGTTTTGAAAAGTAACTTAAAGTAAACTTGTTGTTTTAAATTTTATATAAACGTTTTCAGTATTTAGGCTATGTGCGAGTTGACCTAAATTTCTACCTAAATAAATAAGGCAGTGCAAAATACACATTTAGAATTTTTATGAGCATACTTTTCAACCTAAATTCAAATGTCAAATTTCAACAAAAATATTGATTTTTCAATATTGTATATGCAAATTAATGGCGCTTGTCCATTCAATTTAAGTAAATCATAGAGCATAGAGCGATGATCCCTGCTGCGATTAACATCCGATCGATTGTACCTGATGGTGAGCTCAATTTTGTTCAAGCTGATGTTGGCGACACAAGAATGGGATCCTCTTCAAATATGGGCCGCAATCTGAACATATTTGGCAGCCAAGTGTACCAATTGGCCTAAAGAAGTTATTGGAGGTGTACCAACATTACAGTATTGAATTCGAGATTGTGGGAAAGGTCATTGTGCACGTGCTCCACTAAAAAAAAAAAAAAAAAAAAAAAAAGTGCTCCACTATGTCCGAAAAAAAGCCTTATAAAAGGAGCCACTGCATTTTCTTGAACTGCTATCTTGGGATATGTACTTACCGCGGACCCTAATTGACCTCTGTTATTTTTAAGCATGAAAACGCATCAAAAATACCAAATTTGCCGTATTGTTATTGTTTTCTTAGCAGAAATAAACAATTTAGGTTTTCAAATCAACTCGCACAGTTTTGACAGCTTTTTCCTAAATTATTGCAGTGCTGAAATTTCCAGTGGAATATTAGTTTAGGTACCTAAAATTTAGGCGAACTCGCACCCAGACTTAATATATTTTATAAGTTTTGAAAGTAAATTGTAAATCTTTACAAAGAAATACGAGAAAACTATTTGTCAATATTTTTCAACTTGGAAAATTTCAAATTATTTTCATAAATGTTTATTCATGAGAGGGAATGGCTACATTTAAACCGTTTCCTGGATTCCCATTAGAATTGCAGCCATTCTTCATTAAATGTATGCATGAAATTCAGTATACATACACATAGTATGTATTTGTTAATATTATTAAAATGATTGAAATAAAAGTTGTCATTTATTAAAAGCTTTCTTTTAGAAATTACATTGTAAGCTTAAAAGTAAGCAGCCGTTTCGATTATTTCACGTCTAATTCTAAACAATTTTAAAACAAAAAATCAACGTTTTGTAAGCGTTTTGAAATGGGAGATAAATGGAATGAGGTATGGAGAAGAATAAGCAGAAAAATATAGTAGAAGAGAATGGGATTGAGGGTGAAGGGGATGGGGCTCACATTTTAAATGTAGGCAAAACCAATTTATGTGTAAGAACGTCTGCCGGGTAAGCTAGTTATGTAAAAAAAAGTATATAAATTGAATATGATAAAAATGTTCGCTATTTTTTGAGCACAGGTGTACAACATGTAATGCCTTTATTCGGAATCGGAAAATGGATTTAAGTCCCGCTTTCTCAGTTCGATTTCTAAATCGTTAAGGGCACAAACACGTTTGTGTTTTTCTTCCCTAATCTGTAGCGTCCGCTCCTGGATTTGCAATATCCGCTCTTGAATCTCCACGAATCTGCCAAGCTTGGCATCCATATTGAGCTTTGCCTCATTTGCGGATTTTAAATTTTGCTCCTCACCAACTTTTCTCCTCCTCAACGAAGTGGACGGAGCATTATAATCTTCAAAGTCATAATCAGTAACTTTGAACTTCTGTGTCGAAGTTGTTGGGTTGTTGTCCGCATCAATTTCAATTGAAGGCATCTCTTCCTGCAAATACTCAATGGCTTCAAAGTCCTTGCTTACCTCGTTTGGAGATTCAGGAAATGGTTGGGAAGATCTCTTCGAGATGTTACCCCAGGTTTGCACTCTTTGCAGACTCTCAACCGTCGCTTCTAATCCACTTGCTTCAATTATATTTTCCTCCGCTGAAGTAATTAATTTGTCTTCGTTAGGTCCACCACCAGTCCGAGACTTTGAGCTCCAGTTAAGTCAGTTTTCGTTTGGCTTGGTATTTTTGGTCAGCATATGCCTACAAATTATAAATATCAAAAAATTACATATTAGCACTGAACTAAATATGTGTACATATGCGTATGCTTAAAAGATTTCGCCACATTTAAAAGCAAAAACACGGAAAGAGTAAAGAACTTGAAGAAAATGTAAGGAAAATAAATAGTTTGCTTACCTGCGAAACTATTTAAATGTTAATAATTATATCAGTATCTTAAATTTTTGTGTATGTTGGTAGGTGATTTGTGAACAAAACAGATGTTTTATATTAGTGCTACCAGCTCTCATAAAGTTGATCCAGATCGTTCCAATGAGATTTGATCATGAGCCAGAGCTCGATAACTCAATGAATCGCTCCTAATGTCTTTAACCCGTTTATTCGGCGATGACCGGCGGCTGCCAGGAGCTAAACAATGTAATACGATAAATAAACGGACATTTTTAGGTTGCTTTAACATAATATTATTGTGCATTCCTACAAGTGAAAAATTCTCCTATTCCTCAATTGCCAGGTAAGTAACCTGTCAAATAAGGCTCACAGAGAGAATGGCTGTCATGGATAGAGAAAAGAAGAAAGGTTTGGTTTTTGCTCGCGGTAAATAAATTGATTCGCCGTGAATTGCTCATTTGTGTGAACAGTGGTCGACTGCTAAAGCGTCTCCGAAAATATCGGAAATACGCATCTTGATCTTAGCTATAATTATCCGAAGGCGGAACAATTTTAATAATGTCTAGAGATATTTTCTTGTGGTTGTTCAAATTTTCATAATTTTGTTATACACAAAGAGAAAAAAAGTATAGAAAGATGTTTCGCGCGGATTTTTTTTGATCCCAACCCGGTGCTGGTCCTACCCAGTGTAGTTTTTTATAAACTTGGTCAAAGGCCGCCAATACGCAAAAATACTAGGATGCCACCCCCGGTTTCGGGGCGTTTCGGTGAAATTGTTGGTTTTTCATAAATATTGTATGACAGGTTCAATTTTTTTTTTTCGCCATCGGGCTATTGATACGTCAACTGCCTGACAGGATGTTCAAGATGGCTACTTTGAATCGTTCTGGCAGCGTTTTGACAGGATGCTCAATATGTCGGTGCATAGGGTCGGCTATATGCAGCCGGTGATAGAAAAAGATACAGAATGAGACAACGATGATAAATTAAAAATCAGGTGATCAGTTCTGTTTGTAATTTTGACTTCTATTACCTATATGACACTATTTTATTTTCGTGTAGTTTTTCTTGTATTTTATCTTAATTTTTTTTGCACTCCCTCCTATTACGGCTTCAGTACTGCTATAAGTGTGCAAACTATATTTCAAAAACTAACGAAATACAAGGAAAATACAATCTAGTTCATTAAAAACAAACGAGCCAGTTTGTATTTCGATAGGTTTTTTTGACATTCGGCCGATTTTCTTTATTTTTTTCTGACACATGAAAATTTTGTTTTTAGTTTGAAAATTTGGTACATAAAAACACAATTAAAATCAACTTTCTTGTGAAAAAAGTGAACCATTAGAGACCAAAATAATTTTCGCGTGTTATTTGCATTGTTTTTATTGTTAAAAGTGTTAATGTAAAAATAAAATGTAAAACATAAACAAAAACATGTCAAACTCACTAATGTGGGGGAATAGTGGTCTCGCTTTTTCATGATAGAAATTGTTTTTGTCTTTTAAAGTTCCGAAAAAGTTTCGTCAGTTTTTTTAACTTGGAATCCAAGCAAAAATAAAGTAGTGTCATATATGCTTATGCAGAAGTTATCACACTTCTCCCATAACGATTTATAGCATGTTGATTAGCGAACCGTATTCCAACGGGGAGTACCATAACAATTTACAATAACCAAACTGCGAGAATAGTGGTGATTAGTGATGGACGCTACAGCGATTTTGAGCTATCAGTGGAAATAGATGAGGCGATTTTTGAATCGCGGCTATTTTTTGTAGCTATAGCCATCGCTTTCATTTATTTTTAATAGTATGTTCAAACAGAAAAATAAATTGAGGCAATATCAATTCAAATTGAGTGGTGTTCATACAACTCAATTTAGCTTATACAATAGTAATTTGATGGCCGGTTGGCTCATCTCTACAGCAACAACATACTTGTGTTCAGAATGTCAAAATGTGCGTGTTGGAATTAGGTGAATGGAATGGAATGAAAACATATAACTTTGAAATTTGTGTGTGTTGTAAGATAATGTCATGGTTCAATTATGTACAGGTTGGCTCATCTCATCAGCTGATTTTATTTATGTCATTGCATGGTCGAAAGGGATTGTCAAAAGGAGATGGCAAACTTAAAATGAAACCAACACATTGGCAACATTTTACTTACACATACAAAAACTGCTAAGTTTTATGTTTCCATTCCATACCATTCGCACCAACACCAATACACAGATTTTGACAATTTGAACAGACATATTTTGTTGCTTTACAGATGAGCCAACCTGTATATAGTTGAACCATGGATAATGTGTTCAATGTTTTGGTTTCATTTTGAGTTTGCCATCCTCTTTTGACAATTCCTACTCCAGTGAAATGAAAAAAAAATTTCAGCTGATGAGTTGAGCCAACCATATAGTTGAGCCATGCGCAAGTGACGTTTAAATCTACTCAATAAACACACTTTACAAGGTTGTATTTACTGTTTGGAACAATTTATTACGCAATTTTTTTTAAATTGGCAATTTGTTATTACAATTTATTATATGATAAATTGCGTAATTGCCCAAATGGTATAAATTGCCAATTTGGCTTGTGTTTGTACCTAGTATAATAAGCGAATATGCAATTTGTATACTTGGATATACAAAATTAATGTTTAAGTTTGTTTACCGGAGTAGATTGAATGTTATACATTAATTTAATTTAGTATACAGAATATGTGAACCAAAATTGGAATAAAAAGAAAAAAATATGTAGCTTTTATTGTAAACTGATGTAATGTAAAGTTCTAATTTTCTGAGATATTATGATACAATATTATTAACTGGCTGACGACACAATGTTTAGTCTCGTATCACACTCAATGCGATAAAACTAGCTGAAATAGATGTCTATGCATCTTTGTTTTATAAATTTTGCTAATTGATTTTTAAATGTAAGATGAATCAACCCGAAATAAATCTGTATATGTAACACCATAAAAATATGATTTATTACTATAATTTTTATACTACACCGTTGTATTCAGAAGTCCTCCATATGAATTTGTATTTGGCTGCATAATGTTTTTATAGTAAAGTGAATAAATTTTTAATGAAAACTGCAGAGGAAAAATATAATAAATTCTTCAAACTATTATAAAAATATTCTTTGAGAGAAAATTAGCCACCCACTTAAGTAACATCGAAATTAGCTGGAGAATTTAACCATAAAATATGACAAAACTTGAATTGCATTCTCCCAAAAAACCTAAAGTGTGATTTACATCTGTATACAATAAGAAGCGTGATATATATTTCTATAATTATTTTATTTTTCCATCAAAAACACAAATTTTATAAAACTGCTAACGGCTACTGCCTAGAAGTAAGCAACCAATCTTAGACCAAGTCTAAAGACTCAGGTCTATTTGGCATCATTTGTAATTAAAAAGCAACCGAGTGAAGAAATATAGCTTCGAGAAGAAATATCGCTATTTGCGAAATGCTGCCAAAATCGCCAATTACTGATATATTTGGATACCAATAGCTATCGCTATTAGCGATTTTTAATTCACCGCGTTGCAAACAAGAATAGCGAAATATCGTTCCATCACTAGTGGTGGTTAACTTTCTTTGTGCAGCGGATGTAAGTTCTGTGAAAATAAAATTGTTTGGTGTAATTTTCATATTATTTGTGCAAAATTATATTGAAAGCATTACAAAACTGCGCTAGTACCTATAGAGTATCTAAAAAATAAGAAATACAGATGTTAAGTACTTTTTATAAGGCGTATAAAAGTTCTTTAAATGTTGAACCGTGTCAAAGTAAAAATCGATAAGTTCCAGAGCAAATGTATAGGCTCCAGGTGGGGTGGTGGGCGGGAGCCATGTATAGGTCCACGTTACTTATATTCTTTAATTTTTTTGTTCTCTGCAGTGTTCAGTGGGGTAATGTTACCATATGGGAGGTCTATATGCTTTACTACATCAGCATTGCTTTGCTATGGATGCTATGAATAAGCGCTATTGATTTTTATTTGTGTGTTGATTTGGCATAAAAGGCAGCAGAATCAGCAGCAATAATGGTAGCTTGACTTATGCAGTGGTTGAAGGTGCAAACTAAATTGTAATTTATGTAAATTCTTTTGCCAGTATCTGCAGTGTTGTTAAATTGATGGGTTTCTTAAAATATATCCTAAAGTGTATCTTATAGCTTTTTAACCATGGGTTCGGTTATTAGGACAATAAGGGGACGTTAAGTTGGTTGAAAGTTTAAGCGAATCTTATAACCATTTATGCCTCAAGAAGGGGCGGTAATTACAGTGGTTATATTTAAGGTGTACGTTGGCCACTTTAGCTGGAGAGTATGCGAAAAAAAATATACAAATTAATTATCCCAGTGGATTTAGAGAATTTAGATTGGGTAGTATTTTGTGACTACTCTAAAGTGTATCTTATAGCTTTTTAACCAAGGGTTCGGTTATTAGGACAATAAGGGGAAGTTAAGTTGTTGGAAAGTTGAAGCGAATCTTATAACCAATTATGCCTCAAGAAGGGGCGGTAATTACAGTGGTTATATTTAAGGTGTACGTTGGCCGCTTTACGAGTGTATGCGAAAAAAATATACAAATTAATTATCCCAGTGGATTTAGAGAATTTAGATTGGGTAGTATTTTGTGACTACTCTAATCTTTGTTTTCTAGGTAACTCCCCTATATATTATCATATAATATTTGCAAAACCAATAATAGAACATAAAGCCACTCACATGAGCAAACAGAATTAGTAGTTATTACTTATTTCATTAAGGAGTGTGCGTATTGTGTTTTGTGATATCTAAACTCAATTAATCATTACACAAACAGTAATTCGTCATGCCACTGTGTACTAAACCTTAAAATTTCATCAGGGCTAGACTACCGAGACGTTGTCAATAGGAGTTGGTTCCGCATAGCAGTTGAATGGCTGCTTTGTAATAGAATGCTCCACATACAGGATGTACATTATTGACGTGCGGGTGTTTAGTACGAGTAGATAAGAATTGGTTGGTGCATTAGTTTTGCAATGGCCGTGTTTTTGCTGAAGCGCATAATAGTCTAAATCGATGTAGTGGTCATGTCAATGAAGTAATGTTTCTACAACATCAACAATTCACTTCAAATTGTACTTAAATAAAAAAAAAAAAACAAAGTATTTGTTTAACTTGTTGCGTAGATTTCCTCTGGCATTGTTTTTTTTTATAAGAAGCATTTACATACACACAAACATGTCATACATTTATACAGACAACTTGGCTATTTGTCAGTATCAAATACCTTAATTTATTTAACAATGAATTAAGCGCTTTAAAGCAAATTTTTTATGAATTGAAAAGAATGTGAAACTTACAACTTGATAATGATGAAAGGGCAAACCTTTGTTCTCATTTACTTAATGATTCCTGAAAGATTTTAAACGGCTAATGGTTGTTCGTACAGGAACCCTGTCTTTTTAACTGCAAAAGTGTATGTTATGCGAATGAAAGATGACGCTCCGGCTAAAAAAGTATTCATATCGGAACCTGCCTATGGATGCAGAGGTAGAGGGGGCTCCTACGCCTTGTTGGCCAACCATAATTAACGTGTTACGACAGGCATGCCTACCGCAGGAATATTCTAAGCCACTTAAACCTGTTTAATCCCATCGGCTAAGCACCTTGTTGTTGTTGTTATAGCGATTAGGTTACTCCCCGAAGGCTTTGGGGAGTGTTATCGATGTGATGGTCCTTTGTCGGATACAGATCCGATACGCTCCGATAACACAGTACCATTAAGGTTCTGGCCGGACCATCTCGGGAACGATTTATATGGCCACATTAAACCTTCAGGCCATCCCTCCCTCCCCACCCCAAGTTCCATGAGGAGCTTGGGGTCGCCAGAGCCTCGTCTGTTAGTGAATTGACAATTGGGTTGGAGAAGCTATATATTGCGCTACACAATCCCTTGAATCCCTGGCTAAGCACCTGTTAACGATAAGTGGCGATGCAATACTAATTAACTGTTTTCTATTTCTAATTTTATTCCAGCCACATAAAGCAATTCAATTAAATAAGAAATACATATATTGACCAGAAAGCTGAATTAGGAAGTCCGCTGCTTCAGTACACTAGGTTGCTGTTGTTGTAAGCAAAAAAAAAAAACAAAAAAAACGAAACAAAACCAAGATGGGGTCTCTATTTCGTAGTGAAGAGATGACCTTGTGTCAACTCTTTCTACAGAGCGAAGCTGCCTACGCTTGTGTCTCAGAATTAGGCGAATTGGGCCTGGTGCAATTTAGAGATGTAAGTATTCAAACCTCAGTAAAAAAAAGATCTCTGAAGAAAATTCTATCTTAGAAAACTATATAAAAGTGCACCGTCCCGGAATAAAATATGTTAGACAAAGCGTTTTTGAACGAAATTAATTAGCGCTTTCTAAAAAAAGGAATAATTACCACTATATTTATCTTACAGCTCAACCCCGACGTAAATGTTTTTCAACGTAAATTCGTCAATGAAGTACGTCGTTGCGACGAAATGGAGCGTAAATTGCGTTATTTAGAAAAGGAAATTAAAAAGGATGGCATACCCATGTTGGATACGGGTGAGAGTCCGGAAGCACCACAACCCAGAGAAATGATTGATTTAGAGGTATGAAGTAATGGGATACTAATCGAAATTATTCATATATGTATGTAATACTCCTATATTGCTAATAGAAAATGTTCGCAATGTGTTTTGAATTCGAAATCAAAACAAGACAGCCTATAAAATTTGTGTGATTGTAGCAGCATAAGTGTGACAAGAAAAAATTTAAATGATGTATATTGGCACGATTTTCCGTCATCCCTTGTCAAATTTGTTTTTGAGACAAACCGGTTTCGGCGATGTGCCATCATCAGTGTCGATTTTCGTTCTGATCTGTTGTTGTCGTTTGTCCTGTATTTATAGTTCGTAGGTATATGAGCAGGTATTGTCAAATTGATGCTTGTGTATATTTAGTTATGTGTATGTGCTGTGTGTTCGTTCAGAACCGAGGGTGGTTTACTAATCGATTTGTGTGGCTGACTGGGGTAGGTAGAAATCTGTGATTTTAGTCGTTTGACCTTCTTTGTCGGTTTTTTGTTTTGGTGTGTTCATTGTTTTGTGTTTATTTGTTGTTGTGTGTTTGTCTGTTGTACCTGTGTCATTAAGTTGTTTCCTGTAACCAAGTTTTAAAGGCTCGAATATTGTGTCAGAAATTGTGTTTATCTGTTTGTTTATTATTCTACCGTCGAATGTTTTCTGTTTGTAGATTTCCATGTTTTCGAGTACGTCGAGACGTCGGCCCTTTTCTTGTATGTGAAGAACCCTAACTGTTTTATTGATGTTAGCTGGGGAACATTCATTCTCGACCATGTGATTCGCGAAGTTAGACTCGGGTATAATGTTTGGATTCCGTATTTTTTTGTTGTAATCTCTAATATGTTCTCTGAACCTCGTTCGTATTTGCCGTCCTGTTTGTCCTATGTAACTATGCTGGCATCCGCATGTAAGCTTGTATACGCCGTGGCTGCTAAACGGATCCTCTGAGTTAATGTTAGTTCTTAGTTTTCGCCCTAGATTGTTCGATGTTTTGAATGCTGTGTTAATGTTGTATTTTTTAAAGAAGTTTGCCAATTTATATGTTGCTTTTTCAGTATATGTCATAGTCGTCCAGCTATTATTTTCCTTTTCATTATTTCTTTTTGGTTCTCCATTTGTCCTTCTGAGCTTATCTACTAGTGCTTTTTTATATCCGTTGTTTGCAGCGATATTATATATGACCTCAAGTTCTCTCTTATATGCCTCTTGTGTAAGAGGTGTTCTTTCAAGTATATGTACCAAGTGCCTTAATGCTGCATTTTTATGCTGTTGAGGGTGATTTGAGGTATTGTGTATTATTGTGTCGGTGGCCGTTGACTTTCTATATATGTCATAGTTAAATCTTTTGGCTGATTCGATTATGAATATACCCAGCCAAAATTTTTTCAAAATTTTGATCAAAAAATATTTAAATATCATACCCCAAGATGGTTTAAAACGTTCAAATTTAAAAGCATTTTCTATTCGAAAATTAATGTATCGTCGGGAGAAAAATGTAACTTAAATGTGATTATTCTTGAATAATCATTTATGATTCCTATTTCGAAACGCTTTTTATTCATATTTGATATCCATAATCGAATCAGCCAAGATCCCGCATTCCGGAATTGTTGTATTTGTAATCGAATTTGAAAAAAAAGTTTGATGACGTAACGCTTTTGAAATTTTTCGACTTATTACATTTCTCTCATATTTCGCTACCAGTGTTCGGAGTATTTAAAACTGTTACCTGAGTAAACGTCTACGCCGGAGTAAAAATTAAATTTTCGGAGTATATTTTTTCTTCCTTTTTGAAAGCGGGCGAACAAACAACATCAAATTGATTTGGTGGCTTGGCAAACCTTTCGATTGTGTTTTTGGAATGTTTCTCAGCAAAAAAGTTATCTGCCTTAGCAGATGCACATGGAGTCGGCCTAAAACGTGTAGGATTACCAATTAATGCTCCCATTAACACACCACATTCTATCTCCCCGCATATTTATCGCGAAAAGATATTATTATTATTTTCGGTTTACCATACATACTTCATGCTCTTTTAATGACAGAAGGTTTCAAGACCGGGCAGATTCCTGTAGGAACGATAATGGCGACCTGGTAACTGACGTACAGAGTGTGGGGGAAGACGAACCCGATACCCCGATCGCCGATGACGAAAAACACTCCCCCGCATCCAATATCACTGCTAAAAAATCGCAAGGTGCCAAGAAATGACGGCATACCCACCGGGCTGTTCAAACATGGAGGCGAACAGTTGGTATAAGATAAAGAAGCAAAAAAAGTTGCAGTAAATTTTGACAAGGCCTTTGTAGCCACGTCACTGTTGACGGATATAAATTTGAGACTGTGAAGGATTTCGTTCATTTGGGAAGCAACATTAAAAGCAAAAACAATTTCGGCCTAGAAATCAAACGGGGAATAAAATAACTCTTGCCAAGAAATGATTCTTTAGGCAATTGAAAAGTAAAGTCCTCTCTCGACGAACAAAATTCTAGCTCTACAAGCCACTCAACATACCTGTCCTGATGTATGGCTCGGAATCATGGAAGGTGTCGAGAGAATATGAGATGGCTCTTGGAGTATTCGAGAGAAAAATTCTCCGGCAAGATTTATAGTACTATCCGTGATGTCGACGGCGAGTATCGAAGGAGGTATAATGATGAGTTATATGAGCTTTACGCAGACATGACGATAGTGCAGCGATTGAAAATCCAAAGGCTTCGCTAGCTAGGACGTTAAGCGGATGAACGAATACGCTCCGACAGTTTGTATACAGAGGAAAGAGAAAACCTTCACTGAGTTTTGAGAGACAGTTGGAGGAAGATTTGGCCTCGCTTGGTGCCCGCAATGGGCACCTGTTATCGCAAAACAGTCGTAGCTGACCTCAATGCCTCAACGTTCTTCATTTTTATATAAAGCTACAAGAAGAGATGTATGTTGAATTTTGGCAGGATTTACAGATCGCGTCCGGACACATTTTTTGCTATTCCCGTTCCGTACGAAAAAAGTACAAAAACTGAAAAAAGTGTAAAATGTGAAAAAACATGTCTTAAGACACGAAACAGTTAAGACACGAACAGTCATTTCATCCAATCGGCACTTGTAAACAATCAGCTTTTCATGCGTATACAATAAAAACTTCAACCAAAAGATATTAGGTAATGTAGGGTCTATATTTAGTTATTTATTTTATTTATGTTAATATTTTTACTTGTTTCTTAGTTGTGATATTTCAAGTTTTTTTTTTAAATAATTAAGTTACCTTTTTTAAATGAAAATTTTTAAATTAATCAAAAAAAGAAAATTATATAAACAAATAAATTTTGTTCAATAAACATCTAAAAATAAATGAATATGTATAAAGATTTATAAAATAGTTTTTATAATAAACTATAGGTAATTATACTATTCAGTTTCCAACTCGACCCAAATAAACCTTTGAGATATAAAATGTAGTAGGAGGTAAGAGCGGAACAAAATAATCCGATTGGAATATAGTTTGAACACTGCGTCAGCAATGAAACATTTTATCAAAAGCGTGACGCCACATCCAGAAAATTTATTTGACAGCTTACTATGATTTTTTGCTCTCTCATTTTTTAATGCGGGATCTATTTATTGGTTCATTTTTGATATCATTGTAAAATTGAGCTTTAATTGTTTTAGAGTAATATTTGACTGCTTTTCACAGTAATTTTCTGATCATATTCGTCAACATATTTCATTCGTTTAGGTTGAGATTTTTGAACCATTTTTGAATGCGATTATGATGCAATTATTATTCATATCTTATTCAAAATAAGATACCACATAATAATCTTATTTCATCAGCGAAAAAAAGCATGCGGAAGTGAGCTATTTGAACTAAAGGTCACTTGTAAACAAACTTGACAGATATCCCCCTGCGACTACAACATCCAACATCAGCATTATCGTCTGCATATTAAAACACGGATGCTATACTGGATGTTGAAGCCGTATCCAGGTATGTCAAGATAGTTTCACTTAACTGGGGGTCAAATAGCTCACAACCTTTGTATTTTCTGGGAAGCGTGTTACGGTCTGCTGTTATGGTCTACGGTTACGGTCCACTTGGGAGCGTGTTCGCGCGAACACACCTAGTGACTGGTGATGGGGCGAAAGTTGCGATAAAAAGTATCGGAAAACAAGGAAAAAAACAGACCGGCCATCACTAGAGAAAAAATTGGCAATGAGTTTCCGGAAAAAAGTGTGATTGGCTGCAGCTAAAATTGTGGCGGCCTGGCGATATATAAAAAAAAAGGGATCGTGTAACATCGGTTGACACAACTTCAATAGCAAGGCGCCAACTACTTTATTAACATTATTGCTACGTCAACTGCACATCCCCACTTATATTTAACGAATCGCGGAAGAATCAAAAGACTGCAACGAGGAATTGCAGGCCCAACTACTTGAAGAACAAACAAGTGGGAATAAACCTTATCACGGTGGTGTCGTGTTGACACAAGCGCAACGTATATAATATCTAGTGAAGTAAGTCGGCGTTTCACAGTCACACTTAGTGAGGAAAGTTTTAGGATTCCGATACGGATTCGGACGGTACTGAGCTAAATGTTGATGAGAACCGTTGCAATCCGAAGATAAACCCCTTTCTCTACGTTACGAAGTACCCTACCACCTTCGGAAAAACGTCCGACCACCAATTCCGCCTCCAGGGCCAGCAGTACGCTGCCGCGTAACACAACTAACGTCAAAATGGCCAAGTCATCCAGATCGTAAAGGCCAGCACAAAGCTTTATCGCCACCAGGTTCATTCGATTACCTCGGACCAGAGCGCAACAACTACCAACAGTACCAACACGGCGTGCCCGAGACCGCGTACCACAACCAACAACAGCGTCGGCTTCACCGGCAAAGTCACCTTCACACGCCGGCAGAGACCCATGGTACGTACTCTGTCGGCCATGTAAGTACCAGCAAGGTATAACTTTAGATATAATTACCCTACAAAAAATTCTGGTCACGAAACTTACCCACGCCCATGCAAATGTGACTAAGAATATAACCTATGACTGTATAATAACTAGTCAAACGGCGTGGAATGACGAGAGCATTTTTACAGGGTAGTTAAAGGAATTTCCAAGTGGTACTTAGAGGGTTTTATACAGCCCGGGTAAACCATTCGACAAGGCTCGATCTTTTTTCGTCAAAATCACGACATTTTTTAAGAATTATCAGCATAAAAGATGAAAGGATAGTTCAACTTATTATAGAAAAAAAAAGTTACACATAAATGATTTCCACTATTTAAGTTTAGCTTGTATTAATTATCTAACCAAAAGAATTACTACATGAACACTTATGTTTTGCAACTTGACAAGATATTAAAGAATGCAACAACAGATTAATATGCAAAATTATTTACACATTTAAAAAGGGTTGTTCACAAATAAACAGGCAGTTTTGTCTCAGTCAGGTCAAGCAGCACTTACCTGTTAGAACGCTCGACACTAATTCCAACATACGCCGTTTTTTGAGAATGCATCTTATATACATTATATTGAACAAAACTCCTTAAATATAACTAAAATTGTATTCAGCAATTTACGAGTTTAATTCCATTTACCTAATACCTACCTAAGCATTAGCTTTACAAAAAAAAAAAATAAAAGGCATACATTTTTTTTATCATTTTAAGAATATATTTTGTCGCTTTAAAATGTTTGAAGTTAGCTCTATAAATTTTATTGATAATAAGCCGTCGCTATCACGTGAAACATTTTAGCGATTAATTTTTGGGAGCTCAACCATAAATTTAAAGAATTTTTTTTTTTGCGACAGCAACCATTCGTCGATTATGCACGAATTGGCAAAAGGATTTTGAATTTAATTTTTTTTCTTATATCTTACAAATGCAATATATATATATATATATATATATATATACATACATATGAATCCCTATTGCGAACAACAAGACGAAAGTAATCTACGTGCACGTAATACATATTGCTATCGCAATTTCATCCTTATTGCTTTTGTAAACACTCTTCTTGGTACATATTAGAAATTATTATCATTATACTATGCACACTAGCATTATACCAATTTGATATTAGGTTACCCGCAAAATAAGTTCTACTATAACATCATAATAATTTTTGTAAGTGAAAAAAAAAACAGATAATATAGTGATTATCATAACAATGTACTTTAAGGGCAACCCCTTATGATAATAACCAAAACAGAACTTTATATATATTTTTTTGTTAACAAAATATAAGCAAATTATTTGAATACCTTTGTTGTTAGAGAGTGTAGTTTATATTAGAATTTAGCTAATAATTCAATGATTTTTCAGAGAAAAGGTTTAAGGCATTAATAATGAGTATTGAATAAAAATTGTATTTATAATGGGAATGCTGACGTCGCCCTTTATTTAGAAGGGATAGGGTAAACCAGGTAAGGGGCCACAGGAAAATATAGGTGCGTCGGTGGCCATGGATTTTGAGGGTGGGTATAAGCACCGGGCGTCGCAACAACACCCGCGGCGCCCCCATGTATATTCGGCCCTTTTCTTTTTTATTTAAATTTTTCAGCGTTTTTTTTTTTGGAATTTCAGCAGTTAGTAACCGGTCGTGTCCGGTTCGGTAATTTTTTTTTTTTTTGCGCCAGTTTTTTTTTTGAATTTGAATTTAAATTTTTGAATGTTAACTTATTCAGTCAACAAATATAATCAGAAAATATTCAGAAAGGTGAATTAAAAATGATTATAAATACTACTTGATCACCTAAAGTAAACACATTTCATTCAAATATGATTCCAAAATGTCATTGGAAAACTATATTCAGTTTTTGATCACCGAATGTATTTATATTTGATTATTCTTTTTGTTGTTTTTTATGAAATATTAAAATTTAGTCATCAAGGGACTTCAAAAATGATTCCAAAAAGTGATCGAAAAATGTTTTTCAATTTTTGATCATCAAAAGTATTCATATTTGATTATTTCTTTTGTTCAATTGTATGATAACTTATTATTTAGTCAGAAAGAGTAATCAAATTGTATTGATATGTAGAGGAATTCAAAATTTAATCACCTAAATGCTGAGTGGGTATCGACACTGATGTTTGGGAATGTACCTAGCCTTTTGTAGCAATATAGGAGTATTACATATATGGAAGTATTATTATAAAATGTTGTAACTTTAATTTAAAGGCCACTTTTGAAAAATTGGAAAACGAATTGCGTGAAGTAAATCAAAATGCGGAGGCATTAAAACGTAACTTTTTGGAGTTGACCGAATTGAAGCATATTTTGCGTAAAACACAAGTTTTCTTTGATGAGGTAAGTTGGCTGATGGTTAACATACACTTAAACATACATTTATATACAGTATTTTATTTAATTTACTATATAATAGCGTACACAGATATAGATTAATTAATTAATTAAGATTATTAATCATCCGGTTATTTAAATAGTGGGCTAACCGTAACAAATATTTTCAATTGTATAACAAAACACAAACCGTGGCTTAAACACACTTTTACGTATGCAATACAAGGATTTTATATCGTAAATGCTTTTGCAAAGCAACTCATCGAGAGTCATAGATTTTGTTATTCTTAGCTTCAATCATCGATTTACCATGAAGCATTAGGGTGGTTACAAGGTATATGGTGAATAAATTAATTTTTGTTCTATCTTTCGGGCACCCTCCTAAAATATGCCAATAGACCAGAAAACGATTATTGCAAAGTTTCAGGCCAATCCGATAATATTAACACGTGCCTCATTAAGGTCAAAGTGGGGAAAAACAGCGATTTTTCAGAAAAAAATTAAATGTTTCGTCAGTAAAAGTGAAACCATTTATGCCATGAACTTGACTCGTATACCATTGAATATTGTAACGTCCATAGACGTTTGCATGGAAATTCAAAATTATTAACTATGACCTGATCTGATAAATGCTAAATACTGCTAAAAATAACCGTTTTATAGAAATATTATTAAGATCAAAATCAATACAAATAAAATTACCTATCGAATGGTGTACGAGTCAAGTTCCTTGCTTAAATGGTTTCATTTTTACTGACGAAACACAAAAATTTTTTTCTGAAAAATCGCTGTTTTTCCTAATTTTGACCTCAATGAGGCATGTGTTAACATTATGGGATTGACCTGAAACTTTGTATGTATCATTTTCTAATCTATTGGCATATTTTATGGGGGTGCCCCAGCGGAAAATCTAAAATTGATTTCTTGTGGCCACCCTAATGAAGCATGTATAAGTTTATTGAAAATGCCAACCATTCACTGTTAGAGATTTCTTATAAATTTGATTATGCATTTTTTCATTCGAAAGTTATAGCTGATCATTATTTTGAAATAAACGCACTTTGATCCCTTAGTTTGTATTAGGTTGGAGCAAGTTCGAACGGTTTTCCTTAAACCATGTTGTAAATTCGAATTATATATATGAAGTTTACATTAGCACTAAGATGGTACATTTTAGATAAAAACAAATTCATGCTTGATGATGATAAATGTACAAACACCATTTCGAGCATATTTAATATTTAAATTCCAATAATTTTGCAAAAGCATCGGCGGTATAATATAATATACTATAATAACAAATCGAAAGCTTATATTCAATATAATTTATTTTCGAAACTAACTTGTTCATAATAACATGCACCATAAGTCCTAATGTCATATAAAAAATTCAATTCGATCTTTTATCTCTCCACTAATTCTAATAAAACAAATTTTTGTGAAAGTTTCAGATATAGGTATTATGTTGAAGCTAAGCTCTTGTGATAAATCCTTTTTTTTTCAAATATTTTTTCTAATCAAATTAAATTACTAATGCACACATGAGTGAATCTAGAATAACCTTATGATTACCTCCACATCCCGCACTCCACTGTTATGAATGTGTTTTGAGTTGAACGCCCCCCAATACGTCCGACACAAAAACCATTCGCACGAAAAATAAACAAATTGTATGAGTGATTAATAAGCAGAATATAATCACAAATAAAATACACTTTATACCCATCAAACTTTAGCAATCAACTACATAGAAACATGTTTTTTTTTATATATATTTCATTATTCTAACACGCGATTATACCCAAACTAAAAACACCTTGTAGCTTGACCATACACCTACACAGAGTTGGTAGTTAAGGATTACATGTATAACTATTGCATTTATGGTAACGTTTACTTTAACGGTATAAACACATCCGTTTAGTTAAAAAAACAAATACTAAGAGGCCTACATTACCACTAAGCCAAGCATCACGCCCGGCGAACTCCTTTATCACAGTCAAATATCCAGAAGTTTTGCAGAAAAAGAAAGCAGACTTTCCAGAGAGCCACGCGTCGATTTGGCTCGACTTCGATGACATGTTTAACTCTCACTTATTCAGGCTTAATTACGCGACGTGGGATAAGATCTCTAAAGCCTAGGACCAATTCTATAATCAGAACTGAGATTCCAGCCTTTTATATTCACTAGGATCTCGTATGCTTTGGTCAAAGAGTTGGCAGCTGCTTCTATATGCCATTTTTAAGTTATATTATTGTGGCGAATATTAGCAACACTAAGGGATACTATCTTCTCTAAGCCGATACTAAGCAGTCACTGGTATGTACATAAACAAATCAATTATGTCTACACATATGTACATACAAGTAGCGGAGAGATACGCACAAACACATGCATATATCTGAGATACTCACAAAAGTATGCAATCATCGGTGGAAGTATTACTCACATAAACACGCGCATATGGATATGCGAGAGGCTATAAACGTGCTTCTGTAGTTTATAGCTGGTAACTAAGTAGTAAATTCTAGAAGAAGAAACGCCTAGAAGTATGCGAACGAGACAGCAGAGAGTATAGAAGGAGCGAAAGCTGAGTAAGCAGCAATCAGTTTGATTTAACCACGCTATTGGTTGCGAAGTGAAGTTTAATTGCGAAGTACTTTCAAAGTAGTTTAATAAAAGCCATTTTGCATTATTGAATATTGGAGTTATTTTATTCAACAGTTAGCGATACGAACGTTAGCAGAAGGTTGCTAATAAGAGGAATTCCCCGAAATTCGTAGCATTATTTTATGTTGGGTATCACTGAGGCATAAGATCCTGATGGAGTTCATGCATAAAACGCGTGCATATGACCAGATTCCAGACATGAGTAAAAAATCAAAGCTTAGCAAATGCTCACTTTTTATGCATTTGTGATGAAGAATTTCAAAGCCGAAGTGGTTTTTGATCAAACAATTTTTCCAAAATCACGCTTGTTGTTGTTGTTGTAGCAGTGCTTCACCCCATCCAATAGGTGCGACCGATCACAAATTGTCATCAATATCCTCTAACGGGAGTCCAAGGAAACTTGCTGTTTCAACAGGGGTGGACCATAATGAGAGGGGTGTTAGAGGCGTTGGTTCCACATTACAATTAAAGAGATGGTTGGTGTCATGTGGGGACACATTGCAAGCGGGGCATACATTTTGTATGTCGGTGTTGATTCTGGATAGGTAAGAGTTTAACCTGTTACAGTATCCAGATCGAAGTTGAGCTAGAGTGACTCGCGTTTCCCTGTGGAGTATGCGTTCCTCTTCCGCAAGTTTTGGGTACTGTACTTTGAGTACTGGATTCACCGGGCAATTCCCGGCATAAAGGTCCGACGCCTGTTTGTGGATTTCATTGAGGACCTGCTTGTGTTTTTTGGCTTCATACGACTGAGTTCTCATGTGCCGTATTTCCTCATAATGCTTACGTAGATGACTCTTTAAGCCCCTGGGCGGTGTTGGCTCATCAATCAAATGTCTGTTGGGATGCCCATAATTCTGGGTGGGCAGGCTTCTTGGTGGGCAGCACATCACAAATTGGCAGAGAAGCTTGGCATGAATCTCTATAAGGTACATATATCGCACCAAAGTGTCTTCATCATTATACCTAGTTTACATATAACGAGATTATCTTCATTTGTGTACTCAACTCCTAATCGTTAACTAAATTATACAACTAAATTTCTCATACAAAATTTTCGCTTCGGTAATCGTTAATTATGATAAAATTTTAGGGATGCCCATCTTTTTTCATAGAAAAAGTTCCACCTCTAGTGTGTAATCTATAATTGGAAGCACAAAATAAAATAGAAATTTGAAAATTTGACAGAAAATAATCTAGTTCCTAGGGATGCAACATATGTAAACGCGTAGATTATCTATTGACGATGTATAGTAGATTAGGGCATGTGTAAGCGTGGTCTTACTCCAATAAAATTCTAAGTTGTCTGAATTGAAATTACTGTAATCGGCATTGTCGTTTAAAGCTTTTTAGGGCTGCTGCAATAGTTATCGTTATCCAATCGTAATCCCTTTTGCCCAGCTCTGCCTCTATAAATAAATATTAACACAATATCAATTATTACATTGTTGGCTTCCCTGCTATATGTACACACCTCAACATAAAACTGGCAGCCACAATTTTTTAATTATTTACAAATGATATGTGCATTTTTGTTTGTTTTTTATTAAGCGGTTTTAGTATCCTTTCTAGTTCCTCCGAAATATATGTACATATACGACGTATATTATACGTATTCCAATTTTTTATTGTATTTGGTTTCCATCTTAATTTTCTTTGATGCCTAAATGCTAAGTTGTGTTAACTGTTTAAAAGTTGATTTATTTATATATATTGTTTAATACATTTATGATTTAAGTTTCTCATCATTGTATATATGGAACATAGCTTTTGCTTAATCAGTTTCTTTAATGACTATGTTGTTTATAAAGTTTTTGATTTTACTTGTAGATTTTGTCAAAATAACTTTTTGTAAATATTTTAAATAAATGAAAAAAAAAACATGTTTAATATTTGCTTTAAAATATTATAACTTTCGGGCATTATTGTTCACTTCAATAACATTCGGGGTCCCTAGCTTTCAGTGAACCCAGCTCATTTCATTATGAGAAGTTCGTTCTCTTTGCTCAGCAAGCGTATCAATGTATTAAGCCTATTTCATATGTCTGTCAGAGTTTTCAGATGAAGTATTTACTTTTTTAGAAAAAAATCTGCTTTTGAAGATACGGACATCATCAGACAATACGCTTAACTCTTGAGTTATTAGTTTCCAAATTTTCTTAAATATATGATCTTTTCATTGAAATATTGATATAGTCGCTCAAATGCAAGTTATTTTCTCCATTCATTTGTAATAGACTGAATCCTTTTCGAAATGCATATCTCGTGTATTTCGAAAATTTAAGTACGAGAAAAAAATGGCGCCCAACATTGGGCGCACTAATGTGGCTTTGGCCACGGAGTGATTTATCGGAAAAATATATAAGTCACAAGAGATGCCGCCTTGCAGTTTACCACTGAAGTTGGATTTACGAAGGGTGTTTGTGCGAAATAAAAAATGTTTAACATACTTGCAGGAACCGCCACTGATATGCGGAAGTCACCAAGTTTATGTCGTACCATTGGGCGGATTTGTGATGGATGGCTACATGAGAGTGGCTCTATGGTGCTACAATAGGGCTTATAAAGTAGTTTCAGGGAATATCCTAGGAGGGAATGAGAAGAAGGGCCATAGGAACTATATGCGACAAACATTTAAGCAGTTAAAGTTTTGATTTTCGTATGGCTAACTTCACTAAGCTAAACCTCCACGAAGGCGAAAAATAAAAACTTTAACTCGTTCAGAAGATATTAATCAAAAACCAAACACCTTCTGCGTTGACGGCCTTTGCGGCCCGCGCTTATAAAAAATTACCCTGGCCGGTCCACCAATGGGGTGGGATCTAAATAAAAATTGCCATCTTCAACTGGAGATATCTCCTGACAGAGTTACATTTTTTCTTTTCCACCTTCGGATTATTGTTGTCGAGGTCAATACGCGTCTTTTAACACCTCACAATATTTTTGGCGCCGTATTAGTAGTCGGCCCCTGTTCTAGACTTTTACCATAGATTTATCCTTACCCAAATTAAGATTTCTCTTCTTGGTTTGTTTAGTCTTTCCAATTTGTCGTACTGAGTATGCTACATTAGCTTTTTGCGTGAAAAATCATAACGCCGAAATAATGCACATACGAAAAACTTAATATTTAAATACTTTTATTTTTTATTTTACTGGCATGCGATAAAATATCTCATTTATAGGCTGTCTGCTAGTGATGGCAAACATACTATCGATAGTGACTATAGTATTAAAGGGCCAATCAAACTGTCGTAACTATACCCATAATAACCATCTCCATTGTGATCGATTAATGGTGCTATAACCTCAAACAGCTGACATTTTCATAAAAATGAGGAAAACGCAAAAAATTACAAACATATGCCACAAACAATAAGTCTCTTACCCTGCAAAAATTGTTGGATTACGTGTTCCATTTTCTTCATGTTGGAGTACTCTAACAATACTCCTTTGCAATGCGTGTGCGGACCACCATCAGCCGATTGTCGTCTTTCAGTGAGTTTTACAGCTCCGGCTCACGCTCAATTCTCACGGGAATGCTCTGGATCATTGAGAGACTTGAGAAGCAGATGTCGTGAAATTTTCGCACACGTGAAATGTGATAGGCAGATGTCGCCGCTGTTTTTCATTTAACGCATACGGCGAAAGGCTAAGCAGTGACATCTATTTTTGAAAAAGTAGGTATATTAAAGGGCGCGTTGCCAACCTAAAAAGAAGTAATTAACAAATTATCTGGGTCACAAATTGAACCAGACTTCTATCTGGATTTATCTGGCTCAAATCGTTGTTGTTGCATTTACATGCAAAATTATTTATCTGGCTCAGGATTTTGCCACCGGATGATAGCTGATCATTGCTCGTGTTTTAACGGCCATGATCACGACACGATGACGATCGAACAGAGTTGCCAAAAGTTAAATATTGCATACAAATAACTGATAATAAAATTTTACTATGACAACTCTGATAAAATGCAACCGCGCACTGGTTTTATGTATACATACTATAGTATAGAGAAATATTAGTTTCTTTATTCACGCAAATGCTAAATAACATAAGAATATTCGTAGTAAAAAATATAAAAGTTGTATTGCCCCTCTTCATTTACCTTCATTTTAAATTAAATTCACTCCGATAATTCTTTCCGACACAATTCCTCTTTAGTACTTTGGCATATGATCCTCTGTGGGTGCTCCATGGAGTACTATAGTGAAAGTACTTTGGAAAGTACTCTCACGTATGTACTCTATGGAATACTCACAAACAAAGCGAGAGTGGGATCACCTACTCCTCTCCTAGGACATCGCAATGTTAATTGGAGCACATTTTTTGTATGAATACAGATAAGTTTTGGAATACTCCTATACTCCCAAAGGAGTATTCCTTGCATTATTTATGGAGTACTCGCGTTTTTTGAAGGGTAGTCAAAACGTATCCAAAACAATGAATAAAATATACAAAAAGTTAATAAATTCACCAACTCAAATATTTTTAGGTTATGAATATGGCGAAAAACCAAAAACCAATTGGTTGGCTATGGTATGGTTATGGCTTTAGCGGTATGGTATGGCACCATTAATCGATTACATTGATTTCCATAAACAGAAATCAGGTGTTCTATCAATCAATTAAATCTTACAGCTTGCGCTGCCATCTTGCGTATGGGAGCAACTCCCGGTAATGCAGTGCAAATTTTCACAATAGTGCCATAGTACAAATAGATTTCTTTGTGTGCTCACAATCGTTTATTTTTAACAAATTATTTTAATAAAATACAGCTAAACTAAAGCACTATGACCAAAATTTTCGAAAGCTCGCTAATAGCCCGAATCTCCACCATCTTTACAACCAAAACTTTATATATAGATTTGAAATCCAAATAAGAGCGAAAAAGGGACCCGAACATAAAAACAGCAATTAGAAGTAATATATATGATTATAGGTAGCTGTAATGTATATGCTTCGTAATGGTAATTGGTCAATTACAATTACTTTTTACTGGTACTTGGTAATGAATATATCTCTTTTAACTCTTGATCAATTATTTCAAATTTTGTCAATTATTTGCTAATATTTGATAAACTAAAAGCGAAACAGGAATTAGGGTAACGAAATTCCGAAGATTTTGAAATGCAGAAATCAAAAAGTAATACTTCCGTTCAAAACAATAATTACCTTGATCTCTAAAATGATTTTGAAAGTGCGATATTTCACTTTACAAGAAAAGTTACTGTACAAGTTCCGGAGGATGCTGCCAGTTAAGCTAGCTCATAGAAACATCGTCGATAGTATGGATAGTGACATATATACCAATCGATGGTACGTTGGCGTTATTGGACGGTATCTGTTCAGTAAATTGACGTAAAATACTCAACGGTGCGTTCAGAAAATTATAATTTAACGACTGATCCACAGTTGTGTTTTTCTGAAAGCGGCTTTCGATAGTTTGCCATCTCTACTGATTTATGTTAATTATTGTATTATGATTTTTTTAATAACTTCGTTATTTCCGTGATTCAATCACAAGAGGTTTGCTGGACTGACACATTTTTTGACAATTGCAGCCATTTGGTCCCAAATCGAACTGACATCCGTTAACTGGTGTTGTTTCTTTGCGATTTTGTGAAAAATGTTAGTAGTAGAATAGGAAGCAATCAGTTTACAAATACCCGATAAGTACTGAACTGCATAATTCCTTAGAACATTTTTTTCTTTTAAATTTTATGATGAGTTTATTAACTGTGCTACGATCTATTAGTGTGGCTGAACATACGTTTTATGAAAAGTACGGACACCAAGGAATCGTGCACTTTCGAAAACCTATGAACATACGAAACTTTAACCAATTCAAAATTCATCGTTCAACGTCAAAAAATCGAGTAGTAAATCAATTCACGTAAAAATGTCATTAGTAAATAATGGAGATGCCATAACGAAAGGTACTCTTTGAGCATGTCAACTTTGTCATTCCGTATGTTTGGAAAATTCCTCACCATTTAAGCATTTGGGGAATCGGTTTATATTTGGAATATTATGTATATTTATTTGATATTTTCGAACCTCGTGAGGTAGTATCAAACGAATGTGTTCCGAATATTCTAAATTAACGGTTTATCCGAAAGTTCTAAAACAATTAGCAATTTTTTTATTTTTTTTTGTCAGTTCTTTGCGGCTGCTGAGTAGAGTATCACCTCATGTCGGCTGCCTGTTGGAAATCGTCCTCTCAAAAATTTTTAATTTCAGGATTTGTCACAAAAAAGCCCTATATTAGAATTAGATTAAAAAACCCCTTATCTCAGAATGCTTTTCATTGACTCCCTCTTATGTTAAAATGCATTGAACATATGCTAATATAGAGTTTTTGAAACAAATTTTTAAATACTGTACTGTTTTAATAAAATTCTGACGAACGATATTCTTCAAACAATTTCTGAAAGAACGACCATACCAACATAACCAACACAACTCTATCAATTCACGAAATATTAACTGCTAAAGGTACTTTTTAACTACAATTTTCGCTGAATGGGATTAAATTATTCCCCTTTTTCCTAACTTCGTAAAAGCAACCAGTCCAGATTTTAAAATTTGGCAGTGTCAAAGCTCTGTCATCATTGGTGAACAAACCTCTAGTAATTGAACCACGGTTATTTCATTAAATAGAATTAAACTTGAGTTGTTTGCTTTATTTGTTGTGTACTCTAGTGCAAGTTATAATTGTTTGTTTAGGTAGTTACATTTTTGATTTCCGTTTGAGTTAAATTAATTTTTTTCGTTTATTTTTTCTATTGTTATATTTTCTTTTATTTGTTTAAAACGCTCTTCAAACATTATCTACGAATTAAAATACAATAAATAAATATACCAACCACACGCACTCGTAACAAACACCTTCAAACGTTCCCGCAATAATAACAACAACCACAACATGAACAAACTTATCATACGTTCACGCTTTGAAATCCCGAAATCCTATAACGTAATTCACAACGTTTTCAACAATCAACTACCTCTTGCAATCCACAATCCCCATATCAAATCTTTTCCCGACGAATTATATATCCTGAATATGATGCCCACTTTTTCGGTTCGTTATCTATGCGTTTGTTGTGTTGTATTGCCTAAAGACGGTGCCTACAGTTTCTTACAATACTTACTCCTCCTCCTCCTCCTCATACAATACTGCTACTACTTTTAAATCACGCTGGCGTTATGCGCGGAGACAGATGGCCGATAATCAGAACGAGGATGAGCAAGCGCAATTGCTGGGTGAAGAAGGCATACGCGTCAGTCAGCCCGGACAGAATTTGAAGCTTGGGTAAATATGTACTGAAATGAAAGAAAGGAAAAAAAAACTCCAAAACACAATAAATCTCAAAAGATTATATGCTTTTAAATGTTATTTCTTTTGTGTTTTTTTTTACAAAAACTAAACTCAAAAACGTTATGTTCCATGCTAATACTAGCTAAAGACGAAGTAATTTTATACCCAGCTGTACTTGTACACATGGTATTATAACTTTGATTGGATAACGGTTGGTTGTACAGGTATAAAGGAATCGAGATAGATATAGACTTCCATATATCAAAATCATCAGCATCGCAAAAAAATTTGATTGAGCCATGTCCGTCCGTCCGTCTGTCCATTAACAAGATAACTTGAGTAAATATTGAGATATCTTCACCAAATTTGGTACACGAACTTCTAATCTGGACCCAGAATAGATTGGTATTAAAAATGAGCGAAATCGGATGATAACCACGCCCACTTTTTATATATATAACATTTTGGAAAACGCAAAAAAACTGATTATTTAGTAAATATAACACCTATAATTTTGAAATTGGAAGTGTGGACTGATATTGAGACTTGATAAAAATAAAAAATAAAATGTAAAATGGGCGTGGCACCTCCCACTTGTGATAAAATCAATTTTACGAATATTATTAATCATAAATCAAAAATCGTTAAACCTATCGTAACAAAATTCGGCAGAGAGGTTGCCTTTACTATAAGGAATGCTTTGAAGAAAAATTAACGAAATCGGTTAAGGACCACGCTCACTTTTATATAAACGATTTTTAAAAGAGCCGTGGACGAATAAAATAAGCTATATCTTTGCAAAAAACAGCTTTATATCAATGGTATTTCATTTCCCAAGTGTATTTATAACAATAAATAGGAAAAATTTAAATTAAAAAAATGGGCGTGGCACCGCCCCTTTTATGTCTAAGCAATTGTCTATGTTTCGGGAGCCATAACTCGAAGAAAAATTAGATCAGAATAGAACCATATATATATGTATTATTGCGCAGCCTTGTAACACTATTAAGCACACAAAACAAACAACAACAGCATTTCAAGTGTACAGCTGGGTATGTAATGTTCGGTTTCACCGGAACTTAGACTTCCTTACTTGTTTTAAATAGTTACATAAGTACATGTACATATAGTCGATGTTATGCTTTACATTTAATTCATCAACTTTAAAGCACCTCTGTTTTTGCAATTTGCACCGCCACATACTCATAATATTTGCTTGAATAATTATAATTTTCTTTTCTTTATTTGATAAGTTAACTTGGTACTTTCGTTGTTTGTGTTTGTTTAGCTTGTTATTTTGTACGTAGTGTGTGTGAAAAATTAATATACAGTGAGGGCCATTTGAACCGGGTAAATAAGAATTGACAGATGCAACTATGAGGTGTTAATTTGTAAAAAAAAACTATTGCTCCTTGGGAATGAGAAAAGCTAGAAGATCGTTAATTTTAATTGGGAAAACATTTTTAAATTGCGTTTGGAAATGAGAATGGTCCATTGTAAATCAATCGTATGTTTACTAGGGCGGGTCGATTTAAAAATTGATCATTGCTCTGTGAAAATCGTATTCTAGTGATCAAAATAAGAAACTTTACCGAAGGAACCATACCTCTAAAACGAATTCTAATGTCCCCCAATTTGGGTCGAACTTTTGGGTAGGGGCAAATTTTGAAAAATCCCACTTCGACCCATTTAGAGTGCTTCAATCGAGTTCAAATGTATGACCGACCCCCACTAACTTTGGAGGCCCGACCCACCGATGCCAGTGGAACACCCCCTGGAACCCCCCTGGGGGTTCACCATACAAACATTTCAAAAAATCGCAGGTTTTGCACTTTACATGAAAAAATCAGCTAAATGGCTATGTTTTTTCTTTATTTTTATTTATTTATTTATAATAATATTTATTATTTATTTATAATAATATCTATTTTTTCTCTTAAGCAATTTATTAAGCAGAATATATGTAGATGAAAAAATTAATTTAAGTGAGTTATAGAAAAGAAACTAAAAAAAATTATTGTTTGGCACAGTCGCGCCTTTCTTTGCTATCATCAAACAACATTGATAACAAGATATTTTCCGAATTCGCATAATATGAATTATCTTTAATTACTTGATTGACAATTTTGCGTAAACGAGGTTCTAGAAATCGTGACCAACCAATGAACTTGAAAAATAATGCACTGCCGTACACGACAGAGCTGTAATACTTGATATTGAAGTACATTGGCACATAGCATTTAATTATAAATTCAACCAGAATTCTTAAATTTGCATCTGGATTTTCCGTTGTCACATATAATCGCAATAATCTAGCGGCCTTGGTGAGCCACCGAGAATGTACAATTTTCCCTGGTTTGATGTTAGCCAGATCCACCGGAACCACGCCGCTAGAAATTGCATGGGCCATGTCGTATAAGTACTTCGAATCGGTGGAAAATTCAATTTTTTCTGGAGCAGGGGGCATATTTTGCAACTCAATTTTCTGGAAGCCGTCCACCACCTGAAAATATATAATAATAAAATAATTAAAAATGGTTGACAATTATAATAAATGAGTGATAGCAATAACTTACCGGAAGAGTTTCACAAGTTGCGATTTGACGGCTCAGTTTTCCGGTTGCCGATCTTGGTCCAGTGCTGGTTGATTTATCCAAAGCTTCAAACAAATGCCGAAACGGAAGTTCGTTGAAGTATAGAAGGCAAACGAACCAATGCAATGGTCTTTTTAACAGCAATTCGAATCGTCGTATAATTCCACCGTGTGGGCCAGTGTTTGTTGGCTCACCGTCAGTGCATATTCCAATTAATGCATCCAGTGATATATTTTTATGGTTGAAAAAACCATTTAATTTGGTTGTTTTGTAATCAGCGGTTTCGTGTTCCAGTCTTACGTAACCAATCAATTCAGAATTGGGTTCTCTCAAAATAACAAGATGAGGTTCTTTTACCATCCTAGTATGATACTTCTCATCAATTTTATCTATCGTTTCTTCTCTTGATTTGCTCTTGATACTTGTCAAGCAATTTATTCAATTTATTAAATACACTTTTTTCAGCATTATTTCCATACCAAGTTTTTCCCAAATTCCAATCAACTTATCTTGTACTTGAATAGTGAATGATTTATGGGACAACTTTTTTTGTTCTGTTTTAGCACGTTCGCTTAAGTAAAAATAATATCTCAAGATATCCAGATGGGTTGGTAAATTAAGATCAGTTAAATCAAAAGACACACCAAAAACAGTCACATCATGCTTGGGTATATGACTCATTGTTGATAGTTGTTGATGTAGTTGCTTCATCTTGCGGTGTAGAGGATGGTGGATTCATTGTAAACTTTTTGATTTGGAATGGTCACTTCACTTATTATTTTTTTTGAAATATTTTTTTATCTGAAATTAGCACTTCACACTTTGAGTTCTTCACAACGACTTAATGCATTCACAAAAACTGTTGCGTTATATATGGTCTACGAGACGAGGTAATAAGAATGAAATGGTAATTTTAATTCTACCTGCTGTGTCTTGTGGTGGCTTAAAAAAAACAACACAAGCAATTTTACGATCTGCAATTGTGTCACAGTGATACCTTCATTTTTTAAAACGGTTGAATAAAAAACCCACAACTATGTTTACGACATGCAAATGCTTCACAGTGATGCCTTGGTTTTAAAAGGGTTGTAAAAACGCTAATTTCTAATAATTTTTTTAAATTTCTTTTCTATTACTAAGTTAAATTCATTTTTCCATTTACATACATATGTTCTGACTAAATAAATTTCTAAAGAGAAAAAAAACCTCCAAAAAGAAAAAAACATAGGCATTTCGCTGATTTTTTCATGTAAAGTGCAAAACCGGCGATTTTTTGAAATGTTTGTATGGTGAACCCCCAGGGGGGTTCCAGGGGGTGTGCCACTGGCATCGGTGGATCGGGCCTCCAAAGTTAGTGGGGTCGGTCATACATTTGGACTCGATTGGAGCACTCTAAATGGGTCAAAGTGGGATTTTTCAAAATTTGCCCCTACCCAAAAGTTCGACCCAAATTGGGGGACATCAGAATTCGTTTTAGAGGTATGGTTCCTTCGGCGAAGTTTCTTATTTCTCATTTCCATGTGACGCTTTCGCATTTACAATTGACTAATCTTATTTCCAAATGACGCTTTCGAAATTTCATTTACAGTTTTCTCATTTACAAGTGACCATTGTCATATCGAAGTGACACTTTCGCATTTACAATTGACTATTCTCATTTCCATATGACGCTTTCGCATTTATGTATATCTGACGCTTTCTCATTTACAACTGGAAATGGTGTAGTTCTGCTGTAATCTTAGTTGGATAAAGCAATGCTTTCTTTTCCGATTCCTATTAAGTTGTTTTTGCTTTTGTTGCTAAAAGGTTACCCTAAGTGGGATGCCATTTCGCAGACATCTCATTTAAGAAAAGCTTTGTAAAACGCCGAATGTCAGAATTTGTTGAAAAAAAAAAACTGTTTCCAAAAAACACTCCATCTCAGAAATGCTCTCTTCATAAATTTGGTACATTTTCAGCAGAGCTTAAGTGTTTAACAAAAAGAATTCAAAGATATAGATTTCGCATTTACAACTGACTATTCTCATATCGAAGTGATGCTTTCGCATTTACAATTGACTATTCTCAATTACATATAACGCTTTCTAATTTACAACTGACTAATCTCATTTACAATTTACAAATCTTATTTTTAAATTACGCTTTCTCATTTCCAAATGACGCTTTCTCATTTGCAACTGGAAATGGTCGACGATACGGTTTCCTTAATTAAAATATTTTGAATAAACTATATTATATTAATCATAATCATTTAAACGTCGTTTAAGATTGCACCAATCAGAATAAAAATAAAATTTAAACTACAATTGCTGTAATTATGCTTGCTAATACCTAAATTAACGGCTACAGAAATAGTAACTTAAAAATATTTAAAACTACGATTACAGTAATCGTTTTACTATGTACAATCGCTTGCACATTATAAAGATTGCGATTACAAGACGATTACTATTATAGTAATTTTACGTTTTTTTTAAACGAACTTTAACGAATTTAAAAAAATTTAAAAAAATTTTGGAACTATGATTACTGTAATTATTACCGCAGATGTCTAAATCAATGATTACATAATTTTTAAATAATGTGAAATATTTTAAGGTAACCGTAATCATAAAAGCAATTAATTACAGATACCGCACACCTAGATCTAAATATCGATCAACACAAAAATTCCCATGCCCCCGCTCCTCCCATACCTGCGAATTCAATTTTTATCTTTTAAAAAACCTTTTCTCGCTGATAAGTGGTGGTGTTAGTCAATCGAGTATACAGCGAATTGGGAATCCCGGAGGTACTAATAACTTCAAATTTCAAATTTTTGAGTTAGCTCTCTATTGATTTAGATGTGCGATAGATATAATGCTTATCGCCCAGCTCTGACAAATATTCACTTCATCAGACGTTCATGTGCAAAATGTCACAGCAAATTTATGTACATATATACATATGAATGTATTACAATATGTCTATGTATAAATGTGTGTTTATTTTTCCGTTCGCCTTTTTCTTTGATCCTTTCCCTATGTTCCAATATTCTACAAAAGCCTTCGAAATGATTTGTATATCAATAAATTCGTTGATGTTGCGTGTTTAAGCACTTGAGTAATTTCCTGACCCAGAAAAAATCTTGATCGAATATGAAGAAAATTATATACATACGTTAAACAAAAAATAATAAAAAAACGGACATACGTAAAATGCACATATAATTTGGTGCCATTCCCTAAAGTCACAACTATTTAAATATTTATCTCCATACTACTACATACATAATAAGGCATCAAGAATTTAGGTGATTCGAAGTCACATCATAAAGGTCTTAGAATGTTAAGTATTAAACTGATTCATTGTCAATACAATGAATCTATTTTCGAAAACCTTATACTATGTTCAAACAGAAAAATAAATTGAGGCAATTTCGATTTAAATTGAGTGGTGTCCACTCAACTCAATTTAGCTTACACAATAGTAATTTTATAGTTAGTTGGCTCATCTCTACAGCAACAACATACCTTTGTTCAGACTGTCAAAATGTGCGTGTTGGTATTAGGCGAATGGAATAATAAAAACATAAAACTTTGCAATTTTTGTGTGTTGTAAAAAAATGTGTTCAATGTTTTGGTTTTATTTTGAGTTTGCCATCTTCTTTTGACAATCCCTACTCCAGTGAAATGGAAAATATAAAATCAGCGGATGATATGAGCCAACCACATAATTAAGCCGTGCGTAACTAACGTTTAAATCTACTCAATAAACACACTTTACAAGGTTGCATTTGCAGTTTGAAACAATTTATTACACAATTTTTGTTTTAAATTGGCAATTTATTATTGCAATTTATTATATGATAAATTACGTAATAAATTGCCCAAATGGTGTAAATTGCCAATTTTGTGTGTGTTTGTACATAGTATTATTATGAACTTCACTTTGTATTCGCATTATCTGATCTTCAATGTCTACAATCAACGTAAATATCTACGTATCTCTTTTCAAGATTCTGGTTGTGGATGATTTTGTGCTTAAAAATTAACTCTACATTTACTTCAACTAAAACTGCAACAACTTGCTAACTGAGCTAACAATTATTTATTATACATATAGTGGGCGCTAAAGGTCTACATACAGTAATTTTTCATTACAAGGAAGGTCCATACTTGATATAGGAAATTTGTGCTATCTCATTCCCTCTTATCACTAACTCTTATATAATACTATGCACTTTCGGTTTGTCCCATATTAAGCCAAGTGAAAGTCGTAATTTTTTTTAATTCCAACCTTCTCAGGCTGGGTTGTCATAGTTTTTAAAATTTTTGTAGCATATCGTCTATTAAAACCATTTAGTACTACAGCTAAAGGACTATCGAGGTTTTTTTTTTAAAGCATAATTTTTTTTTTTTTTTTGTTGATAGTCGATAGTACTTCTTCGGCAAAGGCTTCTTCTTGGTGGCCGCCGAAAGTCCTGGGTTTAACTGCCGGTAAAAGGAACATCAAAAATTTAGAAACAAGTTTTTTCACTTAGAAAAAAGTTTTTCTTGCATGTCTCTTGTAACTTTATATTGAATTGGCTGATCCGTACCAAATTGTTACAGCATTTAAGTAATGGTACGTGTTAATTTAAAAATGCACTTTCTAGGATTTTTTGATTTGTTTGACCTCCCGAACTTCGAGTCACCTCACTTTATTTATATGGTATTATTTGAAGACGTTGAGATGTGCATATGTGTGTATATTATGGTGGTCCTTACAATTCAAATAAACTATATTTTCCAGTTCCACCCTTTCAAACGGTAATACTCAGGTCCCGGACTATAATTTATGTGGGAGTTTCCACCAAACCACATTCTTCTGAGCTCATAAATAAATTGCATCTTGCGCGATTTAAAAACGTTTACATACGTTCACGTAAGGCTATTTCATTATCATTAAAAAAATTGTTGTATTTGAATATTGTGACGAAATTGAAAGCTCGGTTCAAAGTTGATAACAAGATTATTTAAAAAATCTTTAAAATCATAATCGAAGCTGTAAAGATTTTTTCGAAGTTTCCCTTCTTTTACAAACATAAAATTAAGCTGCTATGAATTTGACAAACTTCTTACCTAATTCGAAACAAATCTCAAGATCTTTGAAAGTATGTACGACTCACAGTAAATATCTAAACTTTAAAAGAAATTGTGTCGTAACAATGGAACATGTCGCGAACGTAACATTTTAATTGCTACCCTGCAAACATCGACTACCCAAACTACTAATACAGTGATACAAATTTTAATGACACTAACACCAATAAACTGAAAGTAAATAAGCATTTGGTAAAATTCCAGTAGCCCTCCTTCATAATTACCAATTTTAGAAATTATTCGGTAATTTTTGAGTAATTTCTACGTATAATATCCGATTTAAACGTAATTACTGCCTCAAAGTAGAATTCTGATATTTGTCCCTCTTTAATACTATATGTGATTTGGAGTATGTTTCAAGTAATTTTTTAGTAAACTCCCAGTATATTCGTAATTTAAAACATAATTTTTCCTGAAACTGTTGAAAATATACATATGTACATAAGTAGGCTGTATGGATTGAATCAAATGGTCTTTCAAATTTTTTCAATAAATAAATAATTTTGGTCGATAAACATACATCAATGTAAACCAATGGTCCGCATTGTCTAGGTGAACTTCATTTCAGGAAACAGGTAAACATATATTTTATAATGATTTATCGTTTCTTCAACAAGCAATCCACAAGTTATTAGACATCTTTTTATATCTTTTAAATTTAGACCTACGTTTGTAAACTAAAAAAAAAAACAAAACAGAAACATATGTAAATAAAATATGCATAAGGTAATTAAGGCATTTAACTTAGAAAAAGATTTCCTGACCAATACGTTACTGGCAAGGAAAATACAAGTAGTCTATGGGAATTTAAAGAGTATTTCATATATAATTTTCAGGGAAAATACCAATATCTTCCTTTATATATTAAGGAAAACTCACCCAAAAGCTACTGATTAATTATTTGAAACATATTTGTAAATTTCCAGAATTTGAAACCAAACTTTGAGGTATGTTACAAGTAACTACTTCGGAAATAGCATATTTTCATGTAGGCTACCAAAATCCTACCTCTTAATGTTCACGTATTGTTTTGGTATAATACCCGAAAATTTCAAAACAAAAAAAAAAAACTTCTGGTTTATTCCAGTTTTTGTATTTCCTATTGTACTTAAATAAATTCACATGTACATGAAGTATATAGAGTAATTTTAACCCGAGACCAATTCTGTTTAACTGAAGAACTACTGGTAAATTATCTAATAATTACCGAATAAATACCAGTAGTATGTTTTCAGGGTATGGCATGGAAATGAGTTCCACACAATTTATGCAGTTTATAATGTCGCGACCGCAACGCTCTTCTGTGACCTTTCCTGCACTCTACAAATTAAATTTTTAAATTTGTAATTTTCCAGACCACATTTCTTACTTCTTGCAGTATTTTTTGGGAATAGTAAAATAATAAGAGTTCTTTAAAATTATAAAAGTATCGCAACCGTAGCAATGGAAACACCCATAAAATTATAAAAGTATCGCAACCGTGGCAATGGAAACACCCATGTATGACATCATCTACTATAGAATTATCGATTTTGGGCTAAAGATATTGTAACGAATATTAGCAGCACTAAGGGATCCCCGGCGGGTTAGGGGGTCAGAATATACCCGCGGTAGGTATGCCTGTCGTAAGAGGCGACTAAAATACCAGATTCAAGGGGCTGTGTAGCGCAACCCTTCAGGTTGCCAGCGCAATATATAGCTTCTCCAAACCCAATTGTCAACCTCACCTATCCGCGGCCAATCCTGTTTCACTAATAGACGAGGCTCTGGCGATCCCAAGCTCCTCATGGAACTTGGGGGTGGGGAGGGAGGGATGGCCTGAAGGTTTAATGTGTCCATATAAATCGTTCCCGAGATGGTCGGGCTAGCACCTTAATGGTGCTGTGTTACCGGAGCGTACCGGATCTGTATCCAGCAAAGGACCATCACATCGATAACACTCCCCAAAGCCTTCGGGGAGTAACCTTATTGCTACAACAACAACAGCACTGAGGGATACCATCATCTCTAAGCCGATGCTAAGCAGTGACTTGTATACACATCAATAATTCAATCATTGTGTCTACCCATATGTACGTACACGCAGCGGAGAAGCAACGCACAAACACATGCAGATATCTTATCTGAGATGCTCCCAAAAGTATGCAATTATAATTGTGGAAGTGTCGCTCACAAATACACGCGCTTATGAGAGCTATACACGTGCATCTGTAGTTATAATTATATAGCAGTAACTAAGTAAATTCTGGAAGAGCCTAGAAGTATGCAAACGAGAAATCACAAAGTATAAAAGGCCGCAACAGTAGAGGCACGACAATCAGTTTCATTTAAGCAAGCTATTGGTTGTGAAGTATCAGTGTTATTGTGAAGTACTTTAATAAAGCCCATTTTGTATTATTGAACCACCGTAATGTATATGTTAAACACATTTTGTTCGGAGTTGGATTTACAAAACTATCGATAGTATTTTTAAAACTATCGAAAATATTGAATGGCGCTGCTATCGATAGTTTCGCAGCTCTAATTATTTCATAAGTTGCCACAATTTTTTTGGTCACAACTGTTTTTTTATTGTCTTTCGCAGGGATTAATGATTGAAATTATATCGAACCCATTTTGGTCTTACCTTGTAAATCGGTTTCGGTGTTGTGCCATTTTTACCAAAAAATAGCAAACCCTTTGGTGATGAAACAACTGAGTTTGACTTGAGTGATCGTTTCCCCACGACCCTTCTGATCTACTCTACTTCTACTTCTGTTGTTGAAAGAGATCGCCATTTTTTCCGCGTACTTAGCTAGTATTCTGTAACCTGTAGTTGTGGCTGAGTATGTAAAGTCGGCTTTACTCGATCTTGTTCTGCCTTTACATAGAATATTCCTACTGTTGCTGACAGCATTGAAGGATGCGATTGGTGAATTCAACGACATGAAACTTGCTTGGCTGATTGAACATGTGCCCATCTAGCGATATCTTATTTCTAAAAAAGTAGAAAGCTTTTCATTATCAAATATAATAAAAATATAATAAAAAAAAATTTAAGCACTTCCTTTATATAAATGGACAAAAATCAGCGAAAAATATCTCCTTATATAAAGACATATTCTTACTACACTTTGGTTTTTAAATTTTGACATTTTGATCTGTTAAGTTTTGTGCTTGTAGTTCAATGAGCACTTACTTAAAAATCAATCCCAAAATTCCCTCCGTTCCGTTCGATTTTTCTAAATATCTTATCTCGTACGCCCCCTACCGAAACTTTTTGTATTGTGTCATCGGCTGACATCGACCTCTGAATTAAGCTCTAAATTTTTAGCCTCTAGCTCATCGAGAAGTTACTTAAAACCCGGTTTCAAAATTCCAAATTATTATCTAATTTTTTTGATCCGTGCGCCACTAACGGAATTTTTTTCTCCTTTTGTTCCTTTGTCACGGTGCCTTAACCTGTCTCTGAGGTTTCATGTTTGTAACTCAATGAGTAGTTACTTCAAAATCGATCTCAAAATAATAAATTTCCAAATTCTTATCTAAATATTTCGACCCGTACGCCCCCTAACGGTATTTGTTCTCCTTTTCTTAAATTTTCTCGGTGTCTTATCCTATCTGTGAAATTTTACAGTTGTAGCTCAATGAGAACTTACATAAAAATCAATCCCAAAATTCCCTGCGTTCCGTTTGATTTTTCCAAATATCTCATCCCGTGCGCCCCCAAGAAATCTATTTTGTATCGTGTCATCGGCTGTCATCGACCTTTGAATTAAGTTTTAAATTTCAAGTCTCTAGCTCATCGCAAAGTTACTTAAAAGCTGGTTTGAAAATTTTCAAATTCTTATCTTATTATATCGATCCGTGCGCCACCTAACGGCTTTTTTCCTTTTTATGCATGGTCACGGTGTTCTAACCTATGTGTAAAGTTTCACGTTTGTAGCTCAATGAGAAGTTACTTAAAAATCGATTGCAAGATTTGTATGAAAAGCGGACAAACATTCAACCGACCTAATATAAAGAAAGTAAAATACTGACCAATATCACAATGATTCTGGGCATGATTTTGTTCGAGAGATTGATCTGAAAAACAAAAATATAATTTAGCAAGAGATTTGGATTATTCTGTAAAATGTGTTCTTTCATTTTCAGAACTATTCTTGTAAAAACTATAGAGATGTGAAGCAGTAAAGCATTCAATATCACTATAGAATTGGTTCCATTAGTGCAATTCTACAGACTATAAGTTCATTTTTCCGTCAGTGAAATTCTCTTACTTGCTTACTTAATTGGCTCTTAACCGCTTAAACGGTTATGGCCGTCCAACAAGCGCGCCAGACGCTTCTTTGTTGGGTTAACTGGCGCCAATTGGTCACACCAAGGGAATTTAAATTGTTTTCCACCTGGTCCTTCCAACGGACTGGTGCCGTCCTCTTCCTCTACTTTCATGGGCTTGTTCCGACAAAAATATTTTCTTAGCCAGAGCATAATCTCTCATTTTCATAGCATGTCCTAGCCAGCGTAGCCGCTGCGTTTTAATTCACTGGGCTATGTTGATGTCTGCATAAAGCTCGTACAGCTCATCATTACATCTTTTTCGGTACACTCGCCGTCGTTAACGCTTAGAGGTCCGTACATCTTTCGAAGAACTTTTCTCTCTAACACTCCCAGAGCCGACTGATCTGATGTTGTCATGGTCCATGCTTCTGCACGATATAGCATGACGGGTACGATAAGTGAGGTAGGCAGTCAAATTCTCAATCAACATTAATAAGGGATTTTGTTTTTTGTTAATAATAAAAGCTAAGCGTACGTAGACTTTTGGCACACACTGTAACTATATATTTACACATAATTAGCACTCCGTTTGGTGATGGACATGACCTATTATTGACTAGAAATAGGCCAATTAATTGTTTAGTAAGTTATGGTTAATGATAAAAACAACCAAAAACTCATATAGTATGTACTTTCATTTATGCCTAGCAAATATCCATTCAACATACTTACATACATACTTGTGACATCTTGTATATGTATTTCTTAAAATTTATAGCAAGAGGGTGGCATCGGTACCACAACTGAATCGATGACACGCGCTTTAATCACCGATGAAGTGCGAACTGGTCACTCAATGGGTCCAGTTCAGCTTGGGTATGTATTGTTAATCATATTAAGAAATTACAGACTATGGTGTCTATTACAAAGTAGGAGATGTCGTCTATAAGCGAAAATGCCTGGCAAAAGCGAAAGTTCTATAAAAACTCGACATACGCAATTACAAGGCATTTACGTACTTGAATTAATACCCTTATTATAGAGAAAAATATTTACATTCATACATATGTACGTTCGGGTGTGTAATTTTTTGTGGTAATTTCTTCTAGACTCGTATCTGCTACTCACATATCTTGTTAGATAAATAAACGGTTTTATTTAGCTTGACAGGCTGGCCGGCACGAATTTTGTAATTGAAATTTAAGTAACTTCCCGATAAGCTACAAGCTTGAAACTTGGAACATAGTTCAGAACCCGATGACAATGCAATAATAAGAGAAAAAACTGCGATAGGTGGCGCATGGATCGAAATATTTCAAAAAATAATATTTGTGGTCCGATTTGGTTCATATTTGGAGCACATAATACATATATGAATAGAAAGCGACCTATGGAAAAAAATCGCCGCTATGTGGCGCAAGGATTGAGATATTCACAAAAATTGTATTTGTGGTCCGATTTGATCCATATTTGGAACACATAATACATACAAGAATAGAAATAGACCTATGAAAAAAATCGCCACTAGGTGGCGCAAGGATCGGGATATTAAAAAAATCGTATTTGTGGTCCGATTTGGTTCATAATTGGAACACATAATACACACAAGAATAGAAAAAGACCTGTGAAAAAAATCGCCGCTAGGTGGTGCAAGGATCGAGATATTCAAAAAATTCGTATTACGTACATGAATAGAAAACGGCTTGTGAAAAAAATCGCAGCTAGGTGGTGCAAGGATCGAGATATTCAAAAAAAATCGTATTGTGGTCCGATTTGGCTCATATTTGGAACACATAATACACACAAGAATAGAAAGAGACCTGTGAAAAAAATCGCCGCTAGGTGGCGCAAGGATCGAGATATTCAATAACATCGTATTTGTGGTCCAATTTGGAACACATAACACATACATGAATAGAAAACGGCCTGTGAAAAAAGCGCCGCTAGGTGGAGCAAGGATCGAAATATTCAAAAAACACGTATTTGTGGTCCGATTTGGTCCATATTTGGACCAAATATTACATACAGTCCGGTAGAAGTGACATCAAAATATTTTGGAGTTCGAGGAGGGACAAGCATACATGGCGCAGAGTTGAGTAAAGTCTTTGGAAGGATTATGTATTGAGGACATAGATTGTAACAAATTGTCAGGAAAGAGTTCTTGTAATAATGAGTCACTAAATGAACTAAATAGAATGAGAAATAATAGGCAATTAAATAAAGACTAAAAACTTAAAAATAAAATAATTAAAAAAAAAGTTTTTAAGTTAAACGGTTTTATTGAAAACAATAGTTACATGAAATAATAATAATACTAAAAGCTAGAAAATAATTACGTAGGTCCTAGGTAGTCACCACACTCCTCATCAATCTAGGGCGTTGATCAGACAATTAAATAAAAGCGTTGAACGCGTGAAATTTCTAAAAAATGTAAGGCGTAGCATAACCTGATTAAGGTTCAGTTGTTCTTATATATGACTATCAATAGAAATTTCACGCGCCCAACGCTTTTATTTCTCTGATCAACGCCTTAGATTGATGAGGAGTGCGATAACTAGTACCTAGGACCTACCTAATTATTTTCTAGCTTTTAGTATTATTATTACTTCATGTAAGTATTGTTTTCAACAAAACCGTTTAACTTAAATTTTTTTTTTTCAATTATTTAATTTTTTTCCTGAAAATTATTGACCTAACTCAGTCACAAACTTAATTTATCATACGATCACGTCGCAACCATTTTTGTTCTTGACAAGACCAAAATACAAAATGGATATCCCTTTTGAAACCACAAATATTGACCTTTCAAATATATGATTTTAACTTAATGAAAGGAGTTCATGTGATAAAATGACGAACCAAAAATAAAAAAATTACACACCCTAGCATACATATGTATTTACATACAGTTGTGTGCAAAATAATGAGGATCAAATTGAAAATAGTAGAAACCACGAGAATATATCTGTTGGGGACTTATTCCGAACGTTACCGGTTTATTTGTTACCGGAGTATTATTTAACCAAAAATCGTTGTCAGCTCATGTAACCGCGATTCTGGCTTACACGGTTATACTGTCAAAAAACAAAGATGCGCAATGTAGAATAAGAGACGTCGAAAAGAATTTCTTTTGCACGTAAGCTCTATGAGACCAAATTGGCAAAAAAAAATTTGTGCTTATGGGGACGACGAAAAGTATTTGAAAATGGACTTAAGAACGTTGCCAGGCTAAACAGGTGTAGAGAGGTGAGGATATTCCTAATTTGGAAAAAACCATATAGATAGAAAGTTTTGCAGAAAGGTTCTGATTTGACAAGGTATTTCTTTAGATGCGTGTATAAATAGACGCCGTTCTTTACCATCAACACAGAAATATACATGAAAGAGTGTCTTGAAAAACGACTTCTGCCAATCCTACGTTCACATTGGTCCAACTATATTTTGGCCGGACTTGACTCCAGCACGTGTCAAACAAAAGCTCGAAGATAACAATGTACATTATGTTAGAAAAAACTTGAATCCACTATGTAAACGTGATTAAAAGGCGGCCAATTGAGCGATATAGGGCTCTGATGAAAACAAAACTTTTGCAAATAGGGAAACCAAAAGAAACTTACAGATGTAACAAGTAAGGACGGGACTGTATGGACTGGTTGTGTCCAAGATTTCATGCCTTTAATAAATAAAGCGCAGCAATAATCTTATCCCATTCGTAACATCCAACCGCTACATATACTGCGATTTTTTAAGACAACAATGTGTGTCATTTACGAAATAATTTCGTGAAATTTGAAGCTTTTATCTGATAAATTGAGGAAGATATATGACAAAAAAACCTCTTTTCTGTAAAATCGGTTGTAGGGGGGATATATGCTATAGTGGTCCGACCCGGTTGTTTCCGCCAAATGTCTAATCGGACAATATACCCGCTGAGCAAATTTCATCAAGATATCTTAAAAAATTAAGTTATGGGCGCTAAGAGAATGTTTGAGGGGAAGTAGTTTAAAAGACTTCTTAAATGTTTAGAATGTATTGCGCTGCGGTCATAAAAAGAAATATTTCTTAAGCCAGAGTAAGTTTGTTCATAGTTCACCGTACTACTCGGCCTTTGCCTTGTGATTTGGGTAGCTGGATTCATGTAACTAACACGGTTAGGAATTTGCCCCCTCCCCTTCCCCTAATGTGGAAGGCATATTTATAAAAAAAGTGTTATTTTTTTAACCTTTTTCACGGCTTCTCCACTTCCATAGGCGGGTTCCGATGAGAATAGTTGTTTGGCCGGAGCATCATCTTTCATTAGCATAACATGACATAGCCAGCGCAGCGGCGCCAGTGGTCTGGATTTGGCTTTCAGTGGACTTAGCGAGTTGAAAAAAATATTAGTTAATAACACAAACACTTTGATGGGGATCGATTTTAAGTCTCATTGACGTTTTTATATATGAGTATTTTTTCATAAAGTCTTAAACAAAAAAGTTATAGCAAATAAAAAAATAGTATGTATGGGAAAAATCACATTTTTACCATTGACTCATTTTCCTCACATTTTCTTAAAACTTGATTAATTTATTTATATAGTTAGGGTTATATACTATGCAATGTACCTCGGTTTCATGGTTCGAAAAGGTTCGCGTTTTTTATACTCAAGAGTGCTTTGCACAAAGAGTATATTAACTTTGATTGGGTAACGGTTGGTTGTACAGGTATAAAGGAATCGATATAGATATAGACTTCCATATATCAAAATCATCAGTATCGAAAAAAAAAAAAAATTTATTGAGCCATTTTCGTCCGTCCGTCTGTCCGTTAACACGATAACTTGAGTAAATATTGAGATATCTTCACCAAATTTGGTACACGAGCTTATCTGGACCCAGAATAGATTGATATTGAAAATGAGCGAAATCGGATGATAACCACGCCCACTTTTTATATATATAACATTTTGTAAAACACAAAAAACCTGATTATTTAGTAAATAATACACCTAGAATGTTGAAATTTGACGTGTGGACTGATATTGAGACTCTTGATAAAAATTTTGAAAAAATTTTTAAAATGGGCGTGGCACCGCCCACTTGTGATAAAATCAATTTTACAAATATTATTAATCATATATCAAAAATCGTTAACCCTATCGTAACAAAATTCGACAGAGAGCTTGTCTTTACTATAAGGGATGCTTTGAAGAAAAATTTACGAAATCGGTTAAGGACCACGTCCACTTTTATATAAAAGATTTTTAAAAGGGTCGTGGACGAATAAAATATGCTATATCTTTGCAGAAAGAGCTTTATATCAATGGTGTTTCATTTCCCAAGTGTATTTATAACAGTAAATAGGAAAAACTTCAAATTTAAAAAAATGGGCGTGGCACCGCCCCTTTTATGACTAAGCAATTTTCTATGTTTCGGGAGCCATAACTCGAAGAAAAATCAACGGACCGTAATAAAATTTGGTACACAAATTTTCCCTATAGCAGGAAATATTTCTAGAAAAAATGGACGAGATCGGTTAAAGACCACGCCCACTTTTATATATGCCCCTATTACCGTTTACAACTCAACTCTGGTTGCGTTGAAATTTCGCAATTTGGTATTACAGATTACAACTCAACCTGTCAAAAAAAAATATCGGTTGAGTTGTCTAGTCTAACAACTTTTTGTGGCATTACCGTTTACAACCTTGTGTTGGTGTAGTTGTCAAAGACGTCAAAATCTTACAACTGATTACTAGCAGTTGTCTCAGAAAATTTTGCAGTTGTTTTGAAAAAATTTAACGTTTTACAAGAAGTTTCACCACCTAATTTTTAACAAAAATTTTCAAAGTTGGTATCAAAAGACACGTTTCGACCTCCGATTTAAGAATCCGAAAACAAAAATTAAAAATTAAATTTCTGTCATATCATTTCGGTTCAAATTTTCATGTGGTTGTTGTATTTTGCCAGATTTTTTGCAGAAAGGCGTTCGGCCCACCCAGGGTTATTTTTACAAATCGCGGTCAAAGGCCGCCAACGCAGAAAGATGTTCTGTGCAAAAAAACTGTGGATCGGGCCTCATATTTGGGACCCTCTCGAGCCATTTTGTGGGGTTTTGTAAATATTTTTCGACAGAAATAACATTTTTAATTTCCGGATTCGAATCCTAAAAACGGAGATCGAAACGCGTCTTTTGATACCACCTTTGATAAGAGTTAGATGGTGCACGGGCCAAAAAAAATGTAAAGCCGGTAGTTAAACCTTTTTTTAAAACAAACAATAATCAACAATTTTGTACACATTTATAGAAAAAACAACGTTTAAACGAAGGATTACATTGAATAACTTTTTGACTTTATGTAGCGACATTCCGAAGTTGAACGAGGCTGCCGGCAGTTCGGATGCAGCCAAAATAGGTGAAATTATGCGAACGTGAGTCCCATTGATACTAATCACTACTACTGGGAATCCTGTTTGAGTAAAATGCATTTTTTTTGTTTGGGTTTTAATCCACTTCGCACAAATATGCTCCTCAATAATATCTAAAACCAGTCCAACACCAAAATCATTTCCACAGCATATTTGATAGCTGCCGTCAGCAAGGAATCGTAGTGGGGCGCATAATTTTAAAATACGAACGCGTATGCGGAAATGGTTCTTAATTTTGTTTAATAATGAGCAAAATGCTTCCTTCAAACCTGCAAAATAGCTTATTTGAAGCTCATCACTTGTCACTTAAACATTTTCTTACTTTGTGCCTGGTAGTTCCAAGGGATTGGAATGATCACGCGAATGTTTTCCGTATTCGCGACATGTCAATCACCAACATTTTTGCCATTATAAAATAGATTTCGTATAATATTAATAACAAAATCACATTTGCAAATGCTTAAATTTCCGCCACAAATTGAACAGCTGTTCATTTATTTGTCAAATCATCACTTGCTGAAGTTGGCAACTCAATTCAACTTCAACTGAAATAAGTTGTAATTCGTAATACCAAACAGGAGTTGAGTTGTCTTAAAGTTGAGTTGTTTTAATTACAACCAAACTAAGTTGAGTAGTAAACGGCAATAGAGGCAATAAAAGATTTTTAAAAGGGTCGTAGACGAAAATAATAAGCTAGATCTTAGCGCAAAAAAGCTTCGTATCAATAGAATTTTACTTTCTAAATTGAATTATAACATTAAATTGGAAAACACTAAAATTTTTGAAAATGGGTGCGGCACCGCCCCTTTTATGACTAAGCAATTTTCTATGTTTCGGGAGCCATAACTCGAAGAAAAATTAACATATCGTAATGAAATTGTGTACACATATTTTCCTTATAGCAGAAAATATTTCTAGTAAAAATGGACGGGATCGATTAAAGACCACGGCAACTTAGATATAAAACAAGGTTAAAAGGGTCGTACACTAGAATAATAAGCTATAACTTAGCAAAAAATAGTTTTGAATCAGTGATATTTCACTTATCAAGTTTTATTGTAAGAGGAAATGGGGAGACATTTTTTTAAACGTGGTATGTAGAAAAGTAATTTATCTGAAATGAAATGTACAATTGAATAGACACCTTTACTTTTTTTTTATTTTAGTATTGCGAATCACTTTAATTCTGGGTAATATTTAAAAACAAAAATATTTGATAATTCATATTATACATTTAATTTTTTTATATTGAATTTAATTTAACAATCCAAAAAAGGTTCAAATCAAAAATTTAGCTATTCCAGCTTGTTCGTAAATTTTTTTGTTTGTTTATATGATGCTTACTATTCCAGCTTGTTCGTTAGTACCAAAAGAGTAATTAAAAGCAAAAATTATTCGATCGGTCAATAGTCCATGAAATCCCCAAATATATGTATATATAGGTATATGACCAAAAAAAAAAACTAAAAGAAAACAATTTTTATTATTTTAAGCAAATGTTGCGTGTCATATGTAGTATGTATATTCGTACCCAATTAAAATTGTGAAACTAAAATATTTAGTTTTCTGTATCATAGTCGAGGCTTTGCGGTAGGAGTAGTCGAGATTTCACTTCTTCGGATATTTCCTCATGCTTACTAGGTAATTTCGATCTCCTCGATGAAATAAATGAGCCAGAAGTAACTAACAAATTATTTAAAATGTCCTCATTTGTGGCTTTGCGGCCAATTTTTCTTGCATGGTCTCGACGATATGCTCTAAAATCTTGTATGTCTGGATTCAGCGGCTTCTTCGGACAACTTTCCAATAGGAATAGAACCAAAATGCTCTATTATTGAAGCTCCGTGTACTAAAATTGTATGCACACTTGAAGGCATGTAATACCATTCATATAGTTCGACGTAAACTCGAATGGTTTCTCTGGCGTACATGTTGAACTTTTGTACATCTATTGGACACCCACATGAAAGTGCCCCTAATATTGTAGATAATCTTTGAATAATATTTTCACTAACACCAGTTATAGAGGCGGTTGTTTTAATGTCAGCGAAAAATCGTCTAACGATATTTCCATCACTCGTTGTACCGTGTCCTTGCTTTACCACGTCTACCAATAAACCAAATAAATAAGAATTTGTCACTAAATCACAATCAATTTCCAAAACAGCGATTCGTAGATAGTAAGTTAATAAGGCAGCCTTAAGCTAATGTCTAATGATTGATTTGATTCTCTGAATTTGAACAACAATCTATTACTTGATTTGTTAAAAATATCGTTTATAGCAAAAAAATATATGTCGCAGGATTAGGATCCTTTATTGCAATATAAGTTAGTTTGACGCGTACATTCTAAAAACTTAATGCCCAAAAACTTCAATAATTTTCTCAACTTTTGTTTCAGGGCGTACTATCAACTCTTGGTAACCTTTTTATAGCAAGTAAATCTAAGTGTCACTTTGATTTCATGGCCAACTATTAACTCTGTATAACCTCAAAGATTCATCGAGTTTTCGCGATTTTTGCACACATTTTTAAAATAAAATCGAAAGCTTCTGGGTTAGACCTTGATATATATTTTTATTGAGAAATAGTAAAAAATTTTTTAGTGAAGCCAAAATTTGCTGAAAATTGGAAAAAATACCTAGATGTACACATATGCTCGTTAGGGTATGTCGATATGAAACCCGATTACTAAAATTGTCATAACTTATTATTATTATATTATAATTAGGTTTTACGAAAAATGTTATCACAGAATCGAAAATGAACATTTAAAGTCCCAAATCCCAACTTTTCAATTTCGGTCCACTGTGCGGCGTAGATGTTGTCATGGTACATGCTTCTGCACCATAGAGCATTATCTTAAAGATATCTCTGTTTAAGTGACTTAAACTATGAACATTTTTCTTTCGTTCGTTTCATTAGCCACTGAATGCGCTTGTAATTCTCAACTGGTTAGCGAAATATTCTAAAGACATAGTTTAAAATTTTTATACCAACGAGAGGTTTTTCATAGCAAAATAAGGTGGCTCAAAACGCAGCCAATACCGTAGAGCCCAAGTGCTCACCCGCAATAAATACATAAACGGTAAAATGGCAGGGCTTTTACAGCGAAATGAGGAAACTTTTCACTCAGAGTCCATGTGCTCGCCCTCATTAAAAATACATACAAATGTGTAACAGGTACATAGCGACCTCTGTTCTTCTACAAGAACAAACAAATAAAGTAAACATATAAAATATCATACAGTCCACTAAAATAATAAATGATATAATTATAAAAAAAAAACTATTCGCCCTCCGAATCACCAAAGCTTAGATAATCTCATAAAATGAGGGACTAGTTTGCGTTCAAGCAGATATACAGACATGGTCTTTCTTATATATTTTAAGGACCTAAAATTTTGAGATTCTTGACAAACTAAATATACCATATAGCTTTCATGAACGGTTACTTCACATCCGATTCATATATTATTTATGTCGTTTAGAAGCTCCAAAAGTCCCTGCATTTCCTTTGCGATTGTTATAATCAGCCTGCTTTGCACACAGAGTATATTAACTTTGATTGGATAACGGTTAGTTGTACAGGTATAAATGATTCGAGATAAATATAGACTTACATGTATCAAAATCATCAGTGTCGAAAAAAAATTTAATTGAGCCATGTCCGTCCGCCGGCCGTCCGTACGTCTGTCCGTTAACACGATAACTTGAGTAATACTGAGATATCTTCACCAAATTTGGTACACTAGCTTATCTGGATCCAGAATAGATTGGTATTGAAAATGGGCGAAATCGGATGATAACCACGCCCATTTTTTATACATATAACATTTTGGAAAGCACAAAAAACCTGATTATTTTGTAAATAGTACACCTAGAAATTTGAAATTTGACTTGTGGACTGATATTGAGACGCTTGATAAAAATTTTAAAAAAAATTTTTAATGGGCGTGGCACCGCCCACTTGTGATAAAATCAATTTTACAAATATTATTAATCATAAATTAAAAATCGTTAAATCTATCGTAACAAAATTCGGCAGAGAGGTTGCCTTTACTATAAGGGATTCTTTGAAGAAAAATTAACGAAATGGGTTAAGGACCACGCCCACTTTTATATAAAGATGTTTAAAAGGGTCGTGGACGAATAAAATATGCTATATCTTTCCAAAACAGGGCTTTATATCAATGGTATTTCATTTCCCAAGTGGATTTATAACAATAAATAGGAAAAACTTCAAATTTAAAAAAATGGGCGTGGCACTGGTCCTTTTATGACTAAGCAATTTTCTATGTTTTGGGAGCCATAACTCGAAGAAAAATTAACGGATCGTAATAAAATTGGGTACACACATTTTTCCTATAGTAGAAAATATTTCTAGTAAAAATGGACGGGATCGGTTAAGGACCACGGCACCTTATATATAAAACAAGTTTAAAAGGGTATTAGACTAGAATAATAAGCTATAATTTAGCAAAAAATTGTTTTGTATCAATGAAATTTCACTTATCAGGTTTTATTGTAAGAGGAAATGGGGAAACATTTTTTTTTAAACGGGCGGTGCCACGTGTTATGTAGAAATGTAATTTATCTGAAATGAAATGTGCAATTGAAGCTCACGCTGAGTATATAATGTTCGGTTACAGCCGAACTTAGACTTTACTTGTTTTCACATGGTCATATGTTTTCATAGCTTAGTTTAACGAGAAGCATACTTTAAAGCTCGTTTAGCATACAAATTAGCCAAGTTGAAATAAAGAAATAATTGAACTGCATTAACAACGATATGAAAAATTATTATTATTTTTTTGTTCTGAGACCCTCTCAGCACGCTTCGATTATAGCCACGAACCTCTGCATCTTTTTTTCGACCCAGTCTCATCTCAAAAAAGCCTTGTAGTTTGAGACTACGTGAAAAATTACATAGCAGTTTATTAAAAAATATCCTTATAATTTTTTCACAACTGTATGCTAAGTTTAAACAAAAAAACTCATTATATTAAGTTAGATATTAGATACTCTTGCTCACAAAAACTTTAAAAGTGCATAATACCAGGAAGTGTTAAAAATACATGCAACTAATAATTCATTTTATAATTTAATAAGTTGTATTATGGTTGACGTTTTTGACGTAAAACGATGTCGATAAGGAAATCTATAACTAATCGGTGTCATCGGTGCATACTTACTTGAAACTTCCCAGGAAGTAATAGAGCCAATAACGAGTTAAAAGCCCTGACAAAGTTGACATATCCATATCCGTACAAAACAGCTGATCCAACCAACCTTATGGAAATCAATTTAGCTAGTCAATGGTGCCATACCGTATCGCTCTAGCCATAAGGGCCAATTAATGGTGACTTATAACCATAAAACCATAACCAGATAAAACAGCTGATCGAACCTACCTTATGGAAATCAATGTAATCGATTAATGGTGCGATACCATAACGCTAAGGCCATAACCATACCATAGCCAACCTATTGGTTTTTGGTTGCTCACTATATCCATAACCTAAAAATGTTTGAGTTGGTGTATTTAATAACTTTTTGTAGATTTTATTCATTGTTTTGTTTACGTTATGACTAAGAGACTTATTTTTTGTGGGATATGTTTGTAATTTTTTGCATTTTCTTCATTTTTATGAAATTTTCACGAATTTTAGGTTAATGCACCATTAATCGATCACATTGGAGATGGTTATGGATATGGGTATGGTTACGATTATGGCATTAGGGTTAAGGAAGTTTAATTAGCCCTATAACCATACCATACCAACCATACCGTATCCATAAGCTATAAATATTTCATTTGGAGAATTCGTTAACTTTTTGGATATTTTATATGTTGCTTTGGATACGTTTTAACTAAGAGACTTGTGGAATTTGTTTGTAATGTTTTGCATTTTCTTCTTTCTTTTGAAATTGTCACATATCTTAGATTAAGGCACCAATAACCGATGCCAATTGATATGGATAAGTAAAAATATGGTTATGACTACATACATATATCAACTTTGCCAGGCCCTTTAAGCGGCATCGTTTGCTGTCGACACTTTTTGCTGATGTTTATTTTTTGGTCGTCGGCGTGATTTTTTGTTAATGATCACAACGATAATAAGGCTGTATATTTCGATATGATTTTGCTTAAGCTCAACATTAATAGCACTGTGCAAATAATATACACGAATTGGAAAATTCTAACCGAAATGTCTAGCTGTATTCGTTTCACTTTGTCTCAAATGTATACTGCAACGATTCCCCGCCATCCCTTGTCGAATTTGGCTTGTAGACAAACCGGTTGTGCCATCTTCAGGGTTATTTTTCGTTCGCGAAATTGGTACAACGCCGAAACCGGTTTGTTTCTGAACCAAATTTGACAAGTATTGACGGAAAATCCTTGTAATACACAGCAGTTATCCACTCTTCGGAACATTAACAAAACAAAATGTCTCACAGTGTTATTTTTACATGGCATAATTTATAGTTAGCTGCTTTTCAATCATGACTAAATTTTCGATTTCCTGGAAACGCGCTGTCTTAACATTACGTCCACAAAGTATCTATCGTCGTTGCGAGTTTGCATTCTAACATTGCGTACTTTATATTCTCAATAGCACAAACAAGTAGTAGCCCAACTACTAACTAGTGATCTGTTCACCGTTATGACGGAATATTTATCTACATATGTAGTTTCGTTTCAATTTCAAGCACTCAATGAAATCTTACTTCAGGGCAGTATAAATCTACGTTCTATACTACCTTTACTCCCTTTACTCCCTAAATGAAAAAATAATAATAAATATTCCTTATGCCGGAGTAAAGTTCGGTCATATAATTCGCCCTACTATTCGGCCTTTGCCTTGTGATTAATACTATGTTCAAACAGATAAATAAATTGAGGAAATTTCGATTTGCAGTTTGAAACAATTTATTACGCAATTTTTTTTTTAATTGGCAATTTATTATTACAATTTATTATATGATAAATTGCGTAATAGATTGCCCAAATGGTATAAATTGCCAATTTGCTGTGTGTTTGTACATAGTATTATTCGTTTCTTCCCACATATTGCCAATCTCATTTTCCATCGCCACGATTTGGGGGGTGTTGGGTTTATCATCTCCCTCGCAATAACGTGTAATTAACACGGTCTTGGCATACATACGTCACCCCAAGTTACGTAATATTAATGTGTCCAAATGTGTTTTAATTCGCTGAAAGAGAAGCTTGGCCTAAAATCTCTTCGGTGGCTATCACGCCTTGCATTTAATTTATTTTTTGTTTACCTGCTCATAACTCAAAAAGTAATAAAGATATCCGGTTTTACCAGTTTCGGGAACGAACTTTCATTTGTGTAAAATCGGTAGAAAATTGTTTTTTTTTTTCAAGTTAGGGGTCCTTTCTGGCGGAGTCTTACATATATAGACCTAAAAAGTTTCAGTTTTAGGGTCCAACTATAAAATCGTGTACGCTCTTCTCGCGGTTACCAGATCACCAGCATTAGTGATGTGAGACTTTGCTTCGGTCTGGAAACCTTCCTTTACCTGTGAGCATAACTTTCGTATAAGATTCCCATCAGCCGGCACATCTATTCCCACGCGTTTCTGTATCTCGGCCTACCGCTCACTTTTTCTAACTAGCGGCCCCACTTCCTTCGTGTTACGTTGGTGATGAAATTTAAAAAAACAAACTGGTATTTATGCACTACACAAAAACGAATCAATAAATTACATGCACATTTTAATAAAAACTGCAAAAACAACAACAACAAAAAAAAAACAAATATGCTGAAAATAGCAAAACTAAAAAGTTACGAAAATTGTATTACAATAAATAAATAAATTTTGCTTGCTTGTAGTTTCGTGGATAAGAGCAATGAGCGCGAAGATTACCTCCCATGGTTTGTACAAAAAATATTTATTTTTTATTTCAAAAACCCATATTAGTTAAATAATGAGAAGAAGGCAAAGAAAAATCGTTTCATATACAAAATCATTATTTGTGTGTGTAATGTAGAAATGCACGCATTTAAAATTCCCAATTCGTGTACAATTCAGATCACCGTTTTCGCTCGTCTAAATGTTTTTGCAAACAACTCACATTATGATATGACCAACTAAACGTACAAATGTAGCACATCCCTATCGTTCGCAAAAATCGCTAAGACAGGCTCAGACGTGGAGACTGGTCGCTGATCTATCATCGGTATACGACTAGCGAGCTGCCGGCCCAGAGGTCTTCCTGGTCTTCCTATCTGAATACTGCCTTATCATTAAAAAAAAACGAAATTTTTTGTTTAAATTTCATGTTTCAATTGTTTGCATGTGCAGCAGTTTACATTTATTTATTTGTTGTTTTTTTTCATGTACGAACACTACATAAAAATAAATTTCCATGCATATTTTTTGTTTGTTTGATATATGTATGTATGTATATGTATTAGAGCGGGTCAAATTATATGGATGGATTTTTCATCAGGAGTATAGCAAAAACGTAATCGTACAGATGATTCTAAAAAAAAATTGCTGAAGACACCATAGCTCTAAGTCCGATTTCGAGTCCCCCACTTTAGCAAAATAGATATTTTGCCATATGAATGTAGGGTTTGGCCAAAAAATATTCATAGCCTCTGATAGAATTATAGGAAAAATATCATATTGGGCTTACTTCAAAGGTATTTTACGTACATTTCAGAATCTGTATTAATATCTATGGTGTTTTTCAATTTTAGTAGAGATATCAGGCTTAAATTATGAGAAATTAGCCTAAAATAAACTTTTAACTACTATATTATTATCATTTTTAACAAATTTCTTATGGAAATTTTTTTTGTTTACAGCTAAAATAAGTTCAAACATTTCCAACAACTTTCATTCAGTCAGTTTTTCTTTTTTCGAATTCGTTTTAGTAGAAAAAATTAAAAAAAAAAACCTATATTTTCAAGTAATAAGCAAACAAACACAATTTTCATAATTTTAATCAGGCATGCTTAACAAACGAACCGATATCATTTCGTTACGATAATTAACGTAATAAACGAAATAAAGTCATTTCGTTTCGTTTATTAACGTTAATAACGTCAAATTAGCGAAATCAAATCGTTTATGTTGATTATTAATTTCAAACTATGCTGGCAAAGCTGATTGATGGCGGAGTCAATAAAGGTGAAAGCATTAGCCAAGCTGATTGCAACTTTTCTCATGAATTTTGACAGTACGAACATTTCTCAGAGTATTTTTGATATTACCACCAACGAATTACACAAACAAATTACATGGATTTTGTGTGTATGTCCGCTCGCTGTTACCACTTTACGGCTTCACCATGGCTATAGCATTGCCAGCGCAATTCAAACATAAAGTATCACATTTTTGTTAACGTTTTTAACGTTAACGAAAGATTTTCGTTTCGGTTAAAAACGAGATACAATTTATCTTGATAATTCCTTTATCGATTATATTTCGAAGTGTTTCAACGGACACGGTGGAAATTTTTTGATAAACGATTAGCTTAACGTTAAGGTGCATCCCTGATTTTAATGAAATTTATTTAAAAAATTATTTTTTACTTTGAATTGATCATTTTAACGTATTTTTTAAAATAAAAGTAATGTTATTATTTTTTAAAATCTTTTTTGCTCTCCATTCGTGGTTGTTTTTCACGGCTTTCTGCTGTAACAGCCATAACACCTTCACATTTTTTTTCTATAACACGTTTGGAAACAGATGTTAACAACTGTACATATCTTTCTGTTCCTTGTAAATGCATTGGAATATTAGGATCATCTAGTGTTGGCTCATCATAATCTAAGAATTGTACCAAGTGACCGTATGGAATATTTCTTGTGATTGCCGGTTCAGATAGTAAATTATCGTCATTCAGATCAATCATATCAGTATAATCTGAAGCAATAAAATTGATATTATATTTTTTGTGAACTCTTGAGTTTAGTTGGATCAAGTATTTTTTCTCAATAGCATACGATTTTTTTGATAGCTCTATCACGTATGGCTTTTCTTTCATGAAATAACATTGTTAATAAAATGTTTTCCGGATCAGCGTAATATGAATTATTTTGGATTACACCATCTACAATATTAAGTAAATTACGTGGTAGGTATCGTGTCCAACGAATAAACTTTGATAAAAGTACACCGCCGTATACAACAGAATTATAGTATTTTACATTGAAATACATTCGCATATAAATTCTAATAATATAAACTGCTAGAGTTTTCAAATTTTCCGATGGTGTATTAGTTGTTGTATATAGACGTAATACCCTGCTTGCTTTGGTTAGCCATCGAGAATGTCAACTAACTGGTCCTGGTTTTATGTTAGCTAAATCAACTGAAACAGCACCATTTGAAATTGCTTTCGCCATTTGATATACATTTTTTTATTTTATTTTGAAAAATACGTTAAAATAGTCAATTCTAACAAAAAAATAATAATTTTTTAAATAAATTACATTAAAATTATAAAAATTGTGTTGTTTGCTTATTACTTGAAAAAAAAAGTTTGTTTTTGAAAATTTTTTTCTACTAAAACGAATTCGAAAAATGAAAAACTGTCTGAATGAAAGTTATTGGAAATGGTCTGAACTTATTTTAGCTGTAAAGAAAAAAAATGTTTCCATAAGAACTTTGTTAAAAATTATAATATAGTAGTTAAAAGTTAATTTTAGGCTAATTTCTAAGAACTTAAGCCTGCTATCTCTACTAAAATTCAAAAACACTATAGATATTAATACAGATTCTGAAATATATGTAAAATACCTTTAAAGTAAGCGCAATATGATATTTTTCCTATAATTCTATCAGAAGCTATGAAGATTTTTTGGCCAAACCCTACATTCATATGGCAAAATATCTATTTTGTAAAAGTGGGGAACTCGAAATCGGACTTAGAGCTAATGTTGTCTTCAGCCATTTTTCTTAGAATCATCTGTACGATTACCCGCCCTAATATGTATACATTCCTACCATGGCTCAACTATAGTTGAGTCATTCATTCCTTCACTCCTACTGACCTTCATCTTGCATCATTTCTTTTTCGTTTTTACAATCACATGATTGTCAATCACTTTATTGATCATATACATCCATATAATAAAGAAATCCTTTATCATTTACTGTAATGCTACAAAAATGAAGCATTCTTCATGACTAAAATTTTTGAGTTTAGTTTTTGCATTTGTAAATAATGACAATCCTATTCAATTTGCGCAGTATTTTGACCCACATAGAACTGTATTTATTATATATTTTATATTTTAATCTAATTGGACTTTTATTTTATATGCAATGCAGTTTTGTTGCCGGCGTCATTTTGCGTGAGAGATTAGCTGCATTTGAGCGCATGTTATGGCGCGCTTGTCGCGGCAACGTATTTCTTCGTCAAGCTATGATTGAAACACCGCTCGAGGATCCGTCAAATGTAAGTATGTACATGTGTAATTAATAGGGCTCTCGTTAACAAACCGATATTCTTAAATTTATTAAAAATTTACTAGCTGCTATTCGATTTCAACTTGAGACGTGATGAACTGTCATTATTCGAATACTGACCATTTTATAAATAAAATTTAAAATTAAAATTTAAAAAATAAAATTTAAAAAATTATGTATTGTATGTGGATAAATAAGACCTAGTTTACATATAACGAGATTATCCTCATTTCCGTACTTAACTCCTAATTAAATAACTAGATTTCCCATATAAATTTTTGCCCTCGATAACACTGGATCACAAATTCCAACTTTTTTTCTGCTCGAGAGACGCCATTATGAAATTCCTATATAAAATCACCCCCTGATTATTTTTAATTCTATGGTAACGTTTTTGAGATATTTACGAATTACCGTTTTTTCAAAAAAAGAAAAAAAATTGGGTCCACTTAATCATATACATACATCAAGAACGAATTGAGCAATTCAAAAACGGTTTGAAGCTTTTAAAAGGTAAAATTTGCTATAAACTGTGCATACAACACTTTTTGCTAGGCCCTGCAGATTCAAAGATAACGAATAATCATTACGGATTTTTAAATTTTTTTTGTAAAAATATAAAAAAGTTGTACTTTGCGAGGAAGGATCTCGAAAACTTTTTTATTTTTTTTTAAGATTTTTTTTCTCTCTAAGCTCTGTTTTATTACAAAAAAAAAAAAAAATTAGATTTCATGCAACAAAATCGATGGACTAATAAAAAAGTTATCAGCATTCAAATAAATATATCCATATAGTAAAACTTAAGTACCCTACAAATAATAGCATATGTATATATGATTCTGTCTTAACTCTATGATCTTATTTTATAATTGAAAAAGTTATGTGTCTTGATGCAAATTTTATTACCTTCAAATTTTAGCTTCAAACCGCTTTGGAATTGCTCAATTCGTTCTTGAGATATATATGATTAAGTGGACCCAATTTTTTTTTTTTTTTTTTTTTTTTTGAAAAAAACGGTTATTCGTAAATATCTCAAATAATTGATTTCGGAATGGGGGGTGATTTTACATAGGAATTTCATAATGGCGTCTCTGGTGAATTTTGGCTGTAAACCAGTGTAATTAAAACCAAATAACGACGGTATTCGGTTGTGCGTGACCATATACATATCGTTCATAAATGTCTGATTGAATTTTAGGGATGTAAGATGCTCGGAGAATATAAATCCTTATATCGAAATAAACAATAATACTGTATAACAATCGCCTGGGTGTTGGGGGAAACGATTTTTATACCCAGTGTGTATCTTACACAAGGGCATTATAACTTTAATTGGATAACGGTAGTACGTAATGTCATTAAGGAACCGAAATAGATTTAGACCCACTTATATCAAAATATCAACATCGCAAAATATTTTGATTAAGCCATGTCCGTCCGTCTGTCCGTCCGTTAACAGGATAGGTTAGGTTAGAGTGGCCACCGGTGCGAGCACCAGCGCACTTAGGCCCAAAAGGTCCCATTGTGATACCACGTGGATCTCTCCCCTACACAAACCAACAGGTCGATTCAGAAAATGTCAGGAATTTCTTAGCCAGATCAAAAAGATCGTCAAAGAAGGGAGATCCCAGAGATTTCATCCTCTTGCGCCAAAGGGCATGACAGTCGCACAGAAAATGCTTGACTGTTTCTATCTCCTCTTCGTCTTTGCAGGTCCTGCAGTAATCATTATAAGGAGCACCCAGCCGTTGTGCTTCCCTATTGCTATGTGGCCGGTTATAAGTCCAACCACCAGATATATGCCCCCCTTGCAAGAAGAAGGAGACTTCTTGTACGTCTCGCGTCCCATTCAGTCCACACGAGCTTGGTGTGGTAGCAGGATTCGAGATTGCTCCATCTCACACTTGCTTCCCTAACGAAAATTCCTTTCAAATTAAGCGTACAGGTAGCGAGCAGCATGCTCAATCCCTTCCAGGACGACGAAAGCGGAACGGATGTGCCCCCTCTTGCAAGTTCGTCAGCCGTCTCATTGCCCGGCATTTCCGAGTGTCCAGGCACCCATACCAGACTGAGGGAAGTTTACTCAGCGATCTCGTTAAGAGATTTGCGGCACTTCTCTACTGTCCTGGACTTACATGTGACCTATCAAAGCGCTGTTAGTTCAGCCTGGCTGTCAGAGTAAATACAAATTTTATTATAGCCGTGAACAGCATTCCTCAGGTGATCAACGGCCTCATTTATAGAAGCCACCTCCGCCTGAAAGACGCTGCAATTATCGGGTAGGCTAAGGGAAAGATTCCACCTAAGTTGAGGTGCAAAGACCCCGCTGCCCACCTTTTTATCCAGTTTGGAGCCGTCAGTATATATCTGCAGCATATCGCTCAGTTCCGGCGGCTCCTTCGACCAATAATCCCTATCCGGGATAACAACCTCGTACTTCATATCGAAAAATACAGTCGGAGCGCAATAGTCCGACGAGGGCGAATCCAGATTCTTAAGGATGGCTGCATGGCGAACCATATTGTTTCTCCAGCCGGATAACTCTCGCAGCCGTAGAGCAGAAAAGGCCGCACATTGCTGGCCATTAAATCTATTGACAACACATTAAAAAGAGTATCCAGCGCCTCCGCAGGGGTGGTGCGCAGAGCGCCCGCCACGCAGACTAGAGCTCTACTTTGTACCTTCTGGCATACTCGTAGGTTCGATTTTGTATCTACGCTCGTCCACCAGACCAAAGTCCCGTATAGAACAGTATTACTTGACCAAAAATTGAGATATCTTTACGAAATTCAGCACACTAGCAGATCTGAACGCAGAATAGATTGGTATTGAAAATGGAGAAATCGAACGACGAAGGATTGTTTTTAAACAAAAAGCATAATCGAAATGTAGTTTAATTTTAGAAAATGGGCGTGGCACCCCCCACATTGAGTAACAGAACATTTAAAAGTTTTGCAAGCCACAAATCAGAAGCTGTTAGTACCACTTATGTATAAATATATCTGAGAAAAATTCGTTAACGACCACGCCCCTTGTTTTTTTTTAAAGTTACTTAAAGTTTTAGTGATGGCTAAAATTGGCAGTGTATTAAAGACACGTATGTAACTACAACACCTTTATAGACATATAAGTACAAAGTACGAAAATTTAAAAAATATTGGTTCTGATACGCTCTTCACAAAATTTTGAATACCAAAGTCGATCAAAAGGTGACCAATTTCAACGAGATTTGGTAATAACATTGTTTTTTGACAGTTACTGTTTTGTAGCTACTTACGGGAGAAGATAATTGCATATTAACAGGCAGTGTGTTCCTTTTGAAGATCTGCCTTTTGACCCCTCATCATACCTGTTCTATAAGCTTGAAAGAAAAATGTGTACATGTCAAATAAGTAACGAAGACAGGCCATTTATTTTTATACTCAGCTGAGCAGAACTCACAGAGTATATTAATTTTGTTCGCATAACGGTAATCCGTAACGGCATAAACTAATCGAGATAGATATAGACTTCTATATATCAAAATGATCTGGGCGAAAAAAGAAATTCATTTAGCCATGTCCGTCCGTCCGTCCGTCTGTCCGTTAACACGATAACTTGATTACATTTTGAGGTATCGTAATGAAATTTGGTATGTAGATTCCTGGGCACTCATCTCATATCGCTATTTAAAATGAAAGAAAACGGACCATAACCACGCCCACTTTTTCGATATCGCAAATTTCGAAAAACCGAAAAAGTGCGATAATTCATTACCAAAGACGGATAAAGCGGTGAAACTTGGCAGGTGGGTTGACCTTATGACGTAGAATAGAAAATTAGTAAAATTTTGGACAATGGGCGTGGCACCGCCCACTTTTAAAAGAAGGTAATTTAAAAGTTTTGCAAGCTGTAATTTGGCAGTCGTTGAAGACATCATGATGAAATTTAGCAGGAACGTTACTCCTATTACTATATGTGTGCTAAACAAAAATTTGCAAAATCGGATGACGAACACGCCCACTTTTAAAAAAAATTTTTTAAAGTCAAATTTTAACAAAAAATTGAATATCTTTACAGTATATAAGTAAATTATGTCAACATTCAACACTAGTAATTCTATGGTGCAATAAAATACAAATCGAAATCGGCTGAAGCAACGCCCAGTTTTTATACAAAGTCGACCGTCTGTCCTTCCGCTCGGCCGTTAACACGATAACTTGAGCACAAATCGATATATCTTTACTAAACTTAGTTCACGTACTTATCTGAACTTTATCTTGGTATTAAAAATGGGCGTAATCCTACTATGACCACGCCTACTTTTTCAATATCAAAAATTTCGAAAAATGAAAAATATGCCATAATTCTATACCAAATATGAAAAAAGGGATGAAACATGGTAATCGGATTGGTTTATTGACGCAAAATATAACTTTAGAAAAAACTTTGTAAAATGGGTGTGACACCTACCATATTAAGTAGAAGAAAATGAAAAAGTTCTGCAGGGTGAAATCAAAAGCCCTTGGAATCTCGGCAGGAATACTGTTCGTGGTATTACATATAAAAATAAATTAGCGGTACCCGACAGATGATGTTCTGGGTCGCCCTGGTCCACATTTTGGTCGATATCTCGAAAACGCCTGCACATATACTACTAAGAGCCTCTCCCTTTTAAAACCTCATTAATACCTTTAATTTGAAACCATTCCATTTGATACCCATGTCATACAAACACATTCCAGGGTTACCCTAGATTCATTTTCCTACATGGCGATTTTCCCTTATTTTGTCTCCAAAGCTCTCATCTAAGTATGTAATGTTCGGTTACACCCCAACTTAGCTTACTTGTTTTTTTTTTACGCTTCGAACCTGCTAGTCTGTGGATTTAAGTTAGCTTTTATGATATGTATGGAGCGGGAATATTCTTAGTCCCAAACCCACTGGGGTTTGGTCGCATAGTCTCATTGTTGGACCCTTATTCGTATTCTAGTAAAGCAGACGATTAACGGAATATACCATTTCATGTTCATGTTATAAATGGATTTCCGGTCGAATAGCAACTTCATTATTATTTATTCATTTCGAATGTGTATAATTAATATTTTTTAATAAAATTACATATTTACAGGGAGATCAGGTGTACAAATCTGTATTTATCATTTTCTTCCAAGGCGATCAGTTAAAGACACGCGTTAAAAAAATTTGTGAAGGTTTCCGTGCTACACTGTATCCATGTCCCGAGGCACCAGCCGATCGGCGTGAAATGGCTATGGGTGTTATGACACGCATTGAAGATTTAAATACAGTGCTCGGTCAAACGCAAGATCATCGGCATCGTGTGCTAGTCGCTGCTGCTAAAAATTTAAAAAATTGGTTTGTCAAAGTGCGCAAAATAAAAGCAATTTATCATACATTGAATCTCTTCAATTTGGATGTGACACAAAAGTGTTTAATTGCTGAATGTTGGGTGCCGGTACTAGATATGGAGACAATACAATTAGCATTACGACGTGGTACTGAACGTTCAGGCTCATCTGTACCGCCCATTTTGAATCGCATGCAAACCTTCGAAAATCCACCAACCTATAATCGTACTAACAAATTCACCAAAGCTTTTCAAGCATTAATTGATGCTTATGGTGTTGCGTCGTATCGTGAAATGAATCCAGCACCATATACAATTATAACATTTCCCTTCCTTTTTGCTGTGATGTTTGGTGATTTGGGGCATGGTACTATAATGGCATTATTTGGCTTGTGGATGATACGTAAAGAGAAAGGTTTGGCTGCACAGAAAACTACAAATGAAATTTGGAACATCTTCTTTGGTGGTCGTTATATCATTTTTCTAATGGGCGTGTTTTCTATGTATACTGGACTAATTTATAATGATATATTCTCAAAGTCTTTGAACATTTTTGGATCACATTGGCAAATTAATTATAATAAGACGACAGTGTTGAACAATAAACATTTACAATTGAATCCAAATACCACAGATTATGAAGGTACACCTTATCCGCTTGGTATGGATCCAATTTGGCAAGTGGCTACAGCCAATAAAATAATCTTTCATAACTCATATAAAATGAAAATATCAATAATATTTGGTGTAATTCATATGATTTTCGGTGTATCATTGAGTCTACACAATCACACTTACTTCAAGAATCGTAATGCATTGCTCTATGAGTTCATACCACAATTGGTCTTCTTGGTAATGATGTTCTTCTATTTGGCACTTTTGATGTTTATTAAATGGAATCGATATGCTGCCTCTAATAAAAGTAAGATTGTAACTAAATATATATTGTTTTAGCTTAATTCGCAAAGCCCTAACCAGCAAATTTAAAATTTTTGAGCAAAAACCAATTCTTTTTGCACTCACTACATGCGGACATGGTGTTTGAAAGGAGGCAAAACGCCGTTATCTCCAAAAATTTGTCGATCAGGTTCTTTATGAATGAAGCTTACTAAAGTTTTTTTTTTAATTTGTATAAACCGCATCCACGGTCTTTTTAACGGCTGTTTTCACAGTAGCGAGTTAACTTACAAAATTAACTTTCGATTTCAAATCGTCATGTCGTGTTCAAGTAACTCAAGCGTCTCGACATACATATGTGAGTTGAAGTCTTAACGTAACTAAACATAAACTGAATTGTAACGAATCCTGGGAAACTGCGCTTATTTTACACCTTTTGCTAACGTTCGAATCGCTAAACTGTTGAATAAATAACTCCAATATTCAAAATGCAAATTGGTCTTTATTAGACTAGTTTGAGCGTACTTCACAACTAATTAATTGTGTATATTGGAACGGTTTTCCGTCATCCCTTGTCAAATTTGGTTTTGAGACAACCCGGTTTCGGCGTTGTGCCATCATCAGTGTCGATTTTCGTTCTGATCTATTGTTGTCGTTTGTCCTGTATTTATAGTTCGTAGGTACATGAGCAGGTATTGTCAAAATTGATGTCTGGGCTGCGTTCATTCAGAACCGAGGGTGGTTTACTAATCGATTTGTGTGGCTGACTGGGGTAGGTAAAAATCCGTGATTTTAGTCGTTTGACCTTCTTTGTGGGTTTGTTGTTTTGGTGTGTTAATTGTTTTGTGTTGTTTTGTTGTTGTGTGTTTGTCTGTTGTACTTTGTTTCTTGTAAACAAGTTTTAAAGGCTCGAATATTGTGTCAGAAATTGTGTTTTTCTACTCGTTTATTATTCTACCGTCGAATGTTTTCTGTTTGTAGATTTCCATGTTTTCGAGTACTTTGAGACGTCGGCCTTTTGTTTGTATTTGACTTGAGAACGTAGAGCTAACAAGGAAGAGCAAATTGGTATCTTTTGACATAAAAGATTTATACCCATCTATACCACTATCGGAGACTTTGGACATAGTTAGCTCAACAATAGTTCATAATACAAAAAACAAAGTGAAAAGTATGCAAATCACAAAACGCTAAGAACCACTTTACGTCAAAACTATTTTCAATTCAACAACAAAAAATAAAGACAAACAAACGGTCTTGGAATGGGAAGCCCCACATCAGCAATTCTTATGGAAGTGTTCATACAAAATCTGGAAGAAAAGTACACACAGGAGATGAAGTCCAAATTCGCCGTGTCATTTTATGCTAGATACGTGGATGACATAATATGCGTTTTAACTACTAATAACGAACATATTGTACTAGAGTACCTCAACAAACAGCACGGAAATATAGAATTTACAATGGAAACCGAAAAAGACGGAGGAATCAACTATCTAGACCTCACGATAAATATTGATAAAGAAGCCAAAAGATTTAACTATGACATATATAGAAAGCCAACGGCCACCGACACAATACACAATACATCAAATCACCCCCAACAGCATAAAAATGCAGCATTAAGGCACTTGGTACATAGACTTGAAAGAACACCTATTACCCAAGAGGCATATAAGAGAGAACTTGAGGTCATATATAATATCGCTGCAAACAACGGATATAAAAAAGCACTAGTAGATAAGCTCAGAAGAACAAATGGAGAACCAAAAAGAAATAATGAAAAAGAAAATAATAGCTGGACGACTATGACATATACTGGAAAAGCAACAGATAAATTGGCAAACTTCTTTAAAAAATACAAAATTAACACAGCATTCAAAACATCGAACAATCTAGGGCGAAAACTAAAAACTAACACTAACTCAGAGGATCCGTTTAGCAGACACGGCGTATACAAGCTTACCTGCGGATGCCAGCATAGTTACATAGGAAAAACAGAACGGCAAATAAGAACGAGATTCCGAGAACATATTAGAGATTACAACAAAAAAATACGGAATCCAAACATTATACCCGAGTCTAACTTCGCGAAGCACATGATCGAGAATGAATGTTCCCCAGCAAACATCAATAAAACAGTTAGGGTTCTTCACATACAGCAAAAGGCCGACGTCTCAACGTACTCGAAAAAATGGAAATCTACAAACAGAAAACATTCGACGGTAGAATAATAAACTAGCAGATAAATACAATTTCTGACACAATATTCGAGCCTTTAAAACTTGTTTACAAGAAACAAAGTAATCACACAGGTACAACAGACAAACACACAACAACAAATAAACACAAAACAATTAACACACCAAAACAACAAACCCACAAAGAAGTTCAAACGACTAAAATCACGGATTTTTACCTACCGCAGTCAGTCACACAAATCGATTAGTAAACCACCATCGGTTCTGAATGAACACGCAGCACATACACAGGCATTGAATTTTGACAATACTTGCTCATGTACCTACGAACTATAAATACAGGACAAACGACAACAACAGATCAGAACGAAAATCGACACTGATGATAGCACAACGCCGAAACCGGTTTGTCTCAAAACCAAATTTGACAAGGGATGACAGAAAATCGTTCCAATATGCATCATTTATGCACCCTGTCGGAAAATCAACAAAACAAGATAAGACAATTAATTGCGTGTTTAAATCAAACTGCATAGTCATGCCTCAGCTTGCTCTGCTTTTATACTCACTGTTTCCTCGTTCACCCATTTCTCCTAAGGTCTAGTAATTTCGTGAACTTCATGCTTAGTTATCAGCTATATTCATGTATTTTTGTGGTTTGTATCCATATGCGTGTGTATATGTGAGTACTACTTCGGCTGATGATGGCATGCGTTTGTGAGTATCTCTCTACTGCATGTGTGTACATGATGATTGATTTGTTTACGTACGAGTGTAAGAGTGCCAGCTTGCTTTATTGTTGTTGTGCCCTTATTTAATAACCGCTAAGTGATGTGAGTATCACTTAGTTATGCTAATATTCGTCACAGAATGTTGAAAAGCGCGTGAGCTTTTCGAGAACAAATTTGAGAAATCGTAAGCTCTATAAAATACATGCAGCGATTAAATTGAATGTCGAGAAGCTCGCGAACAATTCGAGTACTTCGATATTGGAGATCTCGCGAGAAGTCAATACTCCAAAAAAATTACTACGCGTACAAATCGAGAAATTGTAGGCTCTGCAAAATTCGTGAAAGACAAAGCAAAGTACAACTTTAAATATGGAATATTATCTTTATATTGTCTGTTATTTTAGATTCATTTTTTTAAGAAAAAGAAAACATCTAGACTTTCGATCTCGATTTCGATATCGCGCCATCGATTATTCGATAGGATTTGGACTCAGGAAAAAAGTTTCACTACGCATACCCAAAAAAATAATTTTCGAGCCTGCGAAAAAAAATGGCGAAAGGGTCAATTTCTCGACCAAAACACTCCCCAAAACCCAAAAAATATTTTTTTTTTTCAAAAACTGTCGTAAAAACGTTGGCAATAACAGTTTAAAAAAAAAAAAATTTTTTTTGGGTGTTGGGGAGTGTTTTGGTCGAGAAATTGACCCTTTCGCCATTTTTTTCGCAGGCTCGAAAATTATTTTTTTCCTGAGCCCAAATCCTATCGAAAAATCGATGGCGCGATATCGGTTAATAAATCGACCCAGTCTAATGTACATATTAGTTTGCATAATTACTGATAAGTATGCTTTTAATTTATGACAGATCCTTTCGATGCTGCTTGTGCTCCTTCAATTTTAATAACATTCATCGATATGGTGTTGGGCAATACGCCAAAACAAGTTGAAAATTGCAGTCCTTATATGTTTGCTGGGCAATCGTTCTTCCAAAAACTATTTCGTTTTATCGCCCTATGTTGTATACCGGTTATGCTGCTCGGAAGACCACTTAAAATTATTCAGGAACGTCGACAAGCAAATGTAAGTTTAGTAGCTTTAATAGATTGTTATACGTTAAGAAAATATTATAAGTATGATGTTTGTTCATATGTATGCTTCACCAAAAAGCTGCGCTGTTTTCAAACATTCTATCATCACAACATCATCCATTTATTCACTAAATCAATTATCGTTTGAAAACATTTAAACTGAACAGGATTTTATAAGTGCTGTAAATTTTTAATGGTTTTATATAATTATTTTGTACTTTTCCCTCTAATTTCGGCAATTACACCAAAAATTTAATACAAAAATATCCCATACAAATTATATACCCAAACAGGAGGAGGTTAGTTTTATTTGTAGATATTATATAATAAATTAGTTTGTATATATAAAATTGCAATATTTATTAATTATTTGTATATCTATTTAATTTTATTTAATTATTGCCACAACTACATATAAAAATTAAAATAGCGACAAAATTTAACCGGCGCTACCAGTGACGCTGAGGTTGGCATGACCAATGGTACAGCTGGAGGAGTTGCTGGGCATGGTGGTGGCGGTGATCCTCATGAAGAGGAAGAACTTTCGGAAATTGCTATACACCAAGGCATACACACAATTGAATTCGTATTAGGTTCCGTCTCGCACACTGCATCATATTTGCGTTTATGGGCATTGTCTTTGGCACACGCACGTAAGTTGTATTTGCAATTTATCCACAGTAAAGCTGTGCCCGGTGTACGCTGCTATCAATCATACTACTCTTTTTTCACTTTTTTCAGAATTGGCTGAGGTTTTGTGGAACATGGTTTTGTCGATTGGATTGAAGCAAGAGGGTTGGCCCGGTGGCATTATGTTGACTGTAGTATTTGCTTTTTGGGCTGTACTCACCATTGGTATTTTAGTTTTGATGGAGGGTTTATCAGCATTTTTGCATACACTGCGTCTACATTGGTGAGATATATTTTTATGTTTTTATACTCAGCTGAGCAGAGCTCACAGAGTATATTAATTTTGTTCGCATAACGGTAATCCGTAACGGCATAAACTAGTCGAGATAGATATAGACTTCTTTATATAAAAATGATCTGGGCGAAAAAAGAAAGTCATTTAGCCATGTCCGTCCGTCCGTCCGTAAACATGAAAACTTGAGTAAACTTTGACGTGTCGTAATGAAATTTGGTATGTAAGTTCCTGGGCACCCATCTCAGATCGCTATTTAAAATGAACGAAATCGGACTATAACCACGCCTACTTTTTCGATATCGAAAAACCGAAAAAGTGCGATAATTTATTACCAAAGACGGATAAAGCGATGAAACTTGGTAGGTGGGTTGACCTTATGATGCAGAATAGAAAATTAGTAAAATTTTGGACAATGGGCGTGGCACCGCCCAATTTAAAAAAAAAGGCAATTTAAAAGTTTTGCAAGCTGTAATTTGGCGGTCGTTGAAGATATCATGAGAAATTTGGCAGGAACGTTACTCCTATTACTACATGTGTGCTAAATAAAAATTAGCAAAATCGGATGACGAACACGCCAACTTAAAAAAAAATGTAAGTCAAATTTTAACAAAAAATTGAATATCTTTACAGTATATAAGTAAATTATGCCCACATTCAACTCCAGTAATGATATGGTGCAACAAAATACAAAAATTAAACAAACTTGCAAAATGGGCGTGGCTCCGCCCTTTTTCATTTAATTTGTCTAGATTACTTTTAATGCCATAAGTCGACCAAAAATTTACCAATCCTTGTGACTATACTGTTTTCCGTGAAAATGGGCGAAATCGGTTTTTATATACAGTCGACCGTCTGTCCTTCCGCTAGGTCGTTAACACGATAACTTGAGCAAAAATTGATATATCTTTACTAAACGTAGCACACGTACTTATCTGAACTCACTTTATCTTGGTATTAAAAATGGGCGAAATCCGACTATGACACGCCCACTTTTTCGATATCGAAAATTTCGAAAAATGAAAAATGCCATAGTTCTATACCAAATAGGAAAAAAGGAATGAAACATGGTGATTGGATTGGTTTTTTGAAGCAAAATATAACTTTGGAAAAAACTTTATAAAATGGGTGTGACACCCACCATATTAAGTAGAAGAAAATGAACAAGTTCTGCAGGGCGAAATCAAAAGCCCTTGGAATCTCGGCAGGAATACTGTTCGTGGTATCTATATATATAAAAAGAAGTGTACATTTTGATTGTCACTCCATAACTCGAGAACGGCTCGACAGATTGCCATGAAATTTTTAGGAAAGATACAGGAAGGAGAGATGATGGTTAGTTGATTTTGAAATCCCAAATCGGTTTAGCCATATATATATAAAAATGAAATTCTGTGTGTGTGTGTGTGTTCGTTATGGAAACGTATTTCCCACACATCAATCATCACCAAATTTTGGTTATGGGTTCCTTCGATCAACGGGAAGGTTTTAGGCTAAAAATAATTTCGATATATAAAAGGGGCGTGGCACCTCCCATACAAATGGAATCTTTGGTACTGCATACCTTAGAAGGTATACATGCCAGAACATTGAAATTCAATGAGGAGTGATATGAGGTCAATCCCTAGCACCAACAAGAAAATGCGGAATTTGGAGAAAGGGGGCGTGGCACCTCCCATACAAATGGAATCTTTAGTAATGCATAACTTTGAAGGTATACATGCCAGAACATTGAAATTCAGTAAGGAGTTATATGAGGTCAATCCCTAACACCACCAAGAAAAGGCGGAATTGGGAAAAAGGGGGCGTGGAACCTCCCATTCAAATGGAATCTTTCGTACTGCATAACTTTGAAGGTATACATGCCAGAACATTGAAATTCAGTAAGGAGTTATATGAGGTCAATCCCTAACACCACCAAGAAATTGCGGAATTGGAAAAAAGCGGGCGTGGAACCTCCCATTCAAATGGAATCTTTGGTACTGCATAACTTTGAAGGTATACATGCCAGAACATTGAAATTCAGTAAGGAGTTATTTGAGGTCAATCCTTGACACCACCAAGAAAATATGGAATTGGGAAAAAGGGGGCGTGGCACCTCCCATACAAATGGAATATATTATACTGCATATATCTGGATGTCGTAATGGTAGGATAATTAAAATTGGTAAGGAGCTATGTGACGTTAAGTCCTAAAACATCCAGTAAAATGTGGAATGGGGAAAACTATGGCTACCGTACACACTTAAGTTATTTTAACATCTAAAGTTTGACTGCATTGTTGAGTTTAGCTGTTATGCCTTTTGGACGTTTAGTAATCTGCCGCTGTTAAAAAAATAGTTTAGCTTCAGTCTATGTACATCTTCTATAAAAAATCAAATTCTGTGTGTGTGTTCCCTATGAAAACGTGTTTGCTATACTTTGATCATCACCAAATTTTGGCTCGAGGTTCCTTCGATCAAGACGAAAGTTTTTCATATTTCAGAATTAAGAATTTTAAATTTAAATGTTTTTGTTTTTTGGCTATGCGAAAGAACTATCTTAGCTCCCAAAAATGATCATGTTAACAAAATCAATGATCGCTTTCAAAATCAATTTCCTGGTGAAGTGACGAAATATAAATCGATCGATACAGTTACAGATGAAGATAAAATTGTGAATTATCCAAATGAATCTCTATACTCCTTAGAACCAAAAGGAATGCCTGCGCATATATCAACTTTGAAAATTGGCTCACCAGTCATGCATCTTCGGAATGTAATCAAAGCAACAATCATCAGCGGCAAAAGCAATACAATAATATTGTCACGGATATTAGCATCACTAAGCTATACCATCACTAAGGCGATGCTAAGGCCATGCCAAGCAGTATTTACGTCAATAATCAAATCATGTATACACATATATAAGGCAGCCGAAAGAGATGTCACACACAGATGCATTTACTTATACGCCTATGTGTACTCGAGAGACTGTAAACTACAAACATTCACATCAATAATTCAATCATTATGTATCTACATAAACGTATACGAGCATCGGAGCGGCAATGCACAAACACATACATATATCTTATCTGAGTTGTCACAAGAGAGGGCAATAATTTGTGCACGTAGTTGTGGCTGGCGATTTTGTAGCCGAAACTAACTAGTAAGTTCTGGAATGGAAAAGCCTAGAAGTATGCAATTAGAAATCAAAAAGTATAAAAGGCGCGACAGTAAAGGCGAGGAGTTGGAGTTTGATATGAGTTGTCAAGCAGTTACGACTAAGACGATATCTAGCGAGCAATAGCAGTATTATTTTGAATAGTGGAGTTTCATTTGAGCTATCAGTTTGGTTATTAAGCTATTCGTTGCACAGTTTGAGTGTTATTGTGAAGTATTTTAGTAAAGGCCATTTTTCCATTATTCAATATTGCAGTTATTTATTCAACAGTTTAGCGATACGAATCTAGCAAAAGGGCAACTAAGAGGAATTTGCAGCAAAATCGTTACAATTGGTGTCAGAACAGGAATTGTTGAATAAATTCCAGAGGACTACAAGGAAATGGCAAAGTTCAGTGAATTGAAGATCCAGCAACTGAAGAAGGAGTTGGAGAGCCGTGGATTGAATTCAACCGGCAATAAGATCGAACTTCAAGCACGGCTACGAGAGGTAATGGAGTTGGAAGGAATTGATGTGGACGAGTATGTCTTTTATCCCGATGTGGAAGAGCCAGCGACTAAATTGGAAGAGAAGATAGAGACTCCGAATCCATTGGCGAGTGTAGACACTAACGCGATACTAGCAGTGCTGAAGCAAATGTCGTCACAAATATCAACCGATATGTCAACACAGCTCGAAGTGCAAAAGACAGATATAACATCTCAACTGGAATCGCAGGAGACACGCATAACATCCAAGATGGAAAAACAACTAGAATCACAGGAGAACCGTATAACATCGAAGATTGAGGCACAAGAAACGCGTATGCAGAAATGTCGACACAGATAACATCTAAGATGGAAACACAATTGGAAGAACAGAAGACATATTTGGCATCTCAACTGGAAGCGCAAGAGGCACGTATATCTGAAATGTCGGCACAAATTTCGGAACAGGTTCATCGCAGCTCTTTGTGAAACTGGAAGAGCAGTATGCAAAAATTTTACAACTCGAGGACAAAATTGATGCCGAAATAGAAGCGTTAAAAGGTCGTATGGAGCAGTTACAACTAAACCGCCAGCTGTTTCAGCAAGCAATCCAAAGGTAAAAACACCATCATTTGACGGTTCTGTTCCTTTCCAGGTCTTCAAGCTACAGTTTGAGAAGACCGCAGCAGTGAACAACTGGAATGCGGAAGATAAAGTTGCTGCACTGTTCGTGGCATTGAAAGGGCCTGCAGCGGAAATCTTACAGACGATTCCAGAGTACGAACGGAACAGTTATGAAACTTTAATAGCTGCTGTAGAACGACGTTATGGAAGCGAGCATAGGAAACAGATATTCCAAATTGAGTTGCAAAACCGTCACCAAAGAGCGAATGAGACTTTGCAGGAGTTTGCCTCGGATGTTGAAAGGTTAGCTCATCTCGCAAATGCGGACGCACCCGTGGAGTACACCGAGAGGGTAAAAATCCAGAGTTTTATAAATGGCATACGGGACGTAGAAACGAAGCGAGCGACATATGCAAACCCAAAACCCACATTCGCAGAAACGGTATCCTATGCACTGACTCAAGAAACAGCGTCGCCATTGAGTAAGCCAGTTTTCAAAGCACGCCGTGTGGAAGTAGAAAGGCCAGAGTGGGTAGACACAATTTCGGAAGCACTGAAGGGATCTCAACAGAAGAATGCCGGAGTTATTAAATGTTTCAAGTGCGGCAACTCAGGTCACATTGCACGTCATTGCGATCTTGGTCCTAATAGTTCGAACAATGTGGGTGGCCGTAAACGCAATGCTGGCGGAAATGAGCAAGAGCGTGTCGGATGTAAAGAACGAAAACTTGCCCCGGCTATTGAATGTCCTGTGATATCTGTGTCGCAAATTGGAAGGAAATCAAGCAGTCTTGCCGTCAGAGGGAATGTGGATGGTAAAGAACGTATACTGACTTTAGATACGGGCGCATCTCATTCCTTGATCCGATCTGACTTGTTCAACAGGAGAGTAAAACCGTTACCTGGAGCAAAGTTGCGTACGGTCACTGGCGAGTATAACCAAGTTCAGGGAGAAGTGATATGTGAAGTATTGATTGGGAAGGTCATGGTTCTACACAAATTTGTTGTGGCGGAGATTGTTGATGAAGTTATATTTGGAGTGGATTTCTTGGTTGACCATGACATCAAGATCGATATGCAGAGAAGGGTGATGCGTTATGAGAACCAAGATGTGCCACTTAACTTTAGTTTGGAAAAAGGGTTCAGCAGTAATCGGGTACTGGTGGAGAAGACTCGACGAAGGCCACGAAATTCAAAGGTAAAGATTGATGGAAGAAATGGGCCAAAAAAATCAAAACCGAAGGTACCTGTGAGAGAAACACTGGCATTGAAAAAACCTAAAAGACGCAGGAAAACGAAGCCACGAATTTCCGAGAAAGAATGCGAGGGTAGTTTCAAGACGGAGCGCACTACTGTTGTGAAATGTGGGAACGATACCGATTATGCAAAGCAAATCCGTCCAGCGCAAGCTCTACGAAGTGGTTCATTGACCAAACAACAGAGTGTGAAGGAACGGCCCAGGGTAATGAGTAGTAAGATGAAACACTGGCATGACAAGAACTTTAATTCGGAAGGTTTCTTGAGGGGAGATTTGGTACTATTAAACAACCCTCACCGGCGGAAAGGTGTTCCAGCCAAATTTCGGTGCAGTTGGGAAGGCCCGTACAAAGTTGTGAAGAAGATCAGTGATACCATCTACCGCATACAAACCACTGGGAAACCACGGATTAGAAGAGTGGTACATTTGGTGATGCTAGCGGCATTTAGATCGGGAGATTTGTCTGATCGGGACGATGAGACTTAGGTGGAGGGCAGTGTCACGGATATTAGCACCACTAAGCTATACCATCACTAAGGCGATGCTAAGGCCATGCCAAGCAGTATTTACGTCAATAATCAAATCATGTATACACATATATAAGGCAGCCGAAAGAGATGTCACACACAGATGCATTTACTTATACGCCTATGTGTACTCGAGAGACTGTAAACTACAAACATTCACATCAATAATTCAATCATTATGTATCTACATAAACGAATAAATAATTGCGTCTACACATATGTACGTATACGAGCATCGGAGCGGCAATGCACAAACACATGCATATATCTTATCTGAGTTGTCACAAGAGAGGGCAATAATTTGTGCACGTAGTTGTGGCTGGCGATTTTGTAGCCGAAACTAACTAGTAAGTTCCGGAATGGAAAAGTCTAGAAGTATGCAATTAGAAATCAAAAAGTATAAAAGGCGCGACGGTAAAGGCGAGGAGTTGGAGTTTGATTTGAGTTGTCAAGCAGTTACGACTAAGACGATATCTAGCGAGCAATAGCAGTATTATTTTGAATAGTGGAGTTTCATTTGAGCTATCAGTTTGGTTATTAAGCTATTCGTTGCACAGTTTGAGTGTTATTGTGAAGTATTTTAATAAAGGCAATTTTTCCATTATTCAATATTGGAGTTATTTATTCAACAGTTTAGCGATACGAACCTAGAAAAAGGGCAACTAAGAGGAATTTGCAGCAAAATCGTTACAATATAAAATAAGATACAAGAATAAAATGTTTTAACAGAAAATTTCACCAAATATGCGTACAACATTCAATTCAATTTACAGAACAATAAATTAAATTATCAACAAACAAAACAGAAAAAATAACGCAACATCCATTCGATCTCGGGCGTTAAAACGTGCGCCTGGTAAAGCTAGTTACATATATAAATAAATTAGCGGTACCCGACAGATGATGTTCTGGGACACCCTGGTCCACATTTTGGTCTACATCTCGAAAACGCCTTCACATATACAACAAAGGGCCACTCCCTTTTAAAACCCTCATTAATACCTTTAATTTGATACCCATATCGTACAAACACATTCTAGCGTCACCCCTGGTCCACCTTTATGGCAACATCTCGAAAATGCGTCCACCTATAGAACTAAGGCCCACCCCTTTTTAAAATACTCATTAACACCTTTCATTTGATATCCATGTCTCACAAACACATTCCAGGGTTACCCTAGGTTCATTTTCCTACATGGTGATTTTCCCTTATTTTGTCTCAAAAGCTCTCAGCTGAGTATGTAATGTTCGGTTACACCCGAACTTAGCCATCCTTACTTGTTTTGTTTGCAATACATTTTTATTATTTGTATTTATATATGCTTTCTCATTTTTTTAGGGTTGAATTCCAAAGCAAATTCTACAAAGGCGCTGGTTACGCTTTCCAACCATTCGCTTTTGATCAAATAATTGAAAATGGTGACGCTGCTGCAGTTGAAGGCGCTGTGTAAATGAATAACGTGATTTTGGCTGGGGCATGTTATGGTAAAGCTTTACAATAATGACAGCGCCACAAGCACAATACATTAAATAAAACAAAATTAAAAGAATTTATGCACACATATAATTACAGTATAGTAAATATATAATTAAAGTATTCCATTAAGCGTGTATGTATGTATTTAGAACTTGTTGAATTTAATGTATGTATTAGAAGCGCATAGTAAAATTTTGCGCAACAAGCTTGAGGGGAGTGACAAAACTGCATTAATACACATATAGTATATGCATACATTCAATAATCAGATATGAATCTACAAAAAAATTTGAATTTAATAAAAATAAATTAAGACTTCCGAAATGATTTGAATGCAACTTTGAAAAATGGTTTTAGAATGCATGTTAAAGTTTTACGCGCGCCCTTTTGCTTTTAAGGCCCGGTTTTTCAGTACAAGTTTGTCAATTAAACTACGCTTAAATTTATTCTGCAGTTTTTCGGTCTGAACTCAAGTTTAAGCTGAGCTTAAGCGGCCGGTCTGGCAGGGTTAAATTCTAGTTAACCTATCAGTTGTTTGCGTTCGTTCGAAATGGCGTCGAATATACCCAACAAGCATTTCGGCTTGAGTACCTTAGAGCTCATGTTGATAACTAGGCATACTTCTAAAATCTCAAGAGTTGTTTCGAAACAGTGGCTCAACTCGAGGATCATAGCGTACTCAGTAAAAGAGGTAATTTTTTATAAAGCAAAAAATGCTATCACTTAAGTTAACAAATTTAATTAACAACTTGTGGTTCTTTAACTGGCTCAAATGTAAGATTCCATACTACAGTTTTTTCACGTAAAAAATGAAATATATATAATTAAAAAAAATAAAAATAAATGTGACACGAAGAGATTTTAGGCAGAGCTTCTCTTCCAATTTGCGTCGTGCTCCTTTTAATTTTTCCTACAAATTGGCCGGACGGGACCTATTTGTTTTATACCGACTCCGAACGGCATCTGCAAGGTAGATGAGTTTTCACTTAGAGCTTTTCATGGCAGAAATACTCTGGGAGTGTTTGCCAAACACTGCCGAGGGGTGACCCCGCTTAGAAAAATTGTCTACTAATTAAAAAATCTTGTTTCTAAAATTTTGATGTTTTTTTGCCTGGGGCTTGAACCCGGTATCTTCGATGTGGTAGGCGGAGCACGCTACCATCACACTAACTCGGCCGCCTATATAATTTATTTTTGATTAATTACGCTTCGTTACTGCTATCAACCAGGTGTTTATTTCTCACAATAAAGAGCTGTGGGTTTTTATGGTACCACCTTGGAGATTTTTTTCAACTCCACCTCAACTCGATATGCAATGTAGGACATCAACTGGAGAAATGTATTGAATATTCATTTGAGAATTATATATTTTTCAAAATCTCTCGAAATAATAATTGGAAAATATTATTGACGTTGTAGATCAACTAGAAAACTTATAATTTTACAAAACTTCTCAAAGGTTGGATAGTGATTGGAGAATGAAGTTGGATATTAACTCGAGAACTATCTGGTTTAAGAATAATTAAATAATGATGTTGGATATCACTTCCGGAACTAGATATATATTTCGCTGGAGATTTTTTTTTCATGTTTGTTGGTTAAACAAAATCCAGCTGTTGCCGTATCTACGAATTATCTAGATAACAAAAAAACCAATGTTGCCGCACAAAAAAGCATACCCCAAAGGCGGGTTTAATCTGTGACTGAAAAACTGCTCCTTAGTTTAAGATTAGCTTAACCAACTACTGATAAACCGGGCCTAAATGAGATTATCTTCTTTAAATACATATTTACTTTTATATTCATATACATACATATTAAGGCAACCAACTCAACTCAAACTATCAAATGCCTCATACCCATGGAAACCAACATTTGCACGGTTTAGACATTTTACGTGGTCTGGGAGGCGCTTGAGATTTTTCGTGAGTTGCTCTATTTATTTTAAACATGCGAATTTATTACATATACATAAAATATGATTTAAAATTTCACAATAAAAATAACACCGCTCAGAAATATTCTCTAGCATGATGAACAAAACTTCGTTGTCAAAAACTGCATGACACTTTTTCGAGTAAATAGATTTTCGGAATAAAAATTAAATGAAATTAACTTATTTGAATACCTCTTACCACATCGCCTTTTTTAGTTTATATATTTATTTCTAAGGACAAGTAAATGTTCTTTAAGGAATGTGCTGGTCTTAACGAAATATATTCCAAGCAGAAAACTATAAAAAATTTTTGTGATAAACAACTTTTCAAACCTCAGAAAATATTCGTTGAGCCCTGTTATTGGTCAGACTATGTATAGCGCTGTGACACTTTGCGTCCAAGTCACTCACATTTACATTCACCAGTACATAATGCCAAAAATTTTACAAAGGCACTCCGGTATCAAATGTTGTTGTTGTTGTTGTAGCAGTATCAAATCATTAGCATTCGTGGGTGGCTGCAAAGAAAAATATTTCTCGGATATATTTTCGTAATACAGTTCGACTGGTGTTGCTGATCTCAACTTCTCAGAATTGATTCCAGAAGAATCAAACCCAAAATATACACTTAGAGTTAGAATAAATATGAAACCACGTATCTTTCGAACGGAAAGATGTGCAAAATCACTAAGACATTATGGTGTTAAACTTTTCAACAAACTTCCAGTTGAAGTTAAAAATGCAAGAAATGTGCAATGCTTTAATTCGAGGTCAAACGGCCACTTCTTACAAATTTTGATTTTAATATCTAGATGCAAAGTACGTTCTACACTATACTTTTAATTATACTCATATAATATTAAATTATTAAGCTAAATTTTAGTTTTAATTAAATTTTAATTATTATTATTTACTTACTGTTGTCTTTCATTGTAACCTCTCATAACAATTGATAACAAATAGAGTAAAATAGAAATAAGCTATTTTGTCTCGCAAAAACTTCGCTTTTTTTGAGAAATCTTATAATAATTTTAAACTTTGTTGTCAATAAAGAAAAAAACAAAAAAAATTTAAACATTGGGTTAATCTCAAATTGGTGGCAAAGATAAGTGCTAGCCTTGGGTTTCCTCAACAAAATTAATTTAGATGATGCAAGATTTTAGCTTAACACAAAAAAACAACATGTTTTTGTTGCTGTTGTAGCGATCGTCCCTTGCCGGATATATGTAGATCCGGTACGTTTCGGTAACAAGCACCATAGGTTTACAAGTTCGCCCAACTCGGGAACGATTTACTAGGGTGGGTCGATTTATTAACCGATATCGCGCCATCGATTTTTCGATTGGATTTGGGCTCAGGAAAAACAAGTTCCACTACCCTCGCATACCCAAAAAAATAATTTTCGAGCCTGCGAAATTTCATTTTTTTTAACTTTTTTTCGACTTTGATTTTTAAGTTTTTTTTTATGACCTACTAAAAAAATTTCATTTGATTGTACAATTTTCATGTATACCCTGTTCGAACCAAAAATGTCCGCTAAAAACGTTGTCGATAACAGTTTTTAAATAAACATTTTTTTTTTTTTTTTTTTTTTTCAAAAAACTGTTATCGCCAACGTTTTTAGCGGACATTTTTGGGTCGGACATATGAAAATTTTTTAGTAGGTCATGAAAAAAACCTTAAAAGTCGAAGAAAGTAAAAAAAATGAAATTTCGCAGGCTCGAAAATTGCGTTTTTGGGTATGCGTAGTGAAACTTTTTTTCCTGAGCCCAATCCTATCGAAAAATCGATGGCGCTATATGGTTAACTTTCGTCCATACAAATCTACTCACCCTAATGACCACATTGAATCTTCTAGGCCATCCTTATTGCTACAACAACAACAACAACAAAAGAAATGCATAGAGTAGAGTGAACCATTTTGGCAGCTTGTGTTATATCTCTTGTCATTTCTTCAAGAAACACGCATTTTGAAATTTTCATGTTTGGTGTGGTGTTTTATGGGTGGTTTCTAGGGGTTAGGGGATACGGGAGTTGATGGATTAACAGCTAAGTTGGTTAGCTCACTTGTGGTATGAAATGTCTAGATAAATAACACGTATTTTAAGAAAAATGTGCGAGTAAACGCTGTCCCCAGGGTTAAGTGGGTTAGCCTGCTTGCGGTATGACATGCGTAGTTGCTAGGGGTTAGGGTTGTGTGCGACTTAGTACCCGAGGGTTAGTGTAGGGGTCTGGTGAGTTAGCACACTTATGGTCTGAGACATAATTTTAAGAAAAATAAGACTCAATTCAAGAAAATTAGTAATCTACTATATCATGTCTATGTTATCTCAATCGATTTTCAGGAGTAGAAAAATTTAGAAACATGAAAATTTCAAAATGCGATACCTCAGCGAAAAAAAAATGATATTTGAGCAAACTCCGCCATTTGAAAGAAGAAAACTTGTATTTAAAGATGCCACCCTTTAATTTTGGTGAAAGAAAACAGCTATCATCCGTGGCAAAATTCTGAGCCAGATAAATAATTTTGCATGTAAATACAACAACAACGATTTGAGCCAGATAAATCCAGAAGTCTGGTTCAATTTGTGAGCCAGATAATTTGTTAATTAGTTCTTTTTAGGTTGGCAACGCGGCCTTTAATATACCTACTTTTTCAAAAATAGATGTCGCTGCTTAGCCTTTCGCCGTATGAGTTAAATGAAAAACAGCGGCGACATCTGCCTATCACATTTCACGTGTGCGAAAATTTCACGACATCTGCTTCTCAAGTCTCTCAATGATCCAGAGCATTCCCGTGAAAATTGAGCGTGAGCCGGAGCTGTAAAACTCACTGAAAGACGGCAAACATCTGCAAGGCTACATAACCCCAAATATGGGCAAAACGGTGTTTTTTGCACTTTTAGGTTAGGATATATCGTAAACCAGATAGAGCAATTCTGAGGCCAGATTTGAATTCAGCGCATCATACACCTTCGGAAATATATAGTCTGGTTTCTGTATGAATGTTGGTTAAATTTTGTCGACCTGTGTTATTATTATAAGCTTTAGTTTGTTTTCTGAGCGCAGTTAATTAAACACATTTTTAAAGACTTTATATACTAAAAATACATATGTATGTTTGAATATAATGTTGAACATTGCACTTTCTCTTTCAATTGCTTTCAAATGCATCACGTCAAATTTTGAATGCAAAAAATGTGAAGCAAATAAATTTACAGTCGTACTTTCTTAATAAAACACTGTACCTACTGAGCTTGGATTTTGGATTGTATAGAGAAATAAGATAATTTTAATTGAAACCTAACAAACAAGTTAAAAAATCAAGTTGTAACTAAGTGAAAATAGGCCCATAAATAAACAATTTAAATGGTCATCATAAATCGACGGGCTATATGCCAGAACACCTCTTTCAGAAATTGTTTCTAAAATGGCCTATCCCAAAAAAATGACAACTGAGATAGAGCTTTTTAAATGAAATTCTAATAAAGTGCATCCTTCAGCCCATGTCTCAGATAGGGCACACTTTTTAAATAATTTCAAAGTTAAAGTGTTTTTGAAATCGTTTTAAAAGAGTTCGTCGAAATACATACGCATATAATATATATTATAAAACTGAAGTAATTCTATGATTAATTAACTTACTTGATTAGGTTATAGTTAAACAAACATTATTAAAAAAAAAAACTAAAAAAGTGTTGTTAAATGGATTATTTAATAAAAATAAAAATAAAACAGCCCATGGGCGACAAACAAACATAATTTGAGTTCTTTGCAATTGATAGCTCCATACAGCGCGCGGTCGGGTATTGGATCAAAATAATTTTTTTTTAAGAAATCAAGCCATTAACAAACAACTAAAGGTGTCTAAGTTCGGGTGTAACCGAATATTATATACTCAGCGTGAGCTTCAATGGTACATTTCATTTCAGATAAATTACTTTTCTACATAACACGTTTAAAAAAACTTCTCCCCATTTCCTCTTACAATAAAACTTGATAAGTGAAATATCATTGATTCAAAACTATTTTTTGCTAAATTATAGCTTATTATTCTAGTCTGCAACCCTTTTAAACTTGTTTTATATCAAAGGTGTCGTGATCTTTAACCGATCTCGTCCATTTCTTCTAGAAATATTTCCTGCTATAAGGAAAATATGTGTACATAATTTTATAACGATTCGTTAATTTTTATTCGAGTTATGGCTCCCGAAACATAGAAAATTGCTTAGTCATAAAAGGGGCGGTGCCACGCCCATTTTATTAAATTTGAAGTTTTTCCTATTTATTGTTATAAATCCACTTGGGAAATGAAATACCATTGATATAAAGCTCTTTTTTGCAAAAATATTGCATACTTTATTCGTCCACGACCCTTTTAAAAATCTTTTATATAAAAGTGGGCGTGGTCCTTAACCGATTTCGTAAATTTTTCTTCAAAGCATTCCTTATAGTAAAGGCAACCTCTCTGCCGAATTTTGTTACGAAAGGTTTAACGATTTCTGATTTATGATTAGTAATATTTGTAAAATTTATTTTATCACAAGTGGGCGGTGCCACGCCCATTTTAAAATTCCATTCTAAAATTCTCAATATCAGTCGGCATGTCAAATTTGAACATTTTAGGTGTATTATTTACTAAATTATCAGGTTTTTTGTGTTTTCCAAAAATTGTATATATATAAAAAGTGGGGTTATCATCCGATTTTGCTCATTTTCAATACCAATCTATTCTGGGTCCAGATAAGCTGGTGTACCAATTTGGTGAAGATATCTCAATATTTACTCAAGTTATCGTGTTAACGGACAGGCGGACGGACGGACTTATTTTTGCTGAGGTATGCCCAGTCCGTTCAGGGTTTCTGTGGTTAGCCTTCGTTTTTTGACTTGATTTCCGTATGTCCTTGTTACCTTCCTTTGAATATCCTTTTTGTAAAGCCTTGATAATTTCCTTGATCTTTCTTAAGCCTGCTCGGGCGACATATGTGTTTTTGTTTATCGTCCATGCTCGGGCGCCATATGTGATGGACTTATTTTTGCTGAGGTATGCCCAGTGCGTCCAGGGTTCCTATAGTTGGTGGGAGAACCTATTCCGATTGTAAGAAATAAACAAAGGGGTTCTGAAAATATGTTAGAAAATTTATTTAAAATTGAAATGCCCTTAATAGCTACTTCTATTCTCTGGCCCTGTCTCGATAAGAGTAGCTGAGGTAGGACCTCTCTGCCAAGCTCTCCGTCAGTTGGAGTAGAAATCTCCTACTGAATATAAAACTAATCACGAAATGAAGTAGAAACCTTCAGGTCGTGTTCTGGTCAGTGGTAGAAGCCCACTGTTTCGTATGCCTATCTCCTAGCTTTCATCTTACAAGCTAATTTGTCGCCCTTATATACGATTTCGTTCGTCGACGGACGGTTATTTTCTAAAAACAATTTATTAGTAACAATTCCTCCGTTATAAAATTATGTAAGACTGCGCGCGGGCAGTCAGTAATTTTACAATAACAATTATAACAATTATAAAAGGTAGAAATGCAAAAATCGAATACTAGTCTAACGCTACTTTCGCTGTATTCTATTAGTATATACATACCCTTACATGCTAACATACGTTGTCCCTTCTTCCATTATCCCTATGGTTTGTACATATACATATATATGTATATATGCATACTTTCGATCATGTAGGATAATCCGCTATCCCGGCATTTAGCTCTACCCCAATTTTCGGGAGCCGTAATATACATAAAAACCAGTGTACCTAGTGTCGTACATCTGTTTGTTGTATGCCCGCCGTGTTTTCCAACCTTCGCTTTAACTATTGAATTCAACCATTTGTGTTTATGCGTGTGTTCGCTGTCCCTTGGTTCTGATGGTGCCATGGTTCAATTATGTACAGGTTGGCTCATCTCATCAGCTGATTTTATTTATGTCATTGCATGGTCGAAGGGATTGTCAAATGGAGATGGCAAACTCAAAATGAAACCAACACATTGGCAACATTTTACTTACACATGCAAAAACTGCTAAGTTTTATGTTTCCATTCCATACCATTCGCACCAACACCAATACACAGGTTTTGACAATTTGAACAGACACATTTTGTTGCTTTACAGATGAGCCAACCTGTATATAGTTGAACCATGGATGGTGCGTTGGCCTCGCTTGATACTTTCGACTTTTGCTTACGGCGTGTGTTGGTGTGTCGTATGCTTGTGCGTAAGTATGTATAGCAAGATTCCAATTAGTAGCGGCGCTTATTTTTGGCGACTTGCTGCTGATCTCCGTTTATTCAAATTATTATGTATGTTGTATTTGTAGTTGAGTGCATTGGATGCGCAAAGGGTTGGTTGACCGACGCAATCTTATGTTTTGTGCGTATCCCCTTCCCTTCCAAATGTTTTAGTGTATGTTAGGGTGACCTATATTTGAAATTTATGTGGGCGAAAATGTAAATATTTTGTTTGCGCGCAAAAGTGCGCAAGTCTGATTTGTCCTTCAATTTAGTAATTATTAATTCAATATACAACAGAATAGGTATATGTATTTTGACGTGGAATTCATAAAGATATAGTACATGTCGTAAATATGTATAAATGGTAAATTCAGGGTTATAAATTCAATTATTGTATAAAATGTATGTAAAATGAATATGTAAGTATATGTTGTGAGGGTACAAAACCCTCGGTTTTGGGGTCCTCACAGGACGGACATGGCTCAATCAAATTTTTTTTCGACACTGATGATTTTGATATATGGAAGTCTATATCTATCTCGATTCCTTTATACCTGTACAACCAACCGTTATCCAATCAAAGTTAATACACTCTGTGTGCAAAGCACGCTGAGTATAAAAAGCGATTCCCCATTTTTCAAAGTTAGACTCTGAAATGTACATAGGTATTAGGCCTTATGCATAAAATTGTTTAGGTAAAAGGTGGCTTCTTTGTTTTTGGTACACAAACAAAATAGCCACCTTTTACTAAGATTCTGGCCATTGGCTTTGGACCGCTCTTGATACCTAGCAAACATTCGGTGTCAAAAAAAGTGTTATAACACACACCTAAATCGGAGCGCTTACATGCATTATGAGCTCTTTTTAGAACCCGAAATGAGTTTATTTCCCTTCTTACAATGGCCTTCCGATATGAGCCTTATTTCATACATTATGTGAGACTAAAGACCACAGCGAAGATCCTGGATTTACGCCCCGGGCAGAGCACCATCAAAATTTCTGCCATGAAAAGTTTTTCAGTGAAAACTTATCTGTCTTGCTAATGCCTTTCGGAGTCGGCATAAAACAAGGAGGTTCCGTCCCGCCAATTTGTAGGAAAAATTTAAAATGAACACGACGCAAATTGGAAGAGAAGCTCGGCCTAAAATCTCTTTAGAGGCTATCGCGGCTTACACTTATTTATTTATTTATTTTTAAATAGGAGTCCGATCAGACTCCTAAATAGGAGGCCGATCAGACCCCCAAATAAGAGTCCGATCAGACTACTTTACTCTCATAAACAGCTCATGATTTACTTCTTAGGCCCACTTACAGAATGGCAAGTTAGAGGGGTTAAATTCATACATTTCTTTTTTACTTTTGAAATTAACTCTGACCTAAAAAAATAACTTGTAGTTCTGTAAGTAGACCTTAGCATACCAATTTTCAAAATAATTAGCAAGAAACGTTAGGTTAGGTTAGGTGGTAGCTGCCCTGATAAGGATAGCTCACTTGGACAACACGAAGGTCCGTTGTGATACCACATACACCAAAAATAACGGTGACTTAGATCTAGCTACTTAGAGAATCGTTGAGTAGCAACGATAAAGCTCCGAATGATACCGATCTCAACTTTGGATAAATCCTCGGGAGGTCCAAGTGAGTCGCGACCGAAGTACTTTCGCCTAGTTCTGGCAAAAGCTGGGCAATCCAGCATAAAGTGATTTGGTGATTCCACCTCATCGTCCTCCATACAGCTGCAGCAAGAAACGTTATTACATTCAAATTAAATTTGAAAGAAAATTTTCCCAAAATAAAATATGAATATCTGTTCTGAAGTTGCTTTGTTTGTTGAATACCCTTGGCATAAGGCTCAAATTTTTCATCACAATGGAGTCATAAAAGACATTATTATTTCTGAGGCTCATGTTGTTGTTGTTGCGATAAGGTTTCTCCCCGAAGGCTTTGGAGAGTGTTATCGATGTGATGGTCTTTTGCCGGATACAGATCGGGTACGCTCCGGTAACACAGCACCATTAAGGTGCTAGCGCGATCATTTCGGAAACGATTTATATGGCCACATTACACCTTCAGGCCATGCCTCCCTCCCCACCCCCAAGTTACATGAGGAGGTGAGGTTGACAGTTGGGTTTGGAGAAGCTATATATTGCGCTGGCAACCTTGAAGTGTTGCGCTAATAAGCCCCTTGAATCTGGTATTTTAGTCGCCTCTTACGACAGGCATACCTACCGCGGGTATATTCTGACCCCCTAAGCCGCTGGGGGAGGCTCATAGTTTTCATATATTTCGGACTCATATCGGGTTCCTAAATTATTAAAGCTCCGAGAATGACTGGTATAGTTTATTTTTTATTTTATTTTAAAAATGGGTGTAACCTACCATCTTTTCTCGATTGAATTGTCGCTGCTGAACGATTATTCGAATATTTAAATATTCCTAGGCAAACTTTAAGGGCCACTTGTAGACCGGCAAGTTATCGGCCTATACGATTACTCAAACGATAACAATGAAACTGCCGATGGCTTTGGGGAGTGTTATCGATATTGATGGTCCTTTGGCGGATATAGATCCGGTATGTTGCGGTAACAAAGCAGCCAGAGGTAGCAATGATTACTTTAGTTATTAAATTACCATCAATTCACCATTACATGTACTTGAGGAAAGTAATCAATACCTTCCCTCCACAGCAAAGGAATTGATTACATTTCAATTCCTCAAAAAAGGATACCAAAAGTAATTTCGTTTTTTGGAAACGTAATTGAAAAATTCTTAGCGTAAAAAATATTTTTGCGATTCAAGCGGTGATTTTATGAGGCCATAGCAACTCCTTGGACCATACGAAAATTTTTGTAGAATAGAAGCACTGTCTTCTATGACAGGCAATTCATTTCTCCTCGCCGTATATGAGGACGGGTATGGAAAGATTGTATCATTGTAATTTAGATTTGCTGTTGAGCGGCCGGTCAATTGCTTTGTACGTGGCTTTATATTGTAACGAATTTACTGCAATTCCGCTTATTTCAAATCTTCTACTAAGGTTCGTACCGCTAAACTGTTGAATAAATAACTCCACTATTCCATAATGCAAAATGGCCTTTATTAAAGTTCTTCACAATAATACTATTGCTCGCCAGGTGGCTTCTTAAATCAAACTGATTCTCGCGCCTCTACTGTTGTCGCCTTTTATACTGTCTGGTTTCCTCGTTGCATATTTCTAGGCTTTTCCATTCCAGAAGTTACTAGTTAGTTATCAGCTACAAAATCACCAGCCACAACTACGTTTATAGCAGGGCCATTCATTTCATAGCACAATTGTGCCCTCTCAATTCACACGCATATGATTCGCTCTGTCGTCGTTAATTGAGTTAGTCGCTGCTTGGCACATTGTTTACTATATAGTTTGGCAGCTTAAGTAGAGGTTATGTTGCGAATAGAGTGGAAGGCAGTGGACTAGGCAGTCGAATGTCATATAATGAAGGAATGGTGTTGGGAGTTTTTTCAAAGTTAAAAAAAAAAATGTTAAAAGCTTTAATATAAATAAAACTATTGTTTTAATAACAACAAAAACGCCTTATATATTCTATATACATAAATTCGTAAGGATAATCTCACTTTAAAAATTGAGTTAAACAATCTAAAATTTGTTTTTGAAATTGAGTCGAGAACTGTGCGTGTGAATGTGCGAATTTTCACCGATCAGCTGTTAGTTGCGCTACTTGGTAAAATTTACAATGGCTTGGCACTTGGCGTAGCTACATCAGTAATGGGTATCGGCTGATCGGTATCAAAATAGTATGAAAAATTATGCGCGATACACATGCTTGTTGCTTGCTAGTAAGCGACTAAATGAAAAATCAATTCACCCGCACGATCATCGCGACGATTGCGCTCTCACTAATGCAGATGCACTTTCAGTTTTGAATGGCCCTGGTTTATAGCTTCTCATATGCGCGTGAGTAATACACAAATTATTGCCCTCTCTTATGAGCACCTCAGATAAGATATATGCAAATATTATCGGAAATTAAGATGTTGCAGTCGCAAACGTCGGTGGAAAGCAGCGGAGCGTAACAAAATTCTAGTAGGTCACTTTCACCACACCAAAAACTTTAACACAATTTTGAACATAATTTAAGCACAGAAATACACTGATTGGAGTTTTAGAGAGTAAAAGTTAAAATTCTGAACACATTAGCTGAATAAAAAGTGTACAAATAATTGTTAAATAACAAATACGGACAGTGGTAGTTTAACAAATTCTGCTGTGGTAAGTGGTGAATGTGACCTACTAGAATTTTGTGAAGCTTGCTTCACACGATTTTTCGTCCCTGCAAGATCTTTATTTTCGATAATCTTTGGTGAAGATATATACATGGGTTTGTGCGTTGCTTCTCCGCTGCGTGTACGTACATATGTGTAGACATAATGATTGAATTATTGATGTGCATCAAGTCACTGCTTAGCATCGGCTTAGAGATGACAGTACCCCTTAGTGTTGCTAATATTCGTAACAATATTTTCCCTAAGTGCTGCTGATAAGCGACTTGAGGATTTTGTTGCGGCTTTGTACTTTAGATAAAACTTTGATGGCATACGCCTTGAAGGTGAGAGTGTCACCGAATGTTACCTCTAAGATCTTTGCCTGACTAACAATCTTGACAAATTCTGTATACCAGAATGGACAGATTTCTGCAAACCACATACCATCTTTTACAAAGGATATGAGATATTAATCCCTGAGAGGGAACAGTGGGTGAATGACGCAAATTGGCCCACTGACATCATTCAGATCTACACATATGCATCTAAACTGGATAAAAGGGTCGGAGGGGGTGTCTCTTCGGAGCGATTGGACATTCAAAGATTGTTTCGCCTTCCGGATCACTGTAGCGTATTTCAGGCCGAGCTTGCGGCCATACAAGACGCTGTGGACTGCCTTAGGCAGGGGGCAGTGTCTCAGAAGCACATTTATATTTTCTCAGACAGTCAAGCAGCACTGAAAGCCCTTGACTCTATCACAACTAGTTCTGAAACTGTAGTAGGCTATAGCAGATCACTTAACGTGATGGCTGAACAGTTTACTCTGCATCTGGTATGGGTTCCGGGACATAAGGGCATGCCAGGTAATGAGATGGCGATGAGCTTTCAAGAAAGGGTACCTCCCTCCCACTTTCACCATCCGGGAAGAGGTTGGGCATGCCGCTAACCACCTGCAAGCTCAAGATATAGGAGGCTCTACTGATGGAAGCCGGAGCCAGGTGGAAGCATCGTGATAGATACCACACTGCAAAACTCACATGGCCGGAATGGAATGAGAAGAGATTCCGAGAGCTTCTCACCCTCAGTAAGAGTGATATTTCCTTAGTTGTAGGTCTTCTCACTGGTCACGTTTGTATTGGACCGCATGCGAAAAGGATTGGCGCTCCATTTAATGACTATTGTGGAGCTGCGGCAACGAAGAAGAGCCTGAAACTGTTAGGCATCTACTCTGCGAATGTCCAGCGCTCGGTAGAAGAAGGCAACGTTTTATGGGCAAGATGTTTCTCGTAGATCTGACTGATATAGCTAAGGTCAATACACGACGCTTAGTTAGCTTCACAAACTCAACGAAGTAGGAACAAATCCGTGTGGTTTCACAATGGGCCTATGAAGGCCTAGGTGTGCCGCTACGATGCGGACGGCAGCCACTTAAACCTAACCTGACCTAAAATTCGGCAAAGTAACACCATCGACGTGAACGTCCAATATTCCATATCGTAAAACAGCGTGGTCGTGGATTAGGTCGGCTAGGTGCAGATAATTTGCAGTCCATTTTTATCCAAAAGGGGAAAGGGTGAACCTTCTATATTTTGGAGTAGAGAGCCGTGATTAACTGTTTTAAAAGCTTTTGGCAGCGCTGGTAGTGCTATGAATTTTGCGTAAACCATGCTGATAAGTGAAACAGGATTCGATACGGATAGGTGAGGTTGACAATTGGGTTGGGTTTGCAGAAGCTATATATTGCGCTGGCAACCTGAAGGGTTGCGCTACACAGCCCCTTGAATCTGGTATTTTAGTCGCCTCTTACGACAGGCATACCTACCGCGGGTATATTCTGACCCCCTAACCCGCCGAGGGAAGGATAATGAGATCATATTCATTGGTGTTTCCAAATGCCTTCAGTTGCAACTCACAAGAAAAATCTGATGAAATAATGAAAAGTGTGACCCGAAAGTCTCCCACATCAACCGGAGCAAGTTCTTATACACAGATTAACTTGTAGCTTTTCAATAACTTTCGCAATTCCTTTGAAGAATGGAATCGGAAATTCGAAAGTACTTTTTCCATTCCTCGTAACATAATTGAAGGAAATTTCGATTACATTTCACATTCCTTTCGAAAGTACTGGGAAAGAAATTGCAATTGCGCAATTTTTTTTTTTTTTTAATTAATTAAATTAAATTAAATTAATTTTGATATTTTTTTTTTGGGAATTGAAATGTAATCAATTCCTTTGCTGTGCAGAATAGGAATTAAATTAACCCAGCTCTGAAAGGTACCAGCCCGACCATCTCGGGACCGATTAATATGACCAATTTAACCTTCTAGGCCTAAACGCTCTTCCGTATAAACTCATTGCAAGGCGGAGAAAGACTCTATGGGAATCTATCGCCTACAATTTCATTAAATATATACCATGATTTCAACCCATCCTACCCTTCATTGCACCTTATCGGGAACATGACTGCAATATTGCAGTTTGGTGGCTGTGCTATATTAAAAACAAATATTCGTGTTCTTTTCAAAAGCCTTTAATGTTAGGCAACCAAAATATAATATACTACATATATGTAAATATTCAATATTTCACCTTTAATACAAATTTTATATTTTTTGCATATTTAACTTATTTCCAAAAAAAATGAGAAAACAGTTCTAGCGATATAATAAAATATGTAAAACGAAAATTAAGCATTTACTACGAACAAAAAAATATGTTATGTAAACATGCGAACGCACGCAAAAAATAATAATCATTAGTGAAATATATATATAATGTATGTATGTTAACATTAAATACAGCCGCTAATCCGATTCAGTATCATCATCATTCGCCCCACCGGTTGCTGTGCCAGCAGCTGGTTCTGGGTCATAGTAGTGTAGCTGCTTGCGCCACACTTTTACTATCCCATCAAATGTGCGACGACTATATTTTCCAAACTTATCCGGTGTTCGAGGATGATCGCGTGTACGTTGATGTCGCGGTACCATTTCTATATAACGTTCATATGCCAAAGTATTTTTGCCATATTCAATTTGTTTTTGACGACGTGACAATATAGCTGGATCGTCTTCTCTTTCCCCTCTATTTCTCGATGAGGATGCATGAGATCCGTTACTATTATACCGTGAACGTTTTTGTGCGTCATATTGGCATTTGCTATGATTAGTGGAGCGCTTAAAATTTCCGTTTTCGTTAATACAATGATCATTATCAAGCCCGGCGCCATCTCCATCACCATAATCACTATTCCAATCATTAGGACTATCAGAGCGACTGTCATTACTTGGTGTGTGTGAGTAGCGTCTTTTGAAAGGTGTTTTTAATTTATCCTCTTTTAATAAACGCTCATACTTTTCTTCATTAACTCCTTCTATGAACTCTAGTGATATCTCACGATCCTGAGATGCTGCAGATTTAGAAGTATTAACTTCCTCTTGACTACTATCATTGTCATTTGCTATTTCTTGTCCATTTCTATTGTTGATTTCTACACTTTTATTTAGTGACGAACGCTAATTTTAAAATATATGTATATTAGGCATTAATAAATTAAAAGTGATCTAAAAGTACTTACACGACTTTTGTCATGTTCAGCGTTGTGCACCTCCTGCGCCCAAGATCCATGAAAAGACATGATAGACGAAGCTGAAGAATTGTGACTGCATTCGCCGATACTTTTTCGCAAAGGCGATCTTTCTGCAGACGTTGCGTTACGTAACATTGGTGTTTTTTAATTATTTATTTATTATTCAGAAATTTTACAACTTTTATAAATATGTGAAAAATTTACAGAATTTGTACTGTTTCCCGCGCACCTTTTTGTTTATTTTCTAACAAGCTTCTTTCAGTGATGGAAAGTTGCGCTTTGATAGAGATGGGAAAGGGGTAAATACCCAAAAGGTAAATACCCGGCAAATTGGTTATATATGGTGAAAATGCGTAAATACCTAAATATTTACCCAAAAGTAGGGTAAAAATAATCTTTTGAAAAATATGGGAAACAAATTCAATCCAAAATGTGGTAATTTTTTACGACAGCATGACACTGCTAATACGCGTCAAAAAATATCGAGAGAGATGTCAAAAGACGCGCATTAATCTCGAGAACAATAATCTCACAAAAAATTGTGAACATAATTGTTTTGTGCGGATATAGTTTTGGCCTCCAAACCGGTGTTGGACCCACCCAGGGTAATTTTTTATAAGCGCATCCAAAGGCCGCAAACGCAGAAAGGTTTTCTGTGCAAAAATACTATGGATACCTCCCCCAGTTTTGGAAGTACCCGCGGGTCTTTTTTCGGGTTTTCGTTAATATCTTTTGAACGAGTTAAAATTTTTATTTTCCGCCTTCGGATTATTAATACTGATGTCAAGACGCATCTCCCGATATTTTTGGACGCGTATTAGCAGTGTCATGCTGTCGTAAACAATTACCCAAAATGTACACAATTGTGATATATTAGTTTTAATCTGTAATCTAGCGTTTTTCAAAAATATTTAGCCAATAATGCATGGCGTTGCAAAAATTTAAGTTTACCCAGTAAACATTTTAAGTCAAAAAAGAGTCCGAAAAATATCTAAATTGGAGCGTTTACAGTCGGTATGTGCTCATTTGGGAGGCCGAACGCAATATTTTTCGTTCTTGCAATGGTCGTCCTATATGAGCCTATTAACGTATATCATTTGAGTCTAAATAAGAGACCGACATAAGTCTTAAAAGGCGTTTAAACAGCTCATATTATTATCTACTGGAACTCTCCGGCGTCAATTTTAACTGTAATAAACTCTGATTATATGACACATATATGGCCTATTTATTAGGCATCGTCAGCGCTTATTGGGCCATATATAGTTCGACACACCTGGACAGAGCGTGGCAGCTTTGCGGTTACATTAAAAATGTCGAGAAGCGTCCATGAATGGAAAAACGTCGATGCTTATACAAGAAGAGAAAAGCAAGGTTAACAATAATGTACAAATGTAATTCATTTTGTATTAAACTTTGTTCCAAACTTGCTCTGACGAACATAAATAGTTGTAAATGATAATTGTGCATGCTAGGTTTGGAGCTTTTAGGCCGTTAAATAAAAGGCAAAAGTTAAATTTTCTTTTACCCTCCTACGCGTTTCGACGCTTTTCTGATTCCTACATTGCCCACTTATTTTGGACTCGTTTCGGATTCTTAAATTATGAGCGTCGTGAGCATGTTTGAGGGGTAGCTTTGTTTGCGTAAATATGTGTACCCTATAAATATTCTCGTACAGTTCTGGAGTTCAATATGGGTCCGAAAAATATCAGCTTCAAATATGCTATCACCTTAGAGCCTTTTATGACTCCAATTTGATGAAATTATGAACAAACGAAAAATATTAAAATCAGTAAACTAGGCAGTTCCGGAATAAAAACTCAGATATTTTTCTGCGACAATTTATTCTAAATAAATAATTAATTCAACTAATACTTATTTCATTTCTATCTTATCCTCATGGGAGTTTTACCACAACAATTTTCTCCCCTATGTTTTCTGCTTCGGATACAGTAGCATAGATAGGAGGGGTGGGCGATTTAGGGGATAGATGGCCCTCCATCGGAGTCGGTAATGTATATATGTATGTATATGTATATTCAGGTTTAGTCTCAAAAAATTATCAAGGTTCTGCTCAATGTTCCGTTTTCAACTTCATTAATTAAAAAAATATTTGTCTTCCCAATTTAATAATTCATACCGAAAACTAGTAGTTCGTAAATAGTGTTTGGTGATGAGTGCACGTTAGGTTGCGTGCTAATCTAACTCCCCGTGGTAAATGCAATTTGCTTCATGGTGAAGTCATTGATGAGTTATCTAAAAAACCCCCCCGCCGGCTCGATTTTCTGTTGTAATAGACCGACAGGCATTTCGTGTTAAAAACACGTAGAAATGAAAGTTTTACTTTTTATAATAATAAATTTGTTTACTTTTGTTGACTAATATATAAACTAAAATGCTAAAGACTGATTTCCTATGTATTATAGCACTGAAATTATAATTACGTCATTGCACATTCTCTATCCCTCCCCATGTCCCAAGGCTATCTACGCCACTGTTCGGATATATGTCAAAAATTCTTCCTAAAAGCCCTGAAGTATGTCATTAAAAGACTCAAAATTAGCAGTATATGACGCCGATAAGGCTCATATATGATATCGGAAGGAGGCCTGTATAAGACTTGTGTTCGATGCAAAATATGAGCATATAGCATTCGCTTCAGGCTCCTAAATGAGTTCATAACGAGTTCAAACGATCCAAAGTTTGGACTCCTTTCAGACTAATTGTTGACTCCGAGTGTTTGCTGGGTTGTTTGTTTAAAACCAAAACGAAAATTTCAAAGGACGTATAAATTTAATTGCTGAATTGTAATTCCAAGCAGCCCCGATTCAAATGAGTTTTAAATACCCAAAAAAAGATACAAAAAAGGAATATTCCGGGTATTTTCCTGGTATTTACCCATAAAAATGGTAAAAACCTGGTAGAATCCCATCCCTAGTCATATTGTCACCCCGAAATACCGGGACTATATTTTCAAAAAATATGAGATTTGGGAAGTGTTTCGGGTTCTGCTATTGCACAATAAGGGACGCGATATGTTTATACGCAGGCCGGAGAGATTACTGCCGCTTCATATGAATTGCTTGTTGTTGTGGTATTAACGATAAAAGCGATCCCAGAAGGTTTTGGGAAGTGTTATCGAGGTGGATGGTCCCTTGCCGGAAATAGATCCGTTACGTTCCAGTAACAACCACCATCGAGGTAATAATAGCCCGAAAATCTCGGAACCAATTAATATGACTACATTAAATCTTCCGCCACCAAAATCTACGATAAGTAGTTTGACGCAAGGCCCCAACCGTTGACTGGTCGAAAATACTCAACGGTGCGTTCAGAAAGCTATCACTAAACGATTGATCAACACCCACAAATCACACACACAATATTGCGCATTGCGTATGTTTTTTATGGGCAATTTTTACGTAATTTTCCTTGAGCTCTTGTATTTTTCTCTCTTTCTTTCATTCGCTGAAGCAATCAAGTGTGACGTAGGTGCGCAGAACGAAGCAATTTTGAACTCGTGAATGTACAATCTTCTGAGTGTGATTTGTGGTGATCAAGAGCCGTGTTCGCTGAAAGCACTCAATCCTCGTGTTCCAATGGTACATGAACCAGATACGGACACGGATGAACCATATGGATCAAATTGTTGTTGCATTTGCATGTTAAATCTCTATCCGTATCTGGTTCATGTACAATTGGAACAGGAGGAATATAATCAAGCAGCAGCATAACTAGCAGCGCTTCAGGAAAAATTTCTGCACATATATTTGGGATTATGTGCCTAATGCTGCATCACAAATTTCAAAAAAAAAAAAAAAACATAAGCTGTATTTCGTTGCTAACTAGTACAACTAAAACACTAGCTACCTTACCGAATTGCATGGGAAGCAACAATAAAAAGTAATCGAGTTGAGTTGGCTAAGCGCTTTCAGTTGAAACCGCTTAGGGAATTGTCGACCTGACTCATAGTGTACATGTACAAGTGTCTTGACTTCTTTCTAACAGGCACTCGCTTAAGTGTGCATACCAGGAAAATCTGGGTTGCCATTGTTGTTTCGGTTGAAAATGGTCAATTAGGGTTCTGTGCAGAGACGTAAAAGAATGCAACAGGGTTTATGTAGTCACAAAAGTGTTGCTCCTGTTCCACAGCATTTTAATTTTATATCATGGCGAAAAGTGTTCGGTTCAGAGTTATTGATTTTCATTAAAAGTTTAATTTATTACGGAGCGTTACTCCTTTAATTGTAAAAAGCAGAGAAAACGTAGAGTTTTTCAAATTATTCTGAAAAACTTTTTAATTTGAATTTCTGTACCCAAGTTCACTATGAAAAACTGAAAAATGTAAACTTATTGAAAACTCATTTGCACACACAATTTACACTTTGAATTTAATTGTGTTTTTATGCACAAAATTTTGAAACTAAAAGCACAATTTTCATTTGTCAGAAAAAATAAAGAAAAAACTAACTAATGTCAAAAAACCCTATCGAAATACAAACTGGCTTGTTTGTTTTTAATGAACTACGTTCAATTTTTCTTGTATTTCGTTAGTTTTTTCAAATATAGTTCACATACTTTCACTAGTATTGAAACCTTATTGGCTCCCTCGACAAAAAATATAAGAGAAAATACAAGAAAAATACATAGAAAATAAAGTAGCGTCATATAGGAGTTTGATTTATTTGCGTTTACAGCACCATTATACTTGCAGGAGGCTTTCACAGCTACAAAAATTAAGGCGGATTTAAACAGACGCTTTGGTTTTCTTGCATTCATTAATTCATCTGTCGGGCGAAGTATCGAAAAATTTACATAAATGCTTTGGTTGCGTGCCTACGCTAAACTATATTTCAAAAAACTAACGAAATACAAGAAAAATACAACCTTTCATTAAAAACAAACGAGCCAGTTTGTTCTTCGATAGGTTTTTTTGACATTCAGACAAATGAAAGTTTTTTTTTTTAGTTTGAAAATTTGGTGCATAAAAACACAATTAGAATCAAGTTCTTCGTGAAAAAAGTGAACCATTAGAGATCGAAATAATTTGCGCGTGTTATTTGCATTGTTTTATTGTTAAAAATGTTAATGTAAAAATAAAATGTAAAACATAAACAAAAACATAACAAACTCGCTAATTATGGGGGAATAGTGGCCTCGCTTTTTCATGATAGAATTTTTGTTTGTGTTTTGAAGTTCCGATAAAGTTTCGTTAGTTTTTTTAGCTTGAAATCCAAGCAAAAATAAAGTAGTGTCATATATGCTTTTGAAGTGACCAAAGCGTTTTATATAATTTTGCCCTTATGCATTTGTGTAAACAGCCTTAGAATTGAAATTTTTCCATGTTACACGTGTGGCGATTTATATTTTGACTCTAATTTAAATAAATTTTGCTTTCCGTATGTTTCCGCATTGTTGCAGGCTACAAATCTAGTATTCTTATTTCCGCGGAAATATATTCAACTATTACATCTGTAAATACTACAAAGTTTTATTAAACTATTAAATGCAACTCAGCTTGAAGTACTCTTACGTACCAAAAATGCAACTCTAGACCTGAGATTTGCATCAGGTGAGCGAGGCTGTTTGTAGTTTTGACGTTTATCGCTTAGTTGACACACTTGGTATACGTACACTATGACCTGACTGATGTTGTATAGTGTTGCATATTCAAAAATAGGGCACTATTGTGAACGAGCGAATGAAATGAACATACGAATGTGCAGATAAACAAAAATAACAAAATAACAGCGTGGCGGCAGGGTGACATACATACAAAGAAACACACGCATTTCATGTATTTTGTTTTTTTAATTCTCTGGTTGAGTGTCAAAACATACTGCGTTAGAAGTAGAAATGTCATAGCAGCGAAAAAAAGTAACAATTAGGTGATAAACCTCCACCATCTGTATGGTTTTGGCATAATGAAACTGTTTAGCATTGTAAATTTTACCAAGTAGCGCAACTAACAGCTGATCGGTGAAAATTCGCACATTCACACGCACAGTTCTCAACTCAGTTTCAAAAAAAAACTTTAGATTATCTAACTCAAATTTTAAAGTGAGATAATCTTTACGAATTTATGTATATAGGATTTATAAGGCGTTTTTGTTGTTATTAAAACAATAGTTTTATTTATATTAAAGCTTTTATGATTTTTTTTTAACTTTGAAAAACTCCGAACACCATTCCTTCATTATATGACATTCGAATGCCTAGTCCACTGCCTTCCACTCTATTCGCAACATAACTTCTATTTAAGCTGCCAAACTATATAGTAAACAATGCTGTTTAGCTAGTTGAAGCGTTTTCTTCAAGCTCGCTTGAAAAAAAATACACGGCCATAACCGTTTAGACGGTTAAGCGCCAATTAAGTAAGTAAGTAACCTAAAAATCGTGAAAATTTCATAAAAATGAAGAAAACACAATAATTACAAACATATTCCACAAAAAATAAGTCTTTTAGTCATAACGTATCCAAAACAATGAATAAAATCTACGAAATGTTATTAAATTCACTAACTCAAACATTTTTACGTTATGGATATGGCGAGAAACCAAAAACCCATTTGTATGATTTTTAATAATCGGGGATTGCCCATATTGCTTTTTTTAAATGTATGAAAACATTTATTTGAAGCAATTTTTTAATTTTATAATTTATTTAATAATTTGGGAAAAATTTAAACAACGTGACATCAGGACGGACAAGGCGACAGCTGTTTCGATTATACCTTGTAAATCTCTTCAAAGCCTTTTCTCCCGGGAGTGGGAGTCGAACCCGCACCCCTACGATAGTTGAAATGGTTGTAAACGCATTCAGCTACGTCATGCCTGTTGTGAAGTCTTTCCCAATTGCCTTCTTTTTGCATATTTTAATCTTTTACACATTGCATACTTCGTATGCAATTATGTGTTAAAGCTATGCTTGGTACGGCGGTTTTCAAAGAAACTTTGGTTTTGTTGCTGTTTTTCGTTCTATTTATAGAACTACAACGAATTAACCAATTTTGTCTGTTTGTATGATTTTTAATAATCGGGGATTGCCCATATTGCTTTTTTTAAATGTATGAAAACATTTATTTGAAGCAATTTTTTAATTTTATAATTTATTTAATAATTTGGGAAAAATTTAAACAACGTGACATCAGGACGGACAAGGCGACAGCTGTTTCGATTATACCTTGTAAATCTCTTCAAAGCCTTTTCTCCCGGGAGTGGGAGTCGAACCCGCACCCCTACCATAGTTGAAATGGTTGTAAACGCATTCAGCTACGTCATGCCTGTTGTGAAGTCTTTCCCAATTGCCTTCTTTTTGCATATTTTAATCTTTTACACATTGCATACTTCGTATGCAATTATGTGTTAAAGCTATGCTTGGTACGGCGGTTTTCAAAGAAACTTTGGTTTTGTTGCTGTTTTTCGTTCTATTTATAGAACTACAACGAATTAACCAATTTTGTCTGTTTGTATGATTTTTAATAATCGGGGATTGCCCATATTGCTTTTTTTAAATGTATGAAAACATTTATTTGAAGCAATTTTTTAATTTTATAATTTATTTAATAATTTGGGAAAAATTTAAACAACGTGACATCAGGACGGACAAGGCGACAGCTGTTTCGATTATACCTTGTAAATCTCTTCAAAGCCTTTTCTCCCGAGAGTGGGAGTCGAACCCGCACCCCTACGATAGTTGAAATGGTTGTAAACGCATTCAGCTACGTCATGCCTGTTGTGAAGTCTTTCCCAATTGCCTGAGTGATCGGTGAAAATTCGCACATTCACACGCACAGTTCTCGACTCAGTTTCAAACAAAAATTTTAGATTATTTAAATCAAATTTTAAAGTGAGATAATCCTTACGAATTTATGTCCATAGAAAATATAAGGCGTTTTTGTTGTTATTAAAACAATAGTTTTATTTATATTAAAGCTTTATCATTTTTTTTTTTAACTTTGAAAAAACTCCGAACACCATTCCTTCATTATATGACATTCGACTACCTAGTCCACTGCCTTCCACTCTATTCGCAACATAACCTCGAATTAAGCTGCCAAACTATATAGTAAACAATGAAATAGGATATATAAATAAGAGCCACCAGTCTGCTACGAGTGGCGAGTAATTCGCTGGAAATCAAAAAAATTGATGTCCAATGTTTTCTGTGAGGAACATTTTTAATTGTCCCGCATTTATCCATGCCGTTTAGTACCCTTTTGCAAATGTGATTTTTGGAGAGAATTAATTAATTAATACAGCCGGAAAAATATACACAAATACCCCACGAAATGTATAGAAGACATTTATGCACATCTCGCCCAAAAAAAAAACCTGCGTTTGCGCTAACCAAAAACATTAAGCAAAGTAAAAGCCACGACACATAAGCACTTTTTCATATAGATGAGTTTAACACAAGCTTATGCATTATGAGTAGATTGCACGCATTTTTATGGAGAACGGTAGAATGAGCGACACTGGCGACATCTGATATTGAAAAGTAGCCATCTCCCAAATTTTGTTACAAGCAAAGCATAAGAAGAAGAATGTGACATTTGTTTTGGTTAAGGGTGTTGACACATTTTGCAAGTGAAATTATTTTTCCCACTGGTTGGTAAATTTTCTAACATTTTTCGCAGGTAAAAACTGTAATATAACAAATGAATACGACACAAAATATGTTAGCAAGTATCTTTGTTGTATAGGGATAATGTTTATACCAGTGCTTCGCGAAATTTTGTATGTGAATGGGCAAGACGAAATAAACTTCAATTGCCACGTCTGAAGTTCCTTCATATTTACAAACGCAACATCTTGGTTGATTGTGGCGATGTATTGGAATGCATGAGCTTGTGTTAAACGCATCTATATGAAAAATGTCATTGTGGCACCGCCTTAACGAGAGACGTCCTTATTATATTTATTTATTTATTTATTTAAAGTCGACGCAAACACAAAGCGGTCGACTAATTATTGTAATAGACAGATATATATGTACAATACAGAGCCATTCTTAAAATTAAAAAATTCAAAAAGGTACATAGAAAATTTGTATGTTATAAACATTTGACATCGCATTGTATAAGAAAAAATAAAATTTAAATATCAGGCTAAACATAAGAGTATAGCAGTATGTAAAGCAGCAAACGAACATTCAAAGCCAATGCAGTTATACAAATCATTGTACCGCGAGCACCAATGGCGCAGGGGACTGTTTCTAGCAAAATTTTGCCGGCATAGAGGTAAATGAAAAGGCACAAAATGTCTGGACGCCCTAGCAGGAACCGCAAAATTTAGTTGACTGATTAGGTCAGGGGAGTCAATCACACCAATGATGAGCTTGTGAATGAACATAACGCCAAGTAATACTCTACGATTCTCTAGAGATGGCAAATTAATTAGAAGAAGTCTATTCCTGTATGGTGGAAGATGAGTACTTGATTCCCAGTTGAGACCTCGTAATGCAAAAATTAAAAACCGTCTCTGGACCGACTCAATCCGATCAACATGGATTTGATAGATCGGAGACCGGACACATGAACAATACTCGAGAATAGGACGTACCAGCGAGGTATAAAGGATCTTTGTGAAATAAGGGTCATCAAACTCTTTAGCCCAACGTTTGATAAAACCTAATACACCAGTTGCTTTGTTTATAGCAGTTGAAATATGTGTGGTAAAACTTAATTTCGGATCAAAAATAACTCCTAGATCAGTTACAATAGATATCCGCTCCAAGGGGTCGCCGTTAAGTGTATAAGATGATAGGACCGGCTTCACACGGTGAAAAGTCATTTGCTGACATTTAGAGTAATTCAAAAAAAGTAAATTTGCAGTACACCAGCTTTGAAATGAGTCAAGATCGGCCTGAAGCTGATTAAAACAGAAAAAGTTCGAAGGCAGATATGTGTAACAAAGTTTTATATCATCTGCATACATAAAAACTCTAGAATGTAATATAACCTTTGGTAAGTCGTTAATGAACAGGTTAAAGAGTAATGGACCCAAATGGCTACCCTGGGGCACGCCAGAAGTTACATCAAACGACTTTGAAAGATTGTTGTTAAAGAAGACTCGCTGAGTCCTATTTTCAAGATAACTTGAAATCCGACTTAATAGAGGCGCTGGAAAACCCAGAAGATCAAGTTTGGTAACTAAGAGCTCGTGATTAACAGAGTCAAATGCTTTACTAAAGTCGGTGTAAATTACATCTGTTTGTTTGCAAACTAAAAAACCATTCATAACAAAAGACGTAAATTCAAGCAAGTTGGTAGTAGTTGATCTCCGATGAACAAAACCATGTTGGCAAGGCGATATTAAAGAGCTAAACAAGTATTGAAGCTGGTATGTAATTATCTGCTCAAAAGTTTTAGGGATAGCTGAGAGCTTAGCTATGCCTCTGTAGTTCTCAATATTAGACCTACTACCTTTTTTATGTATAATAAACGATTGTTTCCAAATAGATGGGAAAGATGCGGATTCCAGAGACAGTTTAAATAATTTAAAGATAGGCTCTGATAAGCTGACAGCACAGTACTTAAGTACACAACTAGGAACACCATCTGGACCTGGTGAAGATATCGGTTTCAATGCAACAAGTTTATTAAGAACAGTATCTTTATCAATAAATGGGTTTAAAATATTATTAGAACTTTCCAAGCAATATGGATAAAGATTAGACTGGACACATTGGGATGAATAGGTTGATTTAAAGAATTCAGCAAATAAATCTGCGATTTCGTGATCAGAATTTGCGTTTTTGCACCCATAAATAAAAGTAGATGGGAAACCAGAAGTTTTCCTTTTGGAATTAACAAATCTGTAGAAACGTTTCGGATTATTAGTAAATTGGAATTTGCAACATGATAAGTAATTTATCCCCTTTGGAAACACTATATAAATGGGCAATAAGGAATTGAATTGACATTTCGTCGTTTATCAACACCTTAGTCGGGTGTCAAAATTTTGTATGAATTCCAATTTGAAAATTCCGCAATTGTCCATGAAAAATTATATATTTTTGAAGTGACAATCAGTTGCCACAAATGTGTCCGATTTTATTCATTCATTAATAAATAAAGATTGCAAAAACAGAGTGTTTATTGTTATGGATCGCACCGTCATCGCTGTACAGCGTGCTGAAGAGCGGGATATCAGTGAGAAACTGTACAAGAAACTGCGCGGGTTGGGCCTGCTGCATCCTCAAACAGAAGATTTAAGGAAACATTTGAATCAAGATATGTTTATTAAACCAAACCCTCAAGCATTCTTCCATGTTATGCACTATTTGTTTTGTTTATTGGATCCTATTGAATTCAGAAAGCGCTTCTATTGGCCCATAACTGATAAACGTTCAGAGGCAAACTTTCGGACCAGCACAGTCGAATATTTAAAGTATTTAAATGAGAAACATAAACTTCATTGGGGCGATATTAAGTCGTATTTAGTGGTTATGCCGGGCGGTAAGAAATTCATTTTATTTCTATTAGAATTGGTAGCTTTCGTGGTGCAAGAACAAATCCGCCAACGAGAAAAACTTTTGGGTTCAGAGGTAGAAGCTGGAAATATGGCTGATCTTAATTTAAAGCGAATGCGGAAACAAAATGCTTTTCTCAAATGCTATACATCGGATTACATAAGCAATGTAGATGAGCAAATAGTGCAATTTCGTGATAAAACACAACAATTAAAACTTATATTTGATGCATTGGTTGAAGATACGGGTGTAGACAAAGCGCAATTATACAGCAACCAATTTATCGCGTTATTTGAAAAATCAAATAGAGATTTGTTTCAAGATAATTATGTGAAAGATACGAGTATGTTAAGGAATTTAGAGAGACCATGTGCGGTGCTAACAGATCTCATAGAGAAGTTTCAAATAAAAGAATCTGAATTAAAATATGATAAGGGTCGCGTGAGCCAAGCTTTACGAAAGATAAGCGATGCGGTGCCTGAGGAAAATACAGACAACTTAGGTAAGTAAGAATATGTTATATAAAGCTGATAGCAATAGCAGCTACTTCTCTTTTTTTGTTAGCCTTAAAATCTATTTTAAGCCTTGTTGTTGTTATTGTTGTACATGTAGCGATAAGGTTGCTCCCCGAAGGCTGTGGGGAGTGTTATCGATGTGATGCAACTAAATCATGTCTACTTCTCGTAGCTATTAGGTCCTTTGCGGGATATTCAATCGCCTCGTTTCGCAATATTGCACCATAAAGGTACAAGCCCGACCGTACGGGAACAATTTGATAGGACCACGTTGAACCTCCTAGCTAATCAAACCGCCTCCTTCCGTTAGGAGCTTGGGATCGCCAGCTAAATAGGTGAGGATGACAATTAGGTTGTAGAAATTATTAACTACGTTGGGAACCCCTTACAAATTTTGCGTAACACGCTCCCTTGTATCTCTACTTCGCTTCTAACGCCGTTTTGCATTCTATATCGATACCAGTGGCTGCATAATTACATCGCTCGGGTACATTCTTTAAAGAAGAAAACGATTTTTTCTCGCGTAGAGCAAAAAATCCATTTGTACTAATTAAACAAAATTAGATACTGTTTTATACTAACTTAGGCCCTTTCGCAAGACAGCTCACTCCTTATAATTTTTACATTTAGCATACCTACTTTTGAAAAATGTGGCTTAGACTGACAAATATGCCAAAAGCTCCTGCTATTGGCCAGTTATCGAGATATTTATGATGTTAGACCGTACAAAAACCAAAATCGTGTACAGCTTTAGATACTAGTATTCAAAAATTATTATAGTAAGATATTACATCAATTTATCTTTTATATTATTTAGAAGTCTTTTTGCATCCAAATGTAAATAATTTAGATGATGTGAAATTGGATGAACTCATAAGTGCATTTAACAAAATTCAACCGATCTTAGAGAATGCTTTTAGTGAGGTTGAGCAAACGAGAAGTTGTGGCGACTTAATCACAGCTGAACTAACGTCACTCAAGGATGAATTTCAACAAATAGAAGCACAAATAACCGCTTTCCAAATGTCACTAGTAACGCAGATGAAGACGCGTTCTACGCAACACAAACAAATCGAAAATGAAAATTCAAATTCTTTAATGCTGAAGTATATTTGCACACCACCAATAAAATTGGACTCACTCAATTGTGGGCGAATGGATAATATGCGATTACCACTTTTCAATGATATTCCAGCTAAATTTGCTACTGATTCTTTTAGTGGCAACGTGTCAGGTATTTAATGCTCACCATACAATCAAAAAATTCATACTATAATAAGTAATAAAAAAAATATACCCAATAATTTATTTTCCTTAGTGCTGCCACGCTCCGCTCGTAAACATCTACATGCAAAGGACAATTCCATGGATATAAACATAACTATGAATAAATCACGTATTATCGACTCAACACAACTATTACGAACCATACATAAGGGCACAGCGCGCGCACAAAGAAAAATTAATAACAATCTTTCAATATCCTCAACATCTTTGTTAAGTACAAGTTGGCGGGAACGACAAAATATGTTTCATAATGATTTGGTATCCGAACCCATAGCTACTAAAACTGATACATCAGTAAAATCGCATACTAGTGTGAATTTGATCAACACTAACGATCAGTTAGATGGGACAGATGTAACTAAGGGTATACATGGAAGCGAACAATGTCGATCCAGTACATCACCTTATACACCTTTCAATTCTAATGAACGCACACGAATAGCACGTAATCAACTACTCGAGGCGATAAGCAGTAGCAGTGGAAGTGGTAGTGGAACGAAAACAAAACTCTTTTACACAAGGCGGCTGTCAGCATTGCAGAAGGTACAAGGTGATTCATTGAATATTACCAATATGAGCACGAGTCCGTCTGGGCGGCTGGATCCGCTTGTGCCTATATCAATTGAATATAATGAAACTCCAAAACTCATGCTGAATGACATAACAATGCAAGATAAAAGTTTACCTTTCAATGTAAGTAGAATAGGTAATATGTAATAGTAAAACATAATTTCTTAAATAGTGGCGTTTCGGTGAAAAGGTATACAAATTGTGTTCCGAACTTTTCGTCATTATTATCAAGATATTGAAAATGATTGCTTAGATGAAGCAGGTCCTATATTACTTTTTACGATTAGTGACTGAAAACCGTTTTCACTAAAAAGTGAATCAAACCATGATGCAATAAACCAGACAGGTGAAGTCAATATCGAAAAAAAGCGGAGTCGCCCTCGCCCTCATAAATTCAAGTATTGCTTCTTGACTTATCTGCAGCGTTGATTTTTTCAATATCATAAACAAATACTACATTAATATCTTTCTAAAATATGAAGTAACGTTCAGGAAAATAACTCCTGCGGTTTGTATTACCTTTTGTGGGAGGGTTAATTTACTTTTTCTGAGAGGAAATGGAAAAGTTTTAGTCAAAGGAACTGAATTGCTAGAGTAAGGATATACCATTTTCCACAACTATGGCAATGGTCAATGAGATGATTGATGATCTGAAACAATGTCATGAAGGTGTGGATGAGTATGTTGTTGTTGTTGTAGTAGCGATAAGGACACTCCCCGAAGACCTTGGGGAGTGTTATCGATGCTGATGGTCCTTTGGCGGATGCATATCCAGTACGTTCCGGTAACAAGCACCATTAAGGTACCAGCCCGATCATCTCCGGGACGATTTAGTATGACCACATGAAATCTTCAAGGCCATACCGCCCTCCCACCTCCTAGACCCATAAGGAACTTGGGGTCGCCAGAACCTCGACTGTTAAGGTAACAAGATTCGCCACGAGTAGGTGAGGTTGACAATGGGGTACGAGGAGCTATATTTTGCGCTGGCAACACCTTGAAAGGATTGCGCTACACAACCCCTTGAATCAATTTGGTATTTTTGCCGCGTCTTACCTTACGACATACCTGCCCCGGGTATATTCTTAGCCCCTAACCCGCTGGGGTGTGCGGATGAGTGTCTAGAAGGCTTGTAATACGAAAACTTGGGATTGATGGTATACGGTAAACCTATCGTTGAGGTAGACTCATTAAGCAATTTCTACTTTTCTCTTTAAGAAATTTCCAGTGGAACTCTGGGTATAATCTTCCACCTCTTACTAGTCGGTTGAAGCTTATCAATCTTCCAACTCTTGCAAGTCGTAGAGAAATGCTAGGCTTAATATTACGGCTAAACTACTGAATGGATTGATTTCTAGCCCAATTCTCTTGAAAGAAGTAAACTTTTTACCATAAATAAAACTGTCCTATCCTATCTTAACTCGTAACAAAAACAAATAAAAATAAAAATTTTACATACCAAAAATGTTCATTTGTGTACTTAACAATTTACTTACTTACTTAATTGGCGCTTAACCGCCTAAACGGTTATGGCCGTCCAACAAAGCGCGCCAGTCGTTCCTTCGCTCCGCCAGTCGCTCCTTCGCTCCGCCAACCGGCGCCAATTGGTCACATCAGGGGAGTTTAAATCGTTTTCCACCTGGTCCTTCCCTTGGAGTGAGGGCCGCCCTCTACCTCTGCTTCCATAGGCGGGTTCCGATAGAAACACTTTCTTGGCCGGAGCATCATTTTTCTTTCTTAACATTTTACTATATGAATAATTCCTAACTGTTATTTATAATACTCAGCTGATGATTTTTATTCTGTAGCTGAGCAGTTTTAGATCCCAATGCTTAACAAACCTCCCCTCGCGTCGGTTGGGCGGGTTTTGGAGGGTTTTAATCCGTTGGGTATTATTATTATTAAGTTGAAAGAGGTGGTTGGTGTGTCACTGTTAACACAACAACAACAAGGTGGCTTATGTCAAAATATATAGCAACAGAGGTTTTACAACAACGATGGTTCAACAAACCAGAGCTTATAGATTTACCAGATGGTAAAAAAACTTTGGCTTTTAAGAACATAATTTTAACAGCTCTGGCTAACGCTGGAAACGTTTAGACAAACATGATAAAACCCGGCAGACATTGTTCTGTCTTTCTCTCTATCCACCTTGTCTAACCCTCATCTTCTCCCCTATGCATTTTTTAGTTTGCCTTAATCGGCTTATTCTATTTCCCTATTTCTCCCATTCTTCCGCAAATCTTCCTGCTCTCGCTCTTATACAAGTCTCAAAATTATCCCTAATACTACCCTCATTCTTCATTTTCCAATTAACCTACTGTTACTACTTTATCTCAATCCACTACCCTTATTCCTACTTTTGCTCTCGCTGTTTCTCTTCTTCTCTTGTTCCCTTTACCTTTCCGACTTCCCTCGAACTTTCTCTACTTTTTCTCTCCATTTCCTCTGTTTTCTCTTCTCTTTTCCGTTTCCATGGAGTTTGGCCTTTTCCCGCACATTACATTACAATATATTAAAACAGTAGCAAAACAATATCAACAATTTTCCCTCCCCACTACTTTAAAATTCATTTTCGGATTATGAGGGCCGTTACCATGATTCAATCACTACAGGTTTGTTCTCCAATGATGACATTTCGGAAAGCTCTTTTCCGTTAAGTATTCATCGAAGTGTTCCGGATAAACCGTTAATTTAGAATATTCGGAACACCTTCGTTTGATACTAGCTCACGAGGTCCGAAAATATCAAATAAGTATATACATAATATTTCAAATATAAACAGATTCTTCAATTCTTAAATGGAGAGGAATGTTCCGAACATACTGAATGAAAAAGTTAACATGTCAATGGGTACCTTTCGTTACCAACCACCCGTTGCTACCCTGCAAAAATTGTTGGATTACGTGTTCCATTTTCTTCACGTTGGAGTACTCTAACAATACTCCTTTGCAATGCGTTTGCGGACCACCATCAGCCGATCACTGCTCGTTATTTAACGACCGTGATCATGACACCCCTGCAAAAATTGTTGGATTACGTGTTCCATTTTCTTCATGTTGGAGTACTCTAACAATACTCCTTTGCAATGCGTTTGCGGACCACCATCAGCCGATCATTGCTCGTTTTTTAACGACCGTGATCACGACACGATGACCATCGAACAGAGTTGCCAAAAGTAAAATATTGCATACAAATAACTGATAATAAAATTTTACTATGACAACTCTGATAAAATGCGCACTGGTTTTATGTATACATACCATAGTATAGAGAAATATTAGTTTCTTTATTCACGCAAATGCTAAATAACATAAGAATATTCGTAGTAAAAAATATAAAAGTTGTATTGCCCCTCTTCATTTACTTTCATTTTAAATTAAATTCACTCCGATAATTCTTTCCGACACAATTCCTCTTTAGTACTTTGGCATATGATCCTCACTGGGTGCTCCATGGAGTAGAACAGTGAAAGTACTTTGGAAAGTACTCTCACGTATGTACTCTAGGGAATACTCACAAACAAAGCGAGAGTGGGATCACCTACTCCTCTCCTAGGACATCACAATGTTAATTGGAGCACATTTTTTGTATGAATACAGATTAGTTTTGGAATACTCCTATACTCCCAAAGGAGTATCCCTTACATTATTTATGGAGTACTATCAAACAGAGTTGCCAAAAGTAAAATATTACATACAAATAACAGATAATAAAATTTTACTATGGCATCTCTGATAAAATGCAACCGCGCACTGGTTTTATGTTTACATACTATAGTATAGAGAAATATTAGTTTCTTTATTCACGCAAATGCTAAATAACATAAGAATATTAGTAGTATAAAATATAAAAGTTGTATTGCCCCTCTTCATTTACCTTCATTTTAAATTAAATTCACTCCGAGAATTCTTGTCGACACAATCCTCTTTAGTACTTTGGCATATGATCCTCTGTGGGTGCTCCATGGAGTACTACAGTGAAAGTACTTTGGAAAGTACTCTCACGTATGTACTCTATGGAATACTAACAAACAAAGCGAGAGTGGGATCACCTACTCCTCTCCTAGGACATCGCAATGTTAATTGGAGAACATTTTTTGTATGAATAGATTAGTTTTGGAACACTCCTATACTCCTAAAGCAGTATTCCTTATACTACCCTTCAAAAAACGCGAGTGCTCCATAAATAGTTCTTGTTTAGAACACCACTAATGGCCATATTACGGAAATCTTAGGGAAATTGAAGTTAAATTTTTAAACAGACATAAAATGTTATAATTTTGGAATATATAGCATCTAGGACACCTTAATTGCAGTAATTGAAAGAAAATGTTTGCTTATACTCAAGTATTTAATTATTTTTTCTAAATTTATCTTTAATATTGATGCAATGATTGATCCAATGCAACTCTGGTCTTCCTACTGTTCTTCATTCCACTCCATTCGAGTGCCTATTTTCACGGCCTGCGAGTGCCTTCCACTCTATTCGCAACATAACCTCGAATTAAGCTGCCAAACTATATAGTAAACAATGCATTCGACTGCCTAGTCCACTGCCATTGTTTACTATATAGTTTGGCAGCTTAAGTAGAGGTTATGTTGCGAATAGAGTGGAAGGCAGTGGACTAGGCAGTCGAATGTCATATAATGAAGGAATGGTGTTCGGAGTTTTTTCAAAGTTAAAAAAAAATCATAAAAGCTTTAATATAAATAAAACCATTGTTTTAATAACAACAAACACGCCATATATATTCTGTATACATAAATTTGTAAGGATTATCTCACTTTAAAATTTGAATTAAATAACCTAAATTTTTTTTTGAAACTGAGTCGAGAACTGTGCGTGTGAATGTACGAATTTTCACCGATCAGCTGTTAGTTGCGCTACTTGGTAAAATTTACAATGTCCACTGCCTTCCACTCTATTCGCAACATAACCTCTACTTAAACTGCCAAACTATATAGTAAACAATGGTCACACTACTGATTTAACCTGTCTGATTTTATTGCGTCAAACGATAAATATGCTACTGTCAATCAATCAGGCCTGTTCTGAACTCCGACTCGGAATGAAAAGTAAAACGACATTGATTTCGACTCGGTTTCTATTTGGTGTTCTCAATTCCGATTGTAAAAAATCGATTCGAAGTCGATTTCGAATCGTTTTCATTCCGATTCGGTAACCAGTTTAATCAGCTGTTTTTGTTTATGTGTTTTGGTTTAAGTATCATAAAATTTTATTTTAATTAAAAAATGCCTGCAGATATGGTTTTTGATGCGCAGACGCAAAAATACGTGCTATTGTGCGTGCGAATCGTAAAAATGCGCTGGATCGGAATTCAGAACAGGTCGACTTCATTTCGATCAGCATCGATTTGTTTGCCTAATAGATTTCTTGATAGAAGTTTTTAAAGAAAGATTTATTATGCCAATTTAACTCAAATTTAAACAAAAAATACACACAACTCTTCCAAATAAAATGAAGAATTAAAAAAAAATTATTTGAAAGACAAATATCGCAACATTTGTGTATAATCTGCCAATTAATTTTCATTCCGACTGCTCAGAGGCAATACTTTTCACACCGATAATTTTTGTCGGAATCGAAATTGAGAACACCAATCCATTTCGATTCCGAAAAAATTGATCGGCATCGGAATCCAGAACAGGCCTGAATATTTAAAAATTATAAAAATCTACCAATTATTATTTGTCTCTAGTTCACACATGTCATTTAACCGATCGAAGTAGTTTTAGAACTTGAAATTTGTTCGGCTCCATTTCCCTCTACAATGGCGATTATATTTTTTATAAATCTGATTGAGAAGCGAGTAGCTCTAGCAGAAGCCTTTAAAATGTCCTTAATGTATTGCCCAGTATGTAATGGTTCATGTGTTTTATACAAAAAAATATGGTTAGAATCGCCCTGCAAAAAAAGCTCTATTCAACTGTTTTCCTTGTATCGAATGTTTGATATTATAAAATCTTTGTTTAGAACACCAATGAGCGTATGACAGCTATTCAACAAATGGAGGTTTCTTCAGATTGTGGGCTAATAACTGGGGACCATCAAATAGTGCCGCAATCAAATGACGAAAATGATCAAAATATTAACAATAATTCGCTGGATTCACAAACGATGAAATGTGTAACGCGAACACCACATGTGAAAGTCAATGATTATGATGATGATTTATTTAACATAAGTGATACTGTGCTAAAAGATGTTACAATGTAGTAAAAATAAAAATAAACACACTAACAAACACTATAGATACCATAACCTGAGAATTATTAGAAAAAAAAAATATTTTAAGTTGAACGGTTTTACTGAAAACAATACTTACATTAAGTAATAATAGCTGTGTTTTTTTTTTATACTAAGCTGAGCAGAGCTCAGAGAGTATATTAATTTTGTTCGCATAATGGTACCCCGTAACGGCATAAACTAATAGGGATAGATATAGACTTCTATATATCAAAATGATCTGGGCGAAAAAAGAAATTCATTTAGCCATGTCCGTCCGTCTGTCCGTGAACACGATAACTTGAGTAAATTTTGAGGTATCTTAATGAAATTTGGTATGTAAGTTCCTGGGCACTTATCTCAGATCGCTATTAAAAATGAACGAAATCGGACTATAACCACGCCCATTTTTTCGATGTCGAAAATTTCGAAAAACAGAAAAAGTGCGATAATTCATTACCAAAGACGGATAAAGCGATGAAACTTGGTAGGTGGGTTGACCTTATGACGCAGAATAGAAAATTAGTAAAATTTTGGACAATGGGCGTGGCACCGCCCAATTTTAAAACAAGGTAATTTAAAAGTTTTGCAAGCTGTAATTTGGCAATCGTTGAAGATATCACGATGAAATTTGGCAGGAACGTTACTCGTATTACTTTATGTGCTCTAAATAAAAATTAGCAAAATCGGATGACGAACACGCCCACTTTAAAAAAAGAATTTAAAAGTAAAATTTTAACAAAAAAAATTAATATCTTTACAGTATATACTAAGTAAATTATGTCAACATTCAACTCCAGTAATGATATGGTGCAACAAAATACAAAAATAAAAGAAACTTTCAAAATGGGCATGGCTCCGCCCTTTTTTCATTTAATTTGTCTAGAATAAAATTTACCAATCCTTGTGAAATTTGGTAAGGGTATAGCTTCTACGACAATAAGTATTTCTGTGAAAATGGGCGAAATCGGTTGAAGCCACGCCCAGTTTTTATACACAGTCGACCGTCTGTCCTTCCGCTCGGCCGTTAACACGATAACTTGGCAAAAATCGATATATCTTTACTAAACTTAGTTCACGTACTTATCTGAACTCACTATATCATGGCATTAAAAATGGGCGAAGTCCGACTATGACCACGCCCACGTTTTCGATATCGAAAATTTCGAAAATTCCATAATTCTATACCAAATACGAAAAAGGGATGAAGCATGATGATTGGACTGGTTTTTTGACGCAAAATATAACTTTAGAAAAAACTTTGTAAAATGGGTGTGACACCTACCATATTAAGTAGAAAAAAAAGGAAAAAATTCTGCAGGGCGAAATCAAAAGCCCTTGGAATCATAGTAGGAATACTGTTCGTGGTGTTACATATATAAATAAATTTGCGGTACCCGACAGCTGATGTTCTGGCAAAGAGGATAAATAGAATCACCCTCATGGAACTTGGGGGTGGGGAGGGAAGGAATGGTCTGAAGGTTTAATGTGGCCCGTAAATCGTTCCCGAGATGGTTGGGCTAGCACCTTAATGGTGCTGTGGTACCGGAGCGTACCGGATCTATATCCGGCAAAGGACCATCACATCGATAACACTCCCCAAAGCCTTCGGGGAGCAACCTTATCGCTATAACAACATCACGGATGTTACGATTTGGCCCCTGGTAAAAAACAAACTTTGCTAAAATAAAGAGATTCATTTCTTTCTTTTGTCAACTTCACCTATCCGCGGCGAATCCTGTTTCACTAACAGACGAGGCTCTGGACCCCAAGCTCCTCATGGAACTTGGGGGTGGGGAGGGAAGGAATGGCCTGAAGGTTTAATGTGGCCCATAAATCGTTCCCGAGATGGTCGGGCTAGCACCTTAATGGTGCTGTGGTACCGGAGCGTACCGGATCTGTATCCGGCAAAGGACCATCACATCGATAACACTCCCCAAAGCCTTCGGGGAGCAACCTTATCGCTACAACAACAACAACATCACGGATATTACGATTTGGCCCCTGGTAAAAAACAAACCTTGCTAAAATAAAGAGATTCATTTCTTTCTTTCCTTATTTTAATGATCAACTAAATATTGTGACGAATATTAGCATCACTAAGCTGATACAAAATAAATAATCACGCAACAATAAAAAACATGAGGCAGCCACTCGTATATACATGAAAACATTAATCATCATTTACACACATATATAAAAGGCAACGAAGAGATAATTCACACACAGCTGTGGTCATCAGCCGAAGTTGTTACTCACACATACACACGCATATATGTAGGTCAATTACCAAGCAGGAAATACAGCAGTTCTAGAAGGCGAAACGTCTAGACTTTAGTAGAAATATGCGAATGAAGCAACGGAGTATAAAAGCAGCGCAAACTGAATAGGCAGTAATCAGTTTTGATTTATGCCCCTATTACCGTTTACAACTCAACTCTGGTTGGGTTGAAATTTGGCAATTTGGTATTACAGATTACAACTCAACCTGTCAAAAAAAATGTTAGTTGAGTTGTCTCGTCTAACAACTTTTTGTGGCATTACCGTTTACAACGTTGTTAGTGTAGTTGTCAAACGCGTCAAAATCTTACAACTGATTACTAGCAGTTGTCTCATACAATTTTGCAGTTGTTTTGAAAAAATGCAACGTTTTAGAAGACGGTTCACCACCTAATTTTTAACAAAAATTTTCAAAGCTGGTATCAAAAGACGCGTTTCGACCTCCGATTTAAGAATCCGAAAACAAAAATTAAAAATTTAATTTCTATCATATCATTTCGGTTCAAATTTTCATGTGGATGTATTGTGCCAGATTTTTTGTACACACTAATGCAGAAAGGCGTTGGACCTACCCAGGGTTATTTTTACAAATCGCGGCCAAAGGCCGCCAACACAGAAAGAGCTTCTGTGTAAAAAAAACCGTGGATCGGGCCTCATATTTCGGACCCTCGGGTCGATTGCTAATACGCTATCAAAAACTACGAGAGAGGTGTCCAAAGACGCGTATTGACCTCGAGAAGAATAATCCGAAGGCGGAAAAGAAACATATTAGCAGTATTAGTAGTCAACCCCTCAACTAGACTTACCAAAACGGTGATCGAAACGCGTCTTTTGATCCACCTTTGATGAGAGTTAGATGGTGCACGGGCTCATAACACGTTACAAAAAAAAAAAAAAAAAAACAAAAAATTTAAAGCCGGTAGTTAAACATTTTTTAATCAAACAATAATCAACAATTTTGTGGACATTTATAGAAAAAACAATGTTTAAACGAAGGATTACATTGAATATATTCCGAAGTTGGACGAGGCTGGCCGCAGTTGGGATGCAGCCAAAATAGGTGAAATTATGCGAACGTGAGTTCCATTGTTAGTAATCACTACTCCTGGGCATCCTGTTTTAGAGTAAAATACAATTTTTGCTGTTCCACTTCGCTGAAATATGCTTCTCAATAATATCTAAAACCATTCCAACACCAAAATCATTTCCACAGCATTTTTGATAGCAGCCATCAGCAAGGAATCTGAATGTGACGCATAATTTTATAATAGGGGTTCAGCCTTCCCTCGAAAGCGTTTGTGGAATTGGTCCTTAATTTTGTTTAGTAATAGGTAAAATGCTTCCTTTCAAATCTGCAAAATAACTTCATTTGAAGCTCATCATTTGTCACTTAAACATTTTCTTACTTGGTGCTTGGTAGTTCCAAGGGATTGGAATGATCACGCGAATGTTTTCTGCATTCGCGACATGTTAATCACCAACATTTTCGCCATTATAACATAGATTTCATATCATATAATATCTCTTAATAACAAAATTACTTTTGCAAATGCTTAAATTTTCGCCACAAATTGATCAGCTGTTCATTTATCTGTCAAATCAACACTTTCTTAGGTTGGCAGCACCAATTCAAGTTCAACTGAAATAAGTTGTAATTCGTAATACCAAACAGCAGTTGAGTTGTCTGAAGGTTGAGTTGTTTTAATTACAACCCAACTAAGTTGAGTTGTATACCGTAATAGGGGCATTAAACACCCTATTGGTTGTGAAATATAATTGTGAAGTTAAAGGAAAAATTGCAAACTCGTCCAATTACAAGAAAAATGAAGTTTTCACATTTCGGAGCAGTCCTTGAAAGCAAGAGTCTTATTTTATTTTTTATTTTTCGTCATAAAGTCCACCTAAATATTAAGTTTCATCACTTTATTGATCTTTGGTTATGAATTATCGCATTTTTCGATATATTGATATCGTTTATTTTTAAAGTGGGTGCCGTTTATTTCCACAAAGCATATACATATATAATAGTAAGGATACCCTTCGTGCCAAATTCAACATGAAATCTTCAAGGGTTTTTGAATTCGACTTGCAAAACTTTCGAGTTTCCTTGTCATAAATTTAGGCGCTGCCAAGCAAATTTTCCAAGATTTTACTAAATTTCAATTTTTCTTCAGAAAGTCAACCAACATATCAAGTTTTTTCACTTTATCAGTGTTTGGTAATGATTTGACGCAGTTTTCCCATTTTTCGATTTCGATTTTTGATATCGTTTTTTTAAGTAGGTCGCCAACTGATTTTTTTAATTTACATAAAATAAATCTGCAATAGTAAGAATAACCCCGTCAAATTCCCACATTTCCTCTTTGTAGGCGGTGTCACGCCCATTTTCTATAATTTTTTCAGATTTTTATTTCTTATCATAAAGTCAATCCACATATCAACTTTCATCACTTTATAGGTCTTTGATAATGAAGAATCGTGTTTTTTGTCATTTTTCGAAATCGAACAAGTCGGTGTGGTTATCGTGCGATTTCCATACAGCGGTGGTTTGCGCCCAGATAAGCCAGTATACAAAATTTCGTAAAAATATCTTTACTCAAGTTATCGTGTTAACGGTCGTATGCTGAAACTTTGATTCTATATCCAATCAAAGTATTGTAATGAATTCTCGGTATTTCTGATAATTATGCACCTTCTACTAACGCTCGAATCGCTGAACTGTCGAATAAGTAACTCCAATACATATTCAGTATTACAAAATTGTCTTTATTTGGACTACTACAATCATACTTCAATATCACGTACTTTACAAAAGCGTGTTTAACTCAAAACTGATTCCTCAGCCTGCTCTGTTTTTATACTCTCTGTTGCCTCGTTCGCATATTTCTCCTAAGGTCTAGACGTTTCACCTTCTAGAATAGTTCTGTCTCCTGCTTGGTTATTTAGTTATATGCGTGTGTATGTGAGTAAGAACTTCGGCTGATGACTACAAGTGTGTGTGTGATATCTCTTCACTTCGAGCTGCTGTCCATGTGTGTGCATGTTCATAAGCGTGGCTGCTTGCTGTTTTTGTTGTTGTGATTATTTACAAACAGCATAGTGATGCTTATATTCGCCAAAGTATTATTACCCTTGTGTATAAGTACACGTTGGGTAGGTATAAATAACAGTTTTAGCTGTTGCATAAGTTTAGATTTTTTAAAGCTTTTTGTTGATGGCTTTTCTTACAGATGTATTTTAATACAACATACAAATAAATAAATGCAAGGCGCGATAACTCCGAAGAGTTTTTAGGTCGAGCTTCTCTTCGTTTACATCGTGCTTCTTTTAATTTTTCCTAAAAATTGGCGGGACGGGTCCTACATGTTTTAAGTCGACACTCACGAGTGCTTGCAAAATCTTTGCCGAGGGGCGACCCCGCCTAAAATTAATTGAAAAAACTTGTTTCTATAGGTTTGATATTGCTTTGTCCGGGGCTTGAACCCAGGATAATCGATTTCATAGAAGGAGTACGCTACCACCCCACCACGGTGGTCATTGTCTTCACAAGGGTATCTGTAAAAATTTACTACATAAGACAAAAAAGTTCCGATGTACTCACTTCGATCGAGTATACTCGTTACCTTTTATTGCGTATGAGTACTAGCATCTTTACTTTGATCCAAGTATTTTAAGAGAGTACAGTTATCGATAGTTTTTCTTAAAGTTTTATGACTAGCCATTACGTACAACCAAGGCGAATTCATTACCAGGTGGTGGCAAAGCGAATTCAATCAAATCGCCGTGCAGAAGTATGTCAAGTCAAAATAATATTTTCATTGATTCCAATTAAACAAGGCGAATTCAGTACCAGGGGTTATCCCAACAGCTGATTGCTTCTTCTTGATTATTTTCCATACAACGCCTGGCACTAAAGTATGTCTGTTAATCGAAATCAATGAAAAACTTATTTTGGTTTGACATTCTTCTACACGGCGAATTGGTTGAATTCGCTTTGCCACCACCTGGTATGGATTCGCCTTGACTACATGTCAGTTAATTGGAATCAATGAACATTTTCTCTTGACTTGACATTCTTCTGCACGGCGAATTGGTTGAATTCGCGTTGCCACCACCTGGTATGGATTCGCCTTGCAACTAACTGACATGTTGTAGTACAAGGCGTTGTATGGAAAATAATCAAAAGAAGCAATCAGCTGTTGGGATAACAACACCTGGTATTGAATTCGCCTTGCGTACAACCGTTATGCAATCTAGTACACGCTGGGCATACAAATTTAAATAAATTTACAATGGAATTGCCCATATACATTTATACACACATACATTTTATTACATAATTTTGCGATTTGCATTTTTTAAATTTTTTTTCAACATAAAATTTTTTGCCAATAAATAAGTAAAGAACTAAATATTTATTTTAAACGTTTAATCGTGACAATGTTTTAAATTAATACATACATACATATACATATGTACTCGCACCTACATATTTGCATACGAACTAAGTATAATTTATTAATTATTCATGAATGAATGTTGCCTTTTGTTTGGGTTTAAATTTGATCTCATCAATTTCACGTACAATCGGCTTAATATGCGTACAAATTTTTGGTCGTTGATTAAGTTCCATTGTAGCTTTCGATTTTTTATAACTCAAAATATTCATAGCATTTTGACGTTGTGCGTAGAATAAATCATCATAGAGATTAACTTTTTTATCTGTTATAACTGTATCAGTTCCAGCAATGCTCATTGTTTTGGAAGTATCGCCAACAACTTTGACCTCACCACCATCACCACCATCACCATTGTCTGCACATTTATTGGCATCATCTATAACCATTCTTTGCACTACATTACGTAATTCCTCGCGTATCACTTCTGTATTAATTTTAAATTTCTTAGCTTGCAAATGACGCAATTTTGGTACCGTTTGTAGTACAGTTGAAATACGTTCCTCCAAATTGGTGATACGTTGCTCTAATATTTGAAAATTCTCAACAATTAATTTATTCTTATCTGTTTCATTTAACATTTCCACAGTTACTTCGATCTCTTGATTGTCGTCATCGTCGTCGTCCGGCAAGGATTCTGCACTGGTTGTTGAGCTCTTACCATTATCGATACGTGATTTTTCTTTTAAGCAACGTTCGATTAAAGCATCGATCTCTTCTTTGCGTATAAATTGATCGGTAACGCATAATTCTTGTAAAATATTTTGAACTTCTTCGCGCACCAAACTTGTTATTGAATAAGTATTGTAGAAGTTATTTTCCGATAGGCTTGTGCTCGATTGTGAGCCATTAAAATCCATCATTGTTTTAAAGATTTGTTGTGTCAATGGTATCAAACGTAATTGACTATTCCTTGGCGTACGATGATCGTTCGCTAAGCTAATTAAAGATCCTGCGTAGTTTAGCTCTATTTGTTGTTGCTGTTGCTTTGGTAGCTTTTGCTTTGCAGAATGGAAATCCCTTTCCATATACTAAATAATTCGCGCGTTAATCTCGCTTTTATTGTTTGTCCCCCTTTTTGTTAATATAATTAATTAATTGATTTTTTTTCCTAGATTTTTAAATTTTTGGCACACTTTAAATTTAGCTTTTTAAACTTTGATGACAAATGACTTTAAAATTTTATAAACACACGTTCGAGATTTGAAATTTATTTCTTTTTTCTAACGTAAAATTCAAAGCTTTTTGTGTCTATCCATGATGTAATAATAAAGGTGATGTCAACAACATAACCTCACTTTTTCGGCAGCTCTAAATGCCAGTATTTACGTGCATTTCAAAAGTAATAAATTTGGATTGCTTAATTTTTCGTACAAATTCTTCAAATAAATTAGTTTTCTGCAACATTTTGTCTATATTTTGTTAGAGAATACAAAGTTACGTTAATCTTTTTGGCTAAACAATTCTAGTAACGGCTTATATAGTTATAATATTTCTTAACGTACCCTGCAAAAATCGTTGGATCATGTGGTCCACTGGAGTACTTACCATTATACTCCACTGTAATGCAGCAATGGACCATCTCATGTTTCTACACGATCGTATTATAAGCCGATCATTGCTCGTTTTTAACGATTGTAATCACTACACGATGTTTATTGGACTGTGGGTACTCCATGGATTACTCTGATGTAATGCGGAGCTGGAATATATGGTCCAGTCCTAGGACATCGCAATGTTAATTGAACCATATTTTTTGTATGAATTGTGGTTAATTTTGGAGTACTCGGTTGGTCCATAGCGAGTACTCCATACGTGCATGCATGGAGTACTCGCGATTTTTGCAGGGTATGGTAAAATCTACTACGATCGTAGTAGAAATCAAAGGCAGTTCTGTATGATAGACAACCCTCTAAATTATGCATGCCGAACTTGTCAGAATAAGGGAAAACGTCAACGGGATGAGAACACCTGAATATTAATTTCATCATGGCGTCTATCCATGATTCAATTACTAGATTTTTGTTCTCCAATGAAGAGAGAGTTTTGACACTCCCAAATTGAAAAATCTGGACGGGTTGGTTTTACGAAGTAAGGAGAACGGGGAATAATTCCATCCCCTTCAGTGAAATTGTAGTAGACAAGTATCTTTGGTAGTATATTAGTAGTGATAATAAATTTGTAAATGCCAAGAGTTTTTGGGAAAATAATTAATTTTCGTCTAAATATTTCGTTTTATGTTGGTTTGGTCCTTCTTTCAGAAAATGTTTGAAGAATGCCGTACGTTAGAATTTTATTCAAGAATGCACTATCTCAACATTTGTTTCCAAAACTCCCACACGAGCATAAGTTCAATGCATTTTGTCATAAGAGGTAGTTAATGAAAAGTATTCTGAGATGAATCGTTCTTCAATCTAACTCTAATATAGGGCGGTTTTGTGACAAATCCTGAATTGGGAAAATTTTGAAAAATATTTTGAGATAGCATGATTTTGAACAGGCAGCCGACTACTCAGCAGCCGCAATGAACTGACAAAAACAAAAATAAAAGAAAATGGCTTATTGTCTTAGAACTTTATACCTACCTTGACTTTGACAGAAGAGTTAAGCTTTTGTTCGGTCCTGCTACACAGGGAGTATTCACCTTTTTATTCTGAAATTTCGGAAAGCTCTTTTCCGTCAAGTATTCATGGAAGCGTTCCGGATAAAGCGTTAATTTAGAATATTCGGAATACGTTTGATACTACCTCACGAGGTCCGAATATGTATAATATTCCAAATATAAACCGATTCTCCAAATTCTAAAATGGAGACGAATGTTCCGAACATACGGAATTAATAGAACAGAAGGTCGACTTTTAATACGCGCCCAAAAATATATCGAGAAGTGTCAAAAGACGCGTATACACATCGATAACAATAATTCGAAGGCGGAAATCAAAATTTTAGCTCGTTCAAAAGATATTGACGAAAAACCGAAAAATGACCCCGGGTTGCGTTTGCGGCCTCGCGTCGGTTGGGCGGGCTTTGGAGGGTATTAATCCGTTGCGTATTATTATTATTTCAATGCACACTCAGATAAAGACACTTTAGAGGCTTAACTACAAGAAATACGGTTGTATCTGAAATTTTCTTCCCATAAGCTTTAAAGTCCCCTTATAAGATTGCGGGATAAAAGCTGAAGAATTAATTTAAATTGTATTTTGACCTTGTGACCCACAATGACACTGTCAAGGCCACCAATCATCCCTTATGAATCTAAAAAATCTGTATGTGATGCAATGAATTCCTATGCAATGCTATTTTTTAAACATACTCCTTTTGTGTGAATGAGCTAAAACAAGAATTACATACAAACTGGTTTATCTGAACATAAGCATAAAGATACAATACTTGTTTTAGTAGTTATTAACATTTCAATGAACTTTATTATGAAGCAACGTTTTCCATTTTATTATTCTGTTTATTGTGTTTTTAAATAGTTCAACCCTTATGATTAATTCATAAATATTCAATTCAATTCAATTTATTTAAACTTTTTAAATACACGGTTTTAGATGATATGGCTTCTTAAATAAACCTTACAACTATAGTATTATAAGTGAGTTTAAAATATATCGATTACTAAAACTTAAAGTTGATATAAGGGAAAAAATTTAGCTTAGGAGACTTAGGATTTAGCTTAGAAAAAAACCTTGGAAAGTATATTTTGCATTAAAGTTAATACTACCTATAAATACTATTCATAAATATAGTATGCAGTTTAATTATATGATAAACTAAGAGTAATGCGGCAGTTACCCACCGACGTGCGCCGTACGTACGGACGTTTGTCGTACGAAGCACGTTTGACCGAATTCTCAAGCCCGTAGGAATCAATGTGTGCGTCTGTGTACATGTACATAACATATTTGTGTGTGTATTGTTTACAACAAAGCACTGTTGCCATTGGCCAGTTTGTATGCATGCTTATGGAAACATCAACTTTTTCCAATTTAATTTTTGATATTGTAAAAGGCCGGAATAAATATTAAATAAGTATAAATAGATTACATATTTATAATCTTCACTTTTACATAATTATTTCGAATTATTTTCACAATTTTTCAAACTTTAATTAGGTGTTTTTGCATAAAAGTGCAAACGGTCAAAAATTAGCGCACAAAAGTTTACTAGGCAACTCTGTCTAGTGAGAGAGCGATCAGCTGACACGTTCTTACGGAAAAAATCAAAATTGTTTTGATTTCTACGTTCCGGGCTACGTACGTACGGGCGTTGCACGTCGGTGAGTTTTCGTTTACATTGCACACTCATAAGATAGGTCGTGTCAGCTGACACGTTTTTGGTACGTACGTTCGTGAGTAACTGCCGCATAATTTAGATTGTAAATTAGTGGATTTGTAGATATATCACAGAGGCGTTCAAATTTGTCAGTTATTTTTTCAATACGGTCCGAAACGAGACTGATTTTGTTTTGTGTGTGCAACTTTGTAGTTGAAAAATGCCACGGCAAATCAAACATAATTTTCAACAACTTATTTTGTTTAACTTGTATTTTTTCAATGTGCGTTTTGGCACATTTACCCCAGACTGGGCACCCGTATAAAATTATAGATTGAAAAATAACTTTAGCAATTGTGGCCTTATTTTCATTACTGAGCTTAGATTTTCGGTTTATTAACGGATACAGAAGTTTTAGAGCTATACTAAATTTAGTTTGAATATATTGGGTGTGATCTCTAAAGCGTAATTTTGGGTCAAGTACAATTCCAAGATATTTGATATTGGTCGACCACTGCACCTCAGTATTGCATATATTTGGTTTAGAATTGGGATAGTAACAAGAACTTCTTTTTCTTGTGAAAATTCATAAATATAAAGAGAAAACAAATTAACAAAAGAAATCGAGACAATTACTACCCATCGAAGCTGTGCTGTCTTCTTCTCAGTATGCCTAGTCTCTAGTAATCAACGAGTTTCTTTAGTTTTGGTGGTGCAGATATTACAATGCGATTTAGATTCGTATTATTTCCAGTGCTAACGCTACTACTGTCAGTAGCAGCTTCATGTCTATTGTTGCCAGTTGCATCACGTTGATGCCGCTCCTTGCCTCTATCTCTGTCCCTTTCCCTATCACGATCACGTTCCCGTTCGCGCTCCCTGTTCCTATCTCTCTCCCTGTCTCTATAACTATCCCGTGATCGTGGCTCATTTCTTGAACGTGACCGTCTACTACGGTCCCGATCCCTATCACGATCGCGCTCCCTATCTCTATCACGATCCCTCTCCCGTTCACGTTCTTCGTAACGTTGTGTGCGTTGTTGACGTGATGCACGCTCGCGACTCGTGTCACGATGTCAACGGGAACGTGATGCACTTCGACGCCGGCGTCTAGAAGCGCTTCGACGACCACGCGAACGTGAACGTGAGCGTCGTTCACTAGCCGCCGCCGCAGACCGTTGCGTTTGATAATAGGATTGACTGCGACTGCGTGAACGATGGGTGCGATCATGGCTTCTACTTCGTTTTTCTGACCTATGCTGATGAGAACGATGATGATGTGTTGCCGTCGCTTCTGTTGATTGCTGCTTATCTGACAGCTGTTGTTCACTAGAACCAGTTTGTTGTTGGGTTACTTTTTCTATGGGATTCTTTTCCGTTGCTGTAACCATTGTTGTTGTACCGCTACTACTCGCCGATCTGCTGCGCGTTTGCGATGGTTGATTTGATTTAGTTGATTTTGCATCTCCTGAAGCATCACTGTCCGAATCCTTTTCGCTTGTCGGTGTACCATAACGATGGCGCAGTTTACGTTGCCTTTGTCAAACAAACGAACAACATAAATAAATTCAATCTAAACGAGCAATTCTTGCATATTTGTATGTTTGTATAGCCGAACGATCTCGGGAACGGCTAAACCGATTTAAATGAAATTTGGCAGATATAATGTATCACCTTCTAAGACTTTATACCTAGGTGTTGCCACTCAGAATGTTTCACAAGGTTGCCACCTATTCGAAATTAAAAAAAAATTGCATGAGATATGCCGATATGGGTATCAAACGAAAGGCATTTCACTCCGCATTACAATAGGGACATTTTTGAGTAGGGTTGCGGTTTAGGGTTGCCACATATTCGAAATTAAAAAAATTGCATGAGATATGCCGACATGGGTATCAAACGAAAGGTATTTCACTCCGCATTACAATAGAGAAATTTTTGAGTAGGGTTGCCACCTATTCGAAATTAAAATAAAAATTGCATGAGATATGCCGATATGGGTTCAACCGAAAGGTATTTCACTCCGCATTATAATAGGGACATTGGCTCGCCATTTAGGGTTGCCACCTATTCGAAATTAAAAAAAAAATTCATATGCCGAAATGGGTATCAAACGAAAGGTATTTCACTCCGCATTACAATAGAGACATTTTTGAGTACGGTTGCCATATAGGGTTGGGGTAGTTAGACGAAATAGTACTCTACTTAGGCATTGCAATAAGTACATTTTTGAGTAGGGTTGCCACCTATTCGAAATTAAAAAACAATTGTATTACATATGCCGATATGGGTACCGAAAGAAAAGTATTTCACTCCGCATTGCAATAAGGACATTTTTGAGTAGGGTTGCCATTCGAAATGACCTATACGAAATTAAAATAAAACTTGCATGAGATATGCCGATTTGGGTATCAAACGAAAGGTATTTCACTCCGCATTACAATAGGGACATTTTTGAGTAGGTTGGTCATTTAGGGTTGCCACCTATTCGAAATAAAAATTTCATGAGATAAGCCGATATGGGTATCAAACGAAAGGTATTTCACTCCGCATTGCAATAAGGACATTTTTGAGTAGGGTTACCATTTAGGGTTGTCACCTATTCGAAATTAAAATAAAAATTGCATGAGATATACCGATATGGGTATCAAACGACAGGTATTTCACTCCGCATTACAATAGAAACATTTTTGAGTAGGGTGGCCATTTAGGGTTGCCACCTATTCGAAATTAAAATAAAAATTGCATGATAAGCCGAGATGGGTATCAAACGAAAGGTATTTCACTCCGCATTGCAATAAGGACATTTTTGAGTAGGGTTGTCATTTAGGGTTGCCACCTATTCGAAACTAAAATAAAACTTGCATGAGATATGCCGATATGGGTATCAAACGAAAGGTATTTTACTCCACATTACAATAGGGACAGTTTTGAGTAGGGTGGCCATTTAGGGTTGCCACCTATTCGAAGTTAAAATAAAAATTGCATGAGATATGCCGATATGGTTATAAGACGAAAGGTATTTCACTCCGCATTGCAATAAGGACATTTTTGAGTAGGGTTGCAATTTAGGGTAGGGAAAGTTAGGAAAAATAGTACTCTACTTATATCTTATTAAAACTTTAAAGAAGAACATTAAAGTTAAAAATCTTCGTAAAAAAATCTTACACATGATTCGACTTAATTTTCTTAATTTCACACACGGTAATAAAATTTAAATGCAATATCAAGGCACCATGGAAAATTCTAGCAAAATATATTTAAATGCATATTTTTGGTAAATATGAAATGAATAACTGCAATTTCTCACAGATTACTATTAGAAAGATTTCTCACCATAGCAAAAAGATATCTCACCATGGTAATTTGCTACCGTTGAACACTAGAGGCATATGTTCAATTTGAAAACGACATCTAACCATTTAACAACTTTCCAACAGATTGTGCTTAGGGAAGTAAGTTGACATTTAATTAAACTAACTGATAGTTGTCATACTGGAAATTTACAAGTTTTTGGAATGTAATAAAATTGTGAGACTTTCATAATGTATAACTAAAAAATCTTTGAAATTAATAATTCTGCGCATGAAGATACTCGACCTAAATAACTTAGTTCTCGATTTCACTATATGTCATAACAATCAATTATACTATAGGCTGGAATGACACATTTAAAATTTTTCATTCCAGTTCATTTTGCAGTTAGTGATTGATATGTTTTTGCAATCTATTTTTAAGGAAATCAAATATTGGTAAGTAAAAATATCAGCCCTATTCTGCATTTCGACTTGGATTGGAATTTTTTCGATTTGGCAATTTTGGTATTCTGTGTTCCAATCTCTTTCGATCCAACTTCGAATCGTTCGATTTTTTGTATTCTGCATTTCGATCGTAGTTCCGTTTTTCTAAGTTGCAAAAAAGTTGGCGGAAAAATATTTTCTTTTTATTTTTTTATTAATTTATAACAGAATTTTGACAAAAATATAAGTAAAACTTGTTAAGAAACGTAGAAGGATTGATGATGATTGTTTTTTATATGTTTCCAGGTCAAAAACAACATGTCGATGTCGAAGTCCTTGGACGTATTTGCCCCGCAAAAGTATCTAACACATACTTGAAAGCATACTTGTTAAGTCGAAAGTTATTTTTGAACCTAAATAAGAAAATAAGTCATTAAACTATACCACTTTTAAGTTCAATTTCTTACAATTCGTCACTCATCTCAAATGGATTACACAAATTTCGCAATATTTGCCTTTCCATTCTTGCCTGGCAATTTTCGTATGCGTTGCTTTCCAACTCCATAAATAATGCCGCGGCTATTGATTCCATTATAATAGACAGCTAGAATTTGTGTCTGTTCGTTGGGTCTAGTTATATGCCAAAGCAAGCTGCCGGCGTAGAGGAAGGTGAAGCGAAAACGTAAACAATCCGTGCGGAAAGAATAAATAAACCTTTATAAAGTATTTTAGGCCAGTGCAATGAAATTAGCATCCTTAAAATTCAGAAAATGTCAACTATATTCGTGCAGGAATCCGTTTTAACAAAACTTGGTGGCCACGGCAGGGAATTGGCCAAAAGAACGACAAAAACACACTTACAATTATGAAAGAACTTCACTCAAAAAAATATAACACTGCGGCAATATATTCTATTGCTTTTTTTGTACAAAATGGCGTGGATAATAAAATATAAACGTTTTTCAGTGTTTTTTACAAATTTTCTTTAATTGATTTTGTTCCAATGTTCACATTCCGTACCAACAGCTGATTTCGAAAAATCATTTGCTCTTCCTCTTATCTTTACGATTCCGTCGTAATGCAGAATACCAAACTTCGATTGAAGCGGAGCGTAGAACGGGAACGTAATCGAAATGCAGAATAGGGGTGTATATAATATATTGTTACGAATATTAGCAACACTAACATTTTCTCTTGACTTGACATTCTTCTGCACGGCGAATTGGTTGAATTCGCGTTGCCACCACCTGGTATGGATTCGCCTTGCAATTAACTGACATGTTGTAGTACAAGGCGTTGTATGGAAATAATCAAAAGAAGCAATCAGCTGTTGGGATAACAACACCTGGTATTGAATTCGCCTTGCGTTATGCAATCTAGTACACGCTGGGCATACAAATTTAAATAAATTTACAATGGAATTGCCCATATACATTTATACACACATACATTTTATTACATAATTTTGCGATTTGCATTTTTTAAATTTTTTTTCAACATAAAATTTTTGGCAATAAATAAGTAAATAACTAAATATTTATTTTAAACGTGTGACAATGTTTTAAATTAATACATACATACATATACATATGTACTCGCACCTACATATTTGCATACGAACTAAGTATAATTTATTAATTATTCATGAATGAATGTTGCCTTTTGTTTGGGTTTAAATTTGATCTCACAAATTTCACGTACAATCGGCTTAATATGCGTACAAATTTTTGGTCGTTGATTAAGTTCCATTGTAGCTTTCGATTTTTTATAATTCAAAATATTCATAGCATTTTGGCGTTGTGCGTAGAATAAATCATCATAGGGATTAACTTTTTTATCTGTTATAACTGTATCAGTTCCAGAAATGCTCATTGTTTTGGAGGTATCGCCAACAACTTTGACCTCACCACCATCACCACCATCACCATTGTCTGCACATTTATTGGCATCATCTATAACCATTCTTTGCACTACATTACGTAATTCCTCGCGTATCACTTCTGTATTAATTTTAAATTTCTTAGCTTGCAAATGACGCAATTTTGGTACCGTTTGTAGTACAGTTGAAATACGTTCCTCCAAATTGGTGATACGTTGCTCTAATATTTGAAAATTCTCAACAATTAATTTATTCTTATTTGTTTCATTTAACATTTCCACAGTTACTTCGATCTCTTGATTGTCGTCATCACCGTCGTCCGGCAAGGATTCTGCACTGGTTGTTGAGCTCTTACCATTATCGATACGTGATTTTCCTTTTAAGCAACGTTCGATTAAAGCATCGATCTCTTCTTTGCGTATAAATTGATCGGTAACGCATAATTCTTGTAAAATATTTTGAATTTCTTCGCGCACCAAACTTGTTATTGAGTAAGTATTGTAGAAGTTCTTTTCCGATAGGCTTGTGCCCGATTGTGAGCCATTAAAATCCATCATTGTTTTAAAGATTTGTTGTGTCAATGGTATCAAACGTAATTGACTATTCCTTGGCGTACGATGATCGTTCGCTAAGCTAATTAAAGACCCTGCGTAGTTTAGCTCTATTTGTTGTTGCTGTTGCTTTGGTAGCTTTTGCTTTGCAGAATGGAAATCCCTTTCCATATACTAAATAATTCGCGCGTTAATCTCGCTTTTATTGTTTGTCCCCCTTTTTGTTAATATAATTAATTAATTGATTTTTTTTTCCTAGATTTTTAAATTTTTGGCACACTTTAAATTTAGCTTTTTAAACTTTGATGACAAATGACTTTAAAATTTTATAAACACACGTTCGAGATTTGAAATTTATTTCCTTTTTCCAACGTAAAATTCAAAGCTTTTTGTGTCTATCCATGATGTAATAATAAAGGTGATGTCAACAACATAACCTCACTTTTTCGGCAGCTCTAAATGCCAGTATTTACGTGCATTTCAAAAGTAATAAATTTGGATTGCTTAATTTTTCGTACAAATTCTTCAAATAAATTAGTTTTCTGCAACATTTTGTCTATATTTTGTTAGAGAATACAAAGTTACGTTAATCTTTTTGGCTAAACAATTCTAGTAACGGCTTATATAGTTATAATATTTCTTAACGTACCCTGCAAAAATCGTTGGATCATGTGGTCCACTGGAGTACTTACCATTATACTCCACTGTAATGCAGCAATGGACCAACTCATGTTTCTACACGATCGTATTATAAGCCGATCATTGCTCGTTTTTAACGATTGTAATCACTACACGATGTTTATTGGACTGTGGGTACTCCATGGATTACTCTGATGTAATGCGGAGCTGGAATATATGGTCCAGTCCTAGGACATCGCAATGTTAATTGAACCATATTTTTTGTATGAATTGTGGTTAATTTTGGAGTACTCGGTTGGTCCATAGCGAGTACTCCATACATGCATGCATGGAGTACTCGCGATTTTTGCAGGGTATGGTAAAATCTGCTACGATCGTAGTAGAAATCAAAGGCAGTTCTGTATGATAGACAACCCTCTAAATTATGCATGCCGAACTTGTCAGAATAAGGGAAAACGTCAACGGGATGAGAACACCTGAATATTAATTTCATCACGGCGTCTATCCATGATTCAATTACTAGATTTTTGTTCTCCAATGAAGAGAGAGTTTTGACACTCCCAAATTGAAAAATCTGGACAGGTTGGTTTTACGAAGTAAGGAGAACGGGGAATAATTCAATCCACTTCAGTGAAATTGTAGTAGACAAGTATCTTTGGTAGTATATTAGTAGTGATAATAAATTTGTAAATGCCAAAAGTTTTTGGGGAAATAATTAATTTTCGTCTAAATATTTCGTGTTGTTGGTTTGGACCTTCTTTCAGAAAATGTTTGAAGAATGCCATACGTTAGAATTTTATTCAAAAATGCACTATCTCAACATTTGTTTCCAAAACTCCCACATGAGCATACGCTCAATGCATTTTGTCATAAGAGGTAGTTAATGAAAAGTATTCTGAGATGAATCGTTCTTCAATCTAACTCTAATATAGGGCGGTTTGGTGACAAATCCTGAATTGGGAAAATTTTGAAAAATATTTTGAGATAGCATGATTTTGAACAGGCAGCCGACTACTCAGCAGCCGCAATGAACTGACAAAAGCAAAAATAAAAGAAAATGGCTTATTGTCTTAGAACTTTATACCTACCTTGACTTTGACAGAAGAGTTAAGCTTTTGTTCGGTCCTGCTACACAGGGAGTATTCACCTTTTTATTCTGAAATTTCGGAAAGCTCTTTTCCGTTAAGTATTCATGGAAGCGTTCCGGATAAAGCGTTAATTTAGAATATTCGGAATACGTTCATTTGATACTACCTCACGAGGTCCGAATATGCATAATATTCCAAATATAAACCGATTCTCCAAATTGTAAAATGGAGACGAATGTTCCGAACATACGGAATTAATAGAACAGAAGGTCGACCTTTAATACGCGCCCAAAAATATCGAGAGAAGTGTCAAAAGACGCGTATACACCTCGATAACAATAATTCGAAGGCGGAAATCAAAATTTTAGATCGTTCAAAAGATATTGACGAAAAACCGAAAAATGACCCCGGGTTGCGTTTGCGGCCTCGCGTCGGTTGGGCGGGCTTTGGAGGGTATTAATCCGTTGCGTATTATTATTATTTCAATGCACACTCAGATAAAGACACTTTAGAGGCTTAACTACAAGAAATACGGTTGTATCTGAAATTTTCTTCCCATAAGCTTTAAAGTCCCCTTTTAAGATTGCGGGATAAAAGCTGAAGAATTAATTTAAATTGTATTTTGACCTTGTGACCCACAATGACACTGTCAAGGCCACCAGTCATCCCCTATGAATCTAAAAAATCTGTATGTGATGCAATGAATTCCTATGCAATGATTTTTTTTAAACATACTCCTTTTGTGCGAATGAGCTAAAACAAGAATTACATACAAACTGGTTTATCTGAACATAAGTATAGAGATACAATACTTGTTTTAGTAGTTATTAACATTTCAGTGAACTTTATTATGAAGCAACGTTTTCCATTTTATTATTCTGTTTATTGTGTTTTTAAATAGTTCAACCCTTATGATTACATTCATAAATATAAAGAGAAAACAAATTAACAAAAGAAATCGAGACAATTACTACCCATCGAAGCTGTGCTGTCTTCTTCTCAGTATGCCTAGTCTCTAGTAATCAACGAGTTTCTTTAGCTTTGGTGGTGCAGATATTACAATGCGATTTCGATTCGTATTATTTCCAGTGCTAACGCTACTACTGTCAGTAGCAGCTCCATGTCTATTGTTGCCAGTTGCATCGCGTTGATGCCGCTCCTTGCCTCTATCTCTGTCCCTTTCCCTATCACGATCACGTTCCCTTTTCCTATCTCTCTCCCTGTCTCTATAACTATCCCGTGATCGTGGCTCATTTCTTGAACGTGACCGTCTACTACGGTCCCGATCCCTATCACGATCGCGCTCCCTATCTCTATCACGATCCCTCTCCCGTTCACGTTCTTCGTAACGTTGTGTGCGTTGTTGACGTGATGCACGCTCGCGACTCGTGTCACGATGCCAACGGGAACGTGATGCACTTCGACGCCGGCGTCTAGAAGCGCTTCGACGACCACGCGAACGTGAACGTGAGCGTCGTTCACTAGCCGCCGCCGCAGACCGTTGCGTTTGATAATAGGATTGACTGCGACTGCGTGAACGATGGGTGCGATCATGGCTTCTACTTCGTTTTTCTGACCTATGCCGATGAGAACGATGATGATGTGTTGCCGTCGCTTCTGTTGATTGCTGCTTATCTGACAGCTGTTGTTCACTAGAACCAGTTTGTTGTTGGGTTACTTTTTCTGTGGGATTCTTTTCCGTTGCTGTAACCATTGTTGTTGTACCGCTACTACTCGCCGATCTGCTGCGCGTTTGCGATGGTTGATTTGATTTAGTTGATTTTGCTCCTCCTGAAGCATCACTGTCCGAATCCTTTTCGCTTGTCGGTGTACCATAACGATGGCGCAGTTCACGTTGCCTGTGTCAAACAAACGAACAACATAAATAAATTCAATCTAAACGAGCAATTCTTGCATATTTGTATGTTTGTATAGCCGAACGATCTCGGGAACGGCTAAACCGATTTAAATGAAATTTGGCAGATATAATGTATCACCTTCTAAGACTTTATACCTAGGTGTTGCCACTCAGAATGTTTCACAAGGTTGCCACCTATTCGAAATTAAAAAAAAATTGCATGAGATATGCCGATATGGGTATCAAACGAAAGGCATTTCACTCCGCATTACAATAGGGACATTTTTGAGTAGGGTTGCGGTTTAGGGTTGCCACCTATTCGAAATTAAAAAAATTGCATGAGATATGCCGACATGGGTATCAAACGAAAGGTATTTCACTCCGCATTACAATAGAGAAATTTCTGAGTACGGTTGCCACCTATTCGAAATTAAAATAAAAATTGCATGAGATATGCCGATATGGGTTCAACCGAAAGGTATTTCACTCCGCATTATAATAGGGACATTGGCTTGCCATTTAGGGTTGCCACCTATTCGAAATTAAAAAAAATTTCATAAGATATGCCGAAATGGGTATCAAACGGAAGGTATTTCACCCCGCATTACAATAGAGACATTTTTGAGTACGGTTGCCATATAGGGTTGGGGTAGTTAGACGAAATAGTACTCTACTTAAGCATTGCAATAAGTACATTTTTGACTAGGGTTGCCACCTATTCGAAATTAAAAAACAATTGTATGACATATGCCGATATGGGTATCAAACGAAAAGTATTTCACTCCGCATTGCAATAAGGACATTTTTGAGTAGGGTTGCCATTCGAAATGACCTATTCGAAATTAAAACAAAACTTGCATGAGATATGCCAATTTGGGTATCAAACGAAAGGTATTTCACTCCGCATTACAATAGGGAAATTTTCGAGTAGGGTGGTCTTTTAGGGTTGCCACCTATTCGAAATAAAAATAAAAATTTCATGAGATAAGCCGATATGGGTATCAAACGAAAGGTATTTCACTCCGCATTGCAATAAGGACATTTTTGAGTAGGGTTACCATTTAGGGTTGTCACCTATTCGAAATTAAAATAAAAATTGCATGAGATATGCCGATATGGGTATCAAACGACAGGTATTTCACTCCGCATTACAATAGAGACATTTTTGAGTAGGGTGGCCATTTAGGGTTGCCACCTATTCGAAATTAAAATAAAAATTGCATGAGATAAGCCGATATGGGTATCAAACGAAAGGTATTTCACTCCGCATTGCAATAAGGACATTTTTGAGTAGGGTTGCCATTTAGGGTTGCCACCTATTCGAAACTAAAATAAAACTTGCATGAGATATGCCGATATGGGTATCAAACGAAAGGTATTTTACTCCACATTACAATAGGGACAGTTTTGAGTAGGGTGGCCATTTAGGGTTGCCACCTATTCGAAGTTAAAATAAAAATTGCATGAGATATGCCGATATGGGTATAAAACGAAAGGTATTTCACTCCGCATTGCAATAAGAACATTTTTGAGTAGGGTTGCAATTTAGGGTAGGGAAAGTTAGGCAAAATAGTACTCTACTTATATCCTATTAAAACTTTAAAGGAGAACATTAAAGTTGAAAATCTTCGTAAAAAATCTTACACATGATTCGACTTAATTTTCTTAATTTCACACACGGTAATAAAATTTAAATGCAATATCAAGGCACCATGGAAAATTCTAGCAAAATATATTTAAATTTTGGTAAATATGAAATGCATAACTGCAATTTCTCACAGATTACTATTAGAAAGATTTCTCACCCCAGCGGGTTAGGGGATCAGAATATACCCGCGGTAGGTATGCCTGTCGTAAGAGGCGACTAAAATACCAGATTCAAAGGGCTGTGTAGCGCAACCTTTTAGGTTGCCAGCGCAATATATAGCTTCTCCAAACCCAATTGTCAACCTCACCTATCCGAGGCGAATCCTGTTTCACTAACAGACGAGGCTCTGGCGACCCCAAGCTCCTCATGGAACTTGGGGGTATGGAGGGAGGGAATGGCCTGAAGGTTCAATGTGGCCACATAAATCGTTCCCGAGATGGTCGGGCTAGCACCTTAATGGTGCTATGGTACCGGAGCGTACCGGATTTGTATCCGGCAAAGGACCATCACATCGATAACACTCCCCAAAGCCTTCGGGGAGCAACCTTATCGCTACAACAACAACAACAACAGAAAGATTTCTCACCATAGCAAAAAGATATCTCACCATGGTAATTTGCTACCATTGAACACTAGAGGCATATGTTCAATTTGAAAACGACATCTAACCATTTAACAACTTTCCAACAGATGGCGCTTAGGGAAGTAAGTTGACATTTAATTAAACTAACTGATAGTTGTCATCGTGAAATTTACAAGTTTTTGGAATGTAATAAAATTGTGAGACTTTCATAATGTATAACTAAAAAATCTTTGAAATTAATAATTCTGCGCATGAAGATACTCGACCTAAATAACTTAGTTCTCGATTTCACTATATGTCACAACAATCAATTATACTATAGGCTGGAATGACACATTTCAAATTTTTCATTCCAGTTCATTTTGCGGTTAGTGTTTGATATGTTTTTGCAATCTATTTTTAAGGAAATCAAATATTGGTAAGTAAAAATATATAATATATTGTTACGAATATTAGCAACACTAAGGGGTACTGTCATCTCTAAGCCGATGCTACGAGTGACTTGTATAAACATCCATAAACCAAACATTATGTATCTACATAAACGAATCAATCATTATGTCTACACATATGTACGTACACGCAGCGGAGAAGAGATGCACAAACACATGCAGATATCTTATCTGAGATGCTCCCAAAAGTATGCAATTGTAATTGTGGAAATCACAGAGTATAAAAGCACCAACGGTAGAGGCGCGAGAAGCAGTTTTGATTAAGCACGCAATCTTTCGGGCAATAGTACAGTTATTTATTGTGAAGTACTTTAATAAAGGCCATTTTGCATTATTTAATATTGGATTTATTTATTCAACAGTTTAGTGATTCGAACTTAGCAGAAAGTTGCAAATAACAGGATTTGCAAGTAAATTCGTTACAATTGGTGTCAGAAGAGGAATTGTTGAATAAATTCCAGAGGACAACAAGGACATGGCAAAGTTCAGTGAATTGAAGATCCAGCAATTGAAGAAGGAGTTGTAGAGCCGTGGATTGAATACAACCGGCATTAAACTCGAACTTCAGGCACGACTACGAGAGCCAATGGAAGCAGAAGGAATTAACGTGGAAGAGTATGTCTTTCATCTTGATGTCGACGAGACAACAACCAAAATTGGAGAGAAAAACGAAACTTCGCAGACAGTTGCGAGCACAGACTTGAACATGATATTGGCTGCAATAACTGCTCAAACATCGACAGTGGCATCTCAGCTGGAATCGCAGGAGACACGTTTAACATCCAAGATGGAAGCACAAGAGACGCGTATTTCAGAAATGTCGACACAGATTACATCCAAGATGGAATCACAGGACACACGTATAGTATCTCAACTGGAAAGCAGGAGAACCGTATAACATCGAAGATTGAAGCACAAGAGGCACGAATATCCGAAATGTCGTCACAAATATCAGCGCAGATCTCTGCACAACTGGAAGAGCAAGAAGGACGTATTTCTTCGAAGATGGAGGCGCAAGACACTAAAATTTTGCAACTTGAGAACAAAATCGATGCCGAGATTGAAACATTGCGAGGTCATATACAGGAGTTGCAACTAAATCGCCCAGTTGTTTCAGCAAGCAATACGAAGGTAAAAACTCTATCTTTTGACGGCTCTGTTCCTTTCCAGGTGTTTAAGATTCAGTTTGAGAAGACCGTAACAGTGAACAACTGGAGTGCTGAAGATAAAGTTGCTGCACTATTCGTGGCATTGAAAGGATCTGCTGCTGAAATTCTACAGACTATTCCCGAGGGGGAGCGGAACAACTACGAAACATTGATGAGTGCTCTAGAGAGGCGATACGGAAGCAAACACAGGAAGCAGATACACCAAATAGAGTTGCAAAACCGTTACCAAAAAGCTAATGAGACTTTGCAAGAGTTTGCTTCGGATGTTGAAAGGTTGGCTCATTTGGCAAATGCGGACGCATCCGTGGAATACACCGAGAGGGTAAAAATCCAGAGTTTTATAAATGGCATACGGGACGTCGAAACGAAGCGAGCCACATACGCAAACCCAAAGTCAACATTTGCTGAAACGGTATCACATGCATTGACTCAGGAAACTGCCTCCCTATTGAGTAAACCAGCATATAAGGCTCATCGTGTGAAAGTAGAAAGACCAGAGTGGGTAGACACAATTTTGGAAGCATTATAGGGGCGACAGCTGGCTCCCTCAATTGATCTCCATCTCGCAAATTGGAAGAAGGTCAAGCAATCTTACTGTCGGAGGGCATGTGGATGGAAAGGAACGTTTACTGACTGTAGATACGGGTGCATTTTATTCCATTCGGGAAGATTTCGTCAACAAGAAGATAAGACCATTGCATGGAGCAAGATTGCATGGAGCAAGATTGCGTACAGCCACTGGAGAAGACACCACGGTTCTGGGTGAAGTAGCATGTGAAGTCGCAATTGGGAACGTCACGGTAGTACACAATTTTATAGTGGCAGAGATTGTTGATGAAATTATAATTGGAGTGGACTTCTTAATCGACCAAGGCATCAAGATCGATATGCAAAGTAAGACGATGCGATATAAGAACATGGATGTGCCACTTAATTTCGGCTACGAGAGAGGCTACAGCAGTAAACGAGTGCTGGGGGAAGAGAGTCAGAAAATACCACCAAAATCCGAAGCAGTCATCTGGGCAAAGGTTGATGTAGATTGTGGGACAAACAAATTGTGGGTTGTCGAAGCAGCAAACAAATCAGCACTGAACATACTTGTAGGAAAAACCCTGGCTATGACAAAAAAACAAGATGGACGTATTCCGGTAAGAGTGCTCAATGAGTTCAAGTCACCACTCAAACTGACCAAAGGAGCTATTTTGGGAAGATGCCAAGAGGCTGAAGTACTTATTATCTGTGAACAGCTCCAGGAACATGTTTCATCTAGTAATACTGATCTTTCAAATGACATCACGACATAGACGCAGGGGCTAGAGGAAGCCTATCAGAGTAAGGCAAAACAACTGGTCCTAAAGTACGCGAACGTATTTGACCAGGATGGTTCCAAACCAGGCCGCACCAACGTTGTGAAACATCAAATTGACACTGGAGACGCGAGGCCGATACGTCAAGCTCCTCGTAGTGTTCCACTGGCGAAACGGGAAGTTGTGAGTCAAATCGTATAAGAAATGAGCGACAGCGGCGTCATCGAACCATCAGCTAGTCCATGGAGCTCACCGGTGGTACTTGTGAAGAAGAAGGATGGGAAAATGAGGTTTTGAGTGGACTATCGCAAGTTGAACGACGTCAGGAAAATGATAGCTACCCATTGCCAAGAATTGACGACACTCTGGATTCGCTATCTTGTACGAAATGGTTTTCCACACTGGACTTGAAAAGCGGCTACTGGCAAGTTGAGGTGAAGGAGGAAGATAAAGAGAAAACAGGATTCAGTGTCGGTGATCGTCTTTGGCAATTTACAGTGATGCCTTTTGGACTTTGTAATGCACCAGCTGAGAGACTCATGGACCAAGTACTGAAAGGACTACATTGGAAAACATGCTTGGTGTACCTGGACGACATCATCGTATTGGGCAAGAACTTTGATGAACATCTTAAGAACTTGGAGGAAGTTTTCCAGAGAATAGCTAGCGCTGGTCTGAAGTTAAATCCCAAAACGTGTGCGCTGTTTAAAAAGGAAGTAAATTATTTGGGTCACAAGGTAACGACAGAGGGCATCTGCACTGCAAACGGAAAGATAGAGGCTGTAAAGGATTGGCCAAGACCACAGAACCTACATGAATTGAGAAGTTTCCTTGGGCTGTGCACATATTACCGCCGATTTGTACCAAATTTTTCCAGCGTAGCCCATAGCCTCCATGAGCTTACAAGAAAAAATAAAGCTTTTGAATGGAAGAAGGAGTAAGAAGTGGATTTCCAAACATTGAAGGAGCGTTTGTGCACTGCCCCAATGTTAGCATATCCGATTCCAGGAGCAACATTTATTCTAGATACAGATACGAGTGGATATGCTATAGGAGGCGTTTTATCACAACTGGTCGATGGACAGGAGAAGGTAGTTGCATATTACAGCCGTTCGATTGGAAAACCAGAGAGGAACTACTGCGTTACGCGGAGAGAGCTGTTGGCATTGGTAGAGTGCATTAAACATTTTCACAAATACCTCTACGGCCACCGCTTCCGTAATCCGGAAGGATAATTGGCACGGTGGATCGAGCGACTACAAAGCTATGACTTTTCCATTGAGCATCGAAAAGGTAGTACCCATGGAAATGCCGATGCAATGTCACGAAGACCATGTAGTTTGGAATGCAAGCACTGTTCAAAGGCCGAGGCTAAAGAAGACATTATAGATGTCCGGCTAATGACTATAACGTGTGCGGATGAATGGGACAAGAAACAACTAAGGAAGTTTCAGCTAGAAGATACAGATCTGTCACATGTTATGCAAGGGCTCGAACGAAACGAAAGACCAAATAGAGAGGAGATGTCAGCAGAGAGTCCCATTGCGAAATCATATTGGGCACAGTGGGACAGTTTAGAATTGATATCCGGTTGCTTGCATCGAGTATGGGAGAGTGAGGATGGCAGGAATTTCGAATCACTTGTATTTTTTATTTTTTTTTTTGTATTCCAGGAAATGCGTAAATCATTGGGCATTCGAAAAACACGGACAACTGCATCGCATCCTCAGTCCGATGGTATGGTGGAACGATTCAATAGAGCATTGGAGGAGCACTTAAGGAAAGTAGTGGACAAGTACCATAAGGATACCCGCATATCATTATTCTTGATGGCTTACCGATCAGCAGTGCATGAGACAACGGGCCAAACCCCTGCAAAAGTATTTTTTGGCAATGACCTTCGACTGGCAGCTGATTTGAAGTTTGGGATAGATGCCGATGTGGAGAGAAATGTCAAGAAATCCACTGGTGTCTTGGAAGAAGAGCTGAGGGAGATACACGAGCTGAGGGAGGACAACGAGCAAAGATTATGAGTGACAAGATGAAAGCCCGATACGATAAAGCAATTAATTCGGAAAGTTTTCAGGAAGATTTGGTGCTGTTATACAACCCACAACGAAAAAAAGGTTTGTCCCCGAAATTGCAGTGTAATTGGGAAGGCCCATACAAAGTTGTAAAACGGATCAACGATGTAGTGTACCGCATACACACCATTGGCAAACCACGAACCAAAATGAAAGTGGTTCATTTGGAAAGGCTAGCAGCGTTTAGATCGAGAGATTTGTCTGATCGGGACGATCAGACTTAGGTGGAGGGTAGTGTTACGAATATTAGCAACACTAAGGGGTACTGTCATCTCTAAGCCGATGCTACGAGTGACTTGTATGCACATCCATAAATCAATCATTATGTATCTACATAAACGAATTAATCATTATGTCTACACATATGTACGTACACGCAGCGGAGAAAAGATGCACAAACACATGCAGATATCTTATCTGAGATGCTCCCAAAAGTATGCAATTGTAATTGTGGAAGTGTCGCTCACAAATAAACGCGCATATGAGAAGTTATACACGTGTATCTGTAGTTATAATTATATGGCAGTAACTAAGTAAATTCGAACTTAGCAGAAGGTTGCAAATAAGAGGATTTGCAAGTAAATTCGTTACAATATGTACATATAAAAAGTAGAGTTTTATTAATGCTGACATGTAGAACAAAGTATGTTATGCGGCATACTCGAAGATTGCCGAGCAAACCTCGGTCGCCCAGGTACTTTTATTATTATAAGCGTTATTCATTTTGGTTGTACTATAAAAGATCTTACATCTTATTCTACTAATATCGTGCCAATAAATAAATGTAAATGTAAAAAAATCGGTTATTACTGGACACTTTATTCAAAGCCTTTCACGAGTAGAGTTGTACAATAATCTGATGTAATTTGAAAAATTCATTTAATATGAACAATCAGCTGTATGGGACATACATATGTACATATATATATGAAATCATCTAGTGAACATCCAATTTTGTAGCAATCAAATTAAGGAGAAATTGAGAAAAATTTAACTATTAAGATAAGGGCAAAATGGCGAACCCCTCTTATGTAAAAGGTCGGTTGAATGGGAGATGTAGATATTGGTATATGGATCCGGTCGAATCGAACGGACAGACGGACATGGCTAAATCAATTCAGATCTTCATCCCGATCATTTCGGTGTATTTATTGGTAGGTCCATATCTTCTCCTTTAAGGGCTTACAGTTTTAAGATCGTGACAAACTTCATATACCATTATATTTTCATGAAAGGAAAAAAAAAAGACTAATTTTTCGGAGACTCTAACTTCGCATTTCGAAAGCCAATCAGGCCTGTTCTGAATTCCGACTCGTTTTGAAAAGTAAAAAGAGGCTGATTCCGAGTCGATTTATTTTTGGTGTTCTCAATTCCGATTGAAACAAATCGATTCGAAGTCGATTTCGAATCGTTTTCATTCGAGTCGATAATAAAGCGAAACAGCTTTTTTTATTTATTTTGGTTTTAGTTGAATTAAAATTGTGCAAACATTTGAATAAAAGCCAGCACCAATGGTTTTCGGAAATGCAGAGGCAAGAAGACGTGCAATTGTGCACAAAAACCGCAAAAAGCGATCGAAATTGAGAACACGTCAGTTTCCTTTCGACCAGAATCGCTTTGTTTAGCTTGGAAACTTTTTGATAGGAATTTTCAAATCAAGATTTGTTATACTAAATAAACAAATAGTTCAGCAAAAAGTTGTTATAAATCTTCCAAATAAAATGCAAAATTTAATAAACTTATTTGTCGCAAAAATATTGGCAAAATTTTTCAAATCGATCAAGTCTGGTCGGAATCGATATTCAGAACACCAATCCATTTCGATTCCGAATAAATTGGTCGGAATCGAAATCTACAACAGGCCCGAATATCTACATATGTATATTTCGAAGGCTAACTTCGAAAAACGGGGAATTTGGTCTTTTACTAACGGTTCAAACTCCGCAAAAAAATTGGTTTGGTCCAAAACCGAGCCGAGTGTAATACAGTGTTATATAAATATTTAGTATAAATGTCGTACCTTCGTCTAAGTTTCAGTGCCATTTCCCGCATTTCATCCTCACGTTCCTGTTGCAATTGGCGTTCACGTTGCCATTTCTCGATTTCAGCACGTTTGTCCGCTTTGTCTATAAATAACAAAAACAGTTGAGCTTTGTAAACTGCAGCTTGGCATTAACGGTGGTTGAATTGTTGAGTAAATGTATATATGTGTGTATGTATGTACTTACATTGCTTGTTTAGTAAATTTTGCATTTTCCGTTTCAGCCTTTCGCGTAAATTCAAACGAGCGCTGCCTTGAGGCGTTGATAATGATGAGGATGACGTCTGTAAGAAATTACTAGGAATAATTAGCAAAGGTGCTCAACCAGTTTTTTAATGTTTTATACTTTGCATACAAATCGAAAACCCTTACACAAAAGCAATAGTTGTTAATTTTTTGTATGTTGTTCTTGTAAGACGTTATGTCTAAGAAATACATAAGTTAGTGTTGACATTTGGCGAGCTAAATCTATCTATCTATCGCTATACAAAACAAGTTCAATCATGTGCGAAAGGGGGAAAATTATGCTTAAACCTTAGAGATTGCGTTGAGCTTTTAAAGACTAACAGATTCATTGAGCAGTAATTTAGAAAAATTGCAATAGTTTTTCTATATAATTTGCTTAATGTATAAAAAAAGAGTGAATTTTATTTTTTTGTCCTTAATTTAGTAAAGAAATTCGAAAAACTTCTTAAAAATTTAAATTGTTTTTCCTTTGTTCGCTCCCTATGTTGGAATTAAAAAAAACATGATCTTGAATTCAAAAAGGATATTTTTCAGTTTTTAATTTTGGCGGCCATTATATTTAAAAAATCAGTTATATGCATTTTTTGGGAAAATAAAAAAGATGTTTGACGCTATTTACAGATGAAGTTTTCAATAGAGAAAAATGTTCCTCGTTCATTTAGAAACTCGCATATACATTGGATCGGGTCGATTTGCATGAACGAAAGTTAACCGATATCGCGCCATCGATTTTTCGATAGGATTTGGGCTCAGGAAAGGAAGTTCCACCACGCATACCCAAAAAAAAATTTTCGAGCCTGCGAAAAAAAAATGGCGATAGGGTAAATTTTTCGATCAAAACACTCCAAAACCCAAAAAATATTTTTTTTTTTTTCAAAAACCTGTTGTAAAAATGTTGGTAGTTAAAAAAATATATATATTTTTTTTGGGTTTTGGGGAGTGTTTTCGTCGAAAAATTGACCCTTTCGCCATTTTTTTTTCGCAGGTTCGAATATTATTTTTTTGGGTATGCGTAGTGGAACTTTTTTTCCTGATCCCAAATCCTATCGAAAAATCGGTGGCACGATATCGGTTAATAAATCGACCCAGTCTAATATACATATTCTCAAACATTTTCCTAGTTACAATCTTTTGGCTTTTCTTTTTGTGGTTTTTGTTGTAATCTATATGTTAAATTAGAATTTGTCACATAAAAGTCATGGTCCGTTTAGTAGAATTTGTGTAAATGCAATTTAGCATCCTATCCTTCAATATTAAAATTTTGTTTTATGCCGGCATTTCTCGTTATTGTGTTGCTGAAATGGATAAAATATTTTTTGGTGGTTCTTACTGACTTTGGTTTCTGTAGCATTAGAAAAACTTGGATTGGTTTTCGCCAGAGCTGTAGTGCTATATTTGCCTGTTTGTTTACCAGTAATTGACATCGATGATGATGGCAATGGGTTGGAGCGTTCAGAGCTATAAGAAAAGTTGTAAAAGAAGAAAAAAGTTTATTGTTTAATTATTTAGCAAAGGAAGCCAACAAACAAACTCCCTAATGTTGGAGTAATTTCGGTTATCACATTAAATAGTTGCGTAGCGTAGTTCTCTAAACATTATCGAGTAGAGAACGATGTAAGAGACCAAGATTAAAAATTCTATTTGGAAACTATTGGCGAACCATAGCAAATTCGTTGCACATTATAGAGTCACATAAACAGATTTTTCCAGATCTTAGAATTAAATGTCTTTTTTTAATTTCAAATCGAGTTGTTCTGTCTAGCACCAATTCTTAAATCATTGTCTACTCAATTTCTAACCGAAATGCTTGCTGGGTACTTGTCTATAATGATTTTTATGTATTTATGCATATATTTATGATTTTAAATAAAGAACTAAATATGGTGGTTCAACTTTACCATAGATGCCTTCCTTGTGCGCTTAACTTACGTAGTGTCCACATCCATACGTTCGTCACTGTCATTTCCATCGCCAGCATCAGACGCTTTCTGTTTTGCTATATCTTTATTGTCGGCATTGGTATCAGATTCAGAATCGCTGTTAGAGCTTGAAGAATCATTACCCCTTTTTCGACCGTAGTAACGTTTTAGTGGCGGCGGTGGTGGTTCAACCACTTGTGGTAATATGTTCGTTACATTCGTACTACCAGTTGCGCCAATACCTTGTAAGAATGTTGATGTCAAAACCGATTGTGGATGCGGTGGTGCTACCTTGGCCGCAACCGCTGTAGTCATGCCTGCAATTCGCGTTGATAGTGGATAGCTAATCATAGACGGTGCTGTAGTAGTAGTAGAAGTTATAACGACACTTGGAGCGCAAACCGGCAGAGCGCTAATAGGGGCTGTTTTGATTTTTTCGATTATTGCTGTAGCGCCGCTTTCAAGTGTTGTAGCACGAGTTTTCGTTCGCGACCTTGAACGCGTGCGTGTACGGCGGTGATGTTGATCTACAGGCGATTTACGTTGCTTAGAATCCAGTTTACGCCGTCGATCGGAATACCTGCTGTTGCTAGAAACTGAGCGAGAGCTACGCCGTCTCGACCGACGTGATGAACTGCTTGTTGAGCGATAACGTCTTTTACGGGATACATCATGTCTACTACCACGTGACCGTGATCTAGACCGTGAACCAGATATGGTGCTTGAGCGTCTGGAGCGCCGTTTTCTTCTTGAACGTGCATATGAACTAGAGCGCGATCTTCTATGACGATGTCGTCTACTAGGTGATCGCGAGTGTGAACGCGAACGTAAGCGGGAATGAGGGCGTCTGTGTCGTTCGCGGCTACGTCTTTTACTTCGTCGCCGACTCCGACTTCTGCTAAGTGATCGCCTTCTGGAGCGACTACGAGTTCGACTCGTGCGACTAGTCATCTTTCCAGTGGATATTTGACGTCTTGCGCTTTCATTAATTTGTTTTAATTGGTCGAAATTATCTTTTACTTTTTGTGCGTATGTAGTGGTTTGTGTGGTTAATTTACCAGCTACTGCTGAAACACCTGCACAAGATTCCCCTAATGTGTGAGGTGTTCGTCCAATACTTATAGAAATTTTTGAATGCGGTTGTAATTCATCTTCACCACCAAAAGATGTGATATACGTTATTTTGCCGGCATTAGGATCTGGTGATGGTGAATGCGAATCACTCTCTTCATCTTTCCTATCGCCAGTTTCTTCTTTAGCCGCATAGCTTGGCGGGCTAAACGGGCGATTTGCAATTCGACGCTCTTTCTGTGCTCTACGCTCACGACGTGACCTACGCCCACTTAAGAGCATTTTTTCTTGTTCTTCTTCGCGTGCAATACGTAACGCCTCAGCCTCATCTGCATCTCTTGTAAGGTAAGAGTAAAAATCATTGCTTATCATGCCATAATTTCGGCCACATGCATTTAGTTCATGAGCTTGTGCATTATCCAATTTTGTAATATCTATTGAAACATCCATATCCATGTCAGAATCAGTTTCAGAATCGGAATCATTTTCCGATTTCCCTGAAGTTTTTGTGTCTTGTGTAGAAGCATGAAATGGGTGACCACCACCAAGTGCTGTTCCTGATGTCTGACTTTCCTCATATACATAACCAATTGTAGCGCCACTTTTGGATTGCTTTTTTTTATTAGAGCTACGTTCGGTAGTTTCTAAGGGCGCACTTGCTCCGAATTGCTCTTCCAAGTATAGTTGGTGCAGAAATTTATCTTCAGTGACACTCAGAAAATCGTTTTGTGCTAAAATGCGGTATCTTTCATAGTTGCATTGGCGCTCTTCTGCCGAAGGTTCTGTACTCTCTCCTTCAATAAGCTTTGGTACTGGTGGAATAAAATCAAGATGAGCCCGCACATCGAAACGATCAATAAGGTTATCTTGTTGGCCCTGCCATGGCACACTAAAAACAAACGAAAAGATAAACTTATATTCTAAATACGAAGATAGCACTGTACAAGTACGGCGGTGCACCACCTAATTTTGGGCCAAAATTTTCGAGTGTGGTATCAAAAGACGCGTTTTTACCTCCGTGTTAATAATCCGGTAGAAGAAATTATGATTTTTATTTACGTCAAGAGATATTAGCAAAAAACTGTTACAAATTATAGTGAATTTAGATAACTTTTACATGGCGGCACACTACCTAACCTCCGCTTTAAGAATGTTAAAGCCGAATTTACCACTTTTGTTTCTGTCAAAAGATGTTACAAAAAATCTAAGCAAATTTTTTTTTCGGTTGTTAAACCTTGCATGATTTTTTTTGTGTGCACATACAGCAATATAGAAAGGTATTCTGGGTTAAAAAATTTAGGAAGCGTAGCTGGTGTTGGATTTTTTATTCCAAATTTTGTTTTTTTTTTTAATACACACAATTTATTTATTTATTTATTTATTTATTTATTTATTTATTTATTTATTTATTTACAGTCTTGTAGACCTAAATTAGGTACATGTATGTATGAGATCATTATCTAAATGGTAGTGCTTTGCAATAGTTATATAATAATTTCTTAAATTTATTGATATTTGGACATTGTTTTATTTCAAATGGTAGATCATTGTACTCTCTCAATCCCTCGTAGTATATATTGTTCTTGTCGAATTCTGATCGAACAGCTGGCAGACGGAAGTTATTCCTGTTTCTTGTGTGGTAGTCATGAACCTCGTTGTTGTATGTTACTCGGTCATTTAAATATTTCGGCAGGTTGCCTAGTTTCATGTTGTGTATGAATTTTAGAGTGTAGTATACAATGAGTTGCTTTACACTCAGCCAATTTAAACTTTCTAACATTTCATGTATTGGGGTATCCTATCGTTTTCTAAGAATAAACCGCATTGCTTTATTTTGTTTCACCTGTAGTTTTGCGATGTTCGAGTCGGCTAACATGAATAATATCGTAGGGCAGTATATGAAATGAGGTTCTATAATGGACCTATAAACCATAATTTTATAATATTTGCTGACGTGCTTGCATGTCCGGAACATAAATCCAATTTTTTTTGATATCTTTGCCTCTGTATACTTAAGATGCTCATTGAACTTAAGTTTCTCATCAATTATAATTCCTAGGTATTTAATTTCTTTAACTTTTTGTATGGTACTATTTGCTATTTTCAAGGCTAAATTATTTTCTTCTGCATTCTTTCTTCTCATGGTCATCCATTTCGTTTTTTCAATATTTATTTTAAGCTTATTTTGACACAACCAATTATAAACAGCATTCAAGTCCGCTTGCATTTTAGTTATAGCTTCAATCTCCGACGAACAACTTATTGTCAATAATGCATCATCTGCGAAGAGTCGTATCTTGCAGTGGCTAAGACAGCTCTTTATATCGTTTATATATACAATGAATAATATTGCAGCAAGAATAGATCCTTGTGGAAGACCTATGTCAACATCAACTTCCGGCGACGATGTGCTTCTAATTATGGTTTTCTGTTTTCTGCTAGTAAGGTAGCTTTTAAACCACCGCAGTGCTGTATTACGTACCCCAATATTATGCAGTTTCCTTAGTAGGATGACCCTGTCGATGGTTTCAAATGCCCTTTTTAGGTCCAGAAAGACCGACACTGTTACTAACTTGTTTGATAGGCTTTGTTTCCATTCCGCTATAACCAGGTTTAGAGCGCTTTCACAAGAGTGTTTAGTTCTGAACCCTGATTGTTCACATATAATAATTTGATTTTTATTCAGGTAATCGAGAAGCTGGTCTTTTACGATTTTCTCTAAAATCTTTTCATCACTAGGCAACGTATTAATAGGCCGTATTTCCTCTGGTTTTTCAGTCCCTTTAACTTTTTCAACTGGTATCACTGTCGATGTTTTCCAGCATGCTGGGACTACACCTTCTCTAAAGCTCTCATTAACAATACATGTATAAGCGTATCCCAAATATTCCATACTGTCTTTATATACACCTTCTGTTACCAGTTTTTTTCCTCCATACTTATTTTTTAAATTAGTTGCTGTTCTCAACAGCTGTTCCACATTTATTTGCTTCAGTTCAAAAACACTCCCCCTAATATCCTCTGTGGCCTCATCTGATGTAGCTGGTTCAATGGTATTACATATTGTTTTGATGCTCTCGACAAAGAACTGATTCAAATGGGTCGCGATATCGGGGTCTCCTTCAATAACTGTACTATTTATTACTATACGTTTTACTTGGGCTGTGTCATGACTCATGTTTATGGCATCTTTAAGACATTTCCACATTAGTTTCTGATTGTTGCAATTAAGCGCTATTTTATTTTCCATGTATTGCTTCTTTTTTATTTTTACAAGTCTTTTATATATACGTTTTGTATAATTATAACTATCCCACTCATTTGTACTCTGTGCTATTTTGTAAAGCTCATATTTTAATTTGTTTAACTCCGTAAGCTCCCGGTCATACCATTTATTTACTAATTTAATTTGCACTCGTTTCTCGTAGGTAAGCGTTGCCATTATATCCCCTAATATATTGTTAATAGTTTCAACTTTAAGTCCTATATCACATTTATTCAGTTCCGATATATTGTAATTCCTAAGGAGAGCAACCAGACTTTCCTTTGTATAATTATCCCAGCATACGCGGTTTTCATATATTCTCATTTTGTGTCTTTCTTGAACAGGCATTTTGAAGCAGATCGTTTCATGGTCTGATATTCTATGGTTTTCTAGATTTTTTATTTCAATTTTATCATTGTTACTATAAAGAAGGTCTATTTTTGTCTGTGACACTTCTGTTACCCTTGTATTAAACTTAATTAGTTGGTGCATTGATGCTATCGCGAATATATGATTTAGCTGGTTTGTGTACGTTGACTGTACATTCACATTTATGTTAAAATCGCCTATAATAATATTGTTTTCAGTTTCACAAAAATATTCTTCTAACACCTCGCCCATATGGGTTATAAATTCAGCATCGCTTGTGTTTGGTGAGTGGTATACTACACCTATTTTCCATTTAATCGTGTTTTTTATGGTTTTAATCACAATACACCATAGGTTATTATTAATGCTGTTATTAAATACTACTTTAAATTCGATCGATTTATGAATGTATATAAGGACACCACCTGTGTGTCGGCTATGCGAATCGCATCTAACGTGATTATATCCAATAATATTTATTTCTGTGTCACTTATATTCTCTGTGGTGTGGGTCTCAGCACATAACACAATACTGGGATTTTCTTCTTCAACCATTCTTTGGACTTCGGCTTTGTTTGCCGTAATACTGTTAGTATTGAGGTATATACACTTCAACTCTGCTTTCACTTTATTTTGTACTTTTATATTGGTACCTTCAATATTTCTTAATTGCTAATAACCGAGCTTTTGTTTTTTTATTTGTAGTTTATTGATATAGCATGGGCACTCTTTATCAAATGTGTCGTGATTAAAGTCTATTTCTAACTTCAACTTTTCTTTGGCCTTTATACAATTTAGGCATTTATTTATGGGGGTTTCTTCACACGTTTTTGAGCTATGTTTTCCATGGCACCTATTGCAGGCTTCATCGCTTTTACAATCTGATGCTCTATGATTGAAACCTTTACATTTGTAGCACATTAGTACGCTAATCGCGTCATACACTTTGCATCTTTCCCACCCGATGTTAATTCTCTCAGCTGCCAAAATCTTGGAAAAGTCCTCTTTATCAATTTCAAAAATTATATCTTGCACCATTGTGTTACCTCGTTTTCTCTCGATTTTTTTTACAATTTTTAGTGAACTCTTGCTTACACATTCATTTTGTTTTTTTATGGTGTCTATTAGCACATCATTTTCGTATTTAAAAATTATGCCCGAGACTACAAAACTTGGACGAATCTGCTCAGGCACTTTTACTTCGTATTCTCTACCAATGTTGTTTTCAATTGCTAATTTTATTTTTTCACGCTCATCATTATTTTCACTATGGATTACCATCACCCCATTATTTCTTGTTTCGATATTTGAAATCTTTAGGTTTTTCGGATCAACCTTGTTGTTCAGATCTTGCTTTGTTTTTTCACTAGTTTGTTTTCCTTTCGGTTTCACTATTATTGCGACATCTTTTTTAAGCTGTGGTACTTCACTCTTTTTATTATTATTTCTTATGGCATCAGCATATGACACTCTCTTTTCATTATTATTGCTGTTTATTTTTTTTATTTCAGTATGCACTTTTTCATTGTCTTTACCAATTAACTCTGCATGCTTTTTCACTTCTTCAACCATATTCTGTACCTTTTCACTGCCTTTGCCAATTAAATCAGTTTTATTTTTTATCTCTTCAACCATGGAATATAAACTTTTCATTTCTCCTATTTTCTTTTCAAATTGCTTTTGCGATTTTTCTATCATCGCAGCACGTTGAGTGTAACGACTCTCAACTGCTTCCAATAGAGCTTTTATTTCATTTTGGCTTGTTTTCATTACACTTTCAAACTCAATTTGTTGAAAAAAGCGTCGCAAATTTTCCAATTTTTTTTTTTTTTAAATACATATTTGATCTGGAATCATGGAAGGGACCTATTGTGCGAAAACAAGTTTTCGAGAAAACCGCGTTTAAAGTTTTTGTTTAGCTTGACTCTGTGTATCGGGCGGCCGTTGTGAACGAATTTTGTAATTAAAATTTAAGTAAATTCCCGATAAGCTACAAGCTTGAAACTTGGAATATAGTTCAGAACCAGATGAAAATGCAATAATAAGAAAAAAACTCCGATAGGTGGCGCATATTTCAAAAAATCGTATTTGTGGTAGCTGGATTTTTTATTCCAAATTTTTTTTTTTTTTTTAATACACACAATTTGTTGAAAAAGTGCTGCAGGCAAAAATTTGGAATAAAAAAGCGTAGCTGGATTTTTTATTCCAAATTTTGTTTTTTTTTTTTTAAATACACACAATTTGTTGATAAAAGCGGCGCAGGCGAAAATTTTTTTTTTATAAATAGGTACTATATATATACAATTTGTTGAAAAAAGCGCCACAGGCGAAAATTTGGAATAAAAAATCACGCGCTCTTTTTTAAACGGTTTTATTTAGACTTGACAGGCCCGTTGTGAACGAATTTAGTAATTAAAATTTAAGTAACTTCCCGATAAGCTACAAGCTTGAAACTTGGGAATACAGTTCAGAACCCGATGACAATGCAATAACAAGAAAAACCTCCGATAGGTGGCGCATGGATCTAAAAATTTCAAACAATCGTCTTTGTAGTCTAATTTGGTTCATATTTGGAACACATAATACATACATGAAGAAAAATCGCCGCAAGGTGGCGCAAGGATCCATATATTAAAAAAATCGTATTTGTGGTCCGATTTGCAACACAATACATACATGAATATAAAGCGACCTACGATGGCCGATTTGGCTCATACTTGGAACAAATATTACATACAGTCTGGTAAAAGTGACATCAAAATATTTTGGAGTTGGAGGAGAGACAAGCACACGTGCGCAGAGTCCAGTAAAGTCTTTGAAAGGATTATGTATTGAGGACTTAGATTGTAACAAATTGTCAGGAAAGTCTTTGTAACAATGAGTCACTAAATGAACTAAATATAATGAGAAATCATAGGCAATTAAATAAACACTAAAAAAATTTAAGTTAAACGGTTTTATTGAAAATAATACTTACATGAAGTATTATATTCTCTTCTCTTTATAGAAAAACGTGCCTGTAACGGCATTTTTTAAAATTACACTGCCTGTTTTCCTTTTTCCCACATTGTTTGTTCTACGAAAAACCCAGTAATTTTTGTAAACACTTCAACGTCTATTGCGTTATCGTTTTGTTTGCAATCACACCATAGCTTCACAAAAATTGCTTCAAAATATTTTAGTCATGTATGGAAATTAATAATAGATATGGTCAAGTCAATGCTTATGTTAATGTGTAATTGTTTGCAGTCTTCGTGTTTCCGAAGTTTTGTTAGGAATTGTACTTTTGCAGTTTTTTGTGCATATCTTTTGGCAGATATAAAGAATTTAATTTCCGCTTTCGGATTATTAATACGGAAGTTGAAGCGCGTCTTTTGATATCCCCATTGCCAAATTTTGACCACAATTAGGCAGTGTACCGTCATCTAGTACGTATGTATAAATTACAAAATAAATATTCACTACGAATTTAATCATATATCTATGTAAAAACTTAAAACTCGGATATTTCCGAAATATGACTTGCATGATGGCGGCTCCATCGCCGGCAGCTGCAGTTGTGGGATCAAGGTGTATTTTGCAACGCCGTCCATGTAACTGTATAAATTGTGTAGGGTCCGCTTGCTATGTAGGATAAAAAAAAAAGAGTGTTTTATTTTCTTTATAGTTGTAAAAGCACTTGTCATACACTTTCGTCACTCACAATTTTCTCGTAAAAATCCTGTCTCCGTTCAGCACGCTTACGATAATCGACAATCATGCCGCGTATCCGGCGCTCCTGCTTGCGTGCCTCGTGCCACATTTTCTACACTGGTACACTTAAGGAACTTTGGAGTGTGTAAAACCGCTTTTTTAAACATCCGTGTATTGTGTAAGGATTTTTGTTAAAGACTAACTCCACTGAAGGCGGAAAATAAAATGAAATTAATTTTTTAAGGGTACTATTACAAATTTACCATTTTTTTATAAAACGAAGGATTGGCCAAGTTGATTTGACGTGTATTTGACATTTCGTATATGCCGCTTGCCGGTCCCATTTTAGGGTTGCCGGAAATCTGTGCAGTAAAGCTTAAGGGCAAATTAAACTTCCTTAACCCTAACGCCATAGTCGTAACCGTGCACGTATCCATAACCATTCCCAATGTGATCGATTAATGGTGTCTTAACTCAAAAATCGTGAAAATTTCATAAAAATGAAGAAAGCGCAAAAAATTACAAATATATTCCACAAAAAATAAGTCTATTTGTCATAACGTATCCAAAACAATGAATAAAATCTGCAAAAAGTTATTAAATTCAGCAATTCAAATATTTTTAGGTTATCGATATGGCGAGAAAACAAAAACCAATTGTTTTGGATACGTTATGACTAAGAGACTTTTTTTTTGTGGAACATGTTTGTAATTTTTTGGGTTTTCTTAATTTTTATGAATTTTTCACGTTTTTTAGGTTAGGGCACCATCAATCGATCACATTGGAGATGGTTATGGATATGGTGATGGAAGTTTAATTGGCCCTTTTAGTTTTCAAATCAAACTATAATTCGACATCAGTTCTTTTAGTTTCCCTAAAAGATGGTTGAGAGCCCCTTGTTGTTGTTGTTGTAGCGATAAGGTTTCTCCCCGAAGGCTTTGTGGAGTGTTATCGATGTGATGGTCCTTTCCCGGATACAGATCCGGTACGCTCCGGTAACACAGCACGATTAAGGTGCGAGCCCGGTCATCACGGGAACGATTTATATGGCCATATTAAACCTCCAGGCCAACCCTCCCTCACCCTTCCCCCCCCCCCCCCCCCCCCATCCAAAGTGTTCTGCGCAGAGCGCCTTTCTGCTATGGAGGCCTTCGGCCGCTATTTTTAAAAATTACCTTCGGTGGGTCCAGCAACGGTTTCGGGATCAAAACTTAGCCCACGCAGAACAATTTTACTCGTACTTTTTTGTGGGTACCACAAAATCATCAAAATTACAACAACCACATGTATATTTAAATTTTGTTTGCAAATATCTTTGGAAAGATATTAAATTTTCAATTTCCGCTTTCGGATGCATGATCCTGCATTTAAACCGCGTTTTTTGACACCTCTCCCGAATTTTTTGGACTAGTTTAAGCGGTTGTGAGGTAAAGTAAAGAATTATATCTTATATATATCAAAATCAGTGTTGTTGCTGCATTTGCTTGTTTATTTTTGATCGGGGTCAGTGCTCGTTGGAACTCAGCTAATAACAGTAGTTTCTGCCGCATGCATATGGCTGCATCATTGACACCATTGTTTACTATATAGTTTGGCAGCTTAATTCGAGGTTATGTTGCGAATAGAGTGGAAGGCACTCGCAGGCCGTGAAAATAGGCACTCGAATGGGGTGGAATGAAGAACAGTAGGAAGACCAGAGTTGCATTGGATCAATCATTGCATCAATATTAAAGATAAATTTAGAAAAAATTATTAAATACTTGAGTATAAGCAAACATTTTCTTTCAATTACTGCAATTAAGGTGGCCTAGATTCCATTTATTCCAAAATTATAACATTTTATGTCTGTTTAAAAATTTAACTTCAATTTCCCTAAGATTTCCGTAATATGGCCATTAGTGATGTTTGTGTATGTGTGCAAATTTTGAGCGATCAGCTGTTAGTTGCGCTACTTGGTAAAGTTTACAATGATTGGGACTTTTCTAAGGAAATCTTATGTGAATCGCCCTCTACGTTTTTAAAATTAACATTTTAAAAAGAGTTGAATTTAAGTTTTTGGAATTTTACTGAAAATAGTCCGTAAAATATGGAAGAAATAACATCCGCAATAGAGGAAAAAATTACCCTAATAGAAAACTTTATCTCCTTAAGCTTACGTCGTGAGAAAGTGCACGATGTTGCTGCCACATTACTTCGAGAAGCAAAGCATTTGCAGACGCTCATGGACAAAGTGCAAAAGGCGGTAAAAGATTTAAATAACTTGGAGGAAGATCATGGAAATATTTTAATACGAATACAAAGACAACAAACACAGATATTGGAACATGTATTAACCGAGCGTAGACGTAAAATAGGGGAAGCAGAGAGGAGGAAGAATGAGGTCAAAGTTGCTTTCAATATATCAAACTTGCCAAAAACGGAAGAAAAACTACCTTTAACTGCATTAGAAAAAGGTTTCAATCGATTAAATTTCAAGGTTGTAAATCTAATCCTTTCTATCGTAAAAGATATTCTCAAAAACCAATCTTTATAGAATGCGTTAACACCAAAACTTACTTTGAGCTCTTATAAAGAATCGCCTCTGGTTAAACAAAGGCCTCTCTATCCCGTGCCATTTACATTTGTCGATTTCGAATACCATATAACAATAGAAAAATTTGAATCAATACCTAAGTAAGTACAATTAGTATTTAAGTGTGTGCCAAATCCAGGGCTTATTGGTTAAATATAGATGATTTTGTTAAATCCCATGATTGAAAGAAACTTCCTTCGCGAGCAGCATCAGCGCCGTTGTTGTTGTTGTTGTTGGTGTAGCAATGCTCGCCCCACCTAATAGCCGCGACCGATCACAAATTGTCATTAATATCCTCTAACGGGAGTCCAAGGAAACTTGCCGTTTCAACAGGGGTGGACCATAAGGAAAGGGGTGTTAGCGGCGTTTGTTCCACATTACAATTGAAGAGATGGTTGGTGTCATGTGGGGACACATTGCAAACGGGCCATACATTTTGTATGTCGGGGTTGATTCTGGATAGGTAAGAGTTTAACCTGTTACAGTATCCACAACGAAGTTGAGCAAGAGTGACCCGCGTTTCCCTGGGGAGTATGCGTTCCTCTTCCGCGAGTTTTGGATAATTTTCGTTAGGTACCGGATTCACCGGGCAATTCCCGGCATAAAGGTCCGACGCCTGTTTATGGAGTTCACCAAGGACATGCTTGTGTTTTTTCGCTTCATACGGCTGGGTTCTCAGGTGCCGTATTTCCTCAAAATGCTTACGGAGATGACTCCTTAAGCCCCTAGGCGGTGCTGGTTCATCAATCAGATGTCTGTTGGGATGCCCAGGTTTCTGGGTATTCAACAGGAACTGTTTGGTCAGCATCTCATTTCTCTCCCTGATGGGGAGTATTCTCTCCTCGTTATGCAGATGGTGTTCTGGGGACATAAGAAGACAGCCCGTGGCGATTCTGAGAGCAGTATTTTGGCAGGCCTGTAGTTTCTTCCAGTGGGTGATTTTTAGGCTTGGTGACGCGTAGCACGTAATCGGCTGGCTAATTGCTTTGTATGTAGTCATGAGCGTTTCTTTATCTTTTCCCCAAGTACTGCCAGCGAGGGATTTGAGGATTTTGTTACGGCTCTGAATTCTCGGAACAATTGCGGCTGCATGCTCACCAAAATGTAGATCCTGATCAAACGTCACACCCAAGATTTTGGGGTATAGGACAGTCGGTAGCGTAGTGCCATCGACGTGGATGTTCAAAATGGTCGACATTTGGGACGTCCATGTGGTAAATAAGGCCGCGGAAGATTTAGTCAGTGATAATGCCAGGTTTCGCGAGGCGAAAAAACCGGAGAGATCAGGGAGGTAGCCGTTTATTTTATTGCATAGCGCATCGATCTTTGGGCCTGGGCCTGTGGCCATTATTGTGTAGTCATCGGCGTAGGAAACGATTGTGACTCCTTCCGGTGGTGAAGGTAGCTTAGATATGTAGAAATTAAACAAAAGTGGGGGTGGACACCACCCTGTGTGGTTGTTTAATTCTTGGTTTTGATGTTTCGTTTCTAAATTGCACCGATGCCTGCCGACCACCCAGATAATTTGCGGTCCACCTTTTAAGACATGGGGGAAGAGTAGACCCTTCCAGGTCTTGCAGTAACGAGCCATGGTTGACCGTATCAAAAGCTTTTGATAGGTCTAGCGCTACGAGTACTGTTCTATGGTGGGGGTATTGATTTAAAGCGCAATTTATATGGGTGCTAATGTCATTTAGCGCGGTGGTAGTGCTATGGAGTTTTCTGAAGCCATGCTGATGAGGGGATAGCTGCAAATTTGCTTGGAAATAAGGGAGCAAAATGGCTTCAAGCGTCTTTGCCACTGGCGATAGGAGAGATATCGGACGATACGACTCACCTATGTTAGCTGGTTTCCCAGGCTTTAGTAGCGGGACCACCTTGGCCATTTTCCATTTCTCAGGTATGATAAAGGTGGAAAGAGACAGGTTGAAGACATGCGCTAAATATTTGAAACCCTCTTTCCCTAGGCTTTTAAGCATCGACATGGCTATGCCGTCTGGGCCCACTGCTTTGGATGGGTTAGCACGACCAATGGCGTCCTCAACCTCTTTAGCGGTGATGGTGATTGGGGACGCGCTGAATTTGTGTTTATGTGCGTGTCTATTGGCTCTCCGTCTATCTTTGTCGACCGTAGGATGCATTATATATTGTCGGCAGAAAGCGCTCGCGCATTTTTTCGCGTCCGACGGCACTTTGTCGCCAAAGGCGATGGAAACTTTGTCTTTGTGCTTAGTCGGATTCGATAGGGACTTTACGGTGGACCAAAGTTTACCCACACCGGTAGAGAGGTTACAATCTCTTAGGTGCTCCTCCCATTTCGCCCGCTTGTGTTCATCCACAAGCAATCTGATGCGTTGGTTTATATCCCTTATTTGGGGGTCGCCTGGATCAAGCTGTCTTATAAGGTCACGTTCTCTCACTAAGTTTGCGGTCTCCGCTGGGAAGTGGGGCCGTATTTCGGGAATTCTCCCGGCGGGAATGAAATGTGCCGAGGCGGATTTAATGACCTTACGGAAGGCACGCTCCCCTTGGCGGGCATCAGTCGGGATAGGGAGGGCAGCAAAGCGGTTGTCTGTAAAGGATATATATTCTTCCCACTTTCCTTTTTTGAAGTTTATGAAAGTGCGTTTTTCAGTGACGATGAAGTCGGCGGTACGATCAAGCGAAATAAGTATGGGCAGGTGGTCGGATGCCAATGTTACCATTGGCTGCCAGTTGACGCAGTTTCCGAGTTCTGCACTCACGATTGAGATATCTGGCGAGCTGTGACAGCTTCCTACCATACGTGTGGGGGCGTCTCCGTTTATTGTGCAGAACGTCGTTTCTTCTATTTGATCCGCCAACATCTCACCCCTATTGTCCGCCCGCAAGTTTGCATGCCATAGATCGTGATGGGCATTGAAATCGCCTAAGATAATGCGATTGTTGCCAGTGAGTAAGGCCCTGATATTAGGGCGGTATCCACTGGGGCAAGGAGGGATGTAGATGTTGATGATTTCTAGGTTTGCATCGCCTGACCGGACAGATAGGCCTTGACGTTGTAAGACATTGTCCCTGCGGTCGATGCCAGGATCAAATATATAATATTGCACAGAGTGGTGTATGATAAACGCGAGAACGCCTCCATTTCCGCTCTCGCAGTCTTTCCTGTGGACATTATACCCAGAGCAGGTCTGCAATGCAGATCTTGCTGTGAGTTTAGTCTCTTGAATCGCAGCAATGCGGATGTTGTGCCGCTTCATGAAACCGACTATCTCCGTAATCTTCCCAGTTAGTCCATTACAATTTAACTGCAGAATTCTGAAGTGCATAAGGGGAGACGCCGTCACTCTGGGGGTAAGTGACGGGTGACTACGCCTGGGTTGTGGAAGGCCAGGACGCAATTGCTGTTGTGGACCTGGGACTGGGCGTCCTTGGGCAAGCATTGGGGTACCCGGATGATTTGGGTTTGCGACCTGGCAACATGGCGCGATGAAACCCGTCGGGGGGTTGCCGTCGCGGAGACCAGAACATCTAGGAAAGTGGCAACACCCAAGGCAGGAGCTGCATTGGGCGGATGTCGCAAACCTATATATTCTGTGCTGGCAGACGGTGCAAACGGAGGTAGGGACTAAGAGTCTGTTTCCCTGACCTGCACGATTGCTGCCGGAAAAGAGGGGGGGGGGGAAGACGGGGGCAGGGGCTGATGCTCAGCATTGCTACTAACTCTACTACGAAGGTAGTAGTTATGAGTGGTATCAGCTGTTTGAGTTGTTGGCGCCGTGGGGCGCGAGCAGCAGCGGGTACTTGTTGTGGCTTGCTGAGCAGCGGGGCTGCTGGAAGGTAGTGGGGGCGGTTAGGCGTAGGCTACGGGACGCCCTTGGGCGTGAACAGCAAGGAGCCACAAAAGATTTATAAAAGTTACGTGGACGTCGGGTTTTGGGATCAAGCCCAGAACAACCTGTCTGATGCAACCATCCCTTGCACGAGACACACTGAACAGAGTATGACCGTCCTAAAAATATTCTTTTCCGGCAGATGCAGAAAAACCATTTCTCAGGACCGGGGTCAGGAGACGGACCCGGATTGGATTCGATGCCTTCCCGGAGTAAGAGAATATGGAGCAGTCCTGCTGCAAGGAGCTGCTGGGAGGATGACAATTTGTGGGAGGGACGAAACAAATTAGATGTGGTCACACTGAAATGACAGTCCTTGGTCGGGAAAAATCCCGAGTCGCTCCGGTACATAGAACCGACTGCCTTGGGAAGCGCCGTCTTGTTGTTTTATTAGGGATGGAGTCACTCTCAGAAGTTCTTTGGGAGTGTTATCTAGTATTGGATAGTCCTTGCCGGATATTGATATGGCACGTTTGGAAGTTATCACTATTAAGGTACATCAGTCCGACTATACTAGGAACGTTTGATACGACAAACTTCCTAGGGCATCCTTTTTCGTTAACGCTAAGTCCAATTTCTCGAGCGTGTTTTGGATATGCATCAATTTTCTTCATAAAACTACATTCCCACCCATCTTAATTTTTTATTTATGTATCGTTTTTGTCAGATATATGCGTGGACGTGAATCTGTAGATGAGTTACGAAGTTTTCTTGATACAGTAATAGTTCCTTGCTTTAATAAAAAGTATCAGCTAATGCATCGCCAGCGAAGTACAGTAAAAAATCGTAATGATTTAGATATGTGGAAGGTGTACAATCAGCAGTCATCTTATGTACCAGGTTCATTTAAATAATTAATAAACTAAAATGAATTATTGTTTTAAACTGCTTTCAATTCACCATTACAGGGCGGAATTTTATTACGACCGGCGATATTTCACAGCATATCCATAGAATGTTGGATAAGAAGCAACAAAATCGTATCGTTATGCTGAGGCATATTGGCGTCCTGCAAGAACAGCGCGTTGGTCAAACTGTTTGTTATATATGGAATGCTGGAGTATAATAAATACACAACTAATCTAGTGGTGCGCTATTTTCCTTTCCAAAAAAGAGCATACTGTATTTTAACCGCATATTTTATATTAACTTTCTTGCTTTCTTATTAATGAAACAAGATTTAAACGCCAAACGGTCTTAAGTAACAAAATGTTAAATATTTCAATTCGATAAAAATCAACATCTTATATACTTATTGTCAAACACAGAAAAACTCGAAGTAACTTTTGCTTCAGACCCTAATTTATCCATTTCCATACTTTTGTTAAAATGAACAAATGTGTTAAAATATTTTTCTCGTTTAACGATTTGAAAAATTCTACATTTCCCAAAAAGCATTAACGATTCTTTGTTAAATGTTCGATTGAACTTGGGATGAACTAACGGAAATTCTAGAAAACTATAGTTGCAAAGTTCTGCATCCTTTAAAACAAACAGCTACTGATAAAATTGTTCGGGGTCGATAACTGGTTTGCTTACACTAACTCCTACTTAAAAAACAAAAATCGTAAATATAGAAATGCGAAAATTGAGTTACGAAATACAAAAAATATCGTTCGGGCATCTTTGTTTTGGAATCGAGTACTTGAAAAATTGCATTGTATGAATGCTTTTTTGTAACTTCGTGACATTTAGACAGCTTATAAGACAGGGCTTAATAATGCTTATGATTGGCTATAGTTAACAATGTATCCTATCAAATGTATGTAGTAGGTATTGCTGCAAAAAATATAATATAATATAATATAAACTGAAAATATAAAGATTAAGTTAAGTACTAAGTATAAATAAATATATTTTCTTTTTTATTAAAAGCTACAATACAATATGTATCTTTGTACGTATGTACTTCAACATTTCTTTGCAAAATGTTATTCGTTAAAATATGTGACTAAAAGCACGGGGTTTGCTGCATTCAACATCTACTTATTGTCAGTCGTTTGTTCGGCTTTTTGGCTCTCATTTGATACCTCAACAGATGACGATACCTCGAATAGGTCATGGTCGGATGCAGTGATGTTTCCGTTGGCCGTGCTCGCATCTTGTACGGTACCTTTCTTGATAATATCGGAACGTTTTTGCAAGCGCTAAAAATTTAAGCGAAAATAGGGATAGTTTTGATTATTTATTCAAATAAATAAAGTAAAATATTTTACGTTACTAATCAAAAAGTTTTTTTGAAAACCAGTGTTATTTTTTTAATAATCTAATATAAAGCATTTGCTGATTTTCTTGCAAGCGATACATACATGAGTAAACTTACCGTTTCTCCAGCCGCTTCATCGTCTGGCACGAATATTCGCAAAGGTGTATCGGCACCCAATTGTTGTTGTACTAAGCGTTGATGTTCGTGGAAAGCGGCAGCAGCCGTATCTAATGATTGTTGCTGATGATTAATATATTGATGCTGTTGTTGTTGCTGTTGCTGTTGTTGCTGCTGCTGCAACTGCTGTTGTTGGTGTTGCTGCTGCAATTGATGTTGTTTCTGTTGCAATTGCAGATGGCGCAGTTGCTGCTCTTGCAATTGCTGTTGCTCGGCAAGTTGTTGATGCAGTTGTTGTTGTTGTTGCAGTTCCTGTAGTTGCTGTAACTCCTGTTGTTGTTGTTGCTGTTGATCGTGTTGCTGTTGCAATGCCAAAAAATGTTGCTGTTGCTGCTGATGCTGTTGTTGCTGCTGTAGAGCATATTGTTGCTTTTCTTGCTCAGCTTCGATTTCTAAACGTTGCGCTTCCTCTTCAGCATACGCTTGCAGCAACTGTGTGTTGTCTTGGTCAGAGTTGTCATAATAATTGGATACAACAAATCCACTTGCTGGCGCTGCAGATGTGGCAGTTAGAGCAGCAGCTTGTGGTTGTAGGCTATTATAGTTTCCAGTTGCTTGTTGTTCACTCAATAACGGTGCAGCTATAAGCGCAGCAAATTGTGGCGCACCATCCAACACTGGATGAATATTATGATGTGGATCTTTCGCTGCTTGTAAGATTTGTCCATCACTAGCGATTTCTTGTGTCAGGTCGGCATTCGGATAACCATTTTGCACTAAATTAATACTGGGATGGAAAAGTTGTTGTTGATGTTGGGTATATAACTGATTTGACTGTGTCACCAGATATGTTGGATCGTAGAGTGGTGCTGAGGCCGCATGAATGGCTGCTACTTTGGCACTTACCAACGGTTGAAGTTGGGCTTGTTGTGTGAATTGTATTGGATATATTTCTGGGGTAGCCACTTCTTGACCACCGATGATCTGTACTAACGGCTGTGCGGGCACAAGATAATTAGTTTGTACATCAACTGGTAATGGCTTGCCATTGCTGGGTTGATTGAAGGATTCTGTGACTGGACGCAAATGTGCAGCTGGTAATGATGGATCTGGATCGGGAGCGAACAATTTCTGCGAGCCAGAATGCGGATCACGTATGGTGTTATCATTGGTGCATTCTTCCGTGACCTGATATTGATTGTCGGTATTATGATTGACTTGGGTTTGGTGGTAGGTGGATTTTTCAGATTGTGATTGTGATTTTGGTGGCAGGTACGTTTCATGGGAATGATTTTCAGGTAAGGAAAGATTTGGTGCGGGTATTGTATGAATGGGTGCGAAATGATCGTAGTCGAGTGCGTGCTCAGTGATGAAATTGCTATGTGTCTCCAACTGTAAGTGAAGTGATGTGATTTTGTTGTTGTTTTTTGTTTGATTTTTGTTCTTGTGTTAAGTGTATTTTGGTTTCCCATTCCAAATAGCACATCTCGAATATCAAGAAGAGCTCTCGAATATTTTTAATGTTGTTTGCTTCGGAAGGTTCAGGAGGGGGCGTTACGGCTATGGGCAGTTCTTTATCAGATTTGAAAACGGTACGCTTCAGCACTAGCACCTGTTGTACTAACCTGACTACCGCGGAAACGGGTCTGTGGCCTTTATCGCTTCTTAGATACGTCAGACATGCTTCAGCGCGATTATATTATAAGCCTCTTAATCCGTTGAGAAAGTATTCATGCCGTTCGTTCGACATTAGATATTTATTACAGCAAATAGTATGATAAACAGTAGAAAACAGGCAGTGCGATCACAAACCCAGAGCCCTGAAAAGGTTCCGAAATTGATAGAATCAGGCAGGTAACTCTATAAGACCAAGGGTGATGAATTCTCAAGCTAAACGAAGAAGAAGAAAAGTGGCTTTGTCACTGCTTTGCCGATTTGTAGAGAGTCAATTGAGTTATTTTTTTAAATGATCAAAACCAAGAAGAGTTAAACAAAGGGTGCCACAGAGTTGTGTCATATCCCCACTTTTGTTTAACTTCTACATATCAATGCTACCTTCCCCACCAGAAGGAGTTACTGTCATCTCCTACGCCAATAATGGCCCAGGCCCACAGATCGATGAGCTGTGCAACAGAATAAACGGTTACCTCCCTGATCTCTTCAGGTTTTTCGCCTCGCGAAACCTGACATTATCACCGACTACATCCTCCGCGACCTTATTTACAACATGGACGTCCCAAATGTCGACCATTTTGAACATCCACGTCGATGGTACTAAGCTACCGACTGTCCTACACCCCAAAATCTTGGGTGTGGCGTTTGAGCAGGATCTACATTTTGGTGAGCATGCAGCCGCAATTGTACCGAAAATCCAGAGCCGTAATAAAATCCTCAAATCTCTTGCTGCTAGTACTTGGGGAAAAGACAAAGAAATGCTCATTACCACATACAAAGGGGATTCAAGGGGTTGTGTAGCGCAATATATAGCTTCTCCAATCCAATTGTCAACCTCACCTTCGAGCGGCGAATCCCGTTTCACTAACAGACAAGGCTCTGGCGACCCCAAGCTCCTCAGGGAACTTGGGGGTAGGGAGGGAGGGATGGCTTGAAGGTTCAATGTGGCCATATAAATCGTTCCCGAGATGGTCGGGCCAGCACCTTAATGGTACTCTGTTACCGGAGCGTATCGGATCTGTATCCGACAAAGGACCATCACATCGATAACACTCCCCAAAGCCTTCGGGGAGTAACCTAATCGCTACAACAACAACAACAACAACCACATACAAAGCAACACAGCCGATTGCGTGCTACGCGTCCTATAAATGGTCGCCAAGCCTAAAAACTACTCACTGGAAGAAGCTACAGGCCTGCCAAAATACTGCTCTCAGAACCGCCACGGGCTGTCTTCTTATGTCCACAGAACACCATCTACATAATGAGGCGAGAATACTCGCCATCAGGGAGAGAAATGAGATGCTAACCAAACAGTTCCTGTTGAATACCCAGAAACCTGGGCATCCCAACAGACATCTGATTGATGAGCCAACACCGCCCAGGGACTTAAAGAGTCATCTCCGTAAGCATTATGAGGAAATACGGCACCTGAGAACTCAGCCGGATGAAGCCAAAAAACACAAGCAGGTTCTCATCGAACTCCACAAACTGGCGTCGGACCTTTATGCCGGGAATTGCCCGGTGAATTCTGTACTCGAAGAACAGTACCCAAATCTAGCGGAAGAGGAACGCATACTCCCCAGGGAAACACGAGTCACTCTAGCTCAACTTCGATCTGGATACTGTATCAACCCCGACATACAAAATGTATGCCCGCTTGCAATGTGTCCCCACATGACCACGAACCACCTCTTTAATTGTAATGTGGAACAAACGCCTCTAACACCCCTCTCATTATGGCCCACCCCTATTGAAACTGCAAGCTTCCTTGGACTCCCGTTAGAGGATATTGATGACAATTTGTGATGGGTCGCACCTAATGGGTGGAGCGAAGCACTGCTACAACAACAACAACAACGGATTAACCGCTGCAGACAATCCGACTCAGGTTTCTGAAAACACGTTTCTTCGATATTCTGTTGGAGGAACCGGAGGTTTCGCCACTTGTTAAGTCGGCAGGGCAAAGTAAGTGGTTGAAGAGAGATTAAGCAGGAAATACCTGATTGGTTGTGTGTGACCCAGTCATCATTTACTGAGGACATTCACATTGGTAACAAATGTCTTCGAGTGGAATTGTGTTAACTTTACATAGCCTAAACCAAACTAAGTATAACAGAATTGATACTGTATCAGTGTACGAAAGAAGGGGATTTCTCCAATTGATAGGAAAAAATACCTTAGGAATGATAGTCGCGCCTACCACAGTTAAAAAGATTTTATCCTCGAGGAAATTATTCGAATCGAAGACAAACAACATTAAAAACCTACCACCCTTTCCAAATTGATTACTCACCGGTAATTGCTGTGCTTCATTACCCAAGGGCGGATAGGCAATATTATTTGTGGGCACCTCAAAGCGGAATGGCACATCGTAGCTAGACGCCGGCTTAGTTTTTAGCTTCGAGTTAGTTAATTTAATTTTCAGCGGGTTTTGTTGCAATTGCTTATATCCCATTGGTGCAGCTTTCAAATAAATTGGGCCGGTTAACTTTAGAGGGCGCACGCCACGTAAATGATTCAAGCCATATCTCAGTTGTGAGTTACGTCCTCCTTTTAGTACCAGCGGCACCGGTTGATCGCTGCGTATTTGTACCACCAACGTACGTTGTTTGCCTCCCAAAAGTGCCGATTTCTGGCGTCCGAGCGCTATTTGCTTGGCACTCTTCCCCGCCCATTGCGGATAACTAAAGTGACGCCTCAGCAGTTGTGGCTCGCAATGGATGACCACAAGCAAAAGAGATGAGAGGCCGATAAAGAAAACTGGCGATTGCAACTGTAAGAAATAGAATGAAATACGTTAAAACAAATAATTTAAAAATAAAAAAGTACAACTTTTAAAGCAGGTTGTAAAATCCCAGAACGAAAAGCTTTTATTTGAGCCTTCGAGCCATTATGCTGTCTTTCCATTTCTGGAGTTGTTTTAGTCGGTTAACAGAAAAAAAGAAATACATAAGACTCATAAAGTTTCCTAAAAATTTTGAGCTGCCGTAAAACGAGACTTAAAAATCATTGTACCACCGTTTCCACATATACGCTTGCGTGAGCTGACTACTTCCGGGCATAACTCTCATCCCTCTAGCTGTATGAATGGTGCTGTCATGTCGTGTCACTCTTTGCTTCGCAAGGGGGACGAGATGAAACCGTTTGGGTTATTTCGCTCGTAGGAAAGAGCTTGCTGCTTTATGACTACAAAATTCCTTCCCCTTAGCTTTGGCTACGGCTGTAGACCGATATATGAACGCACGGGGTTACCGCAGTTCTTTTAGATCGCATTGTACAACTCTGGCCTAAAATCTGTCAAGTTTAATATAAGGCGCAGCTTTGAAGGCGGTGGTGTCCAGCAAGGCAGTCTGTACTAACCTAAGACTTCGCATTTCGCTTACTTGACGAGTGGTCATCAAGTACAGTCCAACGCATCTACGCGCAACGCCTACCGTGCAATAGCAGCCATTAGAAAGTAACACCCGATCTCTACAACTCCTGCTGCATCACCGACGCTTACTTCCCTCCGGGTTTGCTACTTGTACAGTAGAGATATACGCCGCCGATAAACGCCGCCGCCGCCGCCGATTTTGGTCGTTTTTCGCACGCCGCCACCGAATGTCAAAAATATCGGCGCGTCGGCGCGGCGTCCGGCGCGTTACTATATTTTCTACTCGTTTAACACTGTTTAGGCCATTTATTGTTCATGTCGAAAATTGGTCTGATATGGTCGAAAGTGGTATAAACGGATGCGCATCACTGCCAGTTATAAGATACTAATTGCGAAACTTAACTCTTTATAACTATTCAAAAGTTATTTAAAATAACAGGCGCTTTCGATGTCAGCTTAACACGGACTTTGCATCACCCAATTCAGCAAGTTATTAAAACAAAACACTACAAGGAAAGTTATGTAATAAATTTATATGCTCACTTTACATTTTTGAAAAAATTAATAATGAAGAATTAATTCAAATAAAATGACCCAAGGCGAACATGTTTTTAAATTGTCCTCAAGAATAAGCGAAATCAGTGATGCAAAATCCTTTAGTAGGTTCTAGGGGCATAAACACTCCTTTGAAATTATTCTTACCTCATACTTAAGTTGAGGATATATGTACTTATGAGAAGGGTTTGAAAAATCATTAATCTTGCATTCAAACATCTGTTGTTTATTTGCGAAACTATACAATAGCGTCTGAAATGTTAATTTTGATTTTCACACTTCATCCTTCAACACCCAAGTCTCCCGGTTTGACATTTCCTAAAGTTGGCGGCCCTATCCAAAACTAGTCCCTTGGAGTGAATCGCATTGATTATAGCCTATCAACCAAGTTTAAATATCACCAACACGTTACGGTTCCTTTTACAAATGTCAATACGTAGGCACATATATTTACCAGGTGAGGCTTTGTCCTTCGCAAGAACACTCAAAGTGGTGAAGCAAAAACTTTCCCAAGACAGTGGAACTAATGATCGTGTGTGATACTACCCTAACGTAGTGGACAGTCGAACTTGTCTGAAAACTGAAGCTACGCGGTCATCCATAATGAGCTCCTATATCGTAAGGCCGGAAAACAGTAGTTAACAACTTTCAACTTAAAATCCGTCGACTTTCATTCTAAATTTGATTTAACGAAGACTATTGAAGTCAATGTTGTGAACACAAACGTCTGCAATCTTTGGTCTACATTTTAAAAATTTTATCCAGGGTCCTTGTAATACGATTTTCACCCATTCCGCAATGACATACACTTAGACGAGGGCGGCATCCTTGGCCGAATAGTCACTCCCTAACATTTGAAGGTCCTTCTGTTGTGTAGATCGGAAGCATAGCTCGACAAAAGCATCCGTTGGAAAGTCTGCGGAGCTACGCCTAGAGCTTCTAGGAAAGTGACGTACGAAGGTATGAGTTCGAAGCCGCAGTGCTATAGCTTCTGTGCTGGCATATGGTGTGAGGCTCAGGAGGCGTGGTAGCGACTGTTGGTAGGGATCCCTACTGTTCGCACATCGGGAATTATAGCTCTTAAAAACAGCCGAAAAAACTGGAGGCACCCTGTGCCACGAGAGTCATGAGTATTAATAGACCATTAGTAGCAACCCTAAGTCGCCTTTATGCGTGACCGCCAAGGAGCGACATATGATTTAAAGAAATTGTATTCGCGACGATTATTAGGAGTTAACACTAGGTGAAACTATTACGCTTTGCACGAGATATACAGGCAAAAGTGTGACTATTTTATGTATCTCTATTTCTTTTCAGCAGACGCAGCAGTACCAATTCCATAGACCGGGGTTAGGTTCAAAGCCTCTCTAGAGCAAGCGAACGAGGGACAATCCCTTCGCAAGGAGCTACTCCTGAAAATTTTTGAACGGTCTTTTGATGCAAAAACCCCGGATCTTTCCGAAATGGCCAACACGTTGATGTCCTTAAATACATATAAACAAAACCCTTCCTAAATATTATTTATATAAATAGAAAAATCAAGATTTTAAAGTAAGAACACCGGCGTACGCCGGCGCGCCGCCTACGCCGCCGCCGCCGGTATATAATAGAGCTTACGCCGCCGCCGCCGATAAAGTGATCGGCGTAAACCTCTATTGTACAGCACCTCTTCACTGCAGCTGTTGGTCGCGCAACTGTTACCGTCTCGAAATTCCCTACTCCGTGATCGTTTGCCCTACTCTTGTCGGCCGCTGATCATCCCACGAATAATCTCGCTAACATTTCGTCCTCAACTGTTCAAAAAGTAATAGAAACACATTCGAGTAAAAGTATAAAATAACTAAGTACCTACGTACATACATACATCATACATACATGGATAAACACATGTGCATATGCATACATGAGCAGAAAATAGTTATAGTAAAAAAGTAGTCAAATATCAATAACAAAGGTGAAACTTTGTTTGCAGTTGAACGACGCATGGCACATTTTAAATAGCATTGGCGCGTCCATACACACATGCATTCACACAATTCACACATTCATACTTAAACAAAAAACATCTTCTTTGATCGCATACATTCCTTTGCAGTGATCATTTTTTTCATTATATTTGTTTTTAATCTGGTATTTAGCGTATTTCACGCATATAAACATATATTTTAAAGCATAAAGTTTTACGCACCAGTTAAATTTACTATCTAATTATGTTTATAGCAGCTATATAGATAGCTACTTATTAACCTGCTTATTGATTCATTCCGATTACTTGCAATGAAATTTTGTAAAAGTTCGTGCTTAAGTCTTTTGTATGAAATTGAATAGGCTGTTGTAAAGGAGCGCACTTGTAGCGAAATGAGTAGATTTACTGATGATATCGATTTTAGAAACAACTTGTTGATATACTACATATAAATATTAAGAAAATATATGTAAAATACAACTGTGTAATGTGTATAAACATCTTTGTTCGTGGTATTGGAGAGTTCAGCTAGTTACGGGAATCTTTTCCAAGCCGAGGTCTATGCTATAGACAGAGCGACAAAGCTGCTCCAAGATAGTTCGATCTCCAACACCGACGTAACAATTTTTGTTGACAACCAAGCCGCCTTAAGGGTATTAGAGTCCAACATGATAAAATCGGACATCGTGCGGAGGTGTAGAGCCTCTCTGGCTTCTATAAGTCATCCCAACGTCTCCCCTTGCTGGGTCCCTGGGCACAGCGGCATTAAAGGGAATGAACTCGCGGATGAGATGGCTAGGAAAGGTTCCGTTTTAGACGTAAGTGAGGTGGACAGATCCTTCCGACCGCCGCTGAGTTATCTCCTAGGAAGAATCGACGAATATGAGAACAGGACAACGGACTTGCTATGGACCAATATGGTTGAGTGCAAAGTCTCAAGGTCCTTATGGTCATGCTTGGATAGGAAAGGCACCAGTTTCTTCTTAAACTGAACAAATCTGCGGTGACGGTACTTACCGGTGTCATCACAGGTCATTATGCTATCGCACCAATGCTCCGACGGTGGCGAATACCAACAAGCTCCCTCTGCAGAAGCTGTCAGGATGAGGAGGAAAAGGAGTCGATCTACCACTTTCTCTGCCGATGTCCGGCGCTTCAAAGAAGAAGGCTCAGATTTCTGGGCTCACGCTTCTTCGACAGCCTGGCAGAGGTTGTGAAGGTGGACGTCTCGCTTCTTCTTGGAAAAGCAATTTGTTCGTTGAGGACCACTAGGAGGTAATGGGGCTACACGAATTTGCCGCCACCCTGTACTTACTTAGGGCACTCACAATGGACAAAAATGTCTCCAAGTGGAAGTGTGGGTAACACTCACGCACGCCCTCTTAACCTAACCTAACCTAACCTACGGGTATATTTTTGCATTACTCGTTACATGTAACTACATAGGAGTTGATATTAGTGAAAATAGACATCACGGTAAAATTTAAGGGGGGCATAATCCAAATCAGCATAGCAAATTAAATATTAAGTAAGCAAGGAAAAAAAATACTAGCCCTTATTTGTTTATTCCATTGTAAACCTGCTGGTCACATAGTAGTGAAGAGTCCCGTAAAGTGCTTCTCGATGCATATCACGCAGACAACACTTACACTTCGATTATGGAGCGGGTAGTGATGGGCTTGGTGACTGATACCCGACTCTAAATTGAAATCGCCGTGCATAGGTGATATTATCCCGGCTATGCTAAAAATTTCGAGTAGAGCGATCGTGGAATGGCTTAAAACTAAATTCGACGGGTGCATAAGACTGCATCATGTACCCAACTCTTGCAGAACTGCTTGTGTCGTTTTCCTATCAAAGGCAGGGAAGGTCAGTCCTATCGCAAGAACTATAGACCAATTAACTTAACTTCGTTTCTGCTCAAATCATTTGAAAGGCTGATAGATGTGCATATAAAGTCCAACATGGATGAAACAGGGCTCAAAAGCACAACACCAAAGGAAAGTTGGTAGACATGGAACTGTATAGGGTGGTTATAAATATAAAGAAAGCTTTGGAATATAAGGAGAACTTCTTGGTTGTATTCTTAGACATAGCTGAAGCTTTCAACAATATCTCTAAACAGAAAATCATGGAGGGTTTTAAGTGCATTAAAGTACACAAGCCCTAACCAAATGGATCGGCTGCATGCTTAATTGCAGGAAGATAACTTCGCAGCAGGGGCTGTATGAGACCATAAAATCAGTGGACAGGAGCACGCCATGGGGTTAACAACCAAATGCGCAGTCGGTTCGAAGATCAGCCCGTTATCATAAGTGGAAAGTTCGCTCCAATTAGCTCTTTTATGGATGGGGCGCTTCGGAATATACATACTTCGGCATCTAGTGTCCTGTTGAGAGGAGCTTGAAGGGGTGCCTCTGCAGTAGAATACTTCTAGAAAATATCTAGGTATCATTCTGGACAGTTAGTTATCGTGGAAGCACAACATAGAGGAGAGAGTTCAGCAGGCCGCGACGCACTTTATGCATGTAAAAGAGTGTTGGGGTGTACGTGGCGTCTATCGCCCTTCTCTCTCATTGGGTATTTATAAATATGGGAATAGATGAAAATGAAAAAGTGGATAAGCTAGCTAAAAAGGGAGCATCCCTCGAAGCTTGTACCGAAGACGTTCCAATAATATTGAGCGAAATTAATAGAGCTGCACATGATACACCAAGCAGGAAAGGCGTGGACACAACAATGGGGCTGCAAAGTGCCGAAGAACATATGCAGGTTTTACACGCATAAACCAAGAAAGTTACTCTTATTATAAAAAAAGAGAAATCTGCAAGCCCATGAGGGGTATTCTGACTGTGCACAGCCTTTTGGCGTCACGTGATTTCAAATTAGGTCTAGTTAGTGATAGCAGATGTAGGAAGTACGGGATGGAGGAGGAAACTATCGAGAACGTTTTGTGTTCGTGCCCTGAACTCGCCAGGCCAAGACTCCCACAACTTGAAGTGGTACCGGGTTCAAATCGAGCTCAAGTGGTACCATTTCATCACCGTCATCAGATCCAGAAGCCGCAAGTGGCATAGGTCCTTTAAAGTTTCTAGTATTTGCAAAGAGTTTATAACATAGGTTCTGGTTTGTGATAGGGTTTTTCAGTTTGGTCCTTGAGAAAAGTTCTGCTGACACTGTTGAAGCAGATTAATTCAATTTGTATTTCTTTGATCCACTGCTATACCACTGTGCCAGTGTTTTAGGCATACATATCTACATACATAAAGCACATCATGCGACGGCCGCCTGGGGCTTACCTTACTTATGTATATGCATATTTACATACATATTTACAATAATAATTACTCATTGATTTGTAAGTTAGGCTTTTGTCCATGGATATACAAATGTACACATAAGAACATTTCTCAACCTGAAAATAACTGCATTCTTATGTAAATTGTTATTACTATTTTTTCACTCAACATCATTCGATGTCAATTAACTGGACTTTTCCAATATATTTTAGGCTTATAAATTTCTTTCGCAATATGTAACAGTCAGTCGTAATAAATTTGTGAAACAAACCATTTGGGGTTTTATTATACCAGGCTCATTAAATTGAGTTCATACATTTGGCGACCGTGACAGGACATATACCCGGCAAAAGGTTAAGTCCTGAGTTCGTTTATTTGGTTGAATTAAATTTCGTATTATTTTGAACAAGTGTTCAAAGTACAATTATAGCGCTTTTAAAATACCATTCGAGGTAATTAAATCGAAAGCGTCACCGCTGATTCTATTATCGTTGGAACAGCATTAATCACTACACAGTATCGTTTGGATTTGTCAACCATTTCATAACTAGCTACATCTGTGTACTAGTAAAATGAGCAAGGGAAAATTGGACAAGCCAGAAGAGCAGTTACCGGCACTGCTTCAACAGCGCGCCACTATGGAAAGAAATTTGAAGAGCATTGCCGCCAAAATCAATCAGGAGAAGCAGGGTGATCTTGCAGTCGTTGAATGCCAAGCAGATATTTTGGAGGCATATTTTCAACAAATTTGCAAGCTACAATCGCAGATAGAGAAATATGATCCAGAAGACGAGACTCGCTCGGAAATTGAAGATTTGTTCATCGCTGCAAAGGCAACTGTAATAAAACGTATAGGTAAGAGTACGAAAGAGAAAGTTGTTGACTCCACTGTAGCCAATGTTTCAAATTGCTCTAATATATTGCACCAAAATCGTTTACCCCCATTAAAATTACCGAAGTTTGATGGAAAATACGGTGAATATAAACGATTCATTACTTCATTTAACAACCTGGTTCATGATGATAAATCTATACCAACAATTGACAAGTTTAACTACTTATTGAGTTCTTTGTCAGGCAACGCATTGAATGTCGTCGCACCTTTCCAAGTATCGGAGAATAACTATGAAACTGTGCTCAAAGCCCTTGCGGAGCGATACGACAAAAAGGTATTAATATTTTTAGAGCACATATCTAGTTTGTTCAATATTCCAACCATTCCTAAGTCGGATCCATCAGGTCTTCGCACATTGTTAGACACAGTTTCTGCTCTCCGAGGTTCATTGTTATCTTTGGGCTCCGAAGAAAATGTGATGAATGCTATTATCATTCACCTGGTTCTATCGAAGGTAGACCTTCAGTCAAAATTGAGTTATGACAGGAAGCAAGACTACGAAAAGTTACCTTCCTGGGAGTTCTGTTACGACACATTAAGTCGACATTGCCAATTTCTTGAAAGTAACATGAAACCGCAACAAGAAAAGAGCAAAGGTGCAAATAATAAGCAATCGTCAAACTCTTTCGTCACTACACAGAGCAAATCAGCGTCATTTTGTTGCAAATGTCAGTCAGCAGATCATTATTTAGCCATTTGTCCACAGTTCTTGTCGCTATCTGTAAGTGATAGGTATAAATTTGCCAAGCAACTAAATCTTTGCCTCAACTGCCTTCGTAAAGGCCACATGATTTCAAAATGCCCTTCAAAATCAAAATGCCGTGTATGCCAAAATTCTCATCATACCATTTTGCATCGTGTTACTTCAGGGGATAACAATAGACAGCGAAATGCTGACACAAACTCTATGCAACCACCACTTTTGTCGTTAGTTTCACAGAGCTCGCGACGTGCCCTTATTCCTACAGCTCTAGTGTTAATCAAGGATAAGTATGGGGGCATTCAAACAGCACGAGCTCTTCTTGATTCGTGCTCCGAAATTAATTTCATAACTGAGGAGCTGGCTAAAAGACTTCAACTTGGGTTCCAGCGAAATAATCATGAAATTTGTGGCATTGCGGATGTTCGTACCAATTTGAGGTTTTCAGTGAAAGCCGTGATAACATCTAGATTCTCTAGTTATGAATTCACTTCAGACCTTGCCGTCACAAAAAGAATTTCGCTTCATCAACCAGATCATTGCTTGGACACAACCAACTGGAACTTACCAAAAGGGATTAAACTGGCTGATCCGCTCTTTTTTAGACCACAAAAAAATCGATTTGTTGTTAGGCGCGCAAATATTCTTTGACATTATCTCTGAAAACACCTTAAGTCTCGGTGAAAATTCCCCGCGTCTGATCAATACCACATTGGGCTGGATTGTTGGTGGAAAGCTCGATAACAACGTTAAATCAAGTCCATACACATGCAATGTCATGAGGAGTTGTGGTCTCGATACAATTTTGAAGAAATTCTGGGAGCTCGAAGATTTCGCATGTGACCAGGTTACACCTCACAAATATACACCCGAGGAACAAGAATGTGAAAATCATTTCAAAGAGTACGTAAAGGTACTAGAAAATGGTCGCATTCAAGTTTCATTGCCATTTAACCAGTCTCCAAATTTACTTGGAGAATCTATCGAGTTTGCTAAGCGCCGTTTTCTCCAACTCGAACGTCGTCTCGAACGCGATGCTACATTAAAAAAAAATGTACACATCTTTTATGCAAGAATACTTGGATCTTGGACACATGAGCCCAATCCACAATTTGGATGTGACTTTATCACATTACGTAATCCCACACCACTGTGTAGTTCGGCCAGAGAGTTCAACAACGAAGTTACGTGTGGTTTTCGATGCGTCCGCTAAAACTACAGCTCGTTGCTCCCTCAACGATTTAGTTATGGTTGGGCCCACAATTCAGCAAAATCTTATATTAACATTATTAGCATTTCGATTGCATCGTTACGGCCTTACCGCAGATATTTGTAAAATGTATCGTCAGTTTTTAATACAACCAAAAGATCGTAATTATCAATTAATTTACTGGAGAACATCTGTAAATGAGCCTCTAAGTCTTTTTCAGCTGAACACAGTGACATATGGCATGGCATGTGCACCATTTTTGGCCATCAGGTGCCTATATTTCATTGCTGATCTTTACAAAGAACAATTTCCTCTTGGATCCGCAACTATTCAGGAAGATATGTATGTAGACGATCTTTTGACGGGCGCAGATAACATTAGGGATCTACAGATAAAGGCCATAGAAACAACCAAGTTGTTAGCAAAATCAGGTTTGCAGTTGGCCAAATGGAAATCTAATCATCGTGAGTGGCAACCCGACTGTGAAGAGTTCCAAATAAGACTCGAAGAGCTGGACGTGACTAAGGCTCTGGGCATGTCATGGAAACCACAGGATGATGTTTTCTGTTTTAAATATAACTTGCCAGTCATAGAGTATCCAACGAAACGGTCTGTAATTTCTACAGTTGCCCGTTTGTACGACATATTAGGCTTGGTAAGTCCAGTGACAGTTCGCTGTAAAATCTTCGTTCAAGAGCTTTGGATACGTCGCATTGGCTGGGACGAGCCACTACCCAATGAGCTTATCACTCAATGGAAGCTAATCGAGGAAGACTTGCAACATTTGAACCACATTGAAGTACCCAGGTATGTACAATCCGCTTTGACTTATAAATGTGATGTACATGGGTTTGCAGATGCATCTCAGCGTGCGTATGGCTGTTGTATTTATCTTCGCACAAATATAAACGGCCAACTTACCACAACGTTGTTGATATCAAAATCAAAGGTGGCTCCACTAAAGGCAGTCTCACTTCCCCGCTTAGAGTTGTGCGCAGCTGTTTTACTGTGTTCAACATGGAAAAAAATCAAATTTAAACTATCTCAATATATTAAAGGTATCCACTTTTGGACCGATTCAACCATAGTTTTACAATGGATCAAGATGCATTCATCCACTCTTAACTGCTTCGTTGCCAATCGAGTTGCGGAGCTGCAGGACAATTCAGTAGGCATCAATTGGAAATATGTACCAACCAAACAAAATCCAGCAGACATTGTATCACGTGGTTGTATGGCACGTGACCTATTGAATACAATATGGTTTAAGGGACCGACATTTCTCTCTTGCGACTCGGAATCATGGCCCAAAGAGCCAACAAAAATATCTCTCAGTAACCTCGAATTAGAACAGAGGAAACATGTTACTCTCAACTGCAGCATAGGTTTCAGTAATGATAACATCATTGAAGGTGTCATTGCAAGATATTCATCGTACCGGCGCATATTGAGGGCGATGACATTCATACTGAGGCCGTTCAACAAAATTCCACCTAGCAAAAATTCATCACAAAATTATGCATTCATATCACCATATGAACTACAGCAGACGTTTTTATACATAGTTTCATCTATTCAGCACTCACACTATGCCCATGAAATAAAGTTGCTCAAGGAAGGCAAGACACTAAAGCTTGAACTACAGAAGCTGTCCCCGTTTTTGGTCGAGACACCGTTGCAAGTTTCAACTAAGTTAGTTCTACGGGTGGGAGGCAGACTCAATCAAGCACCAATCGAATACAATGCAAAGTTTCCTGCCTTATTGCCAAAACAACATAAATTTACGCGCAAATTTGTAGAGTACTTGCATGTAATGAACAAGCATGCAGGGCCCAAGGTGTTAATGGGAATTATGCGTTCTCAAATTTGGGTAATAAATGCACGCGAATTGGTCCGAAAAGTAGTCAACTCTTGCATGCATTGCTACCACTACAAGCCGAAGTTGGTGCAACAAATAATGGGCTCTCTTCCAGCTGATCGCTTACTTGCCCAACGTCCATTTCTGGTCGTAGGTGTAGACCTATGCGGTCCATTTTTTACATCGTATCGCATTCGCGGAAAAGCACCTTACAAAACATACGTGGCCATATTTATCTGTTTTTCGTCGAAAGCAGTTCATGCAGAATTGATTTCTGATTTATCTACGAATAACTTTGTTCTTTCTTTAAAGCGTTTCATTGGCAGACGTGGTATACCGCAGCGTATATACTGTGACAACGCTACAAATTTTGTGGGCGCACAATCACAACTTGATGAATTCAAGCGTCAGTTCTACAACCAGCAATCATTATCTGACTTGGAACAGTTTAGCAGCGAGCACGGTTTTGAATTTCGATTTATTCCTCCGCGAGCTCCGCACTTTGGTGGTTTGTGGGAAGCTGCTGTCAAATCAATGAAGACTTTGCTGATAAAAAACATTTCGCAGTCCAATTTAACATTTGAAGAGCTTCAAACCGTTGTGATTGAGGTGGAGGCCATATTGAACTCGCGGCCTCTAACTCCATTGACTGACGACCCAAACGATGGAGAGGCGCTGACACCAGCACATTTGCTCATTGGTACTTCATTACACACAATACCGGAGCCACAACTCAATGACGTTAAAGAATCGCGTCTAACTAGTTGGCAGCGAATCACTTATCTAAAGCAACGATTGTGGGACTTGTGGCGTCGCGATTATCTTCATACATTACAAGCGCGCTCCAAATGGCTGGAGACGCGGGAAAACATCGTTCCTGGTCAGCTAGTATTTATTCATGATGACAATTTGCCACCACAACAATGGGCTCTTGGTCGTATTACAAATACATTCCCAGGGACAGATGGACGTGTACGTGTGGTCGATATTTTAACCAAGCGAGGTACCTTAAGACGTCCAGTGCATAAGATAGCCCCATTACCAGTTGAGTAAAATATTGAATGGAACCTTTCAACGGGTGGAGTATGTTGAAGCAGATTAATTCAATTTGTATTTCTTTGATCCACTGCTATACCACTGTGCCAGTGTTTTAGGCATACATATCTACATACATAAAGCACATCATGCGACGGCCGCCTGGGGCTTACCTTACTTATGTATATGCATATTTACATACATATTTACAATAATAATTACTCATTGATTTGTAAGTTAGGCTTTTGTCCATGGATATACAAATGTACACATAAGAACATTTCTCAACCTGAAAATAACTGCATTCTTATGTAAATTGTTATTACTATTTTTTCACTCAACATCATTCGATGTCAATTAACTGGACTTTTCCAATATATTTTAGGCTTATAAATTTCTTTCGCAATATGTAACAGTCAGTCGTAATAAATTTGTGAAACAAACCATTTGGGGTTTTATTATACCAGGCTCATTAAATTGAGTTCATACAGACACTATGAGCTCATTCAATCTATGTGAGGTCCTCACGGACCGGCTAGTTCAACCTAACCTAACCTGCAAATTTTGAAAGGTAAAAGGATCTGCGTAACTTATTATCTTTAAAATAAAAAAATACAAAAATTTTAAACATTCTATACAGATAAATGGTTCAAAACGCAGCGGAATATGCAAACATTTTAGGTTGGACTGGCCGGTCCGTGGGCATCTCACATATACTGAATGAGCCCATAGTGTTTATAAACAGTTAAGCAGAAACAAAACTATAAAAGTATATTATAATTCATAAACATATGTGTAATATCTTCTTTACTGCGAAGTTTCCAATCCAGATGTACTTTAAGTAATTGTTCACCTGGGTTTGGTAGTTGCGCCCTATCTTTTTGGATTTGTTTCTTAAAAGCTATTTACAATAGTCATTCACCCTTATTGTCATTGTCGTCGTCGACATCGTGGTCGTTTTTCAGTCAACGTCACATCGTATCGACGTCGTCGGCACTTCGACACCAAATCGGTATTGGCTAAGCTTGTTGAGACGACGACGAAAATCGATAAAACGAAAGGAAAATATACCATCTCTGCCATTTCTGGATCAGCTGTTCGCTTTTTTATTTTACTATTTCTGTATCTTTTTCGCGATTTGAGATTTGTTTAAATATTTCTTTTCAAGATTTTACATAAATGTTTTATTATGACAGTCGTGGGAGCTCTAGTGACGAAAATAATAAAGAGGAGCTTAGACTCAAGAGAAACCAAATCAGAAATAACTCCGATTTTTTCTAGCCCAGCTACAAGAACCGCGAATTGTTGCGCACTCGTTATTTTCATTTTGAATATCTAAAAAACAATGCATATTACATGTTCGAATATTTAATTAATTAAAAAAGAAATGTTTTACTTACAAATTTTCTTTCTGTCGTCAGTAAAAACAGCGTCGATAAAACTGGCGTCGTGTGAGGGCGACGACGACAGCAAATTTGCTTAAGCGCCAAATACACGACACGAACATTTCCGCGAACATTCCCGTTATGTCATGTTTCTGCGACCTTTGCTGTCGTGTATGGTGGTGTTTGCCAGTTCGCGCAAATGTTCGCCAAAAATCAAAATATTTTAATTTTTGGCGAACATTTGCGCGAACTGTTCGTGCGTGTATGGCGAAATAGCTCATAATCGTAGTAATTTCTGAACGGAACAGACGTGCGCGGAAAAGTAAAATGGACAATAAAAAATTTCTGAGTGAATTTATTGAAATGTATAAATTTTTTTTACGCTTATTTGCCACAGCGAGCAATTGCAGCACAATTGTTGTCCGTATTCATTGCTGTCTGAAAGAGAACTAATGTTCGGCCAAAAGTTCGTATAGTGTATGGCCAAAGCTGCGAACAAGATTGCGGAATGTTCGAGGAAATGTTCGTGTCGTGTATTTGGCGCTTTAGCCAATACCAAACATGTGTCGATAGTCGTCAATAGTTACCGAAAACGACGATGGCAATACCGAATTTAACACGTCGTCGTGAGTCATCGTCGTTCAGTGACGACGACGACAGTGACAATAAGAGGGATTGTTAATGACATATTTTCCAGCAAGGATGACTTGATTGAAACTCTCATTTTTTGCGCTCTCACGAGGGATTTATCTCAAATTTGTGCTGGCAACAATCACAGATAAATCCCTCGCGCCAGCCGAAGCGGGTGCCAGAACAAAAAATGTGCCAGCTAAAACGAAAAACAGGCCAAAATTTTCGGTAAACTTTAGGTTGACCCACAACTGTAGAAAAGCGTTCAAAAATTATGGGAAAAATAAAAAAATACTTCTTTTGGTGTAAATATTATTAATTCGAAGGCGGAGGGTAAATATTATTTCCCATTCAAAAGTTATCACTAAAAACAGGGTTTGTAAATAAGAAGTCCCGATGCAACCAGTCCATTTTGATCACAGAACCTGGAACGTCAGACATGTAAAATAAGCCTTATCCACTAAATAAAGTTGACTATTATATCCTAGGTCCGATTCATCTATGTTTTCCAGTGCGTTTATAAAAAAGAAGTACTTGTCTACACAATTTTTACATACTTAGTTGAAACATACAATTTATGTATGATTGCGTAGATTTGATTCCACTTTCCTTCTTACTTTACTGTAAGCAAAATTTTTATGTTGAAAATAAACATAACCAATAAACACAAATAAATGTATAATTGGTTAAGTTAAGAGAAAGAAAGTAAAGCGAATTAAACGCTACTTACTTATTACTTTTACATACATACATATCGCTCATTTACTTCAATAGTGTCATAACTGAAAAAACACAATTTTTCAGGAGAGCCATTCAAACATTTTAACTGCCATATGTTGCGCATATAAAGGCATATTTTCATTTCTATAGCACGTGGTAAATTATTAACTGGATCACAAAGATTTTTTTATACAACGTAGATCATGATATTGGGTACGTTTATATGTTATTAACTCAAAAGTCGTGTTTTTTGAGTTATGATACTATTGAAGTAAATGAGCGATATGTACTTAAGCATCTATTTCTATGTACATCGGTAAGTGCACATTTACGCCAAGTTGATTGCAAGCCTGAGTTTTTCAAACGCATGACTGGTTTTTCTTGCCAGCACATAAACACTCCTAACTGTAATTTACAAGTTGATAAGTGACGTGCTGCTGCCTTATTGGCAGCCAAAAACATTACTGTCACGTACGTAACATGCCATCACTCCAAACACTTACATATGTATGCCCGTAGGTTGGTTCGGAACTTTTTGTATTATCCCTGCAACCAACTCAACAAGTATCTGACCTCTTCAATATACTAAAGCTACAGTTTTTCTACTCGTTATCATATTTTATGAGTCAGAGCATTTTCGCTTGCCTGGGTTATGTAAATTTCTAGCTCATCATAAATTTTTTTCGGCATTAGCCGTCGGCAACAAAGCGAGGTTTTTAAATATTGTAACGAATTTAGGGAAATTCTTCTTATTTTGCACCTTCTGCTAACGTTCGAATAGCTAAACTGTTGAATAAAGCACTCCAATATTCTGTATTGCAAAATGGTCTTTATTAGACTACTTTGGGAATAGTACAATTATACTTCACTTCGCAACTGATAGCGTGTTTAAATCAAACTGGTTAATCATTCCTCAGATTGAGCTGCTTTTATACTCTCTGTTGCCGCGTCCGCATATTTCTATTAAGGTCTAGACGTTTCGTCTTATAGAACTGCTGTATCTCCTGCTTGGTAATTCAGCTACACATATGCGTGTGGATGTGTGAGTAAAAACTTCGGCTGATGACTACATCTGTGTGTGTCAGGTATCTCTTCGTTGCCTTGTACATAAGAGTGGCTGCTTCATGTTTTTGTTGTTGCGTGATTTTTAACTTGCCTAGTGATGTCAACATTCGCCAAAATATGGTACGTATAGCTGCCATGCTTCTGCACCAGATAGCAGGATAGGGGGCCAGTTTATGTTCTGTGAAGTTATAAAATTGCCTTCTATTGCCTTCTTTATCGAAGGTATATGAGAAGTTATTGGCAACGCAAATAACTGAACATATAACTACAAATAATTTGCTATCGGACGTCCAGTCGGGATTCAGAAGAGGGCACAGCTGTGCGTCATCCGTGTTAAAGATTCTTGAAGATATACGACCAGCCTATGACAATAATGAACTCACTGTGTTAGTACTACTGGATTTCTCCAAAGCTTTTGATACGGTTGATTTCAAAATACTTCTTTTCAAGCTCGAAGCCAGCTATAATTTCAGCACTTTTGGAATCAGGTTAATGAGAAGTTATCTCCTCGAGCGATTTCAACAGGTTCAATGCGATAACCAAGTCTCTAGTCTAAAACCAATCACATCTGGTGTTCCACAGGGATCGATCCTAGGACCATTATTGTTTACACTCTTCATCAATGACATAGTTACTTGTTGCCACAATGCCTCCATACATTTATATGCAGACGATACCCAATTATACATGTTTCGACCTATCGGTCTTTCCGAAGACTTATTTGCTAGACTGAATGAAGACTTAAGACGTATAGCAAACTGGGCTAACCTAAATAAACTATCTCTCAATGCAGCTAAATCTAAGGCGATTGCGTTAGCAAACACATCAAGTAAACAACTTTCCTGATATTATTCTCAATGGAGATAAAATCATTTTTCATAATGTGGTAACTAATTTAGGTTATAAAATCAACTCTAAACTGACTTGTGTTGACCATATCAACCTTGTGGTAAGGAAGATATATAATACCTTGCGTAATTTATACAGAACTGCCTATTTGTTACCACGAGACGCTAAGATGAAACTGGTCAAAACTCTAATAATACCTCAAGTCTCTTATGGTGAACTAATATACGGTAACCTGGTCTCAATGTCACTCAACAAATTGCAGCTGGCCTTTAACAATGTTGCCCGGTTTGTTTTTTCTAAAAAGAAATTTGAGCACATATCTTCATATGCAATGCAGATTCTCGGATGCGGTATTTATAATTTCCTAAAAATGGGAAATCTCTGTTTTTTGCATAAGCTAATACACTCACAAAAGCCGCCGTACTTATTTAACAAACTCAGTTTCTGCCAATCTACACGGACTTTGAATCTATTAGTCCCGAATTTTAAGTACACAACGTCATCCAGAATGTTCTTTGTCAGTACAATCCGTCTATGGAACTCACTCCCATACGCAACTAAAGCTATTAGGAAAGCAGGATGTTTTAAGCAAGCAGTATTATCTTTTCTCAACTCTTAACTTACCTTTTAATTATATATCTTTATCCTTGTCACAAAAATTTGAACTGAGGATGTTTAATTGTTAAAAAATAAGTTTATTTTATTATCTTTTTAAATCTTGTATTTATGTTATATTATATTATATTATATTATATTATATTATATTATATTACTCTATTTTTATTTTTGATAATGTGATACGAATGATGTACTATCTAAAATACTATGTCTTACTTGTACAAAAATTCAAATAAATGAAATGAAATAATGAAAAAATTACAAAAAATTTTAATGCACTGGAACAAATTTTTGTATGAGCTTTTTTTCTTTTTATCACTTGGAGCGACACTTCGGTGTTCTTTTAAAATCAGTTACAAAATGATATTTTCTGCAGGAATAAGCTGAAAACTTAGAACCTACTGCCAATTGCGGAGTTTTCTTGAAACATTTTGTGGCATTCTCCCACCCACGGATTTAAGCCCATTTATAATTGTCCTTGCTTTCCATACTACCATCCCACAGTGGCCGGTTTCATAGGCCAAAAATAAAAAAATCTAAGTGAAAAGTGTGTCACCAAATTTGCCGTTAGTATCTCTTATTAGAACAACCTTTAAAGAGGTATATTTGTTTTTGTTGTATTCGAACTGTAATCTTTAAGAATAGCTTCAAAAGTGAGGTTATGGTATTAGTTGGTTTTTGCAGTGTGAGCAAGTTAAAAATAAAATCCAAATTTAAGCTATTTAAAAATACATAAAATCTCATTGTATTGAAATAAGTAAAAATGAATATTGAAGTCAAAAATATTTACTTCATTTTGAAATAATTTTTGTGTCTTTAGCTTGCTGTGTTTTTTGTTATTTAAAATTTCACCAGTGCCTTTATTTGCGTTTATTTGCACAAATAGTTAAATTTCAGCTAAAGTTTTAGTTGGGTTCCTCATCGATCCTCACGTTATTATTAGTCAAAGTTTTAAGATTCTCAAGTGTTAATATCAGCTGCCACTTTCTGCCACTAACTATGTCTTGCGACAGTTTTCTGATAGCGTCACCATGATAAATTATTGTCGTATGTTATATGTGCTCACATGTAACATACGACATTATTTTATCCAGTCGACGATATACAAATGTAAACTTTTGTGTGTGCTTGTTGTTTTGTTATTTTATGCATGCAACATCTTTTAATAACTTTAATTTATTTATTTAATCCTATTAAACATAGTATTTGCGATAGACACATCTTACCAATTTTCTTTGTTTTTTGTATGTATGCGGTGAAAGTGGGTGGTTGTGGGTCGGTATGAATGTATCACCCGCACCAGTTTTATGAAAAAATAATTCTCATATATTTGTAAAGCCTCGACCAAAGTTTCACGTTGATATCTCTACTGGAAGTATTTTTGGCCCCCAACTCCGTATAAGACCGATCAGTGTGCATCCGTTTTTCCGGGCTCATTAGAAATCAATCATATCCTGCTTTCTGTTGCTGCTTAGGTTTATAGACGAAACATTTTTACTTGCGAAACTTTTCCTGGTTGTGATGAGATCTGTAGTCTGTGTAAATTTATCTCGATTGATTACAGCTGTTACATTCAAAAGGACGATGAACTATTGACACATCGGCATCTTTACTAATAAGGGTGCTGATAAGTCAGGTGCATTAAATCAAATTGGTTTCCTTGAAATGCTTTTCGTCGCTACTTTTGACATCGCTATTGTTGTGATGCGCGACAAATCTAACGCACGAAATTGGCTACATAAATTTTCTTGAGTCTTATCGTAATCATCATTACGGACGAGACAATACATCTTTAGTAGAACTTTTCTCTCACACACTACAAGGGCCATCTCAACACCGTCCATGCGGCATTAACAGCTATTAAGAGATTTCGGGCACGTTAACTGGAGGATGGAAGAGCAGGAGGAATGAAAAAGCAGATGAACTAGATAAAATGGGTGCATGCCGTGAAGCTTGTTCCGTATACGTCCCAATTAGACTGGGCGAGATTAAGAGAAGGCGAGAGGTGCACATGATCGACCAAGCGGGAAAGGCGTGGGTTCAAGCGCGGGGGGCTGTAAAGTGTCGAAGATTATGTGTAGGTCTTACAACCTTGGACTAACAAAGTTGCTTCCATCTTTAAAAAGAGAGGACTGTAGACTCATTACTGGTATTCTGACTGGACACTACCTCGCTTTTGCCTTTAAATTAGGCTTGGTCAGTGATAGCTGATGTAGGATTTGTTGGAGGAGGAAACGATTGAGCACGTTCTGTGCTCATGCCCTGCGCTTGCCAGGCTAAGACTCCAGCTATTAGGAGTAATACAGCTGTCAGATCTAGAAGCAGCAAGTGGCTTAAGTACTAGAAAGCTTCTAATATTTGCGAAGAGGATGGAGTAATTTTATAACATAGGTCCTGGTTTTTGATAGGGGTTTTCAGTTTGATCGTTAAAACAAACTTCTGGTAACACTACGGACTCATTCAGTCTATGTGAGGTCCTCATGGACCGGAGAGTTCAACCTAACCTAACTGGAAGATTGAGAAGAAATGTTGGGACAGTGTTTATATTTTTCTCTATTTGGCAACTCTCGCTACCGTTCCACTGATTTTCAAAAATGCGCTTCTAATATATTCTCCAAGGACAAGTAGCTCAAAATTGTAGGTACAGATCACTGCTTCCCGTCCTCATAGCAAGTCAGATATGCTTAATTCTTACACTGTGCACAGTCACCGTTTGAATACACCCAACTAACACCTAACTGAAGCAGAGCTGCTTCTCAGGCGTACACAGAGATGTTTTAATTGGAGACCAGGCTATTACAAAAATTGTTTGTGCTTTTTTTTTTTTCGAACAGAAATTTATCGCGATTATCGGCTACTTGCGAGGTTCTCGAATCTTGTAATATTCGCAAAGGCCGCGAGCTTCTTGAGATTTAATTTAATCGGTACATTGGCAGTTTTATATAAAGCGTGTAATATCTTCTTGAACAGCAGCGCGTATTTCGAGTATTTCGAGATTCGAGAATCTCCCAGGAAGCCAAGTTCTCATGTAAGCTATACATGAGTGTTTCGAGATTTGGGAATCTCGCGAGAAGCCAAGCTGTCGATTTCTCGAGTCGCGAAATACTCGCTTGTGATTGAGAAGAAATCTCAAACTCATCCAATACCACCTTCCATCAGCCTTCATACTGTCGAAACAACCTGTTTCTTAGTTCTTAGTTGGACAACCTCGATCAACAAACTCATTTCCTTTATAACCTTTCTCATAGACTGAGTATCTGCATGCACTCCGATTTCATAAAATGCGCTATAATTTATTAAGATAATTCAATTAATACTGTGGCGAATGTTGACATCACTAGGCTGTTAGTAAATAATCACGCAACAACAAAAACATGAAGCAGCCACTCTCATATACATGTCCACATTACAAGTAGCAACACTTATGTAGAAAGCAACGAAGAGATATCTCACACACACACATATATAGTCATCAGCCGAAGTAGTTACTCACACATACACACGCATATGGCTATAAATTACAAACATATACGTATATGGCTTGTAACCAAGCATGAGCTACAAGAGTTTTAGAACGGAGAGTATAAAAACAGCGCAAGCTGTGAAGTACTACTCCCAAAGTATTCTAAATAAAGACCAGTTGCCATACTGAATATTGGAGTGATTTATTCAACAGTTTAGCGATACGAACGTTAGAAAAAGGTTGCGTAATAACCAGGATTTCCCAAAATTCGTTACAACACTTTAGTATCTTCTGTGGCGGATGAATGCATATTACGTAAGTGGAATATACAAAACACCGTCAGATCTAATTCATAATTCAATGATTGATACCTTAACTTAAGCACGTACTTATACAAATATTTCGATACGAGCGCAGAAGTAATCATCACGTCCCTATTTACTAACACCGAGTAAATGCGGTAAAACTTATTTTTTGCCTTTATGTAAGTGCAAAAAGAAAGTGACGTTTAGTACGAAAATTACCGCTAATAATATTGCAGTCAACATCGTTTTTACAGTTGACCCAACGTGGTTGGGTGAAGTAGTTGATGAGGAAAATTGGTTGTAAGTATTTAGGTATTTTACGAGTTTTTCCAATTGGAAAGAGTAGTTTTTGTAAGATTTTGACTTATAACGGAAGTTGTTTATGGTAAAATTTTTATTTACCAGCTTATTCAAAAATTGCCAATAACTGAAAAAAACGAGCCATAATAAAAAAAGCTAAAAAATTGCAATGTTTACAATCGGCAATTGTTATTAGGACATGTTTCTGGTACATACTTATTTTATATGCTTTTTAATCCTACTTGTGTGGAATAAGTATAGGCGCGCTTAAGAGCTTAGTAATGTTCGATGTTCGATTGTCCTCGGTGTAATTATGAACAATCAGCGTGGTGATGAGCTAAAAAGAGAATGGGACTCTGCAACAAGTCCACACCGGCATATTCGTAATAAAGACAGGCTGTAAGTAGTCGGCTGTCTTTGAGCAAGCTGTTTGTTGTATATAAAATTGTAATGTAAACGTAACGACGCAATTTAAGCTAAGTACTACACTAAGGATATGCACATTAGGCTGGGTCGATTTGCATGGACGAAAGTTAACCGGTATCGCGTCACCGATTTTTGGATAGGATTTGTGCTCAGGAAAAAAAAGTTCCACTAAGCATACCCAAAAAAATAATTTTCGAGCCTGCGAAATTTCATTTTTTTGACTTTTTTCGACTTTGATTTTTAAGGTTTTTTTCATGACTTACTAAAAAAATTTTCATATTGACTGTTAACGGAAACAACAAACATTTAAACTATGCATGGTGTTAACGGTCCAAGCCATACATGGATGAAAAGCTGTAAAGCTGCAATCCGTAGATACGGCACTGCATAGTATGGTTATAAACATAGAGAAAGCTTTGGAATATTAGGAGTGCTCCTTGGCAGTCCTCTTAGACATTGCCGGGGCTTTTAACATCTCGCCAAACAGGCGATCATGGAGGGTTTCTAGTACTTTGAGGTACATCCAGCCCTAGCCAAATGGATAGGAGGAGGAGAGCGGTATATCGCCCCTCCCATTTGATATTTACAGCGATTACAAAGCCCCGTCCCATACTATCAAAGAATTAGAGACGGTATTTAGGCTATCAATGCTTTACATAACAACCCCGACGGTTGCACTGTGTACCATTCTGCACATTCCATCTGTTGACATGGTGGCGAAGAACATAGCGTTAACAACTGCAACGAGACTCAATGCCTAGGGGCAGATTGAGCGCAGACCATACGGCCGTAGTAGCATAGCGCCATAAAATCTTGAACGGACAGACTACCTAGTTCTCAAACTGCGCTTCGTTGGGTCTCTTAAAGCCACAATAGAGGTGGAAGGTTGGTGCAAGGGCGCTCAAATGGCAGACGATGCGATACACGTGTATATCGATGGTTCCAAAGTAATAGGAAAACGTAAGATCTGCGGTGTAATGTGCTGGTCCGGAATTGAGATCACTGTAGCATTTTTCAGGCGGAAGCATTATTCGTGCCTAAAAAAATAGAAACACTGAAGGAAAATAGATTAAACTGCAGCCGCATAAATGTTTGCATTGACAGCCAAGCGCGATACGAGATTAAAAGAAGACGAGAGCTGCACTTGTCAGTTATAGCAGTTGTAGGAAGTGGGTTAGAGGAGGCAACGACCGAGCACGTTTTGTTCTCACGGTCCAGCGAGTCCAAACTTACCTAAGGTGTTTACGAATCGTTCATTGCCAAACAACAGCTTTTACACCAGCGGGTTAGGGGGTCAGAATATACCGGCGTTAGGTATGCCTGTCGTAAGAGGCGACTAAAATACCAGATTCCAGGGGCTGTGTAGCGCAACCCTTCAGGTTGCCAGCGCAATATAGAGCTTCTCCGAACCTAATTGTAAACCTCACCTATCCGTGGCAAATCCTGTTTCACTAACAGACGAGCAGCTTGGGGGTGGGGAGGGAGGGAAAGCCCGAAGGTTTAATGTGGCCATATAAATCGTTCCCGTGATGGTCGGGCTAGCACCTTAATGGTGCTGTGTTACCGGAGCGTACCGGATCTGTATCCGGCAAAGGACCATCACATCGATAACACTCCCAAAGCCTTCGGGGAGCAACCTCATCGCTACAACAACAACAACAACAACAAACAACAGCTTTTTATATTTATTTTTTATTTCCTTTATATTAGGTCGGTTGAACGTTTGGCCGCTTTTCATACAAATCTTTACACATAGGTTAGAACACCGTGACAATGCAACAAAAGGAGAAAAAATCCGTTAGGTGGCGCACGGATCGGATTAATTAAATAAGAATTTGAAAATTTTCAAACCAGCTTTTAAGTAACTTCTCGATAGCTAGAGACTTGAAATTTCATACTTAATTAAGAGGTCGATGACAGCCGATGACACGAAGAAAGAAAGAATCGCTAGGGGCGCACGGGATGAGATATATAGAAAAATCGTACGAAACGGAGGGATTCTTGGGATTGATTTTAAGTAAGTTCTCATTGAGCTACAACTGACAGGTTAAGACACCATCACAAAGGAACAAAAGGAGAAAAAAATTCCGTTAGATGGCGCACGAATCGAAATATTTAGATAAGAGTTTGGAAATTTGGTGCTTTGAGATCGATTTTAAAGTAACTCCTCATTGGGCTACAAACATGAAACCTCAGAGACAGGTTAAGACATCGTGACAAAGGAACAAAAGGAGAAAATAAAAATAAAATAAACAAGTAAGGAAGGCTAAGTTCGGGTGTACCCGAACATTATATACTCAGCTGAGCACTTTAGAGGCAAAATAAGGGAAAATCACCATGTAGGAGAATGATATGGGTATCAAATGAAAGGTGGTAATGAGTATTTTAAAAGAGGGTGGGCCTTAGCTCTGTCGGTGGACGCCTTTTAGAGATATCGCCATAAAGGTGGACCAGGGGTGACTATAATGTGTTCGAACGATATGGGTATCAAATTAAAGGTATTAATGAGGGTTTTAAAAAGGAGTGGCCCTTAGTTGTATATGTGAACGCGTTTTCAAGATATCGACCAATATATAGACCAGGGTGACCCAGAACATCATCAGTCGGGTATCGATAATTTATTTATACATGTAATAACACGAACAGTATTCCAGCCATGATTCCAAGAACTTTTGATTTCGCCCTGCAGAACTTTTTCACTTTCTTCTACTTAATATGGTAGGTGTCACACCCATTTCACAAAGCTTTTTCTAAAGTTATATTTTGCGTCAAAAAACTAATGCAATCACCATGTTTCATCCCTTTTTTCATATTTGGTATAGAATTATGGCATATTTTTCATTTTTCGAAATTTTCGATATCGAAAAAGTGGGCGCGGTCATAGTCGGATTTCGCCCATTTTTAATACCAAGATAAAGTGAATTCAGGTAAGTGCGTGAACTAAGTTTAGCAAAGATATATCGATTTTGCTCAAGTTATCGTGTTAACGGCCGAGCAGAAGGACAAACGGTCGACTGTGTATAAAAACTGGGCGTGGCTTCAACATAGTTCGCGATTTTCACAGAAAACAGTTATCGTCATAGAATCTATGCCCCTAACAAATTTCACAAGGATTGGTAAACTTTTGTTCGACTTATGGCACTAAAAGTATTCTAAACAAATTAAATGAAAAATGGCGGAGCCACGCCCATTTTGAAATTTTCTTTTATTTTTGTATTTTGTTGCACCATATCATTACTGGAGTTGAATGTTGACATAATATATTTATATACTGTAAAGATATTAAATTTTTTGTTAAAATTTGACTTTTGAAAAATTTTTTTTGAAGTGGGTGTGTTCGTCATCGGGTTTTGCAAATTTTTAGTTAGCACACATATAGTAATAGGAGTAACGTTGCTGCCAAATTTCATCATGATGTCTTCAACGACTGCCATATTACAGCCAGCAAAAATTTTAAATTACCTTCTTTTAAAAGTGGGCGGTGCCACGCTCATTGTCCAAAATTTTACTAATTTTCTATTTTGCGTCATAAGGTCAACCCACCAACCAAGTTTCATCGTCTTAAAACGCTTTTCTTAGCCGTCTTTGGTAATGAATTATAACACTTTTTCTGTTTTTCGAAAATTTCGATATCGAATAAGTGGGCGTGGTTATAGTCCGATTTCGTTCATTTTAAACATCGATCTGAGATGAGTGCCCAGGAACTTACATACCAAATTTCATTAAGATACCTCAAAATTTACTCAAGTTATCGTGTTCACGGGCAGACAGACGGACGGATGGCCATGGCTAAATGAATTTCTTTTTTTGATATATAGAAGTCTATATCTATCTCGATTAGTTTATGCCGTTACGGATTACCGTTATGCGAACAAAATTAATATACTCTGTGAGCTCTGCTCAGCAGTATAAACATTTTAAGCACTTCCTTTATATAAATGGACAAAAATCAGCGAAAAATGCCTCCTTATATAAAGAAATATTCTTGCTAAATTTTGATTTTTAAATTTTGACATAGAAATTTCCAAAATATTTATGAGAAGTAAAAATATAAAGGTGGAGCGCAATTGATTGATTAATAATCCTCGTGCTCCAATGAAACGTGAACCAGATACGGATAAAGATTTCTATTCGTATCTTGTTCATGTTTTATTGGAACACGAGGAATATCTCCTTACCTACCAACATTCCAATCTAATTAGTGTGCGCTCCTCTTTTATATTTTTACTTCTCATAAATATTTTTGCAATTTCTATGTCAAAATTTAAAATCAAAGTTTATCGAGAATATGTCCTTATATAAGAAGACACTTTTCGCTGATTATTGTCCATTTCTATAAAGGAAGTGCTTAAATTTTTTTTATTTTATTCTTATTTTTGTTTGTATCTTATAATTGAATTAATTCTCTTAAGAGAAAATATTTGGAAAACACAAAAAGAGCACTCACCTTCATAGTTTTTTTTATATGGTTTATTTATTAATATTCCAATAAATATTCTTAAGATATTTAAATGACTTATTAACTTTTCTTATATTTGGAGGATGAATTTGCAGCACTCAAAAAATTTCCCTTACACACTTTACTCCTCCAAAAGAATGTACAGAAAAATTAGAATCGAAATTAAATAAAAAATAACGTCCAATATCTTCATGTCCGCAAGCTGGTCTCCTTATTATATATATCCTTTATTAACGGTTAAAATTGGACTATATTTTTTTTGTTTAGTTCACTGCTTATCACAAGCTCGACAACTAATTTAACGCAGGCGCGAAATTTGAAAAGCTAAACGTGTGTATCGTACCGTCAAGTGCGTTAGAAATTTCAAAGTCGACTGAAAGAAATTTCAACTAGCAAATCAAACAAAACCCTCAATGCCATCGAATGCTTTTGCTGCTGCTGCCACTGCCAAGGATGCAATTGTTGTTGCCATTGTTATTGCACTTGTTGCCATTCGTCACACTGTTAGCTGGCGGCTTTTTTCTCCAGCTATAGCATGCAAAAAAACCATACCAAACTGGCGCTGCATTACATATTGGCAAATAACTAAAACGCTTTTTCCAGTAATAATTTGTTATTGGTTTCTTGTTTTGTTGTTTGCTTTGATTTTTCTTTTTCTGTTATTGCTTTCCAACCAATTTTGGTATTACTGATGAAAGTGCTGTCGTTTATGTTGAAGAACGCAGGCATGTTTATGTATGTATTAGGGCGGGTCAATTTAAAAATCGCTCATTGCTCTGTGAAAATCGTATTCTAGGGATCAAAATAAGAAACTTTGCCGAAGGAAGCATACCTCTAAAACGAATTCTGATGTCCCCCCTTTGGGTCGTAGGGGCAAATTTTGAAAAATCCCACTTATTTTGATCCCTAGAATATGATTTTCACAGAGCAATGGGCGATTTTTTTGCCTCCCCACAAATCGACCCGGCCTAGTATGTATATATGTATGTTGGAATTGTTGTCTGTTTTTTGTTTTGTTTTGTGGAGTGGTCAAGACGCTTTCACGGTTGTCTGTTTTTGCCAGCGTTGGTCTACCACATCAGCTGTTGCAACTATGTCTGTTGTGGGCAATGGCATTGGCAATTGCCGGCAACAGTAACGGTTATAAACGATATACCACATACATACATACAATATTGATAGTAATTTTTTTAGCGTGTGCTATCCATATACCATTCATTTACTTACCTCCCCACTCCTTGCATCTTCTTTAGTCAGCACGCGATTTTGCGCATGCGTAACGATGAAGGCTATGATAATAAGCGCTGAGCTTTCATGTAGTAGTAGGTGATGGCGCAATATTAAATGCGCTGAGTTATTGGCGCAAACGTTATATATTGTGCTGAGTCCAGTGATTTGAAACATTCTTAAGGCGGAAAAATAAATGTATCCCAACACACAACTGAACCATCCAATCCGATCTATATATCTCACAAAGTTTGAAATGATCTCAAAAATATACTACCTTTTGCAAAAGATCAGTGTGCGTTTTGATAAGTTATTAAATTTAAATTTATTTAAGGCTGTCTTGTTCTCTGCGCCTGAGTCTTGCATAAAAGCAATCAAAATCATTTCACTGTATAATCTCTCTGCCAATCTCTCTGCGTTTTCTCTTCCTTTTCTCTGTAGCAATACTCTTGCTCTTATTCTTTCTCATCCTATAGCATTTACTCTTTCTCTTCTCCCACTCTCGACTTCACTCGTCCTCTCCAGCTTCTCTCTCACTACATTGCTGTCTGTTTCACCTTATCGTCTTCCTCAGTTTGTTTCTTTTGTCTATCCTTTCATATCTGTCTTTCTTATTTCACTTCGCTTTGACTGCTTTTCTAGTTTTCTGCTCCTTTCCTGTCATTCTTTCGTACTCTTTCACTTACTATCCGTACCTCTCGCGTTCTTTCTCTTATTCCTCTATCCTGTTCGGCCTTTCTCCTTTTCCTTCCGATACCTATACCATTATTTCATCCTTTTCCTTCTGTTTCTCATCATAGTATTTTTGTGCAAGGTTTACAATACCATATCGTAAAAGTTGTTCTATCTCTAAAAAAAAAAAATTGAGACTCATGATGATCATACTAATACAAAACAAAACAAGTAAGGAAGGTTAAGTTCGGGTGTAACCGAACATTACATACTCAGTTGAGAGCTATGGTGACAACATAAGGGAAAATAACCATGTAGGAAAATGAACCGAGGGAAACCCTGGAATGTGTTTGTATGACATGTGTATCAAATGAAAGGCATTAAAGAGTATTTTATGAGGGAGTGGGCCTTAGTTCTATAGGTGGACGCCTTTTCGAGGTATCGCAATAAAGGTGGTCCAGGGGTGACTCTAGACTTTGTTTGTACGATATGGGTATCAAATGAAAGGTGTTAATGAGTATTTTTAAAAGGGAGTGGGCCTTCGTTCTATAGGTGTTCGCCTTTTCGAGATATCGCCATAAAGGTGGACCAGGGGTGACTTTAGAATATGTTTGTATGATATGGGTATCAAATGAAAGGTGTTAATGAGTATTTTAAAAGGGAGTGGGCCTTAGTTCTATTGGTGGACGCCGTTTCGAAATATCGCCATAAAGGTGGACCAGGGGTGACTCTAGAATGTGTTTGTACGATATGGGTATCAAATTAAAGGTATTAATGAGGGTTTTAAAAGGGAGTGGTGGTTGTTGTATAGGTGGTCGCCTTTTCGAGATATCGCCATAAAGGTGGACCAGGGGTGACTCTAGAATGCGTTTGTACGATATGGGTATCAAATGAAATGTGTTAATGAGTATTTTAAAAGGGAGTAATCCTTAGTTCCATAGGTGGACGCCGTTTCGAGATATCGCCATAAAGGTGTACCAGGGGTGACCCTAGAATTTGTTTGTACAATATGGGTATCAAAAGAAAGGTGTTAATGAGTATTTTAAAAGGGAGTAATCCTTAGTTCCATAGGTGGACGCCGTTTCGAGATATCGCCACAAAGGTGGACTAGGGGTGACCATAGAATTTGTTTGTACAATATGGGCATCAAACCAAAGGTGTTAATGAGTATTTTAAAAGAGAGTGGGCCTTAGTTCTATAGGTGGACCCCGTTTCGAAATATCGCCATAAAGGTGGACCAGGGGTTACTCTAGAATGTGTTTGTACGATATGGGTATCCAACGAAAGGAGTTAATGAGTATTTTAAAAGGGAGTGGGCCTTAGTTCTATAGGTGGACGCTTTTTCGAGGTATCGCAATAAAGGTGGGCCAGGGGTGACTCTAGACTTTGTTTGTACGATATGGGTATCAAATGAAAGGTGTTAACGAGTATTTTTTAAAGGGAGTGGGCCTTCGTTCTATCGGTGTTCGCCTTTTCGAGATATCGCCATAAAGGTGGACCAGGGGTGACTTTAGAATATGTTTGTACGATATGGGTATCAAATGAAAGGTGTTAATGAGTATTTTAAAAGGGCGTGGGGCTTAGTTCTATAGGCGGACGCCTTTTCGAGATATCGCCATAAAGGTGGACCAGGGGTGACTCTAGACTTTGTTTGTACGATATGGGTATCAAATGAAAGGTGTTAGTGAGAGTTTTAAAAGGGAGTGATGGTAGTTGTATATGTGAAGGCGTTTTCCAGATATCGACCAAAATGTGGACCAGGGTGACCCAGAACATCATCTGTTGGATACCGCTAATTTATTTATATATGTAATACCTGCAAAGATTTTAAGGGTTTTTTATTTCGCCCTGCAGAACTTTTTCATTTTCTTCTACTTAATATGGTAGGTGTCACAACCATTTTATAAAGTTTTTTCTAAAGTTATATTTCGCGTCAATAAAACAATTTTTAATTTAATTTTTTTTTTTTAAAACAATCCAATTACCTTACCATGTTTCATCCCTTTTTTCGTATTTGGTATAGAATTATGGCATTTTTTCATTTTTCGTAATTTTCGATATCGAAAAAGTGGGCGTGGTCATAGTCGGATTTCGTTCATTTTTCATACCAAGATAAAGTGAGTAAGCACGGGAACTAAGTTCATTAAAGATATGTCGATTTTTGCTCAAGTTATCGTGTTAACGGCCATGCGGAAGGACAGACGGACGACTGTGTATAAAAACTGGGCGTGGCATCAACCGATTTCGCCCATTTTCACAGAAAACAGTTAACGTAAAATCTATAAATCTATGCCCCTACCAAATTTCAAAAGGATTGGTTAATTTTTGTTGGACTTATGGCGTTAAAAGTATCTTAGACAAATTGAATGAAAAAAGACGGAGCCACGCCCATTTTGAAAATTTCTTTTATTTTTGTATTTAGTTGCACCATATCATTACTGGAGATGAATTTTGACATTATTTACTTATATACTGTAAAGATATTAAATTTTTTGTTAAAATTTTACTTTAAAAAACTTTTTTTTTTAAAAGTGGGCGTGGTCCTTCTCCGATTTCGCTAATTTTTATTAAGCGTACATATAGTAATAGGAGTAACGTTCCTGCCAAATTTCATCATGATATCTTCAACGACTGCTAAATTACAGCTTGCAAATTTTTAAATTACCTTCTTTTAAAAGTGGGCGGTGCCACGCCCATTGTCCAAAATTTTACTAATTTTCTATTCTGCGTTATAAGTTCAACTCATCTACCAAGTTTCGTCGCTTTATCTGTCTTTTGTAATGAATTATCGCACTTTTTCGGTTTTTCGAAATTTTCGATATCGAAAAAGTGGGCGTGGCTATAGTCCGATATCGTTCACTTTAAATATCGTTCTGAGATGAGTGCTCAGGAACCTACATACCAAATTTCATCAAGATACCTCAAAATTTACTCAAGTTATCGTGTTAACGGACGGACGGACGGACATGGCTCAATCAAATTTTTTTCCATCCTGATTATTTTGATATATGGAAGTCTATATCTATCTCGATTCCTTTATATATGTACAACCAACCGTTATCCAACCAAACTTAATATACTCTGTGAGCTCTGCTCAACTGAGTATAAAAAAATGTAAGGCCCGACAACCGCCGAAGAGATTTCAGGCCGATCTTCTCTTTCAATTTGCGTCGTGCTCCTTTTAATTTTTACTACAAATAGTATATAGTATATTGTAACGAATTTACTTGCAAATCCTCTTATTTGCAATCCTCTGTTAAGTTCGAATCACTAAACTGTTGAATAAATAACTCCAATTTGTAATAATGCAAAATGGCCTTTATTAAAGTACTTCACAATACACTCAACTGTGCAACGAATAGCTTGCTTAATAACCACACTGATTGATAGCTCAATGAAACTCTACTATTCAAAATAATACTGCTATTGCTCGCTAGATATCGTCTTAATCGCAACTGCTTGACAACTCAAATCAAACTGAATTACTTCTTACTCGTTGGCGCCGCTTTTATAGTTTACGCTGCATACTTCTAGGCTCTTCGATTTCCAGAACTACTAGTTGTTTCGGCTACAAAATCGCCAGCCACAACTACGTGCACAAATTATTGCTCACTCTTGTGACAACTCAGATAAGATATATGCATGTGTTTGTGCATTGCCGCTCCGCTGCTCGTATACGTACATATGTGTGGACGCAATTATTTATTCGTTTTTGTAGATACATAAAGATTGAATTATTGATGTGAATGTTTGTAGTTTACAGTCTCTCGCGCGCACATAGGCATATAAGTAAATGCATCTGTGTGTGACATCTCTCTGGGCTGCCTTATATATGTGTATACTTGATTTGATTATTAACGTAAATACTGCTTGGCATGGCCTTAGCATCGCATTAGTGATGGGATAATTTAGTGATGCTAATATCCGTGACACTGCCCTCCACCTAAGTCTGATCGTCCCGATCAGACAAATCTCTCGATCTAAACGTTGCTAGCCTTTCCAAATGGACCACCTTCATTTTGGTTCGTGGTTTACCGATGGTTTGTATGCGGTACACTACATCGTTGATCCGTTTTACAACTTTGTATGGACCTTCCCAGTTACACTGCAATTTTGGGGACAAACATTTTTTTCGTTGTGGGTTGTATAGCAGCACCAAACCTCCTTCCTGAAACCCTTCCGAATTAATTGCTTTATCGTACCTTGCTTTCATCTTGTCACTCATAATCTTTGCTCGTTGCCTTACCAGATCGTGTATCTCTCTCAGCTCTTCTTCTAAGACATCAGTGGATTTCTTGACATTCCTCTCCGCATCGGCATCCATCCCATACTTCAAATCAGCTGGCAGTCGAAGGTCATTGCCAAAAATTACCTTTGCGGGAATTTGGCCCGTTGTGTCATGTACTGCCGATCGGTAGGCCATCAGGAATAATGATATGTGTGTATCCCAGTCCTTATGGTACTTGTCGACTACTTTCCTTAAATGCTCCTCCAATGTTCTATTGAAACGTTCCACCATACCATCGGACTGAGGATGCAATGCAGTTGTCCGTGTTTTTCAAATGCCCAACTTCTTGCACAGTTCTTGGAACACAGCTGATTCAAAATTCCTGCCTTGGTCAGAATGTAACTCCATTGGTACACCATACCTTGCAACCCATTCGTTTTTAACCACTTCTGCTACTGTTTCTGCTTCTTGGTTTGGGATTGGGTATACCTCTGGCCATTTACTGAAATAATCCATAACCACCAGTACGTATTTGTTTCCGCGGTTGCTAGTAGGAAATGGACCTGCGACATCCATGGCGATCCTTTCAAATGGTGCACCTGAAATATACTGCTTCATCTGGCCACGACTTCGGGTTTTGGGCCCTTTCGCTCTGTTGCATACCTCGCAATTAGCAATCCACTCGGTGACTGACTGACGGCAACCAACCCAATAGAATCTCTGCTTAATTTTCTCGAGTGTCTTCGTGATTCCAAGATGGCCTCCACTTGGACCATTGTGCAAATCGCTGAGCACGTCAGGAATCCTCTTTCTGGGAACAACTATAAGTTTCTTTTTGCATTGACCATCCTCACTCTCCCATACTCGATGCAAGCAACCGGATATCAATTCCAAACTGTTCCACTGTGCCCACTATGACTTCGCAATGGGACTCTCTGCTGACATATCCTCTCTGCTTGGTCTTTCGTTTCGTTCGAGCCCTTGCATAACATGTGACAGATCTGTATCTTCTAGCTGACACTTTCTTAGTTGTTCCTTGTCCCATTCATCCGTACACGTTATAGTCATTAGCCGGACATCTATAATGTCTTCTTTAGCCTCGGCCTTTGAACAGTGCTTGCATTCCAAACTACATGGCCTTCGTGACATTGCATCGGCATTTCCATGGGTACTACCTTTTCGATGCTCAATGGAAAAGTCATAGCTTTGAAGTCGCTCGATCCACCGTGCCAATTGTCCTTCCGGATTACGGAAATGCAGAAGCCATTTCAATGCTGCGTGATCTGTCCTGACATGGAATCGCTGGCCGTAGAGGTATTTGTGAAAATGTTTAATGCACTCTACCAATGCCAACAGCTCTCTCCGCGTAACACAGTAGTTCCTCTCTGGTTTTCCAATCGAACGGTTGTAATATGCAACTACCTTCTCCTGTCCATCGACCAGTTGTGATAAAACGCCTCCTATAGCATATCCACTTGCATCTGTATCTAGAATAAATGTTGCTCCTGGAATCGGATATGCTAACATTGGGGCAGTGCACAAACGCTCCTTCAATGTTTGGAAAGCCACTTCTTGCTCCTTCTTCCATTCAAAAGCTTTGTTTTTTCTTGTAAGCTCATGGAGGCTATGGGCTACGCTGGAAAAATTTGGTACAAATCGGCGGTAATATGTGCACAGCCCAAGAAAACTTCTCAATTCATGTAGGTTCTGTGGTCTTGGCCAATCCTGTACAGCCTCTATTTTTTCGTTCGCAGTGCAGATGCCCTCTGTCGTTACCTTGTGACCCAAATAATTGACTTCCTTTTTAAACAGCGCACACTTTTTGGGACTTAACTTCAGACCAGCGCCAGCTATTCTCTGGAAAACTTCCTCCAAGTTCTTAAGATGTTCATCAAAATTCTTGCCCAATACGATGATGTCGTCCAGGTACACCAAGCATGTTTTCCAATGTAGTCCTTTCAGTACCTGGTCCATGAGTCTCTCAAAAGTAGCTGGTGCATTACAAAGTCCAAAAGGCATCACTGTAAATTGCCAAAGACCATCACCGACACTGAAGGCTGTTTTCTCTTTATCTTCCTCCTTCACCTCCACTTGCCAGTAGCCGCTTTTCAAGTCCAGCGTGGAAAACCATTTTGTACCAGATAGCGAGTCCAGAGTGTCGTCAATTCTTGGCAATGGGTAGCTATTCTTTATCGTTACGTCATTCAACTTCCGGTAGTCCACGCAAAACCTCATTTTTCCATCCTTCTTTTTTACAAGTACTACCGGTGAGCTCCATGGACTAGCTGATGGTTCGATGACGCCGCTGTCGTTCATTTCTTGAATGATTTGACTCACAACTTCCCGCTTCGCCAGTGGAACACTACGTGGAGCTTGACGGATCGGTCTCGCATCTCCAGTGTCAATTTGATGTTTCAAAACGTTGGTGCGGCCTGGTTTAGAATCATCCTGGTCAAATATGTTCGCGTACTTTAGGAGCAGTTGTTTTGCCTTACTCTGATATGCTTCCTCTAGCCCCTGCATCCATGCCGTGATGTCATTTGAAAGATCAGTATTACTAGCTGAAACGTGTTCCTGGAGCTGTTCACAGTTAATAACCACTTCAGCCTCTTGGCATCTTCCCAAAATAGCTCCTTTAGTCAGTTTGAGTGGTGACTTGAACTCATTGAGTACTCTTACCGGAATACGTCCATCTTGTTTTGTCATAGCCAGGGTTTTTCCTACAAGTATGTTTAGTGCTGATTTGTTTGCTGCTTCGACAACCCACAATTTGTTTGTCCCACAATCTCCATCAACCTTTGCCCAGATGACTGCTTCGGATTTTGGTGGTATTTGCTGACTCTCTTCCACCAGCACTCGTTTACTGCTGTAGCCTCTCTCGTAGCCGAAATTAAGTGGTACATCCATGTTTTTATATCGCATCGTCTTGCTTTGCATGTCGATCTTGATGCCCTGGTCGATTAAGAAGTCCACTCCAATTATGATTTCATCAACAATTTCTGACATGACGTTCCCAATTGCGACTTCACATTCTACTTCTCCAATTACCTGGGTGTCCTCTCCCGTGGCTGTACGTAATCTTGCTCCAAGCAATGGTCTTATCTTTTTGTTGACTAAATCCGCTCGAATGATGGAATGAGATGCACCCGTATCTACAGCCAATAACCGTTCCTTTCCGTCCACATGTCCTTCAACAGTAAGGTTGCTCGATCTTCTTCCAATCTGCGAGATAGAGATTATGGGGCATTCAATTGCGGGAGCCAGCTGTCGCCCCTTGCGGCTGACTCGATTTAGTTTAACGATTGAGTGGTCTTGGATATTTGCTCATCACCTTCTGCTCTGCGTTTACGACCACCCACATTGTTGGAGCTATTGGGACCGCTGCTGCAATGTCGTGCAATATGACCTGGGTTGCCGCACTTGAAACATTTAATAACTCCGGCATTTTTCTGTTGTGATCCCTTCAGTGCTTCCAAAATAGTGTCTACCCAATCTGGTCTTTCCACTTCTACACGATGAGCTTTGTATGCTGGTTTACTCAATAGTGAGGCCGTTTCCTGAGTCAATGCATGTGATACCGTTTCAGAAAATGTCAGCTTTGGGTTTGCGTATGTAGCTCGCTTCGTTTCCACGTCCCGTATGCCATTTATGAAACTCTGGATTTTTACCTTTTCAGTGTATTCTACGGGTGCGTCCGCATTTGCAAGATGAGCCAATCTTTCAATATCTGAAGCAAACTCCTGCAATGTCTCATTTGCTTTTTGGTAGCGGTTTTGCAACTCAATTTGGAATATCTGTTTCCTATGCTCGCTTCCATAACGTCGTTCTACAGCAGCCATCAATGCTTCATAATTGTTCCGCTCTCCTTCGGGAATCGTCTGTAGAATTTCCGCTGCTGGCGCCTTCAATGCCACGAATAGTGCAGCAACTTTATCTTCCGCATTCCAGTTGTTCACTGCTGCGGTCTTCTCAAACTGTAGCTTGAAGACCTGGAAAGGAACAGAACCGTCAAAGGATGGTGTTTTTACCTTTGGATTACTCGCTGAAACTGCTGGGCGATTCATTTGCAACTCCTGTATACGACCTCTCAAAGCTTCTATCTCGGCATCAATTTTGTCCTCGAGCTGCACAATTTTTGTATCCTGTGCTTCCAGCTTTGATGTTACCCTTATCTCCTGTGCCTCCAGCTGCGAGGATATGCGGGCCTCCTGTGCTTTCAACTGCTCAGCGAACTGAGATGTCATATATGTCTTTTGCTCTTCCAGTTGAGTTTCCATCTTGGATGTAATCTGTGTCGACATTTCTGACATACGCGTTTCTTGTGCTTCAATCTTCGATGTTATGCGTGTCTCCTGCTATTCCAGTTGAGATGACATTTGTGACGACATTTCTGAAATGCGTGCCTCCTGTGCTTCCATCTTGGATGTTACTGTCGATGTTTGAGCAGTTATTGCAGCCAATATCATGTTCAAGTCTGTGCTCGTAACTGTCTGGGATGTTTCGTTTTTCTCTTCAATTTTTGTTGTTGTCTCGTCCCCATCAGGATAAAAGGCAAACTCGTCCACATCAATTCCTTGCGATTCCATTACCTCTCGTAGCCGTGCTTGAAGTTCGATCTTATTGCCAGTTGTATTTAATCCACGGTTCTCCAACTCCTTTTTCAGTTGCTGGATCTTCAATTCACTGAACTTTGCCATGTCCTTGTTGTCTGCTGGAATTTATTCAACAATTCCTCTTCTGACACCAATTGTAACGAATTTACTTGCAAATCCTCTTATTTGCAATCCTCTGCTAAGTTCGAATCACTAAACTGTTGAATAAATAACTCCAATTTGTAATAATGCAAAATGGCCTTTATTAAAGTACTTCACAATACACTCAACTGAGCAACGAATAGCTTGCTTAACAACCACACTGATTGATAGCTCAATGAAACTCTACTATTCAAAATAATACTGCTATTGCTCGCTAGATATCATCTTAATCGCAACTGCTTGACAACTCAAATCAAACTGAATTACTTCTTACTCGCTGGCGCCGCTTTTATAGTTTACGCTGCATACTTCTAGGCTCTTCGATTTCCAGAACTTACTAGTTGTTTCGGCTACAAAATCGCCAGCCACAACTACGTGCACAAATTATTGCTCACTCTTGTGACAACTCAGATAAGATATATGCATGTGTTTGTGCATTGCCGCTCCGCTGCTCGTATACGTACATATGTGTGGACGCAATTATTTATTCGTTTATGTAGATACATAAAGATTGAATTATTGATGTGAATGTTTGTAGTTTACAGTCTCTCGCGCGCACATAGGCATATAAGTAAATGCATCTGTGTGTGACATCTCTCTGGGCTGCCTTATATATGTGTATACTTGATTTGATTATTAACGTAAATACTGCTTGGCATGGCCTTAGCATCGCATTAGTGATGGGATAATTTAGTGATGCTAATATCCGTGACAATATGCTTTACGCCAACTTCGAATCGCATCCGCAAGGCAGATGAATCTTCACTGAGAAGCTTTTCATTGCAGAAATACACTTGGAGTGCTTACCAAATCACTGCCGAGGGGCGACTCCGTTTAGGATAACTTGTTGCTCTTCCAAATTTTTGATGTTGCTTTGCCCAAGGCTTGAACCCAGTATTTTCAGTGTGTTAGTCGGAGCACGCTACCACGGGTCGTACTTACAAGGCAGCAATAGTAGATGTAGGAAGTATGGTCGAAACAAATGTCCTGCGTTCGCGAGGTCAATTACTTCAGCCGCAAGGGACGGCTGGGCTCTAAAGAGCTCCCTTTGCCAAGAAGACTGAGCTATTTCATAAAATAATTCCATAAACCTAACTAGAATTTTCCTCTTAAGTTCTATGGGCGCATTAAATTTATGCGAGCCTTTCCCAAAACATGTACACCACCTTATAAGGTGTCGTACTTGGATAGTCTCCAGTTACAGTGAGCTGTGCTAACATTTTATACCGATATAAAGTGTTTGCATTCGAAGTGACCTTTCAATTCTCATCATCATAGAAACATAAGTCTTAGTAAACTTTAGAACTTCGGCTGACTGCTTTTCGTTACCATCCGGTCAGCAGAATCTCGACACCGTGTGAAGTAAGCTGTTTGCTTAGCTGAATCAAAGGCAACTTGTCCAGCAAGAGGTAACAAGTGTTCGCCCGTGATGCTGTTTTGTTCTAGCACTCATAAGATTTTATCCTGCTTTACCTCCGCTTGACATTCCGAGTAAACATTTAACTCCTTAAAAGGGTGCTGCACTTAAAAGTCGTCGCCCAATCCAAATTTCTTGACTACTCCGAGGCAATGACGAAACACGTTCTTGTTAAGCTGCCTCAAAAATAGGCCTGCAGCGCCGTCGACAGTCGGTCTCAACGAATCATGAAAGGATATTTCCTGGAATTTACGGCTGCAAGACCGAATGATGATGCTGCAGCTAATCAGCTACAAAAAATCGTCAGAGATCTCTGGAGTAACACAGCATTTATGCTATCGGACCGCATTGGAAAGGCTAATAGATTTAACCAGTTGGGGTTCCTCTAAGGAGTAACTAGTATCCGAACAGAACCTGCAAATGGTGATAGTACGCTGTCTGACGCCTGTGCAATCGAAACGTCAGGAGCAACTAGAGTGAACATATGGTAGGGATTCAAGGGGTTGATAAGCGCAATACAAAGCTTTATAGCTTCAAAACTTTCTCAACCCAATTGTCAACCTAACCTACGCAAGGGGAATCCTGTTACAAATATGAATGTATCATACACGGGCTAGTACTTTAATGGTGTTTTGTTACCAGAATGTACCGGGTCTATATCCGGCAAAGGACCATCAACATCGATAACACTCCCCAAAGCCTTCGGGGAGTGTGTTTATCGTTAATACAACAACAACAGAGTGAGCATAAGGACCGCTTACTGTCGGGCCTCCTTTGAGGAACTTTTAGAAAAATAATTGACAGATTTTGACAAAAAATCGAAAACTATTCTATAACAATCCAATAACTTCCCGATAAAAATCGATAGCTCATCCATAACCTCTATTATCGATAGCAGGTTTATACCACTTTGATAACAAATGAATAACGCGTCGATAACAAATGGATAACACCACCATATCCTGTCGAAACTATTTGACAACACGCCATCCGGTTTCGGTTTTGATTTCTAATATTTCCCTTCCTCTGCCCTCCTTTTCTTTTTCCGTTTCCTATTATTTCCTTTACTCTTTTTTTAATTTACTTCCCTTTACTTTCTTTTCCTTTCCTTTCATTTCCTTTCCTTTCCTTTCCTTTCCTTTCCTTTCCTTTCCTTTCCTTTCCTTTCCTTTCCCTTCCTTTCCTTTCCTTTCCTTTCCTTTCCTTTCCTTACCTTTCTTTCCTTTCTTTTCCTTTCCTTTCCTTTCATTTCGTTTCCTTTCTTTTCTTTTCTTTTCTTTTCTTTTCTTTTCTTTTCTTTTCTTTTCTTTTCTTTTCTTTTCTTTTCTTTTCTTTTACTTTCCTCTCGTTTGCTTTCCTTTGCTTTCCTTTCCTTTCTTTTCCTTTCCTTTCCTTTCACTAAACTTGCCTGTGCTTGACTTTACTTTACTTGCCCTACCTTACCCCAATTTGCTGTCTGATTTCGTTCAAATCAGCGCTACAACGTACACGTTTTCACACTACGCTACAAAGCAGTGATTACACCTATTTCTTACATTTCATTTCACTCGTATAGCATAAAAATTCTAAAGATTACGCTAACCCTTACACCTACCCTACGCTTACATTGTGAACTCCCATATACCGTGAACAAAACCACTTACAAGACTCATAAAGGGAAGTGGACACCTCACCGATGTTATTAAGTAATTGTGTTATTACATTTCGTTGCTGAAATCACATGTCTAACCAATTACTGGGTATCAGTGCACAACGCAGCGTTACCCAGCTCTAATTTTGTGTAAAATCGCATTTGAACTAATAAATACATACTTACCCATGTGTATATACAGACATGTGTACACATAGGTTTAGTAAAATATTTATCTGTGTAGTTATCATTCGTTGTTTTTATTGTACAAGTAGTTATTCGGCATCGTTAACTCATTAATTACGTGTATGAATGCTCTGCTACCTACACACACACAATTTGATTACTCCACTTTCGTCTGGCACGCGCCGAAAGTATTCCAAGTGGTATTTTGAATTTAAGAAGTCTCAACATATTGCTTCTCTATCGGGGACATAATACAGTTAAAGAATCATCATTGTCAAAAAAATAGTCATCACTGCTATATATGTAGGTTTCATTGATCGAACTAATTTGAAATAAATATCGTTCGAACAGCTTGCATTTGAACCAGCGACCATTTATTTATGGGTCTTGCACTATACTATTTACATATAGCTGCAATGGTTTCCTTACTTTGTTCACGGTAAACTCGTATGTTACGAAAATCACATTATCTATAATCGTGGTTTCAATAGACTCAAAACACGCTTTAGAAGGGAACGAAAGACTCAAGACACGAACTTTTATTCATAACTTTATTAGTTATGTTTATTGAAATTTTTAAAATATTGATACACATTAGAGAAAAATTACAAAGTTTACAAACGGCGATGGTAACTAGGAGATGTATTTGCATTTCACTTCATCAGCTAGCTTATCGGGAGCTGAGGATTGAACTCGAAATCTCCAACATTCATACTTTATACTAGTGTAAAGGCAGATGCCCTTACACACTCAGCCAGATGAATGCCCCGCTGCTCGCTTTGCAATTGGTCTCCAAGTGTTGCCTTTTTGTTGTTTTCTTATCGACTGGTTACAGATGCGTCAACGAAATATTGAAATTTTATCTGTTTTTGTTTCATAACAAATCGATTAGTCTTTGATAAGACGTTGATAACAATTCCATAGCACTCCGGTGATAAATCGATAACTCTTCGATAGAAAATCTAAAACGACAATAAAAAATTAAAACACTGCTATAAAAAATCCATAATATTTCGATATCAAATCTATAACTTTGTATAATACGCCGATAAAAAATCTATATCTTTTCGACAACTTTTTGATAACAAATCTAATCTTTTTTATAGTTTTCGATAAGATATCGATAAATGTTTGACAACAAATCCATTACTTATTAAGAAAAAAACGATAACATTTCGAGAAACAATCTTTAACTTTTCAATAATATTCTACAAATTTTCGATAAATAATCGATAACTCGTCGTGAAAAATCTATAATTAATTGCTGACCTTTCTAACAAATTTTTAACACTGCGATAATTCGTCTATACCTCGTTGCCAATCCACCTACATATAACAAACCGATAACTAGTCGATAAGAAATGAATAATACTCCCATAAACCTTCGATAACGACCGATAAGAAACTGTTAACAATTCGATGACAAATTAATTACATGCTGTTCGGTTTCGACTTATGTATGTATAATATTACCTTTTCTCTCCTCTAATTTTATTTTTTCCTATTTTTCGCTTCCTTTTCTTTTCTTGCATTTCCTTGCCTTGATTTGCTTTCTGCTTTTGTTCATATTAACTACCACGTATATTGTTCCAACATTACGCTAGCGTGTTGTGACTACGCCAACTCTTACGTTTTATACTCCTCCATATAGCTAATTATCCATAGTTCCATAGAGTACTTTTACGCTTACTTGTACTTCACGATTACCTTCTGTATTCTCTCATATCGTGAGCAAAGATGTTTAACTTCAAAAAGGGCTCTGTACATTTGAACAGAGCCACATGTCGACATATATTTTGACGTGATGAACTCGTGTTTGAGGTCTAATTATCTCGTACACCTCCCAAATTTCTCGTACTTTGCTAAACACCGTTAATAATCGACACGCAAAATAAATGCCGATAGATGAGTTTGGTCAAATTAACATACTACTTTCTTATTTTTTGTGAGCAAATGTAATTATTAAAAGACGAGTCAGTCGACAGGCATACATACTAGACCGGGTCAAATTGTAATTATAAGTAATTTTTTTGAAATTTTTTTTCTACTAAACCGAATTCGAAAAAAGAAAAACTGTCCGAATGGAAGTTGTTGGAAATATTCTGAACTTATTTTAGCTGTAAAAAAAAAAATTTTTTTTCCATAAGAAATATGTTAAAAATGATAATATAGTAGTTAAAAGTTCATTTTAAGCTAATTTCTCATAATTTAAGCCTAATATCTCTCCTAAAATTCAAACACACTACAGATTTTAATACAGATTCTGAAATGTACGTAAAATTCCTTTAAAGTAAGCCCAATATGATATTTTTCCTATAATTCCAGGCCAAACCCTGTATTCATATGGCAAAATATCTATTTTGCAAAAGTCGGGGGCTCGAAATCGGACTTACAGCCATGGTGTCTTCAACAATTTTTCTCAGAATTATCTGTAGGTTACGTTTTTGCTATAATCCGCTCTAATACATTCATATCTGCGCATGTACAAACTAATCAACATACTCGTCTAATATGACATATCTATAGTTACTGTAGACCGATACACCTGAATTAATAAAAAAATTTTCTATTCTGCTTTTACCATAAGGAGGCATAAAAACCAGGCAAACATGAATGGGCGAACGGGTTTCTTCTTCCATCCGCTTTAGATTGGCGATAACACAATTCACAATTTGTGGCGCCTCATTTTGCACGCAGATCTAACACGGCATGGCGCTTAAGTTGCAGGTTACCGCCGCACCGTACGTACTACAGTTTGTATTCTTTGCTACATAACACAAGACGCTTCCTTTAAATGTTGACTCAAAAAAAAAAAACTCAGTTGCTCGCTTGTTATATGACTTGTGCTTTTTGTGCTAATTTTTCTTGATCCCAAGTAAAAGTGTTGCTTCGTATAGTTGCCAACCAAACCGTTATATGTAGCAGTGCATGTTTTCTGTTTATTAATTTCTCACTTCAAATTCGCTACAAAAAAGAAGTTGTAGCTGCGGTGTAGTCTTTTCGAGACATACCACATTCAGCGGGCTAACAACTATTCTTGATATTCACTCTTACTTGAATAAGTGATGCTCACAGAGTATATTAAGTTTGATTGGATAACGGTTGGTTGTACATATATAAAGGAATCGAGATAGATATAGACTTCCATATATCAAAATAATCAGGATCGAAAAAAAATTTGATTGAGCCATGTCCGTCCGTCCGTTAACACGATAACATGAGTAAATTTTGAGGTATCTTGATGAAATTTGGTATGTAGGTTCCTGAGCACTCATCTCAGATCGCTATTTAAAATGAACGATATCGGACTATAACCACGCCCACTTTTTCGATATCGAAAATTTAGAAAAACCGAAAAAGTGCGATAATTCATTACGAAAGACCGATACAGCGACGAAACTTTGTAGATGAGTTGAACTTATGACGCAGAATAGAAAATTAGTAAAATTTTGGACAATGGGCGTGGCACCGCCCACTTTTAAAAGAAGGTAATTTAAAATTTTGCAAGCTGTAATTTGGCAGTCGTTGAAGATATCATTATGAAATTTGGCAGCAACGTTACTCCTGTTACTATATGTACGCTTAATAAAAATTAGCAAAATCGGAGAAGGACCACGCCCAATTAAAAAAAAAAAAATTTTTTAAGTAAAATTTTAACAAAAAATTTAATATATATATAAGTAAATTATGTCAACATTCAACTCCAGTAATGATATGGTGCAACAAAATACAAAAATAAAAGAAAATTTTAAAATGGGCGTGGCTCCGCCCTTTTTCATTTAATTTGTATAGGATACTTTTAACGCCATAAGTCGAACAAAAATTAACCAATCCTTTTGAAATTTGGTAGGGGCATAGATTTTATGACGTTAACTGTTTTCTGTGGAAATGGGCGAAATCGGTTAATGCCACGCCCAGTTTTTATACACAGTCGTCCGTCTGTCCTTCCGCATGGCCGTTAACCCGATAACTTGAGCAAAAATCGACATATCTTTAATGAACTTAGTTCACGTGCTTACTTGAACTCACTTTATCTTGGTATGAAAAATGATCGAAATCCGACTATGACCACGCCCACTTTTTCGATATCGAAAATTACGAAAAATGAAAAAAATGCCATAATTCTATACCAAATACGAAAAAAGGGATGAAACATGGTAAGGTAATTGGACTGTTTTATTGACGCGAAATATAACTTTAGAAAAAACTTTATAAAATGGTTGTGACACCTACCATATTAAGTAGAAGAAAATGAAAAAGTTAATAAAAACACTTAAAATCTTGGCAGGTATTACATATATAAATAAATTAGCGGTATCCATCAGATGATGTTCTGGGTCACCCTGGTCCACATTTTGGTCGATATCTGGAAAACGCCTTCACATATACAACTACCACCACTCCCTTTTAAAACTCTCATTAATACCTTTAATTTGATACCCATATCGTACAAACTCATTCTAGAGTCACTCCTGGTCCACCTTTATGGCGATATCTCGAAAAGACGTCCACCTATAGAACTAAGGCCCACTCCCTTTTAAAAATACGCATTAACACCTTTCATTTGATACCCATATCGTGCAAACAAAGTCTAGAGTCACCCCTGGTCCACCTTTATTGCGATACCTCGAAAAGGCGTCCACCTATAGAACTAAGGCCCACTCCCTTTTAAAACACTCATTAACTCCTTTCGTTTGATACCCATATTGTACAAACGAATTCTAGAGTTACCCCTGGCCCACCTTTATGGCGATATCTCGAAACGGCGTCCACCTATGGAACTAAGGATTACTGCCTTTTAAAATACTCATTAACACCTTTTATTTGATACCCATATCGTACAAACACATTCTAGAGTCACCCCTGGTCCACCTTTATGGCGATATCTCGAAACGGCGTCCACCTATGGAACTAAGGATTACTGCCTTTTAAAATACTCATTAACACCTTTTATTTGATACCCATATCGTACAAACTCATTCTAGAGTCACCCCTGGTCCACCTTTATGGCGATATTTCGAAACGGCGTCCACTTATAGAACTAAGGCCCACTCCCTTTTAAAATAATCATTAACACCTTTCGTTTGATGCCCATTTTGTGCAAACAAATTCTAGGGTCACCCCTGGTCCACCTTTATGGCGATATCTCGAAACGGCGTCCAACTATGGAACTAAGGATTACTCCCTTTTAAAATGCTCATTAACACCTTTCTTTTGATACCCATATTGTACAAACAAATTCTAGGGTCACCCCTGGCCCACCTTTATGGCGATATCTCAAAACGGCGTCCACCAATGGAACTAAGGATTACTCCCTTTTAAAATACTCATTAACACCTTTCATTTGATACCCATATCGTACAAACGCATTCTAGAGTCACCCCTGGTCCACCTTTATGGCGATATCTCGAAAAGGCGACCACCTATACAACAACCACGACTCCCTTTTAAAACCCTCATTAATACCTTTAATTTGATACCCATATCGTACAAACACATTCTAGAGTCACCCCTGGTCCACCTTTATGGCGATATTTCGAAACGGCATCCACCTATAGAACTAAGGCCCACTCCCTTTTAAAATACTCATTAACACCATTCGTTTGATGCCTATATTGTACAAACAAATTCTAGGGTCGCCCCTGGTCCACCTTTGTGGCGATATCTCGAAACCGCGTCCACCTATGGAACTAAGGATTACTTACTTACTTAATTGGCGCTTAACCGTCTAAACGGTTATGGCCGTCCAACAAGGCGCGCCAGTCGCTCCTTCGCTCCGCCAACCGGCGCCAATTGGTTACACCAAGGTAGTTTAAATCGTTTTCCACTTGGTCCTTCCAACGGAGTGGGGGCCGCCCTCTACCTCTGCTTCCATAGGCGGGTTCCGATAGAAACACTTTCTTGGCCGGAGCATCATCTTTCATTCGCATAACATGGCCTAGCCAGCGCAGCCGCTGCGTTTTAATTCGCTGGACTATGTTGATGTCTGCTTATAGCTCGTACAGCTCATCGTTAAATCTTCTTCGGTACTCGCCATCGCCAACGCGTAGAGGTCCATAAATCTTTCGAAGAACTTTTCTCTCGAACACTCCCAAAGCCGCTTCATCTGCTGTTGTCATGGTCCATGCTTCTGCCCCATATAGCAGGACGGGTACGATAAGTGACTTGTAGAGTATGATTTTCGTTCGCCGAGAGAGGACTTTACTTTTCAATTGCCTACCTAGTCCAAAGTAGCATTTATTGGCAAGATTGATTCTTCGCTGGATTTCAGTGCTGATGTTGTTGCTAGTGTTGATGCTGGTTCCCAACGAACTACTAAGGATTACTCCCATTTAAAATACTCATTCACACCTTTCATTTGATACCCATATCGTACGAACGCATTATAGTCACCCCTGGTCCACCTTTATGGCGATATCTCGAAAAGGCGACCACCTATACAACAACCAAACTCTCTTTTAAAACCCTCATTAATACCTCTAATTTGATACCCATATCGTACAAACGCATTCTAGAGTCAACCCTGATCCACCTTTATGTCTATATCCCTAAATGGCGTCCACCTATAGAACTATGGCCCACCCCTTATAAAATACTCTTTAATGCCTTTCATTTGATACACATGTCATACAAGCACATTCCAGGGTTTCCCTCGGTTCATTTTCCTACATGGTTATTTTCCCTTATTCTGTCACCATAGCTCTCAACTGAGTATGTAATGTTCGGTTACACCCGAACTTAACCTTCCTTACTTGTTTCGATTAAAAAATACAAACTTATATCTTTCATAAACATTTTATTGTCACAATGTAATAATATCAATAAAATTACTATCTACATTTTTAACATGTCGTTTTCTACATTTGTTTTTGGCCAATTCATCAATATCGATTTGGTTCAATAAATCTGACCCAATGCAAAGTATATCTAACATCTTGTCATACCTAACGCTCTTGTCGCATTGTAGCTGATTCTGTTTAATTGCGAGAAGGATCTTTCGGCAGAACAATTTGTGAACATTAATGCTAAAAAAATCCGAAGAGCTATTCCTGCGTTAGGAAATACATACATAGGCTAATTGATCTTCCATTAGAATCTTATACAAATGACTATGAGGTTTTTGTGCATCAGTGTGTCTGGAGCTCACGTAACTTTGGAATTGTTTCATTTCAATGAAAAATTCTTCCAAATCTCTAAAATAAAAGCGAACTAATTTATTTATAGCTTCGTGGAGAAAAGTTGATGAGAAATTCAAATCTCTCTGAAACTTCCATATACACTTTCGCACGCCGTTTGATTCACTGTGAAGATTGTCGATGATTTTACGACGAGTACGTTTTACGATTTCTGTATAACCTACACCAGGAAATAATTGTTTTGTTTTTTCTCGAAATCATTGAACTTTTCACGGAATGAAACTAAACTCTTTTTAACAATCCGTACAAAAAACCACACGTTTGCAAATCTGCTTTTTCACTTTGCAATGATTTACTTACTGAACGCATAGCAGTCAAAAGAGAATTCCGTAAAATCAACATGAAATCAAATTCTAATTTTTGCATTTTATTCGCGATACACGTCGCCTCATAACGAGTATCAGTATTTTGTGATTCATCATCAGCAATGATCTGTAGAGCCTCTAATATGATATAAAATGCATCGTAAACTGCATTCGTCGCATTCGAATGTGCTTCCCAGCGTGTAGTTGAAAATGTCTTCCAAGTTTTCTCATTGTTTTGTTTTATTTTTTAATACGCTCCAACGATAGGTGGAAGCGGAAAAAATTATATAATGTCTGCAATTATATAATGGCGAAAAAATATACTGCATAAAAACAGCTCTTCGCAGCATGCTCTCCAACCAAATTAAGGGAATGCGCGGAACAGGGAACATAAATCGCATTCTCATTCAAACGCACTTGCTTGGACACCTTTATACTTCCCGGACATCTTTAATGCGTTGTCATATTATTGTCCTCTACAATTTTGAATATCTAAACCACAGTCTTCAGTAAGAAAGTTTAAAGTTTGATTCGCTAGACTTTCACCAGAATGACCTTCAAACTGAAGGAAAGCTATAAACCTTTTTTATTATTCAATATATTCTCCTTTCACTTCGATACACTTCTTTGCACACTCATAAAATTTGTTAAATGAGTCGGAAATGTCCTTTTTAGGAACTTTGTCTAGTTTGTCGGTCATCGCCTTTTGAACGCAGTCAATTGAGTTTTATTTATTTGTGTAAAATTTATTTTCAGTGCTGATAGTATTTTTTTTCACTCTCTAGAATTTTCTGTTTGTAAGAAAATTTTAGAAGTCTTTTTCATTTTTCGGGGGCCCTCTAAAATCGGGGGCCCCAAGCATTTGCCTATTCTGCCTACCTGTTAATCCTGCCCTGTGTGTAAGCGTAGTCCTTGGAAGTGATATGCTATACCAGGAATGTAGAATGTAAGTGTAGTCACTGTTCTAATCTGTCACTGCAGTGTAATGTGAGAAAAATTAACGTGGTAGACTTGACATGAGCGGAATCGGACAGGAAATCCATTAACGATGATAAGTGCGTTTTTATGAAAAAGAAAGTGAAATGAAAAACAAAAGGAAACGAACAACCGAGCAACAATGCATGGTAAGGCAAGGCAAGGCAATAAAGGACAGGAAGGTAAAGAAAATGAAAGGAAAGGAAAGGAAAGAAAAAAAGAAAAGCAGGGGAAATAAAGATTATAAGTCAAAGTCGATGCCGACACCGGACAACGTGTTATCAATTTGTTATCGAAGTGTTGACCCTTTGGTATGTGAGCGTTATTGAATAGTTATAGGCGAGCTATCGATGTGTTATAAATTTGCTATCAACGACAAAAGTTTTCAAAGAGTTATTGATGTTTTATCGAAAAGTTCTCGGTTTGTTTTTGGAAAGTTATAGACTTAGTTGTTATCTAAAAGTTATTGATAGTCCATCGAAAAAAATTAGCGATTTGTAATCTGAAAGTCTACTATTTGTTATCAGAGTATTACCCATTTATTATCGCCTTGTTATCGATTTGTTAAAAAATATCGGTTTGTTATCGAAAAAATATCGATTTGCTGCCGAATTTTTTTGGAATTTATGTTTTGCGTCATAAAACCAATCCACCTACGAAATACGTTTTTGAATTAGCTTATATTTTCCATTTCTCAAAATTTGCGATATCGAAAAAGTGGGCGTGTTATGGCCCGATTTCGCTCACTTTCAATACCAATCTATTCTGGTCCAGATAAGCCCATGTACAGAATTTGGTGAAGATTTCTCAATATTTGCTCAAGTTATTCTGTTAACGGATAGACAGACGGACGGACGGACATGACTTAATAATTTTTTTTTTCGATACTTGTGATTTTGATATATGGAAGTCTATATCTATCTCGATTCCTTCATACCTGTACAACCAAGCGTTATCCAATCCATGTAAATATACTCTGTGTGCAAAGCACGCTGAGTATAAAAAGTTATCGGTTTGATAAAAAAAAGCTATCGATTTTTATCGGAGTGTTACTTATTCTCTATCAACCGCGACAGATAAAGTTTCACTAAAAATTTATAAGACATACATATATAGCCCGGCGACAAAAAGGCAATAAAAATTAAAAATACTTGGTGCCGATAATAATAACACGCCGTCGATAGTAAACCGGTAATAAAATTATAACTGAAAGGTATCAGTTGCTAAGATCAGAAACCGAAATTATTTGTTTCTGGTAAAGTTGCCTTTGTTGTTTACATCGAATTTCACGAGAACCAAGTACTTTTTTTTGGATATTATAAAAAAGATCGCCGACCTAAAAAATGTTTTAAAAAGTGAATAGTACTCGCCATTCGGATGAAGCCCGGGTGCCGAGAGAATCTTTTCATGCCAAAACACTGCAGAGAGGTAAACTCCGCCGCCAACAATGAGACCGAAAAAAACGGTAGTGGCATCTCTAGTCACCCTGTATCACTTCTGGGATGTAGTTACTTGTAGATATGTTTTCATTTCTGTGCTTCGCGTAAGCAAACAATTTAAATTGTAACAATCAAAATGCCAGTTCTTCCAGCTGGTAAAACGTGTCGATCCGAGAAAGTACTAAACTGTGGCAACATTAACAACATTCCTTCCAAGAAAATGTAGCTGGAAGTAAATTTATGATTATCATAGACTAAAAAAAAAAACGAAAGCTTTTAGGTTATTAATTTCGAAACTATAAAAGCTGGAATTCGCTTTTGAATCTTCATGAACGTGACCGAAATTTGGTAAATATTTTTATGTCCGCTTAACCTTTTTGCTTTGATTAATAATCGTAATCAATTTCACTCTCACTATTTCATGAAAGTGTCGCCATAACAGGAATACTACTTACTACATATGTAGTTGACAATGTGTTTTTGTAAGCAATCAGTGTTATTATGAAATTTGCATAAATTTAAAATACGCTACCCTTACTTAAACACACCGTTATATATTTGTATACACAATAGACTGGGTCGATTTATTAACCGATATCGCGCCATCGATTTTTCGAAAGGATTTGGGCTCAGGAAAAAAAGTTCCACTACGCATACCAAAAAAAAAATAATTTTCGAGCCTGCGAAATTTCATTTTTTTTTTCGACTTTGTTTCTTAAGGTTTTTTTCATGACCTACTAAAAAAATTTAAATTTGATTGTAAAATTTTCATGTATACCCTGTCCGACCCAAAATTGTCCGTTAAAAACGTTGTCGATAAGAGTTTTTTGAAAAAAAAAAATATATATATATTTATTGAAATATTGAAAAAACATATGAAAATTTTTTAGTAGGTCACGAAAAAAACCTTAAAAATCAAAGTTGAAAAAAGTAAAAAAAAAGAAAATTTCGCAGGCTGGAAAATTATTTTTTGGGTATGCGTAGTGGAACTTTTTTCCTGAGCCCAATTCCTATCGCAAAATCAATGGCGCGATATCCGTTAACTTTCGTCCATACAAATCGACCCAACCTAATACACATAAAAAATATTTTTTTCAAAAAACTGCTATCGACAACGTTTTTAGCGGACATTTTTGAGTCGGACAGCGTATACATATGAAAAAAACCTTAAAAATCAAAGTCGAAAAATAGTAAAAAAATGAAATTTCGCAGACTCGAAAATTATTTTTTTGGGTATGCGTAGTGGAACTTTTTTCCTGAGCCCAAATCCTATCGCAAAATCAATGGCGCGATATCCGTTAACTTTCGTCCATACAAATCGACCCACCCTAATACACAACTTTACCTTTCATAATATTACGAATTGCCTACTGTTTATCAAAATTGACATTTGTGCTGTCATATTATTACATTTGAATTTGCATTCGGAATTTCGATGTTTAACTTTCTGTTATTCTTCATTTATTTACAAAATGAGATTTAATTAAGCGGTTGCTTGGCCCATACCCATGCAGCTCTTTTTTTGTCGAATTTCACTAAGCAATGGTGACGGAATTCATGTACATATGTATGTTACTTAAGGCCGCGGCGCAATGACATTTTTCATAAAGATGCGCTTAACAAAAGCTTATGTATTCCAATAACATCGCCACAATCAACCAAGATGTTGCGTTTGTAAATATGAAGGAACTTCAGACTTGGCAATTGAAGTTTATTATGCGTTGCCCATTCACATACAAAATTTCGCGAAGCACTGTTATAAACATTATCCCTATACAACAAAAATACTTGCTAACATATTTTGTGTGGTATTGGATTGTTATATTGCAGTTTTTAATTGCGAAAATTGTTAGAAAATTTACCAACCAGTGGGAAAAATAATTTCACTTGCAAAGTGTGCCAACACCCTTAGTCAAAGCAAATGTCAAATTCTTCTTCTTATGCTTTGCTTGCAACAAAATTTTGGAGTTGGCTACTTTTCAATATCAGATGGCGCCAGTGACGCTCATTCTGCCGTTCTCCGTAAAAATACGTACAATCTACTCATAATGAATAAGCTTCTGTTAAACTAATCTATATGAAAAACTGCTTATGTGTCGGGGCTTTTACTTACCTTATTTGCGCTTAACCGTTTAAACCAATTGTAATTGTTGTTGTAGCAGTGTTTCGCTCCATTCAGTGGCATGGTTTCTAGGTGGGCCCACCTTAGTAGTGAAACAAATTTACTGTAGTAATCAAAAGTAATTTTAATCATAGATACAAATATAAACAATCATAATTTGTATGATTTAAATTTTTAAGGTTTCCCAGATAATTAATATTAATAGTACCTGGGCGACCGAGCTTTGCTCGGCAATCTTCGAGTATGCCGCATAACATACTTTGTTCTACATGTCATCGGAATTTACTCTTTCTAATGTGCGCTGCCGCTGATCCTCAAGCCGTTGGTATCTCTTCGATATTTTCAGTGGCCATGCGTATGAACGCACGTTGACGCAAATCCCCCAAACGCTACGTACGTTCCTCGAGTAATTCGTTAGCTAACCGTTGCGCCGTGCGGCAAAAATATGCATTTAAATATATTTTGCTAGAATTTGCCACGGTGCCTTGATATTGCATATCAATTTTATTAGCGTGTGTGAAATTATGAAACTTAAGTCGAATCATATGTAAGATTTTTTACTTTAATGTTCTCCTTTAAAGCTTTAATAGAATATGAGTAAGTAGAGTACTATTTCGTCTAACTACCCCAACCCTAAATGGCAACCCTACTCAAAAATGTTCCTATTGTAATGCGGAGTGAAATATCTTTCGTTTGATACCCATATCGGCATATCTCATGCTATTTTTTTTAATCCCAAATAGGTGGCAAAACCTTGTGAAACATTCTGAGTGGCTACACCTAGGTAGAAAGTCTTAAAAGGTGATACATTATCTCTGTTCCGAATTTCATTTAAAACGGTTGAGCCGTTCCCGAGATCGTTGGGCTATACGAATATACAAGAATTGCTCGTTTAAAGTTATAAGATAATGGTAAACGTTGAATTATGTCACTTTGAATACACGCCTAGCTTTACGTTCAGCAAATAATTCCATTGCAGAGTCCTAATTGATCAACGTCGCTACTGATCTTTCGATGTACAGAATTCAATAATTGTTCAGCATATCCTCAGCTACAGAAGCTCGGCGATATTTTTTTAACAATTTTCAACGAACTCATGACTCGTTCGGCACTAGCTGAACCGATAGGAAAAGTTAAGAACAGTCGAAATAAACTACAGCATTCAGAAACACTGTCCATCATATTACTTATAACTACAAACTTCAAATACTGTAATGAACTGTTGCCAGTAACATCCCCATTTTTTGTAAAATATATGTCAGTAAAAGCGACCCGTTCATTTTTCAAATCAGTAGTAAAAAACTCTTAGTACATCTTTGATAAAGTAATAACACAGTTTTTCAAATCATGCTGATCGAGATTTTTGAAAGTTTCAGGCATCAAAAAACTGAAAACGTTGTTTATTTCTTTGAATCCTTCAGCTCTTTCTTGCAGTTCGGTAGCCATTCAGACCAGTTCTAAATATTCCCTCGGAATTTGGTTCTCGCGGATATTTTTATTCCCGCGGAAAAATTCCTCCAATTCTTTTCTCCTAGGGAGAACAATAATAGGGGAATAGGAACTTCGAATTTTCGAGGTCAGTTGTTTTGTCAATTGAAATTTCGTTGCGCATTTCTTATTTTGTTTAAAAAATTTAAAAGTTTAATTATTGTTGCAAATTTGTTTGAAATTAAGAAATAAAATATAAACAATGCACAGTATTGCATTTCATGTGATATTCATTGAAATGAGTAATATATTGGTGCCACAGCAACATCAACAGAGAAGCATAAGAGGAAGAAGACGGCGGGATAACACAAATCTGCCGGAGTTACCTGCTTCCATTCAGCAACAAAGTCGAGTTGAACTTGTCTATCGTCATATGCCAAAATCTATTTAAGTCTTCTTAAAAAATCCTTGCGCAATTTCTGGATGGCTGCATCAAATATACCAAGAGCTCTTCCGTTGCTTATGATATACTTTTCGACTTAAAATAAAGAATATTGTGGTAGAATGTATGTGAAAGATGGTTCTTCCTTCAACTATTTTGATGCATTCCCTTCAATTTAACAAGTGAAAAACTCCTAAGAAATGGCAGAGAAATCTCCCTCTCACTCACATTCATAATACCTGTTTTTCTCCCATAACCGGTTTTTTGAACATTGTTCAGAATATAAGGAAAGGGAGAAGTGAAAAAATTCACAAGGAATTTTTATTTAGAATACGAGGAACGGGAGAAGGGAAGAAACTCGCACGGAATTTTTGTTTAGAATTGGGCTGATTGTGTCCAAAACTTCATAGTAGTCCATTCGATGTTTTGCATGGGATTCTAATGCTGAATCGGCAGTCTTCTCATCGAACATTTTCTTGACTATACGTATTCTGATAATGGGAAAATCAGCATTTTCCCAGCCCATTTCTAGTAATTTCTGCCTAGCTTTCATCACGAAATTTTCATACGTTCATTCATCTCTCAGATCTCTCGATTTTTTAAGGCCGTTGCCATGCACCGCTGTGCATTAATTAGATCGAGTTCCTTTTTTATACTCAGCTGAGCAGAGCTCACAGAGTATATTAACTTCGCTCGCATAACGGTACCCCGTAACGGCATAAACTAATCGAGATAGATATAGACTTCTATATATCAAAATGATCTGGGCGAAATTCAGGAAATTCAGAGAAGAAATTCATTTAGCCATGTCCGTCCGCCCGTCTGTCCGTAAACACGATAACTTGAGTAAATTTTGAGGTATCTTAATGAAATTTGGTGTGTAGGTTCCCGGGCACTCATCTCAGATCGCTATTTAAAATGAACAAAATCGAACTACAACCACGCCCACTTTTTCGATATCGAAATTTCGAAAAACCGAAAAAATGCGATAATTCATTACCAAAGATGGATAAAGCGAAGAAACTTGGCAGGATTGTTGAACTTATGACGCAGAATAGAAAATTAGTAAAATTTTGGACAGTGGGCGTGGCACCGCCCACTTTTAAAAGAAGGTAATTTAAAAGTTTGGCAAGCTGTAATTTGGCAGTCGTTGAAAACATCATGATGAAATTTGGCAGCAACTTTACTCCTATTACTATATGTGTGCTAAATAAAAATTAGCAAAATCGCATGACGAACACACCCATTTAAAAAAAAAAATTTTTAAAGTCAAATTTTAACAAAAAATTGAATATCTTTACGGTATGTAAGTAAATTATGTCAAAATTCATCTCCAGTAATGATATGGTGCAACAAAATACAAAAATAAAAGAAAATTTCAATATGGGCGTGGCTCCGCCCTTTTTCATTTAATTTGTCTAGAACGCCTTTAATGCCATAAGTCGAACAAAAATTTACCAATCCTTGTGAAATTTGGTAGGGGCATAGCTTCTATGACGGTAACTGTTTTCTGTGAAAATGGGCGAAATCGGTTGAAGCCACGCCCAGTTTTTATACACAGTCGACCGTCTGTCCTTCCGCTCGGCCGTTAACACGATAACCTGAGCAAAAATCGATATATCATTACTAAACTTAGTTCACGAACTTATCTGAACTCACTTTATCTTGGTATTAAAAATTGGCGAAATCCGACTATGACCACGCCCACTTTTTCGATATCGAAAATTTTGAAAAATGATAAAAATGCCATAATTCAAAAAGGGATGAAGAATGGTGATTGGATAGTTTTTTGACGCAAAATGTACATAACTTTAGAAAAAACTTTGTAAAATGGGTGTGACACCTACCATATTCAGTAGAAGAAAATTAAAAAGTTCTACAGGGCGAAATCAAAAGCCCTTGGAATCATGGCAGGAATACTGTTCGTGGTATTACATATATAAAGAAATTAGCTTTACCCGACCTATGATGTTCTGGGTCACCCTGGTCCACATTTTGGTCGATATCTCGAAAACGCCTTCACATATATAACTTAAAATACTCATTAACACCTTTCATTTGATACCCATATCGTACAAACACATTCTAGAGTCACCCCTGGTCCACCTTTATGGCGATATCTCGAAAAGGCGTCCACCTATAGAACTAGGGCCCACTCCCTTTTAAAATATTTATTAACACCTTTCATTTGATACCCATATCGTACAAACACATTATAGAGTCACCCCTGGTCCACCCTATATCCCGAAATGGCGTCCACCTATAGAACTATGGCCCATTCCCTTTTAAAATACTCTTTAATACCTTCCATTTGATACCTATGTCATACAAACACATTCCAGGGTTACCCTAGATTCATTTTCCTACATGGTTATTTTCCCTTATTTTGTCTTCAAAGCTCTCAGCTGAGTATGTAATGTTCGGTTACACCCGAACTTAGCCTTCCTTACTTGTTGTAATTGAATTTGGACAGAATTGATTGCGCTAAGAACTGAATGCCGCCATAACAAGTATAGTAAAAATAACCAGTTCATACAACGATTGAGTTTTGATTATATCTTCCCCAGATTCTCCGACTCTTGAAATTTCATTCTCCAGGCGGTTAACGATGCATTAAAAATTTTAATTCGAGATGCCCAACGTGTTGTACTCAATCCTTTATCGTGTAGTATCCTTACACCAGTGACAGATTCCTCACCAATTCGATCATAAGATGCGTCCTCTCCAGATTTATTAGCTAAACCAAATATTTTTTTCTTCATTCTTTTAGAACCTTGATGCCAAAATCGTCAGGAACTTTCGTTCTTTTTCAAAATTTCTTCTCACCATCGATATGAGTGAGCGAAATATACAAAAATGCTTTCAATTGTGGCGAAAAAAACTTTGATTGACGAAGTTGCATATTTTTTCTGCTGCATGAATCAAAACCAAGTCCTTATATGAGTTAACCGGGGATCGCCCGTATCGCTTTAAATGTATGAAAACATTTATTTCAAGCAATTTTTAATTTTATAATTTATTTAATAATTTGTGAAAAATTTAAACAACGTGACATCAGGACGGACAAGGCGACAGCTGTTTCGATACGGGCAATCGCCGGTTAACTCATATAAGTAGACAACATTTGGTTAATTCGTTGTAGTTCTATAAATAGAACAAAAACAACAACAAATACCAAGTTTCTCTGAAAACCGCCTTACAAACAGGCATAACTTCAACACATAACTACATACGAATTATGTAATGTGTGGAAGATAATATATGCGAAGAAGGCAATTGGGAAAAACTTTACAACAACTAAGGCATGACGTAGCTGAATGCCTTTATAACAATTTCAACTATCGTAGGACTGCGGGTTCGACTCCCACTCCCGGGAGAAAAGGCTTTGAAGAGATTTACAAGGTATAATCGAAACAGCTGTCGCCTTGTCCGTCCTGATGTCACGTTGTTTAAATTTTTCCCAAATTATTAAATAAATTATAAAATTAAAAATTGCTTGAAATAAATGTTTTCATACATTTAAAGCGATACGGGCAATCCCTGGTTAACTCATATAAGTAGACAACATTTTGTTAATTCGTTGTAGTTCTATAAATAGAACAAAAACAACAACAAATACCAAGTTTCTCTGAAAACCGCCTTACAAACAGGCATAACTTCAACACATAACTACATACGAATTATGTGATGTGTGGAAGATAATATATGCGAAAAGAAGGCAATTGGGAAAAACTTTACAACAACTAAGGCATGACGTAGCTGAATGCGTTTATAACCATTTCAACTATGAGGTGGGTTTTGTCGAAGGCTGAAGTAGCACTCAGTCAATCCAGGGTCAAGTAGAGGTCCCACAAACCCCCACTTAATAAGAACACAGTTGTTATGTGTTAATGACGAATACACGCACACACACGGCTTGACGGGTAGTGAAGGCAGCAGCTTTCTGTGCAAAGATGGCGGGGGAGGGAGGCGAGCGGCGGATAACGGTCGTTGTACTAGCAGAGAGGTCGGTGCGGCGGTCGAACGGCGGTAGGATCAGCACGGTGGCCGGACGGCGGACAGTATTAGCGGACAGATTTGTACAGCGGTATGCAGTGGAGGGATTAGCACGGCGGCTGGACGGCGGACAGTATTAGCGGACGGATGGATGTAGTGGTATGGACGTAGTGACGGTACCAACGAGCTGGTTGGACGGTGGTGAGGTAGCAGCGGCTAACGGTCGTCGTAGCAGCGGCGCAACGGCGGTAGGATAGCAGGCGGCCAACGGTCGTCGGAGCAGTAGCGCAACGGCGGTAGGATAGCGGGCGGCCAACGGTGGTCGGAGCAGCGGCGCAACGGTGGTTGGAGCAGCGGCGCAACGGCGGTAGGATAGCGACGGCAACAACAGGGCGACGGAGCGCGTACCAGTGGCGTGGCCAAGGCGAGGTGGCGGTGCAAACGTTCTACTTGGTTACCTTTTCGGGGGGTTACCAGTAGCGGCGGTTGCGGGTGGCGGCTTCCCGTGATGACGCTGTCCCAGTGGTGGCAGCGGGGGGACCTGCGAGGAATGAATCAGAGTTGTGGTTAATGCCGGTCCGGCAGCTGGACACCACCGCTTCCATGCCCGCACGAATGCAGGGCTGGACGCGGAGTTGTACCAGCAGGAATTCCGAAGGCCGATCCATGGGCTGAGGGGGAGTGCACCTTACGGAACAGCGGTAGCCCCTTTAGCTGCTGGACCGGTCGACGGCCGGGCCGGGGTGGAGGGGAAAAGGGCCGGATGGTCATAAGGCGGCAAGCCCCACGCTACGCAGCTGCCGAAGGAAGGGGCGGGGTAGCCCTAAGGCGGCGGGCCCCCGCTTACTTAGCTGGGACACGGGCGAGAAAACCATAAAGGCGACGACCCGTTGTCCCCGCAAGCAAGGGGTGACCAGTGCCAAGGCAGCACCCCTTCTACTCAGCTAGTCAGGAGGAGTGACTGGGTTGCTTAATAAAGCAACCACTTCCTCTGACTAACCTGCGAGGAATGAAGTAACAACAGCCAATTCATTCTCTTTTATACTGCTTCTGCTATGATGCGAGTGAGAAATGAACCGTTAATTGGGTACTTCAGTTTGCCATTTACTGTGAGTTGGCGTGCCGTGTGCATATTATTGTTATCGCCAAATGCTATTCGCATGCATTGGTATGTAGCTGCTGATGTTGGCTACCTGTTAATGTACTATGTATGTATACTCTCAGGCGTAGGTGAAAAAGGGTTAGAGTGGGGGTCTCAGGCGTAGGAGTAAAAGGGTTACAGTGGGGGTCATACTATTGTAACACTACGTTACACAACTATCGTAGGAGTGCGGGTTTGACTCCCACTCCCGGGAGAAAAGGCTTTGAAGAGATTTACAAGGTATAATCGAAACAGCTGTCGCCTTGTCCGTCCTGATGTCACGTTGTTTAAATTTTCCCAAATTATTAAATAAATTACAAAACCAAGTTCATTTGATGGCTGGGACAGGGACTATGCCGTAGAAAAGATCCATCGCCGTAGTCGAGAAAGTCTTTTAATTTCACTTGAAAACCTCTACTACCCACAGACATGACAGGGGAACCGTCATAACTTTGAGCACAAAGATATTTTTTCTCAAAATTAAATTTTTCAAACAAGATTGCTGCGATTTCATTGCAAATGGACGTTGCATCTCCTTTTTTCAATCGTATAAAGCACAGACAACTCTCTTTGATTACAACTTTAGGAGAGTTTGAAATATCTCTGTTAATCACAACATTTCTTACCAAAATAGCCATTTGATCTAAATTGTTATTTAGGGCCAAATTATGTGTAACGCCTACATAAAAATTTTATAGTAAGATTACTAAGTAAGCCTGGGACAACCCAAAGAGGGTGTCAATGTGGAGGAACTGGAGGAGTCGAATGAACTCCTAACAAAGGCGCGTATGACTGCGTATAACAAGGCTTGCCCTCTAAGAAGATTTAGGGGAAAAGCAAAGCCGACATGGTGGAGCAATGAGCTGGTTCTTCTAAGAAGACAGGTAAAAGAAATGTTTAAGCTCTCAAAGACCGCGGAAAGCGAAGCGTGTCGGGACGAGTGCAGGGATCTACTGAAGATCTACAAGCGTGAAATTTCCAAGGCGAAGAGAATCTCATGGAAAAGTTTCTGTACGGACATAGAGTGCTCCAGCGAAACAGCACGGTTGAAAAAAGACCTAACAAGGGGAAACATAGCCCAGGGAGTAATAAAGAAAGAGAACGGGGAATGGGCACGTAATAGTGAGGAACCCCTTGATGTGCTTTTCGACACACGGGGGACGGCTTAGAACAGCCAGCAGACATCACTCACACTTCAATCACGGAGCGGGAAGGACCGGGCTTGGTGACCCGTACCGAGATCGAATGGGCAGTGATGTCGTTTTCTAAGTTTAAATCGCCGGGTCCAGATGGTATATTCCCGGCCATGCTACAAGTTTCAAGTACGGCGGTCGTGGAATGGCTTAAAATAATATTCGATGGGTGCATAAGGCTGAATCATGTACCGCACTCTTGGAGAACTGCTCGTGTAGCTTTCCTATCAAAGACGGGGAAGATCGGTCACGTGTATGCCAAACATTATAGACCCATTAGCGTAACATCATTTCTACTCAAGACCTTTGAGAGGCTAATAGATGTGTACATAAAGTCCAACGCGGCTGAAAAGCTGCTCTCCACAACACAGCAAGCGTACACCAAAAGCAAGTCGGTAGACACCGCATTGAATAGGGTGGTAATAAGGATAGATAAATCCTTGGTATATAAGGAATATGCTCTAGGAGTCTTCTTGGACATTGCCGAGGCTTTCAATAATGTTTCTAAATGGGCGATTATGGATGGCCTTAATTACATTAAAGTACATCCAGCCTTAACCAGATGGATCGGCTGCATGTTAAATTGCAGGAAGATTACATCACAATGGGGATCGTACGCGGCCACCTCAGCTGTGGACGCTGGTCATCAATCAACTGCTCAGTCGATTCGATGAGGGACCCGTAAAACTTACGGCTTACGCAGATGACGTAGCAATTGTCATAAGTGGAAATTGCCTTCCAACGATTAGTTCTTTGATGGATCGCGCGCTTCGGGATATTCATACCTGGACATTTATTGTCGGGTTGAAAGTCAATTCGGAGAAGACGGATATGGTCTTGTTTACAAAGAGGTACAATGTCCCAAATTGGACCAGGCCTAAGTTAGGAGGGATGACCTTACGCTGTCATGGAAACTCAACGAGGATGAGAGGGTGAAGAAAGCCTCAACGGCACTTTATGCATGTAAAAGAATGCTGGGGTGTACGTGGGGCCTATCGCCCTCTCTTTCTCATTGGGTTTTTACAGCGATTGTAAGCCCTACGCATGCGACACCATTTCATTTTTATTCATCGGGATTAACCTCATTACATGGGGTGGAACGGTTGAGGGCCTATTTCTGAGGAGGGCCCAGTCGGTAATGTTCCTTTTGCCGCCCGTTAAATCCGCGACTGGCTCCATCCAATTGGTGCGACCGATTACAAATTGTCATCAATGTCCTCTAACGGGAGTCCAAGGAAACTTGCCATTTCAACAGGAGTGAACCATAGTGAGAGGAGTGTCAGAGGCGTTGGTTCAACATTACAACTGAAGAGATGGTTGGAGTCATGTAGGGACGCATTGCAAGCAGGACATATATTTCATATGTAGGGATTGATTCTGGATAGGTAAAAGTTTAGCCTGTTACAGTATCCAGATCGAAGTTGAGCTAGGGTGACGCGGTTTCCATAGGAAGAGTGCGTTCCTCTTCTGCAAACTCTGGGTATTTTTCTTTAAGGACTGGATTCGCGTACATAGAGGTCCGACGGCTGTTTGTAGATATCACTGAGGACCTGCTTGTACTTTTTTGCTTCATACGGCTGTGTTCTCAGGTGCCGTATTTCCTCATAATGATTACGGAGATGGCCCCTTAAGCCCCTGGGAGGTGTACCCTCATCAATCAGATGTCTGTTGGGATATCCAGGTTTCTGGGTATTCAACAGAAACTGTTTGAGCATTTCATTGGGGAGTACACTCGCCTCATTGTGTAGGTGATGATCTGGGAACATAAGAAAACAGCCCCTAACGGTTGTGAGGGCAGTATTTTGGCAGGCCTGTATTTACTTCCAGTGAGTAACCTTTAGGCTTGGCGACCATATCGGGGACGCATAAAACACGAGGAAGCTCGTAGCAGGGCATAAAAAATGATATCACTTTTTTTAGCTACGGCTCTGCTCCATCCTCTGCTCTTGTTAAGAGCCTGTGTCATAGCAAACAAGAAAGGTCCGGAGTTATAACGCATTTTCAATCACTGGTTTAAAAGGTTATGGCCGTCCAACAAGGTGCGCTACTCGTTTCTTCGTTAACTGGCGCCTAAATCGTTTTCCACTTGGGCCTTTCAGCGTAAGGGGGCGTAGCGGCTGTGTTTTAATTCGCTGGACTGTTTTGATATATGCGCAAAGCTCGTGCAGCTCATCATTTAGCCTTCTTCGGTACTCACTGCCACCAACGTGTAGAGGTACGTAAATCTTTCGAAGAACTTTGCTCTCAAACACTCTCAGAGGTGCCTCATCAGATGTCAGTGTCTATGCTTCTGCTACATATATATTGGGAGGGGTACGATCAGTTACTTGTATAACACGATTGTCGTTTGCCAAAGGAGCACGTTACCTGTAAATTGCCTACTTAGTCGCTGGATTTCAAAGCCGATGTTGTTTGTGTTAATGCTGGTTCCCAAATAAATGAAGTCTTTTAAATATTGATGATTTTTGATAGCCTTGTAAGTACTTATTATTGTAAAAAATTTAATGAGCTGATAGGCCTTAGTTAAATAAAACACCATATTTAAAGTTGTGTTTTAGTTTTACTTCGTCGATATTTCGATTTCAGTCTGAAATCATCTTCAGGACTGTCAAACACAAATAGAAAAAAGGACTATTAGAATAATATTCTATTTTGCATATAGGTATATAATAAAGGAACTTACACATATGACTATGTTTGATCGACTGATCAGATGTTCAAAAATTAAGTATAATAAAGCATAAGAACGAAAGTAAACAATAGAAAATACCGCAAGTGTAAACAAATTTTTGCAATAACAATAATACATAGGACAAAGAACAATAAGACAGAAAAAAATGCATGAGCCATAACTATGGTGTTTAGTTGTTGTCATTGGATAGATTTTTAGCGGTATGTTGGCTGGACGCTGTTTGAATTTGCTGAGCACCGTGAAGCTTGCACAGCATTTTGTCGTTGTTTCAGCAATAGATGTCGATAAGCATATGCACATTGGTCGGTGTCGCTTTTAAAATTCATTCTCTTATCATTAGGTGTGCTCATAATATGGAGCATTTCCAAAGTAAAACGCTTATTATAATGTTTCTCAATATCCAAAATAGAAACATTTTTGAAGTCAGGATAGTGACCAGTATCCTTACAATGCGCTGTCAAGGCCGTCTTATTGCCCGAAGCATTGTTTCTAAGCTTTATATTGGACTTATGACCGGAAATCCTTGTCTTTAGCTTTAATTTGGTTGTCCCTACATATACCTTATCGCATAAGTGGGACCCGTCACCGTTGCATGGAATTTTATAAATGATGTTGGATTTCTCATCTTTCGAGATTCTGTCTTTAGTATTGCTGTAAACCTGTCGTAACGTATTGTTATATGTGAACGCTAGTGTAATTTTCTCTTTATCATATAATTGCGATGTCTTTATTCTCTCCGATATTCCTGGAACATATACTATAGACTTGTATATTTTACTTTTCGTTTCACGTGTTACCTCATCATTAGAGGTTCTAATTTTGAAATTTCGTATGAGTTTGTTGATGAGATTACTGGGGAATTCATTTTCTTCTAGAGTTTTCTTTATAATCGCAATATTCTTTCCGTGGTATATTCTGTCGCTAATAGTGAGTACCCTACTGATGAAGTTTTTGGCTGTATTTAAAATTGTTTTCCTTTCATGGTGTGAGTTCTAGTTGATTAATCTTCTCGAAGCTGTGGGTTTTTTGTACCAGTCAAAATATATTTTATTGTTGTGCGTGTTTATTAGCGTGTCAAGGTATGGTAGTTGACCGTCTTTTTCGACCTCCACTGTAAATCTGATGTTCTTGTTGTAGCTGTTGAGTTCCTTCAGCATATTCTCTACTTCATCCGTTTTGACAATCGCAAATAAATCATCTATATATTTAGTTAGTAGGCGTGGTTTACATTTGGCTTCCATCTCAAATCTTGTTAGCAGCTCTTCCATGACGATGTCTGCTATGACCGTGGAGGCTGGGGAACCCATGGGCCTTCCTGTCCGTTGTTCATATATCTTTTCATTGTATTTGAAATATCTATTCTCCTTTATACAAAATTTGACAATCGTTAAAAAAAGTTCCCTTGTTAACGTTGTGTACTCTTTTATTTCATCCCACTTTGAAGAAATGATTTCCAAGGCCACATCAACTGGAATGCTTGGGAACAGGGAGACTACGTCGAAGGACACCAAGCATTCATCATCATATATCCTGACTTCAAAAATGTTTCTATTTTGGATATTGAGAAACATTATAATAAGCGTTTTACTTTGGAAATGCTCCATATTATGAGCACACCTAATGATAAGAGAATGAATTTTAAAAGCGACACCGACCAATGTGCATATGCATATCGACATCTATTGCTGAAACAACAACAAAATGCAGTGCAAGCTTCACGGTGCTCAGCAAATTCAAACAGCGTCCAGTCAACATCCCGCTAAAAATCTATCCAATGACAACAACTAAACACCATAGTTATGGCTCATGCATTTTTTTCTGTCTTATTGTTCTTTGTCCTATGTATTATTGTTATTGCAAAAATTTGTTAACACTTGCGGTATTTTTTATTGTTTACTTTCGTTCTTATGCTTTATTATACTTAATTTTTGAACATCTGATCAGTCGATCAAACATAGTCATATGTGTAAGTTCCTTTATTATATACCTATATGCAAAATAGAATATTATTCTAATATTCCTTTTTTCTATTTGTGTTTGACAGTCCTGAAGATGATTTCAGACTGAAATCGAAATATCGAAGAAGTAAAACTAAAACACAACTTTAAATATGGTGTTTTATTTAACTAAGGCCTATCAGCTCATTAAATTTTTTTACAATAATGAAGTCTTTTACTATTTCGAAATTATGGCTGCCAACAGTGGCGTGGTTGCCAAGGCGCATGTGCGCTGACTCTTTTTGGTTGATAACAGCATGTACTTCGTTTTATCCTCGTTCACCACCAAAACCATCTTCAGGACATTCGATCCGATGATATTAATATCATCAGCATACGCCAGTAAGTTTACGCTTTTATAGAATATATTGTTCCAGTGCGACCAAGCTCTGCAGCTTGTATAGTTTTTTCCAGCATCAAACTAAAGGAATTGCATGATAGGGGGCTACCCTGTCTGAAACCTCATCAAATTTCAAAAGGATCGGAGTTGTCCTTCACAATTCTAACTAAAATGATGGTTTTGCTCAACGTCATTTGGAACAGCCGTATAAGTTTTGCGGGTAAACCAAATTCTGACGAGCGGCATATAGCCAGCTCCTTTTGGTGCTGTCGAAGGTTTAAAATCGTCGAAGAGGTGACGGTGAAAGGCTAATTCCGCGTTAGTTGGTGCATTTTGCAGGATCCCCCTCTTGTTGACTGAGCAAATAACACAGAGTTTCCAATAGTTAGGCAGGCACTCGTCCGACCATATTTGGATGCATACGCATTACCAACTCCCCGCCACCGTATTTGAATAGCTCCGCAGGCAATTCATCAGAGTCCGCTGCCTTGTTGTTTTTTAATCTGGTTATTGATGTCTTGACTTCTTCATAATCGAGGGGGAGGTGGGGGCTGGGGGAGAGAGGACAATAATTCCATCATAATCGATTGCGTGCTCCGTCTCATCACCACAGGGCAGAGAAGTGTTCCCTCCATAATCTAAGTACTCTCTACTACAGGAGTTTTCCCCCGGGACTTAAAAGCTTTTGTCTCTCACCAAATTTCTGGTAAAATTTGAGGGCGTTATTCCTGGCGGCTGGCAGCTCAAACACACTACGCCTCTGCTCTTTTCTTTCTGGCTTTATTTCAGCTCTTGGTATCGTTCACACACTTTTGTATATATTTGAGGGGATACTGACTGCACGCATATTTGAATGGTCTACTTTTATTCGTTAAACCTGCAGTAAAATTTCAGATATACTCGTACTATTGAAATTTGATATGCGGATTACTTAATGCTCATCTAACATCGCTTTAAAAAATAAGTAATGTACAAGTATGGCCACGCCCATCAAAGCGAATATTCAGTAAATAACGATATCACAAAAACGAAGTTTGCCTTTTGTGGTACGTCGTATTTCGGCGGAGTCGTTAGGCTGATGTTTTTGATGTTTTAAAATACTTGCTCACAGTATGAGGGAATCCTGGATGTAACCGCAAGGCGTATGGGTAAGTGAAAGCGTAGTCGTTGTATGGTATGCTATATGGGGGATATATTTAGAATGTGTGGAGTACTAGAGAGAAAGAGAGAGAGTAGTAAAAAAATAATTAAAATAAAATAAAATAAAATAAAATAAAAAAATAAAATAAAATAAAAAAATAAAATAAAATAAAATAGAATAGAATAGAATAAAATAAAATAAAGTAAATCAAAATAAAATAAATTAAAATAAAATAAAATAAAATAAAATAAAATAGAATAAAACAAAATAAAATAAAATAAAATAAAATAGAATAGAATAGAATAAAATAAAATAAAATAAAATAAAGTAAATTAAAATAAAATAAATTAAAATAAAATAAAATAGAATAAAACAAAATAAATAAAAATAAAATAAAATGAAGTAAAATAACATAAAATAAAATAAAATAAAATAAAATGAAGTAAAATAACATAAAATTAATAAAATAAAATAAAATGAAGTAAAATAAAATAAAATAAAACTAAACAAAAAAAAATAACATAAAATAAAATAAAACAAAATAAAAATAAAATAAATTAAAACAAAATAGAAAAGAAACAATAAAATAAAATAAAAATAAAATAAATTAAAATAAAATAGAAAAAAAAACAATAAAAAAATAAAAATAATTAACACCGACAACATCGCTCACGCATACAGACATTTGGTAATGAAGAGAAGTTAGCAACAATAATGCTGAGGGTGTCCAATAAGTTAATATATACGTTGTTGTTAGCAGATATTTTGTTTATTATTACTGTTTATTATTTGTATACATCTTTGTTTTCTGTTTATGATATTCTGTGTTCTGCACTGAAATTTTAAATTAGTCGACAAGGTGCATTCACAAGTGTAAGTGTTAGATTATGTTTGTGCATTTATGGTTTTTATAGAAAAATGTATTTTTTTTTTTATTTTTTTATTTGAAGATGATTTCTAATTGAAATCGAAATATCGACAAAATAAATAAATACAACATATATGGTATAATTAATTGCATTTTTATTACTAATATATATGTGTGGCCTAGAGCTCGGAAATTCTTCTTGAAATAATTAATTTGAAAATAAATACTGTTGCCCCTGGTGATGCTGGAATATTCAGCGAAACGTAGGGCTCAAGGTGAGTTAAGCGTGTTATTTGCATAAATTAGATAAGTCTAGCCTACAAATCATAATAAATAATAAATTATTGAATTGATCGCAAAAAACCCACAAAAAAATTTATAAAATAAAAAAATTTAACGAAAGAAAAATTGTATAAACAAATAATATAACATAAATTAATATAAAATAAAATAAATAAATCATAAGAAAAAATAATAAATAAAGTTAAGTAAAAAGTAAAATAAAATAAAATTTAACAAGGAAAAAAACGAAGGTAAAGAAAAGCAAAGGAAATTAAGTAAAAGAAAAGGAAATGAATGGAAAGAGAAGGAACGGAAAGGAAAGAAAGCAAAAGTAGATTGACGTCTGTGGGGTTAAATGTCCTTCATTGTGTGGTAAATTTTTGTAAAAATAAAACACCAATATTTACTTTCATTTGACGTTTTTATTATATTTATTTAATCTTTTTAAGTTTTACTTTCATTTAAATATTGTTATTATACTTTTAAATATTTTCATTTGTTTAACAATTAAACATTAACAACATAATATCATTCTGATAATTTGTTTACATTATTTATAAATTTTTTTTTTAACTTAATTTATGCACGCGTCTTATAATTAACTATGTTCATATTTTTTTTTTTGTTATATATTAGTAAATTTTTACGCAATTTTCGGGGTCATTTAGCTTTACACACATATTAAAATTTTCAATTTTCTTATTAATTTTGCTATATATATTTTTTTAGTTTTCTTTTGTTGTTTATTTCATAAAAATTTTAACAAGTTCGTTTTAAGACTAACTGTTGAGTTTTTGTTGTTGTTGTTAAAACGCACGAATGCACTTCTTACGATTCACGTTAATTATGGTGGTGGTTTCATTGTTGTTGCTGTAAGTATGATTGAAAATGATTAATTGTGTTGTTTTTTGGTTATTTAAGCTGCCTTTGTATTCTAACATTAATGATTTATTTCAGATTTATTTATTTAACGTTTTTTTTGGTTCAATATATAATTGCATATCCTAGGTATTTTTGTATATATGTATGTATGTAAGGATTTTTAGCTAACGAGTATAAAACGGTTGTGAAAAAAGAAATTTGATTAATAAGTTATGTAATTTCGATTCGAAAATTCGATTAATCGTACATTCGGTTTTTGTGTGGCAAGATTTTTTATATCTTTTTGTCAATTTTGTGATTTGAATTACTCTTGCTGTAGTAAATTATAAAAATTGTTATAGCACTACTTTTTTTTTGCAAATTTTGTATACGCGTATGTATTAATGTATGTATGTAAATACATTAGGGTGTACCCTTTTCCGCCAAGTTTATGCTATCGGATATTGCATAAAAACCATTGAAATATGAAATCCGCAACTGTAGTTGTAAGAATTGGCTGCGCTATTTTTTCCAGAGTTTTTTTTGATTCAATATTAGCACGTTTTATATTACTTTTTCGATGTCGACCTATGGTGACTTTCTCTTAGATTTTGGATAAACTTCTGATAAAAAATTAGAGAAGGAATTTATTTCACAAAACTCACGACAAAACTGCTAGCTAAATATCTTCGAGTGAAATAATTCGACCTCAAAATTGTCTATACAATTTGAGATAATTCGGCACTTATACCAAGGTAAAATGACGAAGTGTATATTGACTTACAATATCATATAAAGTACGTCGTTCGCATAGTTCTTGGCATATACAGAAGGGAAAATTTATAGGAAATCCCATATGCCACGTGACTTTGAGGTGCCCATTGTGGGCAATTTTTGGGAATCCATGTACTGATCATAATTCAGAGGTCTGGTTCACGGATGGAGCGATGTTTGATAACGGAAAAAACCGGAGCTATGGGCCATGAAATAGCAGTTTGCGGCAGGGAATGTCTATGAAGAGGCTTATCCTCGAGGAGTATTTTCATTATGTCAGACTACAGCCAGCAAGAACCGATGATCTACTAAATAGGTCTAGGCAGGAAATACACAGAATCACGGCCACTATTACAGGGCACTGACCATTTGGCCCGCACGCGTGTAGAATGGGTATCCCCTACAGTGAGAGGTGTAGGAGCTGTAGACAGGAGGGTGCCGAGGAATCGGTTACCCACTTCCTCTGCGAGTGCCCAGCCCTCGCGAACTTTCGGTTCCGAACTCTAGGCAACTATGTGTTTCCCGACTTAAGGGCGGTGACAAACTGCCGCATCAAGGACATCAGTAAGTTTATAGTTTTAACCAAGTGGTTTGAGTAAAGCAACACGCACGGTACATCAGCCAACACATAATTGGTTCAAGGAGAAATGCATCAAAATGGCGCCTAGAGCAGCACAGCAACCAACCAACCAACCAACAGCCAGCCTTGCAGTCCTGCACAATTACTTCTAAGCAAGTGAATGGATGCACTGGCGTCTTTAATAAACTGGAAGGCAAAAACAAGGTTTTATGTGGTTGGGTTTCCGGGAATCAGGGGCATGAAGGTGATGAACAGGCAAGCTATCCAGCCAATCAGGATGCTACAGTAGCATTCTATGGTCGCGAGCCTTTCTGTAGACTCCAAAAGGCATACACTATGGAAACCATAAGTAACTGGGAAACAAAGCAGTTCGGACAACACCGGATTGCATGCGGACGGCAAAGACAGGCCAAACTGTTCATACTCCCAGCAACGAGAGTATCAGCCAAACTCATTAATTCAAGCGGAGAGGTCCTACGAACTTTCAATGATTACTATACGGGAAACTGTTGTCGACGATATCACTTATGTAAGTTTAATGTATCCGATACACAAATCTGTCGCTTTTGTAAGCTGGAGCACGAAATGCCGCTCTGACAAGACAGAGACTCTCCCATCTAGGTGGAGTGATTCTTAATCCTTTAGTGATATGGAGTAAAAAGCCTGAAGAAGTACTTACATACAGTACTAGGCTAAAATCTCAAGCATAATAGATCTATAAAGATGTCGCAGTGCATCGAGGCCTAATAATATTAATAGTAATATACCGAAGAGACTCTCGTATCATGCCTAGCGAACAAGATATGGTGCAGCCTATGCATACCTTAACGCAGCCTAAAATGAACTATAGCAAAATAAACACAACACAGTTATCAGGTCCTTAAACGCTTCGATACACAACAAACGTTTTCAATCGCGAACAAAATGCACATATGCCATTTTTGGTCAACTCACCGAAATCAACATTTTTAGCCATGGTGTGAGACTAGGTGTGAATGGTGGTGGGTGAGACTAGAAAAATTCGTTTATTTGTTTTGCAAGGTGCACCCTAATGTATGTAACTAACATTTTTTTAACATGCACATTAAATTCAATTTTAATGGTCTTTTATAAAAATCTGCTAGCTACCGAAAATTGCGCCCATCACTGCCTTAAAACCCATATTAAATTTTTATTTTTTTTGCTTGTTTTTCTTAAAAAAAGATTTTTTTCTTCTAATTTATTTCCATCTAGTTCTATGCAATTCTATGTAATTATTGGTGGTTTGGCGGCCACCGTGGTGTGATGGTAGCGTGCTCCGCCTATCACACCGTATGCCCTGGGTTCAACTCCCGGGCAAAGCAACATCAAAATTTTAGAAATAAGGTTTTTCAATTAGAAGAAAATTTTTCTAAGCGGGGTCGCCCCTCGGAAGTGTCTGGCAAGCGCTCCGAGTGTATTTCTGCCATGAAAAGCTCTCAGTGAAAACTCATCTGCCTTGCAGATGCCGTTCGGAGTCGGCATAAAACATGTAGGTCCCGTCCGGCCAATTTGTAGGGAAAAATTAAGAGGAGCACGACGCAAATTGGAAGAGAAGCTCGGCCTTAGATCTCTTCGGAGGTTATCGCGCCTTACATTTTTATGAGAAATATTTTTTATTATATATATGTAAGTATTTCTTCGAATCAGTATAAGTATATTATGTGTACGTGTGTATTGGAATATGTGTTACTGGTGTGTGCTTCATGAGAAAAAAGTACAATAAAAAATCATTTAGAAGTTTCTCAAGCTAGGTAAGTAAATATGGTAGTTATATTTACATATTTGTATGTATGTATACATATGTTTTTTTGTTTTTAATGTCATTATCTATAGTTTGGGTTTTGTCTTCAAAGTGCTTTCATCAAGTTTCACAACATCGAGAGTTTCTTTGTTTATGTATAGATTTTTTCGTTTTTTTCTTCTGTTTTGAGTTTTTTTGGCGTATTAAAACTATGTTTAACTTTTTGTGTTTATCTCATGTTTGCAAACATTCTAACTAATTTAGTAATGTTTTTCTTTTTTGTAAGTTTTTTAAATTAATTCTTCTACGTCTAAGCTATTATCTACTACTCTTGGCTTTGGTTGGCTGATAGAGGGATGCTCTTTTTTCTTTTTCTATATATTTCATGAGCGAAAGGATGAAAGCATTTAATGCTCTCCAAATCATGATAAAAACACTCACAAGGTACAATCGTTTCTGACGTTATTGACATTTTTCCGCAATGAAAAAAAACTGCAAATTTCTCAACTGCACACAAACAAATTTTAATATTTTACTTCGCTTTTTTTTGATATCCTTTTGTTCTGAGATGATTTTTAAATTTTATATTGCGCAAAAAAAAAAAATAAATAAATAAAAAAAATGACCAACCTCATAAGTGTTTTTTCATGCTCCAAATAATAACGTCATTAAGGATAAAGCAGTCAAGCTTATTTAAAAGGTAAAATAATAAAAATAATTGACTCCAAATTTTATTAAAAAAAAAAAAAACAAAATTAAAAACAATATATATATGTTTTTTTTATATATAAAATTTAAAATGTCTAATAGATTTACCTTTCGTGTCTTAAACATTTGATAATCAAACATTTTATTCTTATTATTTATTTCTTTCTTATAATTTTTTAGATCTAAAAACAATAAACAACTATGAAGGCGCATCATATTCACAATTTATTCTCTTCTTGCCTGTCTAATGATTAATTTCATTTAACTTTATTACAATGTCTAAGTTTATCTCATTTATTTGCTTGTTTACTATGTTTTCCGTTTTATTTAATTTAATTTAATTTTATTTTAGTTTTAATTAATTTAATTTATTTTATTTTATTTAATATTATTTTATTTTACTTTCTTTTATTGTATTTTTTTATTGTATTTTATTTTACGCTACCTTATTTTATTTTAATATATTTTACTTTATTTCATTTTAATTTTTTTTAAATATTATTTAATTTAATTTTATATTTTTTTTTAATTTTAGTTTGATTTAGTTTATTTTATTTGATTTTATTCTATTTTGTTTTAATTTATTGACTTAATTTTATTGTATTTTTTATTTCATTTATTTTATTTTAGTTTATTTTAGTTTGATTTAAATTAATTTATTTTATTCTATTTTATTTTACTTTGCTAACTTTATTTTATTGTAGTTTTGTATCTTATTTTATTTTATGTTATGCTACTTTATTTTATTTTAATATATTTTATTTCACTTAAGTTTTTTTGGTTTTATTTTTATTTTTATTTTGGTTTACTTTATTTTATTTAAATTTATTTTAATTTTCTTATTATTTAATTTAATTTATTTTTTTATTTTATTTTATTTTCATTTTAGTTTAATTTAATTTATTTTATTTTATTTTATTTTACTTCACTGACTTTATTTTATTTTATGCTTCCTTATTTTATTATATTTTACTTCACTTAAGTTTATTGGGTTTTATTTTATTTTGTTATACTTTATTTTATTCTAATTTTCTTATTTTATTATTATCTAATTTTATTCTATATCATTTTATTTTATTGTATTTTATTTTGATTTAGCTTTATTTCATTTAACTTTATTTCATTTAATAATTGTTTTTGTTTTTATCGGCCTAATGATAAGGGATTCCTGGTTCGAATTCGAGCTCAAGGCATATAACAATACCTTTTATGATAAATATTTTTTATTTAATTTTTCGAAAATTTTTTGACATTCCAAATTAAAAAATTATCGAAAAATTAAAAAATAGTTATCATAAAAAGTATTATTAAGGGCCTTGAGCTAGAAATTTTCAGTCACCCGCCATAGCTGCGCCATATGAAATTATACAATTTTTTTATAATTCATATTATTTTATTTTAATTTAACCTTTTTTTTATTTTTTGCATATTATTTTGGTTTGTTTTATTTTATGTTATTTTGTTTTATTTTATCTGTTTTTTTGTTAATTAAATTATTCTAATTTTTTCAATCCAGCTTGATTAAACTTGCCTCTTGTTTCAATTACTTAGTTTAAATTTAATTTCAATATTCATTTATTAAATTTTTTTGAATTATGTTTAAAATTTTCTTTCCCTATTATTATTTTGTAGCGTCATACTTATATTATCTTGGTCCTCCTGGCATTATAGATACCCCATTTTCTGTTTTCTTTTTTTAATATCCTGTGTTAGATTTTTTTGTTCATTTTTTGGTTTTCGATTTTTTAATATTTTCTGTTCGTATTTTTTTGTTTAATATACAACTGTTTAGTTATGTAAAAGCTCGTATTCGTTTTGTTTTCCTAAGGTTTGGTATATTTTACTAATTTTATTTTTATATGCCTTTATTATTTTTTTTAAATGCCGACTATTTTTATTTTTCTTACTTTTTAGAGAAGAAAAAATGTTGTTAAGTGCTTAAAAATTTTGGTTGGCTAAGGTATCGTAGACTGGGTTGGTCCCCATAAAAAAAAAAAGTTGCTAATGTCCGCCCATAAGTTTAAAGATTATGTTGAGAGGATTTCGGAAAATTTTTTTTTTTTTATCCTTTGAAATACAGCCGAAAAGGTTTTTTCGTTGTAACTTGGTTATTTGACGTCCGCTTTTTAAAATTGGAATGTCATTATTTTGGCCTTGAGAAGCTTCACATTTCCGTTTAAAGTCCTTTTAAGCTATGAACTCGTTTTCACATGATTAGGTCAGCTAACAAATTTAGGGGCGGACATTAGCAACTTTTTTTTCGACCCAGTCTAAGGTAGCGTCACCCGATTTGTTAGGAATCCTGTATGTAAGATTTTAACACTTGGCGGTCCGAAGCTGCTCAGTTTAGCATAACTGCACTATTAACTCATCCGAACGATGATCAACGTATAGAGTTTGCCATTAAAGAACTCATTTTTATTTAATAAATTTCTTCAAAGAAAGTATGCATTTCTAAATTTGCTTTGCGATTTTGAGAAAAATATATTTCGTTTACCAAAGCTGTTTAGCAAAAAGTTGTATTTTACATACACCAAAAGAAACAAAGCTAGTTAAATCAACAAATCGAATTTTTTGTTCTTGAATCAACAGACATTCGGTAAAATTTATCGCATTATGGTTAAATCCACTGAGTTTTTTGTCAATCGAACAAATTTGTTTAGTCATTTCAACATAAGGAAAACTGTTGTTCTCAAGTTTCCAAAATTATGTAAAAATTACATATTCTCAATCAATATAACTAATTTGTCTGTTAAAGGAACTGATTTCATTGGTAATTTTAACTGCGAAAAAACTTAGGATTATGCAAATGCATTACATAATTTTAAAGAGAAACTTGCGCCCACGACGCTCACTACTTTGTTCTTATGCACTTCACTGTCATTCTAATGCAGACGGAAATCTGTTATTTTCATTGCTATTCTTAAGGTGACTGTAATAACAATTATTATAAGGTTAGGGTGAACTTTGAACTTTAGAATTTATTCGTCCCATAAATACAACTTTTCTTCACAAAAATGCTTACATCGGACAGATAAACCTTAAAGTTTACTAGAGGAAACGGTTCTTTGAGAGCTTACTTATCAGTGTAATTTTTTTTTGTTGTATTCAAAGCTGGAACGGTTCAATCAGAATCAACAATTAGTTCAAAGTTAATTTAACACTTATTTGCGCTAGGTAAAAATTTACAGAAATTTTTTTGAAAAATGGTTTTCTTTGAGGCATTCTATTCTTATTAATATAACTGCGCTCAATTAATTAATGCATTGAAAGGCAAGTGAATTTGAACAAGAGGGTAATTCCAATTCTATTAAGTGAAAAAAATGCATACATGTGAATATAGTTTTTGTTTAATTATTACATCAAATGTGAATTGCCCGCAGTTTAAAAATATATTTTTAGTTTTTTTTTAACGGAAAAAGAAAATTGAAAATCTGCGTCGATTACAAAACTGTATTTTACTGTTTTCGCTTAATTTTTTGTTTTCATTCTTTTGGCAGTGTCATAATTAATAGTTTTTGCTACATTCTTTTCATACCATTTGCAAAATTATTTTTAATATTTTTTTTTTTCAATTTATTAATACTTAAAGAATTTACAAATTTAATTTTTATTAATGTTTTTATTTTATTTGTTTGAACATTCGAGGCTGCTGAACAATATTCGAGTATATTTTATTTAGATATATACATATATTTTTTTCAAAAGCTCATACATATGTACATACAAATAATTCGTGATTATATCTTTGAATTTTTACTGCTTTCTAGCTGCTGTGTATAAAAACATAGTAAAAACTAATGAAATATGTATGTATGTAGTTTAGCTATGTATTTACAAATTATTTACAAAAGTTTTATTTAATACATTTTCTTTTATTTTTACATATAAATACGCAGCGCGCGGCTGAGTGCAGGATTTCTTTCAGAAACGCGATATCTTAATATTAAATCAGAGTTTTTTTACGCGTTTCCTATGGTATGACGTTCTTTCACTTACCCTTCAATATATGTATATGTAAATTTTTTATATACATACATGTGCATAGCAATAGCTCATATGTCAATGTGTGAGAATTCAAAATATTCGAGTGCGAAAATTTGTTTAATGAGAATTAAAACTACAAAAGAGATGACCCTACTATATACGTATGTATGTGGGTTTATATGTTCATGTGTGTATTGAAGTTGTTTTTAATTATTATGACTTTGAAGCCGTATTTACAAGCTGTATTACATAGACACATACATATGTATGTATGTAAAACAACAACGTTGGGGGTTATACGATCTGTGATCGAAATCAATTTTCTAAATCACAATAGCTGTGAAATGGGGAATCTCTTGAATGACATATGATTACTAGTGACCATACGTACTTATTAGATCCATGTTGTATTACAATTTTTATAAATAGTTGGACAGACTCATAATTATCATTTGAGTGAAAATGGTTTGCAACCGTGATCGTATAACACGATACCGGCCCTGGTCGAAAGAATACCAGAGATTGTTAATTGAAATCAAACTTGTTCTGAAAATCCAATCTGGTTTCATGTAAAAAAAAGGTTTCTCGAGAAGTATGCAAAATCTAGAGATGGGTTTTCTAGGTCTAATTGCGCACCAATCTGCTATAGAATTACCATCCGTGTCTCTGAGATCAATTTGCAAAAGCTCTACAACAGAGATGCCCTCAAAAGCTTCGTAAAGCGTTGGAAATTCATTCGGCGTTCGTCTTCATATTGTGTGAGCGTAGCCATAGTACAGGTTTACAAGTATGATATGTATGAGAAGGAAACAATTCCTTTCTCTTTCTAACACACTGCCGTTTGACACTTCGGTCAGTGTCAAACTATTGTGGAACTCATTGGAACCTGCGTTTGATACTGAACGAAGTGTCAAAATTACCGGGGTTGCTGTAGTGGAAAGAGACGCAGGGAAACAAAAAAAGGAGCGGAATATCAGAGATGGGTTGTTGTGATGGTACATTTTTTTGAACGAATGAAAATGTAGTGCACCTATATGGATCCTACAGAAAATTATACAAAAGTCTTGAATTGGGGTATCTGAGGACGCGTAGTTATTCCAGTATTAAGAATACAAACACGGGTGCTAAGTTTTTCTACCCTTTCAAAAGTTCTCCGCGAAAAACAGTTTGAAACCGAGATCGACTGCAATAACCCGTCCAAAAATGTGTAAAGCGAAATGAAAACACGCGCTTTGTCCTGTTATCAATAGTCCAAAGGCGAAAAAGTATTCGAATTATTGGAAGCGAGGCAAAAATGCGTCTATTAATACCTCCCCCGACGGTTTTGGAGGTGTCTTAGCAATCGTCCCCGGTAATCAAGTATCACAATTTGTTAATTAAAATTGTCCAAAACATATGGATTTTAAAGAGAGATGTAATTAAGTGCTTGTTTGAAAGTAAATACGGATATATCTTTGTAATTTTACGATAAAAATTTTACGCAGTTTTCGTTAGCAGCTATTACACTTTTCTTGGACCTAAGAAGTACAACAGTGCCAAATAGCACCCACCAAAAAAAAAAACGAACAAGAACAAGCATTTTATCAGGTGAGCGTGGCTGTGTATGTGCGTGCTGCTACATATCCTACTTGTAGACCTGTACTATGCTTCAAGCAGCGTAAACTTTTCGCTCAACTTATTTCGCAATTCTTCAATATGTGTATAATAGGGCGGGTCGATTTAAAAATCGCTCATTGCTCTGTGAAAATGGTATTCTAGGGATCAAAATAAGAAACTTTGCCGAAGGAACCATATCTCTAAAACGAATTCAGATGTCCCTCCCTTTGGGTCGAACTTTTGGGTAGGGGCAATTTCAATTCTACCTGCTGTGCCTTGTAGTGGCTTAAAAAAAACAACACAAGCAATTTTACGATCTGCAATTGTGTCACAGTGATAGCTTCATTTTTTAAAACGGTTGAATAAAAAACCCACACAACTATGTTTACGACATGCAAATGCATCACAGTGATGCCTTGGTTTTAAAAGGGGGTTGTAAAAACGCTAATTTCTAATAATTTTTTTAAATTTCTTTTCTATTACTAAGTTAAATTCATTTTTTCATTTACATATGTTCTGACTAAATAAATTTCTAAAGAGAAAAATAAACTCCAAAAAGAAAAAACATAGGCATTTCAAAGTGGGATTTTTCAAAATTTGCCCCTACGACCCAAATGGGGGACATCAGAATTCGTTTTAGAGGTATGGTTCCTTCGGCAAAGTTTCTTATTTTGATACCTTGAATATGATTGCACAGAGCGATTTTTTTTGCCTCCCACAAATCGACCCGGCCTAGTGTATAAATATGCTAATATATGTGAAGCTTTGCAAGGTTTGGGCCCCACTGTTCTACAAGAAAGTTGACCGGCATTTGATTGGTCATCTGCATGCGAGACCTGCAGTGCTATCGAGTCTTAATTCGTGACAGATCATTGTAAATTTTACCAAGTAGCGCAACTAACAGCTGATCGGTGAAAATTCGCACATTCACACGCACAGTTCTCGACTCAGTTTCAAAAAAAACTTTAGATTATTAAACTCAAATTTTAAAGTGAGATAATCCTTACGAATTTATGTATATAGAATATATAAGGCGTTTTTGTTGTTATTAAAACAATAGTTTTATTTATATTAAAGCTTTTATCATTTTTTTTTTAACTTTGAAAAAACTCCGAACACCATTCATGACATTCGACTGCCTAGTCCACTGCCTTCCACTCTATTCGCAACAATACCTCTCTTTAAGCTGCCAAACTATATAGTAAACAATGTGACAGATATTTGGGAAACATTAATAACACGGTGCTACAGTGATTTTGCACTTTTCAAGTGACCTAGTGTACGTTGTACGCCTTGACAAGTACATCACAATAATGTGTCTCAAAACTGTCTAACACCCCCAAATTTTCAAGTTATTATTTAAAAACCGTTTTTCGTTTACTGCGCGCACTCTAACAATCATAAAATTGTCATGTTTTAATCGATTTTCGATTGCTTTACGGTTTGGGAAAGAAGATTAAAGCTTTAAGCTGATATATATTTGTTTACACTTTATAAAGAAAATTGGGACATTTTCTAAAGGTTATCTAAGGTTTACACTTTTTTCCCCGTTTTTCACAGTTTAACGTCTTTTTTATGTAACATGTCAAACAAAAATTTACTTTTTTACAGTCATTCTCAAAGAACTATGTATACAGAGTAAGAAAAGTCATGGCGTATCAAAATCGGTTGATAAATGTTTAAGTTACGACGCTTGTTGTAAACAAGAATGAAGTCGTTTTTAGCACAATTACATTAGTCAGTGGTTGTTGTCGTTGGTGTAAAGGTCTATAGCTGTTTTATTTTTTATACAATGTATAATAATAGTAAGAAGTTTTTTTATATCTGTAGGTTGTTCGTTGGCAAGCAACATCGCGTAAAATTAGAGACAAATAAAGCTGTAGAAAAAGCTTTTAACAATTTTTTCGACCGCGCGTATGATAAAAGTGTTTGGTATGAACCAAAATACGCCTGTCCAACGTGCTCCAGTGCACTCAAAAAATGTAAAACTGAAAATGCCACAAGCAAACTTTACCATTTTCAACCCCAATGGTTTGGCATCTTCAAATTTTCCATAAGGAAGAATATTGCTATTTCTGCCAAACAAACACCGTCGTTGGTCATCACTATAAAACTGGGGACCGCATAAAATATGTTGATATAGTAACCATATCTCACCCAATAAAGGAAGAAAAAACGAATACTCTTGAATCGAAAAATGCATTGCAATCTGAAGAAGAAAATTCTGACAGTTCAGAAATTGACAAGAAATTTCTTTCAACTGGGGTTATAACAACGGAACGTCATGTAGTCTCAAATGAAGATTTTCGTGACCTTGTGGAATATCGTGGAAAAGAACATTCAGGCTATATTCCCGAGGGATGACAACCTATCGTCCTTCCAAAAAATATTCCGATCCGACGACGTCAACAATAAACTTGTTCATTTTTCGGATACAGATGAGCACTTTGTTTGCCTTGATCACCAGCACCAACCAGAAGAGTGGTTTATTTTTGGACAGTTCGTGCAAATGTAAGTGTTGTATCGAAAATGTCAGTTTTTCATTTTTTGAGTGCACTGGAGCACTTTGGACAGGCGTATCAGCTCCGGAACTAGATATATATGTCTCTAAGGCTGGAGAAATATTTTTTTCCATGTTTGTTGGGTAAACAAAATCCGTATGCCGTATCTACAAATTATCTAGATAACAAAAAAACAGTATTGCCGTACAAAAAAGCCTACTCCAAAGGCGACCTTAAACTGTGGCTGAAAAACTGCTCAGTAGTTTAACTGGAGTTTAAATTTGACTAGAGTTTAAGCAAACTTAGTTTAAGCTTAGCATAACCAACTACTGAATAACCGGGCGATTTTGATAAACCATATCTTTTCTTACTCGGGAAAAATAGTTATTTGAGAATGGTTGTAAAAAAGTATTTTTTTTTAAGACATGTTACATAAAAAGGCGTCAACCTGTGCAAAACGGGGGGAAAAAAGGGTAAATCTTAGATAACTTTTAGAAAATGTTCCAATTTTTTTGTATAAATTATAAACAAATATATATCAGCTTAAAGCTTGAATCTTCTTTCCAAAACCGTAAAGCAATCGAAAATCGAATAAAACATGACGACGTTATGATTGTTAGAGTGCGCGCAGTAGACGAAAAACGGGTTTTAAATAATAACTTGAAAATTTGTTTAAAAAGTGTTTTGAACTTTGTTTTTGTAGCACTGTGTATTCACGAATTCTTTGTGTCTTGCATTTACTTTTAACATATGGGTGATTGTGTGCGAGAACAGAGCTTTGCAAGTTAGTTTCAGTTTTTGAAAAAAAAAAAAAATATATTTCTATATTTTTTGAAAACGTTTGTAGAGCCGCCACTTTGTTGATAGAGAACCGAAAAACTGGTGTGCGAAACGTTAGAAACAGAAAGTGTAGGATGTACCGAAATAAATATTTACGTATGTACATATGTACAAAACAGGAAATCTTTAAACCTTTGGTTTGTTACTGTAATTTTAAGTTTTTAATAAATAAATATATACAACATGTTTATAACTATTTTTTGTGCTGATGTCCTACTGTAGTAGTTTTTAATTTAATTATAGTTTGTGTTTTCGAATTTCTATGTACATATGGATTAGTATTTATGTATGAAATTTGCTTTTGATTTCGATAAATACATTTCAGAATACATACATACATATCATATATGTGTTTTATGTACATGTAAGTATTTAGAATTTTTTTTTTTAAATATTTAATTTATCATTTTAGCGCCTCTATTGCAAAACTCATCAGTGATCAGTGATGAGTCATCACTAACTAAATTTGTCAGCATATTTGTATTACGTATAGGCGACGTATATACATTAGACTGGGCCGATTTTTAACTGATATTGCGCCATCGATTTTTCGATAGGATTTGGGCTCAGGAAAAAAAGTTCCACTACGCATACCCAAAAAATAATTTTCGAGCCTGCGAAATTTCATTTATTTGACTTTTTTCGACTTTGATTTTTAAGGTTTTTTTCATGAACTACTAAAAAACTTTCATTTGATTGTAAAATTTTCATGTATACCCTGTCCGACCCAAAAATGTACGCTAAAAACGTTGTCGATAACAGTTTTTTGAAAAAAAAAACCTTAAAAATCAAAGTCGAAATAAAGTAAAAAAAAAAAAAATGAAATTTCGCAGGCTCGCAAAATTATTTTTTTGGGTATGCGTAGTGGAACTTCTTTTCCCTGAGCCCAAATCCTATCGAAAAATCGATTGCGCGATATCGGTTAACGTTCGTCCATACAAATCGACCCACCCTAATATACATATTTCTGCAGCTCATTATACGCTTTGTTTTATATTTTTAGATCATACGAGTTTATGTAGGATCTCGATTTAAAATTTATTTTATTTATTTCTTATTTTTACTTTATTTCGTTTATCTACAAAATTTGGTGTTGATTGTTGTTTGACTTGTAGTTTTCAGTAGGTTGTATAGTTGTTGTTTTATTTTTGTTCTTGTTTTTTTCTTTTCGGTTTTCAAATTCCTTTGTTTAATGTGTAGCTAACCTCACTAATGGTTCCCAGTTGCTTACGTCACACCATTTGACTTCGTTTTAAATGATTTGTGTTTTTTTTGAAGAATTTTCGTCGATAATGAAACTCAAAAATGGCGACGAAGATTAAATGAATGTTAACGTTTGACGTAAATATTAATGCTGTTATTATTAGATTAAAATGAACAGATGTTAAGTTGAAATAAATATCGTTTAATTGAAATGTGCATTCCTTTATTTTTCATTCATAAATGTGCAATTTCTCCAAATACTTAGATGACGTCCACTGTACAAACTTTGAAGTGCGCAATGAAATGTCAAAAACAAAATTAATAAAAGAAGGCAATTGAGTTTTAATTTTTGTGAGTTGAGGACTTTTTTTTCCAACTTAAGTGTAATACATGCGTGTAATACATGCGACGCCCAGGGTTAGTGCACCAAAACAAGCGAGATTTGTTATTTGTCAAATACTGAAAGGTATTCAAGCTGATGTTTAAAATTGTGCTCATTACAATCGCCTATTCAGGCCTAAATCGAACCCTAATGAAACGAACAAATAAAACAAAGAGTAAATATAAAAAAAACAGCTGACTCAGGCTCTACTTCTCGTACTATACTTTTCTTCTATTGTAGTTATTATAGCTGTAATTAGCCCTGGCATGTGAAAATTTCATGTGATCTTTCTAGAGCAACATTGTGAATTCATACAAGTGGCGAATGTTTGAAGAAAACGTTCACAATAGTAAACAGCATTGTGAATCAAACTAAGTGTGATATCTTATCTGTCAACTGCCTAACAGGATGTTCAATATGGCTACTTATTAGCGTTTTGACAGGGTGTTCAATATGGCGGCGCATAGGGCCGGCTATCTTCAGCGGGTGATAGAAAGAGATACAGAATGAGACAGCGATAGTCAACTACAAATCAGGTGATGCAATCCCTTTGGAATTTTGACGTTTATGCAGAAGATATAACACTTAGTTTAATTCACAATGGTAAACAGCCTCGATCACCTGTCTAATCGCTGATCGATTACTTAAATTATTTTCTCAGTAGTGTTTTTCAAATCGTTTTGTAGGCGACTGGTACATTGCATTATTTATATATTATAAAATGTTTGCTTATCTGGATGCTCATATTTTCTCTATTAACTAGGTTTTAAAAATGAATATCAATTTGTAGTCTCATTTTCTGTAAAAGAAAAGTTGGTTTGAAGCACAAATGGGCAATTCATGGCACTTCAATTTATGAACCGCAAGCAAAAAACAAACCTTTCTTCCATTCTCTGGCCATTCGCGACAGCCGTTCTCCCTGTCAGCAATTACTTGACAGGTAGGTATGGCAATGGAGGAATACAAAGACTTTTCACTTGTATGAATTCACAATGTAGAGTACCATCGACTAAGTAGATAAAGTCGATTCAAATGCTGTGAGGGCAAAGAGTTAAAGTAGAATCGATATTTTGCGTTTCTCAAGAGCTGTATATTTAGCTTAGGAAAATTTTACAAATAAAACTTTTCCTCCGCATTTCTTGAACGGCGTTTAAACTAAATTTTGCATTTCCTGATAGATGGATAACAAATACATTGAGGGAGCTGAAACTTTCAGGTTTTCGAACAAGATAGAAGCGATAGAAAGTGCGCTTTCTCCTCACATCTTAACATGGTATAAAAAAGAAGGCAGTTCAACTTACAAATTTTTGAAGTATTTGGCGATTTTTGGAGTTTCATAATGTTTGTTGTTTTGCTAGAAGCGTTGCCATACCGTAACTGTTTAAGGCAAAATTGTGTTTTTTTGGGATGGTGATTTCTTTCGGGATGAAAGCGCAATGGTCATCTGAGAAATAGTAATATGCTTAAGCATAGAATCCGGTAACACATGCAATTTTATTGAAACATAGTGGATAATGTCTCATATATTGGTTAATTGCTCATATCTTTATAGCAGCGTGATGCCAGGACAGAAAAAAATGCACGAAAAACCCTGTTATTCTAGCATGGCTGTTTAGGCAGGATGCCCAACTCTGCCTCAAAAACTTAATAAATACCTTCTTTTCTAAGCTGATATTTCGTATTAAAATATTTGTATTTTTATAAAACGCATGCGGCTGTGAAAGTAATTGTGTCGTATCCGTTAATATTATATAATATTAGAAAAATTTGTAACATTTTTCAATCTGGTAGCTTGTTTTTGGTGAAATTGTCATTGTCCCCCCAAAAGTCAAGTGGCTAATGTTACATTGAATGGAACTACCACCATTTTTGGCATCATGCATCTTAAAACTGAAAAAAAAAATATATATTTTGTAAACTTAAATTTTTTTTGAAAAAGTAATAAGTCTACTACGATTCAGTCTGGTTCTAACCCATTGTACAGGTCTACAAGTAGGATATGTAGCAGCACGCACATACACAGCCACGCTCACCTGATAAAATGCTTGTTCTCGTTCGTTTTTTTTGTGGATTCTATTTGGCACTGTTGTACTTCTTAGGACAAAAAAAAGTTTAGTAGCTGCTATCGAAAACTGCTTAAAATTTTTTTTTCTTATATTACAAAGAAATATACTTATTTACTTTCAAACGAGCACTTAATTACATCTCTCTTTAATAACCATATATTGTGGACAATTTTAATTAACAAATTGTGATACTTTATTACCGGGGACGATTGCTAAAACACGACCAAAACCGTCGGGGGAGTTATTAACAGACGCGTTTTGGCCTCGCTTCCAATAATTCGAATACTTTTTCTCTTCGGACTATTGACAACAGGACAAAACGCGTCTATTCATTTTTCTTTCCGCTTTTTTGGACGGGTTATTGCAGTCGACCTCGGTTTCAAACTGTTTTTCGCGGAGAACTTTTGAACGGGTAGAAAAACTTAACTCACGTGTTTGTATTCTTAATTCTGAAATAACTACGTGTCCTCAGATACCCCAATTGAAGACTTTTTTATAATTTTCTGAAGGACCCATATGGGTGCACTTAAAATTTCCTACTAAATTCGTTCAAAAAAATTTTCCATCACAGCAACCCATATCTGATATTCCGATCCCTTTTTTGCTTCCCTGTGTCGCTTTCGACGAAGCAACCCCGGTAATTTTGACACTTCGTTCAGTGTCAAAACTCATGTTCCACGCAGGTTCCACTGGGTTCCACGCTAGTTTGACACTGACCGAAGTGTCAAACTGCCGTGTGTTAGAAAGGGAAAGAAATTGTTTCCCTCTCATACATATCATACTTGTAAACCTGTACAATGGTTCTAACCCTGATGACGCAATTACGTGTAATTATATATAATGCATACAAGCATACATACCTTCTCGGATTGCCAAACAGTACAGTACTCGTATGAATATATTTCGTTTGGTGCATGAAGTGCTCATGAGTAATTGAAATGTTTGGTGCGTTTCGAATTCGGTGCATAAACAAGTAGTGAACGAAATCATGAGGTTGCGAGGTTGTGTGAGGGTGTTCAAAATTGTTTTTTTTGTCATTTTATTATTAATGGAGTGAATTGAGTGCAAAAAATGCGAGTTGATGTGAGTTTTATTTTTGAGGTTTGCGGGAGCTGGGAGCATGTGGTGCGGTAAGCTACGACTAAAAAACCCTTGTATTTTTTTAGAAAAAAGAAAGAATTATCAAATCGTCCAATATTCCTGGGTACTTTAATATACCAATGGGGATTAAGTTTTACTCTTAAGGCAAATTTAAGACGTATGCGACTTTAATGCAAATTTGGTACAGTTTGCTGAGATTTTAGATACTGTTGTGCGTTAGTTTTGAATTATTTTGAAAGGAATTATAGAATGGTTTAAGACTAATTTTCGAAAATATTTTGAAAAATCAAACGAAATTAAATGCGTGCTAAAATTAAAAATAGAAAATAAAATACAAATAATTTTTATGTGCGTTTTAGAAAAAATTTACGTTGGATAGATAGACACATAAAACTATTTCTAAAACAAAAAATACGATTTAGTAAACCTAAAACCTTTAGGCCAAATAAATCAATAAAAACATATTTAAATTGTTTTGAAATAAAAATATTTTATTTTAAATTTTTTAATGATTTTTCACACAAAAGAGCTTTTTACTCTCATTGACTTGGAGATCTTCCAGTTGGTATTAGTTTTAGTACGCTGATTATTGATTTTAGCTGAAAATCATAAATAATATACATTACTCTAACATGAAAGTTTTGAAAATAGCAAAACTTGTACGCAGTCTTAATCTAGGAATCTGCATTTTAGCTTATATCCCTCTAGATATGCCACAATATATAGTTAAATTAGTGAGGTATTTGGAAAAGTTTGAGTAGAAAAACACTGATTGGGTACATTGATTAATCTTAATAATGTGGTTTGTCGAAACGCCAATCACCATTGATTGATGAGTCCGGTGAACTCAAAAATTTTAGCAGACCACTTGCCTGCAAACGGTAGCGTATGCTTACTTGACTCGAGACCCATATATAGAGGAGGAGATCACAGGTGGCCAGGGGTACTCTGCATTCCCTACAGCCATCTATATTCTGCTCAGAATTAGCCATATGCGGTAGGAGATCCGCGCGACAGTCTCTGAGGCCAGGCATTGCTACACCACCCTCCATGGTACCGCATTTGAACTTAGGTATTTAATGGCCGCTTGACGGCAACCTCCACTTGGAATACGTTGCAGTGATCAGGAAACTTAAACCCATGGCTTACATTAAGCTACTGACGGAAAACACCTCCTCCAACTTCGACCCATTCGTGAACAAGTTAATAAGTCCACTGTCCGGTATAAATTCCTTTCCCCACTCCTCTCTCGAGGGGTTGACTTGTATGTGTGATTCTAGGAGTACTGTAAGTTATACTGACTCTAACAATTTAGTAATATTCGTCGTGACTGCCACTTCATAAAGCGAGTGATCTATTCTTGACGAAAGTCCTCAGCTCTTATACATGGCCCCCTGCAGCAGTACAAGGCAACCGAGGCCCTCTTAGTGCTATCCTTCACATTTGCTCCTCGAGACAGTTTATGCACATATAATATAATTCCCAGATACTTAACCCTATTAGAAATTATCAACAGTATTCCCCCAATAGAGGGCGTTCTGAAAGTGGGAGTCTTGTCTCTCCCCTTAAAAATAATCAGCTTTTCAGGGTTGATTCCCAGTCCACATGAGCAAGCACACCTAGTCACCGAGCCCACATAGCACATCATAATATGGCACAGGGTGTTCAGAAACTTACATCTCACAATAATTGTCCGGTCATCCGCATAGGCCACCTTTCACTTTGCTCCTTCAATGTCAAGAAGCAAATTCTTTTATTATATTTGTCAAAAATCCGATTATGTGACCGTTCTATGAAAAGGTGGCTTATGACTCAAAAAAGAAATTGCGAGAAACAGCTGTTAAAAATAAACAATGCATTTCTTCAGTTTCTTAGTAGTTTTTCTTTTGCATTATGAACAGTCATTCCCAAAAGGCAAAGCACAAACCAGTTTCTGACCGATATTTTGGCTCCATTGCCATCGAAAAAATGCTATCAAAAAATCTGAGGATGCTTCACCAGCCACCAAAGTGGCATCGAAGGAACCAAAGGCTTCATCGCGTTTCATTTGTGCTCTTCTTTCTCTACGTTTTTAGTACACTTCTAAGCAAGTTAGGACTTTCTAGTTTTCACATATACTTTTTCTGAAATGAGAATACTCTTGTAGAGGTAATTCTAACCAGAATCATTGTTAAGTTAAACTAATTTCCGCTAGATAGGTCTCTTTGCGCGCCCAGCCTAGAGAGTTACAAACATACATCATGTAAATTTTTCACAAGCGATTACGGATACACTCATGTTTTCAAGCTTAAAAAAAATATAAATGTAAGGCGCGATAACCTCCGAAGAGATATAAGGCCGAGCTTCTCTTCCAATTTGCGTCGTGCTCCTCTTGATTTTCCCTACAAATTGGCCGGACGGGACCTACATGTTTTATGCCGACTCCGAACGGCATCTGCAAGGCAGATGAGTTTTCACTAAGAGCTTTTCATGGCAGAAATACACTCGGAGCACTTGCCAAACACTGCCGAGGGGCGACCCCGCTTAGAAAAATTTTCTTCTAATTCAAAAACCTTATTTCTAAAATTTTGATGTTGCTTTGTCCGGGGTGTTAACCTAGGGCACACGGTGTGGTAGGCGGAGCACACTACATACCACGGTGGCCGCCGTTTCAAGCTTACAATGTGGAATAAAAATCTTCTCGGCGTTCGATGTTATAATAAATAAGAACAATTTTACACTTAGGAAAACGGGAGAAAATATCACTGGTGAAGAAGATAAGAGTAACGGGCCATAACACTACAATGGAGATGCACAGCGGAAGCAAGGAAATCAAGACGAACAGCGCAACATTTGTTGTCTAGGTAGTAGAATTAGTACTTACTTAATTGGCGCTTAACCGTATAAACGGTTTTGGCCGTCCAACAAGGCGTGCCAGTCGCTCTTTCGCTCCGCGAACAGGCGCCAATTGGTCACAGCAACGGAGTTTAAATCGTTTTCCACCTGGCCCTTCCAACGGAGTGGGAGCCACCCTCTACCTCTGCTTCCATAGGCGGGTTCCGATAGAAACACTTTCTTGGCCGGAGCATCATCTTTCATTCGCATAACATGGCCTAGCCAGCGCAGCCGCTCCGTTTTAATTCGCTGCACTATGTGGATGTCTGCGTATAGCTCGTACACCTCATCAATAAATTTTCTTCGGTACTCGCCATCGCCAACGCGAAGAACTTTCCTCTCGAACACTCCCGAAGCCGCTTCATCTGCTGTTGTCATGGTTCTTGCCTCTGCCCCATATAGCAGGACGGGTACGATAAGTGACTTGTAGAGTATAATTTTCGTTCGCCGAGAGAGGACTTTACTTTCCAATTTCCTACCTAGTCCAAAGTAGCATTTATTGGCAAGATTGATTCTTCGCTAGATTTCAGTGCTGATGTTGTTGCTAGTGTTGATGCTGGTTCCCAAATAAACGAAGTCTTTTACTATTTTGAAATTATGGCTGCCAACAGTAGCGTGGTTACCAAGGCTCGATGACAGCAAGTACTTCGTTTTGTCCTCATTCACCATCAAACCCATCCCGTCGGCGGGAATACCTTTATTAAGCCTTAGCATTACATTCTTGTCCAAAACAGCAACTGTCATAAAATTTTCCTGAATCTGTTCTGGTCTATCTTTCCCAATTTTTTTTTCTATTGTCAATTTTCTATCCTAATAGGGTCTACACGGTGAGTCTGACTCGCGAGTCAGCTTGTGCATGCGTTGAATCGCCGTCAAAATCGAATTCATTCATTTTGACTTGACTCGTGGAAGTCAGAGTCATGCCTGTGTGATTAATACTAAAATATTTTCATTAATACATCGAAACTGACTCTTGACTCTGAGTCACTGTTTTTAAATACTATAAAAAATATTGAAGTAAATTTTAAGTAAATTTTTTTTTAAATAGCTGAAACATTATTCTTGAATTTCATTTTTATTTTCTTGAAACCAATGTCAATAACAAAAACAATTGTATAATTTGCAATTCGAGCATGTCTCGCTAATTAAATACAGATAATAATATGGACATAATAGTGAACAGCGGAAGTACTACTTATAAAAGTAATGCTATAAACCAGGGCTTTTCATTTCATAGCACAAGTGTGCCCTCTCAATTCATACGCATATGATTCGCTCTGTCGTCGTTAATTGAGTTAGTCGCCACTTGTAGTGATGGGTAATGACATTATTTTTTGTGTGTTAACACAGTATCACAGGCACACTTTGCAGTGTTAACACATTGTGTTGACACAATTGTGTTATAACTGATTATCGAAAGTCGATATGAGTGTAGGCACAATATCAGAGCACAGTACTGTGTTACTTACCTCTAACGCCACGTTTGACGCCATTTAGAAGAGTAAATCATGGCAACATTTATCTTCTTTCATACTCCAATTTTTCAAAGACATATCATCTGGTCAAGAGGATAGTAAGTGCCCCTGTGGACACCATTTTTTTATGAAAAATCAAAATAAAATAAAAATTTTGAGAGCGCAGTTAGAATTTCAAAATCTTTTTAAATGTCATTATCCTCTTACCGGTTTTATCTTGTAATATTTGTATCATGTGTATAAATATGTTTTGAGTGAAGTGTCATTGGAAAGCAATACAATCAACACACAAGCACAATGGACTATCTATGCATGTGCACTCTGCATGATCTGAGTGTCATTCTCTGTGCTATATAGGCTGTTACTGTGTTATGAGCATTTACCAGTTTGAGCGGCATTGCACAGTCAGCTTTGTGCCATCGAGTGTGCCACTGTGTTATAAATGAATCGATAAGTGTGCGTGTGCGTGCCGCACATTACTGTGTGTTAACACAATAACACAGCACAGTGCTGTGTTACTCAGCCTTAGCCGCTTGGCACTTGGCGTAGCAACATCAGTAATGGGTATCGGCTGATCGGTATCAAAATATGTATGAATAATTATGCGCGATACATATGACGACGACGATTGCGCTCTCACTAATACAGGCGCACTTTCAATTTTGAAGAGCCCTGCTATAAACCCAATGTTACTAATAAGCTCTTAGGGCGCGCCTATAATTATTCCACACAATTAGGATTAAAAAGCATATAGAATTAGTATGTACCTAAATGGTGAATAAAGGAAAAGCAACAAAAAGGCAACACCAAAAATTGAGCCAGACTTGCTTCACACATATTCTTACTCTCTATCATCAGACGTAAGCGAGACAGCAACGAATAAATACTGTGCACGGCTGTCGCAAAAATGTTAAGGTTCCCTGTGAGAAATATTACCATTGGGAAACGCAACTGGTATGACGGCCGTTCCATATGCAGCTCATCTGCCAAACATGTGTACGTTTTTACCTTTTAGGTATGTTATATTAAATAGCTTTTCACTACAATATGAGTTTTTTAAATTATTTTAACAAAGATTGTAGCAATTTCATTCTGAACTCCTTTTTTTCTGAGCAAAAAAAAAATGTAAAATAATGTAACTTCAGCACTGCAAAAAACTACTATAGAATGTTAAAAAAACTTAGCGAAATAGTAAAAGAATTGGTTTCAATGTATCTTTATGTTTTCATTTCTTTCAGTTTTTTTCAAATTTTTTCTATAAATGCATCCTCTGCACGTTGTAATTTTACCTTTAATTTCCTACAGTGATGCTCATGCTCCCGCTCTCACTAATACACTTCCATTTTAATATTTGCCGACCACTGGAATAAAGGCATCTGCCTTTACACTCGTATAAAGTATGAATGTTGGTGATTTCCAGTTCAATACACAGCTCTCCCGAGAAGCTAGCTGATGGAGAAGTGAAATTCAGAAACATGTCCTAGTAACCATCGCCGTTTGTAAACTTTGTAATTTTTCTCTAATATCAATAACAAAAACAATTGTATAAAGCAATTTGAGCATGTCTAGCTAATTAAATACAGATACCCAAAAAAAAAGATAAAATTGATTGAAAACAGCAAGTCGACTTCAATACCTGGAGGTATTATCCCATAAGTTGATTGCTTCTTCTTGACATTGTCCGAGCAAAGCCTTGATTCAGATATATGTCAGTTAATCGAAATCAATGCAAATTTTTTTTACTTGACATTCTTCTATGTAAGGTGATGGCAATTCAAAAATTTTAAGTTTATCTTTTTCAGTTAATTACAGACAGATAAAAATAAAAGTACACAAATTTGTTGAAAACGCTCTTTTGTGTGCTTATACATATTTACAAAAAACATTTTTACATTTTAAATATATGTATCTATAAAAAAAAAAAAAAAAAAATAATTAAATTAAATACCAAAATATAGCATAAGAACTTACTTAACAAGTCATCGGCTAAATTCTACTTAAATAATAATTTAAATCTACAAGAGTTCAGATATAGCAAGGTGTTTTTTTAATATAAGCTAATTTCAGGTATATAGGTGGAGCTAAGCTATAAAATAGGTCTTTGAGATTCGGATAGGTTGCAAGTGCATTAAATAGTTAAGAATAAACTAAAAACAATTATAATATGAAGTAAAATTAAATTACTTAACAGTTAAATGAAAAAACAAAAACAATAAAAATACTTAATAAGAAAGTAGTAAACATACAATAAAGGATATCATATTTTTTTTTTTCGAAAAATTAACTAGGCATTTTGCGGAATGGTGTGGGAAGCAATCTTTTAACCATTTGAACGATGGATTTTACTTCAACTGATTCATTGAATCAGACATCTGTTGGAGCTTTGTGTTAATTTTAATTTGCAAAGACATTTGCTTAAATTTTTTTTTTAAAATTAAATTTAAAATTTTCACTTTCCTCACACAAACAATTGTAGTGAGTCGTGCATTTGGCGAATGTCTGTGCAAATATAAACGTACAAAATAGCGCATTTACTAGAATAATTATATTATTATTTTAAATTCATCTTGTTTCTGCCAATTTATAATCAATTTTGTAATTATCTGCGGTAGTTTGTTTTTTTCTTTTTAATAATTTTGTGATTTTAACACAACACTTTTCAATCACAAATCACACAAGAAGATTGCGCATGGCGCATGTAAATATTAGATCAGCTGTTTTTTATTTTTTAATTGACTCTTTTCCTTTAGCCCTTTTTTTCTCGCTCTTTTTTTTATTCGCTCGAGAGTCAACTATGATGTAGATGCGCAGAACGAAGCAATTTTGAACTTGTGAATGCGCAATCTGGGTAGGTGATTTGTGCTTTTCAATATTTGTTTGTTAGATTTTGCGTTGCCACGCGTATTATTTTTTGCCATATTTTTTCGATTATTAATTGCCAGAAATACGCTATTTTGTACCCGATCATTAGCTCCATCGTTCAAATGTACGAGTAAGGACCATCAGTTAAGGCGCTACACAGTAACAATCAAGAGTTATCATCCTTGTTTGAACCACCTCCACCGACCCCGGAACCTTGTGTATTAACAGCACGACCGCCAGCTGGCGCACGCACAGCGGCCGGTTTATATTCTAAGCCCGGATCGAATTGCATTAATACGAAAACCTGTAATGAAAAAATTAAACAAATATTTAAATCATTAATTTATACGGCAGTGAGACTTTAATTAACTCTACAAATCAAATCAAAAGGATTCGACTTAGATATGATTTCCAGTTCGAATTTTGACAACAGTTAGGCCCTCACCCTTTCGTGGGAACAAAATTTGTCTAGTAGCATATAAACAATGTCCGACAATTACAAGATTATAAGCGTCAACCCCGCGCTAGTGAGGTTACAGCACATTCGGTGATGGGAACTCTCCAGGTCGATGTCTGTTTATTATTTCTTCAACAAAATTAGGGCTAAAGTGCTAGACCTGGTGTCAGGCCTATGCTTCTATGCGAATAGTGGCTTAAGGGTTGTGTGTAAACGTGAGAGCTTCTTGTAAACGCTTCAAAAGCAGAGAAAGTACTTTGCCCTACCAACAGCTACCTAGACTACCGCTCTGAGCAAAAAGGCAAGAATTTCAATGCCAATAAATTTTTGCGATTATAATTAAAATACTCATTGACTAAACAAACACTCGTTTCGGGATCCCGTCAGGGTTATTTCAGGACATTTTCGGGACATTTCGCTATCATTAGGGGATCCTTCCGGGACCATTTCTGGATGGTTTTCGGGATCCATCCGGGATCCCGTCAGGGTCATTTTGGGGATTTTTCGGGACTATTTCGGGATAATTTGGGGTCCCTTCCGGCATAATTTCTGGATGGTTTTCGGGATCCGTCCGCGATCCCGTCAGGGTTATTTTGGGACTTTTCGGGACTATTCCGGGACCATTTGGGGATCCTTCCGGGATCACATCTGGATGGTTTTCGGGATCCGTTATGTATCCCGTCGGGGTCATATCGGGACTTTTTCGGGAATATTTCGTTATCATTTAGGGACCCTTCCGCGATCATTTCTGGGTAGCTTCCGGGATCCGTACGTCATCCCGTCGGGATAATTTCGGGACCTTTGCGGGATTATTTTGTGAACCTACCGGTATCATTTCTGGATAGTTTTCGGGATCCGTCAGGGATCCCATCGGGGATATTTCCAGACCTTTTCTGGACAATTTCGGGATCATTTTGGGACCCTTGCGGGATAAATTCTGAATGATGTTCGGTATCCCTTTAGGGTAATTTCGGGACTTTTTCGGAACTATTCCGGGATCATTTGGAGATCCTTCCGGTATCACTTCTGGATGGCTTTCGGGATCACGTCAGGGTCATTTCGGGGCTTTTTCGGGATCATTTGGGGATCCTTCCGGGATCCCTTCTGGTTGGTTTCCGGGATGCCGATGGGGTAATTTCTGGACTTTTTGTGGATGATTTTCGCAATCCGTCCGGAATCCCGTTTGGCTCATTTCGGGACTATTTCGGGATAATTTCTGTATAGTTTTCGGGATCCATCTGGGATCCCATCAGCGTTACTTCGGGACGTTTTCGGAATCCTTCCGGTGTCATTTCTGGATCCCGTGAGGGTCACTTCGGGGTCGGGGTTACTTCGGAACTTTTTCGGGAGTATTCCGGGATCATTTCTGCATAGTTTTCGGGATCCCGTCAAGGTTATTTCGGGAGTATTCCGGGATCATTTGGGAATCCTTCCGCCATCATTACTGGATAGTTTTCGGGATCCCGTCAAGGTCATTTCGGGACCCTTCCGGCATCATTTCTGGATGGTTTTCGGGATTCGTCCGGGATCAAGTCAGGGTAATTCCAGGACTTTTTTTGGATTATTTCGGGTTAATTTGGGAAGCCCTCCGGCATCAGTTCTGGATGGTTTCCGGCATCAATCTGGGATCCCGCCTGGGTCATTTCGGGATCCTTTAGGGCCTCTTTGGGTATCATATCTGGATGGTTTTCGGAATCCGTCCGGGTCATTTCGTGACTTTTTCTGGAATATTTCAAAACTATTTGTGGACCCTTCTGAGATTATTTCAGGATCCTTCCAGGATCATTTCTGGATGGTTTTTGCGATCCCGTCAAGGTCATTTCGCGACTATTTCGGGATCATTTGGGGACCCTTCCGGCATCATATCCGGATGGTTTTCGGGATCCGTCCAGGATCCCATCAGGGTCATTTCCTGACTTTTTCAGGACCATTTTGGGATCATTTGGGGCCCTTCAGGGATCCTTTCTGGCTGTTTTACGGAAACCCGTCAGGGTAATTTCTTGAATTTTTCTGGATTATTTCGGGTTCAATTGGGGATCCTTCCGGCATCATTTCTGGATGGTTTTCGGGATCAATTTGGGATCGCGTCGGGGTCATTTCGGGAGACTATTTCGGGATCATTTGGGGACCCTTCCGGCATCATTTCTTGATGGCTTTCGGGATTCGTTTGGGATCCCGTCCGGGTCATTTCGGGACTATTTCGGGATCATTTGGGGAGCCTTCAGAGATCCTTTCTGGCCGGTTTACGGAATCCCGCATTTCGTGACTTTTTCTGGATTATTTCGGGTTCATTAGGGGAAACTGCCGGCATCAATCCTGGATGGTTTTCGGGATCAATCTGGGATCCCGCCAGGTTTATTTTGGGGCCATTTAGGGACCCTATCAGGGTATCAGCTCATTTAGTTCTTTTTTTACTCCATTACAAAAATAAAATACGTTAGATAGAAAAAAATTTCTAAACAGATAACTTGATAAGCAGGCTAACGTGACCTGCCTATATATTTAATTTTATCCTCGCGGACGGGGCCGCCGGTAAAGGCTAGTAATATTATAAATGGGAAAGTTTGGATGTTTGGATGGCCAGATGTTTGCATTTGTGACTCAATCACGCTAGAACGGCTTGACGGATTTGAACGAAATTATATATAATTACATATATAACACATATAGCCAATAGTCTAGAAGGATCTACTAGCTATATCTTATTGAAAAGGGGGGAGGTCCCCGCCCCCTAGGAATAGTTATAATTTAATTATTCTATTTTTTCGTCTTTGTGACTGAATCACGCCAGAACGGCTACACGGATTTTGATGAAATTCCGGACACAGATAGACAATAGTCTACTGGCAAACTTTTTTTTTGAAAACTGAAAGAGGGGCTGGGTCGACGACCCCTCGAACAATTACTTTTTAATAATTTTTACACGTTATAACTTTAAGTATACTGACCTTCACCAATATTACAAACTCAATGGGTCAAATAAGTAGAGGACTTACAAAGTGAGGAGTGATACCCTCCGCCCCAGCTTAGGACCTCTCTGGCACCCTTTCTGGATGGTTTACGGGATTCCTCTGGGATCCTGTCTGGGTAATTTCGGGACTTTTTCTGGACTATTTCGGGACCATTTGGGAACCCCTCTAGCATCGTTTCTGGATGGCTCTCGGAATCCGTCCGGGATCCCGTCGGGGTCATTTCGGGACTATTTCGGAATCACTGTGGGACCCTTCCTGGATTATTTCTGGATGGTTTTCGGGATCCCGTCAGGTTCATTTAGGAACTATTTTGGGATCATTTGGGGACACCTCTGGCATCATTTCTGGTTGGTTTTCGGGATCCGCCGGGATCGCGTTGGGGTCATCTCGTGGCTTTTTCTGGATAATTTCGGGAGCATTTGGGCACCCTATCAGGTTATCAGCACATTTGGTTCTTTTTTTACTTCATTACAAAAATAAAATACATTAGATAGAAATAATTATTAATAAATTATATTAAACAGATAACTAGATAAGCAGGCTAACGTGAATAGCCCACATTTTTTATTTTCTACTTGCGGACGGGGCCGCGGGTAAAGGCAGGAAAAAACATATAACTATTTTAAGAAATTTCTATAGAAATGTCATTTCAAAAAGCTGTATAAATATTTTGTATTTTTATCATTAAGGGCATTGAAATTTTAATTAGGCACTTCTAACCAAAAATTTACTGAAGGAAGGTTAAATTGGTTTAATCAAAATTCAAATTGTTCAAATTCCTGGAATCTATTTTTATTTATTTTTCATTCACACGAGCCAATTATGTATAAATAGCGTCCACAAAATTGATTTTGTTGTTGTTGTAGCAGTGCCACAAAATTGATCTTTGTGTACTTTATATTTAAGAAGCGAATATCGGGATAATTTGGGGACCCTTTCGGCATCATTTCCCGATGGTTTTCGGGATCCGTCCGGGATCCCGTCGGGGTTATTTCGTGACTTTTTATGGATTATTTCGGGATAATTTGGAGACCCTTCCGCAATCATTTGTGGATGGTTTTCGGTATCCGTCCGTGATCCCATCAGTGTCATTTCAGGACTTTTTCTGGATTATTCCGGGACCATTTGGAAACCCTTCCGGGAGCATCTCTGGATGGTTCTTGGGATCCCCGGGATCGCGTTGAGGCCACTTCGTGGCTTTTCCTGGATAATTTCGGGATCATTTGGGTACCCTATCAGGTTATCAGCTCATTTAGTTCTTTTTTTTTAATCTATTATAAAAATAAAATACATTAGACAGAAATAATTTCTAAACAGATAACTTGATAAGCAGGCTAACGTGAATAGCCCATATTTTTTATTTTCGCCTTGCGGACGGGCCGCGGGTAAAGACTAGTAATATATAAATACCGAAAATCGGAAAGAGTTCTTTCATGGCCCCCAATCTAATTGAGATGTTTTTTTTATCCAAAAACGCATATATTTTGAAAAATCACTAGAAGTAGTGTACTTAGATTTTCTATAGACCCACCTGATCTGTTGGCAGTAGTGAAAAATCATCGGGTGGGTTCGTTATAACGTAACGTTTACTACTCGCATCACAACTCGAACTCGTGTCCCGAAATCGGTAGAGGCCAATACATAGCATTCCATATGATTTAAGCGCTGCCACAAATAAATCACCATATTTGCCACATTCGCCAAATTGTGCCAATGGACCGTCGTATAAAGAAATTTGGCCAACACGACATCTGTGAATAACATGGAAATTATTATAAAGGTATCTTACTGATAATGTTACACGAGAATATGCTTGGTAGTACTACCTGTCACGATTACTAAGACTCTCTACAGTGCTATAACCGCCCCGCAAACCAGCACCTTCGGCGAGTATGAGCTCCAGCTCTGGTGTAGCACCACCGGTAATCAGTGAGCGTATCAACGTTAAAGCGTTTTGATTAAAGTACGTCTAAAGAGAAATAAAATTAAAAATCAATATGCTGTGATCAAAAGAAGGCGCAGTTTTTTTTTCATAAGATAGCAGATTTCAACATTTATGTGAGTCTATTATTATAAATTACCGTAGACATCAGCGAGTCGAGAACACTAACGGCGAAGGCGGTTCCGCAGGCAAACGGCTGCGTCAGATATAATTCAGTATCCGGATCATCGTCATCGTCTTGATCGAGAAACTGCACGTTACTATCGTTGACCAGTTCTTGAAAGAACAACCAAAACATAGTTTAACGCTTTGACCTTTAACCAGCCGCGGACGTAGAATATTGGCGAGAACAAACAGCGACTAATACATACATTCACGGTCGGAGCGCATAGTTGGTACGAAGTTGACTCATTTTCTTCCGTGCAGAAACGCCTGGCAATGCCTATTTTTTCCTTGGTAAGGATGTAAGCCATTGCAAAGCGTTTTTGTTTGTTTAATGAACGACAGGTGTTTGGCAACTTAATAAGTTCACATAATAAGCACCTACATATGTACATATATTTAACTATCCTACTTAGAAGTTTTAATAAATATAATAACAGAAAGTTGAAACTAAGCTTAGTTAAAAAAAATATCAAAAATTAGTTGCCATTTATAAAAAATTTAAATTATATACGCGTTCAATATTTAATTTGAACAATAAAATTACAAATTTTTAATATTAAAAACAAAAATAATTTCGAAACGAGGTGCTGCGATGAAATAAGTTCCAGTAGTTTAGAAATTATTTTAAAATAACTAAAATTAGTTTAAGTGTCAAATTATTATAAAAAACCAGTCATTATTATTATTAGGCCTCGATGCACTGCGACCTTAATTTAGATCTATTGTGCTTAACCATTCAGCCTAATACCGTATGTGAAGGCTTTTTACGTATTTTAGTACATCCTCAGGCTTTAAACTTCATGTCACGAAGGGATTAAATAAAAGTCACGCTAGATAGTTGGGATAAACTCCGCCTTGCCAGAGGGCCGCATACGCAGAGAATGTGAAGCGGCGTTTCATCCCCCAGCGCACAAAAGCAACATCATTGTGTATCGTATAGATTTAACTTACTTAGGTGATATCGTAGACTACATTGCCATGTATAATACCCAAAGAGAGTTCGTAGGTCTTCTTTGCAAAGATTAATGAGTTTGGCTGATACTCTCGTTGCTGGAAGTATAAACAATTTGGTCTGTCTTTGCCCTGGGCAATCCATGCAAGGTTGTCAGAACTGCTTTGTTTCTCAGTTGCGTATGGTTTCCCTAGTGTATGTTTTTGTGGGTGTACAGAAGGGCTCTGGACCATAGAATGGTGCTTTAGCACCTTGCTTGGTTAGGTAGTCTTCCAGACCATTTAGGACTCCAATGCATTCGATCAATATCATAGAAGGAATTGTGTAAGACTGCAAGGCAGGTAAGGGTGCCTGACATAATGAGATACTTCTCGAGGACATTCAGCACCCCATTGGTAGTTGCCACGTATCAGAAATATATATTAAAAATTAAATACAAAATAAATCAACCCAATTTGTACTAAAGAGACTTTGATATTAACTATAAAAACCGAGAAATATTTACCTTCAAGCTGAATTTGTTTAAAAAAGAGATATGTGGAAACTGTTTTCTTTATTAAAATAAAGGATATAAGTTAAGCTATCGCTGCTAAAACGAGGGACGATAAGCTTTTAAGAAATCGGAAGAGAGTCTCCACCTTGTAATAAATCTAATTAAAATCATAAATAAATTATGGAAGAGCCATCTTAACCAAGCTTGATTGAAACGAAATATATTCAAAAATTCACTGGGGGAGAAACTGCCAGATGTTTTAATATTACGCATGTCAGACTAAATTAATAAATTTTATGAGCTTCGGCGAAAAAAAAAAAATATTAAAAAAAAGGAAAGCAAAGCAATAACAATATTAGCGATGTTAGTATAGAAAAGGGAAACATTGTTTCTTACACATTTTTTTTAAACAGAGTTGCCACTTAGTAAAACTTGATTGCGCAATAGAAAACCCGGTTACGTATTAAATGATAGCTACTACCTATAAATAAAAAACTGCAATATGGCCGTAAATGTCAGTGATGAAGAGGGCTATGAAGATGGTTAAGAAGAGGATTGCCACCTTATTTTAATTAAAGTTATGTAACTAAATTATAAGTAATACCAATTATGTACTACAAATTAGGCCTAAAAGTTACGATAATGCTTTGTCTCAAAAATAATTTTAATAGAGAACTGCCACCTGTTTAATTAGTTCAATTATATATGATTAAAAAAATTGTCAAACAGTTTAAAATAGTAAGAAATAAAAAAAAGCGAAAGCCATTATATTTGCTTGTTGCCATTATCTTTTCAAAAATAGTGATGTAATTTTCTAGTACGTTTAGCGAACTGTTTGTCAAAAACAAAAGCGTCACTCTTTAGAATAATAATAGGGTTGCCACTAATTATAAAGTTTAACACTAAGTTTATAGGCTACCAGGCTTGACCAAGCTTTATTTAAAAGTAGTTTTTACGCAATCTGGCAACTGATAAGAATATTTGATTAGCCTAAATTAATAAATGGAGTAAAGTTGAAAGGGCTTCCATAATATGGTGAAAGGTTGTTCGAAATTTATTTCAAATTGAATTGCCAAATCGTTCAAATCAAATTGAGGTATATTATATTAATTGTAAAGTAGTGATATCCATATGCATACCATTTTTTTTACATATTGGAACGAATTTTGGGAAATTCCTCTTATTCCAAACCTTCTGCTAATGTTAGAATCGCTAAACTGTTGAATAAATAACTCCAATATTAAATAATGCAAAATGCACTTTATTAGGCTACTTTGAGAGTACAATAACACTCATACATCACAACCACATAGCGTGCTTAAATCAAAACTGATCACTGGCTACTCAGCGCATTATACTCTCCGTTGCTTCATTCGCATATTTCTACTAAAGTCTAAACCAGACATCGGCAAATAGTGGCACAATTGTGCACACTCAATTCACACATATTCTTATTCTCTTTAGTTTAGTTGTCGCTGAGCATTTGGCGCAGTAACATCGATTGTGTTCGCCGCTCACTATGTTGACGAATGTTATTAGCAAGCAACAACAATGATCTTTTGTTAGTTTTTTCAATGCGCACAAGCGAAAAATATTTAATGTTGACCAACCCTTTTGCGCAAATACAATGTGTTTAATTGTATAAACATTTTGCTTGCCATTGTGCGCATTAAAAATATAATAACAAACGATCTTGTCTTGTTGCTTGCTAATAAGCGAATGAACTACGCAAACCAATGCATCAAGTGATGTGCGCGATTATCGCGCTCTCAAACACATCTATATTTTGATTTTGCCGATGCCTGGTCTAGACGTTTCGCATTCTAGAACTGCTGTATCTCCTACTTGGTAATTGAGCTACATATATGCGTGTGTATGTGTGAGTAACAGCTACATACGTGTGTGCGAGATAGCTCTCCGTCGCCTTCTATGTATGTGTATAAATGATGATTTATGTGTTCATGTATACCAGTCTGGCTCGCTTTAATGTTTTTGTTGTTGCGTGATTATTTACTAACAGCCTAGTGATGTCAACATTCGCCACAATATTATGTAAAGCATTATTACTTAACCTATTAAAAAATCATCACAATATAAGCGAGGTTATCGTTTATGACAAATTTAAAGAGCGTGCCAGCTGTTCAGCTGACTTGAATAAACATAAATTTAATCAACCACACTGTTTACAAAAAATGATGCTAGTAAAATTAAGACATCAGCTTTTTTGTTGTTGAATTAACAGGCATTCGGTTAAACTGAACGCATTATGGTTAATTCAACCGAGTTTTTTCTTAAGGAAAGAAATTTGTTAAGTAATTTCTACAGAAGAGGAACTGTTGGCCTTATGTTAATAATATTCTGTAAAATTTAGAGATTCTCAATCAATCTCACTGATTTTTTTGTTAAAAGCATTGATTTTATTTCGCATTTCAACAGCGCACAACTGCCAAAATTACGCAAAAACGTACGTTGTTCCTATCAACACGGTGTCACAGAAAGCACTGTCATTTCAGCAGCCGTCGCTGTTATTCTAATATTGCTAGAAACCTGTTATTTGGATAGTTTTCATTGGTATTCTTAGGGCGTCAGTAAGAATTGTAGGTTGAGAGCTATGGCTTACGTATGATGATTTTTTTTTTTGATAGGACTGTTGAAACGACAATTCTGAACACAAAATTTGGGTGAAAGTGATTTGACAGTTGTTTAAGTATTTGTAATGGATAAAAATCGAAAAAAATTTCGATAGAATTCACCTGTAGTTCCGTTGATTTTACAACTTTCTTTCTTTAAGTGTAGATATATTATGAAATATAGCTACTCAAAAACGATGCTAATGAGGCATAGTTTGGCCTTTATAAAAGCCCGTCCTAATGTTAAAATATATTGAATTTGAACTCAGATAGGGCGTTTTTGAAACAAATTCTGAATTAGGGAGTTATTCAAAAGTTTTCTGAGAGATAGTTATCTCAACACAATTTGATATTTCCGAAAAAAATTTCGACATATTAAGGCCTATCAAAAAGTTAGCTAAACTCTAACTTTTAGAGCACATGTGTTAAGAGCATTTTTAAAAGTATTTTTAGTAAAATAAAACTAAAATCGAATGCAACACATATTTACATAAAAAAGCTCGCTCATATTTATAAATATATATATCAGCCAACTTTGTACCCACGCCACCGACCGGAAGAGAATGTGTCGCATGTGATTTGGTCGTTTAATCGCAAACACAGCCAACTTAGTGCGATGCAGTTTACCTGTTATCATGGGCACATTCGCCCCGTAAACGGAGCCGCGCCGTTGCAACACAATTGGGCTGCCAGCGGTCGCGCTCAGATTATCGAATTCGGGCCCACGTTGACTCAGTACACCGATCGTATCGTCAAAGGTCATTGCCTTGATATTCAGCGATGCTAGAATGGCCTCCTTATCGGCCAATGTTGGATCATCGTTGCTAGGAACTTTCGCCGACAATATACAACACATATCGCATAAATTTACATTCACCGCACGTAAATCGGCACGACTTAACGGTGAACCATTCAATACCGATATTTTTGGTAAATTTTGTAACATTTTCCATTCACGTCGTATATAATCAACTGAACCGACTATTACTACATGCTTCAATTCGTGATAGTGAAAGTTAGAAGCACGCAATGGCATAACTAGATTACGTAAACCGATTAACGGCGAATCTGGATCGGCAAAAAGACATACGACCACATGACCATTTAAAACGGTCATTGCCGCTTGATTGCGATCCTGTAAGGAATTTTGAAAAAATAGTGAAAATAAATACTTGTTGTGAAAATAAAAAAATATTTTATTAATATTTGCAACGGCGAGTGTTACTAGAGCATGTTTTTGAATTTAAATTTTTCATCAGCTAGCTTTTCAGGTGATGAGTTTTGAAATCGAGTTCACCTACATTCATACTGGTTTTGAGGCAACCCATTGAACCCCCTTTTGTGGCCACTTCTTTAACCTACGATTTGGTCAATATATACTACAAATTTTTAGCCCAAATTGTGGGGAATATTTTTAGGCTCATTCAGTAGAACTTACATTTTTAACATATAAATAATATTGAAATATCGGTGAATAGCGAAAAGATTGCTCATGATGCATTGCTTTAAATCCAATGTCACTGATCAAGTTTTGTTGAGCGTACTTAATAATATTCCACACCATTTCGACTGCTGAGTGGAGTATCACCCTACTTCAGCTACAGTTTCAAAAGCTTCTATCTCAAAAAACTTTTCATTAACTTAAATTAAAAACTCTTTTTATCAGAATTCCGTTGAAGAACGCAAAATCTCAGAATTTTTTTCAAAAACGCTCTATCTTAAATTCAATACAGTTTGACATTAGCTGAGGCGTTTATGAAAAAGATTTGGAGATAACGCTTTTATGAAACAAACACAGGGTGCCATTCAAAAGTTTTCTATGAAAAGGTGTTTTCGAAACGTCAGCCGAGATAGGGTGATATTCCACTCAGTCGTCGATTTGGGATTAAAACATAAGATATACATATATGTACCCAGTTATAAATAAAAAGTAAAAGCAACAAAAAAGCAATACTTAGGGAGAATTTGCAACGCGCGCAGCGGAGCATTGAAATGATTGAATGGATAGAGGCATCTGCCATTACACCAGTATGAACGCAGGTGAGCTCGGGTTCAGAACTCAGGACCCGAAAAGCTAACTTTTCTGTAATATCAATAACAAAAAGAAAAATTGTATAAAGCAATAACATTTTAATCTGATTCGACTTACCAGTATGCAGTCTTCTAGATTTTTAGCCGGACTCCAATGGAACATACCCGTTGAATCGTATTTCATTTCTGTCTTTTCAAAATCGAAATCTTTCGATTGATCGTCCGCGATACCGGCTGGTAGTGTAACGCCACCGTTTTGATTTTGTGTACCACCGCCTGAACTGCGGCTGGTTGGCCTAAGCATCGGGAATGAATGAGAAAGTTTAAGAAATTTTAAAGCTAAAATTAAGTTTTAACAAATTAAATGTCAAAATGCAAAGTGCTTCACTAAATATTTATGTTTTTACTTATGTGATTTGCATATGCACAAATGAACGCTTACAAAATGTTCAAATACTAAAATAAGTAACTTGATTAAAATGATTAATACTTATGCAAAAATTATTATAAAATGTGCTTAAGTATATGTGCTAATATACAACAAAAATCTGCATTCATCAGCATTGTCTATTTAATAAGTTTCAAAAGTTAAAGTTCTCTAAATGAAAAACTAAAAAAAGAAAAAAGAAATCAACAAAAAAATCAATAAATGAATTTAATTTGCGCTTCGTATGAAAACGATGAATACAACGACCGAATCTAAATAAAACTTGAAACAAAATTGACATACTTAGGTATCAAACAATCTTATATCGAGAAAACGGTTACTCAAAACGAAAAGTATTTATCTAAGGTTATGGAACTATTTCTGCAACATTTCATATGCTGTGAAAAGCGTCGAAATGTGCTCTATTAAGCGACATAAATTTTTTATTCATAAGGTAAACAAAAATAAAGTTATCAAACTGAACAAAAAATAACTCTGAAGATGGCACAGCGCCGAAACCGGGTTGTCTCTAACAATTGACAAGGGATGACGTAAAACCGTTCCAACATACATTAGTTGTCGCACAATATATAATAGTATTTTTGAAGTAGAGGGTTTAGACCTTGCAGTGTGGAGGAAAGTGGATTACTTTTGACACATTTTTGGGAACAATATTTCTCGAAATATTATTGTAGTATCTTAAGGTACAATGTTGCTGTTTTCAAATAGAATTTTCAACATTTAAATATTCCAAAAATAGTTTTGCATAAGAGGTGGCTGTTGTGTTAACAGTGCTTCACCCCATTCGAAGTGTGCGACCACTCACAACGGGCGACCACCTATAACGGGACTCCAAGGAAACTGGCAGTTTCAATAAAGGTAGAGAATAGAGGCCGTTAGTGGCGTAAGTTTCACACAATAATTGAAAAGGTGCTAAGTGTCATGTGGAGACACATCGTATGCAGGACATACATAACGTACGACTGGGTTGCTTCTGGACAGTATCCAGAACGAAGTTGGGCCAGGGTGACTCGTGTCTCCCGCGGTAGTCTGGTTTCTTCTTCTGCAAGTGTAAGGGCGTGTATGTGGATAACGGGGTTCATCAGGTGAGACCTTGCAAAGGTGTTTACCGATTCAGTGTGGATTTTGTTTAGGTCCTATTAATGCTTATCTGGATCAAACGGCTGCGTAGGCAGGTCGCGTCTTATTCCTTTTGGAGGCGGTGCTAGATCAAACAGTTGGTGACACGTAGTGACATGGGCGGCCGGCTAAATCCTGTGTGATTAGAAACGTTATTTTTATATTTTCCCTAAGTGCTGCCGATAAGCGAATTGGGTATCATAACACCATCGACGTGAACGTCCAATATTTGAGTCATCTGTTACTTCCACGTCGTAAACAGAGTGACCGTGGAGGTGAGGAAACTAAAAAGACTGGGAAGATAGCTGTTTATTCTAGAAAAAGTCGCAGTTAATTTTGATTTTACATTTTATGGGAAACCCCATTTGGTGAATTATATTCTATTTAAGCGGGAGCCTTGACTCTTTTGGAGGCACATGGGCGAAAAATTTGTTTGTTCAATGAGTTTTATACCGTTTTCTAAATTCAAGAATCATAATTTAAATTAAACTGCCAAATGTAAGGCATGATGTAATTGTTTTATGTTCTTTCAAACACTTTAGACCCCTGAAGAAGAAGAGAGGTAACTTGTTTTTTTTCCTCAAATAACCGGACTTGATGCGACTCAAAAATTGCACATACTTTTTATTTACACTTATTTTGCATGCACAGATTTCGAATATTGCATTAAGAAGTGTATGAAAAAAAAAAAAATGAGATCTCTAATAATAGTCGCTCAACTGCTCTATCCTATGTAGTCATACATAGCTCATGTATCTCGAGGAAATAGCAAGGAGTTCGATATTAAAATTTTTTGCTAAAAAATAGTCAAATGATCTCAAATGTCGAATGCATACCCAAAACGGTCTTAGATAAGCAACAAAAGTTTACTTTTTAACCTGAGAAATGGTAAAACGGAATAAGGGCCATAACTATCCAACTTTCTTAGGTTAAGTGGAAATGTAATGGTATATATTTCCTTCTCGTTTCAAATTATTGCGCAAAGTAGAGGCGGAAAACTATCGATAGTATGTACTATCGATATACGCCAATAGTATCGAAGGGCAGTATCGATATATCGATTCTATCGAGAAATTTTCGTAGCGGCGGAGAATCTCTTATGGAGCACACCTGAGTTTTACAAAAAGACAAAACTGAAGATATTTGGGAATTGATGCTGTTATTTTTGTAGTTATAGTCGACTAAAACAAGAATTCTAATTTTCAAAACAATTATAAAGTTTCGAGTTACCTGTAAAAATAGGTTTTTATATTCAAAAAGATTGACGCAAAGCAATGCGGCGGTTGCAAAAAAAAACTAGAAAAAAATGGCGTATAGTACTGTACATACGTATTAATACTTTTAAATATGCAATTCAAGTCATTGCAGGTGTGTAAAGATTTTGGAGGAGTTTAGAAAATTAAGGTTCTTGTTCTAGTCGACGATACCTTCAGAGAAAGCAGTATCATCTTTCCAAAATCGAAAAATAACCATGCACCCCTCCGAAATCGGGGGTGGGATCCAGATCACTTCCTGCATTAGCGGTTTCTGTCCGAGCTTATACAAAATTACACTGGGTTGGACAAAGAAATCAAAGATCAAATTGAATCTGAGCAAAATACCTCAGTATCAATAATCCGAAAGCGGAAAAAAGTTGTATGTCTATCAAAAAATGTTGACGAAAAACCAGACATGATCCCGGACCACTCCGAAACCGGGGGAAAGGATCCATAGTATTTTTGCGCAGAACATCTTTCTGCATTGTAGACCATCGGCCGCGATTATAAAAAATACACTTGCCGGTCCAACGCCGTTTTGGGATTTAAATTAAATACGTGCAAAACCTTTTCTACACCAATTTTCTTTCTATGTGCAACAACCACATGAAAACTGTTAAATTCAACTTTAAAAAATCTCCACACAGAGCTTACATCTTTGTGTCGATACGTGCCGTTTGATACCCATCCCGATATTTTCGGACGCGTATTAGCAGTCGACCGCTATTCTAGATGTTTACTAATTTTTTTTTGGACGTGTATTAGCACACTTGCTAACGAAGCCAGTCCAGCTTTTGAGGTCGAGTACAAAGCGCAATGTGGAGATGATCCCACAAATTGCTTGTGTTGCCGCTTGATTTGAACTCCTTTTTTCAATAGAAACAAATCGCGGTGGGTTTATTTTTATTCGATTTGGAAAAATTATTCCAAATAGCAGACATCTTTACTTTCTTTTTGTGGGACACACTATTCATTTTGTTCAGAATGTGCGACAGCTGACGATTTATATAAATAATCGTGAACTTCTTCCTTATAACATTAAATTTATAAGAGTATAACAATGCGAAAACTCGTTCCAATAAGCGTGTTTTACGCACTTCTATTGCTTCTGTAATTTTCGCTCATTTGAAAAAGTCAAAATAAGAGCTACGAACATGCCAGCAATATATAAACTTACAATTCCTCCACTACAGTACTCTAGACGATAGTATTGATAGTCATAAAACATCGATAGTACCATCGATAGGTAAAAACTATCGATATATCGATACTATCGTCGATAGTTTCCCACCTCTAGCGCAAAGACCAAAGTCAGACGTGCTTCAAAGACTTTGCCTTTACCCTAATATCCCAAAATTTGGATAGTTACAGCAGCGAACAGAAAAAGAGCAGTGACAACTTTATTAAATTTAGCCAATCAAATTCCTCTCGGATTTTTTTTGAGTTTTCAGTTTTGTAGACCAATCAATTTTAGTCTCACAAAGTATAAGCTATAGATGTTTAGCCTTTCCCAACTTTTGAAATGAATACAGGGGAGTATTGGATCCTCCTTTTATAAGAAGTCAACTATATCCTTCCTTCTCTTTATCACTGTGTGCGACAGCGAGTGTTTCGCGATTTGTTGGGATTATTTAAAGATTATTTTCTGGACGGTCTCGGTACTTTTTTCAATATCATATCTTGGCATATCGTGCGGACTGGAACGCTATTTTAGGCTAGTTTTACGAATATGTGAAAGGTCAACAGACGTTTAAATCCAAAACAAATTAACGCCTTTTAACATTTAACGAAATATATTGATTATGTGAGCCCATTAAGTTCGGGCAGTGTTGTTGCTCATTGTTGTTGTTTTGTGGCAGTATACAATAGAAACTATTAGCAGCTTGGAAACAGATAAAACTAATTAAGTGCACGCTTTGCACACATCAGTTTGATAACACAATTCAACTGTGCAAATAAAAATATATATATAAACAAACGACTACTAGGAAAATTTCTTTTGAAAAAGTATAGCACAATATTTTGTCAAAGTTGCGTTCATTTCATTTCGTTGGAATATGCGTAAATATGAATATGTTTGTTTAACTAATTAAACATTTCCATTATAGTTATTAATTGAATATGCTTATTAGGCTCCTATAACAGAAAATTTATATGGAAATGTCATTACAAACGCTTAATAAGCTTTTTGTATTTGCCATAAGCATTTAGCAATCTATAATTGATCGAGGCGGCCGCCGTGGTGTTGTGGCAGCATGCCTACCACACCGAGGGTCCTGGGTTCATTTCCCGAGCAGAGTAACATCAAAAATGAAGAAAAAAATTTTTTCAATCAGAACACGTTTTTCTAATCGGCGTCACCTCTTGGAAGTGTTTAGCATACACTCCGAGTCCCTCAGTGAAAACACAGCTGCCTTGCAGAAGCCGTTCGGGGTCGGCGTTAAAACATGTAAGTGTCCATTTTGTAGGAAAAATTAAAAGAAGCACGTAGCAAATTGGAAGATAAGCTCGGCCTAAAATCTCTTCGGAGGTTATCGCGCCTTGCATTTATTTATTTATTTTGTTAACAATGGACCGAGTGAAAACACTCATTTTCTTATTTATAGCCTTGACTTTAATTAAGATGCACTGTTGTTAATTCAAATTCCTGGAATTTTGACAGAAATGTTTTTGTTTATTTTTTAGTCACATGACTCAATTAGGTATAAATAGCGCCCACAAAATTGATATCGGTGTACTTAATTCTTAAAAAGTTGTGTAAAGTTCTTAAACTAAAATTAATTCGCGCATATATTTGGTGCTCCTGTTTGTCGTTCTGAGCTGCCATTTATCCTTTACGAATGCGCAATTTTTCATTGTAAATGGTGTAGGTGTCAGAATACACGACAATACGGTTTGTGGTATCAATATTTATTTCTAACAAGTATCGCTGCGTTGGTACGTTAGTGTCTATGATATCGGTGGTTACAAATGGGCATTGCTTATACAAGGTAGTACCGAGTGATCTCCTCGTTCTAGCTGGTAAGGTCGATTTACGTGAAATGGAAACAGGAGGAGGGCAACAACGCAAAGCGCAGAGTATAATTCATCCTCGTGATTTTAAACACAGATTTCTATTGATGGATGTAGCTGTCGTTAAAGTGGTTAGCTGTTTTGAAAAGAGTGAGACAGTAGCATCAGTAAGCCTTTGCAGTTCTGCATTAGAACCGGGCATGGATATACAAGTTAGTGGATGGGGTGCGGTAACTTTACATGGAATGGATCCTCACCCTGTTCTCATAACTACTAAAATGCCCATAATAAAACGGGAATAATGCCAGGAATTTTATATATCAATGATTCTACCAAACACAATCATTTGTGCTGAAGGTGGTAAAAGCAATATGGGTTTTGGAGATTCTGGAGCAGGGGCAATTGTGGATAACAAACTTTGTGCGGTGGCACACAGTAGTTCTGATGCACAAAATGCTGTGAATTTATTTACAGATGTAACAAATATAAGCGTTTTAAAATTTTTAAAATCCAATATAGAATGAGAGATGTTGTTATATGTAAATTCACTGTTGCGTGGAATACATCCTTACTCGACAGAAACCTTTTGAGATATGTCTCTTTCGAAACAGCAGTTGAGATATGGTGACATTCCACTCAGCAGTCGAACTGACGATATTTTTTTATATATTTATACTGTACAAATAAATTGTTATAATTGCGACTAAATAAATATTTTTGATTTTATGCAATTAAAGTGGTACGTATTTCAATGCCTTAAATTGTGAGACCAAAGTTTGATCAGGACTGTAAAGTTCCCTGGTTTATGAATAGATCAGGAGATAAAAAGAAAATTGTGGGACAACTACTTTCAGACCCTGTCAAACTCCGTGTAAAACAGCTAATCAAACTTTAGCTATAAAGATACCATAGCCAACCGATTAGGGGTTTCTCTTCCCCCATCCCCATAATCTATAAATTTTTGTGCTGGCGAATTTATTCACATATTGGAGATTATATTTTTCGTTTGGAAATTTTTTATATTTTCTATTACATGAAGTCATCACATATTTTAGGTTAAGGCACCAATAACCGATGGCAGTATACATAGATCTATGGTTAAGTGAAAATATGTATATTTACAAATTCGGCGTTATGAATATGGAATGCTTTCCAGGGTTTTAAGCAGCTGATATATTACCAAAATATGATTTAACTTTGGCAAAAGGTGTTACTGGATGTCTCATTGATCAAACTATTTTGAAAACCCTCGGAAAGCGGAGTCGCTATTATAAAAAATACTTGGCACGATGTAAGCCTAAACTTCGCTTCCAATTTACGTTCTGCTTCTTTTTAGGTTTTCTTAAAATTCTTCTTGTTATATCGGCCTACTGATTTGTAAGATCGCGGTTTTGAATCGAACTCAAGGCCTAGCAATAATTATTTTATCATTATTATTATTATGATAAATTTTTCTTAATTGAAAAAAATATTAAATTAGAATAGAAGAAAGAAACAATTTAGACAACTGCCAAAACTCGTTGTATAGATCCAGTTCGGGAACTGCTAAATTCCTTCATCGGCAGCGTTTAGGCGCCGCTGCTATAACCATTCAGCCATCAGAGCGGTTTTTTGTTTGTCTTCATTATTTCTACTTTTGTTCTGGTTCTTGCCAATTGATATTCACAGCAGTGCGACATTATGAATCGAGCAAACCCGCGATCTTATTTTTCCTACAAATCGGAGGGACGGGACCTACTTGTTTAATGCCGACAGAAATACTCTCGGAGTATTTGCCAAACTATTGCCAAGGGCACGACCCGGCTTGGAAAAACTTGTTTCCTTATTGAAACAACGTTTTTATTAGTTGTTGATGTTGCTTTGCGCGAGCTTTTAACGCAAGATTTTCAATGGGTTTGGCGGAGCACGCTACCACCATCCCAGCGAATAATTAAATAAATGTAAGGCGCGATAACTTCCGGAGTGATTTTAGGCCGAGCTTCTATTCTAATTTTCGTCGTGCTCCTTTATAATTTTCTCCTACAAATTGGCGGGACGGGACCTACTTGTTTCAAGCCGACTCCGAACGGCATCTGCAAGGTAGATAAGTTCTCACTGACATCTTTTCATGGCAGAAATACACCCAGAGTGCTTGCCAAACACTGACGAGGGGAGACCCCGTTTACAAAAATGTTCTTCTAATTGAAAAATACTTGTTTCTAAAATTTTGATGTTGCTTTTCCCAGGGCATGAACCCAGAATTTTCGGTGTGGATGGCGGAGCACGCTACCATAACAGCACTGCGGCCCCACGAATACAGTATCTAAATTTGGATAAATATTGTGATTTTTAGAATTCTAATTTTGTTCCGTAGTGCATCTCTTATCCAAATCTGGGTCACGTACTTGGTTATAATTCGATTAGAGAACAATTTAAGAAACACTGAAGCCGACGTTGTCACAGTTATCAATCGAAAGTTAATCAAAAGTGTTGGTAGCTGCAAAATCAGTTTTTCATTTGTAATAATTAAAAGTAGTAAGAGAAAATGAGTAAAAAAAGTAAAATAGCGAAAGTGAGCAAAATATTGGCATGCTGTTTGACTGGTTGGTTTCGTTTTCCACAGTTCACGCAGGAGCCGCAATAGAGAAAACAAGTAATGAAGGTTAAGTTCGGGTGTAACCGACCATTACATACTCAGCTGAGAGCTTTGGAGACAAAATAAGGGAAAATCACCATTTAGCAAAATGAACCTAGGGTAACCCTGGAATGTGTTTGTATGACATGGGTTTCAAATGGAAGGTATTAAAGAGTATTTTAAAAGGGAGTGCGCCATGGTTCTATAGGTGGACGGAATTTCAGGATATCGCCATAAAGGTGGACCAGGGGTGACTCTGGAATGTGTGTTGTACGATATGGGTATCAAATTAAAGGCATTAATGAGGGTTTTAAAAGGGAGTGTGCCTTAGTTGTATATGTGAAGGCGTTTTCGAGATATCGACCAAAATTTGGACCAGGGTGACTCAGAACATCATCTGTCGGGTACCGTTGATTTATTTATATATGTCATACCACGAAAAGTATTTCTGCAAAGATTTCAAGGGCTTTTGATTTCGCCCTGCAGAACTTTTTCATTTTCTTCTACTGAATATGGTAGGTGTCACACCCATTTTACAAAATTTTTCTAAAGTTATATGTTACGTCAATAAACCAATCCAATTACCATGTTTTATATCTTTTTTCATATTTGGTACAGAATTATGGCATTTTTATATTTTTCGTAATTTTCGATATCGAAAAAGTAGGCGTGGTCATAGTCACATTTCGGCCATTTTTTATACCAAGATAAAGTGAGTTCAGATAAGTACGTGAACTAAGTTTTGTAAAGATATATCGATTTTTGCTCAAGTTATCGTGTTAACGGCCGATTTTACTAATTTTATATTCTGCTTCATAAGGTCCAACCCACCTACCAATTTTCATCGCTTTATCCGTTTTAGGTAATGAATTATCGCTTTTTTTCGGTTTTTTGAAATTTTCGATATCGAAAAAGTGGGCGTGGTTGTTGTCCGATTTCGTTCATTTTAAATAGCGATCTGAGATGAGCGCCTAGGAACCTACATACCAAATTTCATCAAGATACCTCAAAATTTACTCAAGTTATCGTGTTTCCGGACGGACGGACATGGCTAAATTAATTTCTTTTTTCGCCCAGATCATTTTGATATATAGAAGTCTATGTCTATCTCGATTAGTTTATGCCGTTACGGATTACCGTTATGCGAACAAAGTTAATATACTCTGTGAGCTCTGCTCAGCTGAGTATAAAAATTCATACCCTTAAGTGACACAGAAGTAATCACTCCATCGTTGTACTCAATATGGAAGATGACTACATTTCCGTCTTATATGCTATCACTTGATACGGTTTTGACATTCAATTCTTCTTCATACTATTCAATTCATGATCAAGACAAAAGGATCTTGATATACAAACTAGTGATATTTCGAGATCCGAGAATCGGAATTAGTTTATGGGGTATCGGCTATTAAAACATATCTGTATGCGAGCCCTAACCTATATTCCAATCACTAATCAACTGATCAATATATAAATCTACTCATACAAATGCCAATTCTATAATTCATATTTACACGGGATTTGTGTGTACTTGTGTGACTTGTACCTTCTGCTAACGTTCGAATCGCTAAACTTTTGAATAAATCACTCCAATATTCAGTAGTGCAATATGGTCTTTATTTAATCTACTTGTATCACAATTATGCTTCACTATTATACTGCACTTCGCAACATATAGCGTGCTTATATTAAACTGATTCGTTCTTACTCAGCTTGCGCTGCTTTTATACTCTGCGTATCTCGTCCGCACATTTCCACAAAGGTCTAGACATTTCACCTTCTAGAACTCTTGTAGCTCATGCTTGGTTACGTGTTATATACGTGTATATATGTAGTTTATAGCCATATGCGTGTGTATGTGTGAGTAACTACTTCAGCTTCCCGGAATGCAGATAACGTAAATTAATCTATATGTGCATATAAATTTACTGCTACGTTTATTGTCGCGGCCACATTGAAACTTATGTTCACTTTTATAGACAAACTTCTTCGGACATTCACATCAGTCCGCCATTCTCCTTGCTGGCTATCTCCAAAAAGAAACTTGTTACCGCTTTCAGGTTGCTTGCCATTAACTCATAGCGCTTTCTTTTCTGGCTATAGTGTTACGCTTTTTGTACGCCGCGCAAGGGTTGTTGTTCTATTCTAAAAAACAGGCAACTCCTTTATGGGGTATTTCGTTCTTTTGTTAAAATTGTTGCCTGCTCGCAACGCAAAAGCGTTACACTTTTACCCTGTATAAAATGGCAGTCTGGCAGTGCAACTCTGTGAAACTCTCAATTCCTGAGCCAGATAAATAATTTTGCATGTAAATGCAACAACAACGATTTGAGCCAGATAAATCCAGATAGAAGTCTGGTTCAATTTGTGAGCCAGATACTTTTTCAAAAATAGATGTCGCTGCTTAACCTTTCGCCGTATGATTTAAATGAAAAACGGCGGCGACATCTGCCTATCACATTTCACGTGTGCGAAAATTTCACGACATCTGCTTTTCAAGTCTCTTAATGATTCAGAGCATTCCCGTGAGAAGTGAGCGTGAGCCGGAGCTGTAAAACTCACTGGAAGACGGCAAATATGAGTGCAGATCAATTACCAGATTGCGCATTCACGAGTTCAAAATTGCTTCGTTCTGCGCAGCTACGTCACAGTTGACTGTTTGAGCGAATGAAAGAAAGAGAGAAAAAAGCATGAGCTAAAGGAAGATGACGTAAGAATTGCCCATAAAAAAGAGATGATCGAATGTTTATATGCGCAATGCGCAATCTTCTTGTGTGATTTGTGATATGAGTGAATATGGTGAGATGAAATGTTCTTTATATGCACTACAAATGTTGACAATTTTCTGGGGTAGGAGTAACACTATTAAGGCTTTACCATTTACTTAGGCAACAACTTTTTTCAGAAAAGAAAACGCTATCAGAAATTTGGCGTCGGCAATATCGAGCTAATCAATGTGCATATGGCGCCGGCACACGCTCACGACCATCGTCAAACAGGACCGACGAGATGCGTTTTAAGGTCCCATTGGCTCCACGATCCTACGATTGACAGCAAATGGTGGACCTGGTAAATTTTTGAGGCTTTGATGACACGGCGCTTGTTTTCAGCGTGTCACAGCGTGCCGCATGATCGTGTCTGGTACGTTTTTTCAGGGTAATGTTCGCACTTTTCGCTGAGGGAAGCTAACGCAGGTCTGTAATATTGGATAAAGGTTGGTTGTACTGGTATAAAGGAATCGAGACATATATAGACTTCCATATATCAAAATTATCAGTATCGAAAAACAATTTGATTGAGCCATGTCCGTGCGTCCGTCCGTCCGTTAACACGATAACTTGAGTAAATATTGAGATATCTTCACCAAATATACGAGCTTATCTGGACCCAGAATAGACTGGTATTGAAAATGAGCAAAATCGGTTGATAACCACGCCCACTTTTTATATATACAACATTTTGGAAAACACAAAAAACCTGATTATTTAGTAAATAATACACCTAGAATGTTGAAATTTGACGTGTGGACTGATATTGAGACTTTTGATAAAAATTTGAAAACATTTTTCAAAATAGGCGTGGCACCGCACACTTGAGATAAAATCAATTTTACAAATATTATTAATCATAAATCAAAAATCGTGAAACCTATCGTAACAAAATGCGGCAGAGAGGTTGCATTTACTATAAGGAATGCTTTGAAGAAAAATTAGCGAAATCGGTTAAGGACCACGCCCACTTTTATATAAAAGATTTTGCTAAAAGTCTAGTCGAGGGGTCGACTGCTAATACGCTACCAAAAATATCGAGAGAGCTGTCAAAAGACGCGTATTAATCTCGACAACAATAATCCGAAGGCGGAAAATGAAAATTTTATATATGTCCGGAGATATTTGTAGTTGAAGTTGGCGATTTTCATGTGGTTGATGTAATGTTTTGTACCCACAAACAAAATTGTGAACATTAGTGTTTTGCGCGGATATAGTTTTGTTCTCCAAACCGGCGTTGGACCCAGCCAGGGTAATTTTTTATAACCGCGGCCGAAGGTCGCCAATGCAGAGAGGTGTTCTGCGCAAAAATACTATGGATCCCACCCCCGGTTTCGGAGGAACCCTCGGGTAATTTTTCGGGTTTTCGTTAATATATTTTGAACGAGTTAAAATTTTTATTTTCCGCCTTCGGATTCTTAATACTGATGTCAAGACGCGTTGTTTACACCCCTCTCGATATTTTTGGACGCGTATTAGCACTCGACCCCTCAACTAGACTTTTAACAAAAATTTCAAAAGGGTCGTGGACGAATAAAATAAGCTATATCTTTGCAAAAAAGAGCTTCATATCAGTGGTATTTAATTTCCCAAGTTCATATATAACCATAAAATAGGAAAAATTTAAAATATTAAAAAATGGGCGTGGCACCGTCCCTTTTATGACTAAGCAATTTTGTGTGCTTTGGGAGCCATAACTCGAAGAAAAAATAGTTCAGAATAGGACCATATATATATGTATTATTGCGCAGCCTTTTAACACTATTAAGCACACAAAACAAACAACAACAACACTTCGAGTTCACAGCTGGGTATGTAATATTCGGTTTAACACGAACTTAGACTTCCTTACTTGTTTATTTTATATTTATATTAAAAATCGCTTAGGTATGTACATTCGCTCACTATATATTTCTTATGTTATACAGCCGATTATTTGCATATTACGAATGCGATAAAATTATTGTTCAGCCCCATTCATGAAAGGCACAGCCGTTAGGACAGTCCCGTCCTTACTTGTTTTTAATTAATTTTTTCGCCGACCAATACGATGCTGTCAATGGGAAGACTAACACTTTTCTGTTTTTCACGTAGAAACCTAGCACAGATCATTATTGGCGTGGAAAACTAGCATAGTTTGTTGTTTGAGTGGAAAATTAGGACACTTTAATTGTTCGTTGCTCCACGTGAACATGTTAGTGTTCCAAGGAAAACTGAAACGTGCTAGTCTTGCAATTAACAGGAAGCTCCACCAAGCAAATTTTGGGGTCGCGTTCAGCACTTTTACCGCAGAGAAGAAGAAAAAAAAATACCAAAATTGTGACCCTTTGCTAAAATGGACCAAAACTGACAAAAAGGGAATAGCGGACCAAAGAGGGTTGGAAAGGACCATTTTTGGTTCAAATTGACCAAAGTGGCAACCGTAGTCATACATAGCTCATGTTTCTCGAACAACTAGCAAGGCGTATAAGAGCACGATATTAAAATTTTAGATAAGCAACAAAATATTATCTTTTAAACGGTCAAAAGGAGTAAGGGGCTATAGCAAGCCAAAACCTTAGCGAAAACTATCCAACTTTTAATAGGCTAAGTGGAAATGTTTAATATACCATTATTTCCTTCTAATTTCAAATTAGTGCGCAAAGACCAAAGTCAGATGTGCTTCAAAGTCTTTGCCTTTACCCTAATATCCTACTTTGGATAGGTGCTGTACGAACAGAAAAAGAGCAGTGACAACTTTTATTAAATTTAGCCAATCCAATTCTTCTCCGAATTTTTTAAAGTATTCAGTTTTGCAGATCAATCAATTTTAGTCTGACTAAGCATAAGCTATAGATCTCTCAAAATTACCATTCATTTTTGCCAAATTTTTTTGCAAAGTGTGAACATTTCTCTACCGACTCTCCTTTGGGCAATCAGATGGAATTTTTTTGATTTCAAAGCTTTATGGAAGTGCTCTGTACAGCCTTTCCCAACTGTTGAAATGAATACAGGGGAGTATTGGATCGTCCTTTTTTAAGAAGTCAACTATATCCTTCCTTCTGTTTATCACCGTGTGCTTATCTCCGCGACTGCAAGTATTTCGCGATTTGTTGGGATTATTTAAAGATTATTTTCTGGACGGTGTCGGTACTTTTTTCAATATCATATCTTGGCATATCGTGCGGACTGGAACGCTATTTTAGGCCAGTTTTTGGAATATATGAAATATGAACAGACGTTTAAATCCAAAACAAATTAACGCCTTATTAACACTTAACGAAAGATATTGATTATGTGAGCCCATTAAGTTCGGGCAGTGTTGTTGCTCATTGTTGTTGTTTTGTGGCAGTATACAATAGAAACTATTAGCAGCTTGGAAACAGATAAAACTAATTAAGTGCACGCTTTGCACACATCAGTTTGATAAACCAATTCAACTGTGCAAATAAACATATATATAATCAAACAATTACTAGGAAATTTTCTTTTGAAAAAGTATAGCACAATATTTTGTCATAGTTGCGTTCATTTCATTTCGTTGGAATATGCGTAAATATGAATATGTTTTGTCATAAATAAAACTTGAATTTTAGCACGCATTTTCAGCCAAAAATTTACACAAGCTCTAATTGATCGAGGCGGCCGCCGTGGTGTTGTGGTAGCATGCTCCGCCTACCACACAGAGGGTCCTGGGTTGATTTCCCGGTCAGAGTAACATCAAAAGTGAAGAAAATAGTTTTTTCAATCAGAACAAATTTTCCTAATCGGCGCCGCCTCTCGGAAGCGTTTAGCGAACACTCCGAGTGTATTTCTGCCATGAAAAGCTTTTCAGCGAAAATTCAAATTGCTCGAAATTAAAATCTCCTCGGAGGTTATGGCGCCTTGCTTTTCTTTTTATTTATTTATGCATATATTACTAAAAATGGGCTTAACGTGTCCCTATGTTAGATGATATTAAGCCGGTAGACGAACTTTTTTATTGGAACTCTTTATCTATGGTACGGATAAAGTCACTAACTTACAGGCACGATGATAGAAAATATGGACGCACCGCATCCAATGGTTCTCAGAACGTGAGCTTAAATCCACAATTGCAATTTATATATCAGCGTATAACACGATATGTAAGATTTTCAAACATTTAACAAAGTGATCATTTGCAAACATTTTTTAAAGTGTTACTTTTTGTATGGCACGTCGATATATTTCTAAGCAAAATTTCAATACCTTCGGTATGCTTGCACGCCTAATAAATTCTGTAAGTTGCTAAATGTATACATTTTATTTAACCTTTCATGAAAATGAAATCGGACATTAACTTCGTCACGAATCCCAAAATTGTAAGTCATTAAAGGAAAATAGATAGACCCCCCATTAAGTATACCGAAATAATCAGGACGAATAGCTGAGTTGATTTAGTCATGCCTGTTTGTCCGTCTGTCCATTTGTCTGTTTGCATGCAAATTAGTCCCTCAATTTTTGAGATATCTTGATAAAATTGTGTGAGCGGGTGTACTTAGGTGTCCGATTAGACATCTCTCGGAACCAGCCGGATCTCACCACTATAGCATATATCCTCTATACAACCGATTTTTCAGAAAAAGAGAATATTTGTCATATCTTCCTGAATTTATCAGATTGAAGTTTCAAACATCACCATATGCTTCGTATATAGCATATATTGCTGTCTGAAAAAATCAGGGGCGGAAAATAATAATATTTTTTTTCGGAGTCGAAAAAGTCCTGGTTAAAAAATTGTGCTACGTAAAAATGTTTGAGTTCCCAGGTATCCCTATAGAAATATCATATCGAATCATGCATCCTTTTTATTTTTCAAACTTTTTCCATAAAAGTCCACATATAAAAGTAAAGTCTGTATTTTTATTTTTTGAGTCCGATAGAACTAGTTAAACTCGGGCTTTTAAAAGGAAAGGTCCGGAAATAAAAGTTAAATCCGGACTTTTTTGTTTTAAGGCCAAAATAAAAGTCCGGCTTGATAACAAAGAAACGGCTGATCCGAATTAAAACAATTAAGGAAGGCTAAGTTCGGGTGTAACCGAACATTACATACTCAGCTGAAAGCTTTGGAGACCAAATAAGGGAAAATTACCAAGTAGCAAAAGTAGCAAAATGAACATAGGGTAACCCTGGAATGTGTTTGTATGGCATGGGTATCAAATGGAATGTATTAAAGAGTATTTTAGAAGGGAGTGGGCCATAGTTCTATAGGTGGACGCCTTTACGAGATATCGCCATAAAGGTGGACCAGGGGTGACTCTAGAATTTGTTTGTACGATATGCATATCAAATGAAAGTTGTTAATGGGTATTTTAAAATGGAGTGGTGGTAGTTGTATACGTGAAGGCGCGACCCAGAACATCATCTGTCGAATTTATTTATATATGTAATATCACGAACAGTATTCCTGCCATGATTCCAAGGGCTTTTGATTTCGCCCTGCAGAACTTTTTCATTTTCTTCTTAATATGGTAGGTGTCACACCCATTTTTCAAAGTTTTTTCTAAAGTTATGTACATTTTGCGTCAAAAAACTAATCCAATCACCATTTTTCATCCCTATTTTCGTATTTGGTATAGAACTATGGTATTTTTTTCATTTTTCGAAATTTTCGATATCGAAAAAGTGGGCGTGGTCATAGTCTGATTTCGCCCAATTTTATTACCAAGATAAGGTAAGTTCAGATAAGTACGTTAACAAAGTTTAGTAAAGATATATCGATTTTTGCTCAAGTTATCGGGTTAACGGCCGAGCCGAAGGACAAACGGGCGACTGTGTATAAAAACCGGGCGTGGCTTCAACTGATTTCGGCCCATTTTCACAGAAAACAGTTATCGTCATAGAAGCTATGTCCTTATCAAATTTAACAAGGATTGGTAAATTTTTGTTCGACTTATGGCATTAAAAGTATTCAAGACAAATTAAATCAAAAAGGGCGGAGTCACGCCCATTTTGAATTTTTTTTTTACTTCCGTATTTTGTTGCACCATTTCACTAGTGGAGATGAATGTTGACATAATTTACTTATATACTGTAAAGATATTCAACTTTTTGTTAAAATTTGACTTAAAACAATTTTTTTTGTTTTAAAGTGGGCGTGTTCGTCATCCGATTTTGCAAATCTTTATTTAGCATACATGTAGTAATAGGAGTAACGTTCCTGCCAAATTTCATCATGATATCTTCAACGCTTGCCAAATTATAGCTTGCAAAACTTTTAAATTATCTTCTTTTAAAAGTGGGCAGTGCCACACCCATTGTACAAAATTTTACTAATTTTATATTCTGCTTCATAAGATCCAACCCACCTACTAAATTTCATCGCTTTATCCTTCTTTGGTAATGAATTATCGTACTTTTTGGTTTTTTCGAACTTTTCGATATCGAAAAAGTGGGCGTGGTTATAGTCCGATTTCGTTCATTTCAAATAGCGATCTGAGATGAGTGCCAAGGAAACCGCATACCAAATTTCATTAAGATACCACAAAATTCACTCAAGTTATCGTGTTTACGGACAGACGGACGGACGGACGGACATGGCTAAATGAATTTATTTTTTCGCTCAGATCATTTTGATATATAAAAGTCTATATCTATCTTGATTAGTTTATGCCGTTACGGGGTACCGTTATGCGAACAAAGTTAATATAGTCTGTGAGCTCTGCTCAGCTGAGTATAAAACAATTTATTTCGGATCAGCCGTTTCTTTGTTATGAAGCCGGACTTTAATTTTGGCCTTAGAACATAAAAGTCCGGATTTAACTTTTATTTCCGGACTTTTATTTTTAAAAGTCCGAGTTTAACTAGTTCTATCGGACTCAGGTAATAAAAATCCGAAAATAATTTTTATCTTGATCCAAATATATTAAAAGTCCAAAATTAATAGTTTTGCAAGGAATTATATTATAAAAGGAATAACACTTTCCGCTCCTGGAAAAAATTATAGAGATCGGTGGTATATATATTATATACCCCATACAAATTGTCATTTTTGTCCCTTTTTTACGGCTAGAAGTTTCTAATTTCATCAAATACTTACGCTTACGTCATATATTGTTGAAATAAGTCATTCGTAGTCATAGTTTTACATGCAGACCACAAAAAACGGGAAGCTTTGCATCCTCACACAAAGACCTACCTATTTTTTATACCCAGATGTACTTGTACCCAGGGTATTATATCTTTGATTGGATAACGGTTGGTTGTACAGGTATAAAGGAATCGAGATAGATATAGACTTCCATATATCAAAATCATCAGTATCGAAAAAAAAATTTGATTGAGCCATGTCCGTCCGTTAACACGATAACTTGAGTAAATATCGAGATATCTTCACCAAATTTGGTACACGAGCTTATCTGGACCCAGAATAGATAGGCGTGGAAAATGAGCGAAATCGGGTGATAACTATGCCCACTTTTTATTTATATAACATTTTGGAAACACAGAAAAAACCTGATTATTTAGTAAATAATACACCTTGAATATTGAAATTTGACGTGTGGAATGATATTGAGACTCTTGATAAAAATTTGAAAACATTTTTTAAAATGGGCGTGGCACCTCCCACTTTTGATAAAATCAATTTTACAAATATTATTAATCATAAATCAAAAATTGTTAAACCTATCGTAACAAAATTCGGCGGAGAGGTTGCCTTTTCTATAAGGAATGCGTTGAAGAAAAATTAAAGAAATCTGTTAAGCACCACGCCCACTTTTAAATAAAAGGCTTTTAAGAGGGTCGTGGACGAATAAAATCAGCTATATCTTTGCAAAAAAGAGCTTTATATCAATGGTATTTCATTTGCCAAGTGGATTTATAACAATAAATACGAAAAACTTCAAATTTTAAAAAATGGGCGTGGCACCGCCCCTTTTATGACTAAGCAATTTTCTATGCTTCGGGAGCCATAACTGGGAGAAAAATTAGTTCAGATCAGAACCATATGTATATGTATTATTGCACAGCCTTGTAACACTATTAAGCACACCAAACAAACAACAACTGAATTTCAAGTGTACAGCTGGGTATGTAATGTTCGGTTTCACCCGAACTTAGACTTCCTCACTCGTTTACTACTTCCTTTAAATTAGGTCGGATGAATGATTGTCCGCTTTTAATACAAATCTTGCAATCGATTTTTAAGCAACTTCTCATTGAGCTACAAACGTGAAACTTTACACATTGGTTAGAACACCGTGACAATGCAACAAAAGAGAAAAAAATCCGTTAGGTGGAGCACGGATAGAAATAATTAGATAAGAATTTGAAAATTTTAAAACCAGCATTTAGGTAACTGCTCGATGAGCTAGAGACTTTAAATTTCAAACTTAATTCAGAGGTCGATGACAGCCGATGGACACAATACAAAAAGTTTCGCAAGGGAGCGCACGGACTAATATATTTAGGAAAATCAAACGGAACGGAGGGAATTTTGGGATTGATTTTTAAGTAATTTCTCATTGAGCTACAAGCGTAAAATTTAACAGATAGGTTAAGACACCGAGAAAATGTAAGAAAAGAAGAAAAAAAAATACCGTTAGATGGCGCACGGATCGAAATATTTAGTTAGATAAGAATTTGGAAATTTGGAGTTATGAGATCGATTTTTAAGTAACTTCTCATTGAGCTACAAACATGAAACTTCATAGATAGGTTAAGACACCGTGACAGAGGAACAAAAGTAGAAAAAAAAATTACGTAAGGTGGCGCATGGATCGAAATAATTAGATAATAAATGTTTAGATGCGAATTTCGAAATTGGGAGTTAAGAGCTCGGGTTTTATGTAACTTCTCGTTGAGCTAGAGACTTTAAATTTATTTAAATTTATCCAAGCCTGGCATATATGAACAATTTTCAGGAGTTTAAGAAATAATGTAGCGGCCACCGTGGTGTGATGGTAGCGTGCTCCGCCTACCACACCGTATGCCCTGGGCTCGCACCCCGGGCAAAGCAACATCAAAATTTTAGAAATAAGGTTTTTAAATTAGAAGAAGATTTTTCTAAGGGGGGTCGCCCCTCGACAGTGTTTGGCAAGTGCTCCGGGTGTATTTCTGCCATGAAAAGCTCTCAGTGAAAACTCATCTGCCTTGCAGATGCCGTTCGGAGTCGGCATAAAACATGTAGGTCCCGTCCGGCAAATTTGTAGGGAAAATCAAGAGGAGCACGACGCAAATTGGAAGAGAGGCTCGGCCTTAGATCTCTTCGGAGGTTATCGCGCCTGACATTTATTTTTTTATGACGCATTTCTTTAATATATACTTTATTGTATAGATACAAGCGTTGTACGCATTCTTAATTAATAAGAGTAAGTTTTTCACCTTGTAAATCATAAGGTATAAGGAATATGCGTACTCTGTTCCACCTAGAACTGAAAAGGGAAAATAAAAATAAAATAAAAAAATTTTGAACACTTCTTTTATATAAATGTACAAAAATCAGCGAAAAATGTTTCCTTATATAAAGATATATTCTTGCTAAACTTTGATTTTTAAATTTTGACATAGAAATTGCAAAAATATTTATGAGAAGTAAAAATATAAAGGTGGAGCGCAATTGGTTGACTAATAATATCTCCTTTTCTACCAACTTTCCAATCCAAGTAATGTGCGCTCCACTTTTATATTTTTACTTCTCATAAATATTTTTGCAATTTCTATGTCAAAATTTAAAAAGTTTAGCAAGAATATGTTTTCGCTCATTTTAGTCCATTTATATAAAGTTTATAAAATTTTTTTTTTTAATTTATCCTAAAAATCGCTTAGTTATGAACATCTGTTCACTATATATTTCTTATCTTATACAGCCGATTATTTGTAAACTAGCTTTACCCGGCGTACGTTGTAACGCCCAAGATCGAATGAATGTTGCGTTATTTTTTCTATTTTGTTTGTTGATAATTTAGTTTTGAATCGAATTGATTTTTGTAAGCATATTTGGTGAAATTTTCGTTTAAAACATTTTATTATTGTATCTTATTAGCCGTGTTTTTTTTTACACGAGTAGGTATACGTTTACGCGTAAAACAAAACGCTTATCCTCGCTTAGAATACCCATCTAGCGGCAGTAGGTAAATAACTAGCTACAGCACAGGGTGTACCGAAAAGCGGAGACACAAACCACTGTTGCATGGCTGTGTATAACATATAGCTGAATCGGTTGCGCTGAATAGTGAATACACACCATTTTTAGAGGTGAAACATAGACACATATTTCAGTTGCATCTCAGTATAATGCGTATTGAAATTTAGTAGTACTAATTTTATGCGTACCAATTTCAGAGGTGTATTTAAAGTTTGTCGCTTAGCAGTCCATATAAAGTTTAAGCGTAAACGTATATAGATGTGAAAAAAAACACAGCTATTGTTATGCAAGTGGGTACACAATATTTTTGGTTTTTTTGTTCAGTGCAAAGATAAACAAATTTTTTGGCGTTCCAACTCTAGAGCAAGCAACATATAACTGGCCATGGGAAAAGCTCTAAATTTAATCCTGCATCAGCAAGCCATTGTCCCTGTGCTTTGTTGATTATAATTGCAAAAGCAAGGTGTACAGGAAACTATAAGCGCTTAAAATTGAATGGCAAATCTGTAGGAATCATTGGGATCCGTGATATGAGCATATCTTCACCTTTGCTTTTACCGCTGATGATTGTTGCTTCGATTACATTCGGCATTAATTTCTAAACGCAAAGTGTGGTTCCATTGCACAACTTTGGTGGGTCTAAATTCCGAAGAAGCATGATTGATGAGCCAATTTTCAAAGTTAATATATGCGCAGGCACTCCAGGAGGCGCTAAAGAGTTTAGAAATTCAATTGGATAATTCACAATTTGATCTTCATTTGTAACTGTGTCGATCGATTTATATTTCGTCACTTCACCAGGAATTTGGTTTTGAATGCGATCATTGATTTTGTTAACATGATCATTTTTGAGAGCTAAGATTGCTCGTTCACATAACCAAAAAAAAATTGAATTTTAAATTCTTAATTCCGAAATATGAAAAACCTTCGTCTTGATCGAAGAACCTATAGCCAAAATTTGGTGATGATTGAAGTGTAAATACGTATCCATAGGGATAGAAGATGTAGATAGACTGAAGCTAACAAATTTTTTTAACGGCGGCAGATTACTAAACGTCCAAAAGGAATAACAGCCAAACTCAGCAATGAAGTCAAACTTTATGTGTTAAAATAACCTAGGTTTGTACAGCAGCCATAGTTCTGAAAAATCCCATTTGTAGGAAAGGTGCCACGCCCCTTTTTTCCCAATTCCACAGTTTACTGGAGTTGTTAATGCTTAACATCATATAGCTCCTTACCAATTTTCATTATCCTACATTACTACATCCAGAGATATGCAGTATGATATATTCCATTTCCATGGGAGGTGTCACGCCCTCTTTTTCCTAATTCCACATTTTCTTGGTGGTTTTAGGGATTGACTTCATATAACTTCTTACTGAATTTCAATGTTCTGGCATGTATACCTTCAGAGTTATGCAGTATCAAAGATGCCATTTGTATGGGAGGTGCCGCGCCCCTTTTATATATCGAAATTATTTTGAGCCTAAAATCTTCGAGTTGATCGAAGGAACCTATAGCCAAAATTTTATGATGATTGAAGTGTGGGAAATACGTTTCCATAGCGAACACACACAGACACACACACAAACACACAGAGAATTTGATTTTTATATATATAGATATTACCAATGCGACAAGATTATTGTTCAGCCCCATTCATGAAAGGTATGAAGTCTTCGGCACAGCCGTCAGGACAGTCTCGTCCTTACTTGTTTTTAATTAATTTTATCGCCAACCAATACGATGCTCTGTCAATGGGAAGCTTTGTAAAATTTGCAAGAGGCAAAAATTCTTTATTCAGTGATGTACAGGATCGGCATCATTTTTATTTTTATTTGACTTGGCTTGCGACAAAAGCCTACCAAGATGAGTGCTTGAATGAATGAATCTATGTGATACATAGCTAGCAGTCGTGGGAAGAAATCCATTTAAGTAAATGGAAGATGATATCGTCGGTCCCATAGAAGACTAACACCTTTTTTTCACGTAGCAAACTAGCACAGTTAATTATTTGCGTTGAAAACTAGGATTTTATTTGATGTTTGAGTGGAAAACTAGCACGCTTCAATTGTTCGTTGCTCCACGCGAACAGGTTAGTGTTCCATGGAAAACTGAAATGTGCTAGTCTTGCAATTAACAGGAAGCTCCACCAAGCAAATTTTGCGGTCGCGTTCAGCACTTTTACCGTAAAGAAGAAAAAAAAAAAACCAAAATTGTGACCCTTTGCTAAAATGGACCAAAACTGACAAAAAGGGAATAGCGAAAGAGGGTTGGAAAGGACCATTTTTGGTTCAAATGGACCAAAGTGGCAACCATAGTCATACATAGCTCATGTTTCTCGAACAACTAGCAAGGCGTATAAGAGCACGATATTAACATTGTTTGCTACAAAATAGTCAAATGATCTCCACTGCCGAATGCACACCCAAAACTGTTTTAGATAAGCAACAAAAGTTTATCTTTTAAACGGTCAAAAGGGGTAAGGGGTTATAGCAAGCCAAAACCTTAGCGAAAACTATCCAACTTTTAATAGGCTAAGTGGAAATGTTTACTATACCATCATTTCCTTCTAGTTTCAAATTAGTGCGCAAAGACCAAAGTCAGACGTGCTGCAAAGTCTTTGCCTTTACCCTAATATCCTACTTTGGATAGGTGCTGTACGAACAGAAAAAGAGCAGTGACAACTTTTATTAAATTTAGCCCTTCAAATTCTTCTCCGAATTTTTTAAAGTATTCAGTTTTGCAGATCAATCAATTTTAGTCTGACTAAGCATAAGCTATAGATCTCTCAAAATTACCGTTAATTTTTGACAAATTTTTTTGCAAAGAGTGAAAATTTCTCTACCGACTCTCACTTGGGAAATCAGATGGAATTTTTTTGATTTCAAAGATTTTTGGAAGTGCTCCGTACAGCCTTTCTCAACTTTTGAAATCTATACAGGGGAGTATTGGATCCTCCTTTTATAAGAAGTCAACTATATCCTTCCTTCCGTTTATCACCGTGCGCTTATCTCCGCGACTGCGAGTATTTCTCGATTTGTTGGGATTATTTAAAGATTATTTTCTGGACGGTGTCGGTACTTTTTTCAAGATCATTTCTTGGCATATCGTGCGGACTGAAACGCTATTTTAGGCTAGTTTTTTGAATATGTGAAATATGAATAGACGTTTAAATCCAAAACAAATTAACGCCTGTGCCCGTGCCCTGCGCTTGCCAGGCTAAGACTCCAGCTATTAAGAGTTATACAGATGTCAGATCTAGAAGCAGCAAGTGGCTTACGTCCTAGGAAGCTTCTAGTATTTGCCAAGAAGACGGATTTATTTTATAACATAGGTCCTGGTTTTTGATAGGGTTTTTCAGTTTGGTCGTTAAAACAAACTTCTGGTAACACTACGGACTTATTCAGTCTATGTGGGGTCCTCATGGACCGGTCAGTTCAACCTAACCTAACGCCTTATTAACATTTAACGAAATAAGTTCGAGCAGTGTTGCTGCTCATTGTTGTTGCTTTGTGGCAGTATATAATAGAAACTATTAGCAGCTTGGAAACAGATTAAACTAATTAAGTGCACGCTTTGTACATATCAGTTTGATAAACCAATTCAACTGTGCAAATAAACATATATATAAACAAACGAATACTAGGAAATTTTCTTTTGAAAAAGTATAGCAAAATAGCTCTAATTGACCGAGGCGGCCGCCGTGGTGTTGTGGTAGCATGCCCCGCCTACCACACAGAGGATCCTGTGTTCATTTACCGGGCAGGGTAATATCAAAAATGAAGAAAACAGTTTCGTCAATCAGAACAAATTTTTCTAATCGGCGTCGCCTCTCGGAAGTGTTTAGCATACACTCCGAGTGTTTTCTGGCATGAAAAGTTCTCAGTGAAAACACAGCTGCCTTGCAGAAGCCGTTCGGGGTCGTCGTTAAAACATGTAGGTGTCGTCAGTCCAATTTGTAGGAAAAATTAAAAAAGCACGAAGCAAATTGGAAGATAAGCTCGGCCTAAAATCTCTTCGGAGGTTATCTCGCCTTGCATTTATTTATTTTGTTAATAATGGACCGATTGAAAACAAACAAGATTTTTTATTGTATAGCCTTGACTTTAATTAAGATGCATTGTTGTTATTTAAAACTCCTGGAATTTTGTCTGAAATGTTGTTGCTTATTTTTTAGTCACATGACTCAATTAGGTATAAATAGCGCCCACAAAATTGATATCGGTGTACTTAATTCTAGAAAAGTTGTGTCAAAATTCTTAAACTAAAATGAACTCGCGCATATATTTGGTGCTCCTGTTTGTAGTTCTAAGCTGCCATTTATCCTTTACGAATGCGCAGTTGCGCATTGTAAATGGTGTAGGTGTTAGAATACAGGACAGACCGTTTTCGGTATCAATATTTATTTGTAAGGAGTATCGCTGCGTTGGTACCTTAGTCTCTATGAAATCGGTGGTTACAAATGGGCATTGCGTATTCGGGGTACAACCGAGAGATCTCGTTGTCCTAGCTGGCACTGTCGATTTACGTGAAATGGAAAGAAGAGGAGGGCAACAACTTAAAGCGCAGAGTATAATTCATCCTCGTGCTTTTAAACACGGATCACTATTGATGGATATAGCTGTCGTTAAAGTGATTAGCTGTTTTGAAGAGAGTGAGAAAGTAGCATCAGTAAACCTTTGCGGCTCCGTATTAGCACCGGGCATGGATATGCACGTTAGTGGATGGGGTGCGGTAACTTTACAGGGAATGGATCCTTATACTATTCTCAAAACTACTACAATGCCCATAATAAAAAGGAAAAAATGCCAGAAATATTATAAATTAATGATTCTACCAAGCACAATCATTTGTGCTGAAGGTAGTAAAAGCAATATGGGTTTTGGAGATTCTGGAGCAGGGGCAATTGTGGACAACAAACTTTGTGCGGTGGCACACAGTGGTTGTGATGCACACAATGTTGTGAATTTATTTACAGATGTGACAAATAAAAAAGTTTTAAAATTTTTAAAATCCAATATAGAATGAAGGGCGTTGTTATAAATTCACTGTTGAGTGGAATGTGATCCTTACCCGACAGGGACATTTTGAGATAGGTCTTTTTCGAAACAGCAGTTGAGATATGGTGACATTCCACTCAGCAGTCGAACTGGCGATATTTTTTTTTATATATAATGTACAAATAAATTGTTGTGATTGCGACTAAATAAAAATGTTTGATTGTATGCAATACAAGTGGTACGTATTTAAATGCCTTAAATTGTGAGACCAAAGTTTGATCACGACTGTAAAGTTCCCTCATGTATGAATGCAAACTCCGTGTACAACACCTGATCCAACCAACTCTATGGAAGTCAATGTAATCGGTTATTGAAGTCATAACGATACCATACCCAACCGATTAGGTTTTGCTTTTCCCCCATAGCCGTAATATATAAATTTTTGCGCTGGCGAATTTATTCACATGTTGGAGATTATATTTTTCGTTTGGAAATTTCTTACATTTTCTATTTCATGAAGTTATCACATATTTTAGGTTAAGACACCAATAACCGATGGCAGTATACATATACGTATCTATGGTTAAGTGCAAAAGTATATATTTACGAATTGGGCGTTATTAATATGGAAAGTTTTAAACTTCGCTTCCACTTTACGTTGTACTTATTTTTAGTTTTTCCTACAAATCGGAGGGACGGGACCTACTTGTTTAATGCCGACAGAAATACTCTCGGAGTGTTTGCCAAACTATTGCCAAGGGGCGACCCCGCTTGGAAAAACTTGTTTTCTAATTGAAACAACGTTTTTCTTAGTTGTTGATGTTGCTTTGCGCGGGAATTTAACGCAAGACCTTCAGTGTGTTTGGCGGTACCACCATCCCAGCGAATACAGTATCTGAATTTAGAGAAATATTGTGATTTTACATAAGAATTCTAATTTTGTTCCTTAGTGCATCTCTTATCGAAAACTAGGTCAGAGTACTTGGTTATAATTCGATTAAAGAACAATTTAAGAAACACTGAAATCCGATGTTGTCACAGTTATCGATTTTTCGTAGGACATGATAGGGAGAAAGTTAATCGAAAATATTGGTAGCTGCAAAATCAGTTTTTTATTTGTAATAATTAAAAGTAGTAAGAGAAAATGAATAAAAAAAGTTAAATAGGGAAAGTGAACAAAATATTGGCATGATGACTGGTATTATGAGAAAAACTTGCCCTATCCTTATTTCATAGCAGCGCAGAGCTAAATACTGAAGGAATAAGTGTTAGCAAACATTTAGTTTAGGCTTTGAATTATTATAAAAAGCATTTGAAATATATGGTGCCACACATAAATTCAGAAAACAAAAATTCAGAGGCAAATTTTTTCAGAAAACATTGGTCAAACCATTAGTTTAGAAAGACAAAATTCAGAGGTCAAAAGTCAGAAGTCAAATCATGGAAGTCTTATTTCAGTAGTCAAATTGCAGACGTCAAAGTTCAGAAGTAAAATTTCAGAAGGCAAATTTCAGAAAGTAATCAGATGACAGAAAAGCTTTATTAAACAAAAACAAGTAAGGACGGGACTGTCTTCGGCTATGCCGAAGACTTCATACCTTTCATGAATGGGGCTGAACAATAATCTTATCCCGTTCGTAATCTCCGAATAATCGGATGTATAGGATAAGAAATATCTAGCGAACAGATCTACACACCTAAACGATTTTTAAGATAAATATAAAAGAAAAAATAGGTAGGTACTTTGTGTGAGGATGCAAACTTTCAGGTTTTTTGTGGTCTGCGTGTAAAAACTATGACTACGAATCACGTATGTCAACAATATATGACGTAAACGTAACTATTTGATGAAATGTTTTGAATTTTGAAGCTTCTAGCCGTAAAAAAGGGGCAAAAAAATACAGTTTATATGGGGTATATAATATATGTACCACCGATCTCTATGATTTTTTCAGACAACAATATATGCTATATACGTAAGCATTTGGTGAAATTTGAACATATCTAAACGATTTTTAAGATAAATATAAAATAAAAAATAGGTAGGTACTTTGTGTGAGGATGCAAAGCTTCACGTTTTTTGTGGTCTGCATGTAAAAACTACTAGTACGAATCACGTATTTCAAAAATATATGAAGTAAACGTAACTATTTTATGAAACTTGATGAATTTTGAAGCTTCTATCCGTAAAAAAGGGGCAAAAATGACAGTTTGTATGACAACAATATATGCTATATACGTAAGCATTTGGTGACATTTGAAGCTTCTAACTGTTAAAACGTGGCAGAAATTGCGCAAAGTTTCTTATCTGAACAATCGGTTGTATGAGATATATACTATGTATACACCCGAACTCAATGATTTTTTCAGACAACAATATATGCTATATACGTAAGCATTTGGTGAAATTTGAAGCTTCTAACTGTTAAAACGTGGCAGAAATTGCGCAAAGTTTCTTATCTGAACAATAGGTTGTATGAGATATATACTATGTATACACCCGATCTCAATGATTTTTTCAGACAACAATAAATGCTATACACGTAAGCATTTGGTGAAATTTGAAGCTTCTAACTGTTAAAACGTGGCAGAAATTGCGCAAAGTTTCTTATCTGAACAATCGGTTGTATGAGATATATACTATGTATACACCCGAACTCAATGATTTTTTCAGACAACAATATATGCTATATACGTAAGCAATCGATGAAATTTGAAGCTTCTAACTGTTAAAACGTGGCAGAAATTGCGCAAGGTTTCTTATCTGAACAATAGGTTGTATGAGATATATACTATGTATACACCCGATCTCAATGATTTTTTCAGACAACAATAAATGCTATACACGTAAGCATTTGGTGAAATTTGAAGCTTCTAGCTGTTAAAACGGGGCAGAAATTGCGCAAAGTTTCTTATCTGAACAATCGGTTGTATGAGATATATACTATGTATACCACCGATCTCAATGATTTTTTCAGACATCAATATATGCTATGCACGTAAGCATTTGGTGAAATTTGAAGCTTCTAGCTGTTAAAATGGGGCCGAAATCGCAAAAAAAAATATATATACTATATATATATACTATATATACTATATATATATACTATATATACCATCATATATATATTATATATATCACCGATCTCTATGATTTTTTGACACAACAATATATGCTATATACGTAAGCAATCGGTGAAATTTGAAGCTTATAGCTGTTAAAATGGGGTAGAAATTGCGAAAAGTTTCTTATCTGAACAAGCGGTTGTATGAGATATATACTATATATACAACCGATCTCTCTGATTTTTGCAGACAACAATATATGCCATATACGTAAGCGTTCGTTTGAATCTTCTAGCTGTTAAAATGGGGCTAAAATTGCGAAAATATATATATATATACTATATATATATACTATATATACCACCATACATATACTATATATACCACCGATCTGTATGATTTTTTCAGACAACAATATATGCTTTATACGTAAGCATTTGTTGAAATTTGAAGCCTCTAGCTCTTAAAATAGGGCAGTAATTACGAAAAGTTTCTTATCTGAACAATCGGTTGTGGGGGATATATACTATATATACGACCGATCTCATCAATTTTTTCAGGCAACGATATGTGCAATATATGAAAGTATATGATGAAGTTTGAAGCTTCAATCTATTAAATTGAGTAAGATATTACAAAAATCCTCTTTTTCTGAAAAATCGGTTGTATGGAGGATATATACTATAGTGGTCCGATCCGGCCGGTTCCAACAAATGTCTAATCGGACACCCAAATACACCCGCTCACCAAATTTTATCAAGATATCTCAAAAATTGAGGGACTAGTTTGCATACAAACAGACAGACGGACAGACGGACATGGCTAAATCAACTCAGCTCTTCAACCTGATTATTTCGGTATACTTAATGGTGGGTCTATCTATTTTCCTTTAAGGACTTACAATTTTGGGTTTCGTGACGAAATTAATATACCATTTCATTTTCATGAAAGGTATAAAAATAAAAAATGAGGACATGTAGCCAATTTATCAAGAAATTGCGGTGTCGGTTTATAAGGACCTCCTTTGAGCAAGCAATTGACAAACGTGTAGGTATGTTTTGTCAAAATGTTCTGAGCAAACCGGACACTTAGGAAGGCTGTATTCCCTTGTTTTGCATACTTCGATCCATGTTTGCTCCACCAAAGCAATTTTCGGGAGCTCGAAAAACTTATTAAATACCATCTTTTCTAGGCTGATATTTCGTATTAAAATATTTGAAGCGCATGCGGCTGTAAAAGTAATTGTGTCGTATCCGTTAATATGAAATCCCTCAAAATTAGAAAAATTCGTAAAATTTTTCAATCTGGTAGCTTGTTTTCGGTGAAATTGTCATTGTCCCCACACAAGTCAAGTGGCTAACGTCACTCTAAATGGAACAACCTCCATTTTTTGTAGCATGGTCAGACCCTTTTTTCAGAAAGCCAAAATTCAGAAGTCAACTTCCAAAAATAAAATTTCAGAAAGTAATCAGACAGCAAAAATTTAATGTTTTTCTTTTTGCTTCTAAATTTTTGTTTTAACTTGGAACAAGGCAACGTCGAAAGAAAGTGTTCTAACCAATCGAATTATGGAATATGTATAATATCACCAAATTGGGTGAAGTCCGTACAAATAATTCTATCGAAAGGTGGCACAACGTCATTCGAAGTGCGTTTGGGATACACTCCACCACACCACACCACCATTTCATAAATAAAATTAAAAAAACGAAGAGGCAATAACAGAAACAAAACTGCAGCAATTTTCAACTGGAGGCGAGCCATATCGGAAACGCCAAAAAAAATATAAAGACTTCGCCCAGCGTTTGTTTAATATTAGCCGTGTTTTTTTTCTTACACGCGTATAAGTTTACGTTTGCCCGTAAAAAAAACGCTTAGACACATATTTCAGTTACAACTGAGTTCAATGCATATTGAAATTTAGTAGTACTAATTTTATGCCCAGCAATTTCAGAGGTGTATTTAAAATTTGAAATTTAGCAGTCCCTAAAAAGTTTAAGCGTAAACGTCTATAGATGTAAAAAAAAAAAACACAGATATTGTGAAGATAAACGCGAAAAGATGATTTAATTAATTACATGCTTGCCATTGCACACAATTTAAAATTTTTAATTGTACTACTTTTCATTTATACCTTATACCTTCCAAATAAATAAATACATTTAATCAGAATTTTGTGTATTTGGTGTTGGAAACGATGCTATAACAAATGAAAGCTACGAATGGTGAACAACTTTTTTTCGTTTTAAGTTTTTTCTTCGAATATTTGGTTTTGTTATACCTTTCATGAAAATGAAATGGTATATTAATTTCGTCACGAAACCCAAAATTGTAAGTCCTTAAAGGAAAATAGATAGACCCACCATTAAGTATACCGAAATAATCAGAATGAAGAGCTGAGTTGAGTTAGCCATGTCCGTCTGTCTGTCTGTCCGTCTGTCCGTCTGTCTGTTTGTATGCAAACTAGTCCCTCAATTTTTGAGATATCTTGATAAAATTTGGTGAGCAGGTGTATTTGGGTGTCCGATTAGACATTTGTCGGAACCGGCCGGATCGGACCGCTATAGCATATATCCTCCATACAAACGATTTTTCAGAAAAATGAGGATTTTTGTAATATCTTACTCAATTTAACAGATTGAAGCTTCAAACTTCACCATATACTTTCGTATATTGCACATATTGTTGCCTGAAAAAATTGATGAGATCGGTCGTATATATAGTATATATCCCCCACAACCGATTGTTCAGATAAGAAACTTTTCGTAATTACTGCCCTATTTTATGAGCTAGAGGCTTCAAATTTCAACGAATGCTTACGTATATAGCATATATTGTTGTCTGAAAAAATCATTGAGATCGGGTGTATACATAGTATATATCTCATACAACCGATTGTTCAGATAAGAAACTTTTCGCAATTTCTACCCCATTTTAACAGCTATAAGCTTCAAATTTCACCGATTGCTTACGTATATAGTATATATTGTTGTGTCAAAAAATCATAGAGATCGGTGTTATATATAATATATATATGATGGTATATATAGTATATATATATAGAATATATATTTTTTTTTTGCGATTTCGGCCCCATTTTAACAGCTAGAAGCTTCAAATTTCAGCAAATGCTTACGTGTATAGCATATATTGATGTCTGAAAAAATCATTGAGATCGGTGGTATACATAGTATATATCTCATACAACCGATTGTTCAGATAAGAAACTTTTCGCGATTTCTACCCCATTTTAACAGCTATGAGCTTCAAATTGCATCGATTGCTTACGTATATAGTATATATTGTTTTGTCAAAAAATCATAGAGATCGGTGATATATATAATATATATATGATGGTATATATAGTATATATATATAGTATATATATTTTTTTTGGTTGCGATTTCGGCCCCATTTTAACAGCTAGAAGCTTCAAATTTCACCAAATGCTTACGTGTATAGCATATATTGATGTCTGAAAAAATCATTGAGATCGGTGGTATACATAGTATATATCTCATACAACCGATTGTTCAGATAAGAAACTTTTCGCGATTTCTACCCCATTTTAACAGCTATGAGCTTCAAATTTCATCGATTGCTTACGTATATAGTATATATTGTTTTGTCAAAAAATCATAGAGATCGGTGATATATATAATATATATATGATGGTATATATAGTATATATATATAGTATATATATTTTTTTTGGTTGCGATTTCGGCCCCATTTTAACAGCTAGAAGCTTCAAATTTCACCAAATGCTTACGTGTATAGCATATATTGATGTCTGAAAAAATCATTGAGATCGGTAGTATACATAGTATATATCTCATACAACCGATTGTTCAGATAAGAAACTTTGCGCAATTTCTGCCCCGTTTTAACAGCTAGAAGCTTCAAATTTCACCAAATGCTTACGTATATAGCATATATTGTTGTCTGAAAAAATCATAGAGGTCGGTGGTATATATATTATATACTTCATATAAACTGTAATGTTTGCCCCTTTTTTACGGATAGAAGCTTCAAAATTCATCAAATTTCATCAAATAGTTACGTTTACTTCATATATTTTTAAAATACGTGATTCGTAGTCATAGTTTTTACATGCAGACCACAAAAAACGTGAAGCTTTGCATCCTCACACAAAGTACCTACCTATTTTTTATTTTATATTTATCTTAAAAATCGTTTAGGTATGTAGATCTGTTCACTAGATATTTCTTATCTTATACATCCGATTATTCGGAGATTACGAACAGATAAGATTAATGTTCAGCCCCATTCATGAAAGGTATGAAGTCTTCGGCATAGCCGTCCTTACTTGTTTTATTTATTGTATAATTCAAGCGTTGCGCTTTAGGAGGGGGAACATTACCCTGTAGCTCTGCAGGTTAGCCACTAGTTATGAGAGTGTTTTTGCCCGTTGTACCAGGGGTCACCTGGGGGCAGCCGCGCCTATACGCATTCTGTGCCTTTTAGCATTGACATAGATGTGCAGACTTTGGAGGTACACTTTTTCTCAACATGCCGTGAGAAATATCCACTGTAGAGGCATAATAATAGGGCCATGCTAGAACAACAGGATTTTTCGTGTATTTTTTATTCTGTCTAGCGTTAGGCTAGCTGCCATAAAGATATGAGTCATTAACCAATGTATGAGTCGTTATCCACTACTTTTCAATAAAATTGCATATCTTACTGTATTCTCAATCGACATATATTCACATAAATCGTGCTAAAGCATATTATTATTGTCTCAGATGACCATTGCGTTTTCATCCTAAAGGAAATTTCCATCTCGAAAAAACACAATTTCGCCTTAAACAGTAACGGTATGACAACGCTTCTGGCAAAACAACAAACATTTTGAACATTCAAAAATCCCCAAATACGTCAAAGAATTTTGAGTCGAACTACCTTCTTTTTTGTACCATGGTTCTGACTAATGTTTCTCGAAACCTTATTGAAGTATCTTAAGGTGCAATGTTGCTGTTTTAAAATCGAATTTGCAGCATTTAAATATTCAAAAAATACTTTTCCATAAGAGGTTGTTGCTGTGTTAAAAGTGCTTCGCCCCATTCGAGGTGTGCGACTACTCACAACGGGCGACCACCTATAACGGGTCTCCAAGGAAACCTGCAGTTTCAACAAAGGTGGACAATAGAGGCTCTTGGCGGCGTAGGTTCCACATAATAATTGAAAAGGTGCTAGGTGTCATGTGGAGACAAATCGCATGCATGAAATACATAACGTACAATGGGGTTGATTCTGGACAGTATCCAGAACGAATTTGGATCAGGGTGACCCGTATCTCCCTAGGTAGTATGGTTTCTTCTTCTGCAAGTGTAGGGGTGTGTATGTGGGGTTCATCTGGTGCGACCTTGCAAAGGTGTTTACCGATTCAGTGTGGAGTTTGTTTAGGACTTCTTTATGCTTATCTGGATCAAACGGCTGCATAGGCAGGTCGCGTCTTATCCCTTTAAGAGGCGGTGCTAGATCAAGCAGTTGTATGCTAGGGTATCCCAGTTTGTGACAATTTACTTAGAAAAAACTGTATGTTCAGCATTTCGTTCTTTAACGTGGAGCTCTTTTGCCTCACTAGTAGTTGATGACCAAGGGTCATAAGAAGAAATCCCGTGACAATTTTGAGTGCAACATTTTAACAGCGGTCGGCCAAATGCTTTGTAAGTGGTTAGGAACGTTATTTTTATATTTTCCCTATGTGCTGCCGGCAAGAAAATTTAATAGCGTAAAACCATCGACGTGAACGTTCAATATTTGCGTCATCTGTTCCTTCCACGTCGTAATCAGAGTGACCGTGGAGGTAATGAAACTAGAAATATTGGGGAGATAGCTGTTTATACTAGAAAAAGGTCGGAGTTAGTTTTGATTTTACATTTTATGAGAAATCGCATTTTGTCAATTATACTCTCTTTAAGCGGTACCCTTGACTATTTTGGAGGCACATGTGCGAAAAATTTGTTTGTTCAATGAGTTTTCTACCGTTTTCAAATTTCAGATAGAATCATAATTTAAATTAAACTGCCAAATGTAAGGTACAATGTAATGGTTTTATGTTCTTTCAAACACTTTAGACTCCCTAAAGAAGAAGAGGGGAAACTTTTTTTTTGCCTCAAATAACCGGACTCAAAAATTGCATATACTTTTTATTTACATTTATTTTGCATGCACAGATTTCGAATATTGGGTTAAGAAGTGTATGAAAAAAATGAGATCTCTAATAGTCGTCGCTCAACTGCTCTATCCTATGTAGTCATACATAGCTCATGTTTCTCGAGCCAAAAAATAGTCAAATGATCTTAAAACTTTATTTTTTAACAAGAAAAAGGGGTCAAACGGGATAAGGGGCTATAGCAGGCCAATACCTTAGCGATAACTATCCAACTTTCTTAGGCTAAGTGGAAATGTTTAATATACCATTATTTCCTTTTCGTTTCAAATTAGTGCGCAAAGACCAAAGTCAGACGTATTTCAAAGTCTTTGCCTTTACCCTAATATTCCACTTTGGATAGAAAAAGAGCAGTGACAACTTTTATTAAATTTCGCCAATCGAATTCCTCTCCGAATTTTTAAAGTATTCAGTTTTGTAGACCAATCAATTTTAGTCGAGTATAAGCTACAGATCTCTCAAACAGTTAATTTTTGAAAAATTTTTTTGCACAGAGTGAAAATTTCTCTACCGACTCTCATTTTTTCTTTATTTATTTAATTATTTAAAGTCAACTAATAAGAGTGATCGACTAATAAAATACAAAGGAAAGTAACATAAAAAAAAAAGATAGCGTAAAAATATATACAAGTATAGAATTAAAAATGGAATTAATTAAAAATTTACAATTTTGTTTAACATTGAACAAGAACTAAAATTAAACTATCATTACAAATTAAACAAGTAAACTTTAAGATAACAGTTGAGACTAAAAAGTATAGCATTGCGTAAGGCAACAAACGAACATTCGATACTAATGCAATGATACAAGTCGTTATAGTACGAGCACCAAACACGTATAGGATCATTTTTGCAAAATTTATACGACACAGGGGTAAATGGAAGGGCACGTAGTGTCTGGATACCCTAGCAGGAACTGCAAAGTTCAATCGGCTTAGCAGCTCAGAGGAGTCAACCTCACCTAGAATTAGCTTATGCAGGAACATTACCCCGAGTAATATTCTACGATTTTCCAGAGTTGGCAAATTAATGAGAAGAAGTCTACTTCTATAAGACGGAAGATGAAGATTTGAGTCCAAGTTAAAGGCCCGTAGAGCAAAAATTAAAAATTGTTTCTGCACAGACTCAATACGCTTTATATGAGTAATATATAATGGACACCAAACACACGAGCAATACTCAAGTATTGGGCGGACCAGCGAAGTGTAGAGGACTTTGGTCAGATACGGATCCTTGAACTCCTTAGCCCAGCGTTTAACAAAACCAAGGTACCCATTGCTTTATTAGTAATAGCTGAAATATGTGAATTGAAGCTCAGTTTCGAGTCAAACAGAACCCCTAAATCGTTAAGATATACGCTCCACAAGAGTGCCATAAAGTGCATAAGACGACAGGACAGGCTTCACGCGATGAAATGTCTTGAACTTACATTTGAAACAGTTTAGAACTAATGCATTTATTGTACACCAACGTTGAAATGAGTCCAAATCAACCTGTAGTAGATTTGAGCGAGTTAAATCCGAAGGCAAGCATGTATAGCAAATTTTTACATCATCGGCATACATTAGAGCTCGTGAATGATTCAAAATCTGTGGCAGATCATTAATAAAAAGAGTAAAAAGCAATGGATCTAAATGACTGCCCTGAAATACACCAGAGATAACATTAATTGATTTTGAAATAATATTTTTATAAAGCACCTTTTGGGTTCTATTAGAAAGATAGCTTGAGAGCCATGAAGTCAGATTCTTCGGAAAGCTCAGTAAATCAAGCTTCAGAATCAGAAGTTCGTGATTCACTGAATCAAAAGCTTTACTAAAATCCGTATAAATCACATTTGCTTGCTTGCTCGTCAAAAAACCATCCCGAACTAAAGAGGTAAACTCAAGTAGGTTTGTGGTGGTTGATCTACAACTCACAAACCCACGCTGAAAAGGTGATAATATGGAAGCACACGAATGTTGAAGCTGACAAGTAATTATTTGTTCAAAGGTTTTAGGAATAGCTGAAAGCTTAGCAATTCCCCTATAATTCTCAATATTAGATCTACTACCTTTCTTGTGCAGAGGTATGATAAATGACTGTTTCCAAATTGATGGAAATGACGCCGATTGCTCTGTTAAGTTCACAGCACAGAACTTAAGCACACAGCCAGGAATACCATCGGGCCCTGGAGAAAAAATCGGATTCCGAGCTAAAAAACTCTGAAGTACAGTGGCACTATCAATGACTGGATTGAGAATACAGTTAGAACTAACTATTTCGAACGGATAACCACCGGTTTGGGTATAGGTTGACGAATAGGTCGATTTGAAAAAGTCTGCGAATAAGTCGGCAATATCATGGTCAAGGCTAGCATTCTTGCCACCCAAAGACAAAGATGATGGAAATCCCGAAGATTTGCGCTTTGAATTAACAAACCCGTAAAATTTTTTAGGATTGTTAAAAAACTCCATTTTGCATCTTGTTAAATACGATTTGTAGCAGTTTTGATTTAGGCGTTGGAAATTAGAACGGGCAACTAAATATTTAGAAAAATCTTCAGAAGAACCAGATCTTTTAAAACGCTTATAGAGCCTCGACTTAATATTGTTCAGGTTAGCAAGTTGCCTCGGGAACCAAGGTGGTTTACTACTTTTAGCCTTAACAAAATGAACCGGAACGCAACGATTAATAAAGTCACTTAGGTAACTATAAAAAATAGACGTGGCAGCCTCAACATCAGTACAAGCATAAAGGCAGACCAATCGTGGGAAGCTAGCAGTTGATTAAGCAAATCAAAGTTAGCCTCTTTAAAACATCTCGAACGAGAACGACATGACACTTCCATGAAATTAATCGTAGGCAGTAAATTGTCCAGTGTTACCTCAAGTGTGGGGTGCAAGGGATCTTCAGGCAGGGATTCGACTGAGACCAGTACCTATTGAACTATCACCAAAAACTAAATCTAACAACTTATTTTTAGAGTTCACCACATTATTAATCTGAACTAGCGGCAATTCCATAAGTGAACCAATAAAATCATGCTGAGTAACAGGAGTCAAAAAGTTTGAATCATCGTTGCCAATCCAACTAACGTATGGTAAATTAAAGTCCCCAAGAACCACTAGGCGATCGTTATCACGCAAACGAGAATGTAGGCTGTGGATAACTGCTTTATGGCAATCATAAACGTACATATCTGACCAAGGCGGTATGTAGGAATCAGAAATATATAAGAAAAAATTCGGGAACAAGAGCTTTACAGCTATGAATTCAATGTCAAGCACGTCCTCAAAGCTCAACAATTCAGTAGAAATACTGGACAATACAGCTATCAGGACACCGCCTGCTCTCGACTGACGATCACACCGAAAAACAACGTAGTCATTTGAAAATAACTCTGAATTTAAATTATCAGGTTTTAGCCAAGTCTCTGTGAAAGCAATCACTTCCGCTGTAAAAGTAAAACTGTTAAGGTAAAACACATTTAATTTAGAACGTAAACTACGAACATTCTGATAGTGAATAGTTACTTTTGAATCGTATTGGCTGGGCTGGTAATCAAGTTTTTTGAAACTATACGTGCGCGAGGCTCAGCCTTCGACTTTGTGGTGTACAAATGTACCACCGAATGTATAGGCCAAAAAGATTTGTCAAGAACCATATCAAAATATACATCTGGAACTGATATTTTAAATGAAGAAAAATCCCTCACATACTTAAAAACAAATTTATGTGCACTAATGTTAATAGAACCTGTACTATTAATCTTAGCTAAGATATAATTAACCACATCAGACTCCGTCAGAGATGGATGCAATTCGAAAATTGCCCGTCGGGGCGGCACGGCAGTAACCAACTTAGGACCAGCCCGATCTAAATTAGTATCACCCAAATTTCCAGCAACATCAACAATGTTATCGTTATTCGATACAGCGTCATTACCATTTAAATTACGCGCAGTGTTGCTATCATTTACAATATTTTGGTTATTAACATGGCGAAACGATGCAAGGTGGCAGCATGGTTACATACCTACAAACATATATAAAAATTCTATGTACTTTTTTTGTAAATTCGTTGGACAAATGACAAAATCGTACTGCGCCGAAAGTTGATGTATCAAATCAAATAAAAAAAGTTTATAATCAGCTGTCCCATGCTGCCATCTTGTATCGTTCCGCCATGGTTATTAACAGCATGAGAAGAGGCAGTGTTCATAGAAATGGTAGCGCCGGCATTAGCAGTGTTAGTAGCGCAAGGCACTTCGGCAGAGCTAACAGCATCATTGAAATTGCTTTGGACATTAGCACCAGAAACGGGGCCAGAACTCTTTTCAATGTTAGCGTCGGCAGAATTGTTAACCATGATTGTGCCTTTGTCTTTGTTTCGTTTCTTTTTTTTGCCAGCACTACCACGCAGTACACCACCCACCGCTTCATCATAGAGCTTATGTAAATTACTGAGCTCAGAACGTAAAATTTCTAATTCGCCTAATAACCGGTTTTTGTCCGCTTGCAGAGAGTGTATACCGGCAACCGCGCCTGCTTGCTGTGCTCGCAAACTTTTCACTTCGGCAAGAATAGACGATAACATAAAATTTAGATAATTATCATTTACATGTTGTTGCTGTTGTTTTTGTACAGCAATAGCATTGTCATCAACAGCACAATCGCCACAATATACATTTCGTCCGAATTTATAAAGTGCTCCAAATCGGCAGCTAAGGTACCAACAACACACTGCAGGTGATAAACTTTTTTACATTTTTCACACTGCACACTGCTTTGAGCGCGTTCAACTCTGTGTCCACAGAAACAGGGCATATTGTTTGTGTAAAACAGCTATGAAGACAAAAGCAACGTGTAGCCAAGGCAAAGAATATACGAAGCAGACAAACTGTCAACAGCTCAAATCAACATACATATTAGGCCGGGTCGATTTGTGGGGAGGCAAAAAAATCACCAATTGTTATGTGAAAATCGTATTCTAGGGATCAAAATAAGAAACTTTGCCGAAGGAACCATACCTCTAAACCGAATTCTGATGTCTCCCCCTTTGGGTCGTAGGGGCAAATTTTGAAAAATCCCCACTTTGAAATGCCTATGTTTTTTATTTTTGGAGTTTATTTTTCTCTTTAGAAATTTATTTAGTCAGAACATATGTAAATGAAAAAATGAATTTAACTTAGTAATAGAAAAGAAATTAAAAAAAAAATGATTAGAAATTAGCGTTTTTACAACCCCCTTTTAAAACCAAGGCATCACTGTGATGCATTTGCATGTCGTAAACATAGTTGTGTGGGTTTTTTATCCAACCGTTTTAAAAAATGAAGGTATCACTGTGACACAATTGCAGATCGTAAAATTGCTTGTGTTGTTTTTTTTAAGCCACCACAAGACACAGCAGGTAGAATTGAAATTGCCCCTACCCAAAAGTTCCACCCAAAGGGGGGGGGGGGGGGGACATCAGAATTCGTTTTAGAGGTATGGTTCCTTCGGCAAAGTTTCTTATTTTGATCCCTAGAATACGATTTTCATAGAGCAATGAGCGATTTTTAAATCGACCCGCCCTAATACACATGCACTGCTTTATAATTTATATTGTTTATATATATAATGAATTGCACGGAATTGATTTAAATCTGCTTTGCACAATTGTTAATATTTGATTATATTTGTTAATATTTGTTTAAGCACAAAATACATTTGTATTACACAAATAGAAAAATATCGTGAAACGAAAAACACAGAGCTCTACTTAGTGAAACACGTCCGTACACAGCAGAGACTGATATAAGTAGATTTGGGCAATCAGATAGAATTTTTTTGATTTTAAAGATTTTTCGAAGTGCTCTGTATAGCCTTTCTCGCGATTTGTTGGAACTATTTAAAGATTATTTTCTCGACGGTCTCGGTACTTTTTTCAAGATCATATATTGGCATATCGTGCGGACTGGGACGCGGTTTTAGGCAAATTTTCCGAATATGTGAAAGATGAACAGACGTTTAAATCAAAAACAAATTAACGCCTTATTAACACTTAACGAAAGATATTGATTATGTGAGCCCATTAAATTCGAGCAGTGTTGTTGCTCATTGTTGTTGCTTTGTGGCAGTATACAATAGAAACTATTAACAGTTTGGAAACAGATAAAACTAATTAAGTGCACGCTTTGCACATATCAGTTTGATAACACAATTCAACTGTGCAAATAAACATATATATAAACAAACAATTACTAGGAAATTCTGTTTTGAAAGAGTATAGCAAAATATTTTGTCGAAGTCGCGTTCATTTCACTTCGTTGGAATATGCGTAAATATGACTCTGTTTGTTTAACGAATTAAAAATTTCCATTATAGTTATTAATTAAATAGGCTTATTAGGCTCATATAACAGAAAATTTATATGGAAATGTCATTATAAACGCGTAATAAGCTTTTTGTAGTTGCCATAAACAAAACTTGAATTTTAGCGCACACTTTCAGCCAAAAATTTACACAAGCTCTAATTGATCGAGGCGGCCGCCGTGGTGTTGTGGTAGCATGCTCCGCCTACCACACAGAGGGTCCTGGGTTCATTTCCCGGGCAGGGTAATATCAAAAATGAAGAAAACAGTTTCGTCAATCAGAACAAATTTTTCTAATCGGAGTCGCATACACTCCGAGTGTTTTCTGGCATGAAGAGTACTCAGTGAAAACACAGCTGCCTTGCAGAAGCCGTTCGGGGTCGGCGTTAAAACATGTAGGTGTCGTCAGTCCAATTTGTACGAAAAATTAAAAAAGCACGACGCAAATTGGAAGATAAGCTCGGCCTAAAATCTCTTCGGAGGTTATCGCGCCTTGCATTTATTTATTTTGTTAATAATGGACCGAGTGAAAACAAACAAGGGTTTTTATTATATAGCCTTGACTTTAATTAAGATGCATTGTTGTTTACTAAAATTCCTGGAATTTTGACTGAAACGTTTTTGCCTATTTTTTATTCACATGACTCAATTAGGTATAAATAGCGGCCACAAAATTGATATCGGTGTACTTAATTCTTAAAAAGTTGTGTAGTTCTTAAACTAAAATGAATTCGCGCATATATTTGGTGCTCCTGTTTGTCGTTCTAAGCTGCCATTTATCCTTTACGAATGCGCAGTTGCGCATTGTAAATGGTGTAGGTGTCAGAATACAGGACAGACGATTTGTGGTATCAATATTTATTTCTAACAAGTATCGCTGTCTTGGTACGTTAGTCTCTATGATATCGGTGGTTACAAATGGGCATTGCGTATTCGGGGTACAACCGAGCGATCTCGTTGTCCTAGCTGGCACTGTCGATTTACGTGAAATGGAAACAGGAGGAGGACATCAACGCAAAGCGCAGAGTATAATTCATCCTCGTGCTTTTAAACACGGATCACTATTGATGGATATAGCTGTCGTTAAAGTGGTTAGCTGTTTTGAAGAGAGTGAGAAAGTAGCATCAGTAAACCTTTGCGGCTCCGTATTAGCACCGGGCATGGATATGCAAGTTAGTGGATGGGGTGCGGTAACTTTACAGGGAATGGATCCTTATACTATTCTCAAAACTACTACAATGCCCATAATAAAAAGGAAACAATGCCAGAAATATTATATATTAATGATTTTACCAAGCACAATCATTTGTGCTGAAGGTAGTAAAAGCAATATGGGTTTTGGAGATTCTGGAGCAGGGGCAATTGTGGACAACAAACTTTGTGCGGTGGCACACAGTGGTTGTGATGCACACAATGTTGTGAATTTATTTACAAATGTAACAAATAAAAAAGTTTTAAAATTTTTAAAATCCAATATAGAATGAAGGGCGTTGTTATAAATTCACTGTTGAGTGGAATGTGATCCTTACTTGACAGAAACATTTTGAGATAGGTCTTTTTCGAAACAGCAGTTGAGATATGGTGACATTCCACTCAGCAGTCGAACTGGCGATATTTTTTTTTATATATAATGTACAAATAAATTGTTGTGATTGCGACTAAATAAAAATTTTTGATTGTATGCAATGAAAGTGGTATGTATGGAAATGCCTTAAATTGTGAGACCAAAGTTTGATCACGACTGTAAAGTTCCCTCATGTATGAAGAGATCATGAGATAAAAAGAATGTTGTGGGACAACTACTTTGAGACCATGCCAAACTCCATGTAAAACAGCTGATCCAACCAATAGAATAACGCCTTAGTCATAACGATACCATAGCCAACCGATTAGGTTTTGCTATTCCCCCATAGCCGTAATCTATAAATTTTTGCGCTGGCGAATTTGTTCACATGTTGGAGATTATATTTTTCGTTTGGAAATTTCTTACATTTTCTATTTCATGAAGTTATCACATATTTTAGGTTAAGGCACCAATAACCGATGGCAGTATACATATACGTATCTATGGTTAAGTGCAAAAGTATATATTTACGAATTGGGCGTTATTAATATGGAAAGTTTTGCAGGGTTTTAAGCAGCTGATATATTACCAAAATATGATTTAACTTTGGCAAAAAGAGGCGTTGGATGTCGCACTGATCAAACTGTTTTGAAAACCCTCAGAAAGCGGAGTCGCTTTAAAAAAAAAAAATACTTGGCGTGATTTACCTCCGAGGAGATGTAAGCCTAAACTTCGCTTCCAATTTACGTTGTGCTTCTTTTTAGTTTTTCCTACAAATCGGTGGGACAGGAGCTACGTGTTTAATGCCGACAGAAATACTCTCGGAGTGTTTGCCAAACTATTGCAACAACGTACGCTACCACCTTCCCAGCGAATATAGTATCTGAATTTAGAGAAATATTGTGATTTTACATTAGAATTCCAATTTTGTTCCTTAGTGCATCTCTTATCGAAAACTAGGTCAGAGTACTTGGTTATAATTCGATTAGAGAACAATTTAAGAAACACTGAAATCCGATGTTGTCACGCTTATCGATTTTTCGTAGGACATGTTAGGGAGAAAGTTAATCGAAAATATTGGTAGCTGCAAAATCATTTTTTCATATGTAATAATTAAAAGTATTAAGAGAAAATGAATAAAAGAAGTCAAATAGGGAAAGTGAGCAAAATATTGGCGTGCTATTTGACTGGTATTATGAGAAAAACGGTGCCTTAATCCATATTTCATATCATATCATACTGCAAGAAGAAGTGATAGTAAAAATTTAGTTTAGGATTGGAATTATTATAAGAAGCATTTGAAGTTGTATATGGTGCCCCACATAAATTCAGAAAACAAAAATTCAGAGACACATTTGTTGAGAAAACATTCGTCAAAACCTTTTTTAGAAAGACAAAATTCAGAGGTCAAAACTTAGAGGTCAAATTTCAGAAAGTAATCAGACGACAGAAAAATATTAGGGTAGTTTGGGATTTTGTGCAAATGATCTAATATCATTGTATTTCGATTTCGGCCCCATTTTAACAGCTAGAAGCTTCAAATTTCACCAAATGCTTACGTGTATAGCATATATTGATGTCTGAAAAAATCATTGAGATCGGTAGTATACATAGTATATATCTCATACAACCGATTGTTCAGATAAGAAACTTTGCGCAATTTCTGCCCCGTTTTAACAGCTAGAAGCTTCAAATTTCACCAAATGCTTACGTATATAGCATATATTGTTGTCTGAAAAAATCATAGAGGTCGGTGGTATATATATTATATACTTCATATAAACTGTAATGTTTGCCCCTTTTTTACGGATAGAAGCTTCAAAATTCATCAAATTTCATCAAATAGTTACGTTTACTTCATATATTTTTAAAATACGTGATTCGTAGTCATAGTTTTTACATGCAGACCACAAAAAACGTGAAGCTTTGCATCCTCACACAAAGTACCTACCTATTTTGATCAAATGATCTTAAAACTTTATTTTTTAACAAGAAAAAGGGGTCAAACGGGATAAGGGGCTATAGCAGGCCAATACCTTAGCGATAACTATCCAACTTTCTTAGGCTAAGTGGAAATGTTTAATATACCATTATTTCCTTTTCGTTTCAAATTAGTGCGCAAAGACCAAAGTCAGACGTATTTCAAAGTCTTTGCCTTTACCCTAATATTCCACTTTGGATAGAAAAAGAGCAGTGACAACTTTTATTAAATTTCGCCAATCGAATTCCTCTCCGAATTTTTAAAGTATTCAGTTTTGTAGACCAATCAATTTTAGTCGAGTATAAGCTACAGATCTCTCAAACAGTTAATTTTTGAAAAATTTTTTTGCACAGAGTGAAAATTTCTCTACCGACTCTCATTTTTTCTTTATTTATTTAATTATTTAAAGTCAACTAATAAGAGTGATCGACTAATAAAATACAAAGGAAAGTAACATAAAAAAAAAAGATAGCGTAAAAATATATACAAGTATAGAATTAAAAATGGAATTAATTAAAAATTTACAATTTTGTTTAACATTGAACAAGAACTAAAATTAAACTATCATTACAAATTAAACAAGTAAACTTTAAGATAACAGTTGAGACTAAAAAGTATAGCATTGCGTAAGGCAACAAACGAACATTCGATACTAATGCAATGATACAAGTCGTTATAGTACGAGCACCAAACACGTATAGGATCATTTTTGCAAAATTTATACGACACAGGGGTAAATGGAAGGGCACGTAGTGTCTGGATACCCTAGCAGGAACTGCAAAGTTCAATCGGCTTAGCAGCTCAGAGGAGTCAACCTCACCTAGAATTAGCTTATGCAGGAACATTACCCCGAGTAATATTCTACGATTTTCCAGAGTTGGCAAATTAATGAGAAGAAGTCTACTTCTATAAGACGGAAGATGAAGATTTGAGTCCAAGTTAAAGGCCCGTAGAGCAAAAATTAAAAATTGTTTCTGCACAGACTCAATACGCTTTATATGAGTAATATATAATGGACACCAAACACACGAGCAATACTCAAGTATTGGGCGGACCAGCGAAGTGTAGAGGACTTTGGTCAGATACGGATCCTTGAACTCCTTAGCCCAGCGTTTAACAAAACCAAGGTACCCATTGCTTTATTAGTAATAGCTGAAATATGTGAATTGAAGCTCAGTTTCGAGTCAAACAGAACCCCTAAATCGTTAAGATATACGCTCCACAAGAGTGCCATAAAGTGCATAAGACGACAGGACAGGCTTCACGCGATGAAATGTCTTGAACTTACATTTGAAACAGTTTAGAACTAATGCATTTATTGTACACCAACGTTGAAATGAGTCCAAATCAACCTGTAGTAGATTTGAGCGAGTTAAATCCGAAGGCAAGCATGTATAGCAAATTTTTACATCATCGGCATACATTAGAGCTCGTGAATGATTCAAAATCTGTGGCAGATCATTAATAAAAAGAGTAAAAAGCAATGGATCTAAATGACTGCCCTGAAATACACCAGAGATAACATTAATTGATTTTGAAATAATACTTTTATAAAGCACCTTTTGGGTTCTATTAGAAAGATAGCTTGAGAGCCATGAAGTCAGATTCTTCGGAAAGCTCAGTAAATCAAGCTTCAGAATCAGAAGTTCGTGATTCACTGAATCAAAAGCTTTACTAAAATCCGTATAAATCACATTTGCTTGCTTGCTCGTCAAAAAACCATCCCGAACTAAAGAGGTAAACTCAAGTAGGTTTGTGGTGGTTGATCTACAACTCACAAACCCACGCTGAAAAGGTGATAATATGGAAGCACACGAATGTTGAAGCTGACAAGTAATTATTTGTTCAAAGGTTTTAGGAATAGCTGAAAGCTTAGCAATTCCCCTATAATTCTCAATATTAGATCTACTACCTTTCTTGTGCAGAGGTATGATAAATGACTGTTTCCAAATTGATGGAAATGACGCCGATTGCTCTGTTAAGTTCACAGCACAGAACTTAAGCACACAGCCAGGAATACCATCGGGCCCTGGAGAAAAAATCGGATTCCGAGCTAAAAAACTCTGAAGTACAGTGGCACTATCAATGACTGGATTGAGAATACAGTTAGAACTAACTATTTCGAACGGATAACCACCGGTTTGGGTACAGGTTGACGAATAGGTCGATTTGAAAAAGTCTGCGAATAAGTCGGCAATATCATGGTCAAGGCTAGCATTCTTGCCACCCAAAGACAAAGATGATGGAAATCCCGAAGATTTGCGCTTTGAATTAACAAACCCGTAAAATTTTTTAGGATTGTTAAAAAACTCCATTTTGCATCTTGTTAAATACGATTTGTAGCAGTTTTGATTTAGGCGTTGGAAATTAGAACGGGCAACTAAATATTTAGAAAAATCTTCAGAAGAACCAGATCTTTTAAAACGCTTATAGAGCCTCGACTTAATATTGTTCAGGTTAGCAAGTTGCCTCGGGAACCAAGGTGGTTTACTACTTTTAGCCTTAACAAAATGAACCGGAACGCAACGATTAATAAAGTCACTTAGGTAACTATAAAAAATAGACGTGGCAGCCTCAACATCAGTACAAGCATAAAGGCAGACCAATCGTGGGAAGCTAGCAGTTGATTAAGCAAATCAAAGTTAGCCTCTTTAAAACATCTCGAACGAGAACGACATGACACTTCCATGAAATTAATCGTAGGCAGTAAATTGTCCAGTGTTACCTCAAGTGTGGGGTGCAAGGGATCTTCAGGCAGGGATTCGACTGAGACCAGTACCTATTGAACTATCACCAAAAACTAAATCTAACAACTTATTTTTAGAGTTCACCACATTATTAATCTGAACTAGCGGCAATTCCATAAGTGAACCAATAAAATCATGCTGAGTAACAGGAGTCAAAAAGTTTGAATCATCGTTGCCAATCCAACTAACGTATGGTAAATTAAAGTCCCCAAGAACCACTAGGCGATCGTTATCACGCAAACGAGAATGTAGGCTGTGGATAACTGCTTTATGGCAATCATAAACGTACATATCTGACCAAGGCGGTATGTAGGAATCAGAAATATATAAGAAAAAATTCGGGAACAAGAGCTTTACAGCTATGAATTCAATGTCAAGCACGTCCTCAAAGCTCAACAATTCAGTAGAAATACTGGACAATACAGCTATCAGGACACCGCCTGCTCTCGACTGACGATCACACCGAAAAACAACGTAGTCATTTGAAAATAACTCTGAATTTAAATTATCAGGTTTTAGCCAAGTCTCTGTGAAAGCAATCACTTCCGCTGTAAAAGTAAAACTGTTAAGGTAAAACACATTTAATTTAGAACGTAAACTACGAACATTCTGATAGTGAATAGTTACTTTTGAATCGTATTGGCAGGGCTGGTAATCAAGTTTTTTGAAACTATACGTGCGCGAGGCTCAGCCTTCGACTTTGTGGTGTACAAATGTACCACCGAATGTATAGGCCAAAAAGATTTGTCAAGAACCATATCAAAATATACATCTGGAACTGATATTTTAAATGAAGAAAAATCCCTCACATACTTAAAAACAAATTTATGTGCACTAATGTTAATAGAACCTGTACTATTAATCTTAGCTAAGATATAATTAACCACATCAGACTCCGTCAGAGATGGATGCAATTCGAAAATTGCCCGTCGGGGCGGCACGGCAGTAACCAACTTAGGACCAGCCCGATCTAAATTAGTATCACCCAAATTTCCAGCAACATCAACAATGTTATCGTTATTCGATACAGCGTCATTACCATTTAAATAACGCGCAGTGTTGCTATCATTTACAATATTTTGGTTATTAACATGGCGAAACGATGCAAGGTGGCAGCATGGTTACATACCTACAAACATATATAAAAATTCTATGTACTTTGTTTTTGTAAATTCGTTGGACAAATGACAAAATCGTACTGCGCCGAAAGTTGATGTATCAAATCAAATAAAAAAAGTTTATAATCAGCTGTCCCATGCTGCCATCTTGTATCGTTCCGCCATGGTTATTAACAGCATGAGAAGAGGCAGTGTTCATAGAAATGGTAGCGCCGGCATTAGCAGTGTTAGTAGCGCAAGGCACTTCGGCAGAGCTAACAGCATCATTGAAATTGCTTTGGACATTAGCACCAGAAACGGGGCCAGAACTCTTTTCAATGTTAGCGTCGGCAGAATTGTTAACCATGATTGTGCCTTTGTCTTTGTTTCGTTTCTTTTTTTTGCCAGCACTACCACGCAGTACACCACCCACCGCTTCATCATAGAGCTTATGTAAATTACTGAGCTCAGAACGTAAAATTTCTAATTCGCCTAATAACCGGTTTTTGTCCGCTTGCAGAGAGTGTATACCGGCAACCGCGCCTGCTTGCTGTGCTCGCAAACTTTTCACTTCGGCAAGAATAGACGATAACATAAAATTTAGATAATTATCATTTACATGTTGTTGCTGTTGTTTTTGTACAGCAATAGCATTGTCATCAACAGCACAATCGCCACAAATATACATTTCGTCCGAATTTATAAAGTGATCCAAATCGGCAGCTAAGGTACCAACAACACACTGCAGGTGATAAACTTTTTTACATTTTTCACACTGCACACTGCTTTGAGCGCGTTCAACTCTGTGTCCACAGAAACAGGGCATATTGTTTGTGTAAAACAGCTATGAAGACAAAAGCAACGTGTAGCCAAGGCAAAGAATATACGAAGCAGACAAACTGTCAACAGCTCAAATCAACATACATATTAGGCCGGGTCGATTTGTGGGGAGGCAAAAAAATCACCAATTGCTATGTGAAAATCGTATTCTAGGGATCAAAATAAGAAACTTTGCCGAAGGAACCATACCTCTAAACCGAATTCTGATGTCTCCCCCTTTGGGTCGTAGGGGCAAATTTTGAAAAATCCCCACTTTGAAATGCCTATGTTTTTTATTTTTGGAGTTTATTTTTCTCTTTAGAAATTTATTTAGTCAGAACATATGTAAATGAAAAAATGAATTTAACTTAGTAATAGAAAAGAAATTAAAAAAAAAAATGATTAGAAATTAGCGTTTTTACAACCCCCTTTTAAAACCAAGGCATCACTGTGATGCATTTGCATGTCGTAAACATAGTTGTGTGGGTTTTTTATCCAACCGTTTTAAAAAATGAAGGTATCACTGTGACACAATTGCAGATCGTAAAATTGCTTGTGTTGTTTTTTTTAAGCCACCACAAGACACAGCAGGTAGAATTGAAATTGCCCCTACCCAAAAGTTCCACCCAAAGGGGGGGGGGGGACATCAGAATTCGTTTTAGAGGTATGGTTCCTTCGGCAAAGTTTCTTATTTTGATCCCTAGAATACGATTTTCATAGAGCAATGAGCGATTTTTAAATCGACCCGCCCTAATACACATGCACTGCTTTATAATTTATATTGTTTATATATATAATGAATTGCACGGAATTGATTTAAATCTGCTTTGCACAATTGTTAATATTTGATTATATTTGTTAATATTTGTTTAAGCACAAAATACATTTGTATTACACAAATAGAAAAATATCGTGAAACGAAAAACACAGAGCTCTACTTAGTGAAACACGTCCGTACACAGCAGAGACTGATATAAGTAGATTTGGGCAATCAGATAGAATTTTTTTGATTTTAAAGATTTTTCGAAGTGCTCTGTATAGCCTTTCTCGCGATTTGTTGGAACTATTTAAAGATTATTTTCTCGACGGTCTCGGTACTTTTTTCAAGATCATATATTGGCATATCGTGCGGACTGGGACGCGGTTTTAGGCAAATTTTCCGAATATGTGAAAGATGAACAGACGTTTAAATCAAAAACAAATTAACGCCTTATTAACACTTAACGAAAGATATTGATTATGTGAGCCCATTAAATTCGAGCAGTGTTGTTGCTCATTGTTGTTGCTTTGTGGCAGTATACAATAGAAACTATTAACAGTTTGGAAACAGATAAAACTAATTAAGTGCACGCTTTGCACATATCAGTTTGATAACACAATTCAACTGTGCAAATAAACATATATATAAACAAACAATTACTAGGAAATTCTGTTTTGAAAGAGTATAGCAAAATATTTTGTCGAAGTCGCGTTCATTTCACTTCGCTGGAATATGCGTAAATATTTTTGTTTAACGAATTAAAAATTTCCATTATAGTTATTAATTAAATAGGCTTATTAGGCTCATATAACAGAAAATTTATATGGAAATGTCATTATAAACGCGTAATAAGCTTTTTGTAGTTGCCATAAACAAAACTTGAATTTTAGCGCACACTTTCAGTCAAAAATTTACACAAGCTCTAATTGATCGAGGCGGCCGCCGTGGTGTTGTGGTAGCATGCTCCGCCTACCACACAGAGGGTCCTGGGTTCATTTCCCGGGCAGGGTAATATCAAAAATGAAGAAAACAGTTTCGTCAATCAGAACAAATTTTTCTAATCGGAGTCGCATACACTCCGAGTGTTTTCTGGCATGAAGAGTACTCAGTGAAAACACAGCTGCCTTGCAGAAGCCGTTCGGGGTCGGCGTTAAAACATGTAGGTGTCGTCAGTCCAATTTGTACGAAAAATTAAAAAAGCACGACGCAAATTGGAAGATAAGCTCGGCCTAAAATCTCTTCGGAGGTTATCGCGCCTTGCATTTATTTATTTTGTTAATAATGGACCGAGTGAAAACAAACAAGGGTTTTTATTATATAGCCTTGACTTTAATTAAGATGCATTGTTGTTTACTAAAATTCCTGGAATTTTGACTGAAACGTTTTTGCCTATTTTTTATTCACATGACTCAATTAGGTATAAATAGCGGCCACAAAATTGATATCGGTGTACTTAATTCTTAAAAAGTTGTGTAGTTCTTAAACTAAAATGAATTCGCGCATATATTTGGTGCTCCTGTTTGTCGTTCTAAGCTGCCATTTATCCTTTACGAATGCGCAGTTGCGCATTGTAAATGGTGTAGGTGTCAGAATACAGGACAGACGATTTGTGGTATCAATATTTATTTCTAACAAGTATCGCTGTCTTGGTACGTTAGTCTCTATGATATCGGTGGTTACAAATGGGCATTGCGTATTCGGGGTACAACCGAGCGATCTCGTTGTCCTAGCTGGCACTGTCGATTTACGTGAAATGGAAACAGGAGGAGGACATCAACGCAAAGCGCAGAGTATAATTCATCCTCGTGCTTTTAAACACGGATCACTATTGATGGATATAGCTGTCGTTAAAGTGGTTAGCTGTTTTGAAGAGAGTGAGAAAGTAGCGTCAGTAAACCTTTGCGGCTCCGTATTGGCACCGGGCATGGATATGCAAGTTAGTGGATGGGGTGCGGTAACTTTACAGGGAATGGATCCTTATACTATTCTCAAAACTACTACAATGCCCATAATAAAAAGGAAACAATGCCAGAAATATTATATATTAATGATTTTACCAAGCACAATCATTTGTGCTGAAGGTAGTAAAAGCAATATGGGTTTTGGAGATTCTGGAGCAGGGGCAATTGTGGACAACAAACTTTGTGCGGTGGCACACAGTGGTTGTGATGCACACAATGTTGTGAATTTATTTACAAATGTAACAAATAAAAAAGTTTTAAAATTTTTAAAATCCAATATAGAATGAAGGGCGTTGTTATAAATTCACTGTTGAGTGGAATGTGATCCTTACTTGACAGAAACATTTTGAGATAGGTCTTTTTCGAAACAGCAGTTGAGATATAGTGACATTCCACTCAGCAGTCGAACTGGCGATATTTTTTTTTATATATAATGTACAAATAAATTGTTGTGATTGCGACTAAATAAAAATTTTTGATTGTATGCAATGAAAGTGGTATGTATGGAAATGCCTTAAATTGTGAGACCAAAGTTTGATCACGACTGTAAAGTTCCCTCATGTATGAAGAGATCATGAGATAAAAAGAATGTTGTGGGACAACTACTTTGAGACCATGCCAAACTCCATGTAAAACAGCTGATCCAACCAATAGAATAACGCCTTAGTCATAACGATACCATAGCCAACCGATTAGGTTTTGCTATTCCCCCATAGCCGTAATCTATAAATTTTTGCGCTGGCGAATTTGTTCACATGTTGGAGATTATATTTTTCGTTTGGAAATTTCTTACATTTTCTATTTCATGAAGTTATCACATATTTTAGGTTAAGGCACCAATAACCGATGGCAGTATACATATACGTATCTATGGTTAAGTGCAAAAGTATATATTTACGAATTGGGCGTTATTAATATGGAAAGTTTTGCAGGGTTTTAAGCAGCTGATATATTACCAAAATATGATTTAACTTTGGCAAAAAGAGGCGTTGGATGTCGCACTGATCAAACTGTTTTGAAAACCCTCAGAAAGCGGAGTCGCTTTAAAAAAAAAAAATACTTGGCGTGATTTACCTCCGAGGAGATGTAAGCCTAAACTTCGCTTCCAATTTACGTTGTGCCTCTTTTTAGTTTTTCCTACAAATCGGTGGGACAGGAGCTACGTGTTTAATGCCGACAGAAATACTCTCGGAGTGTTTGCCAAACTATTGCAACAACGTACGCTACCACCTTCCCAGCGAATATAGTATCTGAATTTAGAGAAATATTGTGATTTTACATTAGAATTCCAATTTTGTTCCTTAGTGCATCTCTTATTGAAAACTAGGTCAGAGTACTTGGTTATAATTCGATTAGAGAACAATTTAAGAAACACTGAAATCCGATGTTGTCACGCTTATCGATTTTTCGTAGGACATGTTAGGGAGAAAGTTAATCGAAAATATTGGTAGCTGCAAAATCATTTTTTCATATGTAATAATTAAAAGTATTAAGAGAAAATGAATAAAAGAAGTCAAATAGGGAAAGTGAGCAAAATATTGGCGTGCTATTTGACTGGTATTATGAGAAAAACGGTGCCTTAATCCATATTTCATATCATATCATACTGCAAGAAGAAGTAATAGTAAAAATTTAGTTTAGGATTGGAATTATTATAAGAAGCATTTGAAGTTGTATATGGTGCCCCACATAAATTCAGAAAACAAAAATTCAGAGACACATTTGTTGAGAAAACATTCGTCAAAACCTTTTTTAGAAAGACAAAATTCAGAGGTCAAAACTTAGAGGTCAAATTTCAGAAAGTAATCAGACGACAGAAAAATATTAGGGTAGTTTGGGATTTTGTGCAAATGATCTAATATCATTGTATTTGGAAACTGCTGTACTGCTACGCCTCACATTTTTAGACGTTGCCTTGTTCCAAGTTAAAAACAATTTAGAAGTAAAAAAAAAAAACATAAAATTTTTTGATGTCTGATTACTTTCTGAAATTTGATTTTTGAAATTTGACTTCTGAATTTTAGCTTTCTGAAAAAAGCGTTCTGACCATGATACCAAAAATGGAGGTAGTTCCATTTAGAGTGACGTTAGCCACTTGACTTTTGTGGGGACAATGACAATTTCACCGAAAACAAGCTACTAGATTGAAAATGTTACGAATTTTTCTAACTTTCATGGATTTCATATTAACAAATACTATTAAATTATTTTCATTGTTATTTTAAATAAAAAAAGAAAAAAAAAAAATTAGCACCATGCCTTGGAAATATTTTAATACGAAATATCAGCCTAGAAAAGAAGGCTTTTAATAAGTTTTTCGCGCCCCGGAAATTGTTTTGGTGGAAGAAACATGGATCGAAGTATGCAAAGCAAGGGATAATAGCCTTCTTAAATGTCCGTACGCTTGCTCAGAACATGTTGACAAAACATACACGTTTGTCAATTGCTTGCTCAAAGGAGGACCGACACTGCAATTTCTTGATAAATTGGCTACAAGTCCTCATTTTTTATTTTTTTATCTATTGTATAATTCAAGCGTTGCGCTTTAGGAGGGAGAATAATACCCTGTAGCTCTGCAGGTTAGCCACTAGCTATGAGAGTGTTTTTGCCCGTTGTACCAGGGGTCACCTTGGAGCAGCCGCGCCTATACGCATTCTGTGCCTTTTAGCATTGACATAGATGTGCAGACTTTGGAGGTACACATTTTCTCAACATGCCGTGAGAAATATCCACTGTAGGGGCATGATAATAGGGCCATGCTAGAACAACAGGATTTTTCGTGTATTTTTTATTCTGTCTAGGGGTCAAGCTGCCATAAAGATATGAGTCATTAACCAATGTATGAGTCGTTATCCACTATTTTTCAATCAAATTGCATGTTTTACCGGATCCACAATCGATATATATGCACATAAATCGTGCTAAAGCATATTATTATTGTCTCAAATGACCACTGCGTTTTCATCCTAAAGGACATTTCCATTTCCAAAAAACCACAATTTCGCCTTAAACAGTAACGGCATGGCAACGCTTCTGGAAAAACAACAACAACTATGAAACTTCAAAAAAGCCCAAATACGTCAAAAAAACTTGAGTGTAACTACCTTATTTTTAAACCCATGGAAAAGTTTCTGTACGGACATAGAGTGCTCCAGCGAAACAGCACGGTTGAAAAAAGTCTTAGCAAAGGGAAACATAGTCCAGGGACTAATAAAGAAAGAGAACGGGGAACGGTCACGTAATAGTAAGGAATCCCTTGAGGTGCTTCTCGACACACATTTCCCACCGGGAGACGGTTTAGAAGAGCCAGCAGACATCACTCACACTTCGATAACGGAGCTAGTAGTGCCGGGCTTGGTGACCGATACCAAGATAGAATGGGCAGTGAAAACGTTTTCTAAGTTTAAATCGCCGGGATCAGACGGTATATTCCCGGCCATGCTACAAGTTTCAAGTATGGCGGTCGTGGAATGGCTTAAAATAATATTCTATGGGTGCATAAGACTGAATCATGTACCGCACTCTTGGAGAACTGCTAGTGTAGCTTTCCTACCAAAGGCGGGGAAGATCGGTCACGTGTATCCCAAAGACTATAGACCCATTAGCTTAACATCATTTCTACTCAAGACCTTTGAGAGGCTAATAGATGTGTACATAAAGTCCAACGTGAATGAAAAGCTGCTCTCCACAACACAGCATGCGTACACCAAAAGCAAGTCGGTAGACACCGCATTGTATAGGGTGGTAATAAGCATAGAGAAATCCCTGGAATATAAGAAATATGCTCTAGGAGTCTTCTTGGACATTGCCGGGGCTTTCAATAATGTTTCTAAATGGGCGATTATGGATGGTCTTAATTACATTAAAGTACATCCATCATTAAGCAGATGGATCGGCTGCATGTTAAATTGCAGAAAGATTACATCACAATGGGGATTGTACGAGGCCACGAAATCAGTGGATAGGGGCACGCCGCAGGGAGGGGTGCTATCACCTCTGCTGTGGACGCTGGTCATCAACCAACTGCTCAGGCGATTCTGTGAGGGCCCCGTAAAACTTACGGCTTACGCATATGACATTGTCATAAGTGGAAAGTTCCAACGATTAGTTCTTTGATGGATCGGGCACTTCGGGATATTCATACCTGGGCATCCAATGTCGGGTTGAAAGTCAATGCGGAGAAGACGGATATGGTCTCGTTTACAAAGAGGTACAAGGTCCCAAATTGGACCAGGCCTAAGTTAGGAGGGGTGATCTTACAGAGGTGATCTTACCTTGCACAAAATATCTAGGAATCATCCTAGACAGTAAGCTGTCATGGAAGCTCAACGTTGGGGAGAGGGTCAAGAAGGCCTCAACGGCACTCTATGAATGTAAAAGAATGCTGGGGTGTACGTGGCGCCTATCGCCTCTCTTTCTCATTGGCTTTTTACAGCGATTGTAAGCCTATTCTATACTATGGAGTTCTTGTTTGGTGGAAAGCCACACAAAAAACAACATACCTCAAAAATTTAGAGGGGGTATGCAGACTATCGATGCTTAGCATTACGGGAGCCCTGAAAACAACCCCGACGGCTGCACTGTATGCCATTCTGCACATTCCACCTGTAGACCTGGTAGCAAAGAACAAAGCATTAACAACCGCAACCAGGCTCGGTGCCTCGGGGCAGTTTGAGCGCCGACCAGATGGCTATAGTACTATAGCGTCATCAATCACAAGACAAACAGACTATCTGATTCCCTATCTGCGCTTCGAGGGAAATCTTAAGGCCACAATAGAGGTGGACGGTTGGCGCAAGGGTGCGCAAATGGCGGACGAGGCGATACATGTGTACACAGATGGTTCCAAAGTAGTGGAATGAGTAGGGTCTGCGGTATACTGTGCTGATCCGGAAATAAGCAGATCCTACAGGCTGCCGGATTACTGCAGCGTTTTCCAAGCGGAAATATTAGCCGTAACCAAAGCAGTAGAAACCCTGGAAGAGAAAAGCTTAGACTGCAACCGTGTTAGCTTTTATATTGACAGTCAAGCAGCAATTAAGGCAATAATCTCGCATAGCACAGCATCTAAATGCGTGTTAGGGTGTAAGCAGTCTCTGGAGAGAATCGGGACAGGGAGAAGCATACATCTATATTGGGTCCCAGGGCATATGGGAATAGATGGGAATGAAAAAGCGGACGAACTACCTAAAAAGGGCGCATCCCTCGAAGCTTGCTCCGTAGACGTCCCAATTAAACTGGGCGAGATTAAGGGAAGGCGAGAGGTGCAGATGATCGACCAAGCGGGAAAGGCGTGGGTTGAAGCGCGGGGCTGTAAAGTGTGGAAGATTAGGCTAAGACTCCAGCTATTAGGAGTGATACAGCTGTCAGATCTAGAAGCAGCAAGTGGCTTAAATCCTAGGAAGCCTATATTATTTGCCAAGAGGACGGAGTTATTTTATAACATAGATCCTGGTTTTTGATCGGGTTTTTCAGTTTGGTCGTTAAAACAAACTTCTGGTAACACTACGGACTCATTCAGTCTATGTGAGGTCCTCATGGACAGGCCAGTTCAACCTAACCTTATTTTTAAACGGTTTTATTTAGCTTGACTTGACGGATGGCACGAATTTTGTAATTGAAATTTAAGTAACTTCCCGATAAGTTACAAGCTTGAAACTTGGAATATAGTTCAGAACCCGATGACAATACAATAATAAGAAAAAAAATTGCTGCTAGGTGGCGCAAGGATCGAGATATTCACAAAAATCGTATTTTTGGTCCGATTTGGCTCATATTTGGAACACATAATACATAAAAGAATAGAAAGCGACCTATGAAAAAAAATCGCCGATAGGTGGCGCAAGGATCGAGATATTAACAAAAATCTTATTTGTGGTCCGATTTGGCTCATATTTAGAACACCTAATACATACAAGAATAGAAAGCGACTTATGAAAAAAATCGCCGCTAGGTGGCGCAAGGATCGAGATATTCCAAAAACCGTATTTGTGGTCCGATTTGGCTCATATTTGGAACACATAATACATACAAGAATAGAAAGCGACCTATGAAAAAAATCGCCGCTAGGTGGCGCAAGGATCGAGATATTCACAAAAATCGTATTTGTGGTCCGATTTGGCTCATACTTGGAACACATAATACATACAAGAATAGAAAGCGACCTATGGAAAAAATCGCCGCTAGGTGGCACAAGGATCGAGATATTCACAAAAATCGTATTTGTGGTCAGATTTGGCTCATATTTGGAATATTTGGCGCAGAGTCGAGTAAAGAATTTGGAAGGATTATGGATTGAGGACTTAGATTGAAATAGAAATAATAGGCAATTAAATAAAGACTAAAAACTTGAAAATAAAATAATTAAAAAAAGTTTTTAAGTTAAACGGTTGAACAGTTGAAAACAATACTCACATGAAGTAATAATAATACTAAGAGCTAGAAAATAATTAGGTAGGTCCTAGGTACTAGTCGTCACACTCCTCATCAATCTAGGGCATTGCTCAGACAATTAAATAAAAGCGTTGGACGCGTCAAATTTCTATTGATAGTCATATATAAGACCAACTGAACCTTAATCAGGTTTTGCTACGCCTCACATTTTTGGAAATTTCATGCGCCCAACGCTTTTATTTCTCTGATCAACGCCCTAGATTGATAAGGAGTGTGATGACTAGTACCTAGGACCTACCTAATTATTTTCTAGTTTTTAGTATTATTATTACTTCATGTAAGTATTGTTTTCAATAAAACCGTTTAACTTTAAATTTTTTTAATTATTTTATTTGCATCATGGTTCTGACTAATGTTTCTCGAAACCTTATTGAAGTATCTTAAGGTGCAATGTTGCTATTTTAAAATCAAATTTGCAGCATTTGAATATTCCAGAACGAAGTTGGGCCACGGTGAATCGTGTCTCCCTCGGTAGTCTTCTTTGTTCTTCTGCAAGTGTAAGGGTGTGTATGTGGATAACGGGGTTCATCAGATGCGATTTTACAAAGGTGTTTACCGATTCAGTGTCGATTTTGTTTAGGACTTATTTATGCTTATCTGGATCAAACGGCTGCGTAAGCATGTCCCGGCTATCACCATAGTGTTTACGAAGATGTTTTCTCATCCCTTTTTGAGGCGGTGCTAGATCAAGCGCAGTTTTCTGCTAGGGTGTCCCGGTTTGTGACAATTTACTTAGCAAAAACTGTCTATTCAGCATTTAGTTATGCTCTTTAATGTGGAGCTCTTTTGCCTCACTGTGCAGGTGAGGTCCAGAGGTCATAAGAAGATATACCGCGACAGTTCTGAGTGCAGCATATTAACAGGTCTACAACCTTTTCCTTCCGGTGGGGGTTTTTAAGACCAGTTGACCAGGTTGGTGACGCGCACCACATAAACAGTCGGCCAAATGCTTTGTAAGTGGTCAGAGACGTTATTTTTATATTTTTCCCAAGTGCTGCCGACAAACGAATTGGGTAGCGTAACACCATCGACGTGAACGTTCAATATTTGCGTCATCTGTTACTTCCACATCGTAAACTGAGTGACCGTGGAGTTGAGGAAACTAAAAAGACTGCGGAGATAGCTGTTTATTCTAGGAGAAAGTCGCACTTAGTTTTGCTTTTACATTTTATGGGATATCCCATTTTGTCAATTATACTCTATTTAAGCGGTACCCTTGACTATTTTGGAGGCACATGTGCCAAAAATTTGTTTGTTCAGTGAGTTTTCTACCGTTTTCAAATTTCAGATAAAATCATAATTTAAACTAAACTGCCAAATGTAAGGTACAATGTAATTGTTTTATGTTCTTTCAAACACTTTAGACTCCCTAAAGAAGTAGAGCGGTAACTTTGTTTTTTGCCTCAAATAACCGAACTTGATGCGACTCAAAAATTGCATATACTTTTTATTTACATTTATTTTGCATGCACAGATTTCGAATATTGGGTTAAAAAGTGTATAAAAAAAAAATGAGATCTCTGATAATCGTCGCTCAACTGCTCTATCCTAAGTAGTCATATATAGCTCATGTTTCTCGAGGACATAGCAAGGAGTTCGATATTAAAATTTTTTGCTAAAAAATAGTCAAATGATCTCAAATGTCGAATGCACACCCAAAATGGCCTTAGGTAAGCAACAAAACTTTATTTTTTAACCTGAAAAACGGTCAAACGGGATAAGGGGATATAGCAGGCCAAAAACTTAGCGATAACTATCCAACTTTATTAGGCTAAGTGGAAATGTTTAATATACCATTATTTCCTTCCCGTTTCAAATTAGTGCGCAAAGACCAAAGTCAGACGTGCTTCAAAGTATTTGCCTTTACCCTAATATTCCACTTTGGATAGTTACAGCAGCGAACAGAAAAAGAGCAGTGACAACTTTTATCAAATTTCGCCAATCAAATTCCTCTCCGAATTTTTTAAAGTATTCAGTTTTGTAGACCAATCAATTTTAGTCTCACTAAGTTATAAGCTATAGATATTTCAAAATTACCGTTAATTTTTAACAAATTTTTTAGTGTGAAAATTTCTCTACCGACTGTCATTTGGGCAATCAGATGGAATTTTTTTTTGATTTCTAAATTATGAATTAAAATATGAGACTGCGATTTTAAAATCAATTTAAAACTTTGCGATCCTGTTCTAATGTTCGGAAACCTGGCTCAACACAGTAAAAGTAGGATATGAAGCAAATGAAAATGAAGCTAATGAGTAGATCGAAAAAGCGCTAAAGTTCAAGGTATTCAAAATTTACAAACACTTGTACACAGAAAAAGAGATTGAATAAAGAGTTTTATATCACTTTTGAATGAAATGATTGCTGATATGCATATTGACACAATGCATCGATGACATAGAATGGTTCGAATGCAGTTATATTAGCTTTACTGTGAAAATAACCTAATGTTTCCTTTCGTTGTGCCGATTTTCCGTCAGTATGTGTAGTTAATGTCTTATCAAAATTGTGTTGGAAATAACCCGGTTTCTGCGTTGTGCCATTTTCGGTGCAATTTTTGGTTATCACATAATGATGTACAGCAGCGAACAGAAAAATAGCAGTGGAAAATTTAATCAAGTTTCGCCAATTAAATTCTTCGAAAATATGCAAACCAATATAAAAAACGTTTTCGAAAAAAATCGAAAATTGTGAAAAATTTTACGAAATTAATTTTTTAAGCACTGGGAGCATTTTTATGTATGTATATGTAAGAAAATCAGAAACACCTTTCGGAGAAAATGTAATATATTAAAATATCTTGGTGTATATTGGAAATACAACATTAACACAGCGTTCAAAACATCGAACAATCTAGGGCGAAAACTATGAACTAACACTAACTCAGAGGATCCGTTTAGCAGCCACGGCGTATACAAGCTTACCTGCGGATGCCAACATAGTTACATAGGACAAACAGGACGGCAAATTAGAACGAGGTTCAGAGAACACATTAGAGATTACAACAAAACAACACGGAATCCAAACATTATACCAGAGTCTAACTTCGCGAATCACATGGTCGAAAATGAATGTTCCCCAGCAAACATTAATAAAACAGTGAGGGTCCTTCACACACAAGCAAAAGGCCGACGTCTCAACTTACTCGAAAAATGGAAATCTACAAACAGAAAACATTCGACGGTAGAATAATAGACGAACAGATAAACACAATTTCTGACACAATATTCGAGCCTTTAAAACTTGTCTACAAGAAACAAAGTAATCACACAGGTACAACAGACAAACACGCAACAACAAATAAACACAAAAATATTAACGCACCAAAACAACAAACCTACAAAGAAGGCCAAACGACTAAAATTACGGATTTTTACCTGCTTCAGTCAGCCACACAAATCGATCACCCTCACCACCCTCGGTTCTGAATGACCACACAGCACATACGCATAACTAAATATACAAAAGCATCAATAACTGCTCATGCACCTACGAACTATAAATACAGGACAAACGACAACAACAGATCAGAACGAAAATCGACACTCATGATGACGCAACGCCGAAACTGGTTTGTCTCCAAACCAAATTTGACAAGGGATGACGGACAATCGTTCCAATATACATCATTAATCCACCTTGTCAGAAAATCAACAAAAAAAAAAAAAAAAAAATAAGCCAAACTATATTGGGCTTCAAGACTGCATACTCAAAATATCTAGGGAAATTCAAATAAAATTAAAAACTTCGAAAATTTCGTACAATTTACTCCAATTTTTTTCGAAAACGTTTTTGAGACAGGTTTGCATAGTTTCACTCACAAAATTCACAGAAGCTCTATGAGAGAGTCGAAAATAAAAAATTAAGATTACCACTACTATTATTCTGTTCGCTGCTGTACATCAACTAAGCAGTGTATTATCCAAAGAGTTTGAGAATCGAATATCTAACCTTTGAATTTGGCCAGAAACAAAGATTCTGAATGCAGTTGCATGAAACTCTCATAATTTGCTTCTTAACCATACAACAAGCTACAATAACACTACAAAAGCACACAATAATTGTAAGTCAATGAATTTTCTTGCCCCTGTGTCACCTCTAATGTCTCTATGTATACGTTAAGGAAATTGTTAATTGTCAGAATGATGTAATGAGTGCGATTATGCGTTATTTTAGAGTCATGACTTATGAGCTAACTGCATTATGTATATTCATATGAAGAGTGCATATAATATTAACTGTTTCTTCGATTATGCATAATGAGGTTTATACTGTCTGATGATTTGATGTCAATACTTAACTATATACAAACTATTTATATATCATATACACTCACGCTCACTGGAATAGGTTCAAAAATTTCTGTAGTTTTAAATGTGAAATATAAAATATTTTTTTATTAAACCAGCACTTAATATTTTGGACTTACTATAATTATTTTATATTGAGTTATTTGGTTTTATGTACATTCACTCATGATATCAATAGAAAATTCGAATCTTCTCGGACAAAAATAATTACATTTTTTAAACGAGCTGTTAAAAAGCTAATTTATAAAAAAATAAATCAGCTGTCTGTAGATGGATAAAAAACATAACAACATATATTTTTAATTAATTTAAATTTGTATCTTCGAAAATTTCAAATTGGTTGTACCCTTTTTCGACAGCCACACTTAAATAAGACAGCTAAGAATGTTGCGCATCAACTGCAAATACAAATCTTTCAGCCGGTAAGGAAACAAGTATTACTCCCGACATAATACGTAAAATAGTCCCGATATGGTGGGGAAATAGTCTCGTATTTATCGCGAAGACAATTCCGAAATTTTTCTGAATCAGACCCAAAACAGCCTTGAAATGGCCAGAAAATGCTACCGAACCCAATGCCGAAATTATGCCAAAAGGGTTTCTAAACTATTGAAAAAGATCCGAAACCTCACTAAATTTTTCTCGGAAAAGACCCCAAGTAGTCCTGATACAATTCCGAAATGGTCCCAAATCGGTGGCAGTAATTTCTCCAATATTTCAATAAAAAAGAAATGCAAATATGGTGCGAATCTGAAATATTTTCGGAGTGGCATCAGCATGGTAAGAGAGTCGTTTTTTAAGAACTAGCGGAAGTAAAGTTTCTCGAACTCAATTTGAAAAGTTGACTAATAAAGTTGACGCCTAATTATGTTACTCTATTCGAAAGAAATTTCTTTCGTATGCGAAGCAAATAATGTACGCAATTTGATAGTTTTTAAATCGCATTTCCTTTTGAATCGAGTTGCAGAAAAAGTCCCCTGTTCTCATTTTGAATTCAATATAATTAAAAAATTTCAAAACGGGTTTTAAAACAGTCAAAATCAAATATTTCCATGTGGGTTCAATCTCGAGTCGATTTTTTTTTGAAAACCGATTGTTTCTCCTTTTATGACATATTTTTAGAAGGAAAAATTTCCAAACCTATTCAAATGACCAGCAGTGTATATGTATTAAGACATAATAAAAACATTTACTGTGACTAAGTATAGCAATCACAAATAATTTTCATAAATAGATAAAGTGAAAGAAATGCGAGCACTAACAAACAAACATACATATGTATAGGACATTCCATGCCCACTGATCCTACCTGTGGATTTCACTAAATTTGGAACATATTTCTATGATTTTCTTAAAACTTTTCCTTCCAGCTACACGAGCGATATGAATTTTTGAAAATTTTGGGATTTTTATTTTAATTTTATAACTTGGTGAAAAATTATCATAATAATTAATAAAACTTGATTAAGCGTTGATTTCTTAATCGTATTTTTTATGAGTGCGTAAATGTGCAGAACGTAAATTATTTCGTCTCTCTGTTGGCCAAATCCTGTGGCGTACATGCGCAGACCGTATTTTTTGAGTTTTGAAGTAATAAAACAAACTTTGATTATTTCTAAAAATTAAAATACTATTTAGATTTTTTTACAGTGTACTTTTTAGTAGGTCCGTCGCCATTTTTTTTTATTTTTGGATATCAATTTTTCTTTCAAAGTAGGTGTGGTCACGCTTCCATAAGAAGTTTTTGGCGATCGCCGCTTTATAACAAACTGCACAAAAAGTTATTTTGATTTTTTTTATTCAAAATTATCTTAACAATTTTGGTAACCTTTGACAAATTAAAAAAAATCTAAAAAATACAACAGTAAGAAATTAAAATTCTAAGCCTAGTATTGTGATGCAGGCACCTTGTTGTTGGTGTGAGGACTTAGCCCAACTCCATGGCGCCCGACTATAAGGCTGAGCGCTGTAGCGGCCTGCATATACGTCGTTTTTTTCCTTAAGAGAGCGGTGGCTGTTATGCGCACCGTGCATGTTGGACAATTTGCAGCCAGGGGATATTTTCGGCTATAATTGAACGGAGCCACACAGGGGCCGCCTCATGAAGTAATGATGGCCTTTCTACAGCAAGGGCAGCGCTCCTGTAGCGGACGGTTTCTATTCCTTCAACACAGGATGGATGAGAAAGAAAAGGCGATTGTGACGCAAGCCGGGGAAGAGAAAATCACTATCAACGATGACTTGGACGCGGATAGCGGTGATGGACTGCAGTCAGTGGGCTTGGTAAAGGAGCGGTCTGCCTACACGGACAAAGAATTAATGTTAGGGCAGGTACGAGACAGGTAACTTAGGAGAACCCTCTCACAATACCGGGAAACATTAAGAATTATGCAGCGGTTGGGTGCAGTGGTCGGCCAAACCACCCACGAAAGCAAGCGTTTAGCATGGGCCCGTGAGCCATTGCAAGAATGGTAAAGGCAGCTCACTGACAAAGAACTTACTACGAGCAATCCTCAATTTCGTAAGCACATCGAGGAGGAAAAAGCCCCGACAGGCAACAAGCCTGCTTTTAAAAGGCAGAAGGAAGGTGAAGGGCAAATCCCCTAGTCCCATAAGCAGGAGTCGAGCTAGCCAGAATGAGAGGAAACACACCTCTTCATCTGCAAAGCAGAGCGTAGAGGGAAGTCTTAGTACTGAAAAGCCAAGTATAACACAAGCTGCAATGAAGAAAGAGGAGGGAAATAGTGGCATAAAGAGTAGAAACGAAACGGCTAATAAGCTAAAGGAAGGTAACGATGTCTTCCCTAAGGTGGAGATCCGTAGAAGGGGAACTGATTAGTATCATGATCAAAATGGTGCATAATGAACCGATTGTACAATGGGGCTAAACTGATGACTTGCAACCATAACGCGACGTGAGAATGGCTGCAGAGAGCTGCTCAAGAGTTGCTCAAGAGACAAGAAGCCGCGGGGTTGAAGGTGGTGGATAGAGCACTGACACCAACGATACCAAAAGCCAAGGTTTAATACCACGTGTGGTGAAGTCGGAGAATGCGTTAAAAATGCTGCCGCGTCAAAACTCGAATATACCAATACGGGTTTGGAAGGTGCTTCATTTGGGCCAGAACTACATCCTCCAAAAAAAATAAGGAATTGGAGAATGTGTTGCACTCATAGGTGAGGTGTATGTTCTGGGGCGCTAGCAGTACTTATTTGCGCCTTACAAACAGGTGTCTTAGGGACAATAGCCCAATATGAAAAGAAGGAGAGATAGAAAAAAACCGCCAGAACTTGAAAGTAGTGGCAAATGACGATAGCATATTCGAAGTGGTTGAGGTTTTGGATGAAGACAATTAGATCAATGGTGCTGTCAGTCTTGGAAATAAGTACAATATGCTTAAAGTAGAAGAGGTAGAAAGGGACTACGAGAACCTGGAAGTAGCGCCAAATGACGAGGGTATAGCCATAGAGACGGCGGTGCTGATAGTGAACAAACTGCTCAAAGGTGCTGCGAGTCTTAAAAATAACTATAAGACACTACGAGCAGAGGAGGTGGAAACGAATCTACAGAGCATGAAATCAGCTGCGAAAATCAATTGCGTGAGCACAATGGCGGATAATTAGGAGAGACAAACAGCTCAATGATGCAGATAAAATTAAAAAAAAAGTCATTTATATCTCTAGTTTTAGTGGAAGAAAAATTTAACAAATTTAAATAAAAAAATTTAAAACAAAATCCAACGGAAGTTCTGAACATGGAAAGCCCCATATGTAGATATAAACATTCAAGGAAGTACGAAGAAATTACGGTTATCATATTTATTGTGTATCAACTTAATAAAAATGATTGAATTGTAACACTTTAATTATTATATAATAATTCAACGGCAAAGAGGAAGCCATTCAAAGCTGGTATACAAATAGGGGTGAACGAGGTAAAAAACTCATACAAGCGAGCAAATATTGTATGCATGTGTATGTCTGTGAAAATGAAGTATAATACAGACGTGAAAATATGTTTTAATGTATAAAAAATGTATCAAGAAAGATAAAAATATTGCAATGACGAATTTGTTTTTAAGAACGTATACTTATTGTTTTTGTTTTTTCCAAATGTTTTTTAAATGGCTTATGCACAGATGAAAAATTACAATTAATTGTAAAGCGTGCATATTCACAAGTGCACACAAATTGTAGAAAGAGAATGTTTTTCATGAAATCAATTTACGCACATTTACAGCCTCAATTATTTACAACAAATATGTACATAAATTATTTAACAAAAATTATTTGGTTTTTCTGTTTTTAAAAATGTGGCATTACAACAACACGAGAGTCATTCAAAAGTTAAATAAGTATAGAGTAAATATATATGTACATAAGTATGTAAAAAATACTGAGTAATAGACAACAACTATTGTGTGAAATTTAGTATTGAAAGTAGTTAAAGCATTCACAAATTTAGTTTGTTTTTATTAGTAGTTTAGAATGAACGCATACATGAGCTTTTTAACTTCGTAAGCGAGTTGATAGCCCGCATATGGGTTAGCATCGTTTTCTGGCGGCCTGAAACAAAATTTTCAATTAAGAACTTTCTTCTTATTGTTATTATTTATAAGTGTTATTAGAATATATTTATTATGCATTTAACATTGCTTACAAACATATAAACGTATACATATACATAATTAGAGTAGAAAAACATAATGGAGAATATGAGCTTAAGAGTAATAGCCTAGACAGATGGCAGTGTTAATGCTGATTAAAGAGGTAATTAAGAATATATGAAGTATTTGTATTTAATAAATCAAAATCACTGTTAATCTCACACACTGAGTATGCAGCTTTAACTTAACAGTGATCGGTTAGGTTCATATTAAAGTTTAGTTCTTCTCGAAGTTAAAGCTGCCATATGTCTTAGCTACAAGTAAGTAAGTATACAACATTCGTTTTTTATAAATCTTTTCTCTGCAATTTTTTGAGACAGTTAAAAAGCTGCATATTTTACAAACGCTTGCTGTTAGTTTTAAAACACAAATATAAATAAGTTCGAAAAATTGGAAAAAATGCGTGAAATGAAATTGTCGATCGATGGTTTGGCAAATTGTCGCAAAAAATAAATAAAATCAATAAAAGATTTAAAACAGTATTGCTTCGCACAATCTAATTAACTAAATTTTGTTGTTTAATTAAAATCAATTGGAATAATTAGCTTTTCTAACTAAATTTGCTTGTAGGTTTGCTTTTAATGTATGCAGTATTTTAAAAAAGCTTGCGTTGCGAATTTTTTAAGTTTTTGCTATTTAATTCATTCATTTAATTTTGTTCAGTTCATATATAATATTAATTTTAATTTGACTCATTTCCATTCACGGCAGTAACATTAATTAAACTTTACTAAATTCAATAACGTCAATTCGAATTAGGCCAAAGACAAATTTTGTATCTTTTTTATTTAGCTCATTTGAAATTTTATTCATAATTCAACTATGTATTATTAAATTCACGGCAGGTTAAGTCCTTAACTTAACAACTCGCCTGACAAACATTTAATTAACTCAATTCAAATTCCTTACACTCAGTGATATTCAATTAAGCTATATTTAATTAAATTCAATTTTGTTCAATTCAATTCAAACCGACTTAATTTTGATTAAATTCATTGGAACGCATTTCCATTAAATTTACTTTTATGTTATTTGATTTATGTTCTGAGTTACTTGGTTTCATTTAATGTAATTTATTTATGTTTAGGTTTTTAATTGGGTTTAATCAAATTTATTTGATTTACTTTATATTTAATTATATAGAATTTATTTTCGTTTATTTCAATTTGGTTTAGCTCGACAAATTTGTTACAATTTATAATTTTTTCTTTAAATTAAATTCCTTTCACTCAAATAAATTTAAATTAAATTCAAATTTTCATCAGTTTAATTAATTGCACTCATTTAATTCACTTCGAAAAAAATAAATTTATTAATATTTTTGGAAATAATTGAAATAGTGCAACATCAGAACGGAAAAGCCAAAAAGTGTTTACATTACACCTTGTAAATGTTTTCGACCAAGGAGTGAGATGAAAATCCGCACTCCTGCAATTCTTGATCTGTTGACAAAGAGACTCGAAATGGCAATGTTTATAAATCTGACAAATTTGGCTACTTTCAGTAGGTTATACGGGGATGCATCGACAGATCTTCAACGCCAATCGTTCAGAGTTCCTTAATTGTGTTGTCAACTTTGGTCCGAAACATGTCGCAATTGGAGCTGATGTTTCCACCATAGTAAACGCGAGGTACTCTGAACCATTCAATGGAATTCCCTACCAGTAATGTTTACTTTACATTGAGTTTTAATATATTGTAGCGATGCTCAAGAATTTTCGATTATTCTCTCCCTTTTAGTCCTTCAGATCACTGATCAAATTTTATGTATGACAAATATTCTTTCCTTACATCACTAATATGGTAATAGAACTTCACAGTTGAAATTATTCACTTACAACGTTTTAAATTTAAACTGATGCACCATCACTTGGACCGCGCCACTTTTATACTCTCCAATGACTCGTTCGCCAATTTCTCCCAGGGTTTAGACTTTTCGCGAACAGGCTTTTCGTTTAGTTGCTCATTTACTTCTCTCATATGTCGCGTCTTATATTTGGCGTTGTCTGTTATGTGTATGTGTGAGTCATGTCTGCTCTTGTTGTTACCGTGTATATGTGTGCGTAATGTCGTCTGTTACTGGGTGCAATTTTTTGAAGTATATCAAGATTTTTCGATAGTCCACTCTTGGGTTTTTTCTTTATAATTTTTTGGTTTACATAAATAAATAAAATACCATATTTGACGATTTTTCGAAATTTGAATCTTTTTCGCAGTTATAACACTTTTTTTGGTTTTTTTAAATTTTTGCTAATTTTTGGCACACTGCGTGGTAACATAAACTGTTGCGTTTTATAAAAAAAGTAGAAATAACTTGTGTCCGTTAAAAAGTTTTCATGTTTTTATTTTTGACAGCAACTAATTACAAAATAAGTAAAAATACAAAAATATCAAAACGTCATAGGGTCATAGAGAAGTTAATAATATCACTATTTACCAACAAAAATATTCGCAAATAAAAAAATTTTTTTTTTAAAAAACATTAGCAGAAAATTAAAGTGATGTCAACTAAGTGTTCAAAAAATTAGCAAAATCGGCCGACGATATTACGAGTTATAAAGAAAAGCTATTTAGTTATGTCAACCAAAAAATTATAAAACAAAAAAAAAAAACAAAAACAAAAAGTCGATCATCGAAAAATCTTGATACACTTCACAAAATTTCACCCTGCTCTTTGCATGCTGTAGTTATTGTGTAGCATTTATTTACTAGCAGAATAGTGATGTGCTGAAATTGCTAATATTCGCCACAGTATGGAATAGATGTGACTTCACCCCTGACTGCCAGCTAATACTGCCTGTGTGAGTCGATGTTTCTACTATCTAAAGTAACAGGGACTCAATTAGATCATTGAAGTTATGAGCATGTTCACAAATTGGTCGAATTTGGACGGAAAGGGTGATGTTCCGCGATTCTCTTGGGCAGGCTGGATCGACTTGAATCGAAGGTCGCATTACTTAAAATTTTTTTTATAATAACTTATGTTTTGTTATCAAATTTATTTCATTATTGTTATATTTTAAAACTTTAACATAGTATTTTGTTTTATTTTCTGTACTTTATTTAAGTTTTTTTATTTTGCTTTGACTAAATTTATTTTGGTTTGATTCAAAATTTAATTTAACTTACTAAGCTAATATTGTGGGTATAATTTTTTTTGTTCATTCAGCTCAGTTTTAACAAAATATTGAGTTAAAGCTATCTTATTAGGAATTATATAAAGCCTTTAAATCAATTTTCAAAAGCTTCATTTATTTATAACATGTATTTCTTGTTTTGTTGTTGGTTATTGTTACTCACCTGTTGTATTGTGATGGTGATATCACTTGACCTTCAACCTGTTGCCGATTGATGGTTGGCTTCACTTTGTTAACTTGTTTCGCTGCTATCGAATTCATATGCATCCCTGTACTACCGTTACCGGTACCGTTTGTACGACGGAGATTACGATTAATGACTGCAAATACAAATTTTAAGTTTAGTTAAAATTGTTTGTGATTTAGGCGTCGACATTAATTGTGATTTGATTATTTCAGTTAATTTGTTTAAAGAAGATTAAATCTAATTATATAGAATGTCTCAAGATTTTTTAGGTATTAGGTTTAGTAATTTTTTTTTTAATTTGCATTAGCATTTCAAGAGCTTATTATGCCCGAAGTATATTAAAGTTCTTTTTATTTCGAAAGTAGTTGGATACCTCTCACATTGTATTTATGTTAATATGAGTATGACACCGGAATTCTGTCACAATAGACAGCGACATTTTAAAAATATTTCTACTAATTTGAGAGTCAAATAATATTCTTTTTTGAGTAGGTATAGAACAAATTAAATTTTTAGAGGCTTAAAAAAGCCGTCTATCCGTTTTCGAAGTTAGTTTTAGAACTTCTGCAAACAAACGAAAAAAAAAAAAAAAACTTCTCTAAAAAGGGAGTAAGCAAGTATTTTTCATGATATTTAATTGTATTTATGTTTTTTGTTAATAAATTGTTTCTAAAATAAAATTGTCCCTGAGGATGACGTGAGAGCGCCGAACGAAATGCCATCAAAGCAAACAGCAAAGTATAAAATTTGTGGAAAAAAAAACAAACGACCTATTTTAAAATTTAATTTTTCGAATATATCGCTGGTTATGTTTCTTTTTTCGACAATATTGCAGACAAATACTTGAACAACAAAGACAACCATCTTCAGATACTTACGGTTCACATCCTCTCTATCGCGTGTCATATCACCTAAGCACCACCCAAGCAATTATAAAAAATATATATACAAAAGAAGAAATTAAATATTAGTAAAATTGGCATTAGTGATATTTTTGCGTTGATTAGTTGGAAAAGAAAGTTAAATTTTCATAAATTATTGTACGAGTGTGTAATATAAATAAAACATTTGGTGTTTTTTGTAGCAAAACATATAGTACTAAGTATGTTTAAAGAAAAATATTATGTATGTTTTATCGTTCAAAATGTTAATTAGAGAGTTTGTGAGTTTGAAGCTACTAAATAAGTACTAAATATTTAGCACTGGTTGTGAAAACATTGATTTTAGCAATTTTGTTTTACATATTCTAGTGATGTGCAAACATTTACTAGTACTCTTTGACAGTTAGCATGTAAGCACAAATAACGGTGGTGTTTTGTTTAAAATGTTGTTGTTACAAGTAGTTGAAAGGTTTTGGAACGTTAGTAGTTCCTGTCTAAAACATTTCGTATATGAGCTATGAACTTTTTTCAGTTTATTCTGTACCAAAGTTATTAAAAATGAAATTGAAGAGAGACATAGAATTATTATAGTGGTTAAAGAGAGTGTAAAAGAGAGAAAGTAACTGAGGAGATGACATATATTTTAGTTATATTATGACGAAATGCTTATTAAAAGGTAAAATAAAACAACAATACTGAAATAACCTATTTTACAAATTAACTATATTAGTACATATAGATACAAGAAAATTTGATATGTACGAATACAAGTTATGGTATATATTAGTATAAAAGGAATTGAAAAAAAGTAAATAACAAGCATTTTATTGGTGTTATATTTAGTAAAAATGAGTTCAGTTGAAACACATTATAAACTAGAGATATACGAGTACGAACAATTATTAAATACACTTAGTACTGCATTTAGTACTATGCATTTAACAGAACAATAGTTTTGAAATTATTTTATTACAAAAAAAAAAAAACACATTATTATTAGATTAGACTAAAGATTTTAACGACACAACTTATAGTCAAAACAATTGCAATTTAACAAAACTACAAATTATTATTAATTTTTTGATTAAAACGAATATTAGTTAGTCGAAACCAATACTATTTCGACTATTAGTGATCGTGGCTGATTTTTTTTAATTTTTATTGATGATTTTTTATAAACACACATTAGTGACTGTATATTTGTTATATAACTAAGAATAAGTGATTAATCAGTTTTTCCAATCAAACACATTTTAAATAGACAATTACAATTGACAATAACTATAACAGTTAAAACATTACCGTTGATAAGAACAGTGCCGATTTTACTTAAGTTATTTTTGAGTTAATAATGCACTCTTTCATATTTTGCAACTAATACATAAAATAGACATTAAGGCTGTACAACTAGTTCATGGATTGGTTATAGTTTCGATTAATAAAATCTGCTGCTTTCCAAACTAAACGATTAGATCCATTTTAAGTTTAATCGAAAAGCAAATAAATTGAATAAAGTGTTCAATCATTCATTGATTAATCAAGGTTCGATTCGAGCTTATTTCGACGTATACTAAAAAAAAGGTTGTAACTTAAAAGTTTTGTAAAGAAGAACGTATCTCGGACAAACTGCTAATAAGGCCGTATCTGAGAGAAATCGTGAATAAAGTCGTATCTCAAGATTTCGCAAGGAGAACTCGATTTCTTAAATTTTATGGCATAGCAAGAGAAAAAAATAAGTTACTTTGTTGCAAATCTATGGGGTTTTATTACTGATATGGATAGATATAATTTTTGGATTTTGATTCCGAACCTGGAAAACTTTTTGAAAGTACTTTGAAAATCGTTTCTGTGTCGACTTAGGATTTCTTAGAGATTGTTATGAAAAAAACAAGTAAGGAAGGTTAAGTTCGGGTGTAACCGAACATTACATACTCAGTTGAGAGCTATGGTGACAACATAAGGGAAAATAACCATGTAGGAAAATGAACCGAGGGAAACCCTGGAATGTGTTTGTATGACATGCGTATCAAATGAAAGGCATTAAAGAGTATTTTATAAGGGAGTGGGCCATAGTTCTATAGGTGGACGCCATTTAGGGATATAGCCATAAAGGTGGATCAGGGTTGACTCTTGAATGCGTTTGTACGATATTGGTATCAAATGAAAGGTGTTAATGAGTATTTTAAAAGGGAGTAATCCTTAGTTCCATAGGTGGACGCCGTTTCGAGATATCGCCATAAAGGTGGACCAGAGGTGACCCTAGAACTTGTTTGTACAATATGGGTATCAAAAGAAAGGTGTTAATGAGTATTTTAAAAGGGAGTAATCCTTAGTTCCATAGGTGGACGCCGTTTCGAGATATCGCCATAAAGGTGGACCAGGGGTGACCCTAGAATTTGTTTTTACAATATGGGCATCAAACGGAAGGTGTTAATGAGTATTTTAAAAGGGAGTGGGCCTTAGTTCTATAGGTGGACGCCGTTTCGAAATATCGCCATAAAGGTGGACCATGACCCTAGAACTTGTTTGTACGATATGGGCATCAAACGAATGGTGTTAATGAGTATTTTAAAAGGGAGGGCCTTAGTTCTATAGGTGGATGCCGTTTCGAAATATCGCCATAAAAGTGGACCAGGGGTGACTCTAGAATGTGTTTGTACGATATGGGTATCAAATTAAAGGTATTAATGAGGGTTTTAAAAGGGAGTGGTGGTTGTTGTATAGGTGGTCGCCTTTTCGAGATATCGCCATAAAGGTGGACCAGGGGTGACTCTAGAATGCGTTTGTACGATATGGATACCAAATGAAAGGTGTTGATGAGTATTTTAAAAGGGACTAATCCTTAGTTCCATAGGTGGACGCCGTTTCGAGATATCGTCATATAGGTGGAGCAGGGGTGACCCTAGAATTTGTTTGTACAATATGGGTATCAAAAGAAAGGTGTTAATGAGTATTTTAAAAGGGCGTGGGGCTTTTCGAGATATCGCCACAAAGGTGGACCAGGGGTGACTCTAGAATGGTCGCCTTTTCGAGATATCGCCATAAAGGTGGACCAGGGGTGACTCTAGGATGCGTTTGTACGATATGGGTATCAAGTGAAAGATGTTAATGAGTATTTTAAAAGGGAGTAATCCTTAGTTCCATAGGTGGACGCCGTTTCGAGATATCGCCATAAAGGTGGACCAGGGGTGACCCTAGAATTTGTTTGTACAATATGGGTATCAAAAGAAAGGTGTTAATGAGTATTTTAAAAGGGCGTGGGCCTTTTCGAGATATCGCCACAAAGGTGGACCAGGGGTGACTCTAGAATGTGTTTGTACGATATGGGTATCAAATTAAAGGTATTAATGAGGGTTTTAAAAGGGAGTGGTGGTTGTTGTATAGGTGGTCGCATTTTCGAGATATCGCCATAAAGGTGGACCAGGGGTGACCCTAGAGTTTGTTTGTACAATATGGGTATCAAAAGAAAGGTGTTAATAAGTATTTTAAAAGGTAGTGGGCCTTAGTTCTATAGGTGGACGCCGTTTCGAAATATCGCCACAAAGGTGGACCAGGGGTGACTCTAGAATGAGTTTGTACGATATGGGTATCAAATTAAAAGTATTAATGAGGGCTTTAAAAGGGAGTTGTGGTTGTTGTATAGGTGGTCGCATTTTCGAGATATCGCCATAAAGGTTGACCAGGGGTGACCCTAGAATTTGTTTGTACAATATGGGTATCAAAAGAAAGGTGTTAATGAGTATTTTAAAAGGGAGTGGGCCTTAGTTCTATATAATATATAATATATAAATATCGCCACAAAGGTGGACCAGGGGTGACTCTAGAATGAGTTTGTACGATATGGGTATCAAATTAAAGGTATTAATGAGAGTTTTAAAAGGGAGTGGTGGTAGTTGTATATGTGAAGGCGTTTTCCAGATATCGACCAAAATGTGGACCAGGGTATCCCAGAACATTATCTGTTGGATACCGCTAATTTATTTATATATGTAATACCTGCCAAGATTTCAGGGGTTTTTTATTTCGCCCTGCAGAACTTTTTCATTTTCTTCGACTTAATATGGTAGGTGTCACAACCATTTTATAAAGTTTTTTCTAAAGTTATATTTCGCGTCAATAAAACAATCCAATTACCTTACCATATGTTTCAACCCTTTTTTCGTATTTGGTATAGAATTATGGTATATTTTTCATTTTTCGTAATTTTTGATATCGAAAAAGTGGGCGTGGTCATAGTCGGATTTCCTTCATTTTTATACCAAGATAAAGTGGGTTCAAGTAAACACGTGAACTAAGTTCATTAAAGATATGTCGATTTTTGCTCAAGTTATCGTGTTAACGGCCATGCGGAAGGACAGACGGACGACTGTGTATAAAAACTGGGCGTGGCATCAACCGATTCCGCCCATTTTCACAGAAAACAGTTAACGTCATAAAGTCTATGCCCCTACCAAATTTCAAAAGGATTGGTTAATTTTTGTTCGATTTATGGCGTTAAAAGTATCCTAGACAAATTAAATGAAAAAGGGCGGAGCCACGCCCATTTTGAAATTTTCTTTTATTTTTGTATTTTGTTGCACCACATCATTACTGGAGTTGAATGTTGACATAATTTACATATATACTGTAAAGATATTAAATTTTTTGTTAAAATTTTACTTTAAAAAATTTTTTTTTTAAAAGTGGGCGTGGTCCTTCTCCGATTTTGCTAATTTTTATTAAGCGTACACATAGTAATAGGAGTAATGTTCCTGCCAAATTCCATCATGATATCTTCAACGACTGCCAAATTACAGCTTGCAAAAGTTTTAAATTACCTTCTTTTAAAAGTGGGCGGTGCCACGCCCATTGTTCAAAATTTTACTAATTTTCTACTCTGCGTCATAAGTTCAACTCATCTACCAAGTTTCGTCGCTTTATCTGTCTTTTGTAATGAATTATCGCACTTTTTCCGTTTTTCGAAATTTTCGATATCGAAAAAGTGGGCGTGGTTATAGTTCGATATCGTTCATTTTAAATAGCGATCTGAGATGAGTGCTCAGGAACCTACGTAGCAAATTTCATCAAGATACCCCAAAATTTACTCAAGTTATCGTGTTAACGGACGGACGGACGGACGGACATGGCTCAATCAAATTTTTTTTCGATCCTGATTATTTTGATATATGGAAGTCTATATCTATCTCGATTCCTTTATATATGTACAACCAACCGTTATCCAATCAAACTTAATATACTCTGTGAGCTCTGCTCAACTGAGTATAAAAATAAATGTAAGGCGCGATAACCTCCGAAGAGATCTAAGGCCGAGCTTCTCTTCCAACTTGCGTCGTGCTCCTATTGATTTTCTCTACAAATCGGCCGAACGGGACCTACATGTTTTATGCCGACTCCGAACGGCATCTGCAAGGCAGATGAGTTTTCACTGGGAGCTTTTCATGGCAGAAATACACCCGGAGCGCTTGCCAAACATTGCCGAAGGGCGACCCCGCTTAGAAAAATTTTCTATTATTTGAAAAACCTTATTTCTAAAATTTTGATGTTGCTTTGCCCGGGGTGTGAACCCAGGGCATACGGTGTGGTAGTCGGAGCACGCTACCATCACACCACGGTGGCCGCCAGAGAGATTGTTATAGAATAACTTAAAAATCTACTTTCTGAAACATTTCTGGGTAACTTTTGAAACAAATTTAAAATCCTCCGCAGAACAATTTAAAATAATTAAGCACTGCTTCGGAGTTTTAAAGAAACAATTCCAGGTACGTTTTGGTTTATTTCGATATAGCTTTTGGACAATTTTGGTATAATTAGCGGATTATGTCGGTATTATTTTTGAGGTGGTTTCCAGGAGTGTGAAAATTTTCAAAAGAAAAACTGCAAGTGATAGTAGCCTGATGAAAAGTAAGTAGTTTCTAGAAAGAAACCAGTATCAGTCTTTAAAGGTAACCAGTTTCTTAAACCGTAACCAATTCCTGTTCTTCAAAAGTAACCATTCTTCTAAAACCTAATCAGCTCTTATTCTTAAAATCTAATACCTTTTTTACACAGAAGCTTAATCGAATCACAATCCTATTTAATGAAATAATTAAGTTCCCTTTTCACACGGGGCCTTTTGCTTCATTAAGCGAACATCTGCCAAAATATTTTGTTTTTACAAAAAATAGTTAAAATGGAAAGCAGCCGTTTCCTTCTTAATTATAAATACAATCAAAATGAAATGCATGCGCAATTACCCATAGATGTTGCACCTAACCAAATATGAGCCTAATTTCGAAAAAGCCATATTTTCTTTTGCAACGTGTGCAGCGAATATTCAATTTTGAATTTTTCCTGTTTTTCTATTTTTTGTAAATTATTGAAAATAATTTATTTTTGATTTATTTAATAATTTGGGAAAAATTTAAACAACTTACAAATTATTAAATAAATCATAAAATTAAAAAATTGCTTCAAATAAATGTTTTCATACATTTAAAAAAAAAAGCAATATGGGCAATCCCCGATTATTAAAAATCATAATTTATTTTTGATTGTCATTTGCTACATTGACAATAAAAATAGAAGCACCAAGCAAAACCGACTGGATTTTTCATTCGACTAGGCATTCAGTAAAGCAATAATGAGATAATTAAGGATTTGTATTTTGTATGGTATACTGAGTTCAATTAGGGCTTTAATGTAGAAAACTTGACTAATTATTTCATTAAGCCTCTGTGTGAAATTGGCATAACCAGTTCATTCACTCATTCATTACAAACAAGTAACTAGTTGTCCTCGCCAAAACCTAATAAGTTTCTAAAAAGTTACCAGTTTTTGGAAAGTAGCCGATTCCTACAGAGTAAAAGTACCTAGGTTCTTAGCACTAACATGGAAAGCAAACAGTTTCTGTCCTTAAAAAGCAACTAGTTCTTTTTACTGAAAATTAACCAGTCGCTAAAAATTAACCAGTTCCTAACAAGGTAACCGTTTTGTAAGAAGAATCTACCTCCTGTTTTTCAAAAGTTAACAGTTCCTTTCCCTAAAAACTAACCGAATTTCGAAAGTAACCAGTTCCTGAAAAAGTGACCAGTTTCTGTTCTTGAAAAGTAACCAGTTTCTATAAAGGAACTAGTTCCCGGTCGTAACCATTTCTTTTTCATAAAGCTAACCAGCTCCTAAAAAGTAAGCAGTTTCTGAAAAGGTACGAGTTCTAAAAAGTGGTCCTATATACCAAAAAGACAAAAAAGGTATAAATGGTACCGGGCTTACTACAAGATTAATTGAAAAAATGTAAGGGTAAGTGTTTTCAGCTTTTATTTTGTATTAATATCTGTATTGCCGATTTGTATGGACGAAAGTTAACCGATATCGCGCCATCGATTTTTCGATAGAATTTGGGCTGAGGAAAAAAAGTTCCACTACGCATATCCAAACAAATAATTTTCGAGCCTGCGAATTTTATTTTTTGACTTTTTTCGACTTTGATTTTTAAGGTTTTTTCATGACCTACTAAAAAAAATTTCATTTGATTGTAAGATTTTCATGTATACCCTGTCCGACCTAAAAATGTCCGCTAAAAACGTGGTCGATAACAGTTTTTTGAAAATACGTTTTTAGCGAACATTTTTGGGTCGGACAGGGTATACATATGAACATTTTTTTAGTAGGTCATGAAAGAACCCTTAAAAATCAAAGTCGAAAAAAGTGAAAAAAAAATGAAATTTCGCAGGCTCGAAAATTTTTTTTTTGGATATGCGTTGTGGAACTTTTTTCCTAGCCCAAATCCTATCGAAAAATCGATGGCGCGATATCGGTTAACTTTCGTCCATACAAATCGACCCACCCTAATATATATATATACATGTCAAGAAAACACACTTTTGAATGAAATGTTTCGTTAAGATATCTACTTTCTTTTAAAACAAGATTTATGAGTTTTTATGAATATAAAATAATGGATTTTTAGAAAACGGACTGATTTAATGTTTTCCTTACAATGAAATAGTCAAGCAAGTATGTATTTTTGTGTGTATGTATTTCTGTATGTATGTAGGTATTTGTGTATAGATATTTGTATGTGTGTAGTATAATTGTATAATTGTATAATTGTATAATTTTTTTATTACCCGTTACTGATCCGCGCATATGCACCCGCTTGGGCAGCTCTGGCGGCGTAAATGTGGGTGGTTGGAAATCATCTGTAAGATAGTCACAAATCAGCAAACTCGGTAGGAAAAAAAATTAATTTTTGATTTTTTTTCTTCTAATTAATACTTTGTTTTAAATTTTGTTTTTGTTTTCATTTCATCTTGGTATTTGTGATAATAATATCAATGGATGAGCAAATAAATAATTGCATGGGCGCATTTTTTGTTTAAGTTACTACATGTTGATGTTTTTGTTTTTTGTTTTAAATAAAAAAAAATAATTAATCTTTATTTTAAGTTCATTGTTTAAGATAATTACTAATTAAATAATAAAAAAAATATATAATTAATGTACGAGGAGATAATAATAAAGAATAACTTTAAATAAAGTACACAAACTAATATAAATAAAATCAAATTGAAAACTGATATTAGACCTCCTGATTTCACAGATTCCTGAAGTTACTATGAAAGGTTTACTTCGAGCAATAGAAAAAATAAATAACGGAGCTTCGTACAAGGATAGTATGAAGATACCAACGCTGCAAGCATTAGCCTATTATTAGCATGATTCAACCCGTTAAGCTTTTCCGCTCCAGATCCGTAACAGTGAAACGTTTCTTAAAGAGTACTTTGTTTAATTACTAGGTCTTGACACACTATAGCCACCAGTAAGATTTACTTAATTTTTAGGCTGTTACACATAGGCATTTTATAAACTTAAGAATGTACTCCAAAAACTTTCTGTTCGATATCGCTTACGGTTTAGGAGTAACGCCACCATCTAGCTAGGAGAGAGATATGCCTTACAAAAACTATATTTTAGCAGAATGTTTTATTGTCTAGTTTAGAATACAGAGCGGTTTGTATATCTATTAGACTCAGCTTACTCACATGGAAACTTGCAACACAGTGTCACATGTAGAATCTGGTGAGAGTGCGTATGTTGTCTCTGCTTAACTTGTCCAGTATTTTTTTTTACTGAAAGTTTCCCTGATTTGTACTTTGGTGTTCCCACAGTAAACAAATGTTAGCGTGGGAGGCAGCCCGTACCAGCAGAATTTTTTTTTGGCTTTCAAATCGTAATGCATTCATAGACAAGCTTTGTCGTAGCTGCGTAAGACAAATAAGCGTCTCTTCAAAGGCGCGCTTTCTCCTGCCAAATTTCACTGCATCTGATTAAGGGGATTTAGATATATATTCCAGCGGTAGACATGCCTGTCGTAAGCGGCGACCAAAAGCCACAGACCCAAAGAATCGAGGGGTTAAAAAGATTAGTTCCCGAGACAGTCAGATATATTTCTGAATTCATGTATGGCAAAGGACTACCTACATCTACAACATTCGTTTAACCTTCGGGGAGTGTTTTTACAGCTACGACAACCAATAAATGGATTTCTACCTGATAGTGGGGTACTATTATGATCCATGTGCATACTAGTATTCTGAATAGGGATCAGCTTAAGGATTCCCCCGTTTCGTGAATCACTCGGTTAACAATTAACACTTCGCAGTTCCGACAGATCCTGATCATAGGAGTTTTCGCATCACGTATCTAAAAAAATTTAACTCAGCTAAGTAACATTCAGGCAGAAAACTAGATAAGCTCAAAACTCTTTGACGTCTCTACGAGGTCGCCCAATTAATGCATTCATCCTTCCACGGTGATGTCATTAGAGGTAGAAATTCTTTGCGGAGAGTTTAAATTGGCTCCGTTTCGGCTAGTTTTCATGCTCTGCCCTTTTGGATACTTTAAAGTGTAGAGGCATATGCGAAATTTGCAGCTCTTGGGCGGTAGTTCATAATATTACTATAGAAATTGAGTTCTCGTTCCTGCTGCAATTAGACAGTAAAAAGCTCCAGCTAAAACAAGAATTCTCCGGCCGGTTATTTTCAGCGTGTTATATAAATAGACGCAGAATGAGACCGCGATGGTGGTGAGACTGTCTGTCAGTTACTTTGATTTCTTTGCCATAGATCACACTTCTCTTATTCAAAATGCTTCCTCTGTCGAAAAAAAAGCATTTTCTCTATAAGTTCATATGCAATTCAGAGACATTCTCTTAATGCCATTACTTATATTCAAGCTCACTGAACCCAACCTAACTTTAAAAGACTTTTTTTATAGCGGAGAAGGCATTGGCTGGAAAAATCAAGCGAATAGTTCAAAATCATCCTATAACCATTATAACCAAAAAAACAAAATAATAATAATAAAGAGAGGAGAAAACGGGAAACATTGCTTTGTTATTTAAAAGTTTGATTTTGTATAAATAAATTTTAAAATTATAAAAAATTGTAAATATTTTTAGAATAACTATTTATACATGCAAAGGTAGCTTTCAAGCCACTGAGCTTGTGACTTAAACAAATAAAGCAATTGGGAGTAAAAGGGGGTGGAGGTGGAACATACAGAAAGATAATCAATTACAATAGTTGCATTTGCATTAAATTTGCAAGTGAAAAAAGCGGATATTGCGACATGCAAGTAACAGTTATTTACAACAAACAAAGTAAATTTACATTCAACATGCGAAAGCTACAAAAGTACTACACGTAGTAGTTTCAAAGCTTGTGGGTGGTGGTCAAATTAAAGCGACATGCATACATATAAACGGCGACTTAACCGTAAATATATATGAAAAGTTTGCATTATGTGTTATAACTAATACATGCATATATGGAAAGCTATATACGTTAAGTTTACTTAGTTGTTACAAGTTTATATAAATATTTCTGTTCAGCTTCGCTAAATGGGCGAAGTATTTGTTTTAAAGTGTTTTGTTTACAGCCTAACAAAAGCAATATTGTTCAAAACGTTAATGCACCTTACCTAATTGTTCTAGACTAATTAATACACAAATTTATAAGCAAATCGTGAAAACGTGTGTATTCCAATACTATACTTATGTGAAAGTACAAATGTAAAATCATGTAACTTCATATAATACATTTCACTAAGTATTAAATATAGACAATAACCATAAAAAATAAACTGTATATGTGACTCGGTCTATGAAAAGGTGGCTTATGACTCAAAAAAGAAATTGCGAGAAACAGCTGTTTTTTTTGAGTCATAAGCCACCTTTTCATAGATAGGGTCATATATATTTTATGTTTATACTAATTCTTGGGTACACTCGTTATACTATGTACAAACACACACCAAGATGGCAATTTATACCATTTGGGCAATTAATTACGCAATTTATCATATAATAAATTGTAATAATAAATTGCTAATTTAAAAAAAAATTGCATAATAAATTGTTTCAAACTGCAAATGCAACCTTATAAAGTGTGTTTATTGAGTAGATTTAAACGTCAGTTACGCATGGCTCAACTATATGGTTGGCTCATCTCATCAGCTGATTTTATTTTTTTTTCATTTCACTGGAGTAGGGATTGTCAAAAGAAGTTGGCAAACTCAAAATGAAACCAAAACATTTAACACATTTTCTTACAACACACAAATGCTTCAAAGTTTTATGTTTTCATTCCATTCCATTCGCACGCACAGTCTGACAGTGTGAACAAAGTTATGTTGTTGCTGTAGAGATGAGCCAACCAGCTACCAAATTACTATTGTGTAAGCTAAATTGAGTTGTATGAACATCACTCAATTTAAATCGAAATTGTCTCAATTTATTTTTCTGTTTGAACATAGTATTACAAATGTACGAGTTTATAAAAAAGCATTGCGCCTCATGCATAAAAATTGAGCATTTGCTCGTATTCGAGCTTCTGAATAAAAGTTGGATATTTTCTTTCTGTACCAAGAGTATTCAAGCCACCGTACACTTGAGGAGTCAAGTATGAGTAAATGCTCGCTAGCACCAAAAAAAAAATTATCTCTTAAGCGCTGCTTAAATAGTAATTACAGCTCATGGGAATGAATACTTTTTATACGCGTTTTTTGGCCCAATCTATAACCAACGTTTGGAATCGCTCTTTCATCGACCAGACGCAGACGCAGAGTGCAAGTTCATACTTTAGGATCTTCGAAAAAAAAAAATATATTCGAAAAGCCAAGAAACAGTCACAATAGAAATTGTAAAAATAAAAAAGTGGAGCGCACATTACTTGGATTGGAAGGTTGGCAGAAAAGGAGTCAACTTATCAATATATAGCCAATTAATTGCGCTCCACTTTTATAATTTTATCTCTCATAAATATTTCTAAAATGTCTATGTCAAAATTTTAAACTCAAAGTGCAGCAAGAAGATGTCTTTTTATACAGACACATTTTTCGATGATCTTGTCCTTTTATATAAAGGAAATGCTTAAGACTGTTTTATTTTATTTCTATTTTCAACTTTTTAGTTCTAGGTACAAAGCTACTCTTTGCCTTATTTATTAAAAGGTGAAAAACTTACTTTTATTAATTCAGAATGCATACAATACTTGTATAAATAATATAGTACAGAAAATACGTCAAGCTACATTAGTTTTTAAGCTACTTGAAAAGTGTTCATATATGCCAAGCTTGAATTGCTACAAGTGAGTATGTGGATGAAGTTCCAAGATTGTAGCTCAATGGCAAGTCTTTTGAAAATTGATCGCAAGATTCTCTCCGTTCCGTACGATTTTTCTAAATATCCCAATTCATACGCCTCTATTGAAACTTTTTGTATTATGTTTTATACTGTCATCGGGCTCTGAATTTAGTTTGAAATTTCAAGTCTCTAGTTCATCGAGAAATTACTTAAAAGACTTACATCCAAATTCTCATCTGATCCGTGCGCCACCTGACGGAATTTTTTTCCTTTTGTCCCTTTGTCACGGTGCCTGAACCTATATGTGAAGTTTCACGTTCGTAGCACAATGAGAAGTTACTTAAAGATCGATTGTAAGATTTGTATTGAAAACGCGTACAAACATTCAACCGACCTAATATAAATATTTTTGTACCAAATTTGGAACATGTCAGTTTACTACAACGTTTTTAATTTTGTTCGGTTTAAATCTTAAACTTAACTGAAAAATAAGATTAAAATCGCAAAATTGTTTCAAAACCTTTCAAAACAAAATGTTTGAAAAAATCTTAAAATAGAAACTAGGCATTTCGAGTTCTAAAAAAAGCAAGGTTTACAAAATTTAAACATTTAAACTTGTATACACTTCTGATTTTTAAGCGAAACAAAAAGGTTTAAAAAATCTAAAAATTTAAGCTTGTACACATTTCTGGTTCTAAAACAAAACCAAAAATTAGAAAATCCTGGAAGTTGTAATTTGCAGACACTTCTGGTTTTAATGCAAAAGCGAAACTTAAAGTTTTAAAAAATCTAAAAATCGCATTAAAAAAATCTAAAAATTTAAACTTGTGGTTTCAAAATGAAACCAAAATGTTTAAAAAATCTAAATATTGAAACTTGTAGACAGTTCTGGTTCTAAAACAAAACAAATGCAAAAGAACTTAAAGTTTTAAAAAATCTAAAAATTGCATTGAAAAAATCTAAAATTGAAACTTGTGGTTTCAAAATAAAAGCAAAAAGCTTAAAAAATTTAAAAATTGGAGCTTGTAAATAATTCGAATTTTAAACAAAAGCACGTGTCTGATCTCGAGAACTTCCACTCGAAACCTGACGGCGAACTGCACAATTTTTGTAGTTTAAAACTGAAACCAAGTGCTACCAAGTTCTTCAACGAGTTATTTTTTCTCGTGTGAACGAAAGTTCGAACACTTCAACTGAATGCTTTTGTGAAATTTTTGGCATTATATATTGATAGATGTGAAAGTGAGTGACTTCGTCACTGCGCCATACATAATCTTGCCATAAATGCTCTGGATCAAAGTCGTACGCTGAACCCACTGAGTACCACATTTGTATAATAAACAAATCCAGAAGTGCATGCAAGTTAATATTTTTAGATTTTTTAAACTTTTTAGATTTGCTTTAATCCAATTTTGAAATTTATTATTCAGTTAAGTCTCAAATTTAAACCGAATAAAATTAAAAAATGTAGTAGTACATTTAGAGGTTTCTTGTTCAGATAAAGGCATTTTGAAAATTGCTTAAATTGATGAATGGTTTGAAATTTGGGCACACATTTTTAACCGTATATATACTTTAAAAGAAAACGCTATTGTTTTTGTTTTGGAAAATAGCTATGTTTTTATAAATTTAGTACATTACGAAATGTTGGCACTATTCACTAAGCATTCGAAGAAAAAATGAATGGTTACATAGAGGGCAACCCAAGATGTGGAAAAAATGAGTTATTTTAGGCGCTTACTAAATCCCTTTAAAATGTAAATTTATGCTTAACGGTATGCATTTGAGGTACTTATAAACCGTAAAATATGCTTTTCATATTCCGAACGTACCGGCTATACCAAAAGTAATAACGCTATTAGAAATCGCTATAACTTTTGCAAATGGCACTTCGGTTTTAATATTTGTAAGGTAAACAAACAAATCAGACTACAAACCTACATAAACTGGTTTCTTCTGCAAGAACGTGAAATATTTTGAAAGAAGAATTTCCGCCTCGCTTAGTCCCTTATTTTGAGGGTTTTGACTGGCCGGCCAGGGGCTTGACAGGGACAATTATGTCACTACAGAATTTTGTCGCTATGCAAGAGACAATTCAAGAGGTGTTTGATACACTTGTTGTATAGAAAAATTTTTAAAGTTTACCTTTATTTTATGTCAAATTTCATTAAAAGGTGACAAAATTGTCTCTTTCGGGTTTCAAAATGGTCGCTTACATAATTGTCATATTGCCAAAAGTCTTTTTTATTCTATATCAACAACATTTATGGACTTAAAAACATTAAAATTACAGAAAAATAAATAATCTGTACTCAATATTATACAAAGAACTGTGCAAAGTTTGCTTTCGATAGAACCATTTAGGTTTGTCATTATTGTCTGCAATAATTTTATCTGATGTAATTCTTCAGAAAGAAAACTTAACCTGTCTGTCGCCATTGTTGCTTCTATGTAACAGGCCACATACCACACAATTTTAACCGAGCCATAGGTTTTTGTGAAGTCCGGAATTATGTGAATACAAACTTCAAACTCTTGAAGCTCTTAAGATAAGATGCACAGGGATGACAGAACCTTTCGCCTAAGTTCTTGCAAGGGCGATAGATTCACCATAAAACGGGTCATCACCTTTGGCGGCGACGACTTGCCCGATGTTATTTTATTAAATGAACGCATTATACAAGCCGAACCAAAGTTTTTTATCAAAAAAATAAATGCCAAAAATATTCGATTGAGTCTCCTATGTATGCCAATTTGACAAAGAGGATAAAAACGTCGGTTTCATCGAATATAAATATTTTACATATCTTTACCTTAATGTGCAAAGATTATATTCTGGCATTACTAAAATTCATATTTTAGCTCTGACTATTATAAGTAAACAGGTTTTGAAATTTTTGTTTAATTAAAATTTTTTTAATTGGACATTGTGTTAGTGCACTGCCCTCAAGTGGCCCAAAGAATTTTGTTATTTATTTTTTTTTTATTTTTTCTTCTTTTTTGGCAAGTCACTGATGGGCAGTGATTTGTCAAGCGTCGAGATCTAAAACTGATCAGCTACAGAATAAATATAATCAGCTGAGTGTAAAACTAAATTAATAGAATAGAAACAAACATATACAACATTAATTATTAAGAGAGATAAGAACAGTACTTTTATTGAAAAAATTTAGTCCGTAATGCTATGTTCAAACAGAAAAATAAATTGAGGCAATATCAATTCAAACTGAGTGGTGTTCATACAACTCAATTTAGCTTACACAATAGTAATTTGATGGCCGGTTGGCTCATCTCTACAGCAATAACATACCTGTGTTCAGAATGTCAAAATGTGCGTGTTGGAATTAGGTGAATGGAATGGAATGAAAACATAAAACTTTAAAATTTTTGTGTGTTGTAAGATAATGTGTTCAATGTTTTGGTTTCATTTTGAGTTTGCCATCCTCTTTTGACAATTCCTACTCCAGTGAAATGAAAAAAATTAATATCAGCTGATGAGATGAGCCAACCATATAGTTGAGCCATGCGCAGCTGACGTTTAAATCTACTCAATAAACACACTTTACAAGGTTGTATTTACAGTTTGAAACAATTTATTACGCAATTTTTTTTAAATTGGCAATTTGTTATTACAATTTATTATATGATAAATTGCGTAATAAATTGCCCAAATGGTATAAATTGCCAATATGGCGTGTGTTTGTACCTAGTATAACATCAAATGTGTTTGAATGAGAGTTGTAATCTTGGCACAAACGCCGGAAAGGCTCGCTAAGTTTGAAATTCGTTCTAAATTATTTTATAAGAAGAGGCTTGTAGTGTCTCGTAGTTCGAGATGGAACACTAAAGTTCACTTCGTTGAGAATAAATGCGCTTGAAATCGATCCATTCAGTAGTTTTGTCATAAATATTACGCCAATTTGACTTCCAAAATATGCAGAAATATGCATTTATGGTAAAATATGCTATATATAAAGTATAGCCCAAAATACATATTTTTTGTGAATTGATTATGTTTTTGCATATTTTCGGTTGCCCTGGTTATGAAGCATGAAGTTTCTCTATTAACTATTCGTCCTTCTTGATGAAAAACTATTGCCCATCTTCCTTTTCTGTGTTGCCTCTAGTTAACGGCTAACTTTGATAGAAATTTGAGATGGAAAACAAGTTTTAGTCTTAACACAACAGACGGATAAAGCTTACATTTAAAAATAAAACATTAGGGTGGTTCAGTATTTTGTGCAAATGGTCTAGCTTCTTTGTATTTGCAAACCGGTGTAGTATTTTCACATAAAACGCAAACAAATTATTCCGCTACGCATTTGCTACTTCATGGCAAATACGCAACATCAAAAATCATAGTATATTTTTTCAACGTTGAATAGCAAATCAGCAACTGTCAATACAGAACAAAATATGAAAAAAAAATTTTTTAAATAAAAAAGTTTTTCACAATCCTTAGTTTATATTTGCTATTAAAAGTTTCCTATATCAAATGCACAATACTTTTAACTGCGCTATTATAAATATCAATCTCTGTTTGCTCAGCCTTTATAACAATTACTATAAATGATAATTTAAAAGCGAAGCTTGCTATGCTATGTTATGTTGACCATTAAATTAAATTTTTAATAGCATACATAAATAAATATATCTCATACACAATAAGTTGTTTATTCAAAATTTATACATAAAATTTTGCTTATATGCTTCAAGCTTTAAATAATGAATATTACAACAATTATAAAAAAATTATGCTCACTTAAAATACCTAAATATGTATCAACAAAGTTTTTTGATCCAAAAGCGTATTTGATATATAAAATACAAGACTAAACTCTAAAATATATTTTAAAAACTATAATTTTTCAATATTTTTCATATGCTTTCAAAACCCTTGCAAAACGAACATTCATATGTAGCGTATTTCCATTAATCTCATAACTAAACGATTTTAACAATAAAGCATTTTCGAACCTGCTGTTTATTCTATTTATAAATCGGGCCCTAACTGCAAAAAAAAAAAAAAACTCAAGCAAAGCTGCTTAAAACCATAGAGGAATTATTATTTCAGCAGTTTTGGTTGTTAGCAAAAATATTGTTTTTTATACCTTTCATGAAAATGAAATGGTATATTAATTTTGTCACGAATCTCAAAATTCTAAGTCCTCAAAGGAAGAGAGATAGACCCACCAATAAGTATACCCAAATAATCAGGATGAAGAGCTGAGTTCATTTAGACATGCCCGTCTGTCTGTTTGTATGCAAACTAGTTGCTCAATTTTTGAGATATCTTGGAGAGCGGGTGTATTTAGGTGCCCCATTAGACATTTGTCGGAACCAGCCGGATAGGACCGCTATAGCATATATCCCCCATAAAACCGATTTTTCAGTAAAGAGGATTTTTGTCGTATCTTCCTCAATTTATGATATTGAATCTTCAACCTTCACTACATGCTTTCGTATATTGTACATATTGTTGTCTGAAAAAATGAATGAGATCGGTGGTATATATAGCATATATCCCACACAACCGATTGCTCAGATAAGAAACTTTTTGTAATTCCTGCCCAATTTTAACAGCCAGAAGCTTCAAATTTCACCAAGTGCTTAGGTATATGGCATGTATTGTTATCTGAACATATAATAGAGATCGGTCGTAGATGTGGTATGTATCCCATGCAACCGATTGTTCAGATAAAAAAGTTTTCGTAACTTCTGCCCCATTGTAACAGCTAGAACCTTCAAATTTCCCATATGTTTTCGTATATAGCAAATATTGCTGCCTGAAAATTTCGAAGATATCGGTCGTAGATACATATAGCATATGCCCCCTACAACCGATTGTTCAGATAAGAAACTTTTCGCAATTTCTACATCATTTTAACAGCTAAAAGCTTCAAACTTCACCAAATGCCTACGTATATAGCATATATTGTTGTCTGAAAAAATAATATAGATCGGTGGTATATATAGTATATACCCCTTATAAACTGTACATCCGAAGACAGTCTCGTCCTTACTTGTTTTAATTATAATAATAATTAATTTAATAATTACAGCATCGCTATTTATTTTGCCACAAAACAGCTAAATGGTGGTTAGGGCTCGATATCATATAAATACAGATATGCACGTATACCTACTTAGTACAAAGGTATTTAGTATCTTCTCAGAGTTTCGCATTTGATTGCAGTTTTACAAAACACTAAGTGCGCTATGTTGTTGTGTATTATGTTTATGTATGTACGAAGTATTGTTTCACTTACTTGAGTAGAGCGAAAACTCATCATCTTCAAGCCATTTCGTTTAAAATTGTTGTATTTTTTGTTGTTGTAGTTTTTTTTTAAATTTTATTTGTTACAGATAAGTAATACACATACATATACGTAAATTAATTAGTTTAGCATAAATATTGTACGTATAGTTTAATACTTAACGAATGCTATGAAAAATTTTAGTAGTGTTTATGCCTGTGGGACAATTTTTGTTCTATGGAGTGATCAGAGAAAAAAAAATATTTATTCAAAAAATTAAATAAAAGGTATGAACATTTATTTTTAATTTGATCACTTCATAGAGCAAGAATTTCCATCTGAATTGCTAATTCGTTAGACGGTTGTAAATTTTTTTAAGTATATTTTGTTCTTATAAAATTATCGAATTTCAGTTAAAAAAAAAAAAAAAAAATTATAAAAAATCGATGTACAACCGACTAACAAGTTAAACGAATTAATAAACTTAAGACAAAAAATTCTAAAAAAACTAAACTGATATGTAAGCAAATTATAACTTAAGATGATTTATTGCGCTTATATGAGTGAAAGAAAAAATATGTTGTATGATTGTAAAAATTTAAAAAACAAGGTCACGGTTGACACTAAAGATTTTTCGCTATCAAAAGCATTCTCAAAAACTTTGAAAAATTGCGTTAAGTCTACCATTTTCTAAAAAATGCGGCAAAACTCGATTTGAAACACCATTTAACCCAAAAGGGTTCTCATAAGGGGAGCGTATTTAGGCTAGTTGGATCTTATAAGACCAAAATAAAACACAGCTGAAAATCTAAGTTTACTCATGGGGACATTGAAGTATACCATTTCCAAAAGATAATCGAAAGGACCAGTTACTACATTGGCGACGAAAATATATGCAAGAAATGAGAATCTACTTCTTACCGTTTTAATATTGAGAATAGACTGCGGTATTCATTAGACGGTATCGGTTTAGTGAAGTTCAATGGTCTTAATGCAAATTTGATAAAAAAAGATTTCAAGTCTCTAGCTCACTTAAAATACGATTCCAAACCTCCAAATCTCGTAATAGTTTTCTAATTATCCGTGCGCCACCTAACGGAAGTTTTTTCTTAATTTCTTAAGACATATCTTAGCACTAAACTTACAAGTTTTACGAGTCATACTTTGCGAGAAGTTGCTCGAAAACCAATTGAAAAATTCCTCAAGTTTGTACTGAGATTTCCGGAAAAACATGAATCTGATCTAATATATAAGAAGTAGAAAATTAAAAATCTGATTTTAAAAAGTATTTTAAGGCCCGGTTTTTCAGTACAAGTTCAACTCAGCTTGTCAGTTAAAGCTACGTTTAAACTTATTCTGCAGTTTTTCAGTATACTTTAACTGAAGTTTAAGCTGAGCCTAAGCGGCCGATCTGACAGGATTAAACTCTAGTTAACCTATTAGTTATTTGCGATCGTTCGAAATGGCGTCGAGTATACCCAACAAGCATTTGGTCTTGAATACCATTAAAGCTCATGTTGATAACTAGACATACTTCTAGACATAAACAGTGGCTCAACTCGAGAATTATAGCGTACTCGGCAAAAGGGGGATTTTTTTATAAAGAAAAAAGTGCTATTACTTAAGTTGAAAAAATTTAATTCCCAACTTGTGGTTCTCTAACTGGACTCAAATGTAAGATTCCATAATACAGTGTTTTCACGAAAATAAAATAAAATATATATAATGTATTTTTGATTAATTACGCTTCATTACTGCTACCAATCAGGTGTTTATTTCTCACCATAAACAGCTGCCGGTTTTGGTGGTACCACCTTGGAGATTTTTTTTTTCAACTCCACCTCAACTCGATATTCAATGTAGGACATCAACTGGAGAAATTTGATGGGTATTCATTTGAGAACTGTACATTTCCCAAAATCTCTCAAAATTAGGATAATAATTGGAAAATATTAACCACGTTGGAGATCAACTCAAAAACGTTTAGTTTGACAAAATTGTTCAAAGATTGGATAGTGATTAGAGAATGAAGTTGGATATCAACTCGAGAACTATCTGGTTTAAGAATAATTAAATAATGATGTTGGATATCGCCTACGGAACTAGATATATATTACGCTGGAGTAATATGTTTACTATGATTGTTGGGTTAACAAAATCCACCTGTTGCCGTATTTGCAAATTATCTGAATAATAAAACACCAATGTTGCCGTATAAAAAAGCCTACCCCAAAGGCAGCCTTAAACTGTGTCTGAAAAACTGCTTAGTAGTTTAAGTGGAGTTTAAGTTTGACTAGAGTTTAAGCAACTACTGAAGAACCCACCCTAAGGCTTCCAAAAAAATTGTTTGTTGTACAATAGAATAGAATTTTTTCGAAATCTTACACAACATACTGTAACGAAAACTAACAACACTAAGGGATATTATCATCTCTAAGCCGATACTGAGCAGTGACTTGTATGCACACAACCAAATTAATCATTATGTCTACACATATGTCCATACAAGCAGCGGAGAGCAACGCACAAACACATGCATATATCTGAGATACTCCCAAATGTAGGCAATAATTTGTGCAAGTATCACTCACATATACACGCGCATATGAGAAGCTATACACGTGCATTTGTAGTTATAATTTTATAGCTGGTAACTAAGTAAATTCTGGAAACGCCTAGAAGTATGGAACGAGGAAATTGAAGAGTATAAAAGAGCGCAATCTAAGGAATCAGCTTGATTTAAGCGCCCTATCTGTCAAAAAGTAGTAGTATTGTGAAGTACTTGAATAAACGCCATTTTGCATTATTGAATAGTGGAGTTATTTATTCAACAGTTTAGTGATTCGAACGTTAGTAGAAGGTTGCAAATAAGAGGAGTTTCAGTAAATTCGTTACAATACTATATTCAGGATATCATAAAAAAATTAGAGATCATGTAAAAGAAAGAGTATAGAACGAATACATGAATATGACAATGATTAAATATAGATGTATGCAACTCAGGCGGGGGTATGAAAGTAGAAACTGGTAATTACTAAATAAACAGACATTGAGGTATTAATGCACTCATAAGTACTACATACAGATAATACGCAAAAAGAATTATGTAAAAGATACTTGAATGTACATATAAATAGCGTAGTGAATTAACACATATGTATGTATGTATTTATGTGTGAGTATATAGATTCATTTAAATTTGTTGGTTGTAATTTTGGCTGAATAAAAAAAGAAGCGTAGCTTACGAAATTGAAAAATAAAGTTAATTGTTTGCAAAAATTTCGAAAAACGCATTTACTTAAAAAAATTTAAGAGTTTTGTTGTAAATTTTTTTTACAATTAACACTAACACACGTACACACACATAAACACATATTAATGTAAGAACAATTAAACACGCATACAAATGCTTGGAGGAAGAGAGAGTGAAAAGGAAAATAGGAACTTAATTTCGAAATGATTAACTTATGTTTGCATGTTTGTATGATATTTAAATAAGATTTTGAGTGTGTCTGTTGGGTTTAAGGATAACGCACACATTTAAAGCGGGAAACATTGTGAAAAGTGGCGGACGTGACGTTCAAACCTATTTATGTTTAAGCAACATTGAAATATAGCTGCAATCTCTAATTTTAATTTTTTTTCATTAAATTTGCATTTTTCAATCTAAGAATAACAGAAAGAAACAAAATTTTACTTTCATTTAAAATTTGCTTTGTTTTTGTTCATATTCATAATTAAAATAACTATGAGGTGTACAACTTTTTTGCATAGTTGTATTCGTATTTGTGTTTGCATTAATATGCGCTTTAAAATGTGTATGTGTATGCACGTGTGTGTGTATGCGCCTAAGTTATATCAGAAGAGTTGTTTTTTTGCTAGTTCGAAATCGCCCGAAGTTGCAGAAATATTGTTCTTGTACACAAAACAATACCAAAACTTTCAAACTGTGCAACTACTCACAACTTCAGTCGACCAATCGAACACAACAAAAACTATAGAAATATTTCTGAATGTGTGTTTTTAGCTAGCTAACAAAAAAAAATGCAGCTTGAAATGGTAGAATATGTAAGAATAGTACAGATAAAAAATACAAAGGCTTAAGTAAAAAAAAAAAATTGATAAACGTTTTTAAATGCATATTGAATTTATTTTATACGTACTTGCACGCCCCACCATTTGGACGGCGCGAACGCCTTTCCTGAATGTGGCCACTGAACATTTCGATCATAGAAATCAAATTTTTGATTTGATTTGCATTGGTTTAAAAAGGAACGTGTGAAAAGGTGATGACAGAATAATGAAAGATTTTTGATGATTCATATTTGTAATGAAAGTCATTTTAAGGGAATTCAAAACAAAATCGAGTACACAAAGATATTTGAAAATATGAAAACGATAAAAAAAAATCATTACTAAAATGAGTAGAAAACAAAAAACAAAAGCTAAGCTATAAGTCACACAAAAACAAGAAATACATAAAAGTATATAACGGAAGGTAAAAGAAACAAATATGTATGACATATACTTTATTGAGTACCCTACTTAATAAACGTACGCGAGTAAATCGTAGTTTTTATGGTTCACATGCTCTTTACATCTTTAGCTTCGCTTTTTCAGTGCAAGTTTAGACTCTTGTCAGGGTTGACTAGGGTTTAACATTGCCACTTTTGACGTTAAAGATGAGCTGAGCAGCAAAATCTTATGTTATCGAACAAAGCTTAAACTATTGTAAACTTTGATTGGAGTTTAAACTCGCACTGAAAAACCGGGCCTTAATCAACCCATAAGTGGTTGCGAAATTTTATTATTCTTTGAACGAAATACTAACTGTACTTAAAACTAAGCCTTCCTTTCAAAAATTCATCCAAAAATTACAGATCGCTAGAGTTTTAAAATTTTGAGGCGTAAATATTTTGTAAATTGGGACATTTTTTACTCTTTTATTCACGCCAACGAAAAATAAAATATTTCAAGCACTTTTGAATGATAATGTTTGCGTGGAAATTGTATTGGAATGATTGGTTGTGCCACCTTCAGTGCTATTTTTAAACTAAACGAACGACACAACACCGAAATCGAATAAAATTAAGGATATAATTTTGTATTTCAAACGACAGCTCTTCGAACGCACCGTTTCTTAGCGATTTCGTCTCTATAAATTTCGTTCGGTTTTTACAATTCTTACACTATGGTCGAAATTTCTCAAATGGGCCACTCTAAAATCGATTGTCTCAGTTTTCATTGACTAATATGGTTTTTAATCGGTTTGGAGGTAAAGACGATCTCCCCCGTTTTTGCAACACAATTCTTTTTTCCTCAGTTATTAACAGTTAGAGTTTTTGATCATGTTATTATCATGTTATTTTAAAAAATTAATAACTCGTGAACGGTTTATCGAAACTTAACATTTTCTACATCAAAATTCTCGTCAATTAATATACTTTGCCACAAAAAAATTGATTTTTATAACAAATTATTATTTTGCTAAAAAAAATCCTGTTTGTTTTAAATAATTAAAAATTAATAAAACTTCTCCGCATGCGAGAAAATTTTAACACATTTCATTCAATTCTACAAACCCTTAAAAAATTTTTGGTGAAAAAAATCATTATTTTGCATTAGGTCAAAAGTTATACATCTTTTTGTGACCGCGCTTCTACCTCCAGTGCTAGACAAGCACAGTTTATCTCATTACTACATTAACAACACAATTGAGATATTCTGTCTCTATATTAATTTGTGTGTTATGTAGATTTGTTTTTGTAAAATTTCTTCTTCGTTGCGAATGAGAAGCTTTGTAAACTCGGGCTCAGTTTTACAGTGGTTAAGGCAACTGCAGTTTCACCGTGTGATTCGCGGTTCGAATCTCGGTGAAACCTGTGATAACATTGCGAAATTGCCTGATGATGATTACGTGGCGGTTTTCGAAATGGTACCATCGCAATATGCCAGTAAATGTGTCTTCCTTTCTTTTCAGTTTCTCTTAGAAAAACATAATAATTGAATATTCAATTATTATAAGCCGGTTAAGCTCATGAATTCTTAATAATAAGTATAAATTGAAAAAACCATTAAAACAAAAAAAAAGAACGATTAAAACCCGTATTAATGTATGAAAACTGAGACAATCGATTTTAAATAGGCCCACTTGAGAAATTTCGACCCATTATGCAAAAGCAACGGCCGAATAATATGTTGCCACCATGTAGCATAATGCTTCGTCTATGAGGCCCAAATTTTCCTATGTTTTACTGCATAGGGTGATGAATCTTTAAGAAAAATCAAAAATCGATGTGTGCCTTACGGGAGCTTACCTAATAATGCTTGGTGGTGCTATGGATGCGTTGCTGCAACCACCACCACTTCCATATTGAAAGAAGATTCTTCACTTTTGGTATCACTGAGCCATAAATTTGGTTTGGTCTCAGTACTGAGACTGGGCTTACACATTTTAAGTGTGGGTCGGAAATGAGCTTCTCAAATTAAGATGGCTGACCACATTACCAGGGATGGCTTCAAATAGGCATTCCTGGGTCCGAAAGCGTTTAAGCGTCAACGAATCCACAGTAAACAACTTAGTGAATGTTTCATTAGATACTTTGAAAATTATGTCTAGCTGTGACATCAATCACCAGAGGTCTAAACACAACTTGTGGAGCGGCTGCCATGCCCCGGATAAATGCGGTGTGAGCACAATACATGAAAACAAAATCTGTCCTACCTGCCTTGAGGAGGATGAAATGGTTGAGAATTTTCTTTCAGTCTATCCCCTCCGCTTTAGGATTAGAGAAGAACGCCACAACCTATTTGCCATTAAGAAACCTTTCATTGTTTATAAGTTAATCAGATTGAGTTGAACACGCAAAAAGTGCACCTATACATCCATTTGCCGATGATTGATACGCAGCCACTAAAACAACTAAGATAATGAAACAGACTCAGAACGTATCTCTATGTATTAGCAAAAAAAAAAAAAAAGGAAGATGTGGGAGCGCACTGAAGAGCTTGGTCTATCTGACGCCCGTTATTGAACTCATCGTCAAAGATATGGGACAAATAATTTAATCCTTTACAACACCAGGCCACGATGAAGAGTAAATTCCTTTAACTTGGATATTTACAGGGTTGGGCATATTGCCCTAAAATTAAAGTGTTTAACTATCATTTTGGATTTTTTAATAGTAATAAGATACTGTACTTAACACAATTTTAATGTTTGTTCCAGAGTTGGGGTAGTACATTAATGCACCAGCCTTCACTCACAGTTGAGTGGTAATGCTAAAAATATCAGCCTCACTCAGCTATAGTGGCGACGAAGCTGACAAATTTTTCACTTAAATATTTTCAGCTTCAGCTTAGTGCACATACATTTTTCTTCACTCATTTGAGTGGAGCATAGAAAACTTTCAATAATTTTATTTTTTTCTTAGTGAAAAAATATAAAATGACTGCAATCGTTTTTTTAGGTGTTGTAGAAAAAGGCAGCCTTAGCATTAAGTTGAAAAATGTAGGGCGCACTAAAAATTTTGCTAGTGCAAGTAGAATGCAATCAACATTAAGCACACTACCGGCACTAATATGGTTTGTTCGGTTATTACACAAAATTATTTTTGAGCAATTTTAGCTACTGAAGCAATTTCAGAGTGTTTTATTTATGATTTAAGGTTTTTTTCAGGATGAGTTCGGTATAGTTTTGGTACCATTTCGAGATTATTTTAAGGAGTTTGAGATTAGATCGGTTAATTTTAAGACGCTGTTGATATAGTTTCGGCATTATTTCAGAATAATTTTAGAGTACAATTTCCAGTTAACTCTGAGACTGTTGTGAGATTATTTTCTAATGGTTTTTGGGGCTACTTCAGCATTATTTTTTGTATATATATATATTTGATATTTATCATCAAGGATCACTGCTCCGATGGCGAGTATGAAGAAACATGCTATAAGATTTATGCAGACATTGGTTGATTTTAAAAGGGAGGCAGGTGATAATCGTAGAGCATTATGATGAAATCTTTACTAATCATTTCGTACATACATAGGTATGTTTTTGTTGTTGTCGATGTCGTTTTTGTACTAAAGTTTTAAAATTTTCTTAATATCGCGCTTGCAATTAATTTCTTTAGAAATATGTAGTTTTTCTTACTTTTTTGTGTAATTATTAAGTATATTCTCTGACTTAATACTAGAACAAAATTCAGCTAATGAATGGCAAAAATGTATGATAGTCTACTAAGCATAGAAGTTAAGTCGCACATACTACATTTAGAGTTGCCTACAGCCTGGGTGGTAAATAATCGATAAAATTGTTTGAGAAAACCATATTTATAAGCAAAATTTGATTTGTATTAAAAGATCACATCTCGGTAAAGAATTTTATTAATTACAGCTGCATGAAGCAGTCTACATAAAAAAATTGAAGCTGGTTTGATTTTGTTAGACAGTTACCGTTAGTTTTATTGCATGTAAGCATTTCTGGCTGATTAAAAATGTTGCTAAAATTTTTATTTTTTACAATGTAGGTGATATTTAATTTCGAAATTTTACATGGATTTGCGGGTAATTCATGGCTAATGCATTAATTACATAGCTTGGATTTGGCACTAATTGGCATTAATGCTTTTTAACTATTATTTTGTAAGTCTTTAAAGCATTTACTTCGAATTAATGATTTCAGTTATTTTATTTAATCAGTTATCAAATGCAGCATTAGAATAGCTTTTTAAATATTTGGACTAAAGCATTACTGATTGATTATTGTTATTGTTAGTTAGTAATAGGGTTATTTGTTTGGAGTTTGTTTGACTCATTGGCATACCCTCTAATTGGTTAAGGACTGATGCAATGCCTTCATTCACCATTCCAGTCTGCATCATAATCATGCCCACATCTGCAATATGTTTTACAATTTGTTTGTTGTTGTTTTGTTATATTTAACAATGATTGTATATAAATATATGTATGTAATTGTACGTATAAAAACTCGATAAATGACTTAGAAGTTTTGATTTGAATACCTCCGAAATTGTGTGGAAATGTATAAAATATGATAATATTTAGATATTTTAAGGATGCCAGTGAATTCTAAAATTTTTTTTATAGTTAATTCAACACAATTTCCGCATACCTGTGGAAAACTTCTGTTTATATTGGGGAACAATTTATAGTCGAATGATTTCAAACGCGTTCGAAACCCCATATCCAGGTAATAAAACCGAAGAACCATTTTACATTTGCAGGAAAAAAATGTTTGCCATTATCAGAGATTACGTATCGTTTCTAAAAAAGTACCCGCGTCCGAAATACTATCCGGCTCCGAAAACGTACTCAGATTCCAAAAACGGCCCAATCATATAAAACTACCCGGATCTACCCGACCAAGAAGTGCCAGGTTCTGAAAAGTACCCATTTGTTAGAAGGTATTCGCCTCCGAAAGAGTACCCCGTTATGGAAAAGTACCGATTCTAAATAAGTTCCCTGATCCAAAAAAATACGCGCTTCTAAAAAAGTACCTGGTATGAAATTACCGGTTATAAAATTCGTCAAAGTACTCAGATCCGAAAAAGGGCTTGGTTTTGAAAAGTAGCCGGTAACAAAAAAGTATACGTTACTCAAAAATTACCGGGTTCTAAAAAATTACCTCTATCCCGAAAAATTTCCATTTCTGAAACATTACCCGGTTACAAAAAGTGGCCGAATCCTACAAGGTACCCGGTTTCAAAGCGTTACCTGGTTCTGAAAAGTTACACGGGGTCACCAGGTATCCGCTTCTAAAAAGTATCCTGATCCGAAAAAGTTCCCGGCTCTGATAAATTTCCCCGATTCGCAAAATTCCACAGTTCTGAAAATCTTCCCTATGCTGAAAAACTAGCCGGCTCTAAAAAAGTACCCTGATCTGAAAAAGTATGCGCGTCCGTAAAATTACCTGGTTTTTAAAAAACGTGCCCGGTTCTTATATAACATATGGTATTATAACTCAAAAACTAAAACTTTTGAGTTAATCTTATCTTACTTATGTATAAGTTAATCGGGGATTGCCCGTATTGCTTTAAATGTATGAAAACATTTATTTGAAGTAATTTTTAATTTTATAATTTATTTAATAATTTGGGAAAAATTTAAACAACGTGACATCAGGACGGACAAGGCGACAGCTGTTTCGATTATACCTTGTAAATCTCTTCAAAGCCTTTTCTTCCGGGAGTGGGATTCGAACCCGCACTCCTACGATAGTTGACAAATAGACACAATTGGTTAATTCGTTGTAGTTCTATAAATAGAACAAAAACAGCAACAATACCAAGTTTCTTTGAAAACCGCCTTACCACCTAGCATAACTTTAGCACATAATTACATACGAAGTATGCAGTGTGTAAAAGATTAAATATGCAGAGAAGGCAATTGGGAAAAACTTTAAAACAACTAAGGCATCACGTGGCTGAATGCGTTTGTAACACTTTAAACCAAAGCCGGCCAAAAGTTGCACATTGTGCAATTTGAGTTCGTATTTTCACACCGACACTAACGATGTGTGATCACGATCGTTTGCTTTCGTTTGTCACTCACTAAAATCAACAGTGAATGCAAAAGGAAAAGTTCATGTTACTTTTTGGGCACATAATAAAAACAATATGCTGTTATGTTAAAGTGACTTTTAATATGTTTTAGTTAGTATTATTAAGTTCCTTTGACCATACATATTAATATTGACAATTTAGATATTAATTATTAATAATAATTAATTAATTATTAATAAATATTGACAATTTAATATTAATATATTTTTATACGTTCTACTTAGTTTTATTAATTTTCATAAATTTTTTTTTTATTGAATACCTTTATGTTTTGAAAATATATATTTCTATCTTTACATTTACTTTGTTTTATAGTTCCTTCTTAACGAAAAAGTGAATTTTTTTAAGTAAATTTTGCTTTGAATAAACACCATCCCTTCTTTTATAAAAAAGTTTTATCTGACTAGCTCGACCTCCGCGTTCTTAGTTATACGAATATAAGTAAATATAGTCAGGATTAGCTTGAAATCAAATAACCAAAGTCTTTTTTGATTTCAAACTTCACAGTCCACATTTTCTTTTAGCACACTGTGGGGAGTTGTCACTCAATTTTTACACATACTTATGCAATTGTTTTAGTATTTGTGTGGCCGGCTCTGCTTTAAACTATCGTAGGAGTGCGGGTTGAAATCCCATTCCCGGGAGAAAAGGCTTTGAAGAGATTTACAAGGTATAATCGAAACAGCTGTCGCCTTGTCCGTTCTGATGTCACGTTGTTTAAATTTTTCCCAAATTTTTAAATAACTTATCTTACTTATATTAAAAATACCAAAGTGTGTGAGTATGTTTACAAGAGCAATCTTAGTGAATTTCTTTAACTTATTTTTGGATCTTTACGGTGTTAAGGTTGTATATCGAGCCCGGATCACACAATTTTGGGCCCATGTCGGGCCTATTACCTAGTCTATTTTTGAATCATGCGAAGATTTTAAGCGAGACCAAGTCGAGAACAATTTGTCAACTTTTTGGGCCCATTTCGTTATGATTTCGGTACCATTTCGTGTCAAGAGCAAACAACTTAAGTGGCAGGGATACACTTAAGTTCTCGTGGAAAAAGAAAAATGGCGCCAGTGCTACGAAATCCGAATTTCTATGATATTTAGCAGAACAGGAGCACAACGATTTGACCCATATTCCTCATTCCGATGACTTTTACTTCAGAGTGCAAAAAGATGTTTCAGTTTTGTTATGTCGGTTGGTATACAATCCTGGCATGCTGTTGTACTGTATCTATTCCCGAATTATTGGTACGTCATTGGCATCCCTAAAATAATCCTTTTTTCAAAAACGTACAACTAAATCATTCAGTAGGCTACAGAATTTGATCGTACATATAAATATACCTATACATAATATTAATAAGTAAATGTGTGCAATATTTTTTGTGAACGCTATATTGATAGTCGAATAAAATATGCAAAGGTCAGTTTTACGGTTGTCGTCAAGCTTTGTTTTATTGTGGTTGTGGTCTATAGGCGCAGTGTTGAATGTAATCAGCCCTACTGTTGGGCGGCGCAGATAGAGCATATATAGGCCTTCCACATAAGACTTTACATGCAGCATCGTGCACTGATAGATTAGTAGATTGAATGTGCTTGTATCGCAAAAGTAGCAAACTTTCCACTTTTGTTGCAAGCAAAGCATAAGAAGAAGAATTTTTCATTTGTTTTGGCTATGAGTGCTTTCAGACTTTGCAAGTGAAATTATATTAACCATTCGTTGGTACTTTTCAACAAATGAATAGGAGAAAAAATATGTCAGCAACTATTTTTCTTGTATAGTCAGAATGTTTGTAAATAGGCAAGTTGAAATAAGTTTCACATGTTAAGTCTGAATTGTTCTTTATATTTACAAACGCAAAATATTGCACGATTGTGACGATGTTCGCCTCCATAAAAAATTGCATGAATATGATCAATTCAATTCGGACGAGGCCATTAATACGATTGTGTTAACGAGTTGCGTTAATACCAAGCATGGCGCTGACTTCATTGTATCAGAGAAAAAAATGGGACCGAATACCAAACCACAAAGCAGTTAGGATACGTGCCAATTTATTTTGGTTACTGATTGAGAATGAAACGATAAAACAACAAATAAACTGATAAAAAAAAGATATTTAAAAGTCGTCTACAACATTAATATGTTTTGCATAATTTATTGGACTATCTAATCCATATACTAATTTGAATATCGCAGCATTTAATAAAACCTTTCAAATATCCTTAAATATTTACGTCCTTACAAAATATCATATGCGTTTATTATTCAGGCATAATTGCAATACGAACTCATGAAGCTTGCGCTACTTTTTTAAAATTTAAACTCGCAGTTAGTGGAGAAGCAGCTCGCCAGTATATCCTTGCTTAGCGAAAGCATCATTCAGTGCCTTCGTAATTCGTGAATGGGTAAGAGTCGCCGTTTATTGGGTAGCGATTAGTCACAATATGATTTCTAGAGTTATAGTATCTACGCGTAACGCAAACTATTTCACTTTGTAATCAATAGGATACTTAAGTAACTCAGTAATATTTATTTATTTACAGTATACGGACGACTGCCAATTTTTTTAGTGCAATTGGAACAGCAGCCGTAACGTAAACGCAACTACGAACGTTAAGTCTATTGTCTAATTGTTGGTATGTAAAAATTGCTCTACGAAAAACGTATTTACAACTTTTTTCTCACTAGTAAAAGTGAATAAACTACGCTAATTAACAATATTATTTAATTTTTTTTTTAGTATTTATGTTTCGATACAATGATTTTGAATTGATGAATCCTAACCATATTGGAAATTCCTAATTAAATAATTCTTTACGTCGATTTTTAGAAATAACATATATTTATATTACGGAGTTTAGAATTGGTGCCTATGAAGGGAGATGTCTTTAAGTTGCTTATTTAGTAATTTAATAAACATATTTATGACTTAACTTTCAGCTGTGTTAAGATAAAATAAAATCTAGAAAACACGCTGTTGTAAAACATAGAAAATATAATTAAAAACGATGTAAGACAGTAAAAAAAAAATAAAAAGTTAAAAATAAAACATATTGAAAAAGAAAGTTAAAAAAAATAACTAAACAATTAAACAAATAATTTAATAAAAATACACGAACTAAAATAATATAAATTAAAATAATTAAAAATAATGAAAAAAACTAATTAAAATAATATATATATAATAAAAAAACTAATAAAATAAAATTTAATCTAATATATAAATAAATTCAATAAATAAATAAATTACAACAAAAAAAAATTGAATAAAACTAAATTTAATAAAATAAAATAAATGTAAATAAAAAAGATTAAATTAAAATAATAAAAATGAGCTCAAGGCCTAACAATAATTTTTTTATCATTATTATTGTTATGATAAATTTTTTCTTAATTGAAAAAATTTTTAAATTAGAATAGAAGAAAGAAAAAATTTAGACAACTGCCCAAGCTCGTTGTATAGATCCATTTCGGGAACTGCTAAATTCCTTCATCGGCAACGTTTAGGCGCCGCTGCTATAACCATTCAGCCATCACAGCGGTTTTTTGTTTGTCTTCATTAATCCTACTTCTATTCTGGTTCGTGCCAATTGATATTCACAACACTGCGACATCTGTTGCAGAATGGCTGTGAAAATTGGACTTGTTTGTTGGCAATGCTGCCATAGTGTCATATTTTATTGACACTTTTTCCCCGTGCTCTGGGATGTATTAACAATTTTTGTTGTTATATCGGCCTACTGATTTTAAGATCGCGGGTTCGAATCGAGCTCAAGGCCTAACAATAATTTTTTTATCATTATTATTGTTATGATAAATTTTTTCTTAATTGAAAAAATTTTTAAATTAGAATAGAAGAAAGAAAAAATTTAGACAACTGCCAAAGCTCGTTGTATAGATCCATTTCGGGAACTGCTAAATTCCTTCATCGGCAACGTTTAGGCGCCGCTGCTATAACCATTCAGCCATCACAGCGGTTTTTTGTTTGTCTTCATTAATCCTACTTCTATTCTGGTTCGTGCCAATTGATATTCACAACACTGCGACATCTGTTGCAGAATGACTGTGAAAATTGGACTTGTTTGTTGGCAATGCTGCCATAGTGTCATATTTTATTGACACTTTTTCCCCGTGCTCTGGGATGTATTAACAATTTTTGTTGTTATATCGGCCTACTGATTTTAAGATCGCGGGTTCGAATCGAGCTCAAGGCCTAACAATAATTTTTTTATCATTATTATTGTTATGATAAATTTTTTCTTAATTGAAAAAATTTTTAAATTAGAATAGAAGAAAGAAAAAATTTAGACAACTGCCAAAGCTCGTTGTATAGATCCATTTCGGGAACTGCTAAATTCCTTCATCGGCAACGTTTAGGCGCCGCTGCTATAACCATTCAGCCATCACAGCGGTTTTTTGTTTGTCTTCATTAATCCTACTTCTATTCTGGTTCGTGCCAATTGATATTCACAACACTGCGACATCTGTTGCAGAATGGCTGTGAAAATTGGACTTGTTTGTTGGCAATGCTGCCATAGTGTCATATTTTATTGACACTTTTTCCCCGTGCTCTGGGATGTATTAACAATTTTTGTTGTTATATCGGCCTACTGATTTTAAGATCGCGGGTTCGAATCGAGCTCAAGGCCTAACAATAATTTTTTTATCATTATTATTGTTATGATAAATTTTTTCTTAATTGAAAAAATTTTAAATTAGAATAGAAGAAAGAAAAAATTTAGACAACTGCCAAAGCTCGTTGTATAGATCCATTTCGGGAACTGCTAAATTCCTTCATCGGCAACGTTTAGGCGCCGCTGCTATAACCATTCAGCCATCACAGCGGTTTTTTGTTTGTCTTCATTAATCCTACTTCTATTCTGGTTCGTGCCAATTGATATTCACAACACTGCGACATCTGGTCAATTAAGAAAAAATTTATCATAACAATAATAATGATAAAAAAATTATTGTTAGGCCTTGAGCTCGATTCGAACCCGCGATCTTAAAATCAGTAGGCCGATATAACAACAAAAATTGTTAATACATCCCAGAGCACGGGGAAAAAGTGTCAATAAAATATGACACTATGGCAGCATTGCCAACAAACAAGTCCAATTTTCACAGCCATTCTGCAACAGATGTCGCAGTGTTGTGAATATCAATTGGCACGAACCAGAATAGAAGTAGGATTAATGAAGACAAACAAAAAACCGCTGTGATGGCTGAATGGTTATAGCAGCGGCGCCTAAACGTTGCCGATGAAGGAATTTGGCAGTTCCCGAAATGGATCTATACAACGAGCTTTGGCAGTTGTCAAAATTTTTTCTTTCTTCTATTCTAATTTAAAAATTTTTTCAATTAAGAAAAAATTTATCATAACAATAATAATGATAAAAAAATTATTGTTAGGCCTTGAGCTCGATTCGAACCCGCGATCTAAAAATAAAACAGTGAAAAATAAAATAAAATAAAATAAAACAATATAATATTAAATAAAATAAAACAAAGTTTAAAAAAATATACTAAATTTAATGAAATAAACTAAATTAAAATAAAAAAGATTAAATTAAATTACATTAAATTAAAAAAACAAAAACAAAACATAATGAAATATAATAAAAAATAAACTAAAAGGCAACAAAATAATACAAAATAAAAAAAAACAAAGTTTACAAAAAATTAAATAAAATAAAATTAAAAAAATATAAAAAGAGATAAATAACAGAAACTTAAATAAAATAAAAAAAAAAAAAAAAAATAGAATAAAAAAATTGAAGTAATTTAAACAAAATAAAGTAAAAAAAGATCGCGGGTTCCAATCGACAAACAACAAAAAATTGTTAAGTAAAAAAAAAAAATAAAATTATATATAAACTGAAAGAAAACAGAATTGAATTAAGTTAAATAAAAAACTAAATAATTAAAAATTAAATAAAAAAAAAAAAAACAATAAAGCAAAACTAAATAAATAAAAAATAAACTAAAATAAAATAATTTAGGAATTCATGAGCATAACATCGGCTTATAATAATTGAATATTCATCAAGCTCAGGAATTCTTAAATAATAACTGCAAATTGAACACACTATTAAACAAAGAAACATAAATAGATCAAAGCAAAACAAAGTAAACAAAGTATAAAATAAACTTAACTATAAAAAAAGGAAATAAAAAAAAAATTAATAATAATATGAAATACAATGAAATCACATCAAATAGAATAAAATAAAATAAAAAAATAAAAAAAATTTACTCACATAGGTGAAGTAAATCAAAATAAAATAAAATAAATGAAAAGTGTAGGGAAAAACAAAACAAAAACAATTAAAAGTAATAGGAAATATAATAAACAGAGTACGATTAAAATATAAAATATGAAAAAAAAAAATTAACAATAACTTAAAAAAAAATTTAATAAATGTACAATAAAAAGTATAAACAAGGCAAATCGCGTGTTTTTTAAATGTTTCCTTTTTCACACTTACTTTTGTGTAAATACTTTAAACCTCAAAAGTTTTTAAATAAATGTTTATAACATCAAATATCTGATCTAAAGCTTATATTATTATATAACCTACCACAACCCAGAGAATCAATACAGGTCCAATATTATTTCTACGTTTTATGTTGTATATACTTATAAACTAACAAATAGTAGGTGTAAAAAGTGCTTAGTATCTAAAAAAATAGGTATTTTTTGTTATAATTCTTTTTATTTTTTATACTTCAAAATTTAACTGTTTCCCTATAACTTGAATATATATTTGTGCCAGTTCATGCACTTTTCATCAGATATCATAACAATGACGAGCTAACCAAGGGAAAAGCAACTTAAATTCAGGTGCAAAAGGGGAAAACTTGATAAATTCTTAAACAAATTAATAGTATTTATAGGGTTTGTAAATTCGTTAGTTGGTATTTCGGTAGAATGAATAATAGTATACAAAATCACAAAAAATTTACAATTTCCTTAATGGAAAAATATTGAATTAACAATTGTTAATATTCATTAATTTTAAAATAGCATAACTGGAAAGTACCGACTAACGAATTAACAATGCATATGATAGCAATTGGTATTAAAAATTTATTTAAAATTATATTATGCTGAATTTGAATGCCTGTGTGGAATTAAATAAGAGTGAAAACATAGGTTGACATTAAGTGATGGAGAGCCAATTATGTTTTATAAAAGTGAGCGCTTTTAAAGATCCTCTCAGATGACAATGTAGCAGAACGACTGAAAAGAATGTGGTGTCTTTTATTTCCTAAAGTGTGCAAATTAAACCGCTTAGAAGCCATAGGAAAATCTGTTGAGAGCGTTCTTCATGTAGTTGTTAGCGTTTTCGAGTCAAAACGGTAAACACTAAAGAGCACATGGACACCCTCACGGACTCAATGCTCGGTTGTGGCGTAGGTCATTTCTATGATGAACGCAACTTTGGGTACGGATCCGGTGCTGAAAATGAATACCAGAGTCAAGATGACAACCAAAATCAAGGACGAGTTTGTGTCTCATGAATGCTGGTATTGCGGTAGTATGATATTCTGTAAATCTTTGGAGCAGAGGTCGTGAAACAATAATTCGCGCTCACTTCACACATATTATTCTCTTTCGTGTATTAGTCGCTCACCAAGCCGAGTAGCAACATCGAAAGAGTTTCTTGTTTATTTGCGTATTTCGAGGAACATATTTTGCAAACAAACGCTGGTGCGCATAATGTTTTAGGAAAATACTATTTTTAAAGCATGTTTGCGAATTGTATTTTGAGTCTTAACAAACATGCCCTGCAAAAATTGTTGGATTACGTGTTCCATTTTCTTCATGTTGGAGTACTCTAACAATACTCCTTTGCAATGCGTTTGCGGACCACCATCAGCCGATCATTGCTCGTTTTTTAACGACCGTGATCACGACACGATGACGATCGAACAGAGTTGCCAAAAGTAAAATATTGCATACAAATAACTGATAATAAAATTTTACTATGGCAACTCAGATAAAATGCAACCGCGCACTGGTTTTATGTATACATACTATAGTATAGAGAAATATTAGTTTCTTTATTCACGCAATTGCTAAATAGCATAAGAATATTCGTAGTAAAAAATATAAAAGTTGTATTGCCCCTCTTCATTTACCTTCATTTTGAATTAAATTCACTCCGATAATACTTTCCGACATAATTCCTCTTTAGTACTTTGGCATATGATCATCTGTGGGTGCTCCATGGAGTACTACAGTGAAAGTACTTTGGAAAGTACTCTCACGTATGTACTCTATAGAATACTCACAAACAAACCGAGAGTGGGATCACCTACTCCTCTCCTAGGACATCGCAATGTTAATTGGAACACATTTTTTGTATGAATACAGATTAGTTTTGGAATACTCCTATACTCCCAAAGGAGTATTCCTTACATTATTTATGGAGTACTCGCGTTTTTTGAAGGGTGCGTGCATACGTTTTGCTTCTTTGCTCGTTTATCAACGACCAAACAACTATCACTACGAAAATAAATTTTACTTTTACAACCACAGTCACAGCTTAAATTTTGTTGAGCACTGCTTTATTACGCAACATGTCCCATCCTTTAGTTTTCTGCTTTTGAACTGAATAACTAACAGAAGTGTATAAGAAGAGTTTAAGAATACCATGCTTCACCTGAACATTAGTTCCTGGCTCTCAGGTATAGCATATTGAAGTGCCTTCGCGTGCGGAATGGGACCAAAGCTAAGAGAGCGGTATGTAAATTACATAATCTATATGGAAAGCAAAACGATTAGTCTATATGTGAAATATAAGCCAACCAGGCAATTTTAACGACATCCCGACCTTTGGCGTGTCTTCCAATCGGCTACTTTTGTCATAAGAGAAAATTATAGCATATTAGAGTTCCAGTGATTAATATAATGATTTCAATTGACACTCAGGCGGCGTGCCATGATGGCTTCTATGGGACATCCACCAATGTTTTCCCTCCTAAGGTTCCGTAGTAAACCCCTTCGAGAATAGAAATCGTTATGGATCGAGCGGTATGTTTGCGAGGTCTCAGGTTTCCTTGACTATGTTTGGATAAGAGAAAAATGAGCTTTCTTCTCAAACTATATAACTCGTGACATAATATATGTAGCTTCACTCTTCGACTTTAATAACAAAATTTGTAAGACGTGCAGAGGAATATTGAAATGTTTTAGTCTTGCCTCAGACGGGCGACACCTTAGTGCATGGAGTGGTAGATTCCAGCACATTCATCCTTTTTAAATATGTTTTTTTTTATTATATTTTAGGTAATTTATTCCTTAATATTTATTTATCCTATGTGTTCCCATGTATATTATAATTTTTGATAATTTTGAAAACATTTTTTGTTTTATTCTGCTTTCACCATTTCTTCTTAGGTCAAAATTTAACTGTAGGATAACATTTTTTCACTTCATTTGACATAGTCGTTTTAACCAACTCTGGGTGACCCATCCCTAGTTAAATCTATAATTGTAAGTATTTTATTGTAAAAATCGCAAAACTCTTTTGTGAATACGAAAAGCAGCTGACTTTTGCTTACACTTTTGTATTGCACTTAACTGAAAGCCGATGCCTCAGTTAGCATGCTGAAAACGAGAATCTCGTTAACTTATAAGTAAATGAATAACTGAAAATGGTGAAAACGGTCCTAAGTATTCTATAAATTTGGGCGTGATGCTAGTGATGGCAAAAAAAAAAATAATATTTGTGTCGTAAATTTTCTTTGTGTGTGATAAAATGCCTTAAGTATGAACTAAACGGTGATTAATTAAAATTGCCTTTGTAAAACTAGGGAAGAGAATGCAACGCACGCAAACATATTTACAGAAAAAAGTGTGAGGAGAAAGTTGTTATTATTTAAATTATTTAATAAGTAGGAATTAAAATTCGCAGCCATTTGATAGTGTAAAGGGCCAAAACATACCATAACGAGTAGTAATTGGAAGAAAATGAAATTTAAAGGTTGTGAAGAAAGATTAATATAAAAAAAATGTATGCAAGTGGAAATGGGAAAGAAAATATTGTGTAAATATGAGCGTGTGTGTATCTTTAAAAATTGAGACAAAAAAACCTTAACTAAGTAGTACCTACCAAAAATTTTTAAATTAATATAGGTTTTATACAATTCGTAACCCAAGTGCTTTAAAATATTATGATATAAGAAATATAAAAAAAAAAAGATTTTGAATGCCCCTAATTTAAAATAAATAAAACAAGGAAATTCGCATGTCCTCGTGGTCTTTTAAATTTAGTTTTTTTTACTTTTTTTATTAATTTAAATATATAAATGCAAACATACTTTTTAGTATATAAACTTATAAAAAATTATATTATTTAATTATTTATATTAGAGAAAAATGACAAAAGTCGCACACGTTAATGGTTACTAGGACATCTTTCCGAATTTCAATTCTTTCATACCAGGGTCCGTATCATATCGATATCCATTATTCACTCAATTTACAAATATGAAATTAGTACGTTAAGTCTAAGTATAGTTCACACATGTCTTTATTCGGACTCACGATTTCAGAGCTATTTTGATTTAATGTTTGAGTGAAATTACGAATACGATACGAATTGTAACATACGATACGGGCCCAGCTTTTTGGGAGCTGAGTTTTAAACTGTAAATCCCTCCATTAATCATATATATATTATTTCTAATTGCTGTTTTTATGTACGGTTCCCTTTTTTCCTTTTATTTGGAATCCAAATCTATAAATAAAGTTTTGGTTGTAAAGATGGAGATGCGGGCTATTAGCGAGATTTGGGCAATTTTGGCCGTAGGGCTTTTGTTTAACTATAATTTGTTAAAAATAAACGATTGTGAGCACAAAGAAATCTATTTGTACTATGGCACTATTGTGAATATTTGCACTGCATTACCGGTAGTTGCTTCCATACGCCAGATGGCAGCGCAAGGTTTAAGTTTTAATTGATTGATAGAACAGCTGCGCAAGATGCGCACGGGTCCGGCTCGTACTGGTTTAAAGGTAAATGCCTCTAGCCACTCAGTCATATGAATACCCCGATGCATGCTTTGTGAATCGGCTCTAATAATTTGCTTTTTGTTGCTATTTCTCTTAACGTAGAATTAAGTACATATATATTATGTGTTTTTAGTCAAAATTGAGGGGAATTTTTGTAGGCTCGTTCAATAGAACTTCATCAGTGGTAGAGAGAAATATGTCCTAGTTAAACATCGCCGAGTGCACATTTTTAAAATTTTCGCTAACATAAATAACAAAGCCACTGCATAAAGCAATATGAGCTTATCATACATATTATATTAATTTTAACAGAAAATTTTCAAATAATCATGTTAAAAAGAAAGATAGTTGGAGGATTTAAATGTTTTTAATTGTTGTGTTCTTTCAATTATTTAATATTGAAAAGTTAAACATCATGAAGATAGGGGCATATACGAATTTAGGAAAATAAAAACAAAACTAAGATATAAAAAAGAAAAGAAAAAATATAAAAAACAACACTTTTGTGGGCAAAAGTTGAAGAGCTGAGTGTAACAAGTTTATAGAACCCAACAAATTTCGTGTCGATCCAAAAATAAGTAGATCCTACAGGCTGCCAGATTACTGCGGCGTCTTACAGGCGGAAGATATAACCGTGAGGAAAGCAGCCAAAATTCTGAATATGAATATATATTGATAGTTAGGCGGCGATTAAGGCAATTACCTCACACATTACTTCGTCAAAAACCGTTTTGGTATGCAAAGTAGCATTGAAAAAACTTCGCTCAGGCCGGATCATATATCTATACTGAGTTCCCGGTGATAAAGGGATAGAAGGTAATGAAAAGGCCGATGAGTTGGCAAAATCATATACAAAGCCCACGATGTTAGACTCACAAAGTGGAAAACTTAATGCCTAGAAGCTGGAAGAAACGGTTGACCAGGTTCTGTGTTCGTGTCCTGTGCGATCGTCAGGTCAGGGCTCCAGCTTTAGGGGCGGCAGTGTTGCCAGATCTCGAGGCAGCAATTAAGCTAGGTCCTAGAAAACGTCTAGTATTTGCCATATAACATAAGTCCTGACACTTGATTGGGTTGATTTCGTTTGGTCGTCAAACAAATTCTGGTAACACAATGGACACATTCAGTCTATGTGAGGTTTTTGTTAACCGGCCAGTTCAACCTAACCTATAGCTTGTTTTCAGACTGTTAAAGGGTGAAGTGACATTTGATAAGCTACCTTGTGAATGGTTTCAACAAATTAAAAAATAGGCGTGAGCACCGAATACTCGTGAAGTTCGATGTTTTAACATATCCTAAATCTAATGTTTGTAAGTTTACTAGGAGTTAGGTTTGTTATCGGCTTTTTATCGATGGCTTAAAGATGTGTCACTTATTTTATTTAAAGTTTAATGAATATCTGTTTTATAACAACCCGATGAGTCGTTGTTGACAAATCGGCATTTATCGTATCGAAATTGGTAACATTCTGATAAGAAATCGATAACTTTTCGTCAACAAATCTATAAATTTTTGATAAGAAATCGATAACTTTGCGAAAATGTTTCGAAAAAAGATAAGTTTTCGATAATAAACTCCATAAACTTTTAATAAAAAATTGAGAATACACCGACCAAATATTAGTAGCACTCCGAGTCATATTTCAATAACAAACTTATGCCTTTTTGATAAAATCAACGACAAACATTTTTCGATATCAAATTAATAACACATCGATAGCAAGACGATAACTAGTTTATCCCTCATTGTTAACATACCTATAACCATATACATTTGTAATACTCCTATATTGCTAATAGAAAATGCTCGCAATGTGTTTTGAATTCGAAATCAAAACAAGACAGCCTATAAAATTTTTGTGATTGTAGCAGCATAAGTGTGACAAAAAAAATTAAATTTAGGTACATTCGATTATTGCATACAAAAACAAAAACGTTTAAACAGCAATATATCGGCATTCTGATGTTTGGGAATGTACCTCGCTTTTCGTAGCAATATAGGAGTATTACATACATAATTGCCTATAACAAATCTTTATTTTTTCTCTCCTTTGCTTTATATTACTTGCCTTGACTTGCTCTATGATTTGTTGTTGTTGTAGCGATCAGGATACTCCTCGAAGATCTGGGAGAGTTTATCGATGTCGATGGTCGTTTGCCGGATGCAGATCCGGTACATTCCGATAACAAGCACCATTAAGGTACTAGCGCGACCATCTAGGGAAAGATTTGGTATGGCTACATGAAATCATTGAGGCCATGCCGCACTCCCACCCTCTAGATCCATGAGGAACTTGGAGTGGCGGTTTTTAAATTATGTTCTTTCAAATTATTTGTTGGAAGGCTTCAATCTCACTGTAAATGACAACCTAACCACAGCTGAAATCACTATATTACCGATATGCAATGGCTTTTGATAGTGGCTACATTGCTACACCAAGATCTGAGTTCATCGAAACCTTTTGCTGAGATAATTTACTTGGATTATTTTGGGACTATTTCTTGGGTGTTTCGTGAACTTTTCGGAATGACTTCAGGAACATATCGATATTGTATTAAGGATTATTTCGAAACTATTTCTATACAATTAAGGATCACAACTGAATGAGTTTAGAACTAATTTGGAACAAATTCAGAAACACTTCAGGACACTATGTGACATTTCGAGATAATCTCTTGAGCACTTGGTACTATTTCGGGATCACTTTAGGATCATTAGGGACAACTTCTGAACATATCGAGACTATTTCGAACTAATTTCGGGACATTTACAGCATTATTTCAGGATCACTTCGGTATTGTTTTCGAAAATATGTCAAGACTGTTTGGGAACTAGTTTCCAATGATTTCAGGATCATTTAGCTAATATTTAAGGTATCACTTCGGGATAGCTTTTCATATTTTTAAACTACTTTAGGACTGTCATCGTTCATGGCTCAATAACCCCAGCGGTTAATGTGTCTTAGAATATATGCATTGTAAGGCATGCCAGTTTCAAGGAGGAATTCAAATCTAAGGATCTGAAGATTTTGGTGTTCAAAGAGAGTGTTCCCTAAAGAGTTGGGCTTGTACCAGAAGCTTTTCGTACCGGATAAGGTTTTATTCATATACGGAAAAGAACTGTTCATATCAGTAACACTCCCTTAAACTTTCGGGAAGCATTTTTGCGTTCTTCCCCAAATAATACTAATGTTATACAGTAGGGCTTTAAATAAGGGACCACAACCACATATGTATTTATAATTCGTTTTTAGCCACGCGACGATTGATTAAATTTTGTGGTTTTGGAAACGAACTCATAACTTGACTGACTCTTGCTATACCAGTTTTTAATGTGAATGTTATTCACTTTAACTCTTTTGATTTTCCAAAGTTCTTATAATCTCATTTCACTCAGCTCTACAAACACAACTAAATTTTGATAGAAAACTAAACTAGAAAGGCTTTTTTGTTGAAAAATAAATGTGTAAGTAAGTGTGTTCACTTAAATTGTGTGGGACTTTATTGAGATGACTTTTTTTGTTCTTATTTGTCTTCATATCCTAATTAAAAATCAAAGATATTTTCAAAAACGGGTATTTTTCTTTATTATTTTTTGAATAATTTTCTTATTCTAAATTAGTAAGAATAAAAATAATTTACCATCAAATGTGGTCCTTGGCTGTACTATCACTGTTCGGTTGTTGCATATCGATTTAATTCAAGTGACACATTTTTTTTTTAATATTTTCGAATAGAGATGAATGATTTTTAATTTTTTTCATGAAGTTTTATGTTAAATTATTAAGTTAAATTTTTTCACGCAGTTATGTTGAGCAGTGTTGGTGGACCGTAGAGGAGAAATTTTTTGTTTGGATATTGCGCAGGATCAATTTTATTATACATAGTAAAAATAATATAAAGAATATATTTGAAAAAGTGAGTATTTTAATTTAGCGCGTTTTAATCATAGACCATAATCAAGGTTTTTTTGTATATCTATACTATAGTTGTCGTAAATAAATGGCGTATTTTGTAGGTATAATATTTATATTTATATACAATTTATTTGTACATAATAAATTTATTATAGAAAAACATTGTTTAGAATTTTGAGTTCCCTGAACTGAGTTGAGTACTTCAAATCATAAAGACATAATACTATTTATAAATAATATATGCAATACATACATACATACAATAATAATAAATTTATACAATAAAGAGGTTTTCATAATTTTTTCTTTGTACTCTTTGACAATCACAAATGACGAATACATACATAACTATTACATCTATACATACATTTTCATATTTTTTTTTTTTCGTGACTCTTCTATAGTAAAATTAAATTTTAATTTGTAACCACAAAAAAAAAAAAAAAAAAATTAACTCAAATTTTCTTGCCAAAGAATCAAAATTATCGATAATATTTATTTTTAATAAATAAATAGTAAATAAGTCCTTTTTGGAAATCATATAATATATATCTGCATAATTATGAAAGGTGTACTTACAGTTTTTACATTTACATTTCTTTATCAACGTTTCATCTTTGATGTCTTCGTGACAAGCTTTGCAATAGAACCATGCGCTGAAAAAAAAGAAGGCAATTGAATTTATAGTAAACAGTTAGAATTCAAGGGCTTGATAAGCGCAATGCAAAGCTTAATAACTTCATAGCATTCGCAACCCTTTTTTCAACTTTCACTACCCGAGGGGACTCCTGTTACAGATACGAATGTATCACGCACAAATTTAGCATGCAAGGCTATGGCGAGGAACTTGGTGGCGAAGGAGGGTGGTAAATCCCAAAAAGTTCAATGTGGATACATTAAATCGTTCCCGAAATGATCGGGCTGTTACCTTAATGGTGCTTGTTACAGGAGCCAAAACTGACAAAACCCATCGACATCGATAACACTCTTCCAAATCTTCGGAAAACGCTACAACTACAACAACGACAGATTTAATACTACAAAGTTCCATTTCTCTATTAGCTTGTCAATATAAAATTTTAACTGCAAAACTTCAAGTGACCTTTGTGTCACTTAGCGCAAATTTTTTGTGAAGCCGATATATATTTTCTGCATACAATCAAAATCCAATGGTAAAGACGAGTTTTGTTTTTTTTTTATCGACAGCTGCGTCACTAGCGGAATATCAGGACTATTTCAATATAATTTTCATCACCTCGGCACTATCTCGGGATCATTGTGGCATTGTTTTCGGTATAGCCTCGGGGCTGTACATCTTTCTTGAGTATTAGTTAGCTGTGATCCAAGATTTATTGAAATTAGTTCAGCCGTTCTGGTGCGATTGTACCACCAAGGTAACAACTGGTAATGACGACATCAAAACATTCAGATATCCAGACAACCCAATTTTCACATCTTTATATATAAAAATGAATTTCTATCGCTAAATCTCAAAAACCACTTGACCGATTACGATATTTTTTTTTTTTTATTCGTTATGGTTCAAGGATGGTTTAGGAAAAAAATGTCTGGAAAGTGAGCGGGACCACGCTTAATATAAATCTGTGAAGAATTTTGGAAAAGTGGGCGGTGAAACGCCCGCTATTAGGAAAATGCGAATTCGATTTATCTTTGCAATTGTTAGACAAAGGAATTCAATATTTGGAACAGAAATTCCATTTAAGAGGAAATTGATGTGAGAGGAGTTGGAGTAAAAAAAGGAAACGGAAGTGGGTTTGCGAGTAGGAAAGCAACTGGGAGTGGACAACAATGAGATGTGCTGAAGAAGAAATGAATGAGAACAAAAAAGGAAAATAAAGTAGAAGAGAATGGGATAGTTTGAGAGCAGAGCAAAGCAATTTTCGGACAGCACAATATCTACCGCGTACGCTAGTAATAGATGTATGCTTCATGGTTAATAAGATTTTGATGGAAATAATTTTGGAAAAGTAGTCAGTTTTCGGGATAGTTAGAGAAGAGTTTCGGGATCATTCTTGGATTTTATGTCATTTCGCGACATTCTTCAAGTTCTTCCAGGGTCATCTTGAGGCAGTTTATGGATCACGATGGATTATTTTTGAACTATTTCATTACAGTTTTCGGACTATTTTTGGAAATATATCGGATCTTTTTGACGATGATTTTAGATTTAAATTTGAGGCTACTGGATTATTCTCTAGATTATTTCAAGATTGTTTTAGGAACCGTTTTGAAACAATTTCATGACAATTTAAAGGCGGTCCCTTCGTGATTATTTTAGGAACCCTTTCGTGGCCATTTCAAGATTTCTTTGGAATCGTTTAACGAGTGTGATCCGGATATTTTCGGGACTGTTTTGGAGCAGCTTCTTGGTTGTTATAGTAATAATATCACCGAGGCTATTTCGAGACCATTTCGGATTTATATCCGTATAACATTAAAATTGTTTTCGTAATTAATATCGGGATCATTTCGTAAAAATGTGTTTTTAGGAGGCTATTAGACCTTACCTTAAAAAAAATTGCTCTTTTATATTTTTCAGACTATTGGCTATCTGAATGCCAAATTTTTATTATTAAGTCACAAAAGAAAATATCTAGATATCCCGACATTGAAACATCTGAACTTTTTCACATTTTTAAAAAAGTTAGAAAGTTTTCATATTAATTACAGGATCATTTTGTGACTATATCGTGATCATTTCGGGACTTTCTTTGGATTATTTACTTAATTGGCGCTTAACTGTTTAAGCGCTTATGGACGTACGAAAACCAATGGAATTTAAATCATTTTCCAACAGGTCGTTTCAGCGGAGTTGCGGTGGGGTTTCTGACGGCGGGTTTCCATATTATAATTTATTATTTAGAGCCGTATTATTTCGAGACTATTTCGAATTATTTTAATGTTTTCTTATTATTTTGAGATGATTTCGGAACCATTTTTTGATCATTTCGGGTTTATCACCGCACTAGTTTTAGAACCATTACAGGACAGTTTCAAGACTATTTTCTGGAATGTATTTTTATTGTGTACAAAATCAAATCGGGACTTTATCGCAATAATTTTGTGTTATATTTTTATAACTTTCATGAAAATGCAATGGTATGTTAAGTTTGTCATGAATCTCACAATTGTAAGTCCTTAAAGGAAAAGAGATAGGCCCACCAATAAGCATACCGAAATGATCAGGATGAAGAACTAAGTTGATTTAGCCATGTCCGTCTGTCTGTTTGTATGCAAACTTGTCTCCCTAAATTCTTGAGATATCTTGATAAAATTTGGTGAGCGTGTATATTTAGGTGTCCGATTAGACCCTTATCGGAACCGGCCGGATCGGACCACTATAGCATATATCCCCCATACAACCGATTTTGCAGAAAAGATAATTTTTCTCACATCGTCCACAATTTATCAGAGTGAAGCTTCAAACTTCATCAAATACTTTCGTATATTGCACATATTATTTCTGAAAAAAAAAAAAAATAGATCGGTCATATATAGAGAATATATCCCATACAACCGATTGCTCAGATAAGAAACTTTTCGTAGTTACTTATGCCCCATTTTAACAGCTAGAAGCTTAAAATTTCACCAAATGCTTGCGTATATAGCCTCTATTGTTGATTGAAAAAATCATAGAGATCGGATCAGCTCCATTCATGAAAAGTATGAAGTCCTCGGCACAGCCGAAGACAGTCCCGTTCGTTGCTTACAGGGTTGCGGGTAAAGGCTAGTAAGTTATAATGCTAATTTGAGTTTTACTTACCGTTTGACTTCATCAGCACTTTGTGCTATAAAGAAGCCTTGCGTGTTGGCTTGGATTTTGGCGTTGCGCGGATTTATTGAAATTTTACTATCGGCGCCCTCTTCTGCTCCTTTAATTTCGATAGCGACCAACAATAATTTCAATTTTGAAAAGCACAATCTAAAGACATGATGTTTGAAGAAATGAACATATATTAGTAAACAGATATTAGTTAATTAAATTAAAATTAATATAAATAAATTGTTTTTCCACTTTAAAAAAATTAAAAGTAAAAAAATTTATTGCTATTAAAGAAAAATTTTGTATGAGTATTTACATTAACAAAACGTACTTTGGAGTAGAACAAAAATTCATGCATTATATGTAACGTAATATACAATATTTTGTGCTATGTTTTTTTTAGTGTGAAAGAAGCAGAAAAAACTAAGAAAAGAAATTAAGAAAAGGACGAGTAAAAATCAATTTCATTTTAAAATATCAATAAAAATCTAAGGCTTAAGCATAGGCCTGGTTTCTCCAAACTCTATTCAAATACCTCAGTCACTTGTTTGCTAACTGAAGCTTCTCGTCTCAGTCAGCTGTTTCGCCAGTTTTCGTGTATTCACAATAAATCTTTGCGATTTGTATTGAAAAATATTCACAATTAACGATTTAACCGCAGGTTGGTCACCCTGTGTTGGTTAAAGCGAAAATATAAATTGAAGCTATCCTCCAGGTAAAATCTAACTTAACGACCCTTGTTGGAGAAACTTGCCTTCAATTTTTCATTGCTATGAAAGCATACAATTAGTTTAACTACTTACAAAAATTCTTTCATAAGTGTATGGTACAAAATACATTCACATTTTGAAAAGCGAAGTAGTAGGGTTATGTAATGCGAGATTTCAACACAGGATACATGCCAAAGAAAATATATTATTTAGGGATTCCGTTGTGTTAGAGGGTTATGTAAGGAATATTAAAAAAAACATGCAGCAAGTTGTGAGATTTTCAAGATCAAAAATGGTGCTGGATAAGTGCATGGGGCAATGGGTAGTAAGTTTGACAGCATCGAGGAGCTACATTTTCTGTTAATATTAGTAAATTTTTTACGTATATAGGATATACTAAAATTTATACAAGCAATTATTATTAGGTTGGCATTTGTAGTCCGTGACTGTACAGCGCTGGTACGTACAATGTTTGAACTACTTCGGGGTTCAATACATACTAATACAGCAGCGAGCATGAAAGTAGTGAAATTTTTTATTATTTTCATCTGTCAAATTCTTAGTTTTCTTAGTTTCGATAATTAAAAAAAAAACTACTTTGAGTTTTGTAACTGAAACTATGCAAACTAATCTTTAAAACGTCTTGGAATAACTTAAAAAAAAAAAATTCAGAAACCTTTACGAACATTTTTTTGTTAGACACTTCTCAATTTTTCTGAGTATGCTGTTTTGTAGCACACTCAATTTCGCATTGATTTTTGACAAATCTTTTTTCCGAAGGTCGTCTGGAAGAAGATATCAAACACCCTTCTGCGAAAAAAATTGTCAAAAATCAATATGAATTTTGAGGCACTTATAACTTTTACTTCGTTGGACTTAAATTGATTTGGCTACAAAGCTGGATACTCAATAAAAAACATTCAGAAAACTCCAACCGATAAGTTCGAAATTTTCGTAAATTTTTTTCGAACGTTTGAATTTTTTTGAAAACTTTTTTGTAATTGCTTTGCATAGATTTCAGTTACGAAATTCATGACAGTTTTGTCTTAAAATATTGAAAAAATTTAATTAATTAATGTAAATTTCCGCTTTTCTTTTCCAGTACGCTGCTGCAAATACTTTGTGTATTGTGTTATATAGTTATTCCTCAAAAATTTCCAAATATTTTCTTTAAATAGAATAAACATTATTTATGAGTTTTTATATTTAATAAAGTACAGATGTTCTGTATTATGACTTCGTAAAATTTCGAGATTTAAATTAATGTGGGTTCTAAAACAATCAGAGTAAAAATTTCTTTTTTTATGTTTGGTGTTTCACTTCTCTTGAGCAAAATTTTGCTCCGCAAATTCTAAGATTCACTTTCCATATTTATAATGCCTCTCTAGTGCCTTTATAATTAGCTCTCCTGCGGGTCGAGTGCTTCGGGAAGTACATCGCGTTGACCTCGAACATGGAAAAGGTGGACGTAGTCATGTTTACAACACCTTTTCCAGTTTGAGTTCAGAAATTTGCAACTCAAGTTCAAAATATTGCAATTCAAGTTCAAAAATTCCAATTTAAATTCAGACATCTACAATTGAAGTTCAGAAAATTCCAATTCAAGTTCAGAAGTTCCAATTTGAATTCAGAAAATTTCAATTCAGAATTTTCAAGTTCAAAAAATTATAATTCAAGTTCAGAAAATTACACTTCAAGTCAAAAAATTACAATTAAAATTCAGAAATTTATAAGTAGGGTGCTATTTTTCAAAAGTTATTCCAATTCATACCAAGTAATGTAATACTTATATGTTATTTGCGGAAGTATTGATGCTTCGTTGACAATGGTAGCTTAGATATTCTGTACCCCAAATTTTCTCCAAGGCGTGTACATCCCGAGCTAAGAAATCAAACGATGATAACTCTTTGATAAAAGTGTTTGAGGACGCTCCGGCCATGAAGGTAATTCAGTCGACACCGCAGTTTGGAAGCAGTGGAAGGGGAAGACCTCCACAGAGTTGCCAGAGGCAGGTGGAGAGACTTGATCTGTGCACACAGTACTTATGCTCGGTTGACTGTGTGAGTGGTCATATCTTCGTCATCACTGCTGTTATACTCAATGCAGATCAATGCTTGTGACCCTTAGAATATAGCTGGATGCCCTTGTAACTGACCTCTTATGTTGGAGGAGGGAGAAGAGAGGAATAGGTTTTTTTTTAGCTATCTACTTCATGTGAGCAAAATAGATTTAAGTGAGTTAAGAAGTCGAATGCTTCCTTAACAGATAGTAGGCCTTCATATCCATGTATAAAATTATTAGCGCTAAAATTTATCATCATACATACTTTTATTCCATTGCATGAAAGAAAAAATTCCTGACAAACTTTTAATTGTAATTTTCTGAACTTGAATCATAATTTTCTGAACTTGAGTTTTAATTTTCTGAACTTGAATTGTAAATTTCTGAACTTGAATTGTAAATTTGTGAATTTAAATTCGAAATTCTGAACTTGAATTGTAATTTTCTGAACATAAACTGGAAAAGGTATAGAAAATATATAGACAGGGAGTTGTAGTGGCAGGTACAAGGTAAAGGTACAAGACACTGTCTGCATGTAAAATAATGCTGGGATGTAAAAAATATGCTATAGTAAGGGCATGTTAATATGAAGTATTTGTGTACAATAGAGTGCCCATATGAAATTTTTTTTTTTTGTTTTGTTGATTTCCCGACGGGATATTGGAATGATTTGTGGTTTCAGTGCTGTGCCAATTTCAGTTCCATTTTTGGTTCGGAGAAAAAATTTACTGAAGATGGCATAATGCCGAAACCTGTTTGACTTTGTTCCAAAACAAAAATGGAGAATATTTTTAATAAAACCTTCGGAAACTTTTAGGATTAACATGGGCTACACCAATTTGAACATAGTAACATAATTTGAAGCTTTAGGGCTTCATTCTCTATTGCGAACGATAACTCAGACGAACGATTCTTCCCCAACGATTTCGGGTAACAATGGTATTCTCTATCATTTTCGTTTCGCCTTTAGGTTTCTTACGTTATGTCAAACAGGCGAAAGCAACTGTCAAATTATATGCTTCCATCGTTTAACATAGTGCAAATACACTAGCGATTCGTCTCTGAGGCGAAACATACCTTCGTTATACTTTAGAATGAGGCCCTTAATCTTTATATAAGTAAATATTGGTTCTGGATGCTAAAAGTACTCAACCGATATATTCAAAACCGATGTGAGCTGTGGGCATGTTTGTCTTGATAATTTTTGACAATTTGGTAAAAGTGGGAATGGAAGAAGGAATGAGGGAGGGCGTGGCTGTGAGGGTGATAGTAATAGTTGGAGTGGGAGTGAGAATTGCAGTACATATTATGATGGTATTTTCTCATAGTACATTGAGGCAGGGAGTAGGTGTGAGCGTGGTAATAAAAATTGGAGTTTGAGTGAGTAAGGAACGGGAGTATGCCCTAGGGTGGGTTTTTCTTTTAGTACATGCGGTCAAACGGCCAGGTAGATGGGTAAGGCCTAATCGATACCGCTAGTCGTTCTAACTGTATGATTATGATAACGTACGCATATGGAATTTTGTCGGCATATTCAAATTAATTCTTTACACAAGACTAGATCAAAAATGTAAATCTCGAAATTTTACATTACATCATTGGACAGGGCGGGCGACTACATACTACAGCCATAATTAAGCAAAGCTAACTTTGATTAAATTAAAGGCGACAGTCCCAAATGTACTATGTTATAGCAAACAATGGTGAAAAATTTAGAAAAAATATTGTTTGAAAAAAATGTCCCCAAGAATGATGTCGCCTTGTAGCTGCCGTCGTGCATGTAATCAGGCCCGTCCTTGTCATGCTAAAATGTACTACAAATGTAGGAAGCACGCATTCTGCAAGAAGGCAAGTAGTTAAAATATGTAGGATTGGAAAAATTCATTTTGAAAAGGATATACGAACATTCCAAAAAATTAATAAAAATATTTGGAATTTAATGTGAGATGCACTAGAGAAAGAAAATAGGGAAAATAAGTAATTTTAATGCTTTTAAAAGAAAAGATATATGCGTTAGGTTTGAAAAAAATTAATAAAATATTATGTACAAAGTATACAAATATAAGTAAAGAAAATAATAAAGGAAAACTTTGAAGAACTTTCTACCGATTGTTCGAGCAAGATGATTGCTTAGGGGTAAATTAAGTGTAACTTAACTAGAAGTTTTTTCTCGCGTGAACAAAATTTCATGTCATAGGAGTATTCATTCACATCAGTGAGTGGGAGTAAACCTGTAACGCTATTCACTAACTTTTGCCGATTTTTAAAATCGACATTTTCATTTGTTAAGTATTTATTAATTTTGAGAAAAAGTGGCATCTCTGGTAATGATGTGTCAAAATTTACGAAAAGGTCAAAGAGGAACTGTAAAAAACAACTAATCATTCGTTCGCGCAACAAGTTTTGTGCAGAATTCAGCAAAGTTAAGTATTTTTGATATTATTCGAACATTTTCTGCCATTTTTTTAGGAATGGCGTCCAGCAGCGTGGTTCACCACTCTTGCATTATTTGCAGTTGCGACAAACTATACGCCACAAACTCAAATGCCATTTTCTTATTAAAAAAATCACAAAATAAACTTCAAAATAAAAAAAAAATTGTGTATTTAAGTCAGTAAATTAATTTTACCAACTTTCTCGACACTGAACCTTCGTCTTTGAATTGTCAAAATCCACAACGAAAACAGCTGGTTTATTTTGTCGAGCTTTGAGGTTGACAAAAGTTAGTGTATAGCAGAAATTATTGTTAAGCTGCCAAATGTTGTTTAAAAAGTCGGTGAAACGCGCTACTGAATGCCTTTAAGAAATTGTTGGTATTATATAGTGGTGACTGTGAATACGCAGTGTAATGGCGTCATGCATAATCTGGCCCTTAGTTAAGAAATTATAAAACTGATTAACAAAGAATTATAATAAATATATTTATCAATTAAGTAATTTGAGATAGGACTAACAAAACTTTTGCGTAATGAAACAATAAAATAAATTATATAAAGTGCTTATTAAAAATATTTGAACTAAAATAAAATTGGCATATAATTTGAAAATAAATTTACATTCAAAATTAAAACTATTTATTTTACAAAACAATATTGTTATATTTTACTTTCAGTTAAACTAGTGCATCTCGATTGTCTGATTATGACGCTAACTATTTTTTCTCTTATCAAAATGCAGTTACTATTCGACCAAAAGATGGATTATATTTGTAAGTGTAAGTATTTAAGTAAACTTAACAAAAAAAGAACTAAGTAATTAGAGTACAATTAGCTATTTAAGTTTGCTTGTTTCGGGTCTTACTCGCTGGCTTGTGGGAATGTCATGCCGGTAAATGAAGGTGAGAGGGTTTCGGTATACATCTCACACCCGGTACCTTGGAGATAATCGTTTTGCCAGGCCTGTGTATCTGGTGACTGAAAGTTAAAAATTATGCGACCGTGGTACGGATTTTAGTAACCAAAATAACAAAAAACACACTAAGAAATCAAAATTATAGCAAATTTTTATAAACAATCGACACTACTAGTAAGTAAGTAAACGGTGGCCCTGGAGTGGGGCAGGTATTTATGTATATTATTTAAGGATATGCAGCTTACTGCAGGTCGACAGGCGAAATTCACAAATTCTGTACATTGGATAGTTTTTCAAATGGTTAATTTTTTCTATAATTTGTGCACTTGTTTCTATAGCGTGAAGTAAATATGTAGTAGAGCTGGTAGCACTTTGGAGCACCTCAGTATGGGAGGATTCTTTGCGCATGTTTTCAAGACGAAGGCGAGGACTAAGTAAGACTTTTCAAAGCCGGTTACTGTTTTTCGTGTTGGCAAACACTATTTTTTATATTATGCCAGTAATTACAGCGGCAAGCGTAAACATTCAGTAGAGCATATATGCCTTCAAGTCCCATTCTTTGCATTCAGCATTTTGAATTATATTTATAAAAGTAGTGGGCATAAAATCGGCGTATTGTTTTATGTACAAACCAAAAAATATGCTTTTATGTAAAAAATTAAAAAAAAAAAAAGAAATAAGTAAGGAAACAAAATCGATCTAAAACTCTGTAAACTCATAAAATGTAAAATGTAGCAAATTATAAAATGAATAATATACATTATTTTATATTCATATGTGTGTGATTTGTATATTTATGTGAATTAAGCATGTAGTTGAACAATTCATATCTTTCTTTGGAAGTTTTTTCTTTACTTTAAGTATTAACTTTACCAACACAATATATTGAAGCAAAAGCACCACTTTTTCGATTTCTTAATTTTGTAGTTTTTGTTAAATAATTTATTACTTATAAATAATTAATTTTAAGTAAGTCCTATACAAATTAATTTATAAAAAAAATCGCATATTTAGGGGCTAATTATGTATAACGCAACGAGTAATTTTTTCTCGTGTAAACCAAAATTTCTATCATATAAGGGCATTCATTCACTTCAGTGAGTGACTGTAAGCCTGAATGCCTTAATGAATTTTTTGGTATTATATAGTGGTGGCTGTGAATGCGACTGATTACGCCGCAAAGTATCATGGCGTCATATATAATCTGGCCGCTAATATTTCCTCAGCGCTTAACTAGTGTTCTTGATCTGCACTTTTTTTAAACATGAACTTCTGTTAAATTTATAAAAAAAATTTTTTTAATTATCTTATCTACAGAGTGTGCAAATATATATATTATAATCTATCTTTTGTGTTGTTTCCGGCTCTCAATAGTGCACAATATATCTCCGAAAAGATTTAGGCCGAGCTTCGTACGAATTGGGCGGATGAGGACGACTTCGAACGGCCAGGCGGATGAATTTCTGATGAGCAGTTGTTCATGGTAAAACCCTCAGTGTGTTTGCCAAACCACTGCTGAGGGGTGACACCATTAGACAAGCTTTTCTAAAGTAATACGATGTTACTCTTCCTGGGACTTGAACCCAGGACCTTCGGTATCATAAGCGAGCACGCTAGGTCCATGTTCGAATACTTAAATAGTTCGTAATGGTGGTCAGGGCAAGAACTTCAGCTTAGTTGAAAAGAATACACTAGGACCGACTTGGGTTTTATTTTTGATATGGACAGACATATCTTTTGAGTTACAATTTGCGGACAATTTAGATACTGAACGCCAAATTTGGTAACATTTAGGGCCTGTTTTCAAAATAGTCTCAGCATAAGGTTGGAAAACTTCCTCAGGATCAGTGTGAAACTCCTTTCGTAATGATAGGGAAGCCTTTTTGAGTTCGGTCCTCTTTGAAGTCAAGTATTTCGATTAGCTTGGAATATATTATTATTAATTTTTTAATAAATTTTTTGGAAAGCTTGGGAATTTTTATTTTTTTTTTAGTATTCTAGTATTTATTAACATATAAATGTTTATCCTGACACATCAATTTTATTTTAAGAATTTCATAGGAAACCTAAAAGGAACCAGCACAAAAAATAACTGGCTTCAAGAAGGAAACGGGTTGCTAAAAAGTAAATGACTAAAAAAAAGGCTCAAAGAAGGAGCAGGTTCCAGAAAAGATGGTATTTTTAAAAATCAATGGCTCTAAAAAAGTAATTTGTTCCAGGAGGGTACCTTGTTTTAAGTAGGCAACCGGTTCAAAGAAAGTAACCGAATCCAAAAGAGTAATCGTTTTCACATATGTAACTGATTCGAAAATAGTTGGATTTTATTTTTTTAAGATATGTATTTTTCCTCATTATTATTCATTTATCTCACAAAATTTCGTTTAAGGTACGGAACGCATGCATGCACGTGCCCAGATTTCATGGGCATTTTTTGAGCATTTCTTCAAGGGTTCAGAATTGCTCAAGAAATACTTCCAGGCTTAAATTTATGGTTACAACACTCTTCTCGGCAGCCATTTTAGTTTGGCGTATAGGAGAAAAATGAAAAAAAAAAATCGTGAGCGTTTTGTTGTGATCTGTATACCACGCTTTAAATATGATCACAGGTTGAAGTTTAATTATAAATTCAATAGAAACATAGACAAGGATTTGGTGAAACCAATATTATGGATAACGAGGTTCTCTTCAAAGGTGAAGAGTAAGAGAAAATTAGTATGTCGAAACAAAATTGCCTACTGATATGTTAATATATTTAAACAGTGGACATAATACAGAATTAAATTGATAATAAGTTGATTTGAAACCTAAAAACAAGTACGTAGAAATAGAACATGAAAAAATTCGGTTAAAATTATTTAACTCATATGAAAGTTATAAAGGGTGTCTAATTTTTACTGAACTTTTTTACATTCCCTTTTTACTGGATTTGCTTTAGAGGCTTTATTTGTATTCGCTCTTAATATAAATACATTTTTTATTGTCGTCAATTCAATTGAATGGGGGAATTTACTAACTCTTAACAATAAGATTTGTGGAAATTTTAAATAACGATTTTTCGCTAACTCAGCTTTAACATTGCTTTCGAGGCGACCACTATTATTAGTTCAAATGGCAGAATAATGGAATTCCACCTAATTCCGTTGACAACCTTAAAATTATCTTCAATAGTTTAGCGATAATAGCTAATCAAAGTTTAACGAATGTCGATAAAAAGTGGCTACTGAATATCAAGATCGTTAAAGTTCTCCATTCGTCAATTATCGATCACGAAAATCGTTAAAAAAGTTAATGAATTCCATTACTGCTAATAACGTGTATAAATTATCCGTACAAGTTAGAATTGAATTAGCTGTAACCTTGTCCATCCTGATGTCGTTTTGTTTATATTTTACCCAATAGATTTAAGGATTCAAGTTTCGATTAGAAAAAAAAACAATTGCCAATAGATTTAATAAGTTTACCTTTTTTTGTTTACTTATACAAAGAATACGCGTTCCATAAAATTATTCAAAGAAGTTTGGAAACACAGCTGAAATACACATTTTGATAAGGATATACATACATACTTGTGTGAATGTGGCACCGGCTTGGTGAAACAACGTAAATATCTTCAAATGCAGGCCACAATAGGTAAGTTACTACACATACGCAGAAAAAAAAAAAACACTCACTCTCGTACAACAAGGCGTACAAATCAGGAGTAAAAAAAAGCTTTAATCTTTCCTTAATTTTATCGGGTCATATTAAAAACGATAATTTTTAGTAAAGCTATACAAAACAATAATTTTAGGTAAAGCTCTAAAACTCTTGTTTTTGATATGAAAATAATAAAAAAAAATTTTAAGTGTGAGTTAAAATTAACTAGAGTTTAAATCTGTTATTTTGGCCCTTTCAACGGCCAAAGCGTTTGATTTGATTGAGATTAACTCTAACAACAGCTTAAATTTGCACTGAAAATTGAGCCAAAGCATAAAAATGTGCTTGTTTAAATTCCAGTCGAGTTTAACTGTAGTTTAAACTCACACTAAAAAGCTGGTCATAATAATTCCGCTTTGATTTCGTTTTCTGACCTACAAATTCAAAATAAAAACATGACTATTTTTCTGTTTGTTTTAATGGTGTGTTCAATTTGTACTTATTATTAAGAATTCATGAGCTTAACACCGGCTTATAATAATTGAATATTCAATTATTATGGTTTTCTAAGAGAAACTGAAAAGAAAGAAAGAAACATTTGGCTAAACTGAATTAAGCAAGGAAACAAATACAAGCAGGATTAAGGCAACTAGAGTTTCACCGTGTAATTCGCGGTTCGAATCTCGGTGAAACCTTTGATAACATTACGAAATTGCCTGATGATGATTACGTGGCGGTTTTCGAAAAGGTACCATCGCAATATGCCAGCAAATGTTTCTTTCTTTTCAGGTTCTCTTCGAAAAACATAATAATCGAATATTCATTGATGAATTCTTAATAATGACTATTTTTAATTTTTTCAAGGAAATGTAAAAATTTTTTGGTCTCTTATATTTTTTGTCGATAGTGATCAAGGCAAGGCGAATTCAGTACCAGGTGTTGTTCTCCCAACAGCTGATTGCTTCTTTTTGATTGTTTTCCATACAGCGCCTTGTACTTTAATATGTCAGTTAACCGAAATCAATTCAAATTTTTTTTTGCCTTGACATTCTTCTGATCCAAGGCGAATCCATACAAGATGATGGCAAAGCGAATTCAATCCAATTCGCGGTACAAAAGAATGTCAGTTCAAAAGGAAATTTGTATTGATTTCGATTAACTGACATATTATTGTACCAAAGCGTTGTATGGAAAATATCAAGAAGAAGGAATCAGCTGTTGGAATAACAACACCATGTATTGAATTCGCCTTGATAGTGGTGCTGATGCAGATGTAGATTTAACAGTTCATTTAAATGTGAGAATAAGAATAACCTTTAATTATGTATAAAATGTATCTCTTGAGTGGATGAGTGCCTTTAAAAGAAAGCTCAACCCAATTCTAATATAGGCAAATACTTGTGAGTACTAATTTTTATTTCGAAACACATATCGCAGATAAGTGAATAAAATAAAAAACTAAATTAATAAAAAGAAATTAAAATCGGTTGAGCTTTGCTCAATTCTTGCAGCAATTTTCAAAGCTCTGTGCAAGTTCTTAAATAACTGCTAACAAAAAGCGCTTACTCATTTATTTCTAATTGATAAATAACGAATTGAAACACAAAGGGTTTTTTTTTAATCAAAACCGCGTTAACTCCTCTACTATCAATCGATAAATCCCAAATTGATAATTAAAATTAAATAAAATTAAAGAATTTTGTAATTTAAATTTTGACTACTTATTTATTGTTTTGTTTAGTAAATTTTGATAAAAACATTTTACAACATCGAAATGCATTTCATTTAAAGACACATAAAATTCATTTAACAAAACATGAGTAATTGAAAAATTAAAATATCATTTTTGTTAGTACAAATTTTTGCATAAAAAATATATATTTATATGTAAACACGAAAGTAAAAATTTTAATAGGCAAACATATTTACGTTACATCAAAAGAAAATTTTTCAGTTGAGTTTTCATATTTAATTACTCACAACAAATTAGTAAATACATTTAGAAAAAAGTTATTGCCCAACAACAACAACAATTAGAATTACGCTGAAAAAAACATCTATGTGGAAAAAAAGTTCAAGAAACTGAGCATTTATTGTTTAAATAATTTTGAACGAATGTATTTATGTATGTATGAGTTTCAGTGATGTGCCTATTTAATACAGGGACGTCAACCGATCTTGAAACAATATCGAATGAAAGGTGTTATTCTTGTACGCACTTCTAGTAAAGCTATAAAAAGATCGGGCACGTAAAAAAATTGTAGTTAATGTTATCAAGTACTACAAATCACTACGCATTTCCATCTTCTGTCACAAAGACTCATCTGCCGGTACAACAACAACGACGCCAGAGAGAAGGAGGAATTATGATATTCTAGGTGCAAAAATCATAGCACTGCCAGACTATAAAAAGCGGCGTACAAGCAATCAAATAGAGTAAAGCGTAACGATTACGTTAGACTGATATGTGGATTTCAAATTTGTGATCCTGAATAAAGTTAACTATACTATACTGTGAAGCGCATACATTTAGAGCTGTGAACTATTTCTGGGCCAGCTATAGCATTGAAACACTTCCAGCGGAGAAATCTAAGTCAACAAGTGCTACTTGGATTGAGAAGGCATGCTCTATAAGTCGGCCATCAAACATATCCGAATATATGGGCAGATTCATGGACAGTATAGACAAAAGATGGGATGGCCCTGGAAGCATTTGGAATAAAAACAAGTAAGGAAGTCTAAGTTCGCGTGAAACCGGTCATTCATACCCAGCTATACACTTGAAATGCTGTTGTTCTTTGTTTTGTGTGTTTAATAGTATTACAAGGTTGCGCAATAATACATATGGGGTATTCCATCCCATTTCGACCAATTTTGAACCCGACCCCTTTTAGAATTGGCTGAAAGTTTTTCTTCTTTTTCTAGCTTACGAAAGACGTTTTTCAGAAGTTTTTCAAATTTTTTCATCCAACTCAAAAGAAGTTATAAAAACCGTTTTTGTTTTCAAAATGCTATAACTTTTTCAAAAATTGACCGTTTGGGATCTTTTTTTTTAAAATTTGTTTCTAAATGTACTTTTCGGAAAAAAATTTTAAAGTTTTTTTCCTGTAATTTTTCAGTTTTTCGAGATTTTTCGAATTTCGCCCTTTTTTTCTCATAAAAAACTTCAATCAATTCTGCAATCATCCCCACTAATTTTTCAAAATTTTTAAAACTTATTTTGAGTTGGAAAACGGTGTTTTTTTCAAAATGCTATAACTTTTTCAAAAATTGACCGTTTGGGATCATTTTTTTTTTTTAAATATGTTTTTAAATGTACTTTTCGGAAAAAATACAAGAAAAAATTTAAAGTTTTTTTTTTCACTTAAATAAAAAAAAAAAAATTCTCGGCCCACTCCGGCATTAGTGGCGATGATTGCAGAATTGATTGAAGTTTTTTATGAGAAAAAAAAGGGCGAAATTCGAAAAATCTCGAAAAACTGAAAAATTACAAAAAACAACTTTAAAATTTTTTTTGAATTTTTTCCGAAAAGTACATTTAAAAACAAATTAAAAAAAAAGATCCCAAACGGTCAATTGTTGAAAAAGTTATAGCATTTTGAAAACAAAAACGGTGTTTTTTTAAAATTCAAAACTTTTTTTGAGTTGGATGAAAAAATTTGAAAAACTTCTGAAAAACATCTTTCGTAAGCTGGAAAACGAAGAAAAACTTTCAGCCAATTCTAAAGGGGTCGGGTTCAAAATTGGTCGAAATGGGATGGAATACCCCATATACATATGGTTCTATTCTGAACTAATTTTTCTTCGAGTTATGGCTCCCGAAACATAGAAAATTGCTTATTCATAAAAGAGGCAGTGCCACGCCCATTTTTTTTAAATTTGAAGTTTTTCCTATTTATTGTTATAAATCCACTGGGGAAATGAAATACCATTGATATAAAGCTCTTTTTTGCAAAGATATAGCTTATTTTATTCGTCCACGACCTTTTTAACAATCTTCTATATAAAAGTGGGCGTAGTCCTTAACCGATTTCGTTAATTTTTCTCCAAAGCATTCCTTATAGTAAAGGCAACCTCTCTGCCGAATTTTGTTACGATAGGTTTAACGATTTTTGATTTATCATTAATAATATTTGTAAAATTGATTTTATCACAAGTGGGGCGGTGCCACGCCCGTTTTAAATAATTTTTTTCAAATTTTTATCAAGAGTCTCAATATCGTCAAATTTCAACATTCTAGGTGTATTATTTACTAATAATCAGGTTTTTTGTGTTTTCCAAAATTTTATATATATAAAAAGTGGGCGTGGTTATCATCTGATTTCGCTCATTTTCAATGCCAATCTATTCTGGGTCTAGATAAGGTCGTGTACCTAATTTGATGAATATATCTCAATATTTACTTAAGTTATCGTGTTAACGGACAGACGGACGGACGGACAGACGGACATGCCTCAATCAAAATTTTTTTTCGACACTGATGATTTTGATATGTATATGGAAGTCTAAATCTATTTCGATTCCTTTATACCAGTACAACCAACCGTTATCCAATCAAAGTTATAATACCCTGTGTACAAGTAGAGCTGGGTATAATAAAAAAGCACAAAGGACACGCCGCCGAGGCATATTATATGAATAAATGCCCGAAATTTGTCATGCACCAGTCAATGTGGAGGGGAAATAAAGGACGTGAAACCAATAGAACTGGGTCTTAACAAGGTCATGGCAAAGAGCTGCATCTGCATTTTTAGTCTTAAATCCTACAAACGATTCCCGTGGGCAACGGAAACACTAAGAAGACTTAGTGATCACCATTCGTAGCAGACGTATCAGAAGCATCTGCAAGATAATTTTCAGTAAAAAACAAAAACATGTTCTAATTGGAAATTTTAATACGGCCTGCAAGCACATAGAAAGATTAAGATTCAAGGTTTTATTCATCGAATACGGGATGTGGGCATGTATTTTTAGAATTTTGGTTTGAGGTATTGTTCTTAAGGCAGCGTTTGTGTCATGCTATTGAGCAGATGGCAGAGAGTTTATACCCTGTAATGGCTATCTAGAGAAGGTATTTTTAGGCGGCAGAGTTTCTAATGTTTGGGTGAATAGCATTGCTCAGTATGAGGAGGATCGTGGAAGTCCCATCTTGCCGATATAATTATGTGGAATGTGATAACTTCGACGATATACACTTTATTCGTTCTCTTTCTTATCGTGAAGGCAATTTTGAACAGGGGCAGCCATGTCTATGTTGGCACATCGTTGTTGAAAACCGTAATAAACTTGGAATATATTGTGTTATCATCATGAATACGACGGCAAACAAGTGCCTAGGGTTGATAATTGGCATTCGACTATTTGCAGGAGTGTCAAATGGGGAGGTCTGGCTGTGGATGTCGATCCCAAGTTCTTTACGGATAGTCGGGCTAGTATCTTAAGGTGCTAATTCCGAAGCGTTATCGGTCTATATTAGGCGAGAGGCTATCAACATTTATAAACCTCTCGAAAACCTTAGAGGAATAGTGTTATCGCTACAAAAAGAGTTTTGTGCCTCTAACGAGTGCTGAGGATACAATACAAGTGTTGCTTCAAGTGTGCTCATATCTGCTTGTTATGAAAAGGCCTGTCGGAAATTTTTGCATTGTTGTTACATTGTAGTGCTTCCACTCTAAGCTTTGATAAATTCTGCTTATTTTAATACGTTGTGTGTTTGAGAGCCGAAAGGTGTGTTCTAATGTCGTCAGATACTCGTTTTGCTTTCAAAATCTGGCGATGTTTTAACCCATACCGAACGGCATCTGCAAGGTAGATAACTTTTCACTGAGAAACTTTCCATGGCAGAAATACACTCGTAGTGTGTGCCAAATAACTTATGAGGGGTGAAATCACTTAGAAACACTTTTTTTTTTTTTAAATGGAAAAGCTTTTCCTAAATTTTCGATGTTTATTTGCCCAGTATTTGAACCCAGGACCTGCGGTGTGTTAGGTGGAGCACGCTAATACCACACCACGGCAGAAAAATGTCATAGTGGCTGATATTATCGACTAGCGGTGTATTCATATTGGAGCTGAAAGAGTTATGAAATAAATGAGAGTATTGAGTTAGAGCTCTGTGCTAGTATCATATCTGGAATATGAACGCAATCTAAGTCATCATTTAGCTGGATTTCGATGACTAAAGACGAATTGTTTGGGAATCATTCTTAAAAAAACTGCTTTTTTAACACGCTTATATTAGCTTCACTTGTATGTGTGCCTGTTTGTAACTCTCTAGGCTATGCGCGCAAAGGAGAGTTAGACCCATCTAGCGGCAATTATTGAAGACTCGTGACAGTGGTTAAATAACTCGCTACAAAATGAGCTATACTTAATAGCAGAGACACATACCTCTGTGCTACGGTGTTATCAACATTAAACTACGAGCCGGACCCGTGCGCATCTTGCGCAACCAATATAAAAGTCTCTTATCAAATATCAACAGAAATCAGCTGTTCTATCAATCAATTAAAACTTACAACTGGCGTATGGTAGCAACTGTCGACAATGCAGTGCAAATATTCACAATAGTGCCATAGTACAAATAGATTTCTTTGTGTGCTCACAATCGTTTAAAAATAAAACAAATGTAAGGCGCCATAACCTCCGAAGAGATCTAAGGCCGAGCTTCTCTTCCAATTTGCGTCGTGCTCCTCTTGCTTTTCCCAACAAATTGTCCGGACGTGAACCCAGGGCATACGGTGTGGTAGGCGGAGCACGCTACCATCACACCACGGTGGCCGTCGTTTATTTTTAATAAATTAATTTAATAAAATATAGCTAAACAAAAGCATTACGACCAAAATTGCCCAAAGCTCGCTAAGAGCCCAAATCTCCATCTTTACAACCAAAACTTTGTTTATAGATTTCGATTCCAAATAAGAGCGAAAAAAGAACCCGTACATAAAAACAACAATTAGAAATAATATATATGATGATAATATTTATTTAATTCCTGAGTCATGAAACCGACCTACCAATATTAATGTTCAAGAAAACGATTCGCCGGAACAATCTAAATTTTAAAAGCAATTCGAACGTTTGAACCGTATCGACTATATTTTTCAGTCGGTTGACTTCCCTGATTTTAATCAACGTTTTCGTGGTGTTGTATGTATGTATCTATTTCGTACATGTCTAGATTTGATTTTAATGAGCATTGAGTGTACTTAAAAAAATATTAGAACAAAAACAATAAGCTAACAAATGTTTATATAAAATATGTCAACGAACAAATGATATGCTTTAAACAAATTAAACGTTTGTGTGTATTTGTAGTATTTAAAGACTTTATAAAACACAATAGAAATACGAAAATACGAAAATATTTATGAGCGAATATACGCGTATTAAATAGTACGTGTGTAATGTACTTAGTACATATTCATATTCATATATGAAGGTACATAAGTGGTTCGTTAGACGCCAATATCTCCGTTCAATAACTTACTCAGTGGCCTGAGCAAATGGTATTCCAATAAATGTGGGACTCAATGTTTCAGTATACATTTCCATGCCGGTGCCGCGTAAATAATCATTTGTCCAAGACTGCATATCTGGTGACTATATATTGTATATAGGTAGTGGATTAAAAGAAATGTGATAGGCTAATATTGTATTTATAAAAAAAACTGATCTGCAAGGATACTGTTTGAATCTAGAGACGAGTAATTTAAAATTGTATTAAATACTAAGAAAGATTATTTGCTAAATATTTAGAGCGAAACCAATAGGAAATAATTGTTGAGTATTATCTTTGCGTAGCCTGTCTTAAAGAGAATCGGGCGTTTTAAACCCTTAAAAGGAAACTTTAATAGAAAATATAGCAATGTAGGAAACACAAAAATGTATCGACATGGCATACGAAAACCAGCACTTTCAAAATTTTTGGCATCACTCAGTTATAAGGTTGGCTCATTCTATCAGCTGATTTTATTTTTTTAATTCCACTGGTGTAGGGATTGTCAAAAAAAGATGGTAAATGCGAAATATAACCCAGAGATATAAAGCTATAGAGAATCGCCAACGACGCGTCGCGACGGACAGCAATCGAAATTGTCAAACTGGCCACTTGAAGATTAGCCAAAAACGCGGTGTTTTCGTTAAAATTTCACAACAGCGTTATTGAAAACGTTAAAAAGTAGTTAAATTGTGGTTATTATATCAAAATAAAATTTTTCTAGCGTTGGAATTGACGAATTTCATGCCACATTTCTGAAATGGTAAATTAACTACCCGCGATTTGATGGTTTACTGTTTCTCACTATTCGTTCTGTTGGTGGTTCTTATTAGTTTGACATTCTCTGATATAACCAACGCATTGACAATTATTTAATTATTTATTTTATAAAAAAAAAAGTAGTTTCACATCACTAAGTTATTTTTTTTTTTTCAGTAAATGCGTCTAATCTTTAGCGCATTATTTTCCCACAACATGCAAGAATTGCAAAGTTTTACGTTTTCTCTCCATTCCATTCGCCTAACACCAACACGCAGATTTTGACAATCTGAACAAAGTTATGTTGTTGCTGTAGAGATCAGCCAACCATATAGTTGAACCGTGGTTTTTAAAAAGGAATTCAATGTAAACAAATTTGAAAGTGCTAGTTTTGGTATGATACGTCGGTATGTAAAAGCTACATACTGATTGTCGCGCACCCTTTTTCTAAAAATTTTATTATCTTCATTTTTATTAAAACTTTTCTATTCATTGATCTGTTCACAAGTACTTACAGTTTTAAATGAACGCATCGCAAATAAATTCGCCATCATTGTTGAAAAGCCTGGCGCCAAACAACTTTGCGCTATAAAGCCAAGCTTAAGCTCAGCTAAGCAGATAACATCGTCACCTTGTTTCCAATCCCATGAGGGTATGTTAAGTAAATAAGCCTGGATGAAAGGAAAGAAAATATGATAATTTTTTAAATTATCTAAATTTTATCCAAACTAACTCATTATATTAGGTTAGGTTGAACTGGCCGGTCCATGAAGGCCTCACATAGACTGAATGAGTCCGTAGTGTTACCAGAAGTTTGTTTCAACGACCAAACTGAAGAACCATATCAAAAACCAGGATCTATGTTATAAAATAACTCCGTCCTCTTGGCAAATACTAGAAGCTTCCTAGGACTTAAGCCACTTGCTGCTTCTAGATCTTACAGCTGTATCAGTCCTAACAGCTGGAGCTCGATGGTTTAACTCCAACCCGCACTTCCTACATCTGCTATCACTGACCAAGTCTAATTTAAAGGAATGTGACGCCAGAAGGCAGTGCCCAGTCAGAATACCCGTCATGAGTATACAGTTCTCTATTTTTAGTAACTTTGTTAGTCTAAGGTTGTAAGACCTACACATAATCTTCGACACTTTACAGCCCCGCGCTTTAACCCACGCTTTCCCGATTGGTCGATCATGTGCACCTCTGGCCTTCGCTTAATCTCGCCCAGTCTAATTGGGACGTCTACGGGGCAAGCTTCAAGGGATGCGCCCTTTTTAGCTAGTTCATCCGCTTTTTCATTCCCATCTATTCCCATATGCCCTGGGACCCAATATAGATGTATGCTTCTCCCTGTCCCGATTCTTTCCAGAGACTGCTCACACTCTAACACGCATTTAGATGCTGTGCTATGCGAGATTATTGCCTTAATTGCTGCTTGACTGTCAATATACAAGTCAACACGGTTGCAGCTTAGGCTATTCTCTTCCAGGGTTTCTACTGCTTTGGTTACGGCTAATATTTCCGATTGGAAAACGCTACAGTAATCCGGTAGCCTGTAAGAGCTGTTTATTTCCGGATCAGCACAGTATACCGCAGACCCTACTCCTTCCACTACTCTGAAATTATTATATTAAAACGAACTATTTCCTTGTTCTTAAAACTGCTTAAGCACTCGAACACTTCTCTGTGCTCCGTAAAGGAGATAGCGATGAAACGCCCAGGGAAGATGATGAGCCCGGGTCCGTAATCGATGATAATGGAATTATTGTCCCCCACCCGACTATGACGAGGTAAAAATAACGATAATTAGACTAAAAAACAGCTAGGTCACGAGCGCTGATGGATTACCTGCGGAGCTATTCAAATACGGCGTCAAGGGGTTGGTCAGGCACATGCATCAACTTCTATGCAAAATATGGTCGCACGAGTGCATGCCCGGTGATTGGAATCTAAGTGTTATTTACCCAGTCCACAAGAAGGGGGATCCTACAAACTGCGCCAACTATCGAGAAATCAGCGTTTTTAGTATCACATATAAGATACCGTCAAGCGTATTGTGCGAAAGATTGAAGCCCATCGTGAATCGGCTGATTGGACCCTATCGGAGCGGTTTCAGACCTGGTAAATCTACTACCAATTAAATTTGTACCATGCGCCAACCCTTAAACCGGCCTGAACACCCTCGGTGTAAGTTCTGCTTACTAAAAATTGGAAAATACGTTAATTCATTACCAAAGGAAAATTAAGTGACGAAGCTTGAACATGTTGCTTAATTTTATGAAGAAAAATGAAAAAAGTAAAATCTTAGAAAATGGGCTACAATTTTAAGATGAAAATGGTAAAGTTTTGTTATACGTAAATCAAAAGCCGTTGACGACATCATATTGAAATTTGGAGCGAAGGTTATCCTTACTATTATATACATATGTGACCAGTTAAACTTTGGTGCGAAGAAGAAAACTCTCGCCTTTTTTGTTGATTTTTCATGTGCTTTTGACACAGTTCCACGGAATATGCTTTTCTATAAGTTAGCCCAGCTCGGCCTCTCCATCCACATTATAGAGGTTTTGCGCTCCATTTATGAAGAAACAGCCAGTCAGGTATGGATGGATGGAGTGCTTTCAGATCCTTTTACTGTTAACCACGGTGTACGGCAAGGTTGCTTGCTGAGTCCAACTCTGTTCTCATTATACATCAACGATTTAAGTGGCAGTCTCTTCGGCGGTGTAGAGGTTGCTGACACAACAGTAAAATTACTTATGTACGCCGACGATATCGTTCTTTTAGCAGACTCTGCCACTGTCTTATAGAAAATGATAAATGAGCTTTACGTGTATAGTATGCAGTGGGGTTTGAGAGTTAACCTGGCCAAATCTAAAATATTACTGTTCAGGGAATGTAGCAGGTGTCCTTCTTTTCGTTGGTCTTAATGTAGCGATGTTATTGAGATTGTAAATGACTACAAGTATCTGGGAGTTCTCTTCAATTACAAATTATCTTTTACAAAGCACCTCGAAGCAAAACTAGCTGAGGTTAAAACCGCGATAAATGCTACCTGGTCAAAATACATAAATAACCCTCGCATTTGTATCTCAAATAAGATGAAAATTTTCGAGGCAGCATTTAGGTCCATTATGTTTTGTGGTGCGCAAGTCTGGGGTGTTGATAAGTTTGAATGCGTAGAGAAACTTCTTCGCTTATTTTTAAAAAAATTAATTTTTTTACCAGCTTGTTTTACCGTCGCTATTCAGTCACATAATACGCATTCACATGCTTTATATTACGCGCTGTTTAAGTTTGGCAGCAAATAGACTGCCCCAAGTTGTAGCAGAGGAGACAGGGAGACAGGGGTCGTACTGGGTCAAAAAGTAAAGAAACGTTTATGAAAGTGTCGACATGGTGCCTCTGTCTGACTTTTCTTCCGCATCACTTAATATGAGCATACCAATTTTACTAGAGAAATTAATTCAAAAAGGATGTTTGCAGACTATGCCGATAGTTCTTTTCAATCGTCACGTGATCTTTACTCCGACTTGCTCCCTATGTACTCTACCTATTTTAACGATGAGTATTCTGGGTACGCCATAAATCCGATTTTCCGAGCAAGGGGTGGCTTGCTAAATCTTAATGCTCGATGTTTTAAAAAAGTTTTTTCCAAAAACTGTTCTTACTTACTCCTCCTTCGCTCCGCCAACCGGCGCCAATTGGTTACACCAAGGGAGTTTAAATCGTTTTCCACCTGGTCCTTCCAACGGAGTGGGGGCCGCCCTCTACATCTGCTTCTATAGGCGGGTTCCGATAGAAACACTTTTTTGGCCGGAGCATCATCTTTCATTCGCATAACATGGCCTAGCCAGCGCAGCGGCTGCGTTTTAATTCGCTGGACTATGTTGATGTCTGCGTATAGCTCGTACAGCTCATCATTAAATCTTCTTTGGTACTCGCCATCGCCAACGCGTAGAGGTCCATAAATCTTTCGAAGAACTTTTCTCTCAAAAACTGTTCTATGTGCAACTTATGTGTAGCTGAAGACACCCATCACTTCATTGGGATATGCCCTATATATAATTAATTTTAATTGTTTTGGTGAGAAAGTTTTAGATCTGCAGAAGGTGGTGAATATCCTTAAGGGTTATAACTATAACTCACTCTTTGTTTATATAAGAAATTGCCTTAAGTATAGAGAACTTATTGTCAACGAATTTTCCTAAATGAGTTGTTTAGTTATAAGAGATTTGTAAAGAACATTGTTTCTATGACCGTAACTGTTTTATAACTTCTTACCATAGACAATATTTGCATTTATATAAGTAGTATAGAACAACGCTCTTCAGATCATTCTTGATATCGTTCCTTTGTATCTAGATGGTAATCGAGCAGCGGCAGCGTCAGCCCTACGTTTAAGGGAGTTATCCTATTGGAACAATAAAACCATGGGACACTCTAGTAGACTAAACAAAAACAATTTTATAATAAACATTATCAATAGGGATAATAGGCGGACTCGGAGATAGGTGTTTGCTATTGACGACAGCATTTCCATATACACCGATGGCACTAATCTAAACGGCAGAGTTGGAGATGGAGTCAAATCAAGGGAACTAGACCTCCGACTCTCCCTCAGACTATCCGATCATTGTTGCGTCTTCAAGGTAGAAGTCACAACCATCATGGAGGTCGCAGTTAGCATATTTAATTACAATATCGGCAAAGAAATCTAAAATTGTCGCCGATCTCTTCAAGAGATGGCCCAACAGAACCGTGTACACCTCACATGTGTACCTGTACACCGGGACATCGAGGTAAACTGCATTGTAGACGAACTCGCGAGGCAAGGTACGAACAGGCAGATTCTTTCTGCCCAATAACGCTAAGGTGTGTCTCTTGCCACATGTAAGCTAATGCTAAAAGAGCACATTCACTGTCAAGCCGACGAAAGATGGCTACAAACACGGGAGTGTCGGACATCGAAGGAAACCTAAGTAGAGATAAAATTTCTACACTTTTCGGGGAAGTAACTGGGCATGCAGAATGGTTAGGAGCGCCTTATCTTTGATGTTTCTGGAGTTATAAAGAAGAGGAGGAGGAAACGGTTGTTCACCTTGTCTGCAACTGCCCGGCGCTGTAAGTTGAGAAGGGCAGCGCTTTCTGGGAGTTCCAGAGATTGCACTTCCGCAGAAATTTTTGGGCCCGGTTAGTAAGATAGCTTTTCAGACACATTAATAGGTGAAACGGAAAGCCCAGTAAATCAAGTTTATGAATGCTTTTCTGTAATCAGTCTATATGACATCCGTTAGCTTGTTCGCTAAAAATCCTTCCATAACTATAGAGGTAAATACAACCAAGTTTGTAGCGGTTGATCTTTGCCGAATGAAACCGTGTTCGTGTGGAGATAAAAGGGAAGAGCACTGATATTTAAGTTAACTGGTAACAATCTGTTCAAAAACTCTAGGAATAGCTGAAAGTTTACCAATACCGCTGTAGTTCTAAACTTTTGATCTACTACACTTTTTATGCAGGGTATAATAAAATACTGTTGCCAAAGTGGCGGGAATGACGCAGATCCCAAAGATTGCTCAAATAATTTTAAAATAGGTTCATTCGACTGGGTCGATTTATTAACCGATATCGCGCCATCGATTTTTCGATAGAATTTGGGCTCAGGAAAGAAAAGTTCCACTACGCATACCCAAAAAAATAATTTTCGAGCTTGCGAAATTTCATTTTTTTGACTTTTTTCGACTTTGATTTTTAAGGATTTTTTTTCGACACCTACTAAAAAAATTTTCATTTGATTGTAAAATGTTCATGTATACCCTGTCCGACCCAAAAATGTTCGCTAAAAACATTGTCTATTACAGTTTTTTGAAAAAAAAAAAAATACTTTGTATATTTGTATTAATTTTTATTTTTCTTATTTTTTTTTATCAAAAAACTGTTATCGCCAACGTTTTTAGCTCGACATTTTTGAGTCGGACAGGGTTTACATAAAAAATTTTTTAGTAGGTCATGAAAAAAACCTTAAAGATCGAAGTCGAAACAAGTAAGGAAGGCTAAGTTCGGGTGTAGCCGAACATTACATACTCAGTTGAGAGCTATGGTGAGAACATAAGGGAAAATAACCATGTAGGAAAATGAACCGAGGGTAACCCTGGAATGTGTTTGTATGAAATGTGTATCAAATGAATTTAAAGAGTATTTTATGAGGGAGTGGGCCATAGTTCTATAGGTGGATGCCATTTAGGGATATCGCCATAAAAGTGGATCAGGGTTGACTCTAGAATTTGTTTGTACGATATGGGTATCAAGTGAAAGGTGCTAATGAGTCTTTTTAAAAGGGAGTGGGCCTTAGTTCTATAGGTGGTCGCCTTTTCAAGATGTCGCCATAAAGGTGGACCAGTGGTGACTCTAGACTTTGTTTGTACGATATGGGTATCAAGTGAAAGGTGTTAATGAGTCTTTTTAAAAGGGAGTGGTGGTAGTTGTATAGGTGGTCGCTTTTTCGAGATGTCGCCATAAAGGTGGACCAGGGGTGACTCTAGAATGTGTTTGTACGATATGGGTATCAAATTAAAGGTATTAATGAGGTTTTCAAAAGGGAGTGGTGGTAGTTGTGTAGGTGGTCGCCTTTTCGAGATATCGCCATAAAGGTGGACCAGGGGTGACTCTAGAATGCGTTTGTGCAATATGGGTATCAAACGAAAGGTGTTAATGAGTATTTTAAAAGGTAGTGGGCCTTAGTTCTATAGGTGGACGCCTTTTCGTGATATCGCCATAAAGGTGGACCAGGGGTGACTCTAGACTTTATTTGTACGATATGGGTATCAAGTGAAAGGTGTTAATGAGTCTTTTTAAAAGGGAGTGGGCCCTAGTTCTATAGGTGGTCGCCTTTTCGAGATGTCGCCATAAAGGTGGACCAGGGGTGACTCTAGAATGTGTTTGTACGATATGGGTATCAAATTAAAGGTATTAATGAGGGTTTTAAAAGGGAGTGGTGGTAGTTGTATAGGTGGTCGCCTTTTCGAGATATCGCCATAAAGGTGGACGAGGGGTGACTCTAGACTTTGTTTGTACGATATGGGTATCAAGTGAAAGGTGCTAATGAGTGTTTTAAAAGGGCGTGGGGCTTTGTTCTATAGGTGGTTGCCTTTTCGAGATATCGCCATAAAGGTGGACCAGGGGTGACTCTAGACTTTGTTTGTACGACGACCACCGTGGTGTGATGGTATCGTGCTCCGCCTATCACAATTTTAGAAATAAGATTTTTCAATTAGAAGAAAGGTGGACCAGGGGTGACGATATGGGTATCAAGTGAAAGGTGTTAATGAGTCTTTTTAAAAGGGAGTGGGCCCTAGTTCTATAGGTGGTCGCCTTTTCGAGATGTCGCCATAAAGGTGGACCAGGGGTGACTCTAGAATGCGTTTGTGCAATATGGGTATCAAATGAAAGGTGTTAATGAGTATTTTAAAAGGGAGTGGGCCTTAGTTCTATAGGTGGCCGCCTTTTCGAGATATCGCCATAAAGGTGGATCAGGGGTGACTCTATAATTTGTTTGTACGATATGGGTATCAAATGAAAAGTGTTAATGAGTATTTCAAAAGGGAGTGGTGGTAGTTGTATATGTGAAGGCGTTTTCCAGATATTGACCAAAATGTGGACCAGGGTGACCCAGAACATCATCTGTTGGATACCGCTAATTTATTTATATATATATTACCACGAACAGTATTCCCGCCAAGATTTCAAGGGTGTTTTATTTCGCCCTGCAGAACTTTTTCATTTCATTCTACTAACTATGGTAGCTGTCACACCCATTTTGCAAAGTTTTTTCTAAAGTTATATTTTGCGTCAATAAACCAATCCAATTACCATGTTTCATCCCTTTTTCCGTATTTGGTATAGAATTATGGCATTTTTTTCGTTTTTGGTAATTTTCGATATCGAAAAAGTGGGCGTGGTCATAGTCGGATTTCGGCCATTTTGTATACCAATACAAAGTGAGTTCAGATAAGTGCGTGAACTGAGTTTAGTAAAGATATATCGATTTTTGCTCAAGTTATCGTGTTAACGGCCGAGCGGAAGGACAGACGGTCGACTGTGTAGAAAACCTGGGCGTGGCTTCAACCGATTTCGCCCTTTTTCACAGAAAAAAGTTATCGTCCCAGAAACTAATCCCCTACCAAATATCACAAGGATTGGAAAATTTTTGTTCGACTTATGGCATTAAAAGTATCATAAACAAATTAAATGAAAAAGGGCGGAGCCACGTCCGTTTTGAAATTTTCTTTTATTTTTGCATTTTGTTGCACCATATCATTACTGGAGTTGAATGTTGATATAATTTACTTATATACTGTAAAGATATTAAATTTTTTGATAAAATTTTACTTAAAAAATTTTTTTTTTTGTAGAAGTGGGCGTGGCCGTTCTCCGATTTTGATAATTTTTATTAAGTATACATATAGTAATAGGAGTAACGTTTCTGCCAAATTTCATAATGATATCTTCAACGACTGCCAAATTACAGCTTGCAAAAGTTTTAAATTACCTTCTTTTAAAAGTGGGCGGGCCACCCCCATTGTCCAAAATTTTACTGATTTTCTATTCTGCGTCATAAGTTCAACTCATCTACCAAGTTTCGCCGCTTTATCCGTCTTTGGTAATGAATTATCCAACTTTTTCGGTTTTTCGAAATTTTCGATATCGAAAAAGTGGGCGTGGTTATAGTCCGATATTGTTAATTTTAAATAGCGGTCTGAGATGAGTGCTCAGGAACCTGCATACCAAATTTCATCAAGATACCTCAAAATTTACTCAAGTTATCGTGTTAACGGACGGAATTCGAGCTATCTAAGCGATAAGGGTATTGACCGGAATGAAAACCGCTGGAGGAATGGGTGGACTTAAAGAACTCTGGAAATAGGTCTGCAACGTCGTCAACAGTGCTAGCTTTTTTACATCCAAACTGTAAAACTTTTTGATTTTTAAAAAATTGAGCTTTACAACAACTTAAGTAAATTTTATAACACATTTTATTAAGACGGTGAAAGTTAGAACGAGCTACTAGATATTTTGAGATGTCTGCAGTTCTTCTAGATTTCTTGAATCTCTTACAAAGCCTAGATTTACTAAGTCGGATAAGTTGCCCTGAAAACCAAGGCGGCTTATTCGCACACAGGGCATAGCGAGTAGGAATGCAGGTCTTAAAGAAGCCGTAAAGTTTACTGTAAAATATGGAGCTTCCCGAATCGACATCAGCCATAGAGATCCGACCAATCAAAGGAAGCCAACAGATTATTCAGCATAATGAAATTCGCTTTGTAGAAGCATCTAAAACGGGGTCGAGACTGTACTTGAATCCTGCGGGGTAGGCTGATACCAAGTGATATCTCAATCGCAGGGTGCAGATGGTCCTCTGGAAGGAATATAGTTGGAATTTGAGTAAGGGCAGTACCCACCGAGTCATCCATAAATACTAAATTCATCATTTTATTTCTAATTGGTAGCCTTTATCAGATCCTTAAAATGGTTCGTAGAGGAAAGGTAATGGTGCCTATTGGGCAGTCACTTCAACCTAACCTATATTTCAGCTTTCGTTATATTTATTCCGATGAAGCAATTTACTTTTGTAAAATTCCGTTCAAGTTAGAAAGGCTACGTCTTCTTCAAAGTTAAATTATGTTAGTTTTTAAAATCAGATTTACCTTATTATGATATTGCATAAGTTGTATAATAACTCGTATATCTTCGCTGTAATTTTTAATAGAGATGACACGCATAATATTGGCAGCATCTTCAGCATCGGGATCTTGGCAATATTTGTTAGCTAGTACCAGACAGGCATCGGCTTCGTGTACCTTTTAGCAAGAAGCACAACAAAAGCAAACGAGCAAACGGAGCGAGACGAGAGAACAAATAAATATTTATATAATTCCGACTATAAATATTGTCAATTAATAACATTTATGCATATTTGTGGTGGTGAAAATGTGTTGAAATGAGAAGCTTTTGAGAATAATTAGTGATGTGAACACTGAAAGCAAATGTTATGCGTGTGAATGCTTTGTGAGAACTTGTGTTAATATAATTTTAGGAAGTTCATAATAATTTAGTGTAGCTTCTTTTGTTTTATGTATTACATTGCATGTACAAAGTGAAAAATATTTATATAGGGTTACTTCTTTTGGTTCATTTCATAAAAAATGATGGAAAGGGATTTGGGATATGGAACACTTTTGAGAACAGTTGAGGCATTTGGAATGGAAAGTAGTCACATAACATATTTCAATGGTAATGATAAATTGTTTATTTAAAGATAATAAATAAACAAAATTCATAAACATAGTCAAATAAGCATTAATGTTTGTATCTTATAAGTTATGAAATCAAATTTAATAAATGATATATAAATAAATTATTAAATTGTTAAGAAAAGTGCAGCAAAGATTTGTTTTACATGCAATATTTTATGTATAATTTCGTTTTTACTCGCAAATACCAAAAAACAATGACCAAGCAAAACATGCAGCATGCTTTTTCATGCGATTCTAAAGTTTATAATATAAGCTATGAATATTAGAGTGGGTCGATTTATTAACCGATATCGCGCCATCCATTTTTCGATAGGATGTGGGCTCAGAAAAAAGTTCCACTACCGCATACCCAAAAAAAAAAATTTTCGAGCCTGCGAAAAAAAAATGGCGAAAGGGTGAATTTTTCGACCAAAATACTCCCGTAAAAACGTTAGCGATAACAGTTTTTTGAAAAAAAAAAATATATATTTTTTGGGTTTTGGGGAGTGGTTTGGTCGAAAAATTTACCCCTTCACCATTTTTTTTCGCAGGCTAGAAAATTATTTTTTTGGATATGCGTAGTGGAACTTTTCCTGAGCCCAAATCCTATCGAAAAATCGATGGCGCGATATCGGTTATTTTTCGTCCATACAAATCGACCGAGGTTAATGAATATATATAGATGCAGTGAATCACAAAAGTAATTTGCATGATATCATGTGTGCACAAATTTAGAATATCTTACAAGCTAGGTATACATATTTCATTTTTCATATACGTGTTCTTATCACTGTACATTAGGGTGGGTCGATTGAAAATCGCTCATTGCTCTGTGAAAATCGTATTCTAGGGATCAAAATAAGAAACTTTGCCGAAGGAACCATACCTCTAAAACGAATTCTGATGTCCCCCCCCCCCCCCCCCCCCCCCCTTTGGGTCGAACTTTTGGGTAGGGGCAATTTCAATTCTACCTGCTGTGTCTTGTGGTGGCTTAAAAAAACAACACAAGCAATTTTACGATCTGCAATTGTGTCACAGTGATACCTTCATTTTTTAAAACGGTTGAATAAAAAACCCACACAACTATGTTTACGACATGCAAATGCATCGATGATTCCTTTTGGTTTTAAAAGGGGGTTGTAAAAACGCTAATTTCTAATAATTTTTTTAAATTTCTTTCCTATTACTAAGTTAAATTCTTTTTTTCATTTACCCCAAAGGGGGGGGGGGGACATCAGAATTCGTTTTAGGGGTATGGTTCCTTCGGCAAAGTTTCTTATTTTGATCCCCAGAATATGATTTTCACAGAGCAATGGGCGATTTTTTTGCCTCCCCACAAATCGACCCGGCCTACTGTACATATACTTAAAGCCCCGTGACATAAGCAGCTTTTCATATAGATGCGTTTAACACAATCTTATGCATTATTAGTAGATTGCACGTATTTTTATGGAGAACGGCAGATCGAGCGACACTGGCGCCATCTGACATGGAAAAGTAGCCATCTTCCAACTTTTGTTGCAAGCAAAACATAAAAAGAAGAGTTTAACATTTGATTTGGCTAAGGGTGCTTTCACACTTTGCAAGTGAACTTATTTTTTCCACTTCTTGGTACTTGTCTAAAATGTTTCACAGTTGAAAACTGCAATTTAAGAAATGAATAGAATCTGTAGTATTTTTCTTGTGTAGTGAAAATGTTTATAACAGTGTTTCGCCAAATTTTGTATTTTGTGGCGATGTTACTGGAATGCATAAGATGGCATTGAACGCATCTACATATATGAAAAACTTTATTGTCTCCCGTAAGGCTACTATAACAAGAAAACAGCTAGGCGATAAGGTTATTATCTCACAAAAGTATTTTGTTTGTTGCTTTGAAAACCGGTCGAAGCTGCGACTTGTTTGTTTTTCTATGTTTTGTTATATTAGTAACGTTCCAGTAACGCGTGAACCAGATACGGATAGAAATTTAACATGCAAAGCAACAACAATGTTGTGACCCTGATATTTATCTGGTTCAATTTCTGGGTCGTATAGCAGTTCTGTTCGTTTTGTTTGCTGTAGTTGATTTTTTGACAGCTAACCACTTTTGAGTTGGTAGCACTGAAATAAATATGTGTACATATGTGTATACATAAAACATTTCGCCATATTTAAAAGCAAAAACACGAAAAGAGTAAGTGCCTTGAAGAAAATGTAAGGAAAATAAATAGTTTGTTTACGTGTGAAACTATTTAAACGTTAATAAAATAAATTTCGCTGTTAGGAAAAGAGGATGTCGACCACCACCATCAACAAAACAGATGTTTTATATTAGTGCTGCCAGCTCTCATAAAGTTGATCCAAATCGTTCCAATGAGATTTGATCGCCAGAGCACGCTCAGTGGAATGCTCTTATTGGTGGCTGCAAATGCGTATTATTACCGGTATTTCTCATAAATAGATACATTTCATTTTTTATTGCGCTGTTGGAAACATCACAAATTCCAGTAGGTAAAGAACTAACTGCTTTTAAATAAAAAAAAATGTGTTTTACATCTGTATAATGAAGCAAAAACTGTTAAGTATAGCCACGTTCCATTGAGTCATAGAGCTCTGGATTACGATTAAATGTAATTGGAATGATCAGGATCAGTACTATGAGAGTTGGGGAAGCAGTCAACGAATGTGTTCACATAATAGGGTGGCTGTTATCTTCAACTTTTTTCCCGAATTTTACTTAAAAAGTTAAAACAAATTATCAAACTAGTAACTAGTATTATTAGTTCTTTAAAACATGCCACAAATGCTATATATTTTCCTTATAAAATCGTACGGGATCTTTCACTTAAAAAATAGCTAGAATATTAATGATTAAAAAGGGATCGGCAGTTAAAACACGTCCAAAAATGGCGGGAGAGGTACCAAATGAAATGCTTTGAACTAAATAACTTTCGTTCTAAGACTGATACTAAAAATTTTACTTCTGGCAAGAGCTTTGTGCAAAAAGCATTTGCACATTATGTTGTAGTTTTTGTATTTTTCATATAAAAAATGTATGGTTTTTCTATCATGATTTAAAATGAATGTAATGGAATTATTTTATGGCCTTAATAATTAGTTTTCAGACTTAAAGTTTTATTTTATGCATAGCCACCCTGTTGATCCGAAATTGATCCAGATAGATATCAGGATCACACCGTTGTTGTTGCATTTGTATGTTAAATTTCTATCCGTATCTGGATCGCGCTTCATTGGAACGCAACTAATGTCAGTGAAATGTTAAGTAGGGGTCGGTAAACGATTGAACGATTAATAAAACGGCGTTAAGAGTGCGGTTATTTAGAAAATATGACAAGGAGCAGTCGGCCAAAATCGTTGAACGTCAAATTTTAGTAGAAAAAAGTGGAAACCGATACACTTCGGCTCCGAAAGAATGACAGTTATACAAGGACGAGTTCTACGCACATAGCCTTTAATTTCAAAAGTTAGTAAAGAAAAACGCCTCAATTTCGCTAGCAAGTACAAAACCAAGGGTTTTGAATCCTGGAAAACGGAAGTTTTTAATGAGGACTCAGATGGACGTCGCATATTATGGCAGAAGCGAAATGATAACCTGCAACTAAAAAATATTAAAACAATTGTGAAGTATTGTGGAGGTTCTGTCATGCTGTGGAGCTATATATCCGCTCAGCAAGTTGGAAAACTAGTTTTTTTAGAAGGCACAAACGATAAGCATGCTTATTTGTTCATCTTAAAAGAAAATTTACACTCCAGTGCCTATTACAACAGGACACCGGCCCCTAGAACATAACCCACGATGTTAAAATATGCATACTTTTCAACACCAAACCCTTCTAAAAGTCCTGACCTAAAAACGATAGAAAATTTTTGGTAATTTCGTTGAAAAGTGGCCTTAAATCTGTTTTGCTCGTAGAGTGGAAAAAAAATCCGACAGACTTTTCTAGAAAACTGGTGCAATCTATTATAAAGCATTTAGATTCTATTTCCAAAAATGATGGCTACCATATAAAGTATTAAATAGCATTTACTAAGATCCTGGAGAAAAGCAAAATACTTTTGTGTGCAAAGAGATGTTTATTATACCTTTCATGAACATGAAATGGTATATTAACTTTGGTCCGATGTTTGTAACGTTGAGAAATATAGAAGATAGATTCACCATTAAGTATGCCGAATTGATCAGGGCGACGCACTGAGTTGATATAGCCATGTCCGTCTGTCCGTCCGTCTGTCTGTTTGAACGCAAACTAGTCCCTCAAATTTTGAGATATCTCAATGAAATTGGGCACAAGGATGTATTTTTGTATTATATTAGACATTTGTCGGATCCGGTAGGATGGGACCACTATAACATATATCTCCCATACAACCGATCATTCAGATAAGAAGGTAATGCCTGCCGCAATTTAGAAAGTATAAATGTGAAACTTGGTGATATTTATTCTAATATATCATAGAAGATTTCGTGCAAAAATCATTTCGATTGGCTCTATATATAATATATATCCCATACAACCGATCGGTCAGATAGAAAGATTTTTAGCCATTTCTCCCTTAATTTCCAATATAAAAACGTTAAACTTGGTGATATTTATTCTAATATATCATAGAAGATTTCATGAAAAAATCATTTCGATTGGAGCTATATATAATATATATCCCATACAACCGATCGTTCAGATAGAAAGATTTTTGGCCAGTTCTCCCTTAGTTTCCAATATAAAAACGTGAAACTTTGTGATATATATTCTAATATATCATAGAAGATTTCCTGTAAAAATCATTTCGATCGGAGCTATATATAATATATATCCCATACAACCGATCGTTCAGATAAGAGGGTTTTTTGCCATTTTTTTTATTTTTTTATTTTAAAAATCGTTTAGGTATGTACATCTGTTCACTGTATATTTCTTATCTTATACATCCGATTATTTGGAGATTACGAACGGGATAATATTATTGTTCAGCCCCATTCATGAAAGGTATGAAGTCTTCGGCACGGAAAAATTAAAATATATTTTTAAATTTATATAAATTATATCAGTAGTTTTAATCATTAGCTTTAATACCAGTGAAACTTTTTTACTGAGTAAATAATAAAATATAAAATTAATCTAAGGTTTTCATTATCAGCATCGAATGCAAAATACTTTTGTGAGCCACTGTACTAGGTATACATACATATGTATACTATTTTTCGTCGAAGATTAATTCACATTTTTACTGGAGCAAGTTTGCTAAAATTTATGTTTACCCCGATGTTCAAGAAATATACATATACTTTTAAATGTATCAGAAACCACATATAAACAACACGGAAATAAAAAAATTCTCCCTGAAGAAGGCGTTGTAGCGTAGAAACGCATAGGAGGGTAGAGGGAATATGTAAAAATGTTTGCTTTATATTTATCGGCTCGAAAACTACAAATCCAATCGGAATGTATGTACTTGTACATAAGGGAGTAAACACTGTACTGGGATAGCGGTTGTCTATAACGACATAAGATAATCGAGATAGAAATACTGCCGCCTTATTAAAAAAGGTTTGTATCTATATTTTTTTTCGAAGATTATTTAATTACATTGGCGGAATCGTCGTGGATACTCTAATTTATAAAAATATATAAATGTAAGGCGCGATAATCCCCGAAGAGATTTTAGACCGAGTTTCTCTTCCAAAAAAAAGTCAAGAAAATCTTGCTTGGTTGAAGAGCTATGCGGCAATTTATGTGCTGGGCCATTTCTGTACCGATACATTCCCATATTGCCTTGGAGGGGTTAATGAGACATTTTTGTCAAATTGTGGATTAATCTTCAAGTGAGTACCAATATACTGCAAAGACAAAAACTTGGCCATTTGTTTTGGCTCCAGAGATATACACAAATCGAAAGTAGTTACCGAAAAACCGATTAATCCATTTAGCGCCTTTACCGTTAACAATAGAATATTAAATCAAATCGTGCCATAATATACAAGAAGGTAGCTAAATAATGTAGCAAAAAAAACTTGGTTTTCTTGGTTCAAGAGATATACACATTAATCGGTTTAGTCGTCAGTAGTTGTCGATAAAATGGATATCTCAGTAGCTCTTGAACCGGTAACGATAGGACCTTGAAACGAATTGTGTATTGAATTACAAAAAGATGGCTATTTAATGCAAAACAAGAGTTAAGAAAATTGTATAGAGCAATTCAGGTGCTGGGTAATTTGTGTACCGATATTTCCCATTTTCTCTCTGAAGGGTTAATGATGGAACTTTATATCATATTGCATTAATCTACAAGTAGGTATCTCTATAATGCAAAAAACAGCTTAAAAATCTTGCTTGATTCAAGATATATAGGACACTTTAGTCGCTGGGTCATTTGTGTACCAATAAATTCCCATTTAGCGGTGAATGATTAATGATAGAAATTTATGTTGAATTGTGGGTTAATCTACAGGAGTACAGATATATTGCAAAAACAAAAGCATTGTCTTTTAGCTTGGTTCAAGAGATAATTGACTATAGTTATCATTAAACCGGTTAAATCACGTAGTGCCTTAATCGAAAATGATAGAACCTTGAAGCAAATTTTGGATGAATCTAGAAGTAGGTAGCTTTATGAATGCAAAAAAATATTTGAATTTTGCTGTGTTCAAGAGATATACACAAATATCAGTTAGTATTTAGCACTGATCGATTAACCGATAAATCGCACGTAAAACCGTTAATGATAGAACCTGGGGTGAGATTGTAAAATAGTCTACAAGTAGGTGGCTATGTAATGTAAAACAAGAGTTAAGAAAATCTTGCTTGGTTCAAGAGATATAGGACAATTTTGATGCTGGGTCATTTGTGTACCGATACATTTCCAAATTTTTCCGCGAAATATAAAATTGCGTATCAAACGATGTTCAAATTTTATTTATATTTATTTGTACAATAGGAGTTGCATCTATAATAGGGTGAGTCTAATAAATCAAAAATTTCTCCAGTCTTACTTCTGCAACCGGTTATAGCAAGATCAAAAATGTAATACATGAATTGTTTTACTGATTTGAGCCTTAAAAGATTGATATTTGTTTTTGTTGTTTGTTTTCTAACCCTAGTACTGAACTTTTTAACTCAGAATTAATATTAAAATTTGTCAAAATTTTATGAGTATAACACTTCATGGAAAGCTTACTCTTATTAAAAAGATAACTGGTCTTTCTGCAAGTCGGCCAAATGGCTGAAATTAATAAAACGATATCAGACGGTATCAAATTCAGATTACCCCATGAAGACCCTATATATTTATAAAACTTTGAGCTTTAACTACTATGAAAACCCAAACTTGTATATGTGATATTTTTGACCTTTTCACAGCCTTTTGAAGGAGTGAGGATGGAAAAAATCGTTTATTTGATTTTTAAGGACCACCCTTGTGTGTACATGTATCATATCTGATGTTTGTCTGTTTCTATCAATAGTTGAAAAACATAAACCAATATTTAATTCTTTACGCAAATATTTATATATACATACATAGATACATATATATATTTATCCTTGTATTAAGCCTATGACACATTTTTTAATAATTCATAATGACATATTGCAATAATAAATGAAACAAACAAAAAGAAAAAAATTAATATTGTTAAGCGATAACCAATAAACAACGACAAGTTAATTGAAAAATAAAATTCAAATATAACCAATCAGCTTTTTTTTACGATGTTTAGGTTTAGTATGTGAATTTTACAGTGTGACAATTTCAACCAACTAAACGATGACACAATAACAAGTGAACAAACAAACGAATGTTTACCTTAACCCTTTGTAGATCAATTGGATTCATAATGGTCCCTTGAAAGAATTCCACTGTGGTGAAATGACGCTTGAATAAACCCTCAAGTTCCAAATCAGGTGGTTTACTTTTTAATTTTTTTTAAACAACGTTTTTAGGTGTATATTTTTTTTTTTGTTGTGTGCAGTTTTGTGAGCGAGTATGCATTTATAAGTTTATTTTCAGGGGTTAAAAAATAATCATTTGACAAGAAAAATGTATTTTTATTTATTTTTATTTTTATGTTTATTGGAAAAAATATTCATAATAAATATTGAGTATGAAAGCGATGTTTGGAAATTTTGCCATTGCGTTGTGTAATTTTCAATTAGATTTGTTGTTTTATGCACATCAATTTTTGTTTTTTTTTTTTGTATTTTAATTTATAGTTGGTAGTTTTGTCAGTTTACAGAAATTTTTTGGATCAATTTAAATATGGAATGAAAGAAAATAAAATATGCAAATAATTTATTTTTTGCTTTGCTGAAGTGGAGAAATAGTAAAATTATTTAAATAAAATTAAAAATTATCCATCGAGTGTAACTAAAAATAAATCTAAAAATACTTATGACGTACTCTAAATAAATATGAAAGCCTTACAGTTTTAGCATGAATTATTGATTTTGAATGCTATCAATTTACCCATTAGTGTGCAATAGCTGTAATCTTTAGAACCGTGCTGCGAAAAAACATTACCAGAAAGAAAGCAAAACTTGGGATGTTGCCTATATAACTGATGAAGTCTGAGGTCTGGCAACACAGTCAAGGTTTCTCCGGACATTAATGCCCGAGACTAGTATCTTTTTGACTTTATCTTCTTTAAAAAAATGTAAGGCGCGATAACCTCCGTAGAGATTTGAGGCCTAGCTTCTCTTCCTATTTGCGTCGTGACCCTTAATTTTTATTTCCCAAGTTTTCGACATTGCTTTGCCCGGGATCTTCAGTGTGATAGGTGGAGCATGTTACCACCACGCAGCGGTGGCCGCCAGTAATCTAAAATAAATTAATCTCGCACACCAACCTCTGTTACTACAAATGAAAGTAAGACCATCTTCTCGTCTAGCTTAAAGAAATTGAAAACGAACTAATTGGTCCATTTTTAAAAGGAAACCATTAAATTCTGTATGTTTTTAGGCTTCCACAGTACGTACCCAAAACCTTCGTGGAATCTCTTTACAGCTACAAGAAGAGAAGGAGGCCCACACTTTTGATGTTGCACCACATCACCACTAACAACTGTAAAAGACAGTCGCGAGTGAAATGTGAGCTCTAAAGCCAAACATAACATGCTGGCTAAATATCACAGTAGAAAGATCATTCTTACTCACGGTTTGGCGGCCGGCTTGCGAATGAAACAGCTTAGTTTGCAGGATGAACCACAAGGGCTTTGGTACTATGCACATCCTTCTCCCGCTAGATCAGGTCTTTCTCTGGAGACCATTCGCGTAAACTTATGTCAACTATATTATGAGACCGCGATCCTCTCTCTAGTAAATAAATTCTCCACTAGAACGCCGTTGAGGCTCAAACGGATTTACATCTACATACTTTAGTCCTACAAACTGTCTACAAACTTAATAGCAATGTGGGCTGTGGTATCTACACAAACGGTTTTTCACTTCTGACTAAGTGAAATTTGTACTGAATTGAGACCACCCATCCTGCGGAGGGATGAATTTGACGCTTAGTTCAAAGAGTTCTTCTCATTTCAAAGAAATTATCGTTGAATAAGTTTTTAGTCCGAATTCTCGTCGCAGGTCAAGATTTGAAATGAAAAGCGAATGTTTATTTTCACAATGTCAAAATCGTTAACATTGTAACCATTTAAAATTTACAGTTGTAACCATTTCATATGGACAAAATTTCAGTTGACATTAAGCCCATTTAAAGTGGTCAAAAAGTCTCGAATTTGTGTTGTCGTCGTTTTAATTGCTTTGGGATATCCAGTGTATGTGTTTTGCAACTCGATTACAAAAGATTGCAACGCACCTTTACCTTGGGCGACAATTTTTTTCTTTTTCGTTTAAATGTTTTCGTTTTTCAATTTTGTACCCTCCATGATAAATTAATTTGTTTTTAGAACTTAATTAACAATAAAAGTTTTTATAGATAATTAACAAACTTAGCCCAAAGTCTATTAAGCGCTAAAACGCAAAAAGAAACACATTTAAATAAAATTTTAAATATTTTTTGAATATTTCACTTTACTCTATATAAAAATGCATTTAAACATAATTTAAAATTAGTTTTTTACTACTTATGATATAAAAAAATGTTATCAATAAACTATTTCGTGTGTTAGTATATAAGAAAATATTTACATAATTTTAAGCTTTTTTCTAATTTAGTAAGTAATAAGAGTAACATCCGCAAAATTCTTAAAAGAAATTACGTATTTATGTAATATATTTATGATAAGCTCTAGAAAAAGTAACAAGAAATCGTTGTCATAGAAGTACTACTTAGAACTTTCAAACAAGGCAATATTGTTTAAGGAAAAAACGTCATTCCAAATCGAAGCAGTGATAAGTAAAAGTTCTGATGTGAGAAATGCAGCATTTCTATGTCTACTAAAATTTATTAAAAAAGGAAGAAAAATAAAGAAAAAAATGTATAGTCATTTATGAAGTAGTGACGGAGGTGTTATGTCGCTCCCTTAAATGTTTGCTGTTTTTTGTTTCAGGTCAAATCAAAGTTGTTTCCAAAAATATGAAACTTTTTTCAAAGCAAGTGAAACTTTTTTCAAATCAAATGAAACTTGTTTCAAAGCAAGTGAAACTTTTTTCAAAGCAATTGACACATTTTGCAAATAAAACAAAAAAAAATCAAATCAAATGAAACTTTTTTTACCAAATGAAACTTTTTTTGTCAAATGAAACTTTTTTTAAATCAAATGACATTTTTCCTTCGAAGCAAATGAAAAAAGTTTAATTTAAAATGAAAAGTTTCATTTGAAGTGAAAAAAGTTTTATTCGAGGGGAAAAAGTTTCACTTTAAAACAAAAAGGTTTTATTTGAAATGAGAAAAGTTCAATTTAAAATGAAAAAAGTTAAATTTTTAAGGAAAAATGTTTCATTTGAGATAAAAAAAAAGTTTTATTTGAAATGAGCGGTTTAATTTGAAATGAAAAAAATTGCAATTGAAATCAAAAATGTGTCATTTGAATTGCAAAAATTTTATTTGAATTGAAAAAAGTTTTTTTTTGAATTGAAAAAAGTTTCATTTTAGATAAAAACGGGCTCAATTTGAAATGGAAAAGTTTCATTTGAATTGAAAAAAGTTTTATTTGAAATGAAAAAAATTTCAATTGAAATCAATTAAGTTTCATTTGAATTGCAAAAGTTTTATTGGAATTGAAAAAAGTTTTTTTTTTGAATTGAAAAAAGTTTCATTTCAGATAAAAAAGGGCTTAACTTGAAATGGAAAGTTTAATTTGAATTGAAAAAAGTTTAATTTAATTGGAAAAAGTTTAATTTGAATAGAAAAAAGTTTAATTTAAATGAAAAAAAGGTTTCGATTGAAATGAAAATGAGTTTCATTACAAATGAAAAAAAGGTCAATTAAAATCCAGAAAGTTTCATTTGAAATGAAAAAAAGTTTCAATTAAAATAAAAAAAGTCTCATTTGAATTGAAAAAGATTCCATTTGACCTGAAAATGCTATAACACCTTCAATCACATATATTTTCAACTGCAAGAGCGGTTTTTCCCAACGTACTGTTATTACGCCTTTAGAGGTCATTTATTTATGGTCAAATAATATTCAAAACGGCGCTCATATAATGCAGAACAGAATTCGGTTAGAAAATAGGCTGAAAAACAAAAAAACTAGTAATTACAAAAAAAAAAAAAAAAAAAAAAAAAAAACTAAGGCGCAATTCGCTTTAAAAATCATTGACAGTAAATTGAAAACAAAAATTGATTTATGATTTTTAATAATCGGGGATTGCCCATATTGCTTTTTTTTTTTTTTTTTTTTTTTTTTTTTTTTTTTTATTTAATACAACCAACAACCGAGTAACAGAGATTGCGATATTCAGCGACGATCTGGGAAACTACGAAATAAAATAATAGCTGAGTAATGAGTTCTAATGGACTTCGAAAGAAAATGTAATGGTGTAATGGAACAATGGAGACAAGTTTTTGGTTATGTGTAATGGAAAGAATTTAAGTGTACAAAGTTGCCGGAGTACCTAAAGTGTTGTGCAATAAAATACTAAAAAGAGCGCACGAATTACGAATCCATGTTAAAAGCAGTAAATTTTAAATGGTTTGTGACTGTGCTGGACAAGCAGTTACAGTAGTGGGGCTATGCTGAACCCCCATTCGTTAGTCCTCGCCTTTGCACTATGTGTCACTATGGGCAACGTCACCAATCTAGTAGTAAGATGCAGTGACAATCCCTGTGAAGCCTAGGATGGCGGCAGAAAGTGAGGGGCTTCGGAAAGCCAATCCGGCATACCAAGTTTAAAGGATCACCGAGGTTTGCATAGCATTTGCGTTGTGAGTTTCAATTGTAAGCGGGCGTCTGTCTTATGTAAAACCACTTCCAATGAAAAATCTAGCAGTAAAGGATCCGGTAAGAATTCTTATGTGAAGACCATCAAGGAGTGTGTTAGCACATTGAAAAGAATGTACCGATGTCCGTTGCTTGCTGTACTCGCGAACGTAAAAGCTGACATAATCGCCATATAGAAAACGTAATGATCGCTCCAAGGAAAGATCTGGCGACATTATCCACAGGGGCCAGAAAGCAGAAAGCGGGTTTTCAACATACTATTTTGCTGCCCCTACTCATCAACAGATGATGCGACCGACGTGAAAAGAACTGTTGTAACGCCAAGAGCCCGTATTTGGCACTACCAGTAACCACGATGTAACATTACCTAGTGTTAAAGATGAAACCCAACGAATGAAATCGTTATGGACATCTACGTGATCGAAATACCACCTAGAACTATTACCTTGTTGCCAACAAGATACGCGCAGAGATACGTGGACAGTTTGCCATCGAGAAACTGATCACGCTGATGAGTACTCCAATTCTTTTTACCAAATCGTGTGTGCACCCAATTGAATCAGTGGAAAAAATATTGTTACGAATATTAGCAAAACTAAGGGGTGCTGCTATCTCTAAGCCGATGCTAAACAGTGATATCATGCACATCCATAGATCAATCATTATGTATCTACATAAACGAAACAATAATTGCGTCTACACATATGTACCATGTACGTATACGAGCAGCGGAGAATCAATGCACAAACACATGCTTATATCTGAGATACTCCTAAAAGTATGCAATGAGAGAGGCTATAAAATCGTGCAATTGCAGTTACAGCTGAGAAGTTTGAGAGCTGATGGCGTCTAGTAGATTCTGGAAATGGAAGCGCCTAGAAGATGCGAATGTTGAAATCAGAGAGTATAAAAGGCAGCAAATGTAGAGGCGCTGGAATTCAGTTTGATTTGGGCTATCAAGCAGTTTCGATTAAGACGCTATCTAGCCAGCCATAGCAGTATTATTTTGAAAGTCAGTTTTCATTTGAGCTATCAATCAGTTTGGTGATTAAGCCAGCTAGTTGCAAAGTATAAGTGTTATTGTGAAGTACTTTAATAAAGGCCATTTTTCCATTATTCAATATTGGAGTTATTTATTCAACAGTTTAGTGATTCGAACTTAGCAGAAGGGCAAATAAGAGGATTTGCTAGTAAATTCGTTAAAATATAATTTGATAATCAAAGAAAAGCAAAGCGCTCACGCAATCTTTTGATTCAAGCGTTTTGGTGGGTGTTCAGAATCCAAACTGAGATTACTACATTCCTTCAACATATCCCCTTTGATACATTATCCACCAAAGGATCTAGTGCCACCACCACCATAATCAACCATCACCACTACGTCATCGCTATCACCGCAGCAGCCGTGTCCATCAGCTACATCCAGCAGCAGAAAAAGGAAGGTAAATTTTATCCTGCAAACCCCCGGCCATCACATACCGCTACTGCGAACGCCACTGCCTGGTAAACCAACTAGTGCGATGAAGAAGTCGCACGCTCACACCTATGTTTAAGGGTGTTCTGTGTGGCTAAAATTGTGATCTCTACACCCCATGCATTTTTTTTATGGCAAACGGTGTCCGGTGAAATAGAAGTATGGAACCTACCCCCTATTTTGGAACAGTCCGGGCTACTTTATTAGCAGTTGACCCGTGTTGTATATTATTACACTACTTTAAAATTAGTAGATACTTGAAAACTAGAAAGGAGTTGGGAGGGAAAAGTGAAGGAAGGCTTCATCTCTCTTGGTGTTCCCAATTGAAGCCAGTTATTACAAAGTAGGGATGACTATCTTTGCTAGTTAAGCAACGGCCAAAATCTACGAGGCGTCTAAGTGCCCAATATTGAATATAGCTAAAAATGAGATGTATACGCTTTAATGAATTTTGATTGCATTCACCCCGAACTTAAAAGCTCCAGTCATTCATATTTTTTCTAGTAGGGATTTTCCTGAGGGAAACCATCTCCATCTAATAGCGCTCACGTTAGCTTCTATAGCTTCTTTGCTCTCAAATAACATCTGCGATATTCGAATTCATATATTACTTATTAGGTTTTTCGATATCAGATTTTCCTTGCACTACTATGGACTACTGTAACCACTTTTTAGGACCTCGTGTATTGAACTTGCGATTAATCTGCTACTCATTGCGATGTGGTCAATTTTGTTTCGAATTTTTTACTTCAGATGATCATATTTCGAACTAAGTCTATCAACCTCCTCCGTTAAGAGAAGTTACATATTGGAACCCTATTTTATTGCATGTCATTTGAATTTAGATAGGGCTACATAGCATGATTTTGTCTAAGTTAAAAGCAGAACTCCATTCATTGCCTCTTGGGCTTTGTAGTAGACTTTGACATCGCTTGTCCAATATTTCATATGATAATAATAACAATTTGACGCAATAAAGATACCTCTGGGAAACAAGGTATTTTTTATTCAAGCATTTCTTGATTAATGAATAACATTTTATCGTTATTCAAAATATTCCGATTGATGAAAGAGCTGAGTTATTATTCCAAAATTTACTACAAATTTTCAATAACATTTAAGGCAAGAGATTGTGGAAGTGAATTCATGAGGTGTGGACAGTTTAGGGTCTTTGTCTTGGTAATTGCGAAATCGATCATCTGCGCCTAAATTAGGGGCACTTTGCAACAAATTGTCTTTTGGTAGGGTTGAATACAAATTTTTGCCCACTGTGCCATCAAATAAAGTTATTATGCCAACTCCAGAACTCCCAAAACCATCCCGAAATGACCCCCAAATGACCCCGGGAGGACACCAAGGGAGTTTCCAAACCCTTCCGAAATGACCCCTATAAGTCCCCGAAATGACCTCCAAAAGGCCCCAGGAGGGTCCCGAACGAGCCCCTGGAATAACCCTCAAAATACCCGGGGAGGACCCCGAGGGAGTCAACGAAATTACCCAAAAATTTACCAAAAATTTACGCCAAAATACCTCCGGAGGATTCCCAGGGTGTCGCAGAAATTATCCCCAAATGACCCCCAAAAACTCCCAAAAATGATCTCAATATTACCCTAAGAAGCCTAAGTACTACACGTGAACTGTTTAGGCATGTGGGTATATTTTCAGGGCACCTCGACGGCTTATTTTTTTATTTTTAAATCACTGAATAAAAACTTTAATTTTATTGTTATTCCATATTTTTATACTCAGTTGAGCAGAGCTCACAGAGTATATTAAGTTTGATTGGATAACGGTTGGTTGTACATATATAAAGGAATCGAGATAGATATAGACTTCCATATATCAAAATAATCAGGATCGAAAAAAAATTTGATTGAGCCATGTCCGTCCGTCCGTCCGTCCGTCCGTTAACACGATAACTTGAGTAAATATTGAGGTATCTTGATGAAATTTGGTATGTAGATTCCTGGGCACTCATCTCAGATCGCTATTTAAAATGAACGATATCGGACTATAACCACGCCCATTTTTTCGATATCGAAAATTTCGAAAAACCGAAAAAATGCGATAATTCATTGCCAAAGGCGGATAAAGCGATGAAACTTGGTAGGTGGGTTGATGTTATGACGTAGAATAGAAAATAAGTAAGATTTTGGACAATGGGCGTGGCACCGCCCACTTTTACCAGAAGGTAATTTAAAAGTTTTGCAAGCTGTAATTTGGCAGTCGTTGAAGATATCATGATGAAATTTGGCAGGAACGTTACTACTATTACTATATATGTGCTAAATAAAAATTAGCAAAATTGGATGAAGAGCACGCCCACTTTTTAAAAAAATTTTTTTTTAAATTCAAATTTTAACAAAAAATGTATTATCTTTACTGTATATAAGTATATTAAGTCAGAATTCAACTCCAGTAATGATATGATGCAACAAAATACAAAAATAAAAGAAAATTTTAAAATGGGCGTGGCTCCGCCCATTTTCATTTAGTTTGTCTAGAGTACTTTTAATGCCATAAGTCGAACAAAAATTTACCAATCCATCTTAAATTTGGTAGAGGCATAGACTCTATGACGGTAACTGTTTTCTGTGAAAATGGGCGAAATCGGTGGAAGACACGCCCAGTTTTTATACACAGTCCACCGTCTGGCCTTCCTCTCGGCCGTTAACACAATAACTTGAGCAAAAACCGATATATCTTTACTAAACTTAGTCCACGCACTTATCTGAACTCACTTTATATTGGTGTAAAAAATGGCCGAAATCCGACCATAACCACGCCCACTTTATCGATATCGAAAATTACGAAAAATGAAATAAATGCCATAATTCTATACCAAATACGAAAAAAAGGATGAAACATGGTAATTGGTTTGGTTTATTGACGCAAAATATAACTTTGGAAAAAACTTTGTAAAATGGGTGTGACACCTACCATATTAAGTAGAAGAAAATGAAAAAGTTCTACAAGGCGAAATCAACAGCGTTTGGAATCTTGGCAGGAATACTGTTAGTGGTATTGCATATATAAATAAATTAGCAGTACCCGACAGATGATTTTCTGGATCACCTCGTCCACATTTTGGTCGATATCGCGAAAACGCCTTCACATATACATCTAAGGGCTACTCGCTTTTAAAACCCTCATTAATACCTTTAGTTTGATATCCATATCGTACAAACACATTCTAGAGTCACCCCTGGTCCACCCTAATGGCGATATCTCGAAAAGGCGTCCACCTATAGACCTAATGCCCTCTCCCTCCTAAAATGCTCAGTAACACCTTTCGTTTGATACCCATATCGTACAAACATTCTAGAGTCACCCCTGGCCCACCCTAATGGCGATATATCGAAAAGTTGTCCACCTATAGACCTAATGCCCACTCCCTCTTAAAATGCTCAGTAACACCTTTCGTTTGATACCCATATCGTACAAAGATTCTAGAGTCACCCTTGGTCCACCTTTATGGCGATATCTCGAAAAGGCGTCCACCTATAGAACTAAGGATTACTCCCTTTTAAAATACTCATTACCACCTTTCAATTGATACCCATATCGTACAAACACATTCTAGAGTCACCCTGGCCCACCCTAATAGCGATATCTCGAAAAGGCGTCCACTTATAGACCTAATGCCCACTCCCTCTTAAAATGCTCAGTAACACCCTTCGTTTGATACCCATATCGTACAAACATTCTAGAGTCCCCCTGGCCCACCCTAATGGCGATATCTCGAAAAGGCGTCCACCTATAGACCTAATGCCCACTCCCTCTTAAAGTGCTCAGTAACACCTTTCGTTTGATACCCATATCGTACAAACACATTATAGAGTCACCCCTGGCCCACCCTAATGGCGATATCTCGAAAAGGCGTCTACCTATAGACCTAATGCCCACTCCCTCTTAAAATGCTCAGTAACACCTTTCGTTTGATACCCATATCGTACAAAGATTCTAGAGTCACCCTTGGTCCACCTTTATGGCGATATCTCGAAAAGGCGTCCACCTATAGAACTAATGCCCACTCCCTTTTAAAATACTCATTACCACCTTTCATTTGATACCCATATCGTACAAACACATTCTAGAGTCACCCTGGCCCACCCTAATGGCGATATCTCGAAAAGGCTTCCACTTATAGACCTAATGCCCACTCCCTCTTAAAATGCTCAGTAACACCCTTCGTTTGATACCCATATCGTACAAACATTCTAGAGTCACCCTTGGTCCACCTTTATGGCGATATCTCGAAAAGGCTTCTTTCCACCTATAAAACTAAGGATCACTCCCTTTGAAAATACTCATTAACACCTTTCATTTGATACCCATATCATACAAACACATTCTAGAGTCACCCATGGCCCACCCTAATGGCGATATTTCGAAAAGGCGTCCACCTATAGACCTAATGCCAACTCCCTTTTAAAATGCTCAGTAACTCCTTTCATTTGACTCCCATATCGTACAAACACATTCTAGAGTCGCCCCTGGTTCGCCTTTATGGCGATATCTCGAAACGGTGTCCACCTATGGAACTAAGGATCACTCCCTTTGAAAATACTCATTAACACCTTTCATTTGATACCCATATCGTACAAACACATTCTGGAGTCACCCCTGGCCCACCTTAATGGCGATATCTCGAAAAGGCGTCCACCGATAGACCTAAGGCCCGCTGCCTCTTAAAATGCTCAGTAACACCTTTCATTTGATACCCATATCGTACAAACAAATTCTTGAGTCAGCCCTGGTCCACCTTTATGGCGACATCCCTAAATGGCGTCCATCCATAGATCTATGGCCTACTCTCTCTTAAAATACTCTTTAATACCTTCCATTTGATACACATGTCATACAACCACATTCCAGGGTTACCCTAGGTTCATTTTCCTACATGGTGATTTTCCTTATTTTGTCTCCATAGCTCTCAACTGAGTATGTAATGTTCGGTCACACCCGAACTTAGCCTTCCTTACTTGTTTAAACAATGATTAATAACTCAACCCTTTACTTAAAATTTACAAAAATAAGAATGAGCGGTTATGATCAATCAGAATATATTGAATAACGATAAAATGATTTTCATTATTCAAGAAATGCTTGAATAAAAAATAGCTTGTTATTCATCAATCAGAAAATTTTAAATGAAGAATAATTTTTTATTTTGATTTGTTTTATTTCAAAATGACTCAACCCTGATTAAAAGTCTACTACACCCGTAATGCCCGGAGGGCTTATTGTGGAGTTGTGGCTTAAATATTTGGATATGAAATAAATATAAATAAATTGATTGAAAGTTTAAGATACCAAGGGAGTAGGGTCTAGCGTTGGTTTTGGTATTGGTGAATTTTATTTGTAATGATGATGACGTACGATTATCTACTGTATGTTAATTACTACGAACGATTATTACAATCTGAGTGACGTTTGAGCTTAAGCGATTGCTTAGGGGAAGTAGGGCGGAGATGGAAAGATAAATAATAGCTTTACTTGCGCACGAGGTGATGTGTGATGTAAGTTGGACTATGAAGCCGCAAAAGGTTGGGTGCACTCTATATAGAAAACGCACATTCATACATACACATAAGCACTCATTTCCGCTTCAATCTCACTGCTTGACATGCACGCAAATATTTGACCTTGAGCAGCAGTTTGGTTGTAATATTGGTAGAAGAACAAGTGTTTCTTTTTTTGTTGTTGTTTGTAGTTTTAGAGTGTTTTGTATTCTTGTATTCTAAACTTTAAATAACAAAGCACTTTTGTTTGTACATCGCAATTTTTTCTGCTTCTTATCAGCAGGTGTAAAAACTACAAAACCTATTTATTTTGTGGTTTTTTTTTTTTTTTTTTTGTTGCTTGAAATTTAGGATTTGGACTTGTATTTCGCTTTTGCTTCTTTTGAATAGTGTATGTGTAGGTGTGTTTGTTTGTGGTTTTCATAACAGTACTATTTGGTTTTGTGTGCTTGTGTATGTGTGTACCTTGACTCGTTCCAAATCGACGGCATTCATCATGGTGCCCTGAAAAAACGCCACTGTCGTGTAGTGACGCTTCAGCAGACCTTCTAACTCCAGATCAGGCTCCTTGCTATTTATTGGTATATACATATGTATATAGATTTTCGTTTGGCATTTATTTATACTATATACATATATACTTAAGTAAAAATAATTAAACCAAAGATATTTTTTAATTTCTTCTACATACATACTCGTAATAAATGACTTAGAAGAAATTATGTTATGTCTTAATTAGCTGGATAAAAATATTTTGAATCAAATAATTAAAATTGTTTTAGCTTAAATTTATATGGTAAAATTATTTAAAATATTTCATCTTGTGTAAAAAAACTCGCTGCAAATATTTCTATATATTGTAACGAATTTAGGGAAACTCCACTTATTTTACACCTTCTGCAAACGTTCGAATCGGTAAATTGTTGAATAAATAACTCCATTATTTAGTATTGCAAACTGGTCTTTATTTAGATTAATTCAAGAGTAGTACTTCAGAATTATACTTCACAACCAATAGCGTGTTTAAATCAAAACCGATTCCAGACTACTCAGCTTTCGCTGCTTTTATACTCTCTGTTTCCTCGTACACCCATTTCTCCTAAGGTCTAGTAACTTCGCGAATTTCATGCTTGGTTGCCAGCCATATATATACATGTATATTTGTAGTTTATAGTCTCTCGCATAGCCATATGCGTATGTATATGTGAGTACTACTTCGGCTGATGGTGAGTATCTCTTTGCTGCCTTGTATGTACATGTGTAAATTATAATTGATTTGTTTAGCTACATAGAGTGGCAGCTTGCCTCATTGTTGGTGTGCCTTTATTTAATAACCGCTTAGTGATGTGAGTATCATTTAGTGATACTAATATTCGTCACAATATGAATACGCCACGCGCAAATTTTTCTACTCCTTTTTCGAACCCATCGTTCGGCCGATTTGGATGCAATATGCACCAATTTGTAGGAAATAGAGCTCACCAGTGCATAGAGGGTAATTTTGGTACATAGGAGGCGTGGCATCTGATATATACATATACGAACATATACAATTTCAAATATATTTGAGGGTAGCAATGCCAGGGCAATGACCCTGCTATAGCGCAAGTCGCTCATTCGATACGACTTGTCTGGAGAAATGATCGCCAGAGATAACGCCTTTGTTTCGAATTCTTATCAGTCTGCGGGAAGAACAGTTCTCCCAATGTGTAACAAAATTTAGATACGAAAGTAACACAGCATTTAGAAACTCTTTCAATACGAATAGAAATAATTAAAGCGATAAGACGAAAAGTGTAGAGGAAGATAGTATCTTTGTATCGCGAAAGTAACTTATTCGATAGGATATTTTGGGAAGTTGTGTTTAGCAAAGAAGATTCATAATGATGTGCGAAAAACTTTTGACAAAAGTTGGCAGGTGGCTGTTCCTGAATTTCTGTGAATTTTTTTTTCAAATGAATTTAGTTCGCCTTAGTAACTACAAAACGTATTGAATTAAATACTTCTTGGTGATGGACGACTAAATTATCAGAAAACTGCTGACAGGTGATACTTGGCAAGCAGATGCCCAACATCGGTATTATATCAGTGGGTGAATTGGAAAAGCGTGTGTTGCAGCTCCTATACAATTTTTCATTTGCATACTGCATAGCTCGTGTACAGATTGATTCATATTGCTGAAACATGGCAAAGCATATACAAGTTTTAACAAAAATTGGGCTCCTTATGATGAATTCAGACTGAATTCGAAATATCGAGTGATAATAGATTAAAACAAAAACACATTTGTTTTATTTAAAACCGGCCTTGAGCTCATTAAAATTAAAAAAAAAAAAAAAAAAATTAAAAAAAATTGGGTTAAATTTGAAAAAGGTGTTTGGCACGTCCCATACAAACTCAAATTTCCATATACATACATCCGTAACCACTGAATCTACATCACTGATCTTCGCTGAAAATTGTGAATATGGGAAGTCTTGCAGAAGTATACATTATTAAGTAATACAAAAGATATTCAACTAGATTTAGGTGTATTCCATTCGCACCTTTAAGCATATTTTAGGGCCGTTTTCTCGACTGTCTGTTTATGTGGGAACTATGCAACTGGCGAGTGAACTGAATAAAGACAAGAAATTATAAAATTATTTGGCTCAGAAATTGAACCAGATTTCTATTTGGATTTATATGGCTCAATTCGTTATTGTTGCATTTACATGCCAAATTATTCATCTGGCTCATGATCTTTGTGAGAAAATGATGGCTAATCGTGCTTTTGATTTTGGTCAACTGTTTTGCTTAAGCGATTTCATCTCAAACCGCTTAGCCAACTGAACTAGCTTACTTTGTGTTGTTGCTGCTTTCTATTCAATTCGCTTATCTAGGTGTAAGGTAAATAAGAGAGCTGTGGGATATGGTAAAATCTTTTGGCTGGCATCACTGAGCCGTTTTTCAAATAATCACCAATATCTGCAATTCACTCATAAATCAAAGCATAAGTCGTTTCGAGATGCGACATTCAGGATCTAACGAAAGATTTGGCCATCCTCCCATATAAGACCAATTCCCTGTGTTCGTAAATATTCGTGTATTTGCAACAAGTTTTAATAGCTCAACACTTACTTTTATAAAAAATATGAAAAGGAGATAACTTTAAATAAAATATAAAATATTTGTCACCTTTATTGATAAATGCATATATAAGTAATAATAATTAAGGTTACTATGTATCTTTACACATACATATATATACATAGGTTTAAATTTATATACAATAATTAAAAACGATAATATATAACACAAAATACTTAGGCTGTAACTATTCGTATGGAAGTTTGTGTACTCTAATATGGATTTTTTGTTTTTATTCTTCTTGTTTCGTATTTTGCTTATTTCCGTCACAATGATTATCAGTTTATCTTTCTAGAGCATTTTCTTGTATAAGAGAGTAGAAAGATAACTAGATAAGCAGATAACTTGATAAGCATGCATACGTGAGTAGTCCAAGTGTTCTTATTTCCGACAGTAAAAATATTTTTCCAGACGAATAGCCACTTTAACAAAAATATTTAATCGCGTATTAAAAAAAACTTGGAAAATTCATATACTTACCGATGTAAAAATACGACCTCCACATCCACATCCTCACGATCCTCGTGTAGAAAATCCTTTAAGAAATGCGACACCGACTCATACGTTATATGCCCGCAAACGACAATGTGTCTATGCATTTTTAATAGACAAACAATCGAAGCCAATTTTGACGATATTAAAAGTAGCAGAAAGTATAATTGCGGCAGGACGTCGATGGGCCAACAACATGTCATCAGCCAGACAGCCACAATTAGGATGTCGTATATGTTACGCGTACATGTATGTGTGTCGTAGAATTTTGCATATATTATGCAATGTAATTTAAATGAATAGAATAAAAGAAATATCGATTAGAAAAATTTTGATAATGGCAGGTGGTCAGAGAGAAAAAAATAACATTCGATGCATATAATATATATAAATAAGTACTGGTGTTATTGGTATATGTAAATATGTATTAAGTTGTTATAAATACTATAAGTAATATGTAGTATAGTTGTATGATATTAGTGAACCTAATGTTTTTTAAATAAGTGAAGGTATATACGAATATTTAAATACTTAAATATATAGCATTATTACTAGTGTCCGTATACTTAAATACATTGGTGTTTGTATGTAAAGAAATAATTATATATTATAACAAAAATAAATATACTATCTAGCAACATTTTACTAGGAGGCAGAATAATTCTCACTCTGACTAAAAAAATACACACTAAAACAAACTTTTTGTTAAGCGCATTTTACCCTATAATTTAACTAGTGAATAGGGCGGGCGGAAGGTTTAATGAGAACATTTAATGAGGCCATATTAATCTTTCCCGAGATGTTCAGAATAGTACTTTAATGGTGTTTTTTACCGGAATGTACCGGATCTATATATGGCAAAGGATCGTCAAAATCGATAACAAGCCCGAAAACCTTAGGGGAGTGTCTTTATCGTTAACACCACAGCAACAAAATTTAATAAAACAAAATATTTTGTAAAATTGGATCTCTTTTATAGAGATTCACTCTGGCCAATAAATGTTAGTTTGGATTAGGTTGTCAATTGTAAAATGCAAATGAAAATCATGCTCTACAAGTCATTTAGCGTACCCGTCCATGCAGAAGCATGGCCCATCACAACATCAGATGAGCCGGCTCTGGGATCGGTTGAGAGAAAATTCTTCGAAATATTTACGAACACTACGCATTAGCGCTGGCTATTACGATGAGCTGTATGAGCCTTACGCAGAAATCAACATAGTCCAGCAAATAAAAAACAGCCATGACCACACACCATGTTTAGCGAATAAAAGAAAAAATGCTATGGCTGACAAATTATTTGTATGGAAACCCGCCCATGGAAACAGAGGAAGAGGGCAGCTCCCATTCCGGTGGAAGGAGGATGTGGAAAACGATTTAAATTCTCTTGATGTTCCCGATTGCCGCCAGTTAACCCAACGATAAAGCAACTGGCGCGCCTTGTTGGATAGAGATAACCGGGTTTACTCTTTCTAATCTATCGATTACTTCTTTTATGCCTCATTTGTATGAAGCAGTTGTCTTACACTTAAACATTTTACATTAAATTTAACTTTTTATCGGTATATCTCATTATCTATATTGTTTTAAAAAAATCGCTTATTATTGATATTGATAACATTGATCAAGTTCTGTTGAGCGCGCCTAAAGATATTCTTCGAAATTCGGGTTTAAAAAATGTCGACCACTAAGTACAATATCACCGTTTCGAAAATAACCTATTTTAGGAAACTTTTTAATAGCGCCCTATTTCAGAATTTGTTCCCGTCTCAGAATTTGGCTGGTTAGAAGAAAGCACCATATCTGAGGTTAAGTTCAATAGTGTGGGATGATATTCAGCCAACGTGTTTATAAAATGAATAGCAACAACATGACAAAAGTGAGAAGCAAATTGTAAAATGGTCAGCGGGGTATTCAAATCCTGCCTTAACGCAGGATGAATGCAGGTGTAAACGAGTTCAAAGCTTGGCACCCGCAATGCTAGCTGATGAAAGAGTGAAATTAAGAAATATGTCCTAGCACCATTGCCGTTGTAATTCGTTAAACTTTTGAATTTAAGCTTTTTACATATTTTCCTGAAATTTGCATTTTTACATATAAGTTTTATACTTTCGTAGTTCTTTTGTTATTAAATTATTTTTCTTTAGGAGTTTAAATCATTCTACCTCCAAAACGATCGTTGCATCGTGTAATCACTCATACATAGGCAATTAAGTATATTGAAATATGTATGTAAGTGGATGCAATTATAAAAAAAATACATACTTAGCTTAATTATTACACAAATACTTTTACAGATATATATGTAAATGCATGTATTTATGAAGTACGGGTGTCTGTTTTAATGGGATCTTAATTTAGGTGTATGTTAGAGAATTACGAATTGGCGGATACCGTGTTATTGTTGTATATTGTATGTATTTGTTTGGTGTAACTTTTTTTTTATTGGAATGTAGCATTTATTTAAGTAGTATGCGTGTATGTACATGTGTTGTGTTAAGAACGTATTTTGCGCATTTTCAGTATCGATGTGATTCTTCCAGTAGATAATTTTTTTTTTTGGAAAGTCCATTTGATTTAAAAACTTTTTTTTTATTGTTGAATTATTTATACAATTGTGTTAGTGTGTTGGTCATATGTTTTATATTTTTATGTGTAACTGTTTATGTATATACAAATTACATTTAAAGTTTTTTTTTATAATATTAAATGAAAATATATTGAAATATAAAAATATAAGAAAGTAATACAAATATTTGAATATTAAATATTCATAAATTAAATATAGATAAATCATAATAAGAAATAGATTTGGGTTTAAAAAAATAATATAGCCTAAATAAGAAAATACTTATTTAAAAAAAATAAAATTTAAAAAAGTTAACATTAAAAATATTTAGTCTGCTACCCCAAAAGTTTATTTAGGAAAGGTAAAAGCATTCAAGTTGCACTTTTCTACCGACAAAATTACAAAAAAAAAGGTGGAGGGTAAACACTTTTAAACATGCAAATGGTGAATAATCCAACAAGATCAAAAACGTAGATTGTATTATGCATAAACATGAATTTTTTACTTGATTTTTTATTTTTGAACTCTTAACTATATCGAATCTGTATCAACTTCATCAACACACAGCGAGTCAAACTTCAAATCTCAATTTTTATTTGCCTGGAATACTGTGGCACCGCAGATGAACATAAGTTCTTGATGGAGTGAGATTGAGAAGGTCTATAAGCTTAAAGTATGCAAATGCAATCCGACGATCGGCAATCTATCTAGTGCTCCATTGTATTGTATTCTTATTCGGCAAAAAATTGTCAAATCAACAGCACTACGCAATAACTTAGGGTAGCGTTTCTGTCATAACAAAAACAAAGCAAATATTGTGGTTGAATCGGTTTAATAAAGTTAAACGGTTACATTTTTGGATGTAAGTGCTTGGCCAGGATGCAAGTGGAAAGTTATTATTTGGTAAAGCCAACTCAAAGCCAAGATATCTCAACGCTGAAATATTTCTTCAGCGCACGGCAAAACATGACGAAGAACCATAATAGTGTAGGCATGATTCGCGAAAAGCATTTAATTTGTAATGAAGCTATGAGAAATGCTCGACAACACATCAGGACTTTAGGTGAAACCGTATTTGATATTTATGGCGTTATCTTTTCTGGGAAAATTGTTACATTCATGTTGCATTTTCAATTTCTATCTCTCAAACTACATTACTCAGGGCTTTGCAAAATGACAGAGCTTGTAGATAATGGTACACCTTTTCTCATTCAAAGAAAACTAAGGAACTAACAAACTTACGAGAGAGAAAAGAAAACCCGACAGTGTGATACTATTTACAGAAAAGAAAACGCCTTGGAGTTTAACATATAACTATGAATGCGTCAGCAGGATAACGCACCCAAATTAAGGAGCAAATTAGGAAACGAGCAAAATGCTGAAACTGACAAATAGAAAATTGATGTGAGGTTATTAAAGCCAGTATTGCAATTAGGACACATTCCTGACAATGATTGTCAGCAACCAATGATTTAGACTTTAGAAATTGAATTAATGTGTCAATTGGAAGCCGTCAAGTTCGCCCTTCCTGCCAAAAAGGAAGAAAAAAAATTCGAATACACAGGTTTCTAAAATTCTTTCAGTTATATGATTTTGATAGTACTGGCTCTATTTCATTGAACATTATTGTATATAGATACAAACTTCTTAAGTTTGTCAAGGTTCACTACGAATTTTCCACTTATTTCTGCAAAACCAAATTGAACCATTGACATGAAATGACGACATCCACTTACATAGTCGAATGATTTCGCAGTCTCCCCCTCCCCGTCATTCTTTCACACAAGAATGTTATATATGTATATATATATATTATGTTTTATATGCACTACGATAACTTATTGGTAACACGCCATCCGGTTTCTGTTTCGCCCTCGGTTTTGACATCCTAAACTTTCCTTCCTTCTCCCGTCATTTTCTTTTTTTCCTTTTCTTTCCTTGGGTTCGCAAACTTGCAGATAACCATAAGTATCGTTATTATCATTCGCACCATTACCGACATTGTTATTACATTGTTTTTTTTTTCTTCCTCCTCTACTGTTTCATCTTCTTTGACGGTGGGTTTTAAAAAATTTTAATTTTTCTGCCGACCACCCGAGAAATTTTTCTGTGGGCTTATTCTAGGAGGTGCCTAGTGTCAAAAAAGCCAACCGCGAACCGTTTGAACTTTTAAATTTTTTAAATTTTGCAATCAAAGCTTTCATACGCGTTATTGATAGGGAAATCTATTTTAACGCAATATTAATAACGTCTCTTTGCAAAAAAAAATGTAAACAATTTTTGTTGTTATATCGGCCTACTGATTTGTAAGATCGCGGGTTCGAATCGAGCTCAAGGCCTAACAATAATTTTGTATCATTATTATTGTTATAATAAATTTTTTCTTAATTGAAAAAATTTTTAAATTAGAATAGAAAAAAAAAAAATTTAGACAACTGCCAAAGCTCGTTGTATAGATCCATTTCGGGAACTGCTAAATTCCTTCATCGGCAACGTTTAGGCGCCGCTGCTATAACCATCAGCCATCACAGCGGTTTTTTGTTTGTCCTCATTAATCCTACTTCTATTCTGGTTCGTGCCAATTGATATTCACAACACTGCGACATCTGTTGCAGAATGGATGTGAAAATTGGACTTGCTTGATGGCAATGCTGCCATAATGTCATATTTTATTGACACTTTTTCCCCGTAATGTAAACATTTATTTTATGTAACGTTGCGTACAATGCAAACAGTTATTTTAAACAAAATTTACAAAATAATGCATATTTTTGTTTGAAACCACAAACTTCGTTAATCAGCTTCTCCAATTTATTTGAATCATAAACGGCAACTATTGTATTCGCAAACTGCTCTCAATAAACGACTAGAGTATTCTGGATGAGATATTTTAACACTGTACTTAACCCACGTCTTCTTAAAATCTGCATGCACAGATTCAAAAACTTGCTCTCTCCAAAAAGCGAGTCCTTTTCCATGTTTTGAACAAAAGTAAGGCACGTGTTCAATTACAGCATGAACTTTAGATGTAATACTAATTTGCAAGTCCTCATAACTTGTTTAAATTTATTAATATGTACTTTGAATTGCGGGTCTAGATTATGCGAAAAGCAAGGGTTAACTACCATACCAAAATCTTGAAAACACTGAACATATTTCATATATTTACGGCCATGTTTTTCTGAAATTCTTCTCAAAATATTTACATTTTTTGGCAATTTTTTGCAGGAATTGCTGTTAAAAGAAGACTGTCCGAAGTAAAATTCACGATCTACATTGCATTATTTACCCCATTCATTGCTTTATATTTCAAATTCTTTTAACGTGCTTATTGCGTTAAAATAGATTTCCCTATCAATAAAGCGTAGAAAGCTTTAATTGCAAAAATTAAAAAGTTCCAGTGACTCTAAAAATAAGCGCCGAATATGCTATTTCGCGGTTGGCTTTTTTTGACAATAGGCACCTCCTAGAGTAAGCCCACAGAAAAATTTCCCGGGTGGGCGGCAGAAAAATTTAAATTTTCTAAAACCCACCGTGCGCTTTACATTTACTTCTTTTCTTTGTCATTTCAATTTCACCTTTATACATATTTCATCGATTTGTTTTTATGCCTTCGTTTATTTCCAATTACTGATTTGCTGTCACATTTCGCTTATTACAACTTTGCCATATTGTGCCCTTACATTCTGGATTTCCCCATAACGTGATCAAAGATGTAAACACATCAAATATATTCTTCCCTTTTTTTTAAATATCACAAGTATTGGAACTTAATGAGTAGAGATCAGCAGTTGTAATGCTTCAGCGGAGTACAGCAAATTTTGTTTTATTAGTGTGAAACTAACTGAAAACTACACTGGCCTTTTCCTTTAACATGAAGGCATACTACGCCCATAGTAGCCTTATATGGCATTTTTCACCTAAGGGCCATTCCAGCGAAGAAGACACCACGGGTGAAAAGCCCAAGTGTTAAGATATCATTTTATGCAGCAAAAATAATAAAGCAGTTATAACGAGTTTAAACAACTCACCTGCCATCTTGGAACAGCTCTTATATATGCTTTTTAAATTCCTTAAAATAAAATTTAGTTCATCAATCACGTTTGTTTCACTATTCACCATTTGCTTGTACATACAAAAATCTAACTTTTAATCTCAAACTAAACATGCTAACATACAATTCAATCCATAAAAAGTTTTAATATATTCATATTATTTCTTATTAACTACGGCAATAGAAATTCACTCTAGAGATGCATATAATCGCAAGCAATTAAAAAATTCTTGCATACTTTAAGGCGTCTCAAGTACATATACTCATGCCGCGTTTGGTGAAGGTGCTGGCAGATGCTTACACATAAACTACTACATACATAAATAGTATAATTTTGGGTCACAAGCTAAATAAATATTAACCGTTTTTTATTTGCAGGCAATCCTATTTTTACTACGCATGCACACACACAAATGTATAAAAGCAAGCAAGATACCTACATACATGCAAATATGAATATGATTTATTTATGTAAATGTAACATCGTACTTATGTAGTACGAGGAACTTGACAACGAATTGATTAATGATTATACATATGTACGTATCATTTTTTCCATAACGAATATGTCATGAATTAAAAGTAATAGCTTTGATGATCTCATAATAAATAATGATTGATCAAATTTGGAAAATTTTTATTTTATACACCCGCGCGTAAAATAATAGCAGCAAAAGTTATATTGCAAGATTTATCTGTTATTTACATATTTCTAATCAATGATACATAAACTATGTCAGCCTATTTCGAAAATATTAACGAAAAATAAGAAAAATTCTAGAAGTTATTAAAAGTTTTCGAAACAAATTTGTTTGTTTTTGACATTTGCGAAAAAATTACAAAATGTTCACACGTCGATGGTTACTAGGATATGTTTTTGAATTTCACTTTTTTATCAGCTAGTTTTTCAGGAGTTAAGTTTTGAACTCGAAATCCTTGCCTTTTATACACAATTCGGTACATATGTATGTATGCTATATGATTTAATCAAAATTGTGTAGAATATTTTCAGGCGCGTTCAACAGAACCTGGATTTTTTTTTTTAGAATTTTGAAAAACATTTTGAGTATGCCGCAGAGTAGTGCATACTTCGCCTGCCACACAGAAGATCCTGGATTTAAGTGCTGTGAAAGGAACACCAAACACTTAGGAAAAATGTATGGTTTGGCAAATACTACGAGTGTACTACTGCCATGAAACGCTTCTCAGTGCAAATTCATCTATGTTGCATCTGCCGCTCGGAATCGGCGTAAAGTATATAGGTGCTGTAACGCCAATTTGTAGGAAAAATTAATAACAGCACTATTCAAATTGGAAGAGAAGCTCGCTTTATAGCTCTTCGGGGGTAAATAGCGCCACGCATTTATTTCGTTAATGCAGCTTTGTGATCCAATCCATTTTAGTCCGACAAAGTGGAAGTTTTAAAGGTGTTTTATATTTGATTTTATAAAAAAAAAAAAAAAAATTGTTCACACTTTGTATGGAGGGAAATCGAAAACAGCCTTCAAAAAAAATCGGCTTAAATCAAAGCGAATTTTGAATAATTTGCAACTTCATCAATTTCAGCCTAAAATGAATTAGACTGCAAAACTGTTTTAGTGAATAGTTTCCTAAAACTCTAAATAACAGTTTGGACATTTTTCTCAAAATTTTTTAAAACTTCTAGAACTTCACAAATGTTTCGAAAACGTTTTCGAAATTGATTTCCATAGTTTTCTTTGCATACATAATTTACTAAAGTTTTTTTTTTTTGCATATGCGCAAATAAAAGAATAATAAAATAACGAATACAATTTGCAAACCATTCTAGCTCTTATTATATCACCTGCAAGTGTATTTAATTAGATGATAATATTTTTTTGTATGAGTTAATCGGGGATTGCCCGTATTGCTTTAAATGTATGAAAATATTTATTTGAAGCAATTTTCAATTTTATTTATTTAATAATTTGTTTAAATTTTTCCCAAATTATTAAATAAATTATGATAATATTTTTTTTTCATTTCATTTAAATGAAATAATATTTTGTATGTATTTGTGTAGAGATATTTTGTAATTCGTTAATTTACAGCTTTACTGAAGGTGTTTGTTTTGATTTTCAAATTTTCATGCATTTCTTTTCACTGAGCAAAGAATTACAGATAGAAAATGTTGTGGGTGAAGTGCTGCGTTTTATTGTATGTATGTATGTAGGTATGTTTAAAATTCCATTCAATAATTAACAACTAATGCACGGCGCTATAAAAAAATTCCATTTGTATTGGTGTGTGTGTATGTGTACTTTGAGCGTTTAAACTAGAAGTAGAAGTAGGCTTTTACTAAGCAATAAAGTTTGTGATTAGCAAAATGTAAAACATCTAAAATCTTGTATTGCATCAATAAGTGCACAAACAGAAGAACGAGCAAATATAACTCAGTGTTATTTGGAATTTCTTTTATTTTCTACAAACGATGCTTGGCCACGCATTTTTTTTTTTAGTTTTTAATATCTTTTACAAGTGTCTTTAATTTTACATTATAATAACATGAAACACTCAGTTTGAGTTGGGCTTCTTTTTTTAATATTTTGAATATTTCATTTTCGTTAGTCTTTGGACCAAATAATAATGAAAGATTTGTATAATTATTGGTTAGGATTATATGCGTTAGGATGGATGTCGGCTTTGTATGTGAGTACATCACGATTCAAGTGACAAATTAGGCCTGGTATAGGTAGGGAGCATAAATTTACGCTTAAAGTATTATTTTTTTTTTATTTATGGTCATGATGAGAAAATTCACAAAAAATAAGAAACACCTGTATATGTAGCTGAATATGGATCTTTTCTAACAACTAATGACTACATTTGCAATGCAAGTAACGATCCAAGAGTTCCTTAAGGGAAATATGCATGTGGTACGTGTGGCTTGTGTTGAGATTTTTCATAGATGAAATTTGAAGCAAATGTGTTGGAGTTCTTTATTCTTGTTGACTTGTAGATTATTCTTATTCGTATTATGTAACCACCGACGATCGGGCGTAAAGGAAAGTTAAATGAGGATTACAAGTAAAGAAATTTTAAAAACTTTCCACAAAAATAATTCACAATTGAATACAACAATTTGTATACTCAGCTGAGTAAAGCTCACAGAGTATATTAGCTTTTTGACATAAGGGCGGATTAAAACGGCATTAATTAATCGAGATAAATATAGACTTTCATGTATCGAAACAAGTAAGGGCGGAGGCCTGATACCTTTCATGAACGGAGTTGAACAAAAAATCCGATGAAATTTGAAATATTTATAAATTCTGAACAATCAGCTTTATGGGATATGTATTATATATTTAACCGAACTTGGGGATTTAGATTTAGTACCAGATTATGTATGACGCCGTGGCACTTTGCGTCGCAATCATTCACATTCACAGTCACCACTATATATAATACCAAAAATTTCATAAAGCCATTGGGGTTAAATGCCAACCACTGAAGAGAATGAATGCTCTTATATGATAGGAATTTGGATTCACACGAGAAGAAATGGCAGGTTGCGTTATAAATAATTTGCCCCTTAGACAATAATATATGCTTACTAGAAGACCCGGCAGACGTTGTCCTGCCATAAATTTGGCCAATCTGCATACAGTTAAATAAGCCTTTTCCGTCTGACCTTGCCCTCCCCCCTCTTCACTTTTTCCTAATCCTTTAATTCACTCCTCGCTCCGTCTTTTGAGCTTCATCTATCTCCATCTTCGTCTCATTCTATCTCTTTCTCAATCTCCTTCTCTCTTTTCTCCTTTCTCTTCTCTCAATTTCTTCTCATTCTTCTGCATCCCTTATTGCCCGTCCCAGAAGGTGGTATGTATTTTATTCCAGTCCCAGCCCCAGTCCCACTCCGAGTCTCAAGTCCTAATCTCAGCCCCAGTTCGTCTCTGAATAATATATTACTCTGTACTAAAGCACTCATCAACAGCTTTCATTTGATATCCACATTCTATAAACATATTCTAGGGGTACGCGGGTCCACGTTTTGGCCTATAGCTCGAGACCTTAGTCACCCAGGAGTATGAAAAATACCCTCTTCTAAAGCACGCATCAACAGCTTTCATTTGATACCCATATTCTATACACACATTCTAGGGGTACCCAGGTCCACGTTTTGGCATATATCTCAAGACCCTAGTCACCCAGGGTTATGAAAATTACCCTCTACTAAAGCACTCATCAACAGCTTTCATTTGATATTCATATTGTATACACACATTCTAGGGGTACCCAGGTCCACGTTTTGGCCTATATCCCGAGACACGAGTCACCGAGGGGTATCGAAATTACCCTCTACTAAAGCACTCATCAACAGCTTTCATTTGATATCCATATTCTATAAACACACTCTAGGGGTACCCGGGTTCATGTTTTGGCTTATATCTCGAGACCCTAGTCACCCAGGGGTATGAAAATTACCCTCTACTAAAGCACTCATCAACAGCTTTCATTTGATATCCATATTCTATAAACACACTCTAGGGGTACCCGGGTCCACGTTTTGGCCTATATCTCGAGACCCTACTCAACCAGGGGTATGAAAATTACCCTCTACTAAAGCACTCATCAACAGCTTTCATTTAATATCCATATTCTATAGACACACTCTAGGGGTACCCAGTCACCTATCTTATATTTCAAGTTAGATCAAACTACACACGGGGTGCAAAACAAATTCAAATCGGTTCAGTAGTTTAGGAGTCCATTGGCCTCAATTGTGTGACACGGTTTTTTTTATATATTAAGATATGGCATAAGGTGCTTAACCCTGTGAAATTTCAAGCTTCTAGCTGTTGAAATATGGAAGAAGTGACGAAACTTTTCTATTTGAACAATGGTTATGTGGAAGATATATACCATAGTAGCCCAATCCAGTCGGTACCGACAAATGACCAATAGGACACGAAAATATACCCGCTTCATCAAGAACTCTCAAAAGATGAGAGACTAGTTTGCGTTTAAACAGACAGACAGACGGACAGACATACAAAAATGGCTAAATCAACTCAGTTTTTCATCTTGATCATATCAGTATGCTTGTTGGTGGCTCTCTCTCATCTCCTTTAAAGACTTACATCTCTGAGATTCTCTCTGAGATGCTATCTCATTGCCACGAAATGTATTCACTATAGGGTCAGAAAAATAATTCACCTCGCCATGTCCGTTGGTCCGTCTGCCCGTGAGCACGATACCTTGAGTAAAATGTACCATGCAGAAACCTTCGACAGTTTGAACCCTTAACAATTGGGGTTTCCGGAAGTATTTATGGTGTAAATGCTCCTATTTCTAGGGCTTGTACTGATCTGAATATATTTTTTAACTCCTCAGGTGCTGACTACACTTTTCCTTACGCTGCCTTAATTAACAATCTAAGATCTTATTTGTCTTAGGATTAATTTAATGTAAAAATTTGCATAATATAGTCTGTAAGAATCTATAAATTCAAAGACCCAACTTAAGTAAATAAAAAAAATTTGAGACATCTTATTGAAATTTGGTAAGGGTGTTCCTTGACACACATCTCTAATCACTTTTTAATATAAGCGAAACGGCTCGATAACCACGCCCACTTTTTATAATGATGAAATTGTGATTATTCAGTTAATAATGCTGGAACAATAACCTAACTCCCTTTTAGGCCAAATATTAACACTAAGTTAAATTGTTTTTTTTTTAATTTTCAAAGAGGGGCGGGTGACACCGCCAACTTCTGAGAAAATAAATTTTTCAAATATTGGCATAAAATCAAAAACGGTTTAAGCGGTCACCACAAAACTTGGTAAACTAGTTAGACTTGTCATAGGAAAAAATGAACGAAATCAGTTAAGGGCCACACTCACTTTTGTAGTAAAGAAGCTTAAAAGTTTATATTAATCCCATTTTACAACTACAAAAGAATAATTTTAAATACAAATATTTCGGAAATGGGCGTGATAATGCCCCTTTTTGGCAAAGTATTTTTAATGTTTCGGGAGGCATCGCTCGAAGGCCATTTGTAGCATCTTGACAAAAATAAAATATCCGTGACAAAAAAAAACCAAATCGGATAGTGACCACCCCCACTTTTATACAAAAGAAATTTTTAGGGTTGTATCATAATAGGCTATATCTGTGCGAAAAGTATAAATAACAAGGAAACAAATAGACTCAATTTTTTTGCAAATGGGCGTGACAACGCCCCTCATTTGAGCAATCATTCCTCTATGTTTCGGGAGCCATAACTAGAAGAAGAATTGACCTGTCGTAAAAAACTCAGAATACTTGTTTCCTTTATAAAGAGGAATATTTCTAAAAAAAAAAATGATTATTAAAAGTCTCCAACACATTCACTTCTAATTTTATTTAGTGAAAATAACTATTATTTTAAAAACCGATAGCTGTAATTATAACTGTGTATGGTTGTGTTTTTTTTTGAATTTATATTGCTTCACGCTTCCTTCGATTTGTTTACGACTTAGCTCACTCAGCATATCCTAAAAGGCATTTGATTATATATACCTATATATTAACCTGGGTCGATTTGTATGGACCAAAGTTAACCTATATCGTGCCATCGATTTTTCGATAGGATTTGGGCTCAGGAAAAAAAAGTTCCACTACGCATACCCAAAAAAATAATTTTTGAGCCTGCAAAAAAAATCGATTTTTCGACCAAAATTCTTCTAAATCTCCATAAAAGAATTTTTTTTTTTTTTCAAAAAACTGCATTTACCAATTTTGCATTTGCCAATTGACACGAAAAAAAATACATAAAAAATGATTTTGAGCCTTGAAAATGAAAAAATGCATAAAAATCGAAAAAATCGTTGAAATTTTGCAGGCTCAAAAATTATTTTTTTGGGTATGCGTAGTGTAACTTTTTTTTCCTGAGCCCAAGCCTATCGAAAAATCGATGGCGCGATATAGGTTAATAAATCGACCCAGTCTACTATATATAATACATACTTAAGATTAGTTCTCGGTACAATTTATACCCATATGTTTAAAAAATAGTATATTCAAAGAGCTGAAATTGCGTACAGTCACACACAATATTTTAGTAAAACTAAAGCATACCAGGGATTCGCTCTTTTGTGTATGCAGTGTACAGAACTTGATGTTGCACTTTCATCAGAATTTTACAGCTGATGTTTTTAGGAATATGTAGAACGGTATGTGTAAGGTAAGTTTGAGCAAATTAATTTGTTTCTAAGCAGCCGCCGTGATGCGGTTATAGCGTGTTCCATCTAACACACCGAAGGTGCTGGGTTCACGTACCGAGAAACTTGCTGATAAAAAATTTAAATTTAGAAAAATGACCTAGTAACCATCGCCGTTTGTAAACTTTGTAATTTTTCTCTAATATCAATAACGCAAAAATTGCTTTATACAATTATGAGCATGTCTCGCTAATTAAATACATATAATAATATTAATCCAATGTTACTAAGCCCTTGAGCGCGCCTATAATTATTCCACACAAATAGAATTAAAAATCATATAGAATTAGTATATACCTAAATGGTGAATAAAGGAATAGCAACAAAAAGGCAATACTTAGAAACCAATTGCAACTGCCTTTACACTAGTATAAAGTATGAATGTTGAAGATTTCGAGTTCAATACTAAGCCTCCGAGAAGCTAGTAACTATCGCCGTTTGTAAACTTTGCAATTTTTCTCTAATATCAATAACGATAATACAAATGTCTTGTAGCTGCCGTTCTGAGTCGGCATAAAACATAGAAGTCCAGCCCGCCGAATTGTTGGAAACCTACCCTGCAAAATTCGTTGGATCATGTGGTCCACTTGTGTCATACTGGAGTACTCCATGGATTAATCTGATGTAATGATGAGCTGGAGTATATGGTCCAATCCTAGGACATCGTAATGTTAATTGGATCATATTTTTGGTATGAATTGTGGTTAATTTTGGAGCACTCGCTTGGCCCATAGCTCTGAAAAAATCGTTGGATCATATGGTCCACTGGAGTACTTACCATTATACTCATGTTTCTACACGAAGATGTTGTAAGCCGATCATTGCTCGTTTTTAGCGATTGCAATCACTACACGATGTTTATTGGACTGTGGGTACTCGATGGATTACTCTGATGTAATGCGGAGCTGGAGTATATGGTCCAGTCCTAGGATATCGCAATGTTAATTGGATCATATTTTTTGTATGAATTGTGGTTAATTTTGGAGCAATCGGTTGGTCCATAGCATACATGCATGCATGGAGTACTCGCGGTTTTTGCAAGGTAAAGGATCACGACGCAAATTGGTAAAGAAGCGCGGCCTAAATGTCCCGGCAGGTAAATAGCGCCAAGTATTTATTATTTTTAAAATATTAGTTAATATTTGCATAATTTTATTATCTTTCTTTTTTTCGACATTTTCAGATGCAACAAGGTATGCTCACCGAAGTTACTTTTGTGTTCCGTACACTGAATACACAAAGAGGTAAATTCCACTCTTATAAATTCATAATATTATATAAACCCAGCCACTCACAACCAAAGAAAACTTCGCACACCCAGCTCAAAACGGCGTTCCTCTCAAAAAATCGCAATGCTCAGAAAACGCGAAAAACGACATGCGCCAATACAGTTCTTTTTACAATGCATTTTCTCGCTGATTTGTGGAAGTATAACCAATCGAGTATACATTTCGGTAGTTAATTAACTGGAAAGCGCGGTGGCACTGAAAACTTGAAAATTTCAGAGTTTTGAGTTAACTCGCTATTGATCTAGGTGTGTGATATGTAAAAGAAGTAACAAATTCGGATGAAATGTGTTTAAGCGCCACAAAACTTTGTTAACTCGCAGTTACTCTGTGCGCGTTTGAAGATAGGGCATGTTAATATTAGTTGTTTCTTATAACCTTGAGTGATAGATTTTTTGCTTTTAGAAAGCGTCGTTTTCTTACGTAAAAAATAAAACTTAATAAAAAAAATATATACATATGTATGTATAAAAATTACATTTAAGTGAAAGATAATGTACACTCATATTTATAATTTTAAGTATGAATATGTATATTAGACTGGGTCGATTTATTAACCGATATCGCGTCATCGATTTTTCGTTAGGATTTGGGCTCAGGAAAAAAAGGTTCCACTACGCATACCCAAAAAAACAATTTTCGAGCCTGCGAAATTTCATATAAATATTTTTTTAGTTGGTTATGAAAAAAACCTTAAAAATAGAAGTCGAAAAAAAGTCAAAAAAATCAAATTTCGCTCGAAAATTATTTTTTTGGGTATGCGTAGTGGACATTTTTTTCCTGAGCCTAAATCCTATCGAAAAATCGATGGTGCGATATGGGTTATCTTTCGTCCATACAAATCGACCCACCTTAATGTATATTTCATATTGATATATTTTATTAATTCAAAGTTGTCTTCTTGTAACAATAAAATATCAAGAAGATATTGTATTTAAATTTCCACAGACACGACCTTGTCGTATAATATTAGTTACAACTCATTTTAACGTAACACACGGCATGATTGTAATATTTATTAAAAGGGTTAAATGTGGATTTATTAAATGTCAATTTGACTCGAGTTAATGAATCCTAACTAAAGTTAAAATACATATCTAGTAAAATATCTGTGGACATTTGAAAAATAACATAAGTCGAGATAGGAATGCTGTGGACGATTTTAAAATAGAGGTGCATATACAGGGACTATGTTTACTATTTTAGTTTCTCTAAATATTTCACTTATATTAAATTAGCACTGCCTTGCCTAGCGATGCCGATGATTCATAATATAACATTATAAACAGACTTGACCAAAGCCACGAATTGTCGTTGTACAATTTTTTTTCAACTACCTTCTGCTGCATATGTTAACCCTTCTGTTACGTTGACGTAATTTGTTGACCTTTGTTTTACTCTGTTTTTCTGATATCTCTTGATAGGAGAAAATATTTGGAATTTCATTTCATGACTTTGTTTATTTAACGAAACTCCTTCTAAAAAGCAAGATTTAGCCTATTCCAATAACTGATAATAAACAAACTTACGTGGACCATAAGGTCATTCAGTGATCAAAGCTGTTGTTCTGAGCATAAAAAGAAATTATCGCATAAAAAATATTAAAAACAAGTAAGGAAGGCTAAGTTCGGGTGTAACCGAACATTACATACTCAGTTGAGAGCTGTGGAGCAAAGTAAGGGAAAATCACCATGTTGTAAAAAGAACCTAGGGTAACCCTGGAATGTGTTTGTATGACATGTGTATCAAATGGAAGGTATTAAAGAGTATTTTAAAAGGGAGTGGGCCTAAGTTCTATAGGTGGACGCCTTTTCGAGATATCGCCATAAAGGTGGACCAGGCCTGACTCTAGAATTTATTTTGTACGATATGGGTATCAAATGAAAGGTATTAATGAGTATTTTAAAAGGGCGTGGGCCTAAGTTCTATAGATGGACATGTTTCTGAATTTCACTTCTTCATCAGCTAGCTTTTCGGGAGCTGAGCGTTGAACTCGAATCTCCAACATTCATATCAGTGCAAGCCTTTAGCTGCTAAGCCATATGAATATCCCGTTGTTCGCTGTACAATTGGTCTCTAAGAGTTGCCTTTTTGTTTATATTCCTTTTGATCACCATGTAGGCACATACACTATGTATGTAGTTTATTCCTAATGGTGTGGATATGATTTTTAGGCGCGCTTTTGAAAGCTTAGTAACATTTGTTCGGATTTTTACAGTATTTGTTTTTAATACTTCCGCTGTTACTATTATATCAATATGATCATATGTATTTAATTAGCGAGCTTTGCTCACATTGCTTTATACAATGGTTTTTTGTAATTGATTGAAAATCTTCTTTTTACTCGAAATTCTTCTGCGCGGCGAATTTGCCAAATTCGCTTTACCATCACCTCGTATGGATTCGCCTTGATCTCATGCGTAAGTTCTATGCTGACAAGTTTTTCGCTTATCACTACTACAAAAAATCTTGGCTTTGTCGAGACAGGGCATTTTTGAACAGGTTTATAGTTATGGTCTTAGCAGATACAAGCCGTCACCAGCCGTGGCGTAAAGTAGGGCACATAGAGACTGACATGGATACTTTTATACAACAATAGTATTTTATATTGTCTTTAAAAATAATAAAAATGTGTCACCTAAAAGCATTGCCAAATGTTTTACACACACGTACTGTAAATAGTAAAAAGTTCAATGCAACAAAAGACGAGAAAAGAAGAAAGAAAACAAAACAAAAAAGTTAAATGCAGAATATTTGCAAAGTATGACAGTTGCGACAGCTAATACATAGCCAAATCAGTTGTCAGTTTCTGCCTTGTACGCCAAGTAAGTGATATATTGTATCTGTTTAGTCCATTAGTATTTTCTGAGCTCTGATATTGAGAAAACCATATAAACTTATTTCTTATGAATAGATACACTTAATAGCTATAAATGTTAGTAAATATACGACTAATTTTCGTTAGACACTTAATAATGCGATGCTGAGAGCGATTGAGTTACAGGTTAGAGAAGAGAGAATTAAGTTAGTTAGTTGTTAGTAGAGAAAAAAGTTAGTTTTGAAATAAATTGACTACAAACATAAATAAAGGAAATAAAGAAACCTAGGAAGTCACAATTTTTTACAATTACAGTAAAATAATTAAAACTAATGAATTAAAATTGTAGTCAACATAGAAATATGAAAAAAAAAAAAAAAAAATTCAACTGCCGGTTTGTATGTTGAATTGAAGAAAATAAATCAATTCATTACATTATTTTAATAATAATATTAATTACACGCTAACAATTACATACAATTTGACGACGACATTACTTTACGAGTAATTTAAACAAAACAATGTATATATACACACAATAAACACCAAACGTCAATTAAATTTCAATTAAGGTTTTATATAAATATATATTTATATAATTAAAGCTTTTTTTTTTTGGTATAATTTTTATTTTAAGTACAATCCACATATTTAAGAAAATAGTAAGATAGTAAGGTATTAAGAGAATAGAAAGACAAATTCAAATTTGGTTTGAGATGCAGGTACAACAAATATTTATGCACTCGAAAAAATTTAAATGCAACTGATTTACGCTATTAGGGCGCTTTACTATGGACAGAAAATAGGCAAAGAAGTTGTTTTGAGTTCTGAAAAACTATTGAACACAAAAACGTATTTGGAAATGTTATAAAAAAAATCTTTACAATAGCTAATTACAATAATAATAACAACACAACAAACACAAAGCGTGCAATATGAGAAATGAACTATTTAATCGTAAACTGTTGCAATGAAATTGAAAATAAAATTGCAATTTAAAAATTAATTGTACTAAAATTTAAAGTTAAATTGCAATTAAAATTAAAAATTTAATTACAATTTAAATTCAAAAACAAAACTGCAAATAAAATCTTATATATCGTGTAAAACTGTTTAAAAAAAAAAAACTTAAACAATTTTTATTTTAAAGTTTTATTTTTCTAATTTGTTTCTACAACTCATTTTACTCGCAATGAAGTTTTATAAAATTAAACAATTAAGAGCGAGCAATCAAAACTACACGCCACTTAAGGCGTGAGCAAAATATTCTCTAATTTCAGGTTTCTTTTGTTTGACAGAATAATCATCTACCAACTGATTGAAAACGCCACATTTCAGATATCGTAGAGAACACTGTATCAAAAATAGGGATGAAATGATACAATGATATGGGACCGAAAGTATAGTTTTACTTATTTTGTTACTTTTTTTTAATACATAATTTACAACAGGAGTTGACTGCTAAACACGTCCAAAAATGCATGCGTTTATTGAAAACACATAAGCCGAATTTACATAAAACTCTTACCGCGTTGCTACGCCTTGAAGCTTTGTCGGCACCATAAAGGCGGACTTATGTCGAATTTACATAAAACTATGGCTGAACGTCTTTCAAATTTTGTGAAATGTAAATATGACGCTGTCAAAGCGAAGAAAGCGGCTATGCGTTTAGTTCTTGTTTATGTAAATGCGCCTTAAGTTAACAATATCTTAACATTTTTCCTTGCCTAACGATCCACATAATTTGTTTAACATGTTTGTTTGTTTAATGGTGTGTTCAATTTATACCTATTGTTTAAGAATTCATGAGCTTAACACCGCCCTGTATTAATTGAACATTCAATTATTATGTTTTTCTAAGAGAAACTGAAAAGAAAGATAACATTATGAAATTGCCTGATGATGATTACGTGGCGGTTTTCGAAATGCTACCATCGCAATATGCCCGTCAATGTTTCTTTTCTTCTTTTCAGTTTCTCTTAGAAAAACATAATAATTGAATATTCAATTATTATATATCGGTGTTAAGCTCATCAATTCTTAAATAGTAAGTATTTGTTTAACATGATATATTTTGCGGTTATACCTTGAACAAAACGTTCTATGAAAATCCGGTAATATATATGCAGAAAGGTGTGGAGAAATACTGTGGATCGCGCAGCCGTTGTTGAGCAACTACAGTAAATTATTTAAAGCAAGACCGCGGTTTTAAAAATTTCCTGGTTAGATTTTTTATAAACCACCATCTACAATTTCTGATCAAAAATCGGCAGACTTGTAAATCGGTACCCGCTATGCGTTTATAACATTTTGGGTTTCTACTTTAAAAAGCTATCATATCACCTCAGCTGGAATAATTTACAAAAGTTCATATGAAATAAATTCACCGGATTTGAGAAAGAATTCCTGGTGTTAAAGCAGTTTCCTTAAAAGTTGGAATTAAATTATTAAATACAACTACTTTTTTCCAGATATCAACTCAGTACTCGATGCAAAAGTATCGATTAAAATTTTTCTTGGTATTGTATCAAAAGTATCGATACGTATATATATCTACTAGCATCGTTTCATCCCTAATCACAGACTTTGGTTCAAGTATCCCACATATTAATTTTAAGTGAACCCATCGCATTCTCTAAGAATATTCTGAAAAAATGCTTTTTTTCGGCAATGATAGTTTTCGAAACAATATCTGAGGTATGGCGTTCTTCTAACGTCGATATTTAAAAATTTTTATATATATTCTTTGTTTTATAAAAGCATTAGCCGAGTTTTTTACATGTACAAAGGTCTACATTCGCGTGTTAAAAAAACGCTTATCATCACTTAGATAATATTTAGGGACCCATCTAGCGGCAATTATTGAAGACACGCGGCAGTGGTTAAATAACACGCTACAAAACGGGTTGTGTTCAATAGCCGAGACACGCACATCTGTTGGCCATAGTGTATAACCCATAGCTGAATCGGTTGCGCTGAATCTTGGAGATACACTTTTTCGGTCACAGAAGTGGAGAATAGTGTAAATATAAGTTGAGATCAGTTGGAACTGAGTATAATGCGTACTGAAATTTAGCAGTATTAATTTTCTGTAGATAAGTACTTTGAATAGAATAAGAACTTTGTCTAAGTTATGCACTTGACAGTTCACATAAAGTTTAAGTGCATATGTATATACATGTAAAAAAACACAGCTATTTTTTGCGAACGCAATTTTAATTTTTGACGCAGATAATTTTCAAGTTCACACGAATTAATGATTGTAGGTTTGTTTATTTAAACCCAAAATTGGCAAATTTTCAATTAACTTTATTACTCTGTCCACTGTTGTGTAATTTTAATAAATTCATATTAAGTTAATAAGCCATTAAAGCGGGATTAGTTTGAAAAGGTAGAAAGCGTTAGATGAAATTTCTATTGTTTTAATTAAAAAAAGTATATATATTAAGCAAACCAATTATTGCTCTGTTTGAAAATAATCTACCAATTTTTTATTTTGTGAATTATCTTGGGTTTTTTTTTTAATATTTTGTTTTTTTTTCGCCGATATTTGTGATCCAATTATTTTTCTGTATTATTATTATCGGTTATTTGGTGAATAATTTTGATTTGATTTGTTAGTGCTGTGGTGAAATGTGCGTGTGCTAATTTTTGCTACCGCTGGTGTATGTTGTAAAAAAAATGTTGTTGCTTTTTTTTACTTTTTGTGATTTGTATGAGCATTTAACTGCTTTTGCAGGTGTATGTGAGCGAGGTGCTTGGCTGGTTTGGTTTGCGTGCAGAATTTTTCTCCGCCAATTGCATTTTCCTGATTTGTAATTTTTTTTCGATGTACGCATGCAAATATTGTATGTTGTTGGCTGGTTATAAGGATATGAGGGCCGCTCATGCGTTGAATGAGGGTATGGTGTGGTGATTTAGTATTTCAAATTTTTTAATAATTTTTGTTCTGATTATAAGGATAAGCTAATTTGAACGTGTTTTTAACATATTAAATTAATGCGTATACAATTTTCTGAGTTGTTTTTATTTTTAGTGTTGCTTGGGATTGCAGTGAAGATCAAAACAAAATTTCATACACTTTTTTTACTTTGAAGCAAACAATAAAAAATTGCAGATTCCAATTGGTATTTTTCATATTATGGTAAAGTTTTTTTGCCTACATTTTTCTTATTGTTCAAAATAATTTAATTTTTTAAATAGCAAAAATTCGACTTGATTGTATGAATGAATGGCAAAGAATAATGAAAATATACTTACTAAAATTAAGGTAATAGAATTAGAGTAGTTTAGTACTTTTTGATTTGAAGTACTATTTTTCAGAAAAGGTAGTTTGCTTTTGAAACGTTTTTGTTGCATGTTTTTACTTCTGTTTATATGGAAATTGAAGTATCTCATGTTGTTTTAATTTGACTGTGTGACAAAATGAAGCAAATTTGAACATTTTATTGTAGCCAAAAAAAAAAAAAATTACAGGAGAAAGTGTTTAAACTGCCACAAATGTAGTTCCAAGTAATACAATTCCAAGGAAGAAAATTTACATTATGTTACTATACAAGAAAAGGGGGTAATTTTAAAATTTTTTCTTGGAATATTTTCCCTTGAAAACATTGACATCTTGAAAACCTTCTTCTGTAAATTATATTTTTTTTGGCTACATTAAAGTTGTTGTTACGGTTTGCTGTGTTGTAGGACTCTTCAAGCATAAAATCACTGCGACCTCTCAGTTTTGAATGTACCCCCAAAATCTGGAGTTAAAGTTAAAAAAAACTGCAGTTTCATATGTTGAAACATATATGGATTCATAAATTTACTTATTGTTTTCGTTTGAACACAACTCTTTTGTGGAGGCGAGAATTTCGAGACTCGAAAAATTTAGATACTCGCATCTCGAAATACGCGTAAATCTCGCGCGTTTCTAGAGGTTCACTTTAGTCGTGACTTTGTCAGTGTTATATGCAAAGCTTATGATTTCTTCGCGAACACAAGCGGTAGTTTCGAGACTCAGGGAATCTAGAACTCGGCTTCTCGCGAGATTCTCGAATCTCGAAATACTCGTAAAGATGCATTGGCAGTATTAAATGTAGAATTTATGATTTTTCTCGAAATTCTCGCTTGTCGCAAACCTTACGAGTATTTCGAGGCTCGATAATCTCACGCAAATTCGTATTGGCATAGGCTGACTATGTTGCTTCTTTGCAAATTTATATAAAAAAAAAACAGTAGTATTAGTGAAAAAATTACCCCTTGTAGTATTGAACTTTATTATAAGTCTTATATTTTTCTGACTTCATGTTTAATGTTTTTAATATACTAAGGTAAAGTAATGTTCATTAAAACTTTCGGTGAAGGCGATTGAATTATGCTCCATTTCCTTACTTAGTAAAAGCAAACATTCCTGATTTTTTTTAGTTCTGGAGAACAAACCTCAAGTAATCGAATTGTGATACAAAATATACCAAAAATTTTAATTTTTCCAACATATAATAAAAACTGTCTGGCTACTATAGCCTGCTAACTTTATATTTTGAGGTTATTTTCGAGTATGCGGTGTTTATATACTTTACTAGAGCTACAACTTAAGGGTTTATCTCAAAATAAGTGCTTTCGTATTGTCACGCAGTCTTATAACTATTTCTAGTTTTTTTTTTTAATTCAACATAATTCTGCTGAAATTTCATTTTGATTTGGTGTTTATTTGCTAAAAGTTCGTTTTTGTATTAATACACAATAATTAAAACACAAAAATTTCAAACAAATTTCTTTATTTTTTTCCACTAACTAATAAAAATTAATTATAATTTATGCAGACGCTATTCTTATACTTTTTTTTTTACCGAATTTGCGTTGCATTAATTTATTATTGGTTTTTTCTCACCTTCGACCCTTCTCATTTTTCAACGTGCCCCCATATTTGGCCCGCGTTCCAATCAAGTCTATTATCTCAGGTATACAACTTGCAAATATCGCCTGTTTTTTTTTTTTGCAGTGTGAGAAATGAATTGATAGTGAAGAATTTAAATAAAATTAGTTTCCTTAATAGAATTTTGATAATTTTTTTTTTAGTAAATTTCTTTCATTACGCCGGTTGCTGAAAACGAAAATAATTGGTATTTGTTTATAATTTTATCATTTTTCGTTTGCTTTTTACTTCGCCAAACAGCTATGAAACCCTTACGTACTGGCAGCGCTTTTTAAACCTGGCTATATTTAAATGTGGTTGTGATACACTTTATTTTATATGTATGTATTTCTTAGATTTTATGTAAAAATATAAAAAAATAAAAATAAAAATACTTCACAAATAAGTTATGAGATACTTATCTAATACATACGTCGTTATATGTATTATAAAATGTGTACAAAAATTTAAAACCATACATAAGAAAAGTTCTTGACTACAGTACAGCCAAACAAGAATTAAAATGGAGAAAGTACTTAATTCGAGAGACCATCTTGATTGGCAGTGCTAAGTTACCATTATTTTTTGTTCTGCTCAAGATGATTCAATACAAAACTTACTGGAAGGGTTTCGAATAAATTTGTGTCCCTTAAAAAAGTTTGGCTTTAAAAGAAACGTTCTAAGTCTTGTTCAAATTTGTTTAAATGGGAACTAAATGTCGGAAGGGCATGCTTTTAGGCGGGGTACTACCACGTAAGCAGTGGACCTTGGCCATCGATTAATTGCTCAGACGATTTGACGAAGAGCACGCCAAACTCACGGCGCACGTTTCGCTTTCTGTTAAATCGGGCCGTTCGGGATGTATAACCCTTGGAATTTGTCCTTGGATTGACCGCCAATATCCAGACAATGGAGGTGGTCTTGTTTAATAGGACGCAGACGGGCACGAGATAAACTAGACCTAGACAAGTATCTCTGCGGGACAAACGCAGCACCATATCTCTAGCAATCATACTAGAAGCAGAAGGTTTTCGTTGAAGCTCAATGTGCATCAGGGAGTGAAGAAAACCCAAACGCCACTTTAAATATGTATGCAAAAGATTGCCGGGATGTACTTGGGCCTTTTTCTTTCTTTTGGTGGCCAGAAAATAATCAGTATAGGAAAAACTGTACAGATAGAGAATGAGATGTGAGAAGGCGCAGGGGAGGCCTGGTTTCGCTAATAAATATATGTGCGTCTCATATTTCCTGGAGTAACGACCCGTAGGAACACAGTCGCTGAAATGTCAGACATGGTAATGTCTGTATTTATGAGTTTTTTTAATGGAATTGACAATTCTACAAATTTTTTTTATGTATTGCTGGGTCTTAGTTGTGTGAATTGCAGGGAATTGACGATCTTCATAGGGAACGGAGAGATAAAGAAAATGCCAAAATTTCTTAGTCAAAACCCTGTAAAAATGCCACTGACTAGGATGAATCTGTGTTGAGTCCCAAAGGAATATGCGACTATAGCTAGTTTTGATCTTTTTATATGGGTTGGAGTGACACCTTTTGTTTGAGCATCTCCTATGGAGACGCCAATTTTATCTGTTTATGCCTAAACGGTAGTGTCAGACCCCTACGGGTACTGTCGGACAGACACTTTTTCAACTATCCTTTATACCTTTACCGTTACCGTACGACGCGTCGTCTTGATACCCCAAGTCCTCTTTATATACATTCGGGTACTGCTCGACATGTCACACGGTAAGTGTCGGGGAGGTCCTCTTTGTGTCGCTACGGGCACTGGCAGACAGATTCTCTACGTACCCCTACGGGCACTGTCGGACAAGTCGCTTTTGTTCACCTATGGATACTTTCGGACCCTTCCTCTTTATACCCGTGCGGCAGTTCTTAGGGATGGTATAATTTTTTAAACTCTAGTAGAATATTTTAAATTTTTTTCTTATTGGTGTTTCTACGACAACAGCAAAAAAGCAAATACTACGATAATGGAATACATGTATGATCCTATTTTAGATGTGGTATAAGGCTACGCATTTTTCTTAAATAACTCGATTCAATCACGTTTTTTTGTTTTTTAAAATTGGCTACATAAATTTCAAACTTACTGTGGCCAAAAAGTACTAGAGTCAACCAATTATACCCGAATGTAGACAAAAGAGATCAATCGCAGACCAAGAAAGTACACTAAATTTTTCTTTGAGCGTATTCTTCAATGTGGATGCTAAGCCTAAGTTCCTTTAGCAAACTTCTTGCAAAAGGTAAAAAGGCATCTTTGGAGATAGACGTTGAAGCACCCGTTGTGTAGCATCAATACTGCCTATTCTGAATTTGGCAAATAAAAAGTGATTTTTAAAAGTTGCTCAAAGTTGTACACCTTGTAACAAAAATTTTTTTCCCAATATACTTACATATACATATTTACTTTTTTTTTGAAAGCAGCAACTAAAACCTCTTATGGCTATTATACAGTTCTCTTGTAAAGCACGATTTAAAATATAAATTTAAAAAATTTACAAGAAAACGTTTACTTGGTAATTTTTTTAAAACGTCGCTTTGCAAGAAACCATGACTGCCAAATTTTAATGATTAATAGTATTTAGGAAAAAATATTTTCTGGTTTATTAGACGTAAAAAAATATACATAAATGTACTTAAAAAAAAATTCAATTTAAATAAAATAGAATATAAAAACCGATATTTCTACGTCAGCAGGAATTTATGTATGAGTAAAATTAAGTTAATATACAGATTTACAATGCAATTCAGATGTATGTAAGTTGAACTGTTTTCAGATTATAAGTTGAAAAATACAAATTAAAGAAATAATTCTCCTAACTTGTTTATTTGTTTGTACGCTAAGTGGCCAGAGCTTTGCTTTAAAGGCGTTGATTTCTTGAGAGGCTTGTGTTTTTTCTAAACAATTTTCATGAGTATGAAAAAAATTTAATTATGTACTAAACTACATGTAGGGGATTAACAAAGGAGCCATAACTCGCCTAGGTTAGGACAATATGATAGTATATGACACTTTATGAATGTAATAAATGAGTGGACTCACAAAGTGTAATAAGCATTCTTTTTGTCATAATATCAATAAGTTAATAACATTATGACGCGTTATACCACTTTATGAATCCCCTTAAAGTTTTATAAGCATGTATGTAACAATGACTGCATTTAGATATATATATGGGGTATTCCATCCCATTTCGACCAATTTTTGAAACCCGACCCCTTTAGAATTGGCTGAAAGTTTTTCTTCTTTTTCTAGCTTACGAAAGACGTTTTTCAGAAGTTTTTAAAAAATTTTCATCCAACTCAAAAAAAGTTATGAATTAAAAAAAAAAAACGCCGTTTTTGTATTCAAAATGCTATAACTTTTTCAAAAATTGACCGTTGGGATCTTTTTTTTTTAAATTTGTTTTTAACTGTACTTTTCGGAAAAAATTCAAACGAATTTTTAAAGTTTTTTTTTTGTAATTTTTCAGCTTTTCGAATTTCGCCTTTTTTTTCTCATAAAAAACTTCAATCAATTCTCCAATCATCCCCATTTATCCCGGAATGGGCCGAGAATTTTTTTTTTTTTTTATTTAATTGAAAAAAAAATTTTAATTTTTTTTGTATTTTTTCCGAAAAGTACATTTAAAAACATATTAAAAAAAAAAAAATGATCCCAAACGGTAAATTTTTGAAAAAGTTATAGCATTTAAAAAAAAAAACACCGTTTTTTTTATAAATATTTAAAACTTATTTTGAGTTGGATAAAAAAATTTGAAAAACTTCTGAAAAACGTCTTTCGTAAGCTAGAAAAAGAAGAAAAACTTTCAGCCAATTCTAAAGGGGTCGGGTTCAAAATTGGTCGAAATGGGATGGAATACCCCATATATATATATATATATATATATATATATATATATGAAGTATATACAGCAGCTAACCCAAATTAAAAGCAAAAAAAAAATATTAAAAAATGTGTTTTAATGAAATAAAATTAGTATCTAACAAAACGCGCTCTATAATTTTTTGCTTGTATATGACAGGCTTAGGCCACAAAAAAACAAAAAAAAAAAAAAACAAATTACTGGTTAGCGTTTGCTATTATATTCCCTCTGAACTCGTTATATACTAAGTGTGCATGTTCAGTATTTATCGTTAAAGTCCTTCAGAAAAAAATTGTAAATACGGGCTTTTATTTCTTAAGGAGAGAGTAAAAGTCCGGCTCTATATCTATGGAACCGCTCATACAAATGAAACGAATTTTTTTTTTCATACGAGTTTTTCAAATTTGTTTCAACAGAAAGCGGTGTATAAAATTTCAAGGTAACATCTCAATAAGTTCAAACTTTATGGCGAAAAAAACAGGCACAAGTTCACTAAGGAATAGTATAAATATACTACTAAGAGAGTTGGTTGTGGCTTTTCTATGAAACTAAAAATAAATAAAAAAAACATGTTTAGTATTATTAACAAAACATTTAAAGTGCTCGTACAGTTTTCAAATGCAGATATTTGGGAGAATATATTTGTATAAAAACTCGCTTCGTTTGGATGTGCCGTTTCTTGGTTATGGAGCCGGACATTTATTTTGCGCTTAAAAAATAAAACTCCGAATTTAACTTTTATTTTAGGACTTATGAAATAGAAGTCCGGATTTTACTTTTATTTGAGGATTTTTTTTTTTTAATAAAGTTTTAAAAATAAAAAGACTGCATGATTCGTTATGAAAATACTATGGGTATCCCCGAGATCCCATAAACTTTCAACTTGAACAATTTTTTGACCCGAACTTTGCCGACTCTAAAAAGCAGGGTACTATTAAAATGGGCCGCTGCTTTTAAGCTATGCGGTTTCCCGTTTAATAAAAGCTGATTAAGTTGTTTAGTTTTTAATAGATTTTTATGATATTTTTCTAATAAATATGACGTACTAGTACTATATGGCTGAATTGTGTTATTAAAATTATATATTACTTCTAAAGTTGCTTTTGATGAACGATAAAAATACGCACCCTAAAAAAATCTACGAAATCCATTTAAGAATAATTATTAATTTTTGCGTATAAATGTCAATAACTTAACTGATTTGAATCATTGTTATAAATAATTTATCTAAGAAAGAAAGAAATGAAATGTTACAAATGTATTTCACATCAAAGGTGCACTAATTGTGATTGAGTAAATGTGTGCGCTTTGTAATGATTTATTCATGTAATGACCTAAAAAAAACACACATACATAGCAAGTCTGCATATGTTTATATACTGTATGATTATGTATTATGTACATACTTTTACAAACTAGATGATGGAATTCTTTTTACAGCATGTATAATATAAAGGTTTATGAAATAAGTTTGGGGAATTTTGGAACAAAAATCGATTATGGAAGAATTGAGATTTTGGGTTGATTGATAGCTTTGCGTGTTCTAAAAAGCTGACAGCTAGGGAAAGGCAATGGATATAAATTAATAATTTTTTCGAATTTTTGTCTTGATTTATTAAAAAAAAAATGTACCTAATATTTTTTGCAATGCGTGGCTGCGGCATACAATGCGAACCAGAACGAACCAAAGAACGAACGAGAACGGTGCAAGCAATAAAATTTAACGCATTAAAAATACATATTTCAACATAATTTTTACACTATTTATTTATTTGTTTTTTTTTTTGCTTAACTTGCTGTGTTTTTGTTTGCTTTACAGATAATATACGTTTTTGTAAATAATTGCTTAAGTAAGTGATAAGTTATGCAATGGTGTTATAACGATTTAATTTTTATCAATTTATAGAATCAAAAGCTACTGCATATTCAACTATACAAATTCGTGAAAATTTATATATAAAAAACGGGAATAGCAAATTGTGAACGTTTTACTTAAACCTTAGGGTGAAAAGCTTGGACAGGTTTTAAGTTTGGATTATTGGAAATTGCACTAAAATTTTATAAATCTCTTTAAGTGAACGCAAGAAAAATCAGAAAAATTTTTTTTTTGGTAAATTATATAAAAATACACTTTTATAATTGAGAAACATAACAAAAAAAAATATAAAAATAACAGTTATTGCAAAAATTTTAATCAAGCTATAAAATAGACATTTGATTTCTTTCTTCTCGCTGCATAAATTTCTGTCAGATTTTATTTTCTCTATTTTAACAGTTGTATATGATAATTTTTGTTATAAAAAAAAAAAAAATACTTATAATGACTTTTATAACTCTAGCAACAAGATTTTTTGATATATATCATCTATTCCTTGTTCGCGTGTTCAAAATTTGAAAATTGGCTCATTGAGGTCCACTTGCAGAATGACAAGTTATCTTTTTAACTCAGAGCTTGGTTCTGATGGTGTGTTAATGCTACGTTTCCACCAAACCCATGCTACGTGTTTGCTTACTGTTTTGTGCAAAATGTCTCTTGACAGAAATGAGATTTTTTATTGCCTCTTTCGAATTATCCATATTGCAGCTAAAGCGCGTATTTCGATACCGCTCCCGTTATTTTTAAACGTTTCTTAGCTGTCGGTTGAAACTTACAAACATGGAGTTTGGGTTTTGTGAAAACCTCATCGGCTTTTATCAAATTTAAAAAGAAGAAGTTAATTTGCTAAACTGAAGAAGAAACTTCTTTTTGATAGACTTTTTAAACGCGGAATAAGTAGACGCATTATGTTTTTTCTTAAGTAATGCTAAACAAAACTATGAAATAGGAATGATTCATGAGAATCTACAATGAATTAGCTCCAGACAGTATTGTGAACGCAATGCTCAAATACTTTTAGATTATTCACTCATCAAAAGATTAATGAAGCTTCTATTGCTGTTTCATTGCAAATAAAATTTCCCCTACTTTTTTGCAGGAAAAATATGAGATAGTTAAAGATTCCCCTCAAAGCACATTTCTCAATGTATCTTATAAAGTATGGTTTATTTTTTGTTTAGAAGTGTTAGTTTTGCTCGAGCCCGCACGACACTAATATGGTTGAGTTTTTCAATTATAAACTTTACTTGCATAAAATATACTTTGATAACAAGAAAGCAAATCTTGTTTGAGCAGTTTAACTATTGAGCCATCATTAAATCACAAGAGGTTTGCTCAACTAACAAATTTTTTGACAATTGCAGCCATTTTGCTCCCAAATCGAATTGATATCCGTTAACTGTGTGTTTCTTTGCGATTTTTCGAAATATATTAGTAGTAGAAATAAGAAGCAATCAGCTTACAATTACCCGATAAGTACTGAACTGCATAATTCCTTAGAACATTTTTTTAAATTTTACGATGAATTCATTAACTATGCCATGATCTATTAGTGTGGCTGGACATAAATAATTTTATGAAAATTACGGACAACAAGAAATCGTGCACTTTCGTAAACCTATGAACATACGAAACCTTAACCAATTCAAAATTCATCGTTCAACGTCAAAAACTCGAATAGTAAATAGATTGATGTAAAAATTTAATTAGTAAATAATGGAGATTCCATAACAAAATGTACTCTTTGAGCATGTTAAGTTATTCATTCCGTATGTTCGGTACATACATCTCCATTTAAGAATCGGTTTATATTTGGAGTATTATGTATATACTTATTTGATATATTCACACCTCGTGAACTAGTATCAAACGAATGTGTTCTGAATATTCTAAATTAACGGTTTATCCGGGACACTTCTATGAATACTTAATGGAAAGAACTTTCCGAAACTTCAGAAGAAAAAGGTGAATACTCCCTGTGTAGCAGGACCGCACAAAAGCTTAACACTTATGACAAAGTCAAGGCCGGCATATAAAGTTCTAAGACAATAAGCCATCTTTTTTTATACTCAGCTGAACAGAGCTCACAGAGTATATTAACTTTGTTCGCATAACGGTAATCCGTAACGGCATAAACTAATCGAGATAGATATAGACTTCTATATATCAAAATGAATAAAAAATAAAAAAAAAATAAATGTAAGGCGCGATAACCTCCGAAGAGATCTAAGGCCGAGCTTCTCTTCCAATTTGCGTCGTGCTCCTCTTGATTTTTCCCTACAAATAGGCCGGACGGGACCTACATGTTTTATGCCGACTCCGAACGGCATCTGCAAGGCAGATGAGTTTTCACTGAGAGCTTTTCATGGCAGAAATACAATCGGAGCGCTTGCCAGACACTGCCGAGGGGCGACCCCGCTTAGAAAAAATTTCTTCTAATTGAAAAATCTTATTTCTAAAATTTTGATGTTGCTTTGCCCGGGAGTTGAACCCAGGGCATACGGTGTGATAGGCGGAGCACGCTACCATCACACCACGGTGGCCGCCAAATGAGCTGAAAGAAAAAAAGAAATTCATTTTGCCATGTCCGTCCGTCTGTAAACACAACTTGAGTAAATTTTGAGGTATCTTGATGAAATTTGGTATGTAGGTTTCAGGGCGCTCATCTCAGATCGCTATTTAAAATGAACAAAATCGGACTACAACCAGGCCCACTTTTTCGATATCGAAAATTTCGAAAAACCGATAAAGTGCGATAATTCATTACCAAAGAAGGATAAAGCAATGAAACTTGGTAGGTGCGTTGACCTTATGACGCAAAATAGAAAATTAGAAAAATTTTGGACAATGGGCGTGGCACCGCCCACTTTTAAAAGAAGGTAATTCAAAAGTTTCGCAAGCTGTAATTTGGCAGTCATTGAAGATATGATGAAATTTGGTAGGCACGTTACTCCTATTACTATATGTGTGCTAAATAAAAATTAGCGAAATCGGATGACTAACACGCCCACTTTAAAAAAAAAAAATTTTTTAAGTCAAATTTTTACAAAAAATTTAATATCTTTACAGTATAAAAGTAAATTATGTCAAAATTCGACTCCACTAATGATATGGTGCAACAAAATATAAAGATAACAGAAAATTTCAAAATGGGCGTAACTCCGCCCTTTTTCATTTAATTCGTCTAGAATACTTTTAATGCCATAAATTTACCAATCCTTGTGAAATTTGGTAGGGACATAGATTCTATGACGATAACTGTTTTCTGTGAAAATGGACGAAATCGGTTGAAACCAGGCCCAGTTTTTATACACAGTCGACCGTCTCTCCTTCCGCTCGGCCGTTAACACGATAACTTGCGCAAAAAACGATATATCTTAAATAAACTTAGTTCACGTACTTATATGAAGTCACTTTATCTTGGTATAAAATATGGTCGAAATCCGACTATGACCACGCCCACTTTTCCGATATCGAAAATTACGAAAAATGAAGAAAATGCCATAATTCTGCACCAAATATGAAAAAAGAGATGAAACATGGTAATTGGATTGGTTTATTGACGCAAAATATAACTTTAGAAAAAACTTTTTAAAATGGGTGTGACACCTGCCATATTAAGTAGAAGAAAATGAAACAACTAAGGGCTACTCCCTTTTAAAACCCATATCGTACAAACACATTCTAGAGTCACCCCTGGTCCACCCTTACTGCGATATCTCGAAAAGGCGTCCACCTATAGAGCTAAGGCCCACTACGTTTTAAATAATCATTAACACCTTTCATTTGATACACATGTCATACAAACACATTCCAGGGTTACTCTAGGTTCATTTTACTAAATGGTGGTTTTCCCTTATTTTGTCTCCAAAGCTCTCAGCTGAGTATGTAATGTTCGGTTACACCCGAACTTAGCTTTCTTTACTTGTTTTTTTGTCAGTTCATTGCGGCTGCTCAGTAGAGTATTACCCCATGTCGGCAACCTGTTCAGAATCGTCCTATTTCAAAATATTTTTCAAAAATTGCCCAATTCAGGATTTGTCACAAAAGCGCGGTACATTAGAATTAGATTGAAGAACGCCTTTTCTGATAATGCTTTTCACTAACTCCCTCTTATGTCAAAATGCATTGAACTTATGCTCATAAAGGGAGTTTTTGAACAAAATTTTGAGATAGTCCATTTCTGAATAAAATCCTAACGTACGGCATTCTTCAAACTAATTCTGAAAGAATCATCAAACCAACATAACTCCTTATCAATTCACGAAGTATTGAGTAGAAAATGAATTATTTCCCCCTAAAACCTGTTGGCATTAACAAATTGCATCTACTTCATCGCTACTAAAAGTACTTTTCTACTACAATTTTCGCTGAAGGGGATTGAATTACTCCCCGTTTTTCTTACTTCGTTCGTTAAAGCAACCTGTCCAGATGTTTCCATTTGGAAGTGTCAAAGCTTTGTCATCATTGGAGAACAAACATCTAGTAATTGTTTAATGCTATTGAGCACAATTCGATGAACGAAAATATTTTGCTATTAGGCACTACGTTAACAACGTGTTTCCAACCGTTGAGTGATAGAAATTTTGTTTTGTTAACGGAGTGTTGCGACAATTTCAAAACGATAATTGAGCCTTTAGTTTTAAAATGTTGACTTGTGTCACTTTCGAAAAATATGAGTTATTGAAAATTTAAGTAAGCCACTGGTATCTAATTTATCGCGTCCATCAAACATGAGTTCTATACAAACTAAAATTTTATTATTTCTTGTAGTATATTTTTGTATTCTTCAGAAAATCATAAAAAGTTTATATTTTTATGGTAAATATTTTTCAAAATCAAAGACAAAGTTAATATGAGGTTAAAACGTTGACGTGTGTACGTGAACCTATGCAGTACCCGTTGTACGTTGTACGTTGTACCCGTTGATATGAATATCATTCACTCCGATATAATGCAATTACGATTTCAGAGCTATTGTCGAAAATGATTTATGGCATGGTCCGATAGAAAAATAATGTTTTAAGTCGCCATAAACATGAAACCACCTAACTTGTTATAAAAATAATAATAAATTGGATGTGTTGTGCGCATATGGCCCAAATCACGAGAATGGAAACCAGAGCCGCTATTTTTTTTGTTTTTGTGGATCTTGCACATGTTTTATCAGAACATAGTCAATAGTATCGAGCGACATGACAAGCAAAACAACACGTTTTGTTTCCTTAAAGAACTTTAGTAAATTTCATTGCTACTTCACCATTATGAATAAACTCAGTCTATGTGAGCTCTTTACTGACTGGCCAATTCAACCTACTGCTGCTTCTCTCTCCTAGAAAAGGTGGAGGATATTCTACGCTATCTTCAAGTTCTCGATTTGAAGAATTATCATAATGTTTACTAATGAGTGTTATTTCTATATAATAAAACAAATTTTCTTATTCCAGAGTTCCTTTTAACTTACAAATCGTACATGTAACGTAATAAACATTTTGTGTAACGTAGCAGTCCTAACGTTATTAAAAAAAAAATAATTGTTTCGTTGTGTTTGATATATTATCCATTACTTACATCCTAATGCTTATAGATAATAAAATACATGCTAATAGAGCAGAGTTTTTCAATGATGTGAAGCATAAAAATAAAATATTTCAAATGACGTATTCTCTTTTAACAGCATATAATGGCGGCCACCGTGGTGTGATGGTAGCGTGATCCGCCTTTCACACCGTATGCCCTGGGTTCAACCCCCGGGCAAAGCAACATCAAAATTTTAGAAATAAGATTTTTCAATTAGAAGAAAATTTTTCTAAGCGGGGTCGCCCCTCGGCAGTGTTTGGCAAGCACTCCGGGTGTATTTCTGCCATAAAAAGCTCTCAGTGAAAACTCATCTGCTTTGCAGATGCCGTTCGGAGTCGGCATAAAACATGTAGGTCCCGTCCGGCCAATTTGTAGGGAAAATCAAGAGGAGCACGACGCAAATTGGAAGAGAAGCTCGGCCTTAGATCTCTTCGGAGGTTATCGCGCCTTACATTTATTTTTTATTTATACAATTATCAAAGGCTAGGCATTACTAAACTTTTTATGTCGAAATGCACGTACGAATGTAACGAAACAGCCCGCGATGTGAGTCATATATAATAGCAGGCGGTCAAGTTTTTAAATTTAATATAGAGGCTAAGATTAAGAAATAACCACTCGTATGGTAATTTCGGACAAACATTATTTTCTTATTCGCCCGGAAGAACATTTGCAACAAAAGCACCGCCAAAAGAAAACCCATCAGCGTTATGACAATAAAACCAACAAAAACACGAAAGAAATTACGTTAAAATAAATATTGCGGACGAATAAGAAAAAAGTACACAATGTTACAGTAAAGATAAAAGTGAAAATACCTGTGAAGTAATACAATTTTTTTGGGATATTACGGCAGACAAGATTTTCTTCGGACACCATCAAAATCGTGAGTTGCTGCCAAAAAAATGGTTTTGCGTACGTTTGGACTCTTTCGAGCCTATCTTTGTTGGCTAATAACCGATTTTTATTGGCTCTCCGGATCGTATAAGTAGAGATTTAGACCATTTTAACGCTATATAGATCAACTAGTAAAGCATAACACGACTCTGAAAAGTTTGAATATGAATAAATTTATCCCCACTTAGTTTCGGATTTTGTCTACTTTGGTGCTATCTTTAGGCACTTATTTAAAAAAGGACTTTACCAGCTCTGAATTGCATCAAAACTGCAGATCAGTTGTTGTTTAAGTAGTTTTAATTTTCTTACATATGCTAAAAAACTGACTGACAAAATACAAATTTGTATCAAAACGACTAAGAAATGTACTTAGCCCATTGTTGTCTAAATTTAGAATCGCCCTTTGTAGACTAATATGATTGAAACTTTTTTAGTTACCAGCCGATTTTGAATCCCTCAACAGTTCTAGATACATAAATTTTCTTTATTTAAATTTACATCGTCAACAAATTTATAAGTACAAAGGTATGAAAAACCGGGTTTTCACGTAATTCATGAGTTTGAGGTGCACGGAGAAAATCTTGTATGCTGTCATTATTGGTCTACCAGAAAAATGCTTTTTATTTTTGGTGTCGCACAGTGTTATTGGTACTTATATAATTTGTATCTATCATTGGCTACCAGAATATGTAAAAGCAAAGCGAGGACCTTAAATGTATAATTGACTCAGGCACATCGTTAAAAAGTATAAAGCATACAAATAAAAAAAAAAATCAATGCTTGGTTGAAGATCACATTAAATCGGTTGGTCGTTCGAAAACTCTCTATATCAGACTTGTTTGAATAAGGAATTCGTTTCAAAATTGCCCTTTCTCAATCGAACTCTTAAACAGGGCGCGGTTCCATAAAATACTAAAATAGTGCGTTTTTTTTTTTTAATTTTGCTGAGATAGCGAGTTCCGAAATAGCTGGCGGGATATTTCGATATTTCACGTTGTATTGTAAACAGAAGTAATCCAAAAATTGTATATTCTGAAAAACCGCGAACGAAGTTTAATTTATCATGCAATTTCATTATAGAAATTAATCTTAAAACCAGCTATGGCGGTAATTTTTGTTCCACGAATTATTCTTTATCTCAGAACAGTACACTGAAAGAAATGGTGCTAGTAAAATCAATAAATATGTTTTGTTGTTCTTGACTTAACGGAGATTCGGTGAAATTGATCGAATTACGGTTAATTCGACCGAGTTCTTTGTCAAGCGAACAAATTAGTTTAGTCATTTAAAAGAAGAGACATTTTCGCTCTTAAGTTAACAAAATTCTGTAAAATTGACAGATTCCTAATCAATCTAACTGATTTTTTTCTAAATACAACTGATCTCACTGGTCATTTCAACAGCGATCAACAGTCAATACATGAGCAAATTTCAAAGAGAATTTTACGCTCACTGCGTTCTCTACTTTGTACTTATGAAGATGGTGCCACTTGTTAAAAAAAAACACCAAAATAAGAAAACCACCAAATCGAAAAAACACACAAAATGGGAAAACAACAAAAAACTAATTTTTAGTTATCAATACAAAACGAAAACCCCTTTTTTGAATTTACTGTGCAAAAAATTATGAGATATCAGGACACCTATTTATCGGGTACAATTTTGCAACTTCTTCTCCAAGCGAAATGTAAAATTGCGCCCTCTTTTTGCAAAAATTTTGTTTGAACGAACAGAATTTTTCCAAAGTTAGTAACATTTTGTTCAAGTTTTTACGAATTTTCACGAACGAATCTAATAAAATAATAAAAAAGATCTTTTTAAAAAAAAACATAAAAGTTTGAGTTGTTTTGGAATCGTTTCAACTTAAAATGTTACGAAAATTAAACTTGCCGAATTACATGTAAAGTTAATCCAGTGGTGAATTACCTTCCTGCGATTTGATTCTTTACTTTTCTATAACTTACAAGTTCTCTATTTCAATGTTATGTCAAACATTTATACTACAAGTTTTGTTCGACCCAATCAAGTGTGGCAACTACATGCGAGAGAAGAAATTGAGAATGAGCTGAGCTGCAACTGAAAGAATTGAGAAACAGTTTTGTGACTACTATTTTCATTTCTATTTGCAAAGCGAAGTTCAAAACTATAAATTAAATAAATTATAAAATATAAAATTCGGTAAAGTGTGTTTAATAAAACAAAATAATGAAGTGTATAATATTTAATGTGTGCCACCATATTTGATGTGCGCCCAATTGAAGTTCGGTTAGTAAGTGCCACCGTGGTGGCCTACCACTCCGAATGCCCTGGGTTCACATCCCGGTTAAAGCAACATCAAAATTTTAGAAATAAGGTTTTTCAATTAGAAGACAATTTATCTAAGCGGATTCGCCCCTCGGCAGTGTTTGGCAAGCACTCCGAGTGTATATCTGCCATGAAAAGCTCTCAGTGAAAACTCATCTGCCTCGCAGATGCCGTTCGGTGTCGGCATAAAACAAGTAGGTCCTGTCCCGCAACTTTGTAGGAAAAATTAAAAAGGAGCACGACGCAAATTGGAAGAGAAGCTCGGCCTTAGATCTCTTCGGATGTTATCGCGCCTTACATTTTGTTTTTTGTTTTTGTTTTTAATAAGTGCGTACATATGTATATATATGTGGCATGCATGCGTATTTATGTATTCAGATATTTACGTATGTATGTATATGGCAGCATAGGTACTTACGTACAAAGCTGTCGCAACAACTTTTTTTTGTTCATTTGACTACTAAAACGGTCAATTACGAATCAACGATTTATGCGCAGTTGATTCAACATCTTGTTGCGATGGATAAAAATTTACAGAAATTTCGGTTGAATTGACCCGTATTTCGGTTGATTTTACTAGTTTTTTTCCTTCAGTATATCTCAAAACATTAAATATGAAATAGAAACTAGGTCTGAAATGTATCACCCCCTCCCTTTGCAGAAACATGCGGGTGAAAAAATTTTAATACTGGGAGAGGACGACAATATGTATATGTGACGCTAACTTTAAAAAATTTACTTTTTTAACGATTTATTACAAACTAAAGTTCGTTCTCAAAATTGGTAAAAAAAAAACCGAAAACAAATGCAAGTTCGTTCTCGATATATCGATATCTTTATTACTTATTACATCATTTATATTAGGTCGGTTGAATGTTTGTCCGCCTTTTTTGCAAGCACAAATTTTGCAATCGATTTTTAAGTAACTTCTATTGAGCTACAAACGTGAAACTTTACGCATAGGTTAGAACACCGTGACAATGCAGCAACAGGAAAAAATATCAGTTAGGTGGCGCACGGATCGAAATAATTAGATAAGAATTTGAAAGTTTTCAAACCAGCTTTTAAGTAGCTTCTCGATCAGCTAGAGACTTGAAATTTCAAACTTAATTCAGGGTCCATGACAACCGATGACACGATACAAAAAGATTCGCTAGGGGGCGCACGGGATGAGATATTTAGAAAAATCGTACGAAACGGGGGGAATTTTGGGATTAATTTTTATGTAAGTTCTCATTGAGCTACAACTCTAAAATTTCACAGATAGGATAAGACGCCGAGACAATTTAAGAAAAGGAGAAAAAAATTCCTTTAGATGGCGCACGGATCGAAATATTTAGATAAGAATTTGGAGATCGATTTTAAAGTAACTTCTCATTGAGCTACAAACATGAAACCTCAGAGACATAGACAGGTTAAGGCACCGTGACAAAGGAACAAAAGGAGCAAAAAATTCCGTTAGGTGGCGCACGGATCGAATAAATTAGATAATAATTTGGAAATATGAAACCGAGTTTTAAGTAGCTTCTAGATGGGCTAGACGCTAAAAATTTAGAGGCGCACGGGACTGAGATATTTAGAAAAATCAAACGGAACGGTGGGAAGTTTGGAATTGATTTTTATGTAAGTTCTCATTGAGCTACAAACGTAAAACTTAACAGATAGGTTAAGACACCTTGAAAATGTAAGAAAAGGAGAAAACAAAAATAAAATAAAAAAAATTTAAGCACTTCCTTTATATAAATGTACAAAAATCAGCGAAAAATGTCTCCTTATATAAAGACATATTCTTGCTAAACTTTGATTTTAAAATTTTGACATAGAAATTGCAAAAATATTTATGAGAAATAAAAATATATGGGTGGAGCGCAATTTATTGACTAATAATATCTCCTTTCCTACCAACTTTCCATCCAAGTAATGTGCGCTCCACTTTTATATTTTTACTTCTCATAAATATTTCGAGTTAGGAGCCTTTTCTAGCGAAGCGTCACACAAAATATACAAAAGACTTAAATTTAATCAATAAATAAAATTATTTTCGAAACTTCTAAACATGTAGATATATATATTTAGTAGCATATGGTATGTGAATAGAAACCCCCAAAATGTATATATTTATTCCAGTGAAGAGATTGCTTTTTTTGTAACATATAAGGGATAATTGTAAACTGTTCCATAGATCAACGCAGTTAAGCGATTTTACAAATACGCAAGGATCATTTTGAGCTTTCAGCAGTGTTTTTTAGTATTTGCAATGATTTTATTCTACAATGTCGCATTAGAAATATTAAAAAGCAAATAACTGTGACCCGCAAATAAGAGTATTATCAAAAAGTTAAAACATCAATAAACGAAAAGAAGCGTAACTAGAACTAAATCAAATAAATGTGTGTATAATTTGCTGTTAATGCTTTGTTAATTTTTTAATTTAGCCTTTCCATTTAGGTAAGTGTAATGTGTCAGCAAAAACTTAATCCAATTATTTGCAAACGTGAAGAAGTATAACGCTTGTAAAGCTATTTGCACAAAAAACAAAAACAAAACTGTTGCGTTACACACAATTTTCTTGTAAAATGCCTTTTTACAAGTAACTGTGACTCCTATAAAAATAGTTTTAATAGAAGTTTTGATGTTTTATAACCAGTAAAAATTAGTTTCTATTCTATTTTTTTTTTTTTCGTTCAACTCTAGAAAGCTAAAAGGGATCTTGTGACTTTTCGGTTGTTAATTTTTGAAAAATTGATGATCTTATAAATAGAATAAGAGATGTAAATCTTACTTCTTAAAATAATATATGTCCCTTCCATTCATTTTTGAGATTTCCCTTCTGTATGTTAGTAAAATTTATAAATTATGGGGCACAATCAAGTAGCAAGAAATCAAATGAGTTTCAACGGCTTTTGGAAATTAAAAAAATGTTTTCGTGTGATACGAAATATTTTTGTTTACTCTGCAATACTGAAGTGCGCTTAAGGTCAAGAACTTATTGGAATAATTTATGCACATATAAATATATGAAATTTTTGGATCGAAAGTACCGAGGCGATTTTAAACACACTTGAAGTAACGCTCTACTCATTGGAACCTTATCATATGGGAGTTACATATACTATTTTTTACTTTTTTACTAATTTTTTTTTATTTATTTACATATACTATTAGAAGTCCCATTTTAGCAGAGTTGTATGTCGTTTTTACGGATAAGTTTATAAGTTTTTCTTTTATTCACTCTTATCATATCGCGCTACCGATAGTATCAAAACAAAAAGAATTGATACAAGCCAAAATATGTTTTTACAGCACGAATTACTATTCAAATATCTAAAACATCCGTCTACTCAAAGTAGTTACAATAGCCCAGTCCGAAACTGTAAGCATAGCAAATAATTTAGTTAAAAATACCGGGTCAATTAACTTATTCTATGATCATCACATTACAGAAAATTTAACTACCAAACATTTCAATCAGGAGGAGCTGCTTTCCCTTATTAGTAAAATAGTTTTCATTATTCATGTAAAAAGAGAATATTGTCAAAGTTAAAGAATAATGTATAAAAGATATAGTGATTTCCCAGCTGTGGTAAATTTCGAACTCAAACTCTATAAGATACCAGAGCTTGGATCCCTATAATATTGGGGAACTATAAATGTATCGCGTAGATAATATCAGTGATAACTTGATAAAATCAAAGGAACAAGGCATGACTACCAGGTACTCGTGATAATCATACAAAAGTATTTCTAGCAGACTAATATTTTCAAACAAAAGCTCGCTCAGGGATTGAAGATAATCAACCACAGAGGTGCTTTAGCAGGAAACAAATAAATTCGAGTTTTCTGAGAAGAAGCTTCGGAGGCTTCTTATCAGTAACAACGGATTCCTAGAGTTTATTATTTCTTTATCGGCTTACTATCGATAGCGAGTTATTATCGTCGAAAGTTCAGTTAATTAGTGCCGAATTATCGGCTTCCTATTGTTTTCTTATCTGCTTGTTATCGATGGGTAACAGATGTGTCATCGGTTTTATATTAAAGTTTTATCGTTATCTGTTTTATAACAAACCGATGAGTTGTAGTTAACAAATTGATAAACCGCCGATAAGAAATAAATAACACCCCGATAAGGAACTGATAACATTTTGATAGCAAATCGATGACTTTTTAATATCAAATCAATAATTTTTCTTAAAAGAATCTATAAATTCTTGACAGCAAATCGATATCACGCCCTTAAAAAATCGGTAACATTACTATAGCAAATCGATAACTTTTGATAACATTTCGATAAATAATCGATAACTTGCCGATAATAATTGGAAGGGGCTGAGAAGAGAAGACTGATACAACTGCGCTCGAATGCTATCGTTCGGGCGGTCTTCCTGTATGTTGTCTTATGTTTCAGATCAAGAAAAAATTACAAAAGTAAAAGCAATTAGAAAACACGAAGGTATCGTTGGATAAAATAAATGTAGAAGTAAAATGGATGGATGGTAAAATTTCTAAATTATTTAGCTGAGAAAAATTGCACTGAACAGAAGGGTGAAGCGACTTCCGGAATGAATCTTTATGCATAGTTATGTGGTTTTTTATAATCTTTTTATTTCTCTTAAATCTAAAACAGTTTTATTTAATAAAATAACTATAGTAATTGCATAAATTACAGGTAAAAGTATTTTCTATGACACCAACGTTGTAACTCTTCCAGATTCTTTACAACTAGACCAAAGTTTGTTTGGGGGATGTGATCTTTTTCGTCTATTTTATGAAAGTTACATCGTTACTGTGTTGCAAGAAAAAGCTACAATTCAATTTTAGGGTTTTTTTAAGTAAATGACATGTATTGAGCTCACTCCAATATTAGGCGCTTTCAGCGTACACAATTTTTTTTTGGACACATTGCAAACATGTTTCCGTCAGTTGAATGATAAAAAATGTGTTCTATGAACGCATATTGCTTGAGCCAAATGTCAAATTAAATAGTTATCCTTCTTAAACTATTTTTCACACTTCACACACAACCAACACTTTAAATGTCAAAGAACTGTCAGACAGCCGATTAAACTCGCTAAGCGAATGTAGTGAACAAAATGTACTATCAGTAATTTGACGTAAAGTCCTCACCATTGAGTGGATCAAAAATACTCAACTGTGCTTTCAGAAAATTATCACTCAATATTAAGGAAAACGAACCTGCTTTTAAAGCCTGATATTAACATGATGAAGCATTGATATCAGCCTGTTCAAAAATTTTATCACTTCTCAAAAAACTTTATTTAAAGCACGAGAACCCTTTTAATTTCCCAGGCCAAATTTTTATTGCATTTTTTTTATTAAAAAAGTACTTCAAAAGTATTTAGTTAAAGCAAATAAAAAAATGTAAAATTTTTTTTTGGTTTATTTGCTTTGCAATTAATGAAGTTCTGCTTTACTAACTGAATTTTTACTGCTTGCTGGTATATTCTTCAAATGGAGTAGAAAGTTCAAGTAGGTAAATGTAAAACTAAACACTTAAGAAAAATTGTAAAAAACACATGCCGCCAAGAAACCAATGCCTTTTTTATTAACGCTGTAGCTTCTAACTCATTTATACTAATGCTGCTGATTTGTAGAATTTTTTTTTAAAATACATTAAAATAAAAATTTGTATGAAAGTATATAATAAAAATATTTGAAAAACCAATAGACAAAAATCACACACAAGTGCGTTCGATATAAGCGAGCTGATTTGGGAAGTAAAGTTTTTTTTTCTGTAGATTTTCACATTCCGTTTTTTACCAGTGTATTTATAATATGAGTTCACATGGTTTAATGCATTGCTGCGAACCATAACGATTTATCATTTAATTCAGCGAAAGAGAAAGAAATCAAAAGTGTGTAATTAAAAAATATGCTAACTTAAAGAAAGAAAAAAACTAGACTGAAAAAAGGTAATAACAAGTTTTAAAATATAAAGTTTTATATATACTTAATAAGTTAATTGAGCAGTAAATATATATATATTTTTTTTGTGTTTGTTATAAAAAAATTGCGTTCGAGTGGAATGTTTTTTCCTTTTTGGTTTTACATATTAAAAAAAATAATAATAATATTACTTAAAATACTAAATAAATGATGATGTATAACTGTTGTTGTTGCATGGCTAATTGTTTATTAAGTATAGATATATATGTTTTTTATAAAACTTGATTTTATTATATTTTAATGTGAGTGGTTGTTATATATGTAGTACAAGAGTTACGCTAGATTGTGGTACAACGCATTGCGCGTTGGTGTACCTTTTTCTAGGATCCTTGCTATAAGTTCCACCATATTTGCTTCTTTGCGCTGCCAGTTCAGTGATTTCTGGTATCCAACTAGCGAACACAGCCTAAAGTTAACACACACATATACATTTATATATATAAATAAATATTTATATATTTACATTAAAAATATTCACAGGGTGAGAGGCATAAAAAAATGTATGTTTTTATACAAATATATTTGTGAGGACAGAAAGAGTACAAGGGTGGGTCGATAAATATATTTTTTTATTGCTCTAATTACTTTTTTGTTTTATGTTTGCTTGTTAAAATATACATTTTTAATTTTCTTATTCATATGGAAAAGGCGTTGTAACAAAAAGTGCATACGAAGATATTTACACTTGCTTTACTTTGTTTTGGATTTTTTACCTTTTCATATATAAATCTTTTTTATTAATTTTTTTTGTTTTTCGTAAATTTTTTTATTTTTTTGTCTTCGTTGGCAGATGTTATTATATTATTTTTATAATTTTACTTTAAAGTTTACTAATTTCAATGTTAATTTAATATGAAGCATTATTTATTTCGATATTTTTTTTTTAGTTTTTTATTTTGTATTTTACTTTTAGTTTTTTGTTATTATTGCAATTCGTATAGTTACAGCATCACTAATATTGAATTTTTTATCCATTTATACCATTTCTTTTTAATTCATCTCTTAATCTACTCTGTTTTTTTTTTAAGTTAAAAAATAAATTTCAAGGAAAAAAGGCGCGAGTACCAAGTGATCGTAAAGTTGGATGTGTACAAGCGCATAACAAGAAAATTATTGTTTTTAAATTAAATAGAGCTCGCTCACGCGTTGTAGTTAAGCCAAAATAGAGGAAACTTTACTAAAAGCATATTATTTTGGGCTTTTTTGACAATTGATGCTGATAAATTATTGTTATAGGCTTATTATCGACAGTGAAATACTATCGTTGAGTTATCGGCTTTCCATCGCCATGTTATCGGCTTCTTATTACTTTCTCATCGGTTTGGTAAAGCCGGGTTGAAGATGTGTCATCTTAAAGTTTCATCGGTATCGATAACATGCTGACAGCAAATTGGTGACAGTCCGATAACAAATCGATCACATGATGTTAATTCATCGATGAATTTTGACAGCCAAAGAGCAATTAAGGCTTTAATCTCTCATGGCACAACACCGAAAAATGTGCTAGAATGTAAGCAATCCCTGCAAAGAATTGGGATATGGAGAAGCATACGTACATATATATTGGGTTTCTGGGCATATGGGAATAGATGGAAATGAAAAAAGCGGTTGAGCTATGTTAACTGATCGCTCGAAGCTTGTTTCGCAGACCTTCCAATCAGAATGGGCCAGATAAAAATAAGGCGAGAGTTGCATTTGATCGAGCAAGCAGGAAAGGAGTAAAACCAAGCTCGATGCTGCAAAGTGTCGAAAATCATGTGCAGATCTTACAACCTTAGACTAAAAAAGTTACTTTTACCATTGAGAAGAGTGGATCGTAGGCTCATGATGGGTACTCTGACTGAACAGTGCCTTCCGGCGTCATATGCTTTTAAATTAGATTTTGGCAGTGATAGCTGATTTAGAAAGTACGGGTTGGTGTAGGAAACGCACGTTTTGCGCTCATGCCCTGTGCTCGTAAGGCTAAGACTTTAGCGATTAGGTGTGATGCAGCTATCAAATCTAAAAGAAGCAAGTAGCATTGGCCTAGAAAACTTGCAGTATTTGCCAAGAGAACGAAGTTGTTTTATAACATAGGGTCTGGTTTTTGATATGGTTTTTCAGTTTTGTCCCTGAGCAAACTTCTGGTAACACTATGGACTCATTCAGTCTATGTGAGGTGCTCACAGAATAGCCAGTTCAACCTAAAATAACCATCAATACATTTTTGGTAACAAACCGATAATTTTTCGACAGCCCCTCGATAACTTTTCGTTATGAAATTGAAAACATTCCGGTAGCACCCCGTTGACAGATCAATAACTTTGCGATATTGAATTGATAACTTTTCGGTAACATATCGATAACTTTTTGATAACAAATCAATAACTTGTTGAGAACTTTTTGGCAACATATGGCCAACTTCTCGGTAATTAATCGATAACTTTTAGATAATAAAACCATAAGTTTTCGATAATGAGTACAACAAACAATTAACATTTCGATAACATTTTTATAACACGCCGTGCGCATTCGGTTTTCACTCTTAATCTTTCATTTCCACTCCCCTCTTTTTCTTTTCTTTCTCCGTTTCGCTTTCCTTTTTCTAGTTACTTACTTGGTATTAACCGTGGGCGTTCAAACATTGGGTAGGTATATGTATAATGTTTGGTATTGGCAGGAAAATTGGGAGCCAGTCAAGCAAGCGACAGTTTCGTACACAGGTTACATGACTACATCCGAACTTTTGCTAATTGGTGGTATAGCCGGACTCAAGTTTGAGCTATATGTACTTAAACGAACCAGTTAAGCTCGTTTAAAAGCTCCGCAAAAAGGGGCAATTGTGATTTCGTAAGACATCGAAATGTTAAAAATGTCAGTTGAAAGTACTGCGGGGATACAGTAATAAATAAAATAAAATAAATGTAAGGCGCGATAATCTTGCGTCGTGCTCCTGTTTAATTTTTCCTACAAACTGGCGGGACGGGAACTACTTTTTTTATACCGACTCCGAACGGCATCTGCATGCCAGATAAGTTTTCACTGAGAGCTTTTCAGGGCAAAAATACAATCGGAGTACTTGCCAAACACTGCGGAAATTTTCTTCTAATTGAAAAAATCTGTTTCTAAAATTTTGATGTTGCTTTGTGCGGGGCGTGAACCCAGGATCTTCGGTGTGGTAAGTCGGGCATGCTACAATCACGGCGGCCGAACTAATACCATCTCTTAACGTGATAGTTCTGCGCTCGTACGGAACTAGTGCGATTCGCGGCAGGTAAAAGTCTGTTTGTTTGATTTAAAGAATCTCGATAATTTGTTTACATTCTTCCAAAATTGTTTGAGCTTTTAAGGTTAATGAGGAAAAATAACAAAATTAAAACCAAGTGATATGAGAGGTTTAATGGTTTCAGTATGAGTGGTGTTACAATTATGGGAATGAGTGTATTATTATTTTACTTTTTATTTTTAGGCTTTCCTCCATTTTGCTTTTTTACCTACTATTATTTTATTTTTATTTTTTTTATTACACGCAGAATTTGTTCATTTCTCAGGGTGCATTTTTAAGTTTTAATTTTATTTAAGCCATTTTTAACATTTTTTTCTTTCATTTAGTTTTAATGTTCATTTTATTGCTGCCTTTCTTTTTTTTTCATCTATTTTAATAATTATTTCTATATTTTTTATAGTTATATATTTTGTATGTTTCTTCCTTTTTTTTGTACTGCAATTAGAAGTACATATGCGTTGGCACGATGAGCATAATATACACAAAGAGTTACTCCAAAATTTTTTCTTAATTTATTTAAGCTCATACACACAAAAATAGCACACATTTCACACACATATAGATAGTAAAAAAAAATTATTACTTTTTGCTACACGTAATTCCTTGAATACTCATAACTAAGTGGTTTATCTGCAAACGAAATTCATTAGAAAACAATTTTACTAATTATTATTTACATACCTATGTGTAAGTTAAAAAATTATTATAGATACTCCTCTTTTATAGAAAAAAAGTTAACTGAATTTGAAACACTTTCGAACACTGAAAATACTTAATTACTTTTCTATTACTCAAATTCTAGTTGCCATTGTTAAGTGGAAAAGTGATGTATTTTTAATAAACAAATATTTATAATTGGTTTTCAAATATAGTGGGCGTATACTTACACCTATATGCTTTTACTTCGCTTACTACTAAAAACCTATTTAAAAAAAAAAAATTAAATACATATGTATGTATGACTGTGAATGATCGAAAGACTAAAGAAACGGACTTTTTTGTGATTTGTTTTTATCTCAACTGTTTAAGAAGTTTATATTAATTTTAGTTCTGGTTAACAAGGAAATCTATCTATTATTTCTGAAGTGTGTTATGTCTCCTAAGTAAATTAAGTAAAGTACTATAAACTTTATACATTGAATATATGTGATAACAGGTGTAGTCATGAACTTCTAGCAATATCGAGTGCTTAAATTCTCTAAATTGTATTTTACTTGCTAAATAAATATAAATCTGAACAAAGACGCATAAGAAACATATGACTTATAACTTCTACACCTGATACCACTTAATTCTAACCAAATATACATATATTATGTGAGTGAACTTGTAAACGGGAAAAAATCATAAACATAGTAAGCAAATACTTATCAAATTTCAAGATTCAAAATAGTGTTTGGAATCAACTAATAATGCGGCTATAGATATTAGCGATAACGAAAAACTGTAAATGATGTTCAAATGAAAACTGATAAAACAAAAAGAATTTAAAAAATGGTATCAGTGTTTTTCTATAGAACTTTTTTCACCAAGTTATTTCACACAAAATTTTTAAATTTGAACAAAATGTCTATGTATAGTATAAGGCTGGTTTTCTTGTGTTTAGAAAAAAATTATTATTTTGAGGAAGAAATTCCTAAAGCAAAAAAACATCATTTTTTTAAGTGTATAAAGCATTGCGAGGTATGATCAACTAATGTGTTTTTATTAACCGTTTTTAAGAAAATTGTCACTTAACAAAGTTTAAAAATTAGTCCAATTTAAAAAATCAGTTCTCACATTTGACTATAAGAAAGTTATATTTATGCTAACTTTGTACAGATTTAAGAAATAAGGTGGAAATTTACCGAATTTCGAAACCTATTGTATGGACGTAATGTGATTAAAATATGACACGGTAAATTGAAAACATACTTAAGTGTGCCTGAGGTCAAATGTTGGATAAACATAAATATACCGATTTTAATTTATATTCTTATATCAACCAAAGATGCTGTGACGAATATTAGCTGCATCCATACGTCACTATGCCGCTGAATGAAAGAGAAAATAGCTACACATATATGTACACAGCAACAAAGAGCGCATATCACTCAGCCATGCACACACGTATGCATAGAAAGCAAGAGTAAGAGCGCATAAGAGCTCAGACTTTATGACACAAACATGTAAACGGCAGCTAAGCAGAAGGTATTACTCACACATACACCTAGAAAACAACAGTGAATATGACATACAGAAATGAGAAATAAAAAGGCAACTTTTCGAAAGGCTGTTCACGAAAAGCCTGGACTTTGGGAAAAAAACTAAGAATATAAAAGCAGCGAGAGCTAAGGAAAAGTCCATTAGTTTGATTTTAGTAGTTTGTCGCGATCGACGGAAGGCATGGGAACAGTGTCTTGGATATTCTCACTCTTAAAGGTCAAAATACGAGCTTTGACCATTATTTGACTATGCAACAAGTAGCTTTTAAAGCAATTTCAGCATAGTAGTCAACGCTTCGTAGAAAATGGAACACTCCCACACTTAGTACATGTTTAATAACTATCTTTGAACTGGTGCTAATCGGATGCAGAGCGGAACAGTTGGTGTGCCAACAGCGCCTAATTATAAGCTGCTGTATCTAAATTAAAAGTTCTTCGAGAGATTTATGGACCTCTACGCGTTGGCGATGGCGAGTACCGAAGAAGATTTAACGATGAGCTGTAGATATACGCAGATATCAACATAGTCCAGCGAATTAAAACGCAGCGGCTGCCCTGGCTAGGCCATGTTATGCGAACGAAAGATGACTCTCCGGTCAAGAAAGTATTTTTATCGGAACCCGCCTATGGGAGCAGAGGTAGATAGCGGCCCCACTCCGTTGGGAGGACCAGGAAGTAAGTAATTTAAGTTAATTGAACAAAGGCAGCGACTATATTAAAGCGAGAATCTACAACTTTAATACTGCGAAAGTGCTGCGCTAGTTCAGAGCTACTTCGATTCGCTGCAGGGAAACAGAGAAACACCCATGCCAACAAGTACTACTTTAAAATGAGTAGGCACTTGCAAATTAAATTACAACGATCAAAAACCACGATCGATAAGTTTCTCATCGTTTTTATCTTGATGTATACTCGTATGTAGGAACCATAAACTATTTCGAAGCAAAATGAGATGCCTCTTGGAGTTTGCGAGAGAAAAACTCTCCTCAATACAAATACTCTTTCTGGCAATGCAAACTGCATGTAATGGAGAAGTTCTAATGATGAGCTGTATGAGCTTTACATAAATAAGAGCTTCGAATAAAAACCGGTAGACTTAGCTAGCTAAGACTTCTTAAGCGAATGGATAAAAAATCGCCAGGCAATAATGTATTACTATCGATATTCACAGCATTGAATACGAAAATAGCAGTGCCAATTTTTATTAAATTTGGTAAAAAGTTCTTTTTTATTTTATTTAATAATTTGGAAAAAAATTTGAACAACGTGACATCAGGACAGACAAGGCGACAGCTGTTTCGATTATACTGTGTAAATGCTTTCAAATCTTTTTCTCCCGGGATTGGGATTCGAACCCGCACTCCTACGACAGTGTTTTTTTTTTTTTTTTTTTGACAATTTAAGGAAAAACTTCAATAAATTTGTAACGGAAACTATACAATCTCAAAAAAAATATTTTCGAAAACTCAAGAAAATTTTACGAAAATTTCGAACTAAGAGCTTTGTGAATTTGTTTTGTAGACCAAATGATTTTTGATTTTTTTTCTAAGGGGGGTTCAAATTTTTTTTCATATAAAAAATCAAGCTACGTATGCTATGAAAGAAAATTTCAAACAGCCTTCGAAAAAAAATTTTCACAAATCAATACGAATTTTGAGATACCTATAACTTGCTTTTTGTTAAACTAAAACTGATAAGACTACAAAATTGGGTACTCCAAAACATTCAGAAAACTCTAGTATAAAATATAAAAATATATAAAATTTTCTTAAAATTTAAAGTTTACAAAGTTTCAGGAAAAAATGCATAGCAAAAATTATTGTTAAGGCCTTGACCTCGATTTGAATACACGATCTTACATCCCAGAGCACGGGGAAAAAGTGTCAATAAACATGATACTATGACATCATTGCCATTAAAATAAGTCCAATATTCACATTCTTCGATAGATGACACAGGCACATTAAAAATCAATTGTACAGAAACAGAATAGAAATACAAACAACCGCTGTGATACCTGACTGATTAGAGCAGCGACTTCAAAACTTTGCAGATTAAGGAGTTTAGCAGCTCCCGAAATCAATCTATACAACAACCTTTGGCAGTTGCCTAACTTTTTTCTTTATACTATTCTAATTTAAAAAACTTTTAATTAGGAAAAAATATATTATAACAATAATAATGACATTTTGAATTCACGATCTTAGTATTCAGAGAAGTTTTTTCTTAAATTAACGAAAATAAAAAGAAGAAGAATTGATACGAAGAATTAGCTCCCAATGCTATTTTCGTATTTGCTACTGTATATTTGACAGCTAGTGAAGGGAAGTGGCGTAACTTGCAACGCAACAGCCAAAATCGTCTAAGTGGTTATGATGAAGATGATAGTTAAATTGGTTAAATCAAGTCAACCAACAATGAAATAATAAAATCTAGTGGTGATTTAACACTGAATTTAAAAACAAAACAAAATATTTATTTCGGATACAAAAAAGAAAAAACACAAACATGTGAACACACTGAAGGACAATTCACTTACTAGGGACAAATAACACAATTTTCCATTTATTTATTATTTGCTTCATAAACTTATTGCCGGACACAACTTAGTGGTGTTTAGATTTGCCTTACTTCGAGCTCAATCTCATTGTGGATAAAACAAGTGTTATAGCTTCTGCATAGGCGTCAAAATTACAAGTAGAACCGATCAACTGATTTTTAATTGACTATCGTCGTCTCATTCTGTATCTCCTTCTATCACCCGCTGAAGATAGCCGGCCCTATGCGCCGCCATATTGAATATCCTGTCAAAACGCAAAAAACTAGCCATCTTGAACATCGCGTCAGCTAGTTGACAGATAAGATAGCAAACCTGTTTTATCCACAAAGCTTCATCTTAATTCGCTCCAAGAGAGTTTTATTTTGGCTGGTGCTCACACAGCACGCACCAATGTTTGGTTTGTGACTTTGCTTACTACAACAGTGGTGGTTAATTAAAAATGTATTACAAGCAAAATATGTTGGTCTAGAATTGTTTGAAACTAAATAAGATTTTTTTTCTCAAAAAATTTTACATGACTTAGTTTCTAGCTATTGTGAGCTAAAATAAAATTGAGGCCGAAATTAAGAAAGTGTTAATAGGTATGAGTAAATCTTTACGACAAAAAAAAAAAAATAAACAATAAAAATAAAAAATATATGTGTTTATATACTATGATATAGGATATACAAATAGTTAACACTACCTATGGTAAAACTTTCGACAATATTAAAAAGTTAAAAATAAGTGGTGGACGCAAAGATATGTGGAAATGGATTATTTAACTTGTGTGTGTGCGAACTACAGCAAAATTAAAATTAAATAAATTTAGGGTACACAAAACAATAAATTTAACAATTTTGTTGACTCGAACAGTTTTGAAAATCATGATTAGTTGAATAACGTATATGACGATTTATTTTAATTTTATTTAGTATATTTTTTTTGGCGTATAACTGCATACTTTTTATGTATACTTAATTTTATAAAACAAATTAACACAAATTATTGAATAGTGTTAAATATATATTTTCATATGAGTTTTAAAAACATCAATATTAAATATGTGTTATATGTTTGAAAATAAAAGGGTAACAGACTATTTAAAAAATAAAAATAAAAAAAGTGAATTTAAATCGAACAAAATATGTATTTTATGAGTTTTGCAAGAACTTAGAAGTGAGTAAAAGCATTGTTTTTGCTAAATAGAGTTGCTAATAAGTTCAATTCAATTGGTTTTTTTACACATGTTTTCAGGTACAGTTATTTAATTTTTTGTTTTGAATTTACTGTCCACTAAAGAAACAGAGACGGCTTGCTTTAAAGCTTTATAAATAACATCCTAGTAAAACCGATGTTAAGTCTTTCTGGAGTTAATTAAATGAATATTTCTTTTAAAATTACAAATGTTTCTGCAATTTTGTCAGTTTAAAGAAAAAAATTTTAACAAAAAAATTTAACAAGGCAATTTGAAAGTAAAAATATTTATTTACTAAGCGTGTGAAATAAGTAGTATATATAATTTAATTTGAATGTTTCCATGAATCGAAACACGTGCTATAAATTTCACTTAAAATGCTCTACAACTGTTTTTAACAACATATACCTATGTTAAAAAAAATAAACAAATGATTAAAGCTACTTCCTTATTAAACTCAAAACTACTTTGATGGTATAACTGGCACGGAAATTCACAACCATTATTTATTAAATTGTTAATTATCGTGGCCAAAAGACGGAACAAGCATATATCGATTTTACTATTTTTGTGTAATCGTTTTTTGACATTCCTTTCGGAATGCCATGCTTCGAAAGTAACATAAAATATATTTTCAAATCTCTTTAAGACCAAGCTTGTTTGTTCGTAGATTTCTAAGCCGTCACCGAAAGCTGAACGTTTTAAAATAAAAATTATCTTGAGCATCAGCAAGAGCTCGGTCAGAACTGAGAAGTACCTTTCCGAGCTATTCGAAATGCCAGCTAGGGAACTTTAGCAGAGGAAAAGGTGGCCCAGGCAGAAAACGATTTGAGTTCCTTCAGTGTTTTCAATATGTGTCAGGTCGTACAGCAAAGGAGTTACTGCGATGCTCAGTTCGGCTGAAAAACCACTTAAGAGGGTTAAGCTAAATAAAGTAAATAAGTAAGTTGGTAACAGCATTAGGATTGGTTTTGGTATATACGAACACGAATTGATTTAACTGCTCGATGACTTTTGCGGTAAGTAGAGGTAGGTAAGCAACTGTAGTTCTAATATTTTAGCTTACTTTTGTGTTTGTTCTGCTAATGTTCATAGTAACGCGTTCGTTTGCAACCAGACCACAGTTTGAAGTACTGTTGTTATACTTTAAAAATACAACATTACCTCTCCTCTTCGAACCATTTCGAGAACCTGATCAAGGCTATTAAGTCCTTTATGTCATACTACACCACCTGGTGGAAATTGTCCACACCCACTTGTGGTGATCCACCGTTTCCTGCTCATCATCATTTTTTGCAATTCATAAACAGTGCTCAGTGCTCAACTTGTACTCAAGTGTAGTTCGCTAAATCCCTACTTAGGGTGTAAAGGTGATGGAATTTGTTAAGATCCATTTTCTAGAGGTTTTTTAGATGTCCGACAACCTGGGGTTTGTAGCCATCTATCGTTGTCTTACCGGCAGATGTAGCATTATTTGTCAGGAAAAATCTGCTTTGTCGTGCCTTGGCTAGCAATTTCGTCTGCAATACAGTTTCCCTCATTGTCCCGGTACCCATGTGAGGTGTATACGGTTCTGTTAGGCTACCTCCTGAAGACATTCGCGACTGTTTGGTGTTAGTTAAGAATTTAATAAGTGGCAACCAAGGGATTTGATAATGGCTTTCATGGTTGCTGATACTTCTGTCTGAATGATAATCAGATAGCGAAGCACCGATTCAACCTCACACAATCATGCGTGCTGGAATGTTTACCATAAATTTGCCGCCCCGACTGTTGTGGTCGCACAGCGGTCTGTGCTTTAAGGATAAAAGCTATAATTGTTTAGTACGATACGAGTGTCCTTTGGTTTTAGCACTCCAAATCTACGGCTCTGTTAAGCGCAGGGCTGACGTTGCCGATGCTCGGTACCATTAAGGCGCCCTCTTCTTCTTGCGTCTGAATAACACTGACTGTTTTATAAATTTTTGCTGTGGAATAGTATGCAATTTTCCTTTATATATAGATATCGGCTAATTAAAAATTTATTATATAATATAATGTTGAACCCCTATTTGAGGACAATATCTAGCATTGTTCCAATGTTATTAGTTTAGAATACATGGGAACTAATTCAGTTGTACTTGCTCCTGTGGATGGACACTTTTTCTGTGGATGTCCAAGAAAAAGATATAAAATAACAGCTGTCCAACATTATTTGAAAACTTTGTTGAATACAGACAATTATAACAGAATCGTACGTCTTCTAAATCTTGGTCAAGCTGTTTAAAAGCATATCAAAAGTTAATAGGACTTATCATAATATTCCGATTTTATTTTTTGGGGCGTTCACCTGCCTACGACTAGGCATCGTGAGTAGAGTTGTATTTTGACTATTCTGCATCTTAATTTTTTATTTTTACTTTGGACAGTTTTTTTTTTTTTGTATTGGGTTTCGAGCTCTTTTAGCCTCCTTCGCGTTTCGATGGAACCGCTAAATTTCTTCCTGAAGAAGGTGCGGTAGCGTCAAAAGGCGTAAGAGGGAAGATAAAAATAGTCGCCTTATATTTATCGGCCGAAAAGCTTCAAATCTAAATTAAAAATGGAAAATTCTTAACAACGTTCTCCAGAGCTCTTTTCTTTCCTATAATATTTAGTACTACCTATTGATTCAAAGGTAGAAAGGAGGTTAAACTGCTAAGCAAAGTTATAGAACTGGACTCATTTTGAAGAACCAACCAATTGGTTCGACAATTTAACTTAACGGAAAAGATTCTCAAAAATGGATATTAGATAATACAATCATAATGGTTGTAAATTTCAAAAGTTCTGTGAGGAATTTGAAAGTAATTATAAAAACATAATACTTCTTTGATTCGCATAAATTATAAATGGTGTTCAAAATTTTGTATTTAAGGGTAAATAAAAGCACAACAAGTTATATTAAATTATTTTAAACTCTTTTGGAAATATAAAATAAACTAATGTGTAAATATGTGTATAAATTTAATGTATAACGATTACTTAGTATGATTACTATATTATAACGACTTAGTATATATCTTTTGATTATTTGTTGCTTTGAACATTTTTTTTTTTTTTTTTTTATAGACTACCTCTTTCCATGTTCTCTTTTCAGTTCTCCTCCATATTTATTGCCACTACCGACGAGTTCTATTATTTCTGGTATACTGCTGGCAAACATTGCCTAAAATTTTATATGATTTATTTATATGTGTACACGATCAATATATGTACATATTTAAGTATGGATGTGTGTGCTTAAAAGCAAATAAAACAAATAGTTAACTACAATTAACCTTAAACGCCACGAATAAAAGCACATATTTTTCATAAACTATCTAACTTATTTAGTTTTTGTAGTTTCGGTTAGACCTTTCGATTTGATACAGTGTCGAACAAAACTAAAGCACCGAAATAGCGTTCAGAAAATTTTAGTCAGTGAAACTTCATTGGTAGGTTATGGGATACTTTCTTAATTCTATTCAGGAAAGACACTTAGCAGATATTAGAAATTAAAAATAATAAAATAAATTTAACGGCTCCCTATAAAAGTTAACTAGAAAGCCCTCTATTAACTCAAAAAATTTGGTGAAAAACTATTTCATTAATAAATAAACATTAAATAGAGGGTGCTGTTTGTGAAAGCTTTATATATATTGCTACTAATTTGTTATTTTGTTTTGTTGCCTTTCCGACAAAGTGGATAAATGATGTATATTGTCAAATTTGGTTTCGAGACCAACCGTTTTCGGCGTTGTGATATCATCAGTGTGATAGAGAATGAAAATCGACACTGACGATGGAACAACGCGGAAACCGGTTGGTCTCGAAACCAAATTTGACAAGAGATGACGGAAAATCATTGCAGTATACATCAAATAAGTGCAGATACTTACACACACAAAAAGATATCAATAGTTAACGCTAATATAGGGATTGCCGAAGAAGCAAGAAAAAAGTCTAATATTAAAGGCTGGTTTACGGATTGGAGATAGAAACAACGACGTAGAAGTGTAGATGCAATAGTTGCAAAAATAGAGAATGTCTGGAGATAGATTGGAGACAAGGCCTCTTCAATCGGGGCAACTATCGACAGCGGAGGGGCTTCATAATAGTAAAGTATTGAGAAAAAACGGGTATCTAAAATTAACAACAAAACAAATAAAAAATACAAAAACAAATGAAAACAAGTAAGAACGGGACTGCCTTCATATCTTTTATGAATGGGGCTGAACCATAATCTTATCCCGTTCGTAATCTCAAAATAATCGGATGTATAAGATAAGAAATATATAGTGAACAGATGTACATACCTAAACGATTTTTAAGATAAATATCAAACAAAAATGGCAAAAACCCCCTGATCTGAACGATCGGTTGTATGGGATATATATTATATATTGCTTCGATCGAAATGATTTTTACAGGATATATTAGAATATATATCACCAAGTTTCACGTTTTTATATTGGAAACTAAGGGAGAAATGGCCAAAAATCTTTCTATCTGAACGATCCGTTGTATGGGATATATATTATATATAGCTCCGATCGAAATGATTTTTTCATGAAATCTTCTACGATATATTAGAATAAATGTCACCAAGTTTAACGTTTTTATATTGGAAATTAAGGGAGAAATTGCCAAAAATCTTTCTATCTAAACGATCGGTTGTATGGGATATATATTATATATAGCTCCGATCGAAATGATTTTTTCATGAAATCTTCTACGATATTAGAATAAATGTCACCAAGTTTAACGTTTTTATATTGGAAATTAAGGGAGAAATTGCCAAAAATCTTTCTATCTAAACGATCGGTTGTATGGGATATATACTACATATAGCTCCGATCAAAGCGATTTTTTCAGGAAATATTAGAATAAATATCACCAAGTTTAACGTTTTTATATTGGAAATTAAGGGAGAAATGGCTAAAAATCTTTCTATCTGAACGATCCGTTGTATGGGATATATATTATATATAGCTCCGATCGAAATGATTTTTTCATGAAATCTTCTACGATATATTAGAATAAATGTCACCAAGTTTAACGTTTTTATATTGGAAATTAAGGGAGAAATTGCCAAAAATCTTTCTATCTAAACGATCGGTTGTATGGGATATATACTACATATAGCTCCGATCAAAGCGATTTTTTCAGGAAATATTAGAATAAATATCACCAAGTTTAACGTTTTTATATTGGAAATTAAGGGAGAAATGGCTAAAAATCTTTCTATCTGAACGATCCGTTGTATGGGATATATATTATATATAGCTCCGATCGAAATGATTTTTTCATGAAATCTTCTACGATATATTAGAATAAATGTCACCAAGTTTAACGTTTTTATATTGGAAATTAAGGGAGAAATTGCCAAAAATCTTTCTATCTAAACGATCGGTTGTATGGGATATATATTATATATAGCTCCGATCGAAATGATTTTTTCATGAAGTCCTCTACGATATATTAGAATAAATTTAACCAAGTTTAACGTTTTTATATAGGAAATTAAGGGACAAATTGCCAAAAATCTTTCTATCTGAACGATCGGTTGTATGGGATATATATTATATATAGCTCCGATCGAAAGTTTTTTTTCAGGATATCTTCTATGATATAATAGAATATATATCACCGAGTTTCACGTTTATACTTTCTAAATCGCGCCAGGAATGACCAAAATCGTCTTATCTGAACGATCGGTTGTATGGGAGATATATGTTATAGTGGTCCGATCCTAACGGATCCGACAAATGTCTAATATAATACAAAAATACATCCTTGTGCCCAATTTCATTGAGATATCTCAAAATTTGAGGGACTAGTTTGCGTTCAAACAGACAGACGGACGGACAGACGGACATGGCTATATCAACTCAGTGCGTCGCCCTGATCAATTCGGTATACTTAATGGTGAGTCTATCTTCTATATTTCTCAACGTTACAAACATCGGACCAAAGTTAATATACCATTTCATGTTCATGAAAGGTATAAAAATAAAAAATTTTAATTAAAATAAAAAAAAAAAATTATAAAAAAATAAAATAAAAACTTAATTAATAAAACGAATTAAAAATTGGAAAAAAATTTAAAAAAAAAAATAAAGAAAAAAAATCCAATGCAAGGAGGTGATTGTCCCACTTTAATAAAAGACACCTAAAGCAGCGAAGGCATGGAATCTAGGCAAGGCCTGTACGACCGCTGGAACATGCTTCCTTAAGGTACAGTGAATTTGAATCAGAGCGACACACGCCTGCTCAATACAATAGCAATGGAGCATAAATATTGATAAATAATGAAAAAATCATGTTTTATTAACACATGCATACATAGGGGATTTTAAGAAACGTTTCTTTATGCTTTACCAGTCAAGACATTTATGTAGTTGACAAGTTTGGGAAATAACCGGCGCATACGTATACGGTTTCTGTTCCAGCTTATACAACGCCGTGCGACTGAGAAAGTACTGCAAGGTGATCCCAACAAACGTAGAGCCTAATGCTAAATCCATCTCACGACGAAATTTCTGACGGCACACCTGAGGGAAAGGATACTGTGACAGTAGAAGTCTTAGTGCTGGTTAAATCCCAACACTCACGTTGTATGGGGTATACAGGGGTATAACGAGATTTATTCCAACGCGTCACCATCATGGTGACTTAACAAATGGCTCTGCATATGAAACGATCAAATATTATTTTAATCGGAAAAACATACATAACAAATAATCACGTTGTTTTATCATGATCCACCCAACTACACGCAAGCATTACTCCCCCAGCGGAAAAGGGGACCCCGGGCTGGTATGCCTGTCGTTAATGGCGAATAAAATATCCATTTATGTGGACATATTAAATCGTGTCCGAGATGCTTAGGCTTGTACTTTAATGGTGCTTGTGACAGGAACGTACCGGATCTATATTCGACAAAGGACCATCAAAATCGATAATAATCCCCAAAACTTTCGAAGAGTATTTCTTTTTTCGCTACAGCCATAACAATAGCAACGCAAACATAACCGTACCACCTGAAAAGACGGGTACCGGTGCGTATATGTAGCATTTTTTTATTAGGAGGTATAGAAGAGAGTTGAATACATACAAACAAAAAAGCTCATATAAGAGTTTTAATTATATTGTTTCCTTTGTATTTAGCCTAACTAAGTGCGTGTTGTATCATCGGCCTGAGCACGGACTTTGTGGATGCTCGTTGTCAATAATAAAGCGAGCAGAAAATCGTTCCAGAATTAGGAATCTTTTCCCCTGATCGGAAATCAACAAAACCAATTTTCTATACTGTACAAAGGCACCCAAAACCTATTAGCAATTACACTGTCAGGGGTACTATTGGATCACCTGTACCACGACAGAAGTGTTAATGGAACAAACAAAAACAAGACCATCCTTCGTTTAGTGCTTTGGTATTGTTGCAAAAACTTTAAATATAGCTGTTAGCAAGGAGGTGCTTTAGTATTGCTCGACATAGTTTGTATCAGTTTTTTTTTGCAAATATGTTGCTTTATCAGGTTTAAATGTGTTTTTGGTCCGTTATTATTATTCAAAAGCATATATTATTCAAAAGCCATATCTAAAATATTTTATAATGGGCTCCTGAAACAGGGCGGGATTCAATGAACCCTTAGTTAAAAGTTTCCCTTTTAGTTGCAGGTCCAACGAGTACAATTATATAATTAGTCCCAATACTACCTGTCTACCAAACCAAAAAAAAAAAATCATTAGAAAAGTGCATAGGTGGATTTTTTTTTTAATATTTGTATGTTTAATTGTAATCGTTGTGTTAGCATAAACTCTTGATTGCATGCTTATGAAAAGCGATATTTTTTTAGATAAATCAAATCAGTACTACAAAACATACCAAAAACAAACCAAAACATTACTAATTCTAAATTTTAAATAATGGGATGTGCATTGCAAGGGCCGAAAATAATTCTCTTAAACTACTATGAATAAAACTTATTTAAATAGCAATATTCTGCTATGCCGGCAAAATTCTTTTGATAAATCTTGGAAATTCCGAAATAGATTTTTTTTATTGTCTCTACAAAAGAAAATCGTCGTTTAGAGATTTCAATATAGGTATTTGATCAACAATAAAAATATTGTTGGTTTACTTTATCCTTCCATCACAATATAAGCTACAATTTGTTTTTTTAATTTATCGTGATCGATTTGATTCTAAACCAAAATAAGATCATTTGAGGAGTATGAGAGCAATCAAATTTTCATACTCCCTGATGAAGAAGTTTAAACTTCGAAACTTGTGCGAGGGATACAGAAAAATTTCCTTTGCATTCTCATTTATCAGCCGTTAAGCTGCAGACCAACAAAAAAATATTACTATTTTTTCTGTATAAGAAAATTGGAGGCAGAAAACGAAGTAAAATGAAAAAAAAAAAAAAAATAGCAAAGTAAGAAACAAAAAAAAAACGGGTGAGCAACAACTTAAATATTAGCTGTGCTTTCATTTATTCCTGGACGTTGGGTAACTTCAGGGAGTTGTGTGTAAAAAAATATTTTTAAAATATATAAACTAAGAACTAATGAATTTTGCAGATTCTAAGTTGTTATACATATGACTAATGATTTATATTTTTTTTTACTTTAGTTAATATTTTTCATTTACTTTATTTTATTACTTTTTAAACACGGAATGATTTGCTTTATAGAGGGAGCACTATTTTTTTGAGATGATAATTCACGACTTTCTGTATATAAATAATTTTCTTTACAATAAATGTTATTGACATTTGTTTATTAATTTTTCATGATCAAAGTTTTACAAAAACAAAAAAATAGAAAAAAAGTTATACTAAAAATTTTCAAACAGTGAATTAATAAAAAAAAACTGCATTATAGTAGCAAAATAGTAGCAAATATATGTAAATAAAGAAAAGGGTGGGGAATTTTTAGTAATATAAATTTACGTTTAGACTGGATTGTTATTACGTATGTATAATAGGGTGTCCGTTGTTTACCACGTTGGTTTTATATCGTTTGTTAAAGTTTTAGTTTTAAACACAAAACGAATTATCGAAAGACGTTATCAATTTTCCATATAAAATTGTATGGATATGCAACTTTATTAAACATAAGCGCTTTCGTTTATTAAAAACCAACCAGTTACATGCAAACATGAATAAACCACCGGAAAAGACGGGTACCGGTGCGCATAAGTAACATCTTTCTTTTTATAATTTATTATAAGCGAGTTACATACACACAAACATTTAAGTGATAACAATATAATCGTGTTAAAAAAGTCTAGAATGTGTGAATTTATTTAAAAATATAGGAATGACTTTTTTTTTTTTTTTTTTTGAACGTTTAATTTTTCAATTTTTGTGGTTATCCCAGAGCACGGGGAAAAAGTGTCAATAAAATATGACACTATGGCAGCATTGCAATCAAACAAGTCCAATTTTTACATTCATTCTGCAACAGATGTCGCAGTGTTGTGAATATCAATTGGCAAGAATCAAGAATAGAAGTAGGATTAATGAAGACAAACAAAAAACCGATGTGATGGCTGAATGGTTATAGCAGCGGCGCCTGAACGTTGCCGATGAAGGATATTAGCAGTTGCCGAAATGGATCTATAAAACGAGCTTTGCCAGTTGTCTAAATTTTTTCTTTCTTCTATTCTAATTTAATAATTTTTTTAATTAAGAAAAAATTTATCATAACAATAATAATGATAAAATAATTATTGTTAGGCCTTGAGCTCAATTCGAACCCGCGATCGTTTAATTTTTCATTTAGCTATTTATTACGCCTTTTCGTTGGTAAAAAATTTCAAAACGCCAATAAAACTCTAATGTAAGGAACATATCGCACATCTTTGCGGTATGGTTAACAATTATACATATTTTTGGTTATTGATATTAGAGAATCCAATGTCGCTGATCAAGTTCTGTTGAACGAGCCTAAAAATATTCCCCATAAACAAGTATAAATGTGTGAGATTTCGAGTTTAAAACTCAGCTGCCGAAAAGCTAGCTGATGAAGTGTGAGTGATACTCAGAAATATTTACTATTAACCTGCACCATGTGCAAATTTTGTAAGTTTTCTCTAACATCAATAACAAAGAAATATGAGCCTGTCTCGCTTAGTAAGTGCACATCCATATTTTGGTTCATTGAGTTGTTTTGTGTATAAAACTAAAAATTTTTGGTACGTCTGAAGACCACAAACAGACACCCCAATTTTAAGCATTTGCGCCAATTTTATAACAATTTTTAATATTCCTCGGGAAAAGCGATTTAAAGCTAAAAACTAACTAATTAATTTAAATAACTAATAAATATAAAAATTGGAAAATGTTTTTAAAAATATTTTATCACTATACCATTCACACCACTATGCATAAATTTTATCTTACACACTTTTTGTTTTCTTGTTTGTTGACACAACAAAAAAAAAGTTGAAAAACTAGTTTGTTTGGATAATGTATGTTTTTCAGGGAAATAATTTGATTATTTTGCAGCTGACATGCTAATCTAACGAGGGAGCGCCCACTGCTATCAAAGCGTATGTAGTTTGTCTATATGGTAAATGATATATGGTGTATCTCAAAAGCTTCGTATGAACAAACTCATTCATAACATTGCTCAGTACAAAATTGATTACATTGCACTTATAGAGTTAAATTGTGTAATAAAGCAATATTTAGATATGTTTCCTAATTCGAACCATTCATTTCAGATTAAAAACAAAAAATTTTATAATAATCTTTTAATTTGTATTAACGCTTGAGGAATGTGGATTTCAATCGTTGCTGTTGCAACTTCTTGAGCCAAAAGTTGTCTTCGTTTTACAATAACACTTTTCATAAAATCGGATAAAAAAAAAATTGACTTTAAACTAAACTTATAAAATATTTATACTCATATTTTGTGTTTGCTTCGTTAAAAAAAAAAATTGTTTTCTTTTTTTAATGATTGCGGCCCTAACACATTTTATTATCATTATTTTTTTCTCATTTACCCAAAATTATATTGAGCACAAAAAATATATAAATTTTTTTTAAATTTTTAGCACTTTTTTCTATTTTATATAAACATTGTATTATCAAGTGAATTGTATGTATATGTGTATTTATGTAAATTACAACTTACCAAGCCGACGAGCAGAAAGAACACAAGGAATGTCCTTCCTAATACAGTCTCACAGTAAACGTCACCATATCCTACCGTTGACATGGTCACAATTAGGAAATAGACACAGGTCCAATAGGATAATCGATGAGCATTATTAAAATCCAGCGGATCGCCAGAGTTCTCCAGCTAAATTTTAAATAAATGCAGCAATACAAGATAAATAAAAATATTTACACAACATAGATACATTGTTAACGCAAATACAATTACAATTCTCAAAAAACGGATGGCAATGCAGCTAATTGGAGATTGGCTTGAAAATACTTGAAATGTTTCTTTTTTATAACTTACTGTCAGTGGTGTAGAGGGTGGGAGGGGGAGAAAGAGGGAATCTTGCCCCGGGCGCTACTCACAGGAGAGCGCCAAATAGTCTGCAAAGCAGAACTTCCTGGATAATTACTATTTTTTTATAACTGATTTCTGGAAAAAATTGTCTATACTAAAAAATGCATGCATATATCCAGAACACTTGCGACAGGCCAAAAAAATATTTGCCACGCCACTGCCTACTTTATAATTTTTTTCATACCACTGTAGTTTGTAACAAACTGCTCAGACTGTGAAGAGAAATCAATTAAGTCATCTCTTTCTGCATATCATTCACTCTGATCCAGTGGTGCACAAAGCCAGCAGAGCTTAAAGTGCGAATGCAACATTTTATGTGGGAGTAAGTATGTACATGGAGAATGGTGAAAGAAATTCGGGCATAGAATTTACGCATGAGATGTTTACTGCTTGAAGTAGAAGTGGAAACTGATTCACACGACATGAAGTTTGAAAACGAATAGTTTTAGGAAGCCCTACGAAGCTCTTGAGAACAACGTTGGGCTAGTCTGCATTGACCTCGCAACAAACGCAGGACCAAAGCAGCATGCGTAATGTGACCTAAACCTGCATAATAAATGCAATATACGTTCTACGACCGGCCCTGGTGTGGCGATAGCGTGCTCCGGCTACCACACCAAAGTGATTTGGCAAACACTCCGAGGTTCTCACAGTACTCGAAAAGTATGTAGGTCCCGTCCCGCCAAGTATTAGTAAAAATTAAAAAGGAGCACGAAGCAAATTGGAGGAGAAGCTCGGCTTCAATCTTTTCGGAACTATATCGTGCCTTGTATTGTTTTTTTATGAGAACTTTCACTCACCAAAGAAAATATTTCGGCAATGCACGCAAAAAGTCAGTGTAGAAATAGCTGAGGGTCTTCGTGGGGAACTGTGTTGGGCATAGTAATTGGCTGATACTAACGTTTGCAGGTTTGAGACGCAAAAATGGCTATTAGACTACGGACACGGACACGCAAGAATATAAGATAACGGAAATGAATCGGCCTAAATTTTTTTAATTACTCAATAATTTTCGACTTCCAGGTTCACTATATATAAGTCAAAAGTGTGCAAGGGAACTTTGTCGGGGCTGTGCATGGACTACTCAAGCTTTCTCATAGGGTATCAGGAATGACAACTTGAGCAAAAATGTAGATAACTTTACGGAATTCGCTTTACTGGGTTATCTGAACTTTGAATACCAGGAAATGAGCGAAATTGAACTATAATCACGTCTCATTTTTAAAAACCGAAATTTCGAAAAATGGAAAATGTGATTATTCATTATTAGAGCTTACGATTTCTTCTCGAACACAAGCGAGATTTTCGAGACCCGAGAAATCGAGAACTCGACTTCTCGCGAGATTGTCGTATCTCGAAGTCCTCGTTAATCTCGCGAGCTTCTCGATATTCTTACTTAATCGCTGTATGGGAAGTATTTATACACTTCTTTTTTTTTTTTACTTGTGACTTTTATGTTGATTATATTGCTTCAATGACATTTAACTCAAAACATATTTATTATACATACAATTTTGTTCGCAATATTTTATTTTTCAACGAGACATCAAGAACACGACTCCTCGCAAGATTCTCGAATATCGAATTACTCGTAAGGCTCGCGAGATTCTCGACTCTCGAATTTCTCGTAAGGCTCGCGAGATTCTTGAATCTCGAATTATTCGTAATACTCGCGATCTTCTCGACTTTCAATTTAGTCGCTGCATTGGCAATATTCTATACATTTCGGGGTTTTTTACTTATGGTTTTGCGGACATTTTGGCTTGGGCTCCAGAAGAAATCGTAAGCTCTATATAAAACAGCCAATTAATCGATTAAGTTGAATGTCGAGAAGCTCGCGAGCCTTACGAGTAATTCGAGATTCGAGAATCTCGCGAGAAGGCGAGACTCGCGAGAAATCCCTTCTCGAACATGTTCGAGAAATCGTAAGCTCTATTCATTATCAAAGACCAATAAAGTGATGAAACTTGATAAGTGTGGAATGACTTTATAAAGAAAAAAGAAAAATTTGCTAAAATTTTGGTAGATGGGCGTGATACCTCCAACATTTGGAAGAAGAAAATTTAAAAGATTTGCAAGCGTAAATCAAAAACCATCCAAGGTATCATTTTGAAATTCGGCATGGAGTCTGCCATTCCCACTTAAAAAAAATCGATATCGAAATTTAGAAATATGGAAAAAATTCGATGATCCATTATCAAAGTTCGATAAAGTGAGTAAACTTGATATGTGGATTGACGTTTTGACTGAAAACATATATATTTGATAACATTTTGGAAAAAGGACATGGCCATCACCTACATTTAGAAGAAGAAGCTTACATAAAACCACCAATTTCAACTAACTAGCCATCCGTTATAAGAGCAATTACATATTTTAATAGTAAATATAATAAATTTGGAAAATATATATATTTTTTTTAATTTTAGTTACTTAAAACTAGAATTTTTATTTTATAGCGGCCTAATTAGAACTAAAATATCTAAAAAATTATAACTACATTTCTGAGATGTTTGTATTTGCGCATTACTACTATTTCGAGTAAGTATCTAAGTGATTTATCTACATGTACAAATGAAGCAGTGGTGACCAAGCTGACTTTACCACAAGACACTGCGTTTTGACGTGAGCTTCAGGTGAATGGCACACCACTGCAACTTTAGCGATTTATACTATTGGACTATTTTAATATTAATATGTATAACATAGGTACATATGTATTTCATATACATAATGATCGTCAACTAAATGGGTAGCACCATTTACAGTGCAGCCTTGTACTATGATCAAAATGATCAGCAACATTGAGCTACACTGTTAAAAAATATAACTCTGGCTATAATTGGACACTACTCAAAAAGTTTGACAGTCATTAATTTAAAAGTTTAGATAAATATGTATGTATGTTCAATTGTAAATCAAAATTAAGATAGTAGTTTATATTTATAATACTAAATGAGTAAACCAAAACTGTACTCTACAATAGTATGTAATGTTTTACGAACAAATCATAGCAACAAATTGTAGTACAAAGAAAATTTAACAATCATACATACCAAATGTATTATTCCCGCTGCTGTTAACCATACTGATATAAAAATTGATACTAATTGAGCCAAACGTATCGAGCTCGATGTTTTTAGAACGTTTAAATATTGTAAAATATCCGGTACAGTCATGAGGCGTAATGCTCGAAGAAATCGAAGACCTGTGACGTTTCACCATTAGGATCGTTGAAGTAGAAGTAATAAGCCAATATTTATTTATATAAATGATGTATGTATGTTATTTTATTTTGTAAGCGGTAATGTTGTATTTATAAGGTAAAATAAAAACAGTTTTATGATTTGTTGTTTAATTTTCTCTTAATTTTATGTCAAGTTAATATTGCTTACCGATCCATGTCCGATCTAAATATATTGATACAAAGGACGGGGGTATTGTAAAATAATCTACAAAGCTGTACATTTCTAACATAAACCACAGTTTGTCGGACGCCGCTATGAACTGAAAGTATATAGAAAAAAAAAAACGAGAAGGATACATTAGAATTCATTCAAATATTGCTTCTTGATGAAATAATTTAACGATAGTTCTCAAAATGAGCTCCCAAGATTGGGATTCTCAAAATAAGCTAATAGTTCTAAAGATTTAAAATAAATTTCCAACTAATTTTCAATCATCTAAAGGCGTACTTGCCTTTCTCTTTTATTATTAAAAAAAATAGATTTTAAGAAGGAAGTTGAGAAGTTAAGCAGATTGCCAATGATTAATATAATTAGAGCCTTGAAAAGTACTCAGAGATCAGCACTGTACAATTTTACAGTTTTTAAATTAGTTCTTGATGTAAAAAAAATGTGGAATTTGCATTATGTCTTCTCTTAACAAAAGATGCATCAAGCAGATGTATGTCTGAATGTATCTATTTTCCAATCCAGTGACAGTGATCGCGTAAGAACCCTTTCCGAAGTTCATGTCCTCGTCAATATAAAAGCTGAAACCGCCTATATGTCAGTCATGCGAAGCATCAGGCCACGCGTGGAAAGATTACGTAAGCTATGATGTCAGATTTATGGTAAAACGTGGTTTCTATTAGAGCTCAAGGAACACAAAGATCACATTTCGAAATATAAATAAGCTGATTTACTAGCCTACCCCGAGATATAGTCATGACCTATACCGATCTATAGTCGTTCATAAAATAAACACGAAATTATGCCGACAGCCATCTTGAAGAGATCTAGAAATAGTATGGAAATGGCCCTAAAAGAGCGCCGAAGTTAGACGAACCAAAGCTCACCGCATGGTCTACAGTTTGTTGGGGGAAATTAATGTGGGAAATATTTACCGTCATCAATTGTCAAATTTGGTTTGGAGGCCAATCGGTTTCGGCGTAGGGCCATCTTCAGTGTAATTTTTATTAATTAATTAATATCTTTAAAACTTAACTCATTTCGAAAATTTCCCTATCAGCACTGAAATTTTTTTTCAAAAGCAAAAGCCTTTATTAGAATACATACATTTTTATACCCGGCTATACTTGCGAAGCTGTTAACGTTTTCGATAAAGCTGCCTTGAGAACTTACATCATGGCCTTCGATATGGAGCTCAAATATTATACCCACTATTACAAGGCGTCATGTTCAGAGCATGGCTCATCATAAACGCTGCATCCAAACACTAATATTTTCGTTGATATTTATCATTCGAATAGTCATTCGAAAAACGTCTATCTGACTTTAAAGTAGCTGTCAGAACGGGTTTGCTCTCTTAAGAAGACGTTTTTTTTTCTGAAAGAGGGTATTGAATTTAAACCGAAGATATTGAGGTCATACAGAGGAGCTAGCATCTAATATTTTGGGTATCAAGTATTATGGGCAAAGATGGTAAGGAAAGGGTAAATTAGCTGGCAAAGTAGAGTACAGCCCTTTTAGATTTTACCTTAGATGTCCTAATCAGAATGGGTGGAATAAAAAATTCGCAAGACTTGCGGATGATAGCCAGGCATGAACAAGTCAAAGATTATGCCTAGGTCTTACATTTGGTTGCTAAATAAACACTGGTTACACTATGAAAACATCCTGGAAAAACCTGATAAGAGAATCGATGCGCACTTTCTTTTCTTTGACTGACAGCGCGAAAAACAGTTGCTTATTTGCTGCTCTATCTGAATTCACGTTCCCTGCAAAGCTTATAAGGCTTTTAAAAATGATGCTGAGGAACACCATCGGATTCGTAAGAATTGGGGAGGACCTCTCCCAACCATTCGAAAGCAAACGAGGCTACAGAAAAAGCGATAACCTTTCGTACATTTTCTTTAATAATGCTGGAGAAGATATTTTTACAATAAAAGCGTACAATTTCTTGCATTTGCTGTTGATATTCATATCTTAGAATTTGCTTTTAGTGGAGTAGATAAAGAGGCACAGCAAATGAGTCTTCCATAAATGAGAACAGGACAAAGTACTTTCTGTAATCTAGCAAACAATGTTTAAGGAATATAAATTCGAATGTGACGGACATCGTCTAGACGGGGACCATCCTAAATATCAAAAAAGAATGTCAATTTAGAAATCAAACGAAGAATAATTCTCGCCAAGAAGTGTTATTTTGGACTGAGTTGGCAATTGAAAATTAAAGTCCTCTCTCGGCGAAAAAATCACGGTATTCAAGTCGCTCATCATACCTGTCCGGGTTTATACCTCGTAATCACGGACAGTGTCGAGAGAAGATGAGACTGTTGGAGGGTTTGAGAGAAAATTTCACTTGAAAATTTATGATCCAGTCCGTGATGTGAACGGCAAGTATCGAAGAAAATATAATGATGACCTTTATGAGCTTTACGCAGGCTTGAAGATGGCGCGAATAAAAGCCCAAAAGCTTCGCAGGCTAGGTTATTCTATTCGATTAAAATCAAATATGTACGTTTAGAAAGTATTTCTATTGACATCCGTATTTGGAAGCAGAGGAAGGAGGAGACTTCCACTCAGTTAGGAGAGACATTTGGATGAAGATTAGTATATCTTGGAACTCCTAACTGGTATCAGATATCTCGAAACAGGGATAGCTTTATGCCAGATCAGTCTAAAGTGGAGTTTCATTCAAAGAAGTAAGGAAGGTTAAGTTCGGGTGTAACCGAACATTACATACTCAGCTGAAATATTACAGCTTGCAAACTTTTAAATTGCCTTCTTTTAAAAATTAGCGGTATCACGCCCATTGTCCAAAATTTTACTAATTTTCTATTCTGCGTCATAAGGTCAACCCACCTACCAAGTTTCCTCGTTGTATCCGTCTTTGGTAATGAATTATCGCACTTTTTCGGTTTTTCGAAATTGTCGATATCGAAAAAGTGGGCGGACTATGTTTCGTTCATTTTAAATAGAGATCTGAGATGAGTACCTAGGAACTTACATACCAAATTTTATTAAGATACTTCAAAATATACCCAAGTTATCGTGTTTACGGACAGACGGACGGACGGACATGGCTAAATGAATTTCTTTTTTCGCCCAGATCATTTTGATATATAGAAGTCTATATCTATCTCGATTAGTTTATGCCGTTACGGGGCACCGTTATGCGAACAAAATTAATATACTCTATGAGCTCTGCCAGCTGAGTATAAAAAAAGAAAGAAAAGGACAAAAGCGCGAGATTTACTGTAATTATATAGCTCAATTCTGCAAAATTTGTACAAACTAGGAAAAAATATTTCATTTTAAAGAACAGCGTTAAACTTACTCGTATAAAAAAATAGACCATAAAAAATATATTGAATGCGAGATCGATTTGTTGCGTAATGTTGTTACTCCAGTTTTGACATCTTTCGACTTCTTCGCTAGACGCATCCACGAAGTAAATAATGAGTGATGCAATGCTGAGTATAAATACAAGTACAACCTGAAATTGGAAAAGAAAATAACAAATTGAAATTTGAAAGTGTTTAACAAATACAAAAAATTAGTTAATTTTTAAATTAAAATAGCTTAAGATCAAACCCTGCTACTAGTGATAAGCCTTAAGTATTTCATTAACGACACTTCAATATATCTGAATGAGTTGATGTAATAAATGCTCAAAGATTAAATAAACACTTATAAACTAATTTGAGTATGTATCTCGCAGTAACAGCAATTAAGTGACATCATAAATTAAAAAATATGTCAATATTTTCCTTTAATGATATACTCAAAGGTATCGCCGCATTATTAAGTGCAATGGTTTCGAGCACAGGCAATGTATTTCTTAATTCCATATACATATGCACTTCATATATACAGACAACTAAAAAGAAAAATCTTCCATAGAATGATGCTTCATTGCAGCTGATGCTAGTTTATAAAATTTCCACTTTTCCCTTTACCTCGTCGATTATCCAGCAGACAAAAGTGGACAAATTCCAAGTGGCAACCAGCGATTAAATCTGAGTCAATTTGCCCACATAAGCAACAAGCGTGAAAAATTTACGTTTAATTGCCCTATAATACTTAGACAATCACACACAAACTACGTAAAATAAAAAACAAATGGAAAGAATATTGATATGTCACATATTTGATTTACGATGCGCATACTCGTAACCTACTGGCCTTTCGATACTTTAACTTCTTCACTAACCCTCCCTCACCAACAAGTTTTCTTTGCGGTGGAAGATTTCGTAGTATCTCTGGGGTATTCCATCCCATTTCGACCAATTTTGAACCCGATCCCTTTAGAATTGGCTGAAAGTTTTTCTTCTTTTTCTAGCTTACGAAAGACGTTTTTCAGAATTTTTTCATCCAACTCAAAAAAAGTTATGAATTTTTAAAAAAACATCGTTTTTGTTTTCAAAATGCTATAACTTTTTCAAAAATTGGCCGTTTGGGATTTTTTTTTTTTTAATTTTTTTTAAATGTACTTTTCGGAAAAAATACAAAAAAAATTTTAAAGTTTTTTTTTCAATTAAATAAACAAAAAAAAAATATCGGCTCACCCGGGATTAGTGGGGATGATTGCAGAATTGATTGAAGTTTTTTATGAGAAAGAACAAAAAAAATGGCGAAATTCGAAAAATCTCAAAAAACTGAAAAATTACAAAAAAAACTAAAAATTTTTTTGTATTTTTTCCGAAAAGTACATTTAACAAATTAAAAAAAAAAGATCCCAAACGGCCAATTTTTGAAAAAGTTATAGCATTTTGAAAACAAAAACGGTGTTTTTTTAAAAATTCATAACTTTTTTTGAGTTGGATGAAAAAATTTGAAAAAATTCTGAAAAACGTCTTTCGTAAGCTAGAAAAAGAAGAAAAACGTTCAGCTAATTCTAAAGGGGTCGGGTTCAAAATTGGTCGAAATGGGATGGAATACCCCCTCTGATTTGTAATATAATGCGATTGTCACCTCCATAGATCAATTGGTTACCATTAATATACATTTTTGTCCACAGTCAGCAAATAGTATAAGAGAGATATGTTGCAGAAAGGAGGGAGAAAGAAGCGGATGATGAAATTATTCTGGTATGCACGAGTAATTATTTAAATTCGTTGAACGAGTAGCCTGTAGCATACTTTTTGGCGTCATCTCTGTTTGCTAATAGTTGAATGGACAAAGATTGTGTAAAGCGCTCTCTGAATATTATAATTCTTGCAAAGTAAAAAACAATTACAGATCTCTTTGATTAATGGACCAAGTCAGTGGTGGGCAACCAATACCTAGATTTTATACAGATGTCTATACCCGTTCCTGCACTAGAGCTGCAAAAGAATCGATATAAATATCGATACATCAATACCAGGTTCGTGGTGCGAATATCGATGGTTTTTTCTAAATATCGAGTACTTTATTCCTATTTCCTATTCCTTTTTCTAGCGGCAGGATTACCAGCTTCTAAAACTTTGGTAAGACAAATAAAACATGAATAAATAAAATTACATACATTATGTCAGTTTTGTGTTTATTTTAGATGAATACCTAACAAGTCGGTGGCTCTGAATATTGAGAAATTCTTGCAATAGTTCAATGTGAAAGTTACGTTATTTTTTTCATATTATATACACATATATACATGTATTCGTATATGTAGATATACACGCAACAGAAGACATCATTGAGTTTGAAGACGAAAATTGTGTTGCCAAAAAGCTACGAAGTACAAAGTCAGACATTTTGACCCATTTTGACAAAATCAGTATTACTATTGCAAAAAATGTTATACAACTAGTGGTAATACGTCCAATTTGTTTCACCATCTGAAACGATCGCATAAAACTGCAAATTTAGATTCACATAGCTCGCCAAGAAGATTAATTTTTATATGAAAAAACATATGAATATCCCTCGTCACGTAAAAGGCTTTTGCCAGCACCCTACTGGGGTTTAGCCACCGCAGACGTTCGACTCTTTCCCATAGTGGATGGCAGAGGGTGTCGTAACTTTGTATATACCCTCGCTTCGCTGTATAAGCTACCACCGCGGAAAACATTGCAGAATGTGTTTTATGATCGTTTCGAAGTTATGAAGACAATATTACATGGATATATACATGTATATATTATATTTACATAAATGTCTGATATATACTTGATATTGCTTTTAAATTGAGTAAGCGCTTTTCACTATAACAAAAAATTCGATATATATCGCGATATATCGATACCCTCCCTCTTAAATATCGAAAATATCGAGTATGCCGAATATCGATACTTTTGTAGCTCTATCCTGCACGCTTCGTTTTCCGTGACTTTTAGTAGTTTAAATATTTATTTTACCTGTCTTCTAAGAATAATTTTTCTGACTTGAAGCTTACGAGGTTGTTGTCTTCGAGGTAGTGAATTCATCGCTACAGATATATCTGACGTGCCGTGTTAATTCAGCCAACCTGCCGCATGGCCCTGTGTCTGGGTCCCTTTTGCCGCTAGAAAACAGGCTTATCACTCTAAAGGGGCGATGCCAGGCCCATTTTATAAAATTTGAAGTTTTTCTATTTAAATCCACTTGGGAAATGAAATACCATTGATATTAAGTTTTTTGTTTTTTTTTTTTGAAAAGATATAGCTTATTTTATTCCTCCACGACCCTTTTAAAAATCTTTTATATAAAAGTGGGCGTGGTCCTTAAGCGATTTCGTTAATTTTTCTTCAAAGCATTCCTTATAGTAAAGGCAAACTCTCTGCCGAATTTTATTACAATTGGTTTAACGATTTTCGATTTATGATTAATAATATTTGTAAAATTGTAGGCGGTACCACGCCCATTTAGAAAAAAAAATTTTCAAATTTTTATCAAGAGTGTCAATATCACTCCACACGTCAAATTTCAACCTTCTAGGTGTATTATTTACTAAATCAGGTTTTTTGTGTTTTCCAAAATATTATATATATAAAAAGTGGGCGTGGTTATCATCCGATTTTGCTCATTTTCAATACCAATCTATTCTGGGTCCAGATATGCTCGCTTACCAAATTTGGTGCAGATATCTCAATATTTACTCAAGTTATCGTGTTAACGGGCAGACGGACGGACGGACGGACATGGCTCAATCAAATTTTTCGATACTGATGATTTTGATATATGGAAGTCTATATCTATCTCCATTCCTTTATACCTGTACAACCAACCGTTATCCAATCAAAGTTAATATACTCTGTGTGCAAAGCACGCTGAGTATAAAAATAAAAAAATAACAAAAACAAGGTGTGATATACCTCCGAGAAAATTTAGACTGGCCTTCTCTTCCAATTTGGTCATGCTAATTTTTTAATTTTTACACAAATTGGCAGATTTTCGTTGAAAAGCTTTCCATGGCAGAAATATAATCGCAGTATTGCCAAACCACTGCCGAAGGGCAATTTCGCTTAGATAAATTTTTTCTTAAGTATTTGTGTGATGGTTTTTTCGGCATTTGCACTCAGGACGTTCAGTGTGGTTGGTGGTACCACCGTGACCCACCCTTTAATAAAATTTAAATAATGTTTTATTAAAACTAGTTGGCGTATTACAAATATTCAAGAAAAGGCATCGGCTCGGGTTGGTATTTGGTCTTGTGTATCGGGAACTTGAACTTCGGGATAGTGTAAGTCGTATCTGGTATAATCAAACTAGACCTTATGTTAGCTTTAAAGCTCCAGGCTCTCTATCCGAATGTACTAGATGCACGTCCGGCCAATAACTATTCCACCAGCAAGACAATCTAAACAAAGGAGATTTGTTTAATTTTTAACTTCATGGCGTTCTCTGCTAACAATCAATTTCGAAACAATGTTTTTGTTACAATTTATTTGATAGTTTTTTAAGAAATACTCGTAACTTAAATATTCTCATTAGTTTTTACTGCCACACCCCAAACTTCATTAAACCTTTTTATTCACATTGCGTGTATGCAATTACGTTCAATTAGCCTTGTAACTCACTGTTTATCGTTCTTGAAATTTAAACTATATTTTAGTTGCATTTAAAGTTTCTTATGTGGCTTATACAGTGTTTTGTTACAAATACTTGCTTAGTAAATACTTGGATAGTACATATTGAATGTAATAAGTATTTGCTAAGAATTTTTGTAGTTGTAGTAATGTTTTTGGCGCATTTTCTGCTTTAATTGCAAGGTCATCCCTTATCTGATATTTCACATGCAAATTTTGTATTCTCCCGCCATGTTGTTTCATTTTATATTACTTATCATGTTTGCTTATGGGTATCCATCTGTGTTGTTGTCGGTTAAGGTCAAGTAATATACAAATTTTCTAATAAAATATCTAAACGATAATCGATTTTTATATGAATGTATTTACGAGCAAGCAACCAAAAAATTAAGATATGCAGAGTTATGGACGAGTTATCGAAGTGTTATAAATTTGCTATAACAAAAGTTATCAATGAATTATCGATTTTTCATCTACTAGATATCGGTTTGTTACAGAACGATATATAATGTAAAAGTTATCGATTATTTACACAAAATTTATCAAAACTTTATTGCTTGGTTAAAGAAAAACTAGCGATTTGTTATAGTAGTGTTATTTATTTGTTATGTATCTAACTTAGGTTGATCAATAAAGACTTCACATCGACTGAATGTGTCTAGAGTGTTACCAGAATTCGTTTGACGACCTAACGGAAGAACCCCAATCAGGTGCCAGGACTTATGTTATAGAATAATTCCGTCCTCTTGAAAAATACTAGCAAATTTCTAGGACCCAGCTTAATTGCTGCCTCGAGATCTAGTAACTATGCAGTACCTAAATGCTGGAGCTTTGATCTGGCGAGCACAGCACACGAACACAGTACGTGCACAGCCGTTTCATCATGCAGCTCGCATACTCTACATCTGCTGCTACTAACGTGGCCGACTGATAAGCATGTGACGCCAGAAGGTAGTGTCCAGTTAGTATGGCCATCGTGAGCCTTAAGTCTTCTCTATTCAGATACATAAACCATTTGGTGAATCTAATATCGTAGGCTTTGTACATGATCTTAGAGATCAGTCCCGCGCTTCTGTCCACGCCTTTCCTGCTTAATGGATCATGTGCAACTCATTGTCTCCTTATGATTTCTCCCAAACGGATTGGGAGGTCTGTCGTCGATTCAGCGAGTGTTGCTTCCTCCTTTGCCAACTCCTCGGCCTTTTCGTTACCTGCTATACCTTTATGACCGGAAACCCAGTATAAATGTATGGTCCGGCCTGAGCAAAGTTTTTCAAATGCTTCTTTGCATTCCAAAACAATTCTTCAATATATATATTGACGCGACTGCAGCTCGCTAGTTTATTATATCAAGAAAGTTATCTGAATTATCGATTATTTATCGAAAAGTTATTGCTATATTATCTAATACTTATTGACTTGTTATGAAAAAGTAAATTATTTGTCATCATAGTGTTATCAATTTGCTATGAGCATGTTGTCGATTTGTTATAAAGAAGTTATCAGTTAATTATCGATGATTTATCGAAAAGTTCTTGATGTTTAATTTAGAAGTTTCCCATGTGTTATTGAAATAACCGATTTGCTATCAGACTGTTGCCAATTTGTTACCGTCGTGTTATCGATTTACTGTCGAGTAATTATCGGAGTGTTATCAACTTGTTATCGGCGTATTATCGATTTGTTAACGACGACTCATAAGATTTTAATAAAACAAATACCCACTAAACTTAAATATAAAATCGAAGTCAATATTTCGCTGTATATAATAAGCCGATGATTAAACAATAACTTACCGGTATCGGTTGCTAGCGATATGAAACCGACGGAGCTCTGTTAAAAAAGCCAGAAATTATTTATTTCTTATAAAGTGGCTTAATAACTGTATGCTTATACATCGAACTTCATCAGCACTTGATACTCCTTTTTTTTAATTTTAACTCCATTTTTCTGGTGATTCATTTATGTAAGTATTTTGTAAGTATATGTCTTTCATAAAAATGAAATGGCATATTAAATTTGTCACGAATCTCGAAATTTTAAGTCTCTAAAGAGCAAGAGATAGACCCACCAATAAGTATACCGAAATGATCAGGATGTCGAGCTAAGTTGATTTAGCCATGTCCATCTGTTTAAACGCAAACTAGGTCGAAAAAGAAGGTTTTTTGACATTTATTCTTCATTCTAACAGCTAGAAGATTGAAATTTCGCAAGAAAAAATCGTCAAGATCCGTCATATACATTATACTAGCAAACCCAGTAGACGTTGCTCTGCCCTAGCTTTTATCTATCTGCGTAAGTTTTAAGCAGTTTTTACATCTTACTCCCCATTCCCCTCTCCCACCCTTTTCCTTATCTTTTTATTCACTTTTCTCTTCTTCTTCTTCTCCTTTTCTGCGTCACTTTCTCCTTCACTTCTGCTCCGCTCCATCTATATATATCTTTCTATCTTCGTCTAACTCTAACTCTCGGCAAAAAACCCCCTTATCTGAACGATCGGTTGTATGGGATGTATATTATATATAGCTCCGATCGAAATGATTTTTACAGGAAATCTTCTATGATATATTAGAATATATATCACCAAGTTTCACGTTTTTATATTGGAAACTAAGGGAGAAATGGCCAAAAATCTTTCTATCTGAACGATCGGTTGTATGGGATAGGTATATATTACATACATTAGGGCGGGTCGATTTAAAAATCGCTCATTGCTCTGTGAAAACCATACTAAAACGAATTCTGATGTCCCCCCTTTGGGTCGAAATTTTGGGTAGGGGCAATTTCACGGTGTCACAGTGATACCTTCATTTTTTAAAACGGTTGAATAAAAAACCTACACAACTATGTTTACGACATGCAAATGAATCACAGTGATGCCTTGGTTTTAAAAGGGGGTTGTAAAAACGCTAATTTCTAATAATTTTTTTTAAATTTTTTTCTATTACTAAGTTAAATTCATTTTTGCATTTACATATGTTCTGACTAAATAAATTTCTAAAGAGAAAAATAAACTCCAAAAAGATAAAACATAGGCATTTCAAAGTGGGATTTTTCAAAATTTGCCCCTGCGACCCAAAGGGGGGGACATCAGAATTCGTTTTAGGGGTATGGTTCCTTCGGCAAAGTTTCTTATTTTGATCCCTAGAATATGATTTTCACAGAGCAATGGCCGATTTTTTTGCGTCCCCACAAATCGACCCGGCCTAATATACATATAGCTCTGATCAAAGTGATTTTTTCAGGAAATCTTCTATGATATTTAGAATAAATATCACAAAGTTTAACGTTTTTGTATTGGAAATTAAGGGAGAAATGGCTAAAAATCTTTCTATCTGAACGATCGGTTGTATGGGATATATATTATATATAGCTCCGATCGAAATAATTTTTTCATGAAATCTATGATATATTAGAATAAATATCATCAAGTTTAACGTTTTTATATTGGAAATTAAAGGAGAAATTGCCACAAATCTTTCTATCTGAACGATCGGACGTATGGGATATATATTATATATAGCTCCGATCGAAATGATTTTTACAGGAAGTCTTCTATGATATTGTCACGGATATTAACATCACTAAGTTATACCATCACTAAGGAGATGCCAAGGCCACGATAAGCAGTATTTACGTCAATAATCAAATCAGGTATACACATTTATAAGGCAGCCGAAAGATGTCACACACAGATGCATTTACTTATACGCCTATGTATGCGCGAGAGACTGTAAACTACAAACATTCACATCAATAATTCAATCATTATATATCTACATAAACGAATAAATAATTGCGTCTACACATATGTACGTATACGAGCAGCGGAGCGGCAATGCACAAACTCATGCATATATCTTATCTGAGTTGTCACAAGAGAGAGCAATAATTTGTGCACGTAGTTGTGGCTGGCGATTTTGTAGCCGAAACTAACTAGTAACTTCTGGAAATCGAAGAACCTAGAAGTATGCAGTGTAAACTATAAAAGCGGGGCAGGCGAGTAAGAAGTAATTCAGTTTGATTTGAGTTGTCAAGCAGTTGCGATTAAGACGATATCTAGCGAGCAATAGCAGTATTATTTTGAATAGTAGAGTTTCATTGAGCTATCAATCAGTGTGGTTATTAAGCAAGCTATTCGTTGCACAGTTCGAGTGTATTGTGAAGTACTTTAATAAAGGCCATTTTGCATTATTACAAATTGGAGTTATTTATTCAACAGTTTAGTGATTCGAACTTAGCAGAGGATTGCAAATAAGAGGATTTGCAGCAAATTCGTTACAATTGGTGTCAGAAGAGGAATTGTTGAATAAATTCCGAAGATTGGGAATACAACTTGGGCATGGCAAAGTTCAGTGAATTGAAGATCCAGCAACTGAAAAAGGAGTTGGAGAACCGTGGATTAAATACAACCGACAATAAGATCGAACTTCAAGCACGGCTACGAGAGGTAATGGAGTGGCAAGGAATTGATGTGGACGAGTTTGTCTTTTATCCTGATGGGGACGAAACAACAACAAAAATTGAAGAGAAAAACGAAACATCGCAGACGGTTACCAGCACAGACTTGAACATGATATTGGCTGCAATAACTGCTCAAACATCGACAGTAACATCCAAGATTGAAGCACAAGAAACGCGTATGTCAGAAATGTCGACACAGATTACATCGAAGATTGAAGCACAAGAAACGCGTATGGCAGAAATGTCGACACAGATTACATCAAAGATGGAGACACAACTGAAAGAACAAGAGACACGCATAACAGTACAACTCGAAGCGCAAGAGGCGCGTATATCATCAAAACTCGAAGCACGTATGGACGAAAAAATAACGCAGTTTGAGGAAAAAATCGAAGCCGAGGTGGATGCTTTGAGAGGTTGTATACAAGAGTTGCAATTAAACCGCCAGCTGTTTCAGCAAGCAATACAAAGGTAAAAACACCATCCTTTGACGGTTCTGTTCCTTTCCAGGTCTTTAAGCTACAGTTTGAGAAGACCGCAGCAGTGAACAACTGGAATGCGGAAGATAAAGTTGCTGCACTGTTCGTGGCATTGAAGGGGCCAGCAGCGGAAATTCTACAGACGATTCCCGAAGAAGAGCGGAACAATTATGAAGCATTGATGGCTGCTGTAGAACGACGTTATGGATGCGAGCATAGAAAAAAGATATTCCAAATTGAGATGCAAAACCGCTACCAAAAAACAAATGAGACATTGCAGGAGTTTGCTTCAGATATTGAAAGATTGGCTCATCTTGCAAATGCGGACGCACCCGTGGAATACACTGAAAGTGTAAAAATCCAGAGTTTCATAAATGGCATACGGGACGTGGAAACGAAGCGAGCTACATACGCAAACCCAAAGCTGACATTTGCTGAAACGGTATCACATGCATTGACTCAGGAAACGGCCTCACTATTGAGTAAACCAGCATACAAAGCTCATCGTGTAGTAGTGGAAAGACCAGATTGGGTAGACACTATTTTGGAAGCACTGAAGGGATCACAACAGAAAAATGCCGGAGTTATTAAATGTTTCAAGTGCGGCAACCCAGGTCATATTGCACGACATTGCAGCAGCGGTCCCAATAGCTCCAACAATGTGGGTGGTCGTAAACGCAGAGCAGAAGGTGATGAGCAAATATCCAAGACCACTCAATCGTTAAACTAAATCGAGTCAGCCGTAAGGGGCGACAGCTGGCTCCCGCAATTGAATGCCCCATAATCTCTATCTCGCAGATTGGAAGAAGATCGAGCAATCTTACTGTTGGAGGACATGTGGACGGAAAGGAATGGTTACTGACTGTAGATACGGGTGCATCTCATTCCATCATTGGAGCGGATTTAGTCAACAAAAAGATAAGACCATTGCTTGGAGCAAGATTACGTACAGCCACGGGAGAGGACACCCAGATAATTGGAGAAGTAGAATGTGAAGTCGCGATTGGGAACGTCACGGTAGTACACAATTTTATAGTGGCAGAAATTGTTGATGAAATCATAATTGGAGTGGACTTCTTAATCGACCAGGGCATCAAGATCGACATGCAAAGCAAGACGATGCGATATAAAAACATGGATGTACCACTTAATTTCGGCTACGAGAGAGGCTACAGCAGTAAACGAGTGCTGGTAGAAGAGAGTCAGCAAATACCACCAAAATCCGAAGCAGTCATCTGGGCAAAGGTTGATGGAGATTGTGGGACAAACAAATTGTGGGTTGTCGAAGCAGCAAACAAATCAGCACTAAACATACTTGTAGGAAAAACCCTGGCTATGACAAAACAAGATGGACGTATTCCGGTAAGAGTACTCAATGAGTTCAAGTCACCACTCAAACTGACTAAAGGAGCTATTTTGGGAAGATGCCAAGAGGCTAAAGTAGTTATTAACTGTGAACAGCTCCAGGAACACGTTTCAGCTAGTAATACTGATCTTTCAAATGACATCAAGGCATGGATGCAGGGGCTAGAGGAAGTATCTCAGAGTAAGGCAAAACAACTGCTCCTAAAGTACGCGAACATATTTGACCAGGATGATTCTAAACCAGGCCGCACCAACGTTGTGAAACATCAAATTGACACTGGAGGTGCGAGGCCGATCCGTCAAGCTCCACGTAATGTTCCACTGGCGAAGCGGGAAGTTGTGAGTCAAATCATTCAAGAAATGAGCGACAGCGGCGTCATCGAACCATCAGCTAGTCCATGGAGCTCACCGGTAGTACTTGTAAAAAAGAAAGATGGAAAAATGAGATTTTGCGTGGACTACCGGAAGTTGAATGACGTAACGAAAAAGGATAGCTACCCATTGCCAAGAATTGATGACACTCTGGACTCGCTATCTGGTACGAAATCGTTTTCCACGCTGGACTTGAAAAGCGGCTACTGGCAAGTGGAGGTGAAGGAGGAAGATAAAGAGAAAACAGCCTTCAGTGTCGGTGATGGTCTTTGGCAATTTACAGTGATGCCTTTTGGACTTTGTAATGCACCAGCTACTTTTGAGAGACTCATGGACCAGGTACTGAAAGGACTACATTGGAAAACATGCTTGGTGTACCTGGACGACATCATCGTATTGGGCAAGAACTTTGATGAACATCTTAAGAACTTGGAGGAAGTTTTCCAGAGAATAGCTGGCGCTGGTTTGAAGTTAAGTCCCAAAAAGTGTGCGCTGTTTAAAAAGGAAGTCAATTATTTGGGTCACAAGGTAACGACAGAGGGCATCTGCACTGCGAACGAAAAAATAGAGGCTGTAAAGGATTGGCCAAGACCACAGAACCTACATGAATTGAGAAGTTTTCTTGGGCTGTGCACATATTACCGCCGTTCAATTGGCACGGTGGATCGAGCGACTACAAAGCTACGACTTTTCCATTGAGCATCGAAAAGGTAGTACCCATGAAAATGCTGATGCAATGTCACGAAGACCATGTAGTCTGGAATGCAAGCACTGCTCAAAGGCCGAGGCTAAAGAAGACATTATAGATGTCCGGCTAATGACTATAACGTGTACGGATGAATGGGACAAGGAACAACTAAGAAAGTGTCAGCTAGAAGATACAGATCTGTCACATGTTATGCAAGGGCTCGAACGAAACGAAAGACCAAGTAGAGAGGAGATGTCAGCAGAGAGTCCCATTGCGAAGTCATATTGGGCACAGTGGAACAGTTTAGAATTGATATCCGGTTTCTTGCATCGAGTATCGGAGAGTGAGGATGGTCAATGCAAGAAGAAACTGATAGTTGTTCCCAGGAAGAGGATTCCTGACGTGCTCAGCGAGCTGCACAATGGTCCAAGTGGAGGTCATCTTGGAATCACGAAGACACTCGAAAAAAATTAAGCAGAGATTCTATTGGGTTGGTTGCCGTCAGTCGGTCACCGAGTGGATTGCCAACTGCGAGGTATGCAACAGAGCGAAAGGGCCCAAAACCCGAAGTCATGGCCAGATGAAGCAGTATATTTCAGGTGCACCATTTGAAAGGATCGCCATGGATGTCGCAGGTCCATTTCCTACTAGCAACCGCGGAAACAAATACGTACTGGTGGTTATGGATTATTTCAGTAAATGGCCAGAGGTATACCCAATCCCAAACCAAGAAGCAGAAACAGTAGAAGAAGTGGTTAAAAACGAATGGGTTGCAAGGTATGGTGTACCAATGGAGTTACATTCTGACCAAGGCAGGAATTTTGAATCAGCTGTGTTCCAAGAAATGTGCAAGAAGTTCGGCATTCGAAAAACACGGACAACTGCATTGCATCCTCAGTCCGATGGTATGGTGGAACGCTTCAATAGAACATTGGAGGAGCATTTAAGGAAAGTTGTAGACAAGTACCATAAGGACTGGGATACACACATATCATTATTCTTGATGGCCTACCGATCGGCAGTACATGACACAACGGGTCAAACTCCCGCAAAGGTAATTTTTGGCAATGACCTTCGACTGTCAGCTGATTTGAAGTATGGGATAGATGCCGATGCGGAGAGGAATGTCAAGAAATCCACTGGTGTTTTGGAAGAAGAGCTGAGAGAGATACACGATCTGGTAAGGCAACGAGCAAAGATTATGAGTGACAAGATGAAAGCGAGGTACGATAAAGCAATTAATTCGGAAGGGTTTCAGGAAGGAGATTTGGTGCTGCTATACAACCCACAACGAAAAAAAGGTTTGTCCCCGAAATTGCAGTGTAACTGGGAAGGCCCATACCAAGTTGTAAAACGGATCAACGATGTAGTGTACCGCATACAAACCACTACCAAACCACGAACCAAAATGAAAGTGGTTCATTTGGAGAGATTAGCAGCGTTTATATCGAGAGATTTGTCTGACCGGCACGATCAGACTTAGGTGGAGGGCAGTGTCACGGATATTAACATCACTAAGTTATACCATCACTAAGGCGATGCCAAGGCCACGATAAGCAGTATTTACTTCAATAATCAAATCAGGTATACACATATATAAGGCAGCCGAAAGATGTCACACACAGATGCATTTACTTATACGCCTATGTATGCGCGAGAGACTGTAAACTACAAACATTCACATCAATAATTCAATCATTATGTATCTACATAAACGAATAAATAATTGCGTCTACACATATGTACGTATACGAGCAGCGGAGCGGCAATGCACAAACTCATGCATATATCTTATCTGAGTTGTCACAAGAGAGAGAGCAATAATTTGTGCACGTAGTTGTGGCTGGCGATTTTGTAGCCGAAACTAACTAGTAACTTCTGGAAATCGAAGAACCTAGAAGTATGCAGCGTAAACTATAAAAGCGGGGCAGGCGAGTAAGAAGTAATTCAGTTTGATTTGAGTTGTCAAGCAGTTGCGATTAAGACGATATCTAGCGAGCCTATTTTACTATTATTTTGAATAGTAGAGTTTCATTGAGCTATCAATCAGTGTGGTTATTAAGCAAGCTATTCGTTGCACAGTTCGAGTGTATTGTGAAGTACTTTAATAAAGGCCATTTTGCATTATTACAAATTGGAGTTATTTATTCAACAGTTTAGTGATTCGAACTTAGCAGAGGATTGCAAATAAGAGGATTTGCATCAAATTCGTTACAATATATTAGAATATATATCACCAACTTTCACGTTTTTATATTGGAAACTATGGGAGAAATGGCCAAAAATCTTTCTATCTGAACGATCGGTTGTATGGGATAGGTATATACTATTCATTCATTTTACAATGAGCTTAATAATATTTTAGATCTTATCTTTGTAGATGAAAACTTGATTTTTAGTGTTTCGGAGGCCACTTTCCCTATATGCAGGTGCGATGTGCACCATGTCCCACTCTCCTTAACTCTGGAATTTTTTAATTTTGTTTCAGGCCCGAGTATAATCTCCACTGCAAAGTTTGATTTTCGTGCCGCCGATTTTAATGCTTTAAATGAAAAAATTTTGAATTTAAAATGGAATTCAATTTTCTCCTCTAAAAGCGTAGCGGAATGTTACGATGCCTTTCTTCTTAATATACTCGAAATTTTCTCTGATAATCTACCCTTACTTCCCGCGAGAATGCATAAACTTTCGTGGTATACGAAAAATCTAAAAAAGCTTAAGAATCTTAGAAATAAATATCTTAAACTCTATAAAGCTTCGAAGGATGTCTCTCATAAAGAAAAATATATTTATTATAGTAAAAGCTTTAATGAACTTGACAAATTTTTATACAAGCAATATATTTCTCGGTATGAAGTAGAGATGAAGGAAAACCCTAAGGCGTTCTGGAGATATATACGATCTAAAAAAGGTTGCTCTAATATCCCAAATTGTATGTCCTACGGCGGTATATCTTCTGAGAGCTTATTGGATACTGTTAATCTTTTCGCAGATTTCTTTAAATCAAACTTCGTAACTAGCAACTCTGCTAATAATTTTTCCGCCGATGTCGAACAAATGGTTGACTTCGGATCCATGTTAGTCTCAGAGGAAGACGTTATGAAAGCCATCCTAGCTCTGGAAACGTCGATAAAAAGCGATGCTGACGGGCTTTCGTCGTTTATTCTAAAGAAATGTAGCACGTCGTTTTGCCTCCCATTAAGTTACATTTTCAAATTTTCCCTAGCAAGAGGTGAGTTTGTTTATAGGTGGAAAATAGCCTCGATTTCTCCTGTCTTTAAATCTGGCAACAAAAACATAGTAACTAACTACAGACCCATCTCTAAACTGCCCACTTGCTCTAAGCTCTTTGAAAAAGTGGTAAAAGAGAAGCTATCCTTTGTAATAAAAGGTTCCATAGATGAGTGTCAACACGGGTTTCTCCACAGTTACGAACCTAGCCTCATTTTACCATTTTTGCATTTCGTCGTTCAAAAATGGACATCAAGTTGATGTTGTATATACTGACTTCGCGAAGGCATTTGATACTGTCACCCACAGCATACTATTAGGCAAGCTTGAACTATTGGGTTTCCATTCTACCTTTTAACGTTGGATTGGGTCCTATCTCAATAATAGAACCTCGTTCGTCGAAATTGAGAATACCAAGTCTTATTCATTCATTGCCACATCTGGGGTACCTCAGGGTAGTATTCTCGGGCTAATGTTATTTCTTTTTTTTATAAATGATATAGGAACCTGATTTAGGAGTTCAAAATACCTGCTCTACGCAGATGATCTAAAAGTTTTTAGAAAAATTTCGAGCATGTCAGATGTGTGTCTTTTACAATATAATCTAAATAGATTAACTAATTGGAGCATTATAAATAATCTACGCCTTAATATAAAGAAATGTTTCTTTATGACGCTTTCGAGAAACCTCAATACGATAAATACCGCGTATTCAATTGCTGATGATAATCTCTCTAGCGTCAGGGAATTCGTTGATCTTGGAGTAATGTTTGACTCTGGTTTTACCTTCGCGAATCATATTAGCTCCATTCTTCCTAAAGCCTATTCCAATTTGGCTTTCCTGCGGCGATATGGGCAAGCTTTCAAAGATCCATACACCAGAAAAATTTTATATAATTCTTTAGTTCTCTCAAAGCTGGAATATGCTTCCATAATTTGGAACCCAATTTATTCCTCTCATTCTCAAAGACTGGAAAGAGTACAGAAAAGTTTCACTCGATTCGCACTCCAACCGCTTAACTTTTTAGAACCATTACCTTCTTACTGCGCCCGCTGTGCCCTCATAAACATGAAGTCGCTTGCGGCCAGACGTTATATTCAATCTCTGCTGTTTGTGTATGATCTTATATGTGGTTGGGTTGCCTGCCCGGAACTACTAGTGCAAATTGGCTTCAATGTCCCGAGCAGAACCGTTCGTGCCCAATATCCGTTCCACGTGAAAGTTATAGGAGCTAATTATCACAATTTTGAACCAATCTCTAGGGCCCTCAGTGAATATAACAGGATCTTTTTTTAGCCTTGAGCTTGACTTCGCACTCCCGAGAGCATCCTTTAGCGCTAAACTTTACTCGTATTATGTATAAAATAAATTTATTAGCATTTAAGTTGAATGAATGTAAATCTTGTCTGTAAGATTAATGAAATCATAGACTAATAAATGAAATGAAATGAAATATGCATATAGCTCCGATCAAAGTGATTTTTTCAGAAAATCTTTTATGATATTTAGAATAAATATCACCAAGTTTAACGTTTTTATATTGGAAATTAAGGGAGAAATTGCCAAAAATCTTTCTATCTGAACGATCGGTTGTATGGGATGTATATTATATATAGATCCGATCGAAATGATTTTTACAGGAAATCTTCTATGATATATTAGAATATATATCACCAAGTTTCACGTTTTTATATTGGAAACTAAGGGAGAAATGGCCAAAAATCTTTCTATCTTAACGATCGGTTGTATGGGATGTATATTATATATAGATCCGATCGAAATGATTTTTACAGGAAATCTTCTATGATATATTAGAATATATATCACCAAGTTTCACGTTTTTATATTGGAAACTAAGGGAGAAATTGCCAAAAATCTTTCTATCTTAACGATCGGTTGCATGGGATAGGTATATACTATATACATATAGCTCCGATCAAAGTGATTTTTTCAGAATATTTCTATGATATATTATAATATATATCACCGAGTTTCACGTTTATACTTTTTAAATTGCGGCAGGAATGACCAAAATCGTCTTATCTGAACGATCGGTTGTATGGGAGATATATGTTATAGTAGTCCGATCCTAGCGGATCCGACAATATAATACATAAATACATCCTTGTGCCTAATCTCATTGAGATATCTCAAAATTTGAGGGACTAGTTTGCGTTCAAACAGACAGACGGACGGACAGACGGACATGGCTATATCAACTCAATTCGTCGCCCTGATCAATTCGGTATACTTAATGGTGATTCTATCTTCTATATTTCTCAACGTTACAAACATCGGACCACAAAATAATGGGCATGTAATACAAAGCCTAATGAAAGCTGTTCTTCTATGTTGGTATTACATGCACATTCATATATTTTTTATTAAAATATCTAGTCCAGTTTTAATTATAAAACTTTTTCCTTGCACATTTTCTCGTTTACTTTCTATTGCAATTGCTTTCCAGCTCAGCACAAAGGTAAATATGCGCACACCTGGTGAGATATTGATTTTTAATATCCCACACGTAAAAGAAACAAATCCCAAACGGCTGCACGGGTCTAAATAAGCAATCAAGTGCGCTTTCAACATTTCAATAATTAATGAGCTCAGTGCTGCTAGAAGCTTAAGTACATAAGTACTTGTATATGAATGTATGTATGTGTATTAACACATGAAGCAGCACAAATACACGCAAACTGCCAGCTGGTCAATCAATAAAATGACAATAAATGATTTGAGGTGATTCCCATGTGAAAATGCCCCTACAATCCACTTAACGTAAACATGAGGACACAAGTAATATAGAAAATGTAGTCAATATTTTTTGGGGCACTTAACCGATGTATAGAAATTACATAGCAACTGACTACTGCAGGTGTAATTATGGAAAAATTTTGTATACGAATAATGTATACAATGTGAATGGACAGGGACACGCCGCAGGGTGGGGTTCTATCACCTATGCTGTGGACGCTGGTCATCAACCAACTGCTCAAGCGGTTCGATAAGGGACCCGTAAAACTTACAGCTTACGCAGATGACGTTGCAATTATCATAAATGATTAGCTCTCTAATTGATCGGGCGCTTCGGGATATTCACACATGGGTACCTAATGTCGGGTTGACAGCCAACGCAAAGAAGACGGATATGGTCTTGTTTACTAAGAGGTACAAGGTCCCAAATTGGACCAGACCTAAGGTAAGAAGGGTGACTTTACAGGAGAAACCCTGCACAAAATATCTAGGAATCATCCTATACAGTGAGTTGTCGTGGAAGCTGAACGTGGAGGAGAGAAAGAAGAAGGCTCCGACGGCACTTTAAGCATGCAAAAGAAAATTAGAGGGGGTATGCAGGCTATCAATGCTTAGCATTACGGGAGCCCTGAAAACAACCCGAATGGCTGCACTGTATGCCATTCTGTAGAACATTCCACCTGTAGAACTGGTAGCAAAGAACATAGCGTTAACAACTGCAACCAGGCTCAGTGCCTCGGGGCAGCTTGAGCGCAGACCATACGGTCATAGTAGTATAGCGTCATTATAGGACGAACGGACTACCTGATTCCGTATCTGCGCTTTGAGGGGGCTCTAAAAGCCACAATAGAGGTGGATCGCTGGCGTAGAGTGTAAAGGATCCCTCGATATATGGGAATAGATGGGAATGAAAAGGCGGATGAACTAGCTAAAAAGGGCGCATTCCTTGAAGCTTGCCCCGTAGATGTCCCAATTAGATTGATGGAGATTAAGAGAAGGCGCGAGGTGCACATGATCGACCAAGCGGGAAAGGCGTGGGTTTCAGCGCGGGGCTGTAAAGTGTCGAAGATTATGCGTAGGTCTTACAACTTTAGACTAACAAAGTTGCTTCTATCATTAAAAAGAGAGGACTGTACACTCATGATGGGTATTTTGACTGGACACTGCCTTCTGGCATCACATGCCTTTAAATTAGGATTAGTCAGTGATAGCAGATGTAGAAATTGCGGGTTGGAGAAGCACGTTCTGTGCTCGTGCCCTGCGCTTGCCAGGCTAAGACTGCAGCTATTAAGAGTGAACACATGTCAGATCTAGAAGCAGCAAGTGGCTTAAGTCCTAGAAAGCTTCTAGTATTTGACAAGAGGACGGAGTCATTTTATAACATAGGCCCTGGTTTTTGATAAGGTTTTTCAGCCAATAACACTACGAACTCATTCAGTCTATGTGAGGTCCTCATGGACCAGCCAGTTCAAACTAACCTAATGTATACAAGCCATTGAAGAAATAAAAACAAAAAAATGTAAATTTCAAAACTGACACTGACCCTTCGGATGTCGCCCTTGATATCTTCATGAATGAACATTAAATTGACTGCAACCTCTTATCGTTAAATGTTTCCCCATGTTAGGGTTTCACCCCCGTTGTTTTTGTTGTGTTAACAGTGCTGCGCCCTATTCAGTGGGCACGACTATTCACAAATTCTAATCAATTCCTCTAACGGGATTCCAAGTAAACTGGCAGTTTCAACAGAGGTGGACCACAGGGAGATTGGTGCTAGAGGTGTAGGTTCCACATTAAAATTGAAAATATGGTTGTTGTCATGTGGGGACACATCGCATGCAGGACATACATTACATATGACGGGGTTGATTCTGTACAAGTAAAAGTTTTAAGAGGAATCAAGGCTTAAGTTACCTGCCTCTCTTTACTCAATGGAAGTCTCCCATCATCTTTGCTGCCGAATACGGGTATCGATAAAAATACTTTCCACCAGGGCCGGTGGAAGGCGTGGGTATGGTGGATAGTACTACCCACCCCGGAGACCTGAAGGTGGGTAATTACCCATCCCGAAATCAAAGGAAAATTTTTTTGATATGATCTGGAGTCTAAATTAAATTTTCAAATATGCACGCGTAAAGGTCGATTCATAGGTCAACAAGTCAGCGCTCGTCAGTCAGGTGATGCGCGCTATATGTGCGTGTGAATAACTATGTTTACAGTCAGTGTTGCTCTTTGGATACAACTATATCATTTTGGAGTGAATACAAAGATACAAAAAATATCAAATGGATACATTTTTAATAGGTCAATCAATTGACAAAACGATGTTTGATTGTGTTCATAGCGTTCGAGTACTGTGTTACTCCTGTATTAAATACATATTTGTATTCCCTGCTCCTGGACAGTTTCTGACTTTTTCTTGGAGTACAGGAATAAACCGAATATATCATAGGCATTCCCATTCATTTTTTTTGTTCTGTTGTCAGATCACAAAAGTATTGTGTCACAGCTGACTGCTGGCATTGCCATGTTCGCTTTGCATAGTACTATAAAGTAGAAAGTAATACTTTACTTTAAAGTCGTAGATTCGTCTCGTAAAATTGAAGTTGTAATATAAACGTTGGAAATTTCCGGCGATTCCAAATTTGAATCAATTTGGCTAAAATGTATACAGTTATCAAAGAAATTTGAAATCAGGGAACCGAATTTTCCACGTCAACGGAAAATTTCAAAGCGAATTTACAATAAAAATGATAACGACCATGTTTTCAACACTCCAAAAGAATGTTATCATAAAATTGTATGTGAAATTTATGACCTAGTACTTTGCTCTTTGAAAAGTAGATGCGACACAGAGTTCAGGTTAGTCAGTGACAGAGATGTATTTCCAAAAGCATTGAAAGTTATTGTGCAATTTATGAAAGAAAATAATTGGTGTAGAGGACTTGTTCCTAAATATTTAAGTTTTATACAATTGCTCATTACTATTCCGGGGTCAACTTGCTCCAACGAGAGAAGTGTCTCTGTTTTACGTAGAGTAAAAAATTATTTGAGATCGACTATGGCGCAAGATCGAATGAACCATATCGCGATTCAACATTCGTACTCGAAAGGGAACTGACGAGCTTTATCTTGAAATCCCCATGAATAAATTTATTTCTAAATATTCGAAGCGAGCTGCAATATTCGCGCTTCAACAATGATATTAGTTTAAATGGTAGTTTTACGAAAATTATTTTTTGTAACTTATGGCTGGTTTTTCAGTGCGAGTTTAAACTCTAGTTAAAGTTGACTAGAGTTTAACCTTGCCACTTTGTTCGATAACATAAAATTTTACTGCTCATCTCAGCTTAAGCGGCCGAAGTGGCAGGGTTAAACTCTAGTCAACTTTAACTGGAGTTTAAATTCGCTCTGAAAAACCCGACCTTAAAGTGATGAATAAAGTTGGTTGAAAACAGTATAATGTTATAATTTTATAAGAATAACAGAAAAAGTCAAAATAAGGGGAAGTTTTTCGGTGCGAAAAATTACCCACGCGGAATTTTTATGTTTTGCCGGCCCTACTTTCCACCAGAGTTTTTTTGACCATTCGTATAACCGGACTTAACTAGCGAAGCCTTTAAGTTAGTATTCGCTGTCACAGATAAATATATATGTATATTAGGGTGGGTCGATATGTATGAACGAAAGTTAACCGATATCGCGCCATCGATTTTCCGATAGGATTTGGGCTTAGGGAAAAAAGTTCCACTACGCATACCCAAAAAAATAATTTTCGAGCCTGCGAAATTTCATTTTTTGAATTTTTTTCGACTTTGATTTTTAAGGTTTTTTTCATGACCTACTAAAAAAAAGTTTCATGTAACCCTGTCCGACCCAAAAAGGTCTGCTAAAAAAAAAATTTTTTTTTTTGGGTCGGACAGGGTATACATGAAAATTTTAAAATCAAATGAAACATTTTTTAGTAGGTAATGAAAAAAACCTTAAAAATCAAAGTCGAAAAAAAGTTAAAAAATGAAATTTCGCCGGCTCAAAAATTATTTTTTTCCTGAGCCCAAATCCTATCAAAAAATCGATGTCGACCTAGTCTAATGTGTATATTAGGGCGGTTCGATTTAAAAATCGCTCATTGCTCTGTCAAAATCGTATTCTAGGGATAAAAATAAGAAACTTTTCCGAAGGAACCATACCTCTAAAACGAATTCTGATGTCCCCCCCCCCCTCCCTTTGGGTCGAACTTTTGGGTAGGGGCAATTCCAATTCTACCTGCTGTGTCTTGTGGTGGCTTAAAAAAACAACACAAACAATTTTACGATCTGCAATTGTGTCACAGTGATACCTTCATTTTTTAAAACGGTTGAATAAAAAACCCACACAACTGTGCTTACGACATGCAAATGCATCACAGTGATGCCTTGGTTTTAAAAGGGGGTTGTAAAAACGCTAATTTCTAATAATTTTTTTTAATTTCTTTTCTATTACTAAGTTAAATTCATTTTTTCATTTACATATGTTCTGACTAAATAAATTTCTAAAGAGAAAAATAAACTCCAAAAAGAAAAAAACATAGGCATTTCAAAGTGGGATTTTTCAAAATTTGCCCCTACGACCCAAAGGGGGGGGGGGGGGGGGACATCAGAATTCGTTTTAGAGGTATGGTTCCTTCGGAAAAGTTTCTTATTTTGATCCCAATATGATTTTCACAGAGCAATGGGCGATTTTCTTGCCTCTCCACAAATCGACCCGGCCTAGTGTATATATGTATATATGAGAATATATGTTTGAGTTATACAAAAGTATATATGCAAATCAGTAGCAATTAAGAAATTAAAAAAAGGTATAAATACTAGGTATGAGGACACAAAATAAATAAAATATTTCCTTCCATGCATTAATGCTTCTCTGTAATTAAAATCACTTTACTTTCAATTCAGTAATTTCAACCCATTTTAGTCATTGTTGGCACCAAAACGGCTGAAATGATTTTATCGTTGGCTATATATCAAGAGGACTGAATTAAGGAATATGGATATGTAGAAAACCGGCTCGCCGTAGGATGTGAAAAGCTTTATTAACCCACTCACGTACCAATACGACATACTTTTACTAAGGCAATAACATAAAAGCAATTTTATATTATAAAAGCTAACACACACATACGCACTCACAAAATGCATATGCAAGCGAATATCGTGCGTTTAATTGTCGGAATATGCATTGTTATGAAGTACGTAGGAGTATAATAAACCAAAGTTGAGACATTAGAATGACTGCTTGTATGTATGTATGTAAAGGATAAAGAAGTTGAATGAAGTAGTGCATACAGACTACAGAATTGTAAGGATATGGAATGCAGTTGAGCACTAACGGTGCGACGATAGAAAATGTCGTGAAATTGCTATGAGCGCGTGCCAACAAAACGGAAGCTTTGTCGTTATGAACAGTAAATCGCTCGTAGCTATGCTAGTGTGTGTGTGTGTGTGTGTGTGAGTGGTGTATGTTTTAACTCCTTTGAAAAGTGAAAATGTGTTATTTATGCGTTCTACTTCTATTATTGCCATTGTTGAAATAAAACGGAAACGTGCAACAATTGAAAGAGCATTAATATCTTCCTGAATTCGTTACGGATGCGACAAAATGTGAAAAATTCTTATAAACAATTTAAATTAATGAACTGCATCAACACAAATATGCATAAGTACGTATTTGTGAGCGCACATGGTGAAACTTTAAAGAAGTAGGATTTTCAATGCTCTTGTGAAGGATAAAGTAGGACAGTAATTTGTTAAGCTCTATTAAGTAATGTGTAATGCACAAATAGCAGTAAAAATTTGTAAAAAGTTGTACCGGTTATTTTATTCGTCCTCTTGGCAAATACTAGCAGTTTCTAGGACTTATGCCACTTGCTGCTTCTAGATCTGACAGCTGTATCACTCCTAATATGTAGCTGGAGTCTTAGCCTGGCAAGTGCAGGGCACGTGTACAAAATGTGCTTGATCGTTTCCTCCTCCAACCTGCACTTCCTACATCTGCTGACCAATACTAATTAAAAGGCACGTGACGCCAGACGGCAGTGTCCAGTCAGAGGTTGTAAGGCCTACACATAATTTTCGACATTTTACAGCCTCGGGCCTGGGCCCAAGCCTTTCCCGCTTGGTCGATCGTGTGCACCTCTCGCCTTCTCTTAATCTCGCTCAATCTAATTGGGACGTCTACAAAGTAAGCACAATCGATGCGCCCTATTTAGATAGCTTATCCACTTTTTCATTCACCTCTATTCCCATAAGCCCTGGGACTCAATATAGATGTACGCTTTTCTCTGTCCTGATTCTTTCCAGGGATTGCTTACACTCTAACATACTTTTAGAGGCTGTGCTATGCGAGAGTATTACCTTAATTGCAGCTTGTCTGTCAATATAAAAGTTTACACGGCTGCAGTTTAAGCCATTCTCTTCCAGTGTTTTTTACTGCTTTGGTTAGGGCTAATACTTCTGCTTGGAAAACGCTACAGTACTCTGGCAGCTTGAGGGATCTGTTTATATCCGCATCAGCATAGTATACCACAGACCCTACTGCTTCATTAATTTGGAACCGTCTGTGTACACATGTATCACCTCGTCCGCCATTTGAGCACCCATGCACCAACCATCCACCTGTATTGTGGGTTTAGGAGCCCCTCGAAGCGCACGTATGGAATCAGATAGTCTGTTCGTCTTGTAATTGATGACGCTATACTAGTACGGCTGTATTGTCTACGCTCAAGCTGCTCCCAGGCACTGAGCATCGTTGCAGTTATTTAGATTAACTGGAAAACGATAGTTCGAAAGTTTGGATTTATCCAAATGATATTTTTTCCTTGCTGTGTCAGCTACCTTGGATAGCAGCACTTCATGTAATAAATAAATTAAGCTACCGCTTTTAGTTCGAGTTTATAGCGATTTTACTCGTGCTGCTCATTGGTTTGCCTAGCGAATAATTTTCTGGAACCATGTGTGCAGTAAGGATTATACTGAAGGGTTAGACCATAACTCTGAGAGATCTGCGGAATTCAACAATTGACTTTGTGTTGTCGAAACATGAGTTCCAGGTTGCCAATGCCAGGCTGTCTGAGCTTAATATACGCTCCAATAGCACTGTTCTACAAAATTAAACTTTTTGCATTACCCTGGATCACCACATTTTTTTTTTTTTATTTGCTATAGTCCCCTAATTATGAAAATGGTCGAAAATTAAAATTCTATGGATACGTTTTTGTTAGTTTTTTTTTCTAAAATTTGCCTTTTTTGAAAAGGGAGATCCATTGATTTTATCATATTGTAACGAATTTACCACAAATCCTCTTATTTTCAACCCTCTGCTAAGTTCGAATCACTAAACTGTTGAATAATTACTCCAATATTTAATAATGCAAAATGGCCTTTATTAAAGTACTTCACAATAACACTCAAACTGATTTTCAAAATAATACTGCTATTGCTCGACAGATAGCGTGCTTAGTCGAAACTGATTCCAGCGCCTCTACATTTGCTGCCTCTTATACTCTCTGATTTCCTCGTTCGCATCTTCTAGGCGCTTCCATTTCCAGAATCTACTAGTTGGCCATCAGCTATCAAATTTCTCAGCTGTAACTACAATTGCACGATTTTATAGCTTCTCTCATTGCATACTTTCGGGAGTATCTCAGATATATGCATGTGGTTGTGCGTTGCTTCTCAGCTGCGAGTACCTACATATGTGTAGACATAATGATTGATTCGTTTATGTAGATACATAATGATTGATTTATGGATGTGCATACAATCACTGCTTAGCATCGGCTTAGAGACAGCAGTACCCCTTAGTGTTGCTAATATTCGTAACACTGCCCTCCACCTTAGTCTGATCGTCCCGATCAGACAAATTTCCCGATCTAAACGCTGCCAGCCTTTCCAAATGAACCACTTTCATTTTGGTTCGTGGTTTGCCAATGGTTTGTATGCGGTACACTACATCGTTGAACCGTTTTACAACTTTGTATGGGCCTTCCCAATTGCACTGCAATTTCGGGGACAAACCTTTTTTCGTTGTGGGTTGTATAACAGTACCAAATCTCCTTCCTGAAACCCTTCCGAATTAATTGCTTTATTGTACCTCGCTTTCATCTTGTCACTCATAATCTTTGCTCGTGTATCTCTCTCAGCGCTTCTTCCAAGACACCAGTGGATTTCTTGACAATTCTCTTCGCATCGGCATCTATCTCATACTTCAAATCAGCTGGTAGTCGAAGGTCATTGCCACAATTTACCTTTGCGGGAGTTTGGCCCGTTGCCTCATGTACTGCCGATCGGTAGGCCATCAAGAATAATGATATGTGTATATCCCAGTCCTTATGGTACTTGTCTACTACTTTCCTTAAATGCTCCTCCAATGTTCTATTGAAACGTTCCACCATACCATCGGGCCGAGGATGCAATGCAGTTGTCCGCGTTTTCCGAATGCCCAACTTCTTGCACATTTCTTGGAACACAGCTGATTCAAAATTCCTGCCTTGATCAGAATGTAACTCCATTGGTACCCCATACCTTCCAACCCAATCGTTTGTAACCACTTCTGCTACTGTTTCTGCTTCTTGGTTTGGGATTGGGTATACCTCTGGCCATTTACTGAAATAATCCATAACCACAAGTACGTATTTGTTTCCGCGGTTGCTAGTAGGAAATGGTCCCGCGACATCCATGACGATCCTTTCAAACGGTGCACCTGAAATATAGTGCTTCATCTGGCCATGACTTCGTGTTTTAGGCCCTTTCGCTCTGTTCCAAACGTCGCAGTTGGCAATCCACTCGGTAACCGACTGACGGCAACCAACCCAATAGAATATCTGCTTAATTTTCTCGAGCGTCTTCGTGATTCCAAGATGACCTCCACTTGGACTATTATGCAGCTCGCTGAGCACGTCAGGATTCTTCTTTTTGGGAACAACTATCAGTTTCTTCTTGCATTTACCATCCTCACTCTCCCATACTCGATGAAGGTAACCGGATATCAATTCTAAACTGTTCCACTGTGCCCAGTATGACTTCGCAATGGGGCTGTCCTGACACGGAATCGCTGGCCGTAGAGGTATTTGTGAAAATGTTTAATGCACTCTACCAATGCCAACAGCTCTCTCCGCGTAGCGCAGTAGTTCTTCTCTAGTTTTCCAATCGAACGGCTGTAATATGCAAGTACCTTCTCCTGTCCATCGACCAGTTGTGATAAAACGCCTCCTATAGCATATCCACTCGCATCTGTATCTAGAATAAATGTTGCTCCTGGAATCGGATATGCTAACATTGGGGCAGTGCACAAACGCTCCTTCAATGTTTGGAAAGCCACTTCTTGCTCCTTCTTCCATTCAAAAGCTTTATTTTTTCTTGTAAGCTCATGGAGGCTATGGGCTACGCTGGAAAAATTTGGTACAAATCGGTGGTAATATGTGCACAGCCCAAGGAAACTTCTTAATTCATGTAGGTTCTGTGGTCTTGGCCAATCCTTTACAGCCTCTATCTTTTCGTTTGCAGTGCAGATGCCCTCTGTCTTTACCTTGTGACCCAAATAATTTACTTCCTTTTTAAACAGCGCACACGTTTTGGGATTTAACTTAAGACCAGCGCTAGCTATTCTCTGGAAAACTTCCTCCAAGTTCTTAAGATGTTCATTAAAGTTCTTGTCCAATACGATGATGTCGTCCAGGTACACCAAGCATGTTTTCCAATGTAGTCCTTTCAGTACCTGGTCCATGAGTCTCTCAAAAGTAGCTGGTGCATTACAAAGTCCAAAAGGCATCACTGTAAATTGCCAAATACGATCACGGACACTGAATGCTGTTTTCTCTTTATCTTCCTCCTTCACCTCAACTTGCCAGTAGCCGCTTTTCAAGTCCACTGTGGAAAACCATTTCGTAAAAGATAGCGAATCCAGAGTGTCGTCAATTCTTGGCAATGGGTACCTATCCTTTTTCGTTACGTCGTTCAACTTGCGGTAGTCCACGCAAAACCTAATTTTCCCATCCTTCTTCCACAGGTGAGCTCCATGGACTAGCTGATGGTTCGATGACGCCGCTGTCGCTCATTTCTTGTACGATTTGACTCACAACTTCCCATTTTGCCAGTGGAACACTACGAGGAGCCTGACGTATCAGCCTCGCGTCTCCCGTGTCAATTTGATGTTTCACAACATTAGTGCGGCCTGTTTTGGAACCATCCTGGTCAAATATGTTTGCGTACTTTAGGAGCAGTTGCTTTGCCTTACTCTGATTTGAAAGATCAGTATTACTAGATGAAACGTGTTCCTGGAGCTGTTCACAGTTAATAACTACTTCAGCCTCTTGGCATCTTCCCAAAATAGCTCCTTTGGTCAGTTTGAGTGGTGACTTGAACTCATTGAGTACTCTTACCGGAATACGTCCATTTTGTTTTTTCATAGCCAGGGTTTTTCCTACAAGTATGTTCGGTGCTGATTTGTTTGCTGCTTCGACAACCCACAATTTGTTTGCCCCACAATCTCCATCAACCTTTGCCCAGATGAGTGCTTCGGATTTTGGTGGTATTTGCCGACTCTCTTCCACCAGCACTCGTAGCCGAAACTAAGTGGCACATCCATGTTCTTATATCGCATCGTCTTGCTTTGCATATCGATCTTGATGCCTTGGTCGATTAAGAAGTCCACTCCAATTATGATTTCATCAACAATCTCTGCCACTATAAAATTGTGTAGTACCGTGACGTTCCCAATTGCGACTTCACGTTCTACTTCTCCAATTACCTGGGTGTCCTCTCCCGTGGCTGTACGTAATCTTGCTCCAAGCAATGGTCTTATCTTCTTGTTGACTAAATCTGATCGAATGATGGAATGGGATGCACCCGTATCTACAGTCAGTAAACGTTCCTTTCCATCCACATGTCCTCCGACAGTAAGATTGCTTGACCTTCTTCCAATTTGCGAGATAGAGATTATGGGGCATTCAATTGAGGGAGCCAGCTGTCGCCCCTTGCGGCTGGCTCGCTTTAGTTTAACGATTGATTGGTCTTGGAGATCTGCTCATCTTCATCAGCTCTGCGTTTACGACCACCCACATTGTTGGAACTGTTAGGGTTGGTGTTGCAATAACGCGCAATGTGCCCTGGCTTTCCACACTTAAAGCAGTTGACTGCATCATTATTCTTCTGCTGCGTACCCTTCAATGCTTCCAAAATTGTGTCTACCCAGTCTGGCCTTTCCACTTCCACGCGACGAGCTTTGTATGCGGGCTTACACAGAAGCAATGCTGTTTCTTGAGTCAGTGCATGGGATACCGTTTCTGCGAATGTGGCTTTTGGGTTTGCATATGTCGCTGGCTTCGTTTCTACGTCCCGTATGCCATTTATAAAACTCTGGATTTTTACCCTCTCGGTGTACTCCACGGGTGCGTCCGTATTTGCCAAATGTGCCAACATTTCAACATCCGAGGCAAACTCCTGCAAAGTCTCACTCGCTCACGTTCCGTTCGTCTGTAAGATTTCCGCGGCAGATCCTTTCAATGCCATACTTCTTTCTTACGAAAACCCGCGTTGGCAACTTAAATTGTCCATACAGTATGAGGCATTTTTTCTTATGATCTGCGTTTGGCCTTAAGAAAAATTGACGGGGAAACATTTCTTGAGTGTCATTATGGAGATTTCTCATTTCTGGCGATGCCCGTAGTAAGCTTTAAAAAGACAAAGTTGCGCAAAGTGTCATACCTAAATAAAACAAAACGAGGCAAACAACAATAATAGGCTTGATATGCAAAATTTTCGCTTAATTGGGTATTTTCACTTTATTGTTAATAAAACCAACATTTATTCATGTATTTTCACGAAATAAGGTTTCAATTATTCATAATGTTTACAGTTTTAAGAACGTGAAATAAAAGAAGTAAGTCTTTGAAACCTTCGATTTTTTATGAATTTTTGAAAAATGAAAAAATGTTCGATTTTGCAAATACAAATTTTTTTTTATATTTTTATGTGAATAACTCCACAACCGTCGATCATATAAAAAATTTTCTTATCAAGACTTGAAGGAAAATTTGCGGTGAATCCACTGGTGTTTCTGTCAACGAATTTAGATAAGTAATTTCCAAGATATGATAAAATAAATGGAAAGAAAAAAAATTTATCCATAGAATTTTAAATTTTGGGTGTTTTTGTACTTAGGGGCCATAATACATCGAAATTAAATAGTTGGACTTGAAAGTAATTTCTCTTGTTGACTAGCGTAGTCAGAAAGATTTATTTAGTCATAAGCTCATCGACTTCTCACAACTTTTTACTAAGCCCGGTGATACGTTCAGTAAGTATTGCTATTGACACGAAGACATCATCATGTCTAGTTACTTTCTTTTTCCGAATTATCTGATTCGCAGAGCTGTGTTCACGGCCATTTCTTTCGCCTCCATATCAGTAGGTGGGTAGGTGCAGTATAGTATACAGAGTTTCGAACTAATTTAGACATTTGGCATCCACGTTGACGGCATTACGCTACCGACTATCCGGCATCCAAAAATATTAGCTGGGACGACCGCTAATGACCTGCATTTTAGTGAGTATGCAGCTGTAATTGTACCTAAAGTTCAGAACCATAACTGAATCCTCAAGTCCCTCGGTCGCAGTACTACAGCAAAGACGAATAAAGGCTTATAGCTACCTATAAAGCAATTGCTCAGCAGCTCGTGTACTTTGTGTCTCCGATACGATAGTCAGCTCAAAAGAAAAACACTTCAAGAAGCTAAATGTCTATCAAAGCACTTATGTCGACAGAAGATCATCTACACAGTGAAGCAACGGAGTTCTCCCCATAAAAAGGAGACACGAAAAGACAAACAATCTGTTTGTGTTAATTACTCAGAAACCTGGTCATTCTAACAGACACCTAGTTGAAGAGATCCCGCCTCACAGTGACATAAGAAGTTCTCTCCATAACTATATAAGTACTAAATCCGACACACAAGAACTCAACAGTTGAGAAGCAGATGGGCATAAATATGCCCTCAGTGTCATCAACGATGAGTCGACAAAGTTGTAATGTTCTCCGAATCCCGTTAACAGAGTCCAATACCCGAAACTCGCAGTTGAGGAAAGCCGATTTCGACTCTTAAGCCGCAGACATTGGTGCTGTATCGGTAACCGTACCGGTAACCTTATAACAGATGATTCGACCAACCTTATGGGAATCAATGCAATCGATTATTGGTGCCGCTATGGGCGTAACCGTCTCGTAGCCAACCAATTGGTTTTTGGTTTACCGTCGTAACGATAAACAGCTGATTACGTTAGGGATACGACTACAGCGATACGACAAACGGCACCAATGACTCCGGTTTTACTTATCCTGAATCAACCCCGTCATACGCAGCGGTTGTAATGTGTCTTTATATGGCACCAACCATCTTTTCAATTGCAATGTTGCACCAACACCCCTAACACCAATGCCTGTTTGATCCAGCCTTTGTGAAAGTGCAAGATTCCCTGAATTTCCGATAGAGGATACCGATGATATTTTATGAGTGATCCCACCTAATAGATGGGGTCAAGCACCGCTAGAAGGAGGTGAAGAAGATAACATTCGCCTTCTTTCAGGAGATGACAAATATGCGGATGAGACTAAGTCTCACAAGTGATTTAATTCATCAGTAGACCATAGATAGTAGATCAATGCATGCAGAATATTGTGCATCTAGAACAGTGGTGGGCAAAAATTAAAATGCTGGTTTATTTGTGAGAGCGAGAGCATGAGCATCCCAGCAGGAAATTAAAGTTGAATTAGCAACAGTTTTATCGAAAGCAATCTAAAGTGATATTTTGCAGAGCAGAAGCTCAATTTATTTTTTGCCTCAGAAAACAAAGTGATTTTTGAACAAAATTGCCACAACTTTTGTTAAAACAATTAAAAAAAAATCATATTGATTACCTATAACAGATTTCCAAAGTTAAAAATGCACCCTAAACATGTTTAGACTCTGAGTTAATTACCGAAAGGCCGTCTTAACAGTAGCGTTTCCCCATCATAATACTTCTCACATTTGTGCGACAGCCGTGCGTCGCTGTCTCGCTAACGACTAAACGATGGAGAGTAAGAATGTGTGTGAAGCAAGTCTGGTTTAATTAATCTATGGCCACTGATCTAGAAGTAAGTTGATAATGTCCGGGTGGAACCGGAAAGCTCTTCTATATGTTTTCTCAACGTTACCCTGGGCAGACGAACACTATTTTTTACGAACTATGCCTCTTATAAGATTTTCTTTTCCTTTTAATCTTCATATATTGCATACAAAAAAGTATGCTCATATTGAAATTTATATTTCATTATTATTATTAATATGATTTTACATTCAAAGTCGCTCTCACTGAACGCTAGCATCAATCGCTTTGAATCGCTGCCAGACAATTATAAGAGTTGCTCCTTCGCAATATGCCAAAACGAAATATTTGACAAAAAAAAAAAAAACAAAAAATATACAAATGTGTGATATGAGTAGAACGTTAGGCAGATTTTTCATACTGACGCAGCAATTCTTGGACATTTCAATTCAATACACTTTATTAAGTCTATGATTACATAAATCTTACAGACTAGCAATTCTAAATTATTTTTTACACAAAAATATATTCCAATATATGAAGATTAAGTATAATATGATTCAACTTTAGTACCAAAACATGATCTCAGGACTGCGAAGTCTCGATCTAGAGTAGAGAAAATCTTGTTAAACTCCGCGAGAGCCCTTGAAATAGGGTCATAATTAAAATAGTTAGCTCTGATTACTTTGACGAGAAATGGATATTGCGTACGAAGCGTTCTGCACGGAACATTAAAGGTAATTTTCCACAGAAGTTACGGGCAGTCAATCAAACCACAAACTAAATCATAAATAAACATGAGGAATTGGCTAGACCGTCTAGACACAAGTGACTTCATGCTTATGAGGGCGCATCGAGCACTATACGAAGGTATAGGATCAGAAAAATTAAGGGGTTGAAGAGCAAATCGAACGAATCTCTTCTGTACTCTTTCCAGTCTTAGTGAATGAATAGAATAGATTGTATTCCAAATAATAGAGGCATATTCCAGTTTTGAACGCACCTAAGAATTATATAATATTTTTCTTGTGTATGGATCTGTAGAATTTTTGCCATAGCGCCGTGTGAAGTCCAGATTCGAATAGGCCTTGGGCAAGATGTAGCTGATGTGATTAGCAAAAGTAAAGCCCGAATCGAACATTACACCAAGATCAACAAATTCGCTTACGGTAGAAAGGCTATCACCAAAAAGGGTGTACGTGGACTCAATTGTATAAAGGTTTTTCGAAAGTGTCATATGAAAGCACTTCTTTATATTCAGCCGTAGGTTGTTTTTAATGCTCCCACTAGTTAGATTATTAAGATCATTTTGTAAAAGAATTACATCAGACGCACTCGCAATGGTTTTGAAAATTTTAAAATCATTTGCGTAAAGCAGATACTGTGAGTTCCTGAAACAGGAACCTACCCAGAAAAAAATCGGTAATCGCTTCTAAAGTAATGTCTTCTAAGGGTAGTTTCACTTCACCAACCCATTGCTGGTAATGCTGCAAAGAATCGCTATTCAGTTCGAAGAATAATTTATTCTATTAGGCATTGATTAAAATGCCTTCAAATTATTTCGCTTCTCCTACTCATTCCTGGTAATACATAAAATAAGCAGAGACGCGCATATTTACACTACCTTAATTTATATTCACTTCTGTTATCAATTACGGGTAATGCAAAAAAGCGCAATAGGTAGATAAATAGAAAAAAATCTTAATTTCCGTTACCTTCTGTGAAAATTTCTGGAATTGTTTAATTCAGTCTGCAATTGTTATCCGTGTGTGACGCGTCTTTTATAAGCGATCAAATAAAAAAGTGAGTTATTAAAATAAAATAAAAATGTTAAGCAAAAGACAATTAAAACGTTTAATAAAAATAAAAAAGAGCGAAATAGACCTAAAATTTAGTGAAAGTGTTGAACAAAATGAAATTAATATAGACAATACTTCGTCAGGAGTAGGACAACATAGTGACCGTGAAAGTATTAAACAAAATGAAATTAATACAGAAAATATCGCGTTAGGAATGATACCACTTAGGAACAAGTTGAGGGGCTGGTTTCTGGAGTTTTTTCCCCCGGTACCATGTGTTACCAGTTTGGGTGAAGATATAATATTACAACATAATATGGATGGGAAACAAGGGAAAACGCCAATACTTCGATACGCGAAACTAATGAAAGTACTTTTTGGTAAGTATATTTAAAAAATATAAATATATCAGTAAATTAACACCCTTTAGGCTGATTTACACGAGTCGATTTTCAATTCGATTTTTGTCGTTCCACTGCGTTCAGCCATCAAATACATGCTTTATATCAGTCGAATTGCTTATTTGCATAGTGGAACGACAAAAATATACCAGTAAAATCGACTCGTGTAAATCAGCCTTTAGGAACAGTTTTTCAGTGCAGGTTTAAACTACAGTCAAAGTTGACTAGAGTTTAACCCTGGCAGTATTGCCGCTTAACCTAAGTGATGTTATGTTATGTTTGTTATGCAAGGTTGAACTCTATTCAACTTTAAATGTAGTTTAAACACGTACTGAAAAACTGAGCATTGTTCTGGCATGGTTATAGTTTAATGAACACCCTGGTTACAAGAAATTTTACAATCTTTTGGTGATCTATCTGCAAAAGTTTCTAAATTGTAATGTTGCCAGAAGGTAATAAGAGTATAACCATGGCAGAATAAGGGGGTAAGTCGAGTTATTAAAGAGCTGACAATTCACGTTTTAAAAGATGTTTATTTTATATATGTTTACCAACTTTTCATATTTTTATTTCAGAAGCTGCTAACAATTTGGGAATTGGGGAAAAGGAATGCAAAGACCAGCTGCGACACGCAATGAAGGCCGTAAAAAACCGCTACCACAAGGCCTCAAGTTTAAAGAAAAAGCGCACCGAAGCTACTCCCGAATAAAAGCAATGAAACAAAGCCAAAATAATGTTATGTCATAAAATGTTTAATTTGATAAGTATGTATGCAAGACTAAATTTTATTGATATACTGCGTACAAGACTGAATTCCTAACAATTTTTAATTTCTGTAACAATCAGGGACTAGAAATAATGATTTTTTTTTTTTTTTTTGTTTGTTTTACTCAATAATGAGTTTTTCATAATAAAACTAAAATAGTCATATATCCTGAACTATGATGAATGTCGCCTTAAACATTTGAACGAACACCCTCTTGCTCTGAAATTGCTGATATCAAAGATAAGTTATTGAAAATGCTACTATAAGTGTCGGAAAATCGGTACGAATAGAATACCTGCTCCCCAATTTAAAGTAAAATTTTCAAAAACATAACTTTAGTATGAAGAATTGAAAATTTTTAAGGCGAAATTCCGCATAGTTCAGGATATATGACTCTTTGAGTTTTATTATGAAAAACTGATTCTTGAGTAAATTAAAAATATAATCATAATTTCCAGTCCTTCGTCATAATTGGTAATTAATTTTTAAGATCTGCTATCAAAAAAGATAAAATAAAATGTAAACTTTTTAAAACACTGTTTATATTATCCTATTAAATACACTGAACCAAAAAAGTACATGTTTTCTAAGAAAAAGTTCATGAAAACTTCACCAAAAACCAGTTTTCATAGAATTAAAAAAATATTTCTTAGAATATAAATATTTTTTCTTCAAATCTATAAACCCATTCATAGAATATAAGAAAAAATATATATATTCTAAGAAATATTTTTTTTAAATTCTATGAACACCGGTTTTTGTAGAGGTTTTCATGAAATTTTTGGTTCAGTGTAGTTCTAGGTGTTTCACTCTATTTCTCTGCAAGGCATTCTTGCTTCGCTTCTATAGATTTAATATAGGAAGGCATTCTAAACCTTCTTCTAGGTAAGGGGTTGTTGCTTCGATTCTATAGATTTAAAATAGGAAGGCATTCTTAACAATCTTTTCCGGAAGGGGTTCTTGATTCGCTTCTAAAGATTTAATATAGGAAGGCATTCTAAACCCTCTTCTCCGGAAGGGGTTCTTGCTTCGATATCATAGGTTTCATGAAGAAGGGCGTTCTGCATTTGTTTTTACCGAAGGCGTTCTTGCTTTGCTTCTATGGATTAAACATAGCAAGGCGTTCTACATCCGCTTCTCTGTAAGGCATGCTGCAGTAGCTTCTTCAATAGTAGCTGTAATTGGTTCCCAGTTCGTTTGACGGTGATCCAGAAAGTAGGAGCTTACCTCCAATGACATGCCCATGCTTAAGTAATAAAGAAAAGAAGCGAAAGGGAAAGCGATTCCGAAAATTTATCTTGATTGCTCTTTCCCTTCTAAGGTAATCGTGTTTTTGCTGGGTATATCATTAATACAAAGAAGAAAGGGAATCGGTCCAAGAATACTTCCTTGTGGAACGCCAAAAGTGGCTTCAAAGGAATAAGACTTGACATTCTCTATTTCAACAAAAGAAATTCTATTAGAGAGATATGATCTAATCCAGCACAAAAATTTAGAATGGAAACCCACCAATTCTAGCTTACGCAATAATATGTTATGAGAATCAGTGTCAAACGCCTTTGCGCAATCGGTATAAACAACCTCTACTTGATTACCAATCTTAAATGCAGTGACGCAAAATTGGGAGAATGAGGCAAGGTTCGTAACAGTGGAGCGCCCACTGAGAAAACCATGTTGGTCCTTTATTGCAAAGGCAAGTTTTTCTTTAATGAATTTCTCAAAGAGTTTCGAGCACGTAGACAGTTTAGAGATGGGTCTATAGTTTGTCACATCATTTTTATTGCCTGACTTAAATAATGGTGAAATCGAGGCCATTTTCCATTTGTCAATAAACTCACCACTTGATAGGGAAAGATATAATATAGTTTAATGGAATGCATTTCTTTAAAATAAATGAGGACAGACCATCAATGTCACATTTTAAAGAAGATTGTAGAGCGGTGATGCCTTTCATCTAATTCAGTAACGAACAAAGATCCAAAGTCGACCGTTTGGGCAATATCAGCTACACGTGGAGCTAGTGTCAGTTAAAAAATTTGATTTGAAGTAATCAGCGAAAAGGTTAAGAGAATCCAATAAGCAATCCGAGGCTTTGTCAAGAAACGACATACAAGTAGGAATATTTGAGCAACCTTTTTTGGAGCGTATACAAGTCCAAAAAGCTTTTAGGTTTACTTTCAACTCATCTTCATATCGAGTAATATATTAATATATAAAAAACACGTGTCACACAATTGAGGCCAATGGACTCCTAAACTACTGAACCGATATTGAATTTGTTTTGCACCCCGTGTGTAGTTTTATCTAATTTAAAATATAGGATAGGTCTCTAGGGTTTCTAGGGTCTCGAGATATAGGCCAAAACGTGGATCCGGGTACCCCTAGAGTGTGTGTATAGAATATGAATATAAAATGAAAGCTGTTGATGAGTCCTTTAGTAGAGGGTAATTTTCATACCCCTGGGTGACTAGGATCTCGAGATGAAGGCCAAAACGAGGACCCGGGCACCCCTAGAATGTGTTTATACAATATGGATATCAAATGAGAGCTGTTGATGAGTGCTTTAGTACAGGGTAGTTTTCATACCTATTGGTGACTAGGGTCTCGAGATATAGGCCAACAGTGGACCCGGGTACCCCTAGAGTGTGTTTAAAGAATATGGATATCAAATGAAAGCTGTTGATGAGTGCTTTAGTAGAGGGTAATTTTCATACCCCGGGTCTCGAGATATAGGCCAAAACGAGGACCGGTACCCTAGAACGTGTTTATGCAATATGGATTTCAAATGAAAGCTGTTGATGTGTGTTTAAGTACAGAGTAATATATTATCCAGAGATGGACTGGGACTGTGATTAGGACTAGGACTGGGACTGAGACTCGGAATGGGACTGGGACTGGAACTGGAATAAAATACATACCACCTTCTGGGACAGGCAATAAGGGATGCAGAAGAATGAGAAGAAATTGAGAGAAGAGAAAAGAGAGAAGGAGATTGAGAAAGAGATAGAATGAGACGAAGATGGAGATAGATGAAGCGAAAAAGACGGAGGGAGGAGTGTATAAAAGGATTAGGAAAAAGTGAAGAGGGGGGAGGGCAGAGTCAGACGGAATAAGCTTATTAAAATGTATGCAGATTGGCCAAATTTAGGGCAGGCCAACGTCTGGCAGGTCTTCTAGTACTGCTTATATAAAAATTTATCTAGCGTATTGAAATTTGTCATATAATAAGTACATTTATCTTTATGAAAGCTATCTTTGTACGCCTTATACAATTTAAAATGTTTATTCCTAAGATTTTTTAGCCTTTTTAAATTTTTTTATACCATGGGAGTTTATGTATACGCGCTGGAAGTAAAGAAAGGTTATGAGAAAATATGTCGTGCGTTCTATTCAGAAATGCATCATATCACCCACCAACACTTTTTGAGCTAAAAACTGACTCCCAATCCAAGTTGGAAAATTGCGAGTTCAGGCAGTCAAAGTCAGCTTCGCGAAAATTAAAACTCACATTGGAGCTATCACTTGGACCAGGAATAAAATCAAGGAATACTAGGGAAAGAGAAAGCGGGACATGGTGTTTATCAGACTTTGAGATCGGGAAAGTGGATTCCGATATTTGAAATATTAAATTTTCGTGTTAGAGAATCGTCATCTTCCAATTCAACAACAAAAGAGCGAAACTTTCGATTGACTGCAATCAAAACCCCTCCACCTCTCAAGCAATTTGTTTTAATTGCGTCTCTATCTTTACGAAATGTAAAAAAAAAAATTTTGGATCCATCACACAGCATGTATATGGGGTATTCCATCCCATTTCGACCAATTTTGAACCCGACCCCTTTAGAATTGGCTGAAAGTTTTTTTTTTTCTAGCTTACGAAAGACGTTTTTCAGAAGTTTTTCAAATTTTTCATCCAACTCAAAAAAAGTTATGAATTTTTAAAAAAACACCGTTTTTGTTTTCGAAATGCTATAACTTTTTCAAAAATTGACCGTTTGGGATCTTTTTTTTTTTAATTTGTTTTTAAATGTACTTTTCGGAAAAAATTCAAAAAAAATTTTAAAGTTATTTTTTCCAATTAAATAAAAAAAAAATTCTCGGTCCACTCCGGGATTAGTGGGGATGATTGCAAAATTGATTGAAGTTTTTTATGCGAAAAAAACAAAAAAAAACGGCGAAATTCGAAAAATTTAAAAACAAATTTAAAAAAAAAAAGATAAAAACGGTCAATTTTTGAAAAAGTTATAGCATTTTGAAAACAAAAACGGTGTTTTTTTAAAAATTCATAACTGTTGAGTTGGATGAAAAAATTTGAAAAACTTCTGAAAAACGTCTTTCGCAAGCTAGAAAAAGAACAAAAACTTTCAGCCAATTCTAAAGGGATGGGGTTCAAAATTGGTCGAAATGGGATGGAATACCCCATATGCATATCTATGTGCTTTGTTCTGATTTAATTTAAAAGTAGAAACTCTGGCTTCGATTTGGCGTTCGAAATGCGCCTTTTGCATTTTACTACTTGGTTTATGAAATAATATTTAATAGTACTTATATTAAGTCACCGTAGACATCTCAGCCACAATGCATGGCATCAACTTGCTAAATGTTTGACTTCTAGCCAATTTGGCCAATTTTCAATGAGATTATGACAAATATGGCTTATTGAAATTTAACTTATTATTAAATATATTTAAGTATTAATTTACTTTCTATGCAATCCCCCTTAATTTATATTGAGGATGCGATTTGGCTGCTGTATTCAGTTGTTGCAGCTTGTAGTTAGAACTCGCCAAAATAACTTACAGAATGAAGGTCAAACAGTCGGTTTTTTTCTTCAAGCATATTTAAGTGAAAGATGTATACATGCTTCCTGAAATTTATTAGCGAGTTTAATTTTCACCCACTGCAGTATGAATCTGTGATATATTTTTTCCCTCTTAAATTGGAAATATCCATAAATTTGGAAGCTCCACTCCCATTTTGATTAATAAAACTGGTAGGGCAAACTTGAATGCGTTGTTGCGCCTTTTCATATTGTAGTGTACCCATACGTGGCCAAATTTTACACGACGGATATCCTCGCATTCCTCGATACGATAATCTTTTGCAGCTTCCAATTTAAAGTTTCATTTTCCTCAGTAAAAGTTCCTCTGGTTTTTGGTCGAAGTGAGTCTAGTGAAATTTCGGCCAAACTAATGCTTTCAAAAAAAATCATTACCTTTGGTAGTATATGCATAGCATTTTCAGCTCAAACGAAACTTTTGTCAAGTCATATGAAGTTTTTTTAAATCAAATGAAACTTTTTTCAAATCATTCTAGACCAGAGGTGCTCCACCCCTATACACTTGTAGCACTTTTGTTTTCGTTTCGCCACGAAGAATATGCACAGATACAAATTCACACTTTAAATTTAAAAAAAATTGTCATATGCCCTCACATATAAATTCGATTCATATGTATGCAAGTGTCTAAATTTTATATGAAAGTGCAAAGAAAAATCCTTTCTATATGAAGCCAGAGCACACTATCAAATTGACAACAAAAATTTTTTCAAAAATATTGTAGCACTGAAAAAGATTTTAATTGAAAAATTTATTCCTTCGGGGATCATCAGAATTCTTTGAACATTTAAAATACCTAAATTTTTTTTTAATTTTTAAAAATTTCAGTGTACATAAAATTTTGTGTATGTATTGTGATTTGCACTTCAATACAAACATTTTTGAACAGCCCTGCTCTAGACACTTCGGCACTATGGAAATATCCTTTTTCTAGATTCCAGCTCATAGGGGAATCGAAGGAAACAAGATGTCTGATGAGCTGGCACGTAGGGGCAAGATAATGATGGAATAACCAGCATCAAAGTAGACATACCCCTACGGGCTGTGCATTATCAAAAGCTATATGGCCATACCACAAGGACAAGGAGGTTACTGAGCAGATCTAAGGCCACATCCATAAACTTATAGTGGTTTACACCGTCTTTGGGCTTTAAGTATGCATGTGGAAGAAACGTATTTAAGACTTACCTACCAAGGAGACTGCTAAGCACTTTCTGTGTAAGTGCCCGGCCCGGCGATAGAACACGTCATAGATGCTTCGGTAGCTCTTTTTTGGAAAATCCGGATAGATTTTTGGAAAAAGTTATTTCAATTATTCTTGAATTTTATAAAAACGGGTTTTCATTGCTTACTTGGACGACCTAGATCGCAGCCATTATACCTAGCTACCTACCTCTGGCGAAATTGGTACTAGCCTTATCCTAGACGAGAAGACTCTGAATATTTGTAGCTATTTAGTGGTGATGAATAGCTCAGCAAACGTTGGGCGGACATCACCTCTTGCAGGTAGCAAGATCTTTCTGGCCCAAAGTGGATGGCAGGGGGTCTGCCGAAATAACTCGGTGACCTGAAGACTCACCTATCAATGGTCATTGGGGTTTTGGCAAGGCAGTGTCCCATGGGTATCCACGCGGTACGTCTCAATATACTGGAAACTCCATCCTGCTGCAGCTGTATGGAGGATGATGAAGTGTAATCACAAATCACTTTATGCTTGATTGCCCAGAACGTCGGTCGCGACTCACTTGGATCTCCCGAGGATTTATCCAAATTTGAGATCGGTATCATTCGGAACTTTATCGTTACTTCCCAACGATTTTCTAAGTAGCTATTTTATAGTATGTTATTTTATTGTATTGGTATCACAACGAACCCTCATGTTGTCCAAGTGAGCTTCCCTTATCAGGGCAGCTATCACCTAACCTTACCTAACATAGTATTGATGAATAAAATCAGAGCTGCTCAAATTATAGTTTTAAATGTTTGGAATTATTTTCGAAAAAAAGGTATCTGAACCAACGAAAATCTCTGTTTAACGCTGACTTTTGAACTTGAACTTTGCGATTGTACAGAATATTCTCGAAATACCTATGTAAAAATATCTGCCTAGGGCACCACACAAGCACCTCACAACCAATGGAATATCTGAGCTTCTCAGACAAAAAGTGGAAAAAAGTCCCCCACGCCCCCCGCGCAATAATAATATGTTTTGTGTTTTTGAGTTCAAAATGCTTTGAATACATAAAACACTAATAACAAGTAAGGAAGGCTAAGTTCGGGTGTAATCGAACATTACATACTCAGTTGAGAGCTATGGAGACAAAATAAGGGAAAATCACCATGTAGGAAAATGAACCTCGGGTAACCCTGGAATGTGTTTGTATGACATGTGTATCAAATGGAAGGTATTAAAGAGTATTTTAAGAGGGAGTGGGCCATAGTTCTATAGGTGGACACCTTTTCGAGATATCGTTATAAAGGTGGACCAGGGGTGACTCTAGAATTTGTTTGTACGATATGGGTATCAAATGAAAGGTGTTAATGAGTATTTTAAAAGGGAGTAGGCCTTAGTTCTATAGGTGGACGCCTTTTCGGGATATCGTTATAAAGGTGGACCAGGGGTGACTCTAGAATTAATTTGTACGCTATGGGTATCAAATGAAAGGTGTTAATGAGTATTTTAAAAGGTAGTGCGCCTTATTTCTATGGGTTGACGCCTTTTCGAGATATTGCCATGAAGGTGGACCAGGGGTGACTCTAGAATTTGTTTGTACGATATGGGTATCAAATGAAAGATGTTAATGAGTATTTTAAAAGGGAGTAGGCCTTAGTTCTATAGGTGGACGCCTTTTCGGGATATCGTTATAAAGGTGGACCAGGGGTGACTCTAGAATTAATTTGTACGCTATGGGTATCAAATGAAAGGTGTTAATGAGTATTTTAAAAGGTAGTGCGCCTTATTTCTATGGGTTGACGCCTTTTCGAGATATTGTCATGAAGGTGGACCAGGGGTGACTCTAGAATTTGTTTGTACGATATGGGTATCAAATGAAAGGTGTTAATGAGTATTTTAAAAGGGAGTACGCCTTAGTTCTATATGTGGACGCCTTTTCGGGATATCGTTATAAAGGTGGACCAGGTGTGACTCTAGAATTTGTTTGTACGATATGGGTATCAAATGAAATGTGTTAATGAGTATTTTAAAAGAGGGTGGGCCTTAGTTCTATGGGTGGACGCCTTTTCGAGATATCGCCATAAAGGTGGACCAGGGATGACTCTAGAATTTGTTTGTACGATATGGGTATCAAATGAAAGGTGTTAATGAGTATTTTAAAAGTGGGTGGGCCTTAGTTCTATGGGTGGACGCCTTTTCGAGATATCGCCATAAAGGTGGACCAGGGGTGACTTTAGAATTAATTTGTACGATATGGTTATCAAATGAAAAGTATTAATGAGTATTTTAAAACTGGGTGGGCCTTAGTTCTATGGGTGGACGCCTTTTCGAGATATCGCCATAAAGGTGGACTAGGGATAACTCTAGAATGCGTTTGTACAATATGGGTATCAAACGAAAGGTGTTAATGAGTATTTTAAAAGGGAGCGGGCCTTAGTTCTATAGGTGGACGCCTTTTCGAGATATCGCCATAAAGGTGGACCAGGGGTGACTGTAGAATTAATTTGTACGATATGGTTATCAAATGAAAAGTATTTATGAGTATTTTAAAAGGGAGTAGGCCTTGGTTCTATAGGTGGACGCTTTTTCGATATATCGCCATAAAGGTGGACCAGAGGTGACTATATAATGTGTTTGTACAATATGGGTGTCAAATTAAAGGTATTAATAAGAATTTTAAAAGGGAGTGGTGGTAGTTGTATATGTGAAGGCGTTTTCGAGATATCGACCAAAATGTGGACCAGGGTGACCCAGAACATCATCTGTCGGGTACCGCTAATTTATTTATATATGTAACACCACGAACAGCCATGATTCCAAGGGCTTTTGATTTCGCCCTGCAGAACTTTTTCATTTTCTTTTACTTAATATGGTAGGTGTCACACCTATTTTACAAAGTTTTTTTCTAAAGTTATATTTTGCGTCAATAAACCAATCCAATTACCATGTTTCAACCCTTTTTTCGTATTTGGTATAGAATTATGGCACTTTTTTCATTTTTCGTAATTTTCGATATCGAAAAAGTGGGCGTGGTTATAGCCAGATTTCGGCCATTTTTTATACCAATAGAAAGTGAGTTCAGGTAATTATGTGAACTGAGTTTTGTAAAGATATATCGATTTTTGCTCAAGTTATCGTGTTAATGGCCGAGCGGAAGGACAGACGGTCGACTGTGTATAAAAACTGGGCGTGGCTTCAACCGATTTCGCCCTTTTTCACAGAAAACAGTTATCGTCCTAGAATCTAAGCCGGTACCAAATTTCACAAGGATTGGTAAATGTTTGTTCGACTTATGGCATTAAATGTATCCTAGACAAATCCAATGAAAAAGGGCGGAGCCACGCCCATTTTGAAATTTTCTTTTATTTTTGTATTTTGTTGCACCATATCATTACTGGAGTTGAATGTTGACATAATTTACTTATATACTGTAAAGATATTATATTTTTTGTAAAAATTTCACTTAAAATTTTTTTTTTTTAAAGTGGGCGTGGTCGTTCTCCGATTTTGCAAATTTTTTTTAAGCATACATATAGTAATAGGAGTAACGTTCCTGCCAAATTTCATCGTGATATCTTCAACGACTGCCAAATTACAGCTTGCAAAACTTCTAAATTACCTTCTCTTAAAAGTGGGCGGTGCCACGCCCGTTATCCAAAATTTTACTTATTTTCTATTCTGCGTCATAAGTTCAACGCACCTACCAAGTTTCATCGCTCTATCCCTCTTTGGTAATGAATTATCGCAATTTTTCGATTTTTCGAAATTTTCGATATCGAAAAAGAGGGCGTGGTTATAGTCCGATATCGTTCATTTTAAATAGCGATCTGAGATGAGCGCCCAGGAATCTACGTACCAAATTTCGTCAAGATATCTCAAAATTTACTCAAGTTATCGTGTTAACGGACAGACGGACGGACGGACATGGCTTAATCAAATTTTTTTTTCGATACTGATGATTTTGATATATGGAAGTCTATATCTATCTCGATTCCTTTATACCTGTACAACCAACCGTTATCCAATCAAAGTTAATATACTCTGTGAGTTCTGCTCAACTGAGTATAAAAATCACATTGTTGTATCAACAATTGCATAGTACAAACAATTTGACCAAAGTACACCGTTGCGTATACGTAACTGTTAATATAATAAATAATAAGGTGGGTAAGTTTATAGCAATTATGTCACAGAACACTTAACGGAACCGAAATTGCGATATTAAAAATTTGCTTTATTTAGTAAAATATAAAGACAAGTGCTGGAAAAATGAAGGAGAACGTGTTATCGACGGGTTATGGGAGTATAATCGGTTTATTTTCGACGAGTTATCAATTTCTTTTAAATTATAACAAACATGATCGATGACTTATCGGTTTTTTATCGACAGGTTAATTATTTGTTATTGAAAAAAATTTCGATTTGTCAGCGAAAAGTTATCGATTTCTTAACGAATTGCTGCTAACGACGAATTATCCGTTTGCATTCAGTGTGTAATCGATTTTTTATCGAAAAGTAATCGATTTGTCATAGAAAGATGCAACTTGGTTGGTTTTTCCCGCAAGGTAGCTCCTACTCATGTGCAGCTATTAGGCTGAGGAAACTGACCACATGGTCTCACTGCAACCATACTGAGATTTTAGACAGATTCTGCTTATCAGAATGGATAGATTTCTGCAAACCACATAACAACTTTAAAAAGGGATACGAGATATTAATCCCTGAGAGGGAACAGTGGGTGAATGAAACATATTGGGCCACTGACAGCATTCAGATCTACACAGATGGATCTAAACTGGAAAACAGGGTCGGAGAGGGTGTCCATTCGGAACGATTGGGCATACAAAGACCGTTTCGCCTTCCGGATCACTGCAGCGTATTTCAAGCCGAGCTTGTAGCCATACAAGACACTGTGGACTGCCTAAGGAAGAAGGTAGTCTCTCAGAGGCACATTTATATTTTCTCAGACATTCAAGCAGCGCTTAAAACCCTTGACTCTGTCACAACTAATTCTGAAACTGTAGTAGGCTGTCGCAGATCACTTAACGTGATGGCTGAACAGTTTGCTCTGCATCTGCTAGGGGTTCGGGGTAATGAGATGGCGGATAAGCTTACAAGAAAGGGTAACTCCCTTCCACTTTCGCCATCCTGGAAGAGGTTGGGCATGCGCTCTCCACCTGCAAGCTCGAGATAAAGGATGCTCTATTGATGGAAGCGGGAGCTAAGTGGAAGCATCATGATGGCTGCCACACGGCAAAACTCACATGGCCGGAATGGAATGAGAAGAGATCGCGTGAGCTTCTCACCCTCCTGTAAGAGGGATCTTTACTTAGTTGTGGGTCTTCTCGCTGGTTACATCTGTATTGGACCGCATACGGAAAGGATTTGCGCTCCATTTAAAGATTATTGTAGAAGCTGCGGCAACGAAGAAGAGTCTGAAACTGTTAGGCATCTACCTTGCGTCCAGCGCTCGGTAGGAAAAGGAAACGTTTCATTGGCAAGATGTTTCTTGTAGATCTGACTGATATAGCTGAGATCAATACACGACGCTTGGTTAGCTTCACAAACTCAACGAAATGTTTTGATTAGGAGAGTAAGAACAAATCCGAGTGGTTTCAGAATGGGCCTATAAAGGCCTGAGTGTGCCGCTCCGATGCGGACGGCAGCCACTTGAACCTAACCTAGCTCCTACTTTAAGGACACGAGACTAGCACCCAATAGAACAGAATCGGCTTGACTACTAACAATGATGTCAAACATTTTATCTGGAAACTATTTATAAACAAATGAAATGAAGTAGACAATTTATTTGCATTAGGTATTGAAATGAATTTGCAAAATATTTCGATTTTACTAACAGAAATTTGCTCTGACGCAGTTAGAGTATAAACACTAGCCAGCTAAAGTACCTAATATTATAGTCTCAAACGCAGTTGAAGAGTATGCCATGTCTGATGAACAGATTAGACAAGAAAAAGGAATCACGAGCCTAAGTCAAGCAACATTCCGACATCGCGAGTCGAATCTGTAACATCCCTACAGACCTCCCATGACGTGATTAGTATTAGATACATACAAACGACTTTGTTATAAATGCAGGCGCACTAAAAATAAGCAATGCCACAGGAGTTCAACACACTGGCTATAAATAATGTTGGCACAACGACGTCATCGATTGGCAGGTGTGCTCGTTGTTCGCATAGCCAATACATAAGAAAAAAGTCAATAAAAAAAAATCGAAAATAACTGAACACCTACATATTTGCATATACATATAGATTCAAAATACGTGTACGTGCACCTATTGCATTACGCCCATCTTCCATATTCGCTTAACCTAAAAACAAATAGTAAATCTGATCTTTTATTTGCAATAAATATATTACACACATACATACATTCTAGTCATTGCTGACACTTTTATCGATGGTCGTGGTATTAAGTTGGTTCATGTGCCTGCTTTACGGTACAACTTCTATTCGCTTTATCGATTTGCTTTGTTATCTATACTTTATTTTTGTTTTCAGGTCGATGGACGGCACCACTCACAGTAACCTGGTTAATAAACTGCTAAGAGCAGTTGGCTCAGTAGGTGAGTGGCAGATTGGTATGTGATATAAATGCACATATGTATATGTATATAGCAATGCTCATAGTAATAACACAATATGCTCCGATATATTTTGCTGGCAGTCATGCACACGTTTGTAACAGTCCTTATAATTCATTTGTTCACTCAAAGCAGTTGACAGTGTTCTCAAACTAATGTGGGATATTTTTACTTCTCAAAAAATGTAATTCGCAATAACTACGAAGTATGTGGCGGCCGCCGGGGAGTGGTGGTTGCTTGCTCCGCCTGTCACAACGAAGATCCTGGGTTCAAGCCCCGGACAAAGCAACGCCAAAAATTTTGAAACAAATTTTTTCAATAAAGAAAAACGTTTTTCTGAGCGGGGCTGCCCCTAATTTGAAGGCACACCGAATGCATTTCTGTCATGAAAAGGTTCTCAGTGAAAACTCATCTACCTTGCACATGCCGTTCGGAGTTGGCGTAAAACATGTAGGTCCTGTTCCGCCAATTTGTAGGACGTATTAACAGGAGAACGGCACAAATTGGAAGAGAAGCTCGGGCTAAAAACAGTTCGGATGTTATAACACCTTGCATTATGCATAAAAGAGCGGAGTTGGGAAGCATGCATTGGTTTCTAATCTTGTAACGATGTTTTATAGTAAGTAGCATACTAATTCAATGGCTGAACAATCAATAAATAAGGTAATCTAGTGGCTGGCTCTTAGAAGTGACACTAAAGCTTGCTAAGAAATTCTGATTCGAGTTTTCGGGATCCGAATGTTTAAGATTATTTCAGAATTGTCTTCAGGACTGTTTCGGGAAATTTTCTTAACGTTTTCGGGATCGTTTCAAGACCAATCTGCGAAATTTTTCGAAATCATTTTAAGAACGGTTCAGGACCCTTTTGGGGCAATTTCGTGATTTTTTTTCAGGTTCCCTTCCGGACTATCTCAGGAACAAGCCCGACGACTGGGATAAAAGAACATATTAATGTAACTTAAATATTACTTAAGGATAGAGAACCGATGTGGAATAAGTTAAATCTTAATCTAAAAAATAAAAAAAAAAAATTCTCAGCTCACTCCAAAACTAAGAAGTAAGAAAGGCTAAGTTCGGGTGTAACCAAATATTACATACTCAGCTGAGAGCGTTGGAGAAAAAATTGTCTTTTTCATAGATACATACAAATAGTAATACTAAAAAGTGGAGCAGCTTGCTTTTGCTATCTTTCTTCAGCTATCAATTCGCTTTATTTGAATATTTTTTTTTTTTAATTTCTTTATCATTTTTTTTTAAATCACCCTGAAATATTTTCGAAGCGCTCTTAATTATGAGTCCAATAATAGTCCGAGAACGTATATCAAGGGTGACGTTTTCGGAACAATTTTCCTTCATCCTTTGTCAATTAAGGGAACACCATCATGTAGGAAAATGAACCTAGGGGTAACCCTGGAATGTGTTTGTACGATATGCGTATCAAATTAAAGGTATTAATGACGGTTTTAAAAGGGAGTGGTGGTAGTTGTATATGTGAAGGCGTTTTTGATATATCGACCAAAATGTGGACCAGGGTGACCCAGAACATCATCTGTGGGGTACCGCTAATTTATTTATATATGTTATACCACGAGCAGTATTCCTGCCAAGATTCCAAGGGCTTTTGATTTCGCCCTGCAGAACTTTTTGATTTTCTTCGACTTAATATGGTAGGTGTCAATGCCATTTTACAAAGTTTTTTTTAAGTTATATTTTGCGTCAAAAAACCAATCCAATCACCATGTTTCATTCCTTTTTCCGTATTTAGTGTAGAATTATGGCATTTTTTTCATTTTTCGAAATTTTTGATATCGAATAGTCGGATTTCGCCCATTCTTAATAACAAGATAAAGTGAGTTCAGATAAGTACGTGAACTAAGTTTAGTAAAGATATATCGATTTTTGCTCAAGTTATCGTGTTAACGGCCGAGCGGAAGAACAGGCGGTCGAATGTGTATAAAAACTGGGCGTGACTTCAACCGATTTCGCCCATTTTCACAGAAAACAGTTACCGTCATAGAAGATATGCCCTTATCAAATTTCACAAAGATTGGTAAATTTTTGTTCGATTTATCGGAGCCACGCCCATTTTGAAATTTTATTTTATTTTTGTATTTTGTTGCACCATATCATTACTGGAGTTGAATTTTGAAATAATTTACTTATATACTGTAAAGATATTAAATTTTTTGTTAAAATTTTACTTAAAAAAATTTTTGTTTCGTTAGTATTCGTATATCAGTTAGTTAGTTTTTGCAGATTTTTTTCTTTTCTTTCTAAGCTCTGTTTTATTTCAAAAAAAATAAGCTTTCATTCAACAAAATCCATGGACTAATACAACAGTTATAAGCATTCAAGTAAATATATCCATCTAATACTTAAGTACCGTACTGGTGCATATGTGTTAGTATTCGCTAACTAACTGATATACGAATACTAACGCATATGTACCAGTAGGGTACTTAAGTATTAAATGGATATCTTTAATTGAATGCTTATAACTTTTGTATTAGCCTATCGATTTTGTTTAATGAAAGCTTATTTTTTTTTTTTGTAATAAAACTGAGCTTAGAGGGAAAAAAATCTGTAAAAAATAAAAAGTTTTCGAGATCCTTCCTCGCAAAGTACAAATTTTTTTATATTTTTACAAAAAAATTTTAAAAATCCGTTATGATTGTTGGTTATCTTTGAATCTTCAGGGCCTAGCAAAAATTGTTGTGTGCATAGTTTATAGCAAATTTTATCGCCTTTTAAAAGCTTCAAACCGTTTTGGAATTTCTCAATTCTTGAGATATATATGATTAAGTGGACCCAATTTTTTTTTTTTGAAAAACGGTAATTCGTAAATATCTCAAACACGTTACCATAGAATTAAGAATAACCTTGATTTTCGGAATCAGGGGGTGATTTTACATAGGAATTTCATAATAGCGTCTCTGGTGCAGAAAAAAAGTTGGAATTTGTCATCCGGTGTTTTTATTTAGAACGCATATAGTAATCGGAGTAACGTTCCCGCCAAATTTCATCATGATGTCTTCAACGACTGCCATATTACAGCTTACAAAACTTTTAAATTACCTTCTTTTAAAAATGGACGGTGCCACGGCCATTGTCCAAAATTTTACTTATTTTCTATTCTGCGTCATTAGGTCAACCCACCTACCAAGTTTCATCGCTTTATCCGTCTTTGGTAATGAATTATCGCACTTTTTCGGTCTTTCGAAATTTTCGATATCAAAAAAGTGGGCGTGGTTATAGTCCGATTTCGTTCATTTTAAATAGCGTTCTAAGATGAGTGCCCAGGAACTTACATACCAAATTTCATTAAGATACCTCAAAATTTACTGAAGTTATCGTGTTCACGGGCAGAAGGGCGGACATGGCTAAATATATAAAAGTCTATATCTATCTCGATTAGTTTATGCAGTTACGGTGTGCCGTTATGCGAAAAAAATTAATATAATCTGTGAGCTCTGCTCAGCTGAGTATAAAAACTACAACACTTCAGGGCATATTTACGTTATTAAGCTTGAATAAAGAAGGGCAATATAGCGAAACTGATAAGCGCGTTGTTCGGCAGCGAGTAATGTAGGACAGAATCAGGTCAGAAAAATTAAGAAAGCGTCATGCAAAAAGAAAAACAATACTTCTTAACTCTCCTCAAACTCCCACTACGTGGTATGGTCTCCACATATAAGCTGTGCACTCAAGATAGGAATAAACAAAGATGGACTGTTGAGTCTAATAAATATATGACTATTTTTCTCCATCTGCCTCCCTCTTTTTTACTCTGAGCACTTATTTACAGAGTTCCAATTACCTATGCTCCAAGGCAAATCGTTCTATTTCTTCATGTGCACTTATTACATACCACCGACTGTGTACCAGCTGTTTTAATTCCCATGTATTGGAAGAGCACGTCTTAATTAAAAATGCTCAGCGTATAATGAGAACAAATTAATTCATTGATGTTAGCATGTGCTGGAAAACTATTATCCTACATATATGCATTCGGTCGGTTTATAATATAAACCAACTAAGTTAGGTTAGGTTAAAGTGGCCGCTCTGTGAAGACCTCACATGGACTGAATGAGTCCTTGATACAACCAGAAGTTTGTTTAATAACTAAATTTAAAAATCCTACCAAAAGCCAAGACCTATGTTATAAGGGCACAAGCAAAAATGTTCCATCGTTGATTCGTCCAACCCACACTTCCTGCATCTGCTATCATTAGTCAAGCCTAATTTATAAGTATGTGACGTCAGAAGTGAGTGTCCAGTCAGAATATCTGTCACGAGTCAAAACTTCTCTCTTTTTAATGATAAGAATAATTTCGTAAGTCTAAGGTTGTAAGGCCTATTATGATCTTTGACATTTTACAGCCCCGCGCTTGGACCCACGCCTTTCCCGCTTGGTCGATCATGTGCACCTCTCACCTTATCTTAATCTGATATAATCTAATTGGGAGGTCTTCGAGGGATGCGCCTTTTTTACCTAGCTCCTTGTTTCATCCTCATCTATTCCCATATGCCCTGAGACCCAATATAGGTATATGCCTCTCTACATCCCTAATCGAAGTAGTCCCGAAATAATCCGGAATTAGTCCCGAAATTCTACCCTAAAAAATCCCGAAGTGATCGCTTAAAAGTAAACTATTCAGAAATAATCTCGAAACGTCCCGAAACGATACCTAAAATAATCCCGAAGACATCCTGTAAAAGTTATAAAATGCTTTCGAAATAGTCTCCAAATGGTCCCAAATTTGTAGAAAGATTGATTAACCACAAAACGTTGTGGACTTGCTCATTCACTCATCTGAAGCTTATTTGACAATAGCGGAAACTAAAAATTTCTTTTAGACTTCTGATTTTATGGCTGGTCTTCACCTACCAGCCAGTTCAGCCTTACAAAAAATAGAGCACCCTAATGTGAATATATATTTATACACATACAAGTGCTCTTTATATAATTTTGCATGCAGATGAGTATGTGTATATGTATATATTTATTATATATAACTGCTTTAGAGGGATTGGATGCTTGTAGAGTCCTACCACAAATTTCTTGTCTGAGAAGCAAATAAAGTTCTCCCCCATAGGGGGAACTGGATAAAACTAAGCAAGACAAAAAAAAGTAGTCAAAAGCGAGCGCGTAGAACAAAGTAGTGTATTTTTACAACAACACGGACTTAGTTCTACACAAAATTTAATACTCACCAAACTAGGTCACTGCAGGATAATTTTTTTGTGTTTCCGAATATCTTTTGGTAGAAGCAAAGTTCTAAATTTCCGGGACTTAGGCTGAAATTTCTGATTGTGGTATAAAATGATGCATTCTCATGCAAAAATTATCATTTTTTAAGAAGTATGAATTGAAAAAGGAGAAGAAGAAAAATAGAAAAGGGTGATAGAGAGGAAAGAAAGTGGCCTCCTCCCAAATAGAGAAAGTGGAGGGAAATATATCAAAAGAAAGTAGCAAGAAAAGGGAACAAAATGAAGAAAAATAGATTTAGGTTGAGGTGGAGTAAAGAAAATGAAAGTAGAATAGAGAAAAATTGAGAAAATGAAGTAGGGAACATACCAAGGAAAGACAGGGATCAATTATGGAGAGAAGGAGGGAGAGGCAAGAAGAGACGCTGCAATATGACGAAGGCCTCTGTTTACTGAGAGGGGTGCATCGCGGAGAGTAATAACGGCTCAATCGAGCAGGATAGGGGCTCAATCATATATCTATATCTTATTTGTAAAAATGAAAGCGATTTTAAATATTGTACATGCCTCAGTTTCATAAAATTTGGTAGTGGCTTATAAAAGCAAAAGATATTGAAATCGGTAGGTCAGGTGAAGCAGGTATTCAATAATGGTATAAGAATGAAATGGAATATACAAAACGGGGAATAGGATAGAAAGTGAAGATACTAACTTTTTAAATGTAGGCAAACCAATTTTCGGGCAAAACAAAGTCTGCAGAGTACTATAGTACATACATACATACATAATTTTATTGAAAATAATGCCATTCCAGCTCGATTTGATAACGTTTTTTAAATGACAGATTTTCAGATGTAAAACAGCAGTGCAATGCATATGAATAGAATTCACAAGGTTTTCTATTCGAGGTATGTGGTATGCTTTAATCAAATTTTATATTGGAAACCATAGAAACAACTCAGATCATAAAATATTGCATGAATAAGGCACTATTTTGAATTGCTTAATTGATTTCATAATTGTACGGGTATAATGGAATCGAAATAGATATAGACTTCCATATATAAAAACCATCAGCATCGAAAAAGCAATTTGATTGAGCCATGTCCGTCCGTCCGTCCGTTAGCACGATAACTTGAGCAATTAATGAGATACCTTCAGGAAATTTGGTACACGAGTTTATCTGGACCCAAAACAGATTGGTATTGAAAAATCGGATGATAACCACGCCCACTTTTTATATATATAACATTTTGGAAAACACAAAAGAAACTGATTTTTAGTAAATAATACACCTAGAATGTTGAAATTTGACATGTGAGACTCTTGATAAAAATTTTAACAAATTTGCTTAAAATGGGCGTGGCACGGTTCACTTGTGATAAAATCAATTTTACAAATATTATTAATCATAAACCAAAAATCGTTAAACCTATCGTAACAAAATTCGGCAGAGAAGTTGCCTTTAATATAAGGAATGCTTTGAAGAAAAATTTACGAAATCGGTTAAGGACCACGCCCACTTTTATGTAAAAGATTTTTAAAAGGGTCGTGGACGAATAAAATAAGCTAATATCTTTGCAAAGAAGAGCTTTATATCAATGGTATTTCATTTCCCACGAGGATTTATAACAATAAATAAGAAAAACTTCAAATTTTATGACTAAGCAATTTTCTATGTTTCGAGAGCCGTATGTCGAAAAAAATTAACATATCGTAACGAAATCGTGTACTTATTTTCCTTATAGCAGAAAATATTTCTAGTAAAAATGGACGGGATCGGTTAAGGACCACGGCAACTTAGATATAAAACAAGTTTAGAAGAATAATAAGCCATAACTTAGCAAAAAGTAGTTTTGAATCAATGATACTGCACTTATCAAGTTTTATTGTAAAAGGAAATGGGGAGACATTTTTTTTAAAAGGGCGGTGCCACGTGTTATGTAGAAAAGTAATTTATCTGAAATGAAATGTACAACTAATGTTCACGCTGAGTATATAATGTTCGGTTACACCCGAACTTAGACACCTTTACTTGTTATTATTGGAAATTAAAGAAAACAGTGGAAAATATGGAAGGTAATTAATTACCCTAATTCTTTTAATGAATTTTGCTAAGCAAAAAATACAAAGTATATGTAGGGTAAACCTAAAACGAAAAATAAATTTTAGTTGATAAACAATTTTTTTTTAATTATATTGTAACGAATTTATGGGATTCCTGTTATTTCACACCTTCTACTAACGTTCGTATCGCTAAATTATTGAATAAATAACTCCAATATTCAATTATTCAAAATGGTCTTTATTAGACTACTTTCACAATAACACTTCTACTGCAACAGATAGAGTGCTTAAATCAAACTAATTCCATGCCACAGCTGACGCTCTTTTATACTCTTCGATTTTCTCGTTCGCATACTTCTAGGCGTTTCTAGAATTTAACTTAGTTACCAGCTATAAAATTACCAGCTATAACTACAGATTCACGTTATAGCTTCTCGTATGCGCGTGTATATGTGAGCGATACTTGCACAAATGATTGCCTACTTTGGTGAGCATCTCAGATAAGATATATACATGTGTTTGTGCGCTTCTCTCCGCTGCGTGTACGTACATTTGTGTAGACATAATGATTGATTCGTTTATGTAGATACAAGTGACTGCTTGCTTTATTGTTGTTGTGGCTTTATTTACTTAGTATCAGATTAGTGATGTGAGTATTACTTTGTGTCACTAATATTAGTCACAATATTTAAAACTGTCCCAGATGTACCTATTTATTAATTCATGCATACAAATATATTTGACGCTCAACATTTGTATGTTGTGTGAATGAATAAATGCAGTATGCCAAAAATGCGTCAAAAATTAGCTTAGCTAGCGACATTCGGTTTTTTTCTACGCCCTTTGCATGTTCTTGAATAGGAACGACGAGTGATTTTAACACGCGATATTGACATTCAAACTATTTTTCGTTAGCCACTATGTAAAAATTATGAATGTACGCGTCTATACAAAAACAAGAAGAATATCTAAGCAAATTGGTAAAAGCATAAATAGCACAAAAACCGAGTAAATAATGAAATTTAAAATTCAAGAGAAAAACAGAAATTAGATGCAAGCCACAAGAAGTGTGTCAATGTTGAAAGACCAATGAAATATTTATTTATTTATTATTTACCGGTTAAACTTAAATACGCTATATGCGCGTGCGAGAGTGCAACAACAATTTCAATACAAACTGACACGCAAAAATTAATGCGCAAAATATGTTCCCAGCAATAAACTAAGCCTAGTATTTTTGAAAGAACTTCTTCGAATTTTGAAACTGAAACTATGAACACCAAACTCAAAACTGTTTTCGAATAAATTCGAAAATCCAAAAAAAACGGAAATTTCGCACTTTTCATTTAGAGTCTACTGGTTTTGTTTTTGAATATGCAGTTTTGTGTCATATTTTGTCTAACAAAAAAAAAATCGCATTGATATTCGACATTTTGTTTTCGAAGGGTTTGATTGGGCTACAAAGCTGAATGCTCAACTCTAAATAAAAAAAGTCGAATTTTTCGTAAAATTTTCTTGAGTTTTGGAATTTTTTCAAAAACGTGTATAACATTGGTTTGCAAACTTTCATAAATTATACATATTTTTTCTCAAATTATAGAAAGTAAAAAAACAAATAAAGGTGTCTAAGTTCGGGTATAACCGAACATTATATACTCAGCGTGAGCTTCAATTGCCCATTTCATTTCAGATAAATTATTTTTCTGTATAACACGTGGCACCGCTCGTTTAAAAAAAAATGTCTCACCATTTCCTCTTACAAATAAATTTGATAAGTGAAATATCATTGATTCAAAACTATTTTTTGCTAAGTTATAGCTTATTATTCTAGTCTACGACCATTTTAAACTTGCTTTATATCTAAGTTGCCGTGGTCTTTAACCGATCCCGCAAAGATATAGCTTCTTTTATTCGTCCACGACCCTTCGAATCGAGCTCAAGGCCTAACAATAATTTTTTATCATTATTATTGTTATGATAAATTTTTTCTTAATTGAAAAAATTTTAAATTAGAATAGAAGAAAGAAAAAATTTAGACAACTGCCAAAGCTCGTTGGTTATAGCAGCGGCCAACGTTGCCAATGAAGGAATTTAGCAGTTCCCGAAATGGACCTATACAACGAGCTTTGGAAGTTGTCTAAATTTTTTCTTTCTTCTATTCTAATTTAAAATTTTTTCAATTAAGAAAAAAATTTATCATAACAAAAATAATGATACAAAATTATTGTTAGGCCTTGAGCTCGATTCGAACCCGCGATCTTACAAATCAGTTGGCCTATATAACAACAAAAATTGTTAAAAATCTTTTATATAAAAGTGGGCGTGGTCCTTAACCGATTTTGTTAATTTTTCTTCAAAGATTTCCTTATAGTAAAGGCAACCTCTCTGCCGATTTTTGTTACGACAAGTTTTACGATTTTTGATTTATGATTAATAATATTTGTAAAATTGATTTTATCACAAGTGGGCGGTGCCGCGCCCATTTTAAAAAATGTTTCCAAACTTTTGTCAAGAATCTCAATATCAGTACACACGTCAAATTTCAACGTTCTTGGTGTATTATTTACTAAATAATCAGGTTTTTGGTGTTTTCCAAAATTTTTATATGCAAAAAGTGGGCGTGGTTATCAGCCGATTTCGCTCGTTTTCAATACCAATCTATTCTGGGTCCAGATAAGCTCCTGTACCAAATTTGGTGAAGATATCTCAATTTTTACTCAAGCTATCGTGTTAACGGACAGACGGACGGACGGACATGGCTCAATAAAATTTTTTTCGACACTGATGATTTTGATATATGAAAGTCTATATCTATCTCGATTGCTTTATACCTGTACAAGCAACCGTTATCCAATCAAAGTTAATATACTCTGTGTGCAAATTTTATATTTTCGTGTTCGCTGCTGTACATACATACGCATATATGTATACATATTGTAAGGAATTCTGGAAAATTATTAATTATTTTGCACCTTCTGTTAATGTTCGAATCGCTTAACTGTCGAATAAATAACTCAAATATTCTGCATGGCAAAATTTTCTTTATTTACAACTCTACTGTGGCAGTAGTACTTCACAATTAGAATTATCGCATATTTCACTAACAGCGTGTTTAAGTCAAACTGACTAATTCTTCCTCAGCTTATGCTGCTTTTATACCCTTTGTTATCTCGTTCGCATATTTCTCCTAAGGTCTAGATATTTTACGAACAACAGCTTATTTATATCTCCTTTATGTACCTGATATTCACGTTTATCTTCTAGTTATATGCATGTGTATGTATGAGTAACAATTTCTGCTTTTAGCTACTGCCTGCATATATGTATGTGATATATTCTCTTCGCTCTTAGCTTCCCTGTTTGTATGTATGTGTAACTGCTTGCTTTGATGTTTCCATGACGACCCGAAATGGTATTCTGGACATTTAGTACTGTTGTGAAGCCAATCTTCACCTACGCTTTCGGAGTTTGGTGGCCGAAGACCACACAAAGAACAGCAATTATAAAATTAAGCAAACTGCATCGACAAATTTGTATTAGCGTAACGGCTACGATGAGAACGTCCCCTACTGATGCTCTTAGTGCTTTAGTGGAATAACTACCTTCTCTATTCAAATAGAGAGAGAGGCAACATTCGCTTCACTTAGACCGTAAAATATCTCTGATGCAGAGAGCGGGAAAACGGGAATTGGGCCAAATTGTATGCAACCAATAAAAACAGTATGCTACCCAACTATTTGTCAGGCAGAAATCCGTGCAATAGGAATTTGCGGTAAATAATGGCTTATCCTCGAGGAGTATCCACAAAATTTCAGACAGCCAGGAAGCCGTATGTGCCTTGAAGTCTTACACAATTAATTCTTAGGTACTGGATGAATGATGCGAGAACCAAAAACAAGGGTTTGTTAGAATGGGTTCTCGTTCGTCACAAACATGAATAGAATGAACAGGCAGATAACCTAACTAGTCAGTTCCAGAGCCCTTTTGTGGACTCACAAAGGCATACACAAGGGAAACCATAAGTAACTGGGAAATACAAAGTTTAGACAACACTGGCTTGAATGCCCAGAGCAAATGCAGGACCAACTGCTTAAACTGGGAGCAACGAGAGTATCAGCCAAACTCAATGATCTAAGCAGAGAAGACCTATGAACTCTCACTGTAGTCTACGATATCACCTAAGTAAGTTAACTCTACATGATATACAAATCTTTCGCTTTTGTGAGCCACAGGATAAAACGCCGTTTCACATTCTCTGCGAACGCGTCGCTTCAAAAAGGCATAGGCTCACACATTTAGGTCATATGGAGTTAATAACCTAATACATACTTTAAAATTTTGGCTGAAAATTAAAATATGCGACTTTTTTTGTATATGCATTTAAATACTTGGTAGATTATTCTATTTTGAACAGTAACAGCGCTACGAGTCAGAAGGACCTGATGTGCTTTTTCATTAGGTGCTCAACATTTAGCTAAGAACATATTAAGTTTTTTAAAGTGTACCCATATGTAACACCACATACATACCTACTCGCGTGTACAATATGTAACTTGCCACACAAGTAAGCGCACTTGACCGTATCCAATTTTTCATTTTTTCAAGGGAAAGCAATATGTGCAACGAAAAATCGCGAAACTACACAACAATGACTTTGCAAAAACTGTGAATACAAGAATGAAAATTAAAACGGATAGCAAATGTAAAAATTCACTGGCACTTCAACAGTGGCATAGCAATGTAATATTTGTTGTAATTGACTGCTCTGAGTCAATGGCATACACATATGAATGTATCTCGTATATTTATGTTTGTATATAACGGTTCATATGTGCTGTACGAAATGGAATACATGCAGTTACATGTGTAATGCCCTCGAAGCAACCTCTTCGCACATCTACCTGAATCTTTAAATGTTGTAAGTGTAATTACTATTGGTGGAATGGGCGGCTTGCCGAAAAGTGTAATAATTTGAAATAAAACTGCATGTAGATGTACAGAAAAGCGCATCACACAAAAATTTTAAATGTTTACCCAAAAGAATTGGCTAATTCACTTGTTAGGCTTTTAAAAATGGAGAAACAACTTTTCCGGCACCCTATAAAATAGCGAATGAATCGGTATTTTAAAACATTACCAAACAGTGGATGACAGAAATCTTTACAATATACATACATCAGGCAGATTTTAATTAAATAAACAGGTTAGATTGAACTGGCTGATCAATAACGACCTCACATAGACTGAATGTGTCCATAGTGTTACCAGACTTTGTTTGACGATCAAACGGAAGTGCCCCCATCAGGTGCCGGGCTTATGTTGTAGAATAATTCAGTACTTTTGGCAAATACTAGAAGTTTTCTAAGATATAGTTTAATGGCTACCTCGAGATCGGGCCACTCTGCCGCCCCTAAAAGCTGGAGCTTTGACCTGGTGAGCGCAGGGCACGAACACAGAACGTGCTCAACTGTTGTTGTTCTTTTTGCGATAAAGACGTTTCCCAAAGGTTCGGGGGAGTGTTATCCTGCCATAGGTATATTCTTAGCCCCCTTACCCGTTTCTTTCTGCTGCCGCACTTCCTACATACCCTGTTACGGGCGAGCCTAACTAAAGTGCAACCAGACACGAAATCGCAAAAAAATGTATTGTAAATAATTTTAAATTAATTTATTAAACCTGTGTGCAAAGCGGGTATATTAACTTTGATTGGATAACGGTTGGTTGTACAGGTATAAAGGAATAGAGATAGATCAAAATCATCAATATCGAAAAAAATTGATTGAGCCATGTGCGTCCGTCCGTCCGTCTGTCCATTAACACGATAACTTGAGTAAATTTTGAGGTATCTTGATGAAATTTGGTATGTAGGTTCCTGAGCACTCATCTCAGATCGCTATTTAAAATGAACGATATCGGACTATAACCACGCCCACTTTTTCGATATCGAAAATTTCGAAAAACCGAAAAAGTGCGATAATTCATTACAAAAGACAGATAAAGCGACGAAACTTGGTAGATGAGTTGATCTTATGACGCAGAATAGAAAATTAGTAAAATTTTGGACAATGGGCGTGGCACCGTCCACTTTTAAAACAAGGTAATTTAAAACTTTTGCAAGCTGTAATTTGGCAGTCGTTGAAGATATCATGATGAAATTTGGCAGGAACGTTACTGCTTTACTATATGTACGCTTAATAAAAATTAGCAAAATCGGGACCACGCCCACTTTTAAAAAAAATGTTTTTTAAAGTAAAATTTTAACAAAAAATTTAATATCTTTACAGTATATAAGTAAATTATGTCAACATTTAACTCCAGTAATGATATGGTGCAACAAAATACAAAAATAAAAGAAAATTTCAATTAATTTGTCTAGGATACTTTTAACGCCATAAGTCGAACAAGAATTAACCAATCCTTTTGAAATTTGGTAGGGCATAGATTTTATGACGTTAACTGTTTTTTTTAATGGACCTTGTGGCAGCGCACTGCCCTCAAGTGGCCCAATGAAAGCAGGCTAATCCTGTTCACGCGATCGATTTATATATATATAATAACTATTTTATTTTTTTTTTATTTTGCTGAGTCTTTGATGGGCAGCGGTTTGTCAAGCGTCACGATCTGAGACTGCTCAGCTACAGAAGAAATTTCATCAGCCAAGCGTAATACTTAAAGAGAACAGAAGCAAACGTATTATACATTAATTTAGAGAGGTGAGAACAATCTTTTTTATAGAAAAAAGGGAGTCCGAGCTATCAAATGTGTTTGAGTGAGATTTATAATCTTGGCACAAACGCCGAAAAGGTTCATTTTGTTCGAAATTCGTTCTACATTGTTTCAGCAGAAGAGGTTTGAAGTGTCTCGATGTCCGAGAGGGAACGCAAAAGTTCACTTCATTCAGAAGGAATGGGCTCGAAATTGATCCATTTAAAAGTTTTGTCATAAATATTACACCAAGCATTTCCCTTCGACTAGCAAGAGTTGGAAGATTGATAAGCTTCAATCGATTAGTATAAGGTGGAAGATTAGTTAAAGAGTCCCATTGGAAATTTCTTAAGGCAAATAGTAAAAATTGTTTTTGTATTGATTCGAGACTGTCTGCATGGACTTGATAATGCGGATTCCAAATTATCGAGCCGTATTCTAATATTGACCTAACTAATGTTGTAAAAAGTGCTTTAGTTATGTAAGGGTCGTTAAATTCTTTTGACCACCGTTTAACAAATGCAAAAACACCTTTGCCTTTATTCACTGTAGCATTAATATGAAGATTGAAATGTGAAAATGGGCGAAATCGGTTGATGCCACGCCCAGTTTTTATACACAGTCGTCCGTCTGTCCTTCCGCATGGCCGTTAACACGATAACTTGAGCAAAAATCGACATATCTTTAATGAATTTAGTTCACGTGCTTACTTGAACTCACTTTATCTTGGTATGAAAAATGAACAAAATCCGACTATGACCACGCCCACTTTTTCGATATCGAAAATGACGAAAAATGAAAAAAATGCCATAATTCTATACCAAATACGAAAAAAGGGATGAAACATGGTAAGGTAATTGGATTGTTTTATTGACGCGAAATATAACTTTAGAAGAAACTTTATAAAATGGTTGTGACACCTACCATATTAAGTAGAAGAAAATGAAAAAGTTCTGCAGGGCGAAATAAAAAAACCCTTAAAATCTTGGCAGGTACTACATATATAAATAAATTAGCGGTATCCAACAGATGATGTTCTGGGTCACCCTGGTCCACATTTTTGTCGATATCTGGAAAACGCCTTCACATATACAACTACCACCACTCCCCTTTAATACTCTCATTAATACCTTTAATTTGATACCCATATCGTACAAACGCATTCTAGAGTCACCCCTGGTCCACCTTTATGGCGATATCTCGAAAAGGCGACCACCTATCAACAACCACCACTCCCTTTTAAAACCCTCATTAATACCTTTAATTTGATACCCATATCGTACAAACACATTCTAGAGTCACCCCTGGTCCACCTTTATGGCGATATTTTGAAACGGCGTCCACCTATAGAACTAAGGCCCACTCCCTTTTAAAATACTCATTAACACTATTCATTTGATACCCATATCATACAAACGCATTGTAGAGTCAACCCTGATCCACCTTTATGGCTATATCCCTAAATGGCGTCCACCTATAGAACTATGGCCCACTCCCTCATAAAATACTCTTTAATGCCTTTCATTTGATACACATGTCATACAAACACATTCCAGGGTTTCCCTCGGTTCATTTTCCTACATGGTTATTTTCCCTTATGTTGTCACCATAGCTCTCAACTGAGTATGTAATGTTCGGTTACACCCGAACTTAACCTTCCTTACTTGTTTTTTTTTTTAATTTTAACCAACAATTTCCAAAAGTCTAAAAAAAGAAATTACATCCATCCAACCTCAAGTGCATAAACGCGTTTCTGAAAATTTAAATTTAAATTTTCTTACAAAGATGTGATAGCTCAGTAGAATTTGTGGCACGTCGGCTCGAAACCGCCCACTAGATTTTTCGATTTTTCATTACTGTTTGTATGCATTTCTGTAGTTTCAAATTCAAAGCCGAACTCATCTACAGATATTTGAAACGAAATTTGGTTTGGTAATATATATGTATAGTACAAAAAAGTTTCATATTAAGGCTCAAACTTAGTCTTTAAGAAGATTTTGAAATTTTCTAGTTACATCCTGTAACAATACCGAAAAGATTCCATTATATTCCCAAAGTGATTCTAAAATCATCCGAAAACAATGCTTAAGTGATCTGTAAAACAATTCCTGAGTAATCTCAATAATCATGTTCACTGTCCCCATAATAATCCCGAAAATCTTTAGAAATTTTTCACAAAGCAATTGCACCAAAATGGCGCTGAAATCAAAACTGAAATGATTCCTTAAACAATTCCGAAATATCTTGAAATAATTCCGGAATCATCACTAAATATTAGCGAAATTGACCAAAAACCAAGCTCGAAATGATCCTTTGGGCAATGCCAAATGCCAAAATGTTTCCAGAATAATCGCGAAAGCGTAAAAAAAAGTAACGATTTTGGCGGGAGTTTTATTTTGTGTACTCAGCTGAGCAAAACTCACAGAGTATATAACTTTTGTCCACATAACGATAGCCTGTAACGGCATAAACTAATCAAGATAGATATAGACTTCCTTATATCAAAATAAAAAACAAGGTGGAAAAAAATTTATTAAGCCAGGTTCCTCCGTCCGTACGTCCACGATAGCTTGAGTGTATTTCAAGATATCTTACCGAAATTTGGTACATCGGTTTCTTGGCATATATCACTTTTTAAAAGGGGCGAAATCGGATGATAACCACGCCCAATTTTCTTATAAATAAAATTTTTCAAAACACCAAATACGTGATAATTCAATAACTACCTAATTTCATATGCATTATTAATATATATATATATATATGGGAAACCAAATTCTACTTGTTACAAATTGTGGAAAAAGGGCGTGGCGTCGCCTGCCTCTGACAAAACCAATATAAGGCAGTATCTATGCGAAAAATAACTTTATATAATGGCTGTTTTACTTCTGAAGTATAATTAAAAGAAAAAAATTAGTTAATGAATAAAATGCGGAAATAGGCGTGGCACCGCATTTTTACCAATAACTTTCTCATGCTTCGGTAGCCATTGTTCAAAAATAAATTGGCGTATATGACAAAATTTTCTACATATATTTATACCTTTCATGAACATGAAATGGTATATTCACTTTATTCCAATGTTTGTAACGTTGAGAAATATAGAAGATAGACTCATCATTAAGTATACCGAATTGATCAGGGCGACGAACTGAGTTGATATAGCCATGTCCGTCTGTCCGTCCGTCTGTCTGTTTGAACGCAAACTAGTCCTTCAAATTTTGAGATATCTCAATGAAATTTGGCACAAGGATGTATTTTTGTATTATATTAGAAATTTGTCGGATCCGGTAGGATCGGACTGTTACGAACAGTCTGGCAGTTGCGACGAATAAAGCACATCATATGTCGATCGCCGATCGGTTGTTAAATAAGCCAAGCGACAAAGGAGAGAGGTCCGTAATTATTCATGCGGCGTGTCTAGCAACTGGCAAACGGGAGTATGAAAAATCATTCTGAAAACATCGCTTGAAACGGACAGCAGCAAATCTAAAAATTTTTTAACCTGCGGCAAAGTTTGTCAAATAATCGAAATAAAGTTAAAGTATTTTAATTGAAGAGTTTTATTTATTTGCTAAAGCCGGGTTCAAGAAATTTAGTTCATTTTTTACAAAATTAAAAAAATTTGTATTATAATTTGCTGCCGTTTCCTTAAATATGTCGACAAGTACGGAATCGCAAAATCATATTGATGGACATACCGCTGCCAATTTTGCAGCTTTGAGTGATATATCTCGAGATCTGGAAATACACCAGAACGCTGAACGTAATATATTTTCCGGAGAAAATACCACTGCCAATCTTGCAGCTCCGCAGAATACGTTGCCGAGTCTATTTCAAAGAGAGTTTACGTCGGGTGCAAACACAAGTGCGCCAACATCGCTGGCATTTGCTATGGCCACCAACAACTGGTTTGGAGAGGCTATCGGAGAGCAACTCCGGCCATCTACCATCGTATCGGGTAAAGTGACCGCCATCAATTCATGTGCACCACCATTATCCATACATCGTCATGCCAGCCGTAGTGACTCAGTATCTTCCACTAGTTCGCGATCGGTGCAGCTTAAAGCACACGAATATCGCCACAGAGCTGAAGACCAGAGCTCAAGAACAGGGGAAGATACTCAAGCAGAGGGAAGCTCTGGTAGTACAAGAACGTGAACTCTTGGATCGCATCGAATCAATATGCTTGGATGATCACGCTAAAGACGTATCAGAGCAACCGCGCGAATGTTCGACCTTGATTCCAGGCAACTTTAATGCGAACCAACCCTTTAAGTCGCATGTATCGAATTCAGCATGTGCATCGAACGTAGGTCACCTAAATACAGGTAATGATGTTTTACCCCTGAAATTCGTAGAAGCCAACCGGGAGCTATCAACCCACCGGCGACTGACATACAGACATTATTAAATAGAATATCGTGTTTGGAACAACAGCTCCGAATAACATATGCAACGAATCAGGTTTGCTTTCCTCTGCAAAACTCATCAGTACCTCCTGCTGATCTACCATTCATTACGGCATGCTCCATGGTTTCTCCTCATCGACTAACCAGAGAGAAAATCGCCGCTCGAAGTAGCATCGCTAAAAAAATACCTAAGTTCGATGGCAAGCCATCAGAAAGGCCACTCTTTTATGCCACTTTCAACCAAACAACTGCGCTATGTGGGTTTTCCGATGCGGAGAACCTTTTGAGGCTCCGAAAATCTCTAGAGGGCCCGGCGCGCAATGCGGTAAAGTATCTGTATATATTCATTCTTCCTGTGTACCACAATTCATCTCAACTTTAAGAATGCGGTTTGGTCGCCCCGAACTAATAATCAATGAACTCCAAAATCAGATCAAGGATTTGCCACTTCTTTCAGAAAGTCAGCTTGAAACTATAGTAGATTTCGCCATCGCTGTGCAAAATATATGTGCAACTATGAAAGTGTCAGGGCTAGATAATCATTTGACCAATCCGGATCTGGAGTAAAAACTAGTATCGAAGTTACTCGGACTATTACCGGCGTACTGGGGCATGCACAAACAAGGTCTAACGATTGCAATCTTCAGATTTTCAGTGATTGGCTCTTTCAACTGGCACAAGGAGCCAACTGTGTTCTCATGCCAACTGAGCACACAAAGATGCGGGAACGTGGTTCTATTATTCACCACACAAAATCGGTAAGCTGTATCATATGTAGCGAGAATTGTAGTTCTTTGTCTAATTGCACCTCTTTCAAGGATATGACGCGACCTCAAAGGTGGGACACTGTACGTCGAAATAAATTGTGCTACAAATGTTTGAGGAAACATACAGTTTATGACTGTACATCTAATAATACGTGGGGTAAATGGCAGCACGCGGTACCACCACCCACTATTGCACCTATTAGTGGCAATCATTCGTCTACCGTTACAAAGAAAACACAAACGGCTAATATTAACTCTCATAACTTAAGTGAGGGGAATACGTTTTTCCGTGTATTACCTGTAATTTTGCATGGAGGCGTTAACAATGTGTCGACATATGCGTTTATAGATGATGGATCCTCTGTTACCCTCATCGATGAAGAGCTTTGAAAAGACTGGACGTAAGAGGCACACCGCGACCTCTTTGCTTACGGTGGACAGGCGACACGCATCGCTATGAGAATGACTCCATTATGGTCGACCTAGCCATATCTTCCAAGAATGGCAATGAAAAGTTTCCATTAAAAGCTGTACGTTCCGTAAAGAAACTAGAATTGCCTACTCAATCTCTCGACGCTTTGAAATTAAAATCAAAGTTTAAGTATTTAAGGGACATTCCATTTCATTCTTATCACAACGCAGTGCCGCAGCTTTTGGTCGGACTAAACAATGCTGCTCTTGGCCTCGCAGTAAAGTCTAAACAAGAGGGTGATAATTATCCTATTGTCGAAAAAACTAAGCTAGGTTGGACCATCAAAGACCAGGGGTCACCGCCACTCCACGTCACAGGACAACATATTTATCACATATGTGATTGCTCTGAGCATAAAGAGTTGGTACAAGTCGTTAAATCATTTCCATGCCTCGACAATTTAGGCGTGGTAGCTAACGATGCAGCTCTGATGTCCAAAGAGGAGCAGCTCGCCGCCCAACAACAAGAGCAACTCACGGTTCGAGTAGGTGAACGATTTGAAACCGGACTGCTTTGGAAGCACCCGAATGTGCGGCTACCAGACAGCCTGCCTATGGCAAAATACCGAGCTCAATGTTTACTAAATACTTCAAGCCAAAATGTTTGACTACCTTCGAAAGGGATATGCAAAGCGAATAACACCAGACGATACTGCAGTCGAAAGTTATTGGTACTTGCCAGTATTTGCCGTGTGTAATCCCAATAAGCCAGGTAAGGTTCGCCTTGTTTGGGACGCTGCAGCTAAAGTGAATGGCGTATCACTCAATTCTCTATTGTTCGCCGGTCCAAATCTGACAACGCCACTGCTATCAGTTCTATTCAAGTTTCGTCAAAAACGTTTCGCCATTACCGCCGATATTGAAGAAATGTTCCATCAGGTACGGATCCGTTCTGAGGACCAAGATTTTCTCCGATTCCTCTGGCACGAGCCAAGAAAACTCGAGCCAACTCATTTTATTGTGTCAGTGATGACATCTGGGTCCAAATGTTCGACAAGCTGCGCACAATTCGTTAAAAATAAAAATGCAACTGAATTTCAGAATGAGTTCCCTAATGCCGCGAGATGCATACTTGAAAACCATTACGTGGACGATATGTTAGATAGCGTGGACACTGAAGAAGAGGCCGTTCACCTGGCGCTCGATGTCAAACGTGTCGATGAAAAAGGGGGGTTTCATATCCGCAATTTTCTTTCGAACTCGGACAAAGTACTGGAGGCCCTAGGTGCAAAGACGAATGAATCTCTTTGCCTCAACTTTGACAACGAATTACCAATTGAAAAGGTCCTAAGAATATGGTGGATCGCCTCAACGGACCATCTCGCCTTTAGAGTATCAGCCAAGCACAGGGCGTCAGATTTGCTGATCAATCAATGTCGACCAACCAAACGTGAGATATTAAGTCCCGTAATGACTATTTATGATCGACTTGGATTCATCGGATTCTGAGTGGCTTTTGCTAAGATAATCTTGCAGGAGATATGGAGATCGGGGTGCGACTGGGATGAACGCATTTCTGATGGTCAGTTCTCGAAGTGGCTTCGAGAAGATGCGAATTCCACGCCAGTACACCAGGGTCAGTTTCATCAGCCCACCTCAAATTGAGTTACACACATTCGTTGATGCTAGTGAGTCTAGCTATGCAGCTGTTTGTTACTTGCGCTTTTCAGACGGGAAAGTCGTTGACTGCGCCATGTTTTCTAGTAAAACTAGGGTAGCGCCCTAAAGGTTATGTCTTTTCCGCGGCTAGAATTGAAAGCTGCGCTACTCGGAGCTCGTCTTGCAAAGCACGTAAAAGAATCACACTCCATCTCAATTACAGCCTCCATATTTTGGTCCGACTCGAGGACAGTCTTGGCGTGGCTACAGGCCGATGCTCGAGCTGCACGATAGAAGCTCTCAGCTGAGTATATAATGTTAAGTTACGCGCAAGGGTGCTCACATTGCGGAAGAGGCGATATATGTGTACACAGATGGTTCCAAAGTAGTGGTAAGAGTTAGTAGATATATACAAACATGAAAAAACACTATATAAAAAAATTGGAATTGAGTATTAACAAGTAACCGGGTGTAACCGAACATTATTTATTTATTTATTTATCTATTTATTTATTTATTTATTTAGTGTTTGTACAAGGAAGACTTAGTCTTTTAGGCAGTACATCAATCCGATTAAGTAATTATACCTAAATGTTACAAAAAGGAATTTACTTATTCATCTAAAGATATAACAAAGCATATATAAAAACAGAAAAGTTAAATACATGCAAATTTTCAATAGTATATATTACCAAACATTCACTTAAAACTTTAAAGATTTAGAGTAACTTAAGAGTTAAGAAAAGAAAATGCTGCTAGTTTGAAACATCCTGCTTCTTTAATAGTTTTTTTTGTTTTGGAGGGAAGTGAGTTCCATAGACAGATTGTACTGACAAAGAACAGTCTTGAGGATGTTGTGTATTTAAACTTAGGGACCAATAGATTTAGGGTCCGAGTGGACTGACACAAACTTAGTTTTTCAAATAAGTAAGGTGGATTTTTGGAATGAAGTAGCTTATGCAAGAAGCATAGATTTCTAAGTTGTTAGAAGTTATTAACATTACTTCCGAGAATTTGTACGGCGTATGAAGAGATATGATCAAATTTCTTTTTAAAAAAAACGAAACGGGCAGCATTGTTTAAGGCAAGCTGCAATTTATTATGTGAAGACGACATTACATACTCAGCCGAGAGCTTAGCTGTGTTGGTTTCGTAGGGTTTGTAGATGGTTTATTAGTGGTTTTTAATTCCATATCACATACTCTTGGGAAATATCGACCAAATTGTAGACCAAGGGGGACGTTTTTTGGAACGATTTTCCTTCAGCCTTTGTGAAATAAGGGAAAATCACCATGTAGGAAAATTAACCTAGGGTAACCCTGAATTTGTTTGTATGGCATGGGAATCAAATGCAAGGTATTAAAGAGTATTTTAAAAGGGGGTGACCCTTAGTTGTATATGTGAAGGCGTTTTCGAAGTATCGACCAAAATGTGGACCAGGGTGACCCAGAACATCATCTGTCGGGTATCGCTAATTTGTTTATATATATGTAATACCACTAACAGTATTCCTGCCATGATTCCAAAGGCTTTTGATTTCGCCCTGCAGAACTTTTTCATTTTCTTTTACTTAATATGGCAGGTGTAACATCCCTTTTTACGTATTTCGTATAAAGTTGTGGCATTTTTTTTCATTTTCCGAAATTTTCGATATCGAAAAAGTGGGCGTGTTCATAGTCAGATTTCACCCATTTTTAATACCAAGATAAAGTGAGTTCAGATAAGTACGTAAAGATATATCGATTTTTTTTTTCAAAATTATATTTTGCGTCAAAAAAAAATGCAATCCTCATGTTTCATCCCTTTTTACGTATTTCGTATGAAATTGTGGCATTCTTTTTCATTTTTCGAAATTTTCGATATCGAAAAAGTGGGCGTGGTCATAGTCGGATTTCACCCATTTTTAATACCAAGATAAAGTGAGTTCAGATAAGTACGTAAAGATATATCGATTTTTGCTCAAGTTATCGTGTTAACGGCCAAGCGAAAGGACAGACGGTCGACTGTGTATAAAAACAGGGCGTGGCTTCAACCGATTTCGCCCATTTTCACAGAAAACAATTATTGTCATAGAATCTATGACCCTACCAAATTTCACAAGGATTGGTACATTTTTGTTCGACTTATGGCATTAAAAGTATCCTAGACAAATTAAATGAAAAAGGGCGGAGCCACGCCCATTTTGAAATTTTCTTTTATTTTTGTATTTTGTTGCACCATATCATTACTGGAGTTGAATGTTGACATAATTTACTTATATACTGTAAAGATATTAAATTTTTTGTTAAAATTTGACTTAAAAAAAAATTTTTTTAAAGTGGGCGTGGTCGTTCTCCGATTTTGCTAATTTTTATTGAGCATATATATAGTAATAGGAGTAACGTTCCTACCAAATTTCATCATGATATTTTCAACGACTGCCAAATTACAGCTTGCAAAACTTTTAAATTACCTTCTTTTAAAAGTGGGCGGCGCTACGCCCATTGTCCAAAATTTTACTAATTTTCTATTCATAAGTTCAACTCACCTACCAAGTTTCATCGCTTTATCCGTCTTTGGTAATGAATTATAGCACTTTTTCGATTTTTCGAAATTTTCGATATCGAAAAAGTGGGCGTGGTTATAGTCCGAATTCGTTCATTTTAAATAGCGATCTGAGATGAGTGCCCAGGAACCTACGTACCAAATTTAATCAAGATACCTCAAAATTTACTCAAGTTATCGTGTTAACGGTCAGACAGACGGACGGACAGACGGACAGACGGACGGACGGACATGGCTCAATCAATTTTTTTCGATACTGATGATTTTGATATATGGAAGTCTACATATATCTATCTCGATTCCTTTATATCTGTACAACCAACCGTTATCCAATCAAAGTTAATATACTCTGTGTGCAAAGCACGCTGAGTATAAAAAATTCACTAAAAATCATACAGAACTGAAAAAGATCTTGTTTGGGCTCGAAAGTCCCTTTGTTGTTTTTAGTTCACCAACAAATGCAAGCTAAGACGTTTCCATATAAATTCCGTATTTCATTATCGGTTTTTATGATTGCTACGTTTTTGTTAAGATATTAATTTGGGATATATTTCGGTTAAAGGATATATTAACCTATGATGCTAGAATAATCTATTATCGATGGTCTAACAGAGAACGTCATGATACGTTCTAATGTACATACATACAAACTTGTAATCATTAGTATTTGACACCACGAGCATGTTCTGAGGTACTGAATTTTGTTGCCATATTTTCTCTAAAAAAAATTTAAATGCGCATAGTCATTTTAACAATCAATAAACACCACACATAATTTTTTGTCATTCCAAGTCAAAACTTCTTTTAGCGTAATCAAGTAGTAATTTATAACTTCCGAATTTAAAATGGTCATTTCCATAGTCGTAAGTTATTCTTATTATATTTAAAAATAAAAAAAATAAAAATAGAAAAAATAAGCTTTTTCTAAAGTTATACCAACGATTACCTACTGAAAAGGCAACTTTTAGCATGTCAAAAATCGGAAGTTTAAATGCCACAATTTCCGACTGACTTCATTACAAACATACATATACATATTTGGGCTTTAGTTTTTTATGCAGGTGGCGCTTAGCCACCGGTAATGGTCACTTCTTTTTTTTTTTTTGCTGAATTTGCATACATCAAATAAAGTTTTCCGATTGAGTTTTATAGAATGTGGGTGTCATAAATATGTACCCTAGGGTGGCCCTTCGTTGTATGGAGGGAAAAAAGTGTTTGGATTCTTGATCTCACCCCTTAAAAATATGCGAATAGCTTAAAAACGAATATATACAAAGTTTTAGGCCAATCAAAAAAGATTTAGAGGTGGCGCAAAGGGCTTGAAATCCTGAAAAATTACGAATTTTTACAATTTCGTGTTTCAGGCTTCCATATTTCTAAACCCTACAAAAATTTACTGTTTTTACATACCGTCATAAGATCTGTATTTTATTACTTTTCTAAGATGGCCACAATCTTCAAAATCAATCAATAACAGAGCTACAGGGCAAAACATATATTCCTTTCGAAAAACAAATATGAAAAGTAAATTTAGTCTGTGCAAATGTGTTTATCAGTGAATCGTGGTATTCGGGTAAAACACGCTCAAATAAACTTTTTTATACACAAATACATATATCCCTTGAAGCCAAACTTGAAATTTATTTATTTAAAAAAGTAAACACATATATTTTTTTATAAATTTTTTTTCGAAATGCGTGATGCCACAACAAATTTAAGCCTGCACTGCAACTTGTTTTTGCAACAAGCATGTCGAAAGAAATTAGAAACAAAAAGTATAAAGAAATGAAAATATATATTTTAAAATTGCAAACAACTACAAAAAATGTCTTTGACGTTTTCTTATTAAAACTATACTGCTCTTGAGTGAACAAATTTTGAATAGTAGGTTTTTTTTAAATAGATTAATTGCGGCACTTTGCATTGGAATGGAAAACCACTTTCAGAAATAACAGGTCGTGAAAAGGTGAAATGACTTCCAGTTGTTGTTATTTACAGGAATGGTGAACAGTTAATGGGAGCTCCAAAATTATATGCTGCAACAGGCTCGGAAATAGTATCAGCTATTGTATTGTTGTATGAACTGTTATTTGAATGGGATCTGAAGGATGATATTGTGTCCTGTTGTTTTGATATGACATCGGTTAACACAGGCGTTATAAAAGGAGCTGCAACGTTATTAGAAAAAAAAATTGAGGGAACATTTTTTTATCTACCTTGTCGTCATCATATTTATGAAGTTCTGCTGAAAGTTATTTTCCAGTAAATACTAGTAAGGACGTTCAGTTATTTCGGCGATTTCAAGAAAATTGCAAAAACATCGACAAAAATAGTTTTAGAGATAGTTGAAAAACAAAATAGTAAGAGATGACTATAGGGAATTATTGGAATTAACGTCTATATGTCTAGGAGCAAGCGATGGCATAAAGTTTCGTACACCAAAGCCCACTCATCATGCTCGGTGGATGTCTAAGGCATTGTATTGCTTGAAAATCTATTTATTTCGTGAACAGTTTAAACTAACGGAGTATGAAGAGAATTTGATAGCAAGTATATGCGTGTTTATTATACAATTCTATGTTAAGCTTTGGTTTTACTGTACCAATCCTCATAGAGCACCTCTTCAAGACCTATCTTTTATTAAAGAAATTTATAAATACACTAATGCTAATAAAAAAATATCTGACATTGCAATAAAAAAGTTGTGTAACCACCTATGACACCTGTCTGAAGAATTTATTGCATCGGCATTGTTCGATGGTGACATCTATTGTACCATGAAGAAAAAGATTGTGGAAAAATCAAAAGCATAGACAACTGCGACAAGGAAACAGAAAATTTACAGAGGTTACACTTAAGGTCCAGTGAAATCAATAAATTCATAGAAAAAGAACTACACGATTTTGTAACAGGAAATACAATTGATTTTTTGGTCGGTTTGGCATATCATCTCAATTTCTGGAGGTAGATACACTATACTGGGGGGATACAGGAACCTATAAAAAAGCTAAGGATACTGTTATAAATATAAAAGTAGTTAACGATACAGCAGAACGGGGTGTAAAGCTTATGGAAGAATATAATAGAATACTTACAAATGACGAACAAGAAAAACAATATTTTTTACAAGTTGTAACTGATTACAAAAAACAAATCATTAATTAGATCCTTGGAAATAATATCATATTATATACGTGCAGCTAAATGTTCACAAGATATATGTATATGTTTTAAAAATGTATTTTCAAAAAAATTTATTTTAAATAAATTTGAAACACACTCATTTACGTATACTCATTATATACACATTCTTGAAGTAATGACACCGTGTTTAAGGCATAATTTATTTTATAACTTTATTATTATTTGACCAATTTTTGTTGGTTTAGATTTATTTGAAAGCCAAATATCTCTAGAACTTACTAATACGATAAATTACGTCTCACCCATAACAAATGAAGTAGGGTTGACCAAATTTAAGAAATTGTGAAAATTCGTCATTTTTCAGGACTTCAAGCTCTTTGTGCCACCTCTAACCCTTTTTCGATTGACCTAAAACTTTGTATATTCTAGTTTTTAGGTTATTCGCATATTTCTAGGGGGTGAGATCCAGAATCGGAACACTCTGGAAAATAAGGGCCACCCTAATGTACCCATACACTTAAAACTATTCTCGTCAATTGGTTGTTGCCGCTTAGATATAAAATAAAATTAATACTAAGTCACGCATACGCCATGTAGCACCTTGTTTGGGAAGCCAGCACAGGAAAATGTAAAAGTGAAAGAGTATTTTTTATAACGAATCACAGAGCGTCCAATTAACCGCATGCAACACAGCTACCATACAACTTAATTACAGTTTTAATATATATAACGGAATTCACGCACACAACAAAGGAAAATACTCGTCGATTGGTATTTAATAGATAGTACAATCTGAATACAACGGACGGCGCTCTTAGAAGAACATCTACCTAGGCATTGAATTACATGCTGAGCATACATCCAGTAGATATTACGGGAAAGACGGCCAAGCCCGGTCGTTTCTGACTTCGGGCACTCTAGCCTTATTACCAGGTTCGACTTATCCATGACAGGACAGGCAATTGTGTGCCGATAACTGCTGCCTTCATCCGAGATTTTCCACCGAGAGGGGATTGAGGAAGGCGACTCACCTGCGGCAGGGGACCAGTTAACTTGTTCACCGATCGGTCAAAGTTTGAGGGAATGGTTGGTGGGAGGAACTTTTGTCAAGCTAAATGTAAGCCGCATGGTTAAGTTGGCTGATCACTGCAGCGTCTTCCAAGCGGAATTTGCCGCGATTAATGATGCGGCGGTTGAAAAGCTATCCAGTGCTACTACAGTTAGAGAATTTAATATCCAAGCGGCTATCAAGGCCTTGAGTTTAACTATAGTGCGATCGAGGGTAGTTTGGGAGTGGCTGACCTCGTTTACGATTGCATCGAACTATTTTATGGGTGCCGGGTCATAGTGATATCCCGTGCGATATCAAGTGGATTTCTGTACAATTGAACCCTGGATTAATATGGCTATAGGGATTTCGAGATTCCGCTGGCCACCTGTGGTCTACTCTAGATGGGCTTCAAGTCAACTCAGCAACCGTTGGGCGAACACCACCTCTTGCAGGGTAGCAAGATCCTTCTGGCCGGAGGTGGATGGCAAGAGGTCTGCCGAAATCTTTTAGTTTACTAACGCTCATCTATCAATTTCTATTGGGGTTTTAACAGGGCACTATCTAATGGGATTCCATGCGGTACGGCTTAATATACTGGAAACCCTATCCCGCTTTATGTTTGTTTGCCCCGCGAATCATTGGATCTCCGAAGAATTAGAAGGTATTTCAGTCGCGACTCACTTGGATCTCCGAAGGATTTATCCAAGATTCAGATCAGTCTCATTAGAGACTATATCGTTGCTACGCAATGATTTCCTAGATAGCTATAGCTTCGTCACTGTTATTTTATGTGGTATCACAACTGACCATCATGCTGTCCAAGTGAGCTTCCCCTACGATATGAACTCATTTCTTAATTGTGAAAGTACAAGGGGTTCACACTTTCCCATTAGTTACTGCTCATTACAAATTATAACCTAATTTCAAGTTATTGCTTTTAAGAGCTGGTGGAGAGCTCGTATTTTAAGGAAAGAGTACCATGATCGTTTTTAAAATTATATTTATACAGTATAACTAAAACCACTAAATTATTAAACTTAACATACCTAAGCCCTCTTGGCAAATGCAAGATGTTTCCTAGAACTTTGTGGCTTCCTCATGTCCTGACAACACTGCTGCCCGTTTTACTTGGACACGAACACAAAATGCAATCAACCATACTCCCTCCAGCCCACACTTCATACATCGGCTTTGAGATGACTGATTAGGCCAAGCAAAGGATCGAGAAGTCCTTAAATAAAAAAGTCGATCTCATTTAGTTTATTAAGTGTGCTGAGCAGCTCGTCATCGCATTGGGCTTTTTTTCATTTCACAACGTTGGGGTTATAAATATGATAGTCCGTATCTCTAGACTGGTTGCGAGTGGTTTGTGTTGTATACAGCATACTGAGTCAACTAATTAGCAGTTGGGTGACCCTTAAAAACGACAAATTGGTATTGGCATCCAGTATACTGAAAAGGCTATTACTGAAAAGGTATTGGTAAAACCCCATTGCTCAATGAAATTACCTTAAAGGTAAGGCGAAGAACTTTTTTCCAATTGTTGATAGAGGATAAATCCTTGCAAGGTGTGTGAAAATCAGAGGATGGTTGCTATTACAGGATCAGAGGAAGTTTTTTTTTTATGTTTGAACCTTGTTTCGGTTATCGTTGGATAACAAGCTAATAATAGGTAGGCCGGACTGCAGTCATGCAGGATTTGTAAAAACATTTGTCAATTAATGGTACAACGAAACAATTATTGGGTCTCGTGCTATATTCACCGCTCCCTATCCAGTTGAGTAGGATGAAATGCTCTGAAAACTTTTTTGCGAATCACCAAAGAGCTTTGCATATTAAGGGTTCGAAATTCTTCAAATATATAAACTCAATAAGACTGTGGTAGAAGAAGAGGAATCATGCCTGTACAATATTAAATACTAGGTATAATCCGGAGGTTATCGCGCCTTCCATTTATTTTATTTTATTACCGGCGCCTTGCTACCGCAGAAAAACTAATTTTATACATCACTCTCTATTTGGAAAATCTATTTTATTTAGTTATAACTATACTACGGTTCTTTTTCCCATTTATTCTCCACCAACTATTCTCTTTCGTATTTCTCCTATTTACTCACCTTCTTTCTTTTCCTCCCTGCACTCTTTTACCTCTAAATTGCCCATCACTTTTCCCTCTCGCCCTTTTTCTTCCTGCTCACAACATATATTCTATGTCCCTCCCTCTTCTTATGATTCCCGGAAATAAAGGTATCCCAAAAACGGATTAGTCAATAGGAAATGAAAGTCTCCACACCAACTAAACAAATCAGTTCATTGATGAGTTGGCAGGATTGCGAGACCTCAAATGAGCAATACTGAGCATATTTAGATAAGTATTGCTAATAACGGTAGTATTTTATATAAAATAAAAATCCGGTACTTCGTTACTAATACTTTTGATGTTAGCCTGACTTGACGCAGGAGCGATTATCCCCTCTTATGAGGGGACATCGGATCGCCCCTCATTGCTTATTGCTTGAAACAAACCAGAAGATGGAAAGGGAGAATGGAGTTGCGAATATATGTAGATCAGCTGTAGAGTTGCACGTTCTTACTTTAGCAGAACCGCGGTTAGTATAATGATATATTGTTGTCTTGCCAAGAGAAGCCGAAAACAACTCGACAACTGCTACAGCCAATGCGTACTAAAGTCACTTTTTATACTCAGCTGAGCAGAGCTCACAAAGTATATTCACTTTGTTCGCATAACGGTACCCCGTAACGGTATAAACTAATCGAGATAGATATAGGCTTCTATATATCAAAATGATCTGGGCGAAAAAAGAAATTAATTTAGCCATGTCCGTCCGTCCGTCCATCTATCCGTAAACACGATAACTTGAGTAAATGTTGAGGTATTTTGTTGAAATTTGGTATGTGAGTTCCTGTGCACTCATCCTAGATCGCTGTTTAAAATGAATGAAATCGTATTATAACTACGCCCACTTGTTCGATTCGAAAAACCGAAAAAAAGCGATAATTCATTACCAAAGACCGATAAAGCGATGAAACTTGGTAGGTGGGTTGAACTTATGTCGCAGAATAGAAAATTAGTAAAATTTTGGACAGTGGGCGTGGCACCGTCCACTTTTAAAAGAAGGTAATTTAAAAGTTTGGCAAGCTGTATTTTGGCAGTCGTTGAATATATCATGATGAAATTTGGCAGGAACGTTAGGAGTAACTGTATATGTTCAAAATAAAAATTAGCAAAAGGGCACGCCCAGTTAAAAAAAAAATTAAAATTTCATATCTTTACAGTATATAAGTAAATTAAGTCAACATTCAACTCCAGTAATGATATGGTGCAACAAAATACAAAAATAAAAGAAAATTTCAAAATGGGCGTGGCTCTGCCCTTTTTCATTTAATTTGTCTAGAATACTTTTAATGCCATAAGTCGAACAAAGATTTACCAATCCAATAGAAATTTGGTAAGGGCATAGCTTCTATGATGGTAACTGTTTTCTGTGAAAATGGGCGAAATCGGTTAAAGCCACGCCCAGATTTTATACACAGTGGACCATCTGTCCTTCCGCTCGGCCGTTAACACGATAACTTGAGCAAAAATTGATATATCTTTACTAAACTTAGTTGACGTACTTATCTGAACTCACTTTATCTTGGTGTTAAAAATGGGCGAAATCTGACTATGACCACGCGCACTTTTTCGATATCGAAAATTTCGAAAAATGAAAAAAATGCCATAATTCTATACCAAATATGAAGAAAGGGATAAAAAATGGTGATTGAACTGGTTTTTTAACGCAAAATATACATAAATTTAGAAAAAACTTTGTAAAATGGGTGTGACACCTACCGTATTAAGTAGAAGAAAATGAAAAAGTTCTGCAGGGCGAAATCAAAAGCCTTTGGAATTATGGCAGGAATACTGTTCTTGGTATTACAAAATTAGCGGTACTCGACAGATGATGTTCGGGCTCACCCTGATCTACATTTTGGTCGATATCTCGAAAACGCCTTCGCATATACGACTAGGGGCCACCCCCTTTTAAAACCCTCATTTATACCTTTAATTTGATACCCATATCGTACAAACACATTCTAAAGCCACCCCTGGTCCACCTTTATGGCGATATCTCGAAAAGGCGTCCACCCATAGAACTATGGCCCACTCCCTTTCAAAATACCCTTTAATACCTTCCATTTGATACCCATGTCATAGAAACACATTCCAGGGTTACCCTAGGTTCATTTTCCTACATGGCGATTTTCCCTTATTTTGTCTCCAAAGCCTCAGCTGAGTATGCAATGTTCGGTTACACCCGAACTTAGCGTTCCTTACTTGTTATACATCAAAAAGAGGTACTACCTGGCATGCCTAAAGTCGGAGAAAAATATGTTCAAACTGAGTGGCTGTATTTACTTTTTTTCATTTCATGCAGGTTATAGGGTAGAAAAAGTTTTCTGTACCAATAGTCGGCCTACTTATTAATAAGACGACAGCAATAATTTCCGCTGGGTTGGATTAATGTCAAGATAGTTTAGTTTAAATTGTATTCACGTTCTTATTTTGGTTCTATACGAAAATTTTGTTTCTCCTAGATCTTATTTTGGTTCTATACGAAGTTTTGTAGCTCTGCTCAAAAAAGTGTAACCATAGAAGAATTACTTACTTACTAGTTCTACTTATTTGAATATATACACATACAACTTTTTTACTCACCAAAATTCGTCCAGTTGTTGTTTGTCCCGATATAAGCTCGCCAGCCCAATCTTTTGCTTCTGTCATAAAAGTACCCTCGAATTCTTGTTTGTTCCGTGATGCCTTCTGCTCTTTTTGTTTGGGATCGTTTGGTCCCAAATCGGGCTCTTTGCGACAACAAATGAATGCAAATGCACGCCATAATAACACAATAAATAGGCCAGTAAGAAAAGTGAATATACTGGAGAGCAGAAAACACCAATACTTTCGTACTTTGAGACAATCATTGGCAACGAATGGTGAATCTGTTTGATCTTCTGCCAATGATTCGACAGTGCTTTGGTCACACCCCGACATCCCCTAAAGTGAAGAAAGCAAAAATAAAAGATTCGAATATGAGATAGAATTTATGGTAATAATGATTTTGGATGTGTGCATTTATATATATAATAAGCAAGACGTATAGAATATGATATATTAAGCCTTCTTTAATTTAAGTGAAAGTCTTATTTTGTTTTAGCTTTTTTAAAATTACTTTTACATAAACACTATCATGCATGTGAAACAAAGATTGTCATCTCTACTATTTAATGAAGACGATCTTGATGCGAGGATTTTGAGACGTACATTAGCAATAAAATTACCGTTTCAAAAGCTCAACTCGTGATTTAGCCTACAAAAAGGCACGGCCGAACAAGAAATACGCTCTAATAAATTAGGCAACTAGGCACAGATCTTGTCTCTACAGTATCCAACTTGTTCATTGTAAATACCTATGTAAATTTCCTGTGAAACAGCCCTTATTCATTACAGAACGTTTCCCAAATTTGACACCACAGTTAATCCCTTTCCATCTATCCTGAGAATTTCTGAATATTTTTTATCATGATATGAAAGACTGATGTTTGCATACTGTCAGGAGGGTTTAGGGGAGCATTACCGCCGTGGAGAGTACATTACCAGATATGTATCGCGGACACTCCATTACTAGTAATGAGTTATTTCCGAACTGTTGGAAGAACGATTCAGCTAACTTCACTAGCCATGTGATTGTTCACCTTCTCCAAAAAATGCTTGAAGCTATCAGTGCATCTACGAAATCAGAATTTAATAGTGAGGGGTGGAAGGCATCTAAACCGAAGATCAGTCATCAAGTTGCTCATTACTATACCTTGTAACACTAAATCTCTTTTAGCAAGCAATTCCTTGCACGTAGCCCTTAGATAGAAAGCGATACTCCGTGATGGGCTAAAACTGAGTGGCATTCCTAGCTACATATTGTAACGAATTTAGTGCTGTCCCTCTTATTTGCAACTTTTTACTAACGTTCGTATCGCTAAACTGTTGAATAAATAACTCCAATATTGAATAATGCAAAAATGGTCTTTATTAGACTACTTGAAAGTACTTCACAATAACACTTATACTTCACAACTGATAGCTTGCTTAAATCAAACTGATTCGTCGTGCCTCAGCTGGTGCTGCTTTTATACTCTTAAGTTTGCTCGTTGCCATATTTCTAGGCGTTTCTATTTCTAGAATTTACTACTTGTTTACCAGTTATAAATTTATCAGCTATAACTACAGATGCACGATTATAGCTTCTCGCATAGCCATATGCGCGTGTATATGTGAGTGATACTTCCACCGATGATTTCCTACTTTTGGGAGTATCTCAGATATATGCATGTGTTTGTGCGTTTCTCTCCTCTGCTTGTATGGACATTTGTGTAGACATAATGATTGATTTGTTTATGTGCATACAGGTGTGGCAGCTTGCTTTATTGTTGTTGTGGCTTTATTTACTTAGTATCAGATTAGTGATGTAAGTATCACTTATTGTCACTAATATTCGTCACAATATGATATATCCACTGCAGCACATATTACAGTTACACCAGTGCTACACAGCACTGACATTTTCCTTGCAAAATAAAAGGCAATTTGGAAAAAGTTGAACAGCAACAAGATATGGCTGCGGCTGTGGTAGAGTATGTTTGTCAACATAGCATGGCAGGAGTGCGGGTTCGGATCCTACTCCATGCAGAAAAGAAAATATTTACAAGATTCACTCACTAAGTTCAACTCAAGGATCTAACCTATAACTTCTTCATAGTTTGTCAACTGTGCGAAATTCTACGTCACCTCAAATACCCTAAAAGCTGCTCCCTAAAGAGTTCTTCCTTTCAGCGCTGTTTTATTGTGGCATTTTGAAACTACAAAAAACTGCAAGAAGTCTGACGAATTTTTGAAATTATTAGGAATGCAGTTCAGAAAGTTATTTAATAACGTTTATTCCGCCTCCGACAGACGGCTGCGACATGCGATATTATATTCAAGTTCCATGTATATGCAGAATAGACCAAAAACCTCCAAATCTCCTGCATTATCAACAACCGATCCATGTCGTACTAAGTATACAGTCATCTTGTTTTACCTTATGTAACGATGACGCCAACAACAAAACATTAATTTTAAATCTTCCTTATGTAGAAGAGTTTCACTTAGCTTGTAGCGAAGGCTTTCATAGCACATAAATATGAAGTCCATTTCTATTGCAATATGGGTGTTATTAACATTAAGTATGAGAAAAACATGCCCGTATTTACGTTTTTTCAAGGGACCCAACTCCCAAAACCTAAACGTACTCTGTACTGCCGATGCCTTGATAAAGAGATCGATCTGTAATACACTGCATATTACATGAAAGCCTCGAATTGGCTTCTAGTCTCTCCTAAGATCACACCGTATGTCTGTAAGCTTTCTCTAGCATTTAGTTCACCTTAACTGGCCTTAGATTCCAAATTTTACCTGACAAAATTTTGTAGGTATACCTAGCCCCGTAAACGCGGTTGTTTTGCTTTTTTGACCTGTGCTGCCCATTTATTTCAGCTTAGATGTCGGAAGAACTTATAGGTATTTAGCGATATCGGACAGACTAAACTGTTGCCCATTATAAAAAGACTTGGAATTTGCATTCTATTTGTAAAAACACTAGCTAAAACCAAAATCTGAAATCTCCGTTCATCCTCTGAGCTTCTTAAGTAATTCCTACATAATGATGTTTCTGATGAGTTCACGCCTGGCTAGGCCATGTTATGCGAATGAAAGATGACGTTCCGGCCAAGAAAAGGTTTCTATCGGAACCCGCCTATGAAAGCAGGGGTGGAGGGCGGCCCCCACTCCGCGGGAAGGACCAGGTGGAAGACGATTTAAACTCCCTTGGTGCGACCAATTGGCGCCGGTTGGCAGAGAGAAGAAGCGACTGGCACGCCTTGTTGGAAGGTCATAACCGTTTAAACGGTTAAGCGTTAAGTTAAATCGTAAACCTTTGATATGAAGATTCATGGTATCTGTCAAATTAATTTCCTTGCATTCCAGCTATAGTGTCAATAGGGAGTAATTTTTAGAGCATCACTAGAAAGATTCAAGACCTGGAAATTTTTAAGTTGAAAAGCTGTTGGTTTTTGGTGGTTAGATGTGCTTAGTTCATCTATTAGGACATGATTGTTATGCACAAGTGAGACGAATAGAAGGGCTTCACTGACTACGTCATGTTATATTGGATAAAAGGCACCAATTAATAATTATGGTTTGGTTCTGTTGTAATCGGAAAATAATTTGGCGATGCTATAGGAAAGAGCTGCAAATCTATATCTGTAACTTATTTGCATAAGTATGTATGTAATTATTTATATTATGGTGGTCCCCGAAAGTATGTGTGAACCATTTTCTATTTTTTTATTGTTTGTTCAGACCCAACCTTTCAAGCGGTAATAACACGGTCATAGATATCAGAATTCGGGTTTAAATCCCACTCCCGGGAGAAAAGTCTTTAAAACGATTTACATGGTATAATCGGAACAGATGTCGCCTTATCCATTCTGATTTCACGCTTTATACATTTTTTCCAAAATATCCGATATTACATATAAATTTTGGTTCCAGTCTATATATATATATATATATATTGTAACGAATTTTGGGGTATTCCGATTATTTTACACCTTCTGCTAACGTTCGAATCGCGGAACTGTGAATAAATACTCCAATGTTCAGTATTGCAAAATGGTCTTTATTTAGTTTAGTTTGTGAGTAGTACTTCACAATTATACTTCAAAACTAATGACGTGTTTAAATCAAACTGATTAGTTATTCCTTAGCTTACGCTGCTTTTATACTCTCTATTTCTTGTTCGCATATTCCTCCTAAGCTCTGAACCTTTCACGAGCATGGAACAGTTGTATCGCATACTCGGTTATTTAGTTAAATGCGTATGTATGTGTGACCACTATAACATATATCTCCCATACAACCGATCGTTCAGATAAGACGATTTTGGTCATTCCTGCCGCAATTTAGAAACTATAAACGTGAAACTCGGTGATAAATATTGTAATATATCATAGAAGATATCCTGAAAAAATCACTTTGATCGGAGCTATATATAGTATATATCCCATACAACCGATTTTGCTTAAATTTTCTTTGTGAATTTAAGCTGCAGTTAAGGTCGGCTTAGTTTAGCCTTGCCTTTTGATCGTTTCAATTTTTAATAGATAAAGTAGCAGGGTTATACGCTAGGCAACTTATATACTACAATTTAACCACCCACTTAAAATAAGCACCTATATTTTTTACTTGTATCTACTCCTCTTATATATAGCATTTTCAGGTCAAATGAAACTTTTTTCATTTTAAATGAAACCTTTTTCATTTCAAGTGAAACTTTTTTTGATTTTTAAGGTTTTTTTCATGACTTACTAAAAAAATGTTCGGAAATTAAGTTTCCTTTAAACTATTCTGATCTATTTCGTTGTAGTGCGAATAAAACAAAGTTTATTCCACCTTACGGCCCAACATTTCGCCAAATTTCCTTGGCATCATCAGGATCGTAATATTTTTAGATGTAGCGGTTGACAAAATTACAAATTAAAATTAAATAAAATTTACAAAAATTCCACCATTAATTACATAGAAAATCGGTACCATCGATTTTTGGTACATTTTGTTACATTAAACATTATGAACACTATAAAAATTTCATTTGATTGTATAATTTTCATGTATACCAACGTTTTTAGCGGACGCTATTGGGTCGGACGTATGACGTACCCTTACCCTACGTATATGACGTACCCTTAAAAATCAAAGTCAAAAAAAAAAATTTAATCTCGCAGGCTCGAAAATTATTTGTTTGGGTATAAGTAGTGAGACTTTTTTTCCTGACCCCAAATCCTATTGAAAAATCGATGGCGCGATATCGGTTAATAAATCGATCCATTCTAATATATATATTCTAAGTATTACATTACATACAATACACAATGAAAAATAATGGAATAAAAACAAATATATATGTTTTCAAAGGCCCAAACGAGTGAAGTGCAATGTAACTATGCCATAGAGTAGAAAAGATCACTTTTTACCGTTATGTTTTTCAGCATAGTTAAAAAAGATCTCTACACAGTCCACATGCTCTACTATATAGTTTGTTTGGTTCCTTCCATTTGTCCTCTGCGTTGCTTTATTCCTACGTTATTAACGAAGTATATGTAGAAGAAGAATGTGCTTTATATATAAGAGGAGTAGATACAAGTAAAAAATATAGATGCTTATTTTAAGTGGGTGGTTAAATTGTAGTATATAAGTTGCCTAGCGTATAACCCTGCTACTTTATCTATTAAAAATTGAAACGATCAAAAGGCAAGGCTAAACTAAGCCGACCTTAACTGCAGCTTAAATTCACAAAGAAAATTTAAGCAAAAATTTTGCCTTCAATGTGGCTAATTAGAAATAGTTGTCTTAAAGAAAAATTTGATAAATACTTAGCGTTATAAAGTACGATATAAATATATTGACAATTACCTTAGTAGTATGGTTTCATTTGAAATGAAAAAAGTTTCATTTAAAATGAAAAAAGTTTCATTTAAAATGTAAAAAGTTTCATTTGAAATGAAAAAAGTTTCATTTAAAATGAAAAAAGTTTCATTTAAAATGAAAAAAGTTTCATTTAAAATGAAAAAAGTTTCATTTGAAATGAAAAAAGTTTCATTTAAAATGAAAAAAGTTTCATTTAAAATAAAAAAAGTTTCATTTAAAATGAAAAAAGTTTCATTTAAAATAAAAAAAGTTTCATTTAAAATGAAAAAAGGTTCATTTAAAATGAAAAAAGTTTCATTTAAAATGAAAAAAGTTTCATTTAAAATGAAAAAAGTTTCATTTGAAATGAAAAAAGTTTCATTTAAAATGAAAAAAGTTTCATTTAAAATGAAAAAAGTTTCATTTGAAATGAAAAAAGTTTCATTTAAAATGAAAAAAGTTTCATTTAAAATAAAAAAAGTTTCATTTAAAATGAAAAAAGGTTCATTTAAAATGAAAAAAGTTTCATTTAAAATGAAAAAAGGTTCATTTAAAATAAAAAAAGTTTCATTTAAAATGAAAAAAGGTTCATTTAAAATGAAAAAAGTTTCATTTAAAATGAAAAAAGTTTCATTTAAAATGAAAAAAGTTTCATTTGAAATGAAAAAAGTTTCATTTAAAATGAAAAAAGTTTCATTTAAAATGAAAAAAGTTTCATTTAAAATGAAAAAAGTTTCATTTGAAATGAAAAAAGTTTCATTTAAAATGAAAAAAGTTTCATTTAAAATGAAAAAAGTTTCATTTGAAATGAAAAAAGTTTCATTTAAAATGAAAAAGTTTCATTTAAAATAAAAAAAGTTTCATTTAAAATGAAAAAAGGTTCATTTAAAATGAAAAAAGTTTCATTTAAAATGAAAAAAGTTTCATTTGAAATGAAAAAAGTTTCATTTAAAATGAAAAAAGTTTCATTTAAAATGAAAAAAGTTTCATTTAAAATGAAAAAAGTTTCATTTAAAATGAAAAAAGTTTCATTTGAAATGAAAAAAGTTTCATTTAAAATGAAAAAAGTTTCATTTAAAATGAAAAAAGGTTCATTTAAAATGAAAAAAGTTTCATTTAAAATGAAAAAAGTTTCATTTAAAATGAAAAAAGTTTCATTTGAAATGAAAAAAGTTTCATTTAAAATGAAAAAAGTTTCATTTAAAATGTAAAAAGTTTCATTTGAAATGAAAAAAGTTTCATTTAAAATGAAAAAAGTTTCATTTAAAATGAAAAAAGTTTCATTTAAAATGAAAAAAGTTTCATTTGAAATGAAAAAAGTTTCATTTAAAATGAAAAAAGTTTCATTTAAAATGAAAAAAGTTTCATTTGAAATGAAAAAAGTTTCATTTAAAATGAAAAAAGTTTCATTTAAAATGAAAAAAGTTTCATTTAAAATGAAAAAAGTTTCATTTAAAATAAAAAAAGTTTCATTTAAAATGAAAAAAGTTTCATTTAAAATAAAAAAAGTTTCATTTAAAATGAAAAAAGGTTCATTTAAAATGAAAAAAGTTTCATTTAAAATGAAAAAAGTTTCATTTAAAATGAAAAAAGTTTCATTTGAAATGAAAAAAGTTTCATTTAAAATGAAAAAAGTTTCATTTAAAATGAAAAAAGTTTCATTTGAAATGAAAAAAGTTTCATTTAAAATGAAAAAAGTTTCATTTAAAATAAAAAAAGTTTCATTTAAAATGAAAAAAGGTTCATTTAAAATGAAAAAAGTTTCATTTAAAATGAAAAAAGTTTCATTTGAAATGAAAAAAGTTTCATTTAAAATGAAAAAAGTTTCATTTAAAATGAAAAAAGTTTCATTTAAAATGAAAAAAGTTTCATTTAAAATAAAAAAAGTTTCATTTAAAATGAAAAAAGTTTCATTTAAAATAAAAAAAGTTTCATTTAAAATGAAAAAAGGTTCATTTAAAATGAAAAAAGTTTCATTTAAAATGAAAAAAGTTTCATTTAAAATGAAAAAAGTTTCATTTGAAATGAAAAAAGTTTCATTTGAAATGAAAAAAGTTTCATTTAAAATGAAAAAAGTTTCATTTAAAATGAAAAAAGTTTCATTTAAAATAAAAAAAGTTTCATTTAAAATGAAAAAAGGTTCATTTGAAATGAAAAAAGTTTCATTTGACTTGAAAAAGTTTCACTTGACCTGAAAATGCTATATATCATAGAGGATTTCCTGTAAAAATCATTTCGATCGGAGCTATATATAATACATATCCCATACAACCGATCGTTCAGATGGAACGATTTTTGGCAATTTCTCTCTTGATTTCCAATATAAAAACGTTAAACTTTGTGATATTTATTCTAATATATCAGAAGATTTCATGAAAAAATCATTTCGATCGGAGCTATATATAATATATATCCCACACAACCGATCGTTCAGATAAGGGGGTTTTTTGCCATTTTTTATTTTATATTTATCTTAAAAATCGTTTAGGTATGTACATCTATATATTTCTTATCTTATACAACCGATTGTTTGCAGATTACGAACGGGATAAGATTATTGTTCAGCCCCATTCATGAAAGGTATGAAGTCGGCACAGCCGAAGACAGTCCCGTCCTTACTTGTTTTTATTTGTTATATATTCGACTGTGGTATGGCCATTTCAAGGGGTGAAAATGAAAAACATTGTTCACGGGTTTTTAAGGACCAACGTAATGTATAAAGTAAATAAAATAAATCATACTAAGATGGAATAATGTTAACGCTAAATTCACACATCACTTATAATTATAAATATTAGAATAAATTTGGCAGTCACGCGCAGTTCCGTTATTTTATTTTTATTCTGCAAACATTGAAAATGACTGAAATAAAGAGTCAAAAGGAAATGTAAGAATGTATACAAGAGTATGCGTAATTTTCTCATATAGCCGGCTTCATAACCAATTAATTGACAACTATGTTTGTGCACTGAATCTTAATAGCTTACATGCAAACATATACATACATATATTACATGTATTGTCAATAATATTTATGATTGAAAGTACACAAGAGGTTATGAGCAGAAAATAAATATTAATTCGCTTGCTTAATTGTGCACAGTCTCATATTTGTAATACATACAAACATATATATTTTTAAATATACTCCTTCGCTTATTTCGCAAGCTTGTATGTACATAAGTATGTTACTTAATGATACAAATGTATATTTATTGAAAAATTTATTTACATTCGATGACGTATAAAAAATAGGTTATATGCAGATGTATAAAAGAATCAAATGATTTATAAACCTATATTAGGGTGACTCGTTTGACTCTACTCAGGGAATTTTGCTTAAGAAAACAAAAAATTTTTCAACAAAGGTTAGATCTTTTATTTTAATGATCGCAAGGTTTCTCTTTGACTCATTCTACTGTACTCAGTAATGAACAGACCGAAACAAACTTCAAATTTTAACAGAATTATTCATAGTAAGTAAAAATAAAAAGATCCAGCCCCGGATATGTCAACTCTGTTTCTGAGTATCCATCCAATACCAAAATAATAGGAGAGCTTAGCCTGATAGATACTTAAAAACCAAACCGAAATATAGGCACATAGGTATCTTCGGAACAGTTTTCATATCGGATAAGGAGAAGCTTTATATATAGATGATGTTTATTGGAATGATTTGCCGTCATCACACGTCGTGCTGAACGAAAATCGACACTGATGATGGCACAATGCCGAAACCGGGTTGTCTTGAAACCAAATTTGACAAGGGATGACGGAAAATTGTTCCAATATACATTATTTATCCATCCTGTCGGAAAATCAACATAACAAAATAAGTTATATATAAATTGTTGAATTCTAATTGCAAAACCACTACGACTTTTGTTATACTCTAGTTAAATCTAATTAATTAGCACAGCAAAACTGACGATTTTTTCAAAGCCAAGACTAAAACTTTTGCAGTCGCCGAAGCGTTAAAGAAAGTTGCCTAAATTTAGATTTTTCTATCGATGTGTAAACATTTTTGCTTACGGTATGGGTGAATACAGAATGTTAACGTAAATGTAGTCTTTGGAAATGGTATGTTGTATGAGGGAATACAGAACGTAAGCGTAGAGTAAGTGTAAGCGTTGTGTGTGGAATTCGTATGCTGTATAATACAGACTGTCAGCTTAGGTGTAACCTTTAATGTGAGTACAATAAAGTACGTGGTAGGTATACACCAGTTATCGATTTTTTATCGAGATGCTATAAATTTGTTAACGATAACAAAAGAGATCAATGAGTTACCAATTTTTTATCGACGAATATTCGATAAGTTTGCTTTCAAAAATCTATCGATAATTCATCGAAAAGTTATCGATTTTTATCGAAAAGTTATCGATTTTTATCGAAAAGTTATGTATAATTTTACCACAAAGCTATAGATTTCCTTTCAGAGTTTTAACAATTTACTATCGTCGTGTTATCTATTTTGTTTTGAAGACTCATCGGCTTGCTTGTAACAGACACAAAAAAAATTTCAATATAAAATCGGAAACACATATGCAGCCCATCCACAAACAAGTCCATAAGAAAGCAATAACAAGCCGCTGACTTGGCGATAACAAGCTTGTAAGAAACTGATTATTCGACGATAATTTTCCGATAATAAAACAATAGCTGCTGTGCAAGTCGGCATTACCGTAGTCACTCGCTAGCAGGACTCCTTGCGTTCTTCTCTTTGGCGGAGCCTATAAAGGTCTCGACCCGCACGTGCAATCAGCCTTATTTTATCAGCGAAAATCAAGGTGTTTCTATATACACATACATTTTTTAATAGGTTAGGTTAGGTTAAGAGGGCGTGCGTGGGTGTTACCCACACTTCCACTCGAACAAATTTTTGTCCATTGTGAGTGCCCTCAGTAAGTGCAGGGTGGCGGCACGTTAGTTAATCCCATTACTTCCTAATGGTCCTCAAGGAACCACTTGATATCTCTGATGAGCCCAAGTAGAAGCGAGACCTCTGCCAGGCTGTCGAAAAACCGTGCACCCAGAAATCTGAGCCTTCTTCTTTGAAGCCCCGGACATCGGCAGATAATGTGGAAGAACGACTCCTCTTCCTCCTCATCCTGACAGCTTCTGCAGAGGGAGCCTGTTGGTATTCATCACCGTCGGAGCATTGGTGCGATAGCAGTATCACCTGTGATGACACCCGTAAGTACCCTCACCGCGGATTTCTTCAGTTTGAGAAAGAAACTGGTGCCTTTCCTATCCAAGCATGGCCCTAAGGACCATGAGACCTCGAAATCAACCCTGTTGGTCCATAGCAAGTCGGTTGCCATGTTTTCATATTCCTCTATTCTCCCCAGGAGATAACCCAGCGGTGGTCGGACGGAGCTGTCCACCACATTTTTTATTAAAGATTGAATATCGTCATATAGTCATATCCATATCGGTACATAACTTTCCAGTATATTTAACTGTGTAGATTCTCTTAACTTGAATATATTCTTTTAAGTGCCGGCTCAACTCGTTCTCCGTCTCCAGAATCCAAGAGGGACTACGGCCTTTGTTCTTTTTTGTTTATCGCCGCTCGAACAGCTGCAGAACTTAACCGCTCTGGAACAATATTCTACACAAGCCTGCAATAATTGGCGTACGCTGACCCCATTGATATCATCGACCTGAAAACCCGCGCCGCATTTTCTGCTCACTCCAAAATCAAAAAAGAACGCGGAAAAGATGGGTTTGAGACTTCGTTTATTTGAAATCCAACGAAGAATTACTCTTGCCAATAAATGCTACTTTGACTAGGTAATCAGTTGAAAAGTGAAGTCCTCTCTCGGCAAAGGAAAAACATGCTCTACAAGTCACTTATTGTACCCGACCTGCTATATGGTGCAAAAGCATGGAGCATGGCAACAACAGATTACGCGGCTCTGAGTGTTCAAGAGAAAAGTTCTTCAAAAGATTTACGGACCTCTACGCATTCGCGACGGCGAGTACCGAAGAAGGTTTAAGGATGAGCTGTACAAGATCCACCCAGACATCAACATAGTCTAGCCAATTAAAAAGAGGGGCTACGCTGTTAATGTGTGCGAATAAAAGATGTTGATTCCATGAAGAATTAAATGGGGTTAAATGGAGGAACGCACCCTCCCTAGGGAAACGCAAGTCACTTTAGCTCAACTTCGATCTGGATATTGCAACAGGTTAAACACTTACCTATCCAGAACCAACCACGACATACAAAACATATGTCCTGCTTGTAACCTGTCCCCACATGAGACCAACCATCTCTTTAACTGTATTGTTGAACCAACGCCTCTAACATCCCTCTCATTATGGTCCACTCCTGTTTAAACAGCAAGTTTCCTTGGACTCCCGTTAGAAGATATTGATGACAATTTGTAATTGGTTGCACCTATAGTATGGGGCGAAGCACTGCTACAACAACAACAACATCCCGTGAAGAAAGTATTAGTAGAGTGCTAATACAGAACGATTTAAATTCCCTTCATGCGACCAATTGGCGCCAGTTAACTCAACGAAGAAGCGACTCTTGCGTTTTGTTGGATGGTTGTAACCGTTTAAACGGTTAAGCGCCATTTAAGTTAGCGAGAACGTAATAAAACAATAATTTGTCGGTGTTGGTCATTTAATAGATGTGCACTTGTATGTTAACACATCGAACTAGCCGAGTGCTTGGAACTCACGCCTTTTTGCTCTCGACACATTTTTTCCGGCAATGTGTGATGCATAATTCGGCTGACAAGGGGCCTACCCAGCCTCCTTGAAGTCACCGTAAACAGCAGGATTAATTTAATTAAGGTACGCGAGTAGTTTCGGGAAAATAACTATAATCAAGAAGTCCTTCCTTATCACATTTCCCACTTAAAGTGTTTAAAATGGCTTATGATGTAATACACTGAATTCATACTTCATTTAAATATTAGCAATTATTAATACTTAATTTAAGCAACAATTTAATCTTACATTGCCCATGACGTTCGTTGAAGTGCTCAGATCAAATTCCCAATCATCCAATGCCAAGGCACGTTTTCCGCGCAATAACAAAAACCAAGAATGTTTACATTTTAAGCACGAACACTTTAATTATATATTTCAAAATAGTTGCGCTTTTTTGGACAAAAACAAAAAACAAAAAACAAACACAAAAACAATTTCACAGAGATTTAAATAACCAAACTTTTTTTAGCAACTAAATTTATTTGACTTTTTTATTTGCTAAATATTTTAATGCCGTTTTTCCACTTTAAACGCAGGCTTTGTATATAATAAACATTTTTGCTCGTGAGATGCTGTGCCGTTGGGGTTGACAACATTTGCATATTCGCCATACAGTCACATTATGTCACACACATTAAAGAATATTGTTTTTTTTTTTTTTTTGTATTGTTTATAAGTTTTTTAGAATATTCTTCTTTATTTTCTCTACTTTTTCTCTATATTTTGATTGCTTTGGCGCGTTTTCTTCGCATCATCTAATTTTAAGCTAATGAACGCATCTCTTATTTTTTTTTTTTTTATACTTTAATTTTTACATTTTTATATATCTACATACACATAGTATTTGTTGTTATTTGTGTGCTTGCAAAATTTTCTTTTTTCTGCTAAGAATAACACAAACTGAATTAATTATTTTTGTTTGCGTTTCGTTGTCCATTGTCATGGCATGTTTTCTAAAAGTGACAACAACAACTTTATGGGTATTTTCAAAAACACAGCAAGCAAAATATCAAAAATACGTTAGCAACGTACGCGTAACTAGGAAGAATATTTAGAAAGGCGGCTGAGAGCGTAGAAGAGCTAGCGAAAGTTCACCAATTAAATATTTACGTGTCTCCATACTCAACGAGTGCGAGTATATAATTTAGTAGCACGATCGTGAATCGGTATCACAAAACACAAACAACTGAAGCGCTGACACTTGGGCGCAACAATTTTTATTTTTTTTTCGAATCTTCACTTTGATTATTCAATATTTTAAATTTTCATACACGGCTAAAATTTATCGCCTTAATTTTAAATCCTTCATCGGTTAAGATATTTTTTCATGTATTTTTTTACTAAGTTAGAAACTTTCTAATTTATTAAAGCGATTTTTAGTTTTATCAGGTTTAAATTTAAAACTTAATTCAACAATTTTCAGACTACAATTTTAAAACCCAAAAGTTAATAAAATTAAAAAGTAAGGAAAATGAAAGGAGAAGAAAAAAAGAAAGGGGAGTTAAAGGACAGGAATTCGAGGAAAAAAAGAAGAGGGTGGCAGTGGAAGGGAAATATTGAAAGTCTAAACTGAAGCCAAAACCGAAGCCGGAACCGAAACTAGACGGCGTGTTATCAATTTGCTATCGAAGTGTTAACGGTTTGTTATCGACTGGTTATGAGAGTGCATTTCCTTATAGCTTTGTTATCGAAAAAGTATAGACGAGTAATCGATTAGTTTACGAAGTCATACACTTTTTCTTTCAACCATAAAGCTTATTGATGAGTTATAGATTTTAATATCGGAAAGCAATCGATTTTTCTTCGAAAATTATCGAAATGTGATTGATTTGTTAATATATACTAAGGATTTGTTATCGAAAAGTCCATTTTCTATCGAAACTTATAAAATTTTAAACAAAACATATAAATTTGTTATCGAAAAATTATCGATTACTTAATTACATAATTTGTTAACAAATTTATGAATTTTCTATCGAAAAGTTATCAATTTGTTATTGAAATGTTATCGATTTGCTAACAAAAATGTATCGACTTATTAACAAAAAGTTGTGGATTTGTTGTCGAAAAGTTATCAATATCAATCTCTTATTGCAGTGCTGCCAATTTTTTATCGGCGTGTTATTGATTTGTAGCCGATGACGCACCTGTTTTTATGAAACCAATACGAGCCGTCTTGGTGTGCTGATAGTGAAGATCCTCGGTTCGATCCCCAGGCAAAGAAACATAAAAAACTTAGAAAAAAGTTTTTTCAACTAGAAAAAGGTTTTCGTAGCTTGGTCACCCCTCTACGATGATTTGACAAACACTCCGAGTGTATTTCTGTCATGAAAAGCTTCTCAGTGAAAATTCATATGTCCTGCGGATGCTGTTCAGAGTCGGCATATACATGTGGATTGCGCCACTTTGTAAGCAAAATTAAAAGGAGCACGACGAATCTGTTCGGAGGTTATCACGCTTTACATCTATTTTATTTTTATAGGTTTGTTATCGCCAAGGTATAGACGGGTAATCGATTCGTTATCAAAGTGGTAAAATTTGTCTATCGATGACAAAGCGTATCGATGAGCTATCGACTTTATTGGTAAATTTATCGGTTTTCTACGATTCACTATCGAAAAGTAATTGGTTTTTTGTGGAACAGTTATCGATATATTATCACAACGGGCTCGATTTTTTACCAAAAATTAAGGATTTCTTATCGAAAAGTTATCGATTTATTTTCGAAAAGTTATCGATTTATTATCGAAAAGTTATCGATGAATTATCAAGCGTTATCAATTTTCTATCAAAAATTTATCGAATTGTTAACAAAACATATGTGTTTGTTGTCGAAAAGCTATCAATTTGCTAACAAAAACTTATCGATTTTTTATTGAAAAAATATCGATTTGATAGCAAAAAATTATGGATTTGTTGTCAAAAAGCTATCGCTTTCTTGTCGGAGAGTTACTAATTTTTTATCCGCGTGTTACCAATTTGTTATCCACGACTCGTCGGTTTGTTATGGAACCAATACCAATAAGACTTCAATATAAAACCGGTAAAATTCTTTAAACCGTCGATAACAAGCCAATTAGAAATCAAAAAGACGCGGATGACTCGGTGGTAACAAGCCGACAACAAACCGATAGCTTGACGATAACAATATTTTATCGGTATTAATTGTTAGCGATTAGAAGCGGACAAAGGTCTTCTCAAAGAGGTTATTTGTTTCCGGTAAAGCTAGTTAATTGAAAAATTTGTTTTTTTAGGCGTACACCTGGTTTGGTTACATACATACATATATAGTACAAAAAAGTTTCATATTTAGGCTCAAACTTTTAACCGTGTATGATTTCTTTTGGCAACAGCTGGCAGAATTTTTTTGTAGCTTTTATATTTTTTTTTATATAAACACTAAATACACAGACACATTTTTTATATTTTTGCACACAGTGATTCATATTTTTTCAAATATTATTGTTTTCAACTTTTTTTAAAATAGTTTTATAGAACTTTTTTTCACAGCTTCTTCTATTTGTAGTAAAATATTTTTTATAACTCATAGGAGTTTTTATTTCTATGGATCCAATACATACAAATACACTTCAATATTTTTGATAGGAAAGATATTTTCTTCCTCTAATGACCCGCCTTATAGACCATCATCAGTCACATTACATACAATAATCTCGCGGTACGCAACGCTCGCCACAACTCACTCTTTACAACTGAAATGAAAATTTGTCAACGCAAGAGTATCTTCTCGTGTAGAGGATTTTTGCGAAAAGCTGTCGCTATTCCTAGCTGCTGCCGCTGCAACAACACAGTCAGCTGCTTTATTGCGCCAGCAGCGTTGTTGCAAGCAGCATCGTCATCATTTTCTTGTTTATCACGTCACTGTTGGTCGACTAAAAATAAATCAACAACAAAGATTTAAGTAGCCAGCAGGAAAATGCGTTCTGCTGATTGCAATGATCATTGAACGGGCATGTCAGTGTTCGTCTTAATCTATTTTAAATCTACTTAATTTACGTCTTTCAACAAATCTTTTCTAGAATGGTCATGTTTGATTATAGGGATGGTGAGGCAGACGCATAGAAAGTGCGCAGACGTTTCATCTGCTTCATGATGTGAAGCCAGGGTTGGGTTTTCATTCACTCTGATGACTGCAGTCGCGTCTGCTGACTGAAAGCAGACACCTATCAAGAACGTCTGCCATCATTATGAGTTTTGCCTACGTACAAACTTTCGATGGGATTCAAGGGGTCGATAGGCGCAATTTAGAGCTTCTGCCACCCAATTGTCAACCTCGCCTACACGAGGCAAATTCTGTCACAGTTATGAATGTATCGTACACATATTTAGCAGGTGAGGCTCCGGCGACTCCAAGGTTCAATGTGGTTATACTTATTCGTTCCCGAAATCGTCGGGCTAGTACTTTAATTGTGCTTGTTACTGGAACGTGCTGGATCTATATCCGGCAAAGGACCATCAACATCAATAATAATCCCCAAAAACTTCTGGTGTATCGCTGCAACAACAACATACGCTTCAGTCTCGACTTGCAAACTTTTTGGCCGAAGATATAACTGCTAACAATATAGACAAATTTAGAGCCCCCCACTTTCGCATGTGCCGACACCCAGAATGTAGTAAGTGCGTTCTATTTCAAGAAGCTACTGAATAGTTCAATGACTTAGTGCCCAGGAGCTTAAGGATTGCGAAGAAAAGAGTATCAACAACATTATTTTCAACAAACACCCTCAAGATCATTTTTGATCCGTCAGTAAATATTTGTTACGTGTGAGGCTGGCCTCAGTATTGAGATTAAGCCAATATTATACCTCACTTTCTAGAGCTAATAAGACTATATTTTGGGTATCAGGTCTTATGGGCATAGTAAGGAAAGGGGTAATTAGCTAGGAAAGTAGAGTACAGCCCCTTTAGATTTTACCGTAGACGTCCTAATCAGAATGGGTGGGTTAAAAAATTCGCAAGACTTGAAGATGATAGCCAGGCATGAACAAATCAATGATTATGCCAAAGTTTTACATTCGGTTGCTAAATAAACACTGGTTACACTATGAAAACATCCTGGAAAAAACTGATAAGAGAATCGATGCTCATTTTCTTTTTTTGACCGACAGCGCGAAAAACAGTTGCTTATTTGCTGCTCTCTCTGAATTCACGTTTCCTGCAAAGCTAATAAGGCTTTTACAAATGATGTTCAGCAACAACACCAGCTCCGTAAGGATTGAGAGGACCTCTTCGAGCCATTCGAAACCAAACGAGTCTTCAGACAAGGCGACTCCCTTTCATGCGAATTTCTTTAACCTGATGCTGGAGAAGATAGTTCTAGCAGCAGAACTAAATCGTAATAAGTCAGTGTATTATAACAGCGCACAATTACTGGCGTATGCTGTTGATATTAATATTATTAGCCTTAAGAAAAGTGTCGTGAGTTCTGCCTTCTCCGGATTTGATAAAGAAGCAAAAAAGGCGACTTTGCGTTAAATGAGGAGAACACGAAGTACTTGCTGTCATCCAAAAAAGAATCGGCTGTTGACGGATATAACTTCGAGTGCGTCCGTCTCTCTCCTTACTGCAACCTCTCTCTCCTATAATCTGTTTCTATTACTCAGTTTCGAACTTTGCTTTCTAATATCTCTTACTACATACCCCTTTATATTAAATTTTTTTTAATTTTATGCTCTCTCTCTCTCTTCCCCTCCTTATTCTCACTTTCCTTACCTGCATTTCTATTTGCACATCCCTATGCATCTCTGTTTCCATCCCTATCTACATCCCAATTGGTGTATCCAATATCTGCCTGCCTCTACCCTTAATTTCCTCTTAATTTTAAATAGAGGTCTCCACGATCCTAGATATGAAGATTCCAGATTTGCATCCTTTTTCCCACCTAAGAAATCATGTCATTTACAATCCTTCTGTCAGTCTCCTACACCATCGTAATTCTCATATCTAACTCTATTACGTACTTTTCTCCGCTCCGTCTTCTTCGTCATCGCTAACACCTCGCAATATTTTTCCAGTCTTTCTCTTTATCTTATATACCCTCTACACAACCCTAATAATATGTCAACAGGGATCAACCACTTCATCTATTTAGTTAATTAATTTTATAAATTATGACTTCAAACATTCTTTCAAGAAAATATTTAGTAGCCCCCTAATGCCATGTTTAAATTAATGAAATTTTTTGAACATTCAGCGAAGAAGAATAACGCACTTCGTGGCATTAGCTGATTAAATTTTTAAGAAGTGCATTTTGTTTTCATTAAACATAAACTAACAGAGGGTGTGGTGGAATGCACTCCAAGTCATTAAAATTCTAGCACGGCGTTCGTCGACTGGGAGCGATTTATTTTAGATAATGCAGGGAGCGGAGCACCTTGGCTTCCAGCGCGCATATTTTCTCTTATTAATTAAGTATTTTGACATATTTTTTGGACTTATTTACAATGTTTTAATATTTTACATTTTATCAACACTAAGCATTTTAGCTGCAATAAGTCATTCGAAATTTTTAGTAGTCAGCTAATCCCCTTTTCCTGCAATACTTTAGGTGCACAGCAATTTTCTCGTTCCAGATAAAAAAATCAAATTTTTTTCTGATTTTTAATAATCGGGGATTGCCCATATTGCTTTTTTAAATGTATGAAAACATTTTTTATTTGAAGCAATTTTTTAATTTTATAATTTATTTAATAATTTGGGAAAAATTTAAACAACGTGACATCAGGACGGACAAGGCGACAGCTGTTTCGATTATACCTTGTAAATCTCTTCAAAGCCTTTTCTCCCGGGAGTGGGAGTCGAACTCGCACCCCTACGATAGTTGAAATGGTTGTAAACGCATTCAGCTACGTCATGCCTGTTGTGAAGTCTTTCCCAATTGCCTTCTTTTTGCATATTTTAATCTTTTACACATTGCATACGCCGTACCAAGCATAGCTTTAACACATAATTGCATACGAAGTATGCAATGTGTAAAAGATTAAAATATGCAAAAAGAAGGCAATTGGGAAAGACTTCACAACAGGCATGACGTAGCTGAATGCGTTTACAACCATTTCAACTATCGTAGGGGTGCGAGTTCGACTCCCACTCCCGGGAGAAAAGGCTTTGAAGAGATTTACAAGGTATAATCGAAACAGCTGTCGCCTTGTCCGTCCTGATGTCACGTTGTTTAAATTTTTCCCAAATTATTAAATAAATTTTTTTCATTTCATTCAAAATTTTACACTGACAAAATTTTGGTCGCACCAAAAAGTCACAGCCTTGGCATTAATAATAATTAATGTGGATCATAAATTGCGCACGCAACCAACTTCAGCTATCCCTAAAAATATCACACACACACACACACACACATGCTCGCATGCAGAAAAAGAGAAAAAGCAATAAATTCTCTGTACACTAACAGCGCACAGTGTTTCGTGTAGAACAAGCTAGCTGGACAAAATTACTTTATGAGATTTTCCGTTTCATATGCAGTCATTTATTACAACTACGTCATTTTTTCAGCCATATGTTCTTTTTTTTTTTTTATTTTTTTCCAAAATTTTACTTCATATGCATACATTTGCTTATTTCATATACAGTAACTCATCTGAATAAGTGACATAGATCCAAAAAAATTTAAAGGACTTAAGAATATTACTTTATTGTACTTAAATTGAATGGAATACAAATCTCAATACTCTAAAAAATTCTAAAAATTCGGAAAAAAAAATTAAAATTTTTTATGAAAATTCGTCGAATTTTTTAAATATAATTTAGTTTTTGTTATAGATCGTGACAAATTGTCTTATGGGAAATTAGTTAAATTAAATTTGCGAAAGCGAAAATTGTAAGAATTATCCAAAAAGGGGTGTCTACTTATTTATGTGAGTGACTGTACATATGTACATACATATTTTGTATTTATTTGAGTATTTATCCTGGCACTACAATTTTTACAGAATTATTTTATAGTACCAGTCAGGAATGTAAAAGTGAATTACAATAATAATAATAACAATGTAAATAATTAAATTAATTATGTAAAAATTACTTATTACAAAAACTTAAAAGTAAAGTATCATACAAAGTAGAAAAGACAATAGATTTAAATTGAATAAAACCTGATCCAACAAAAAGTTATAGGGTAGGTTATCTTTTAAAATTATGTTATTATTCGCTATCATCACTTTCATTGGATAAGTCACTTGTGGAATAGTCATGAACATCAGCAACACTACTGTGAACGCTTGAAACAACTGGGGTATTTATTGACTCCTCAACATTATCGGGGGGCAGTAAATTTAAGACTTCTGAAGTCAGACTTTTAAATTTTTTCTTAGGTATCTCCCTAAAACTGTTAACTAAAGGATCCCATGTTATAAGCAACATATTCATAAGATCTCTATTCGTGGCTTCACGCGACTGCTTTTGTGTGTTATCAGCCCTGAATCGTCTCAAATCTTTGTTACGGGCTTCCTGTGCTTCCTCGGGAAGTTGACCAATAGGTGAAATTGCTGATTTTATAATATCAGTACTATGCACTAAGAATTTATGAACTGTAACAGGCATATTAAACCATGGATAGAGATCTATGTATAGTTTTTTAGCTTCGACCGCAAATTTTTCAAATTTTTGGATATTTATATTGTACCCAGATGCTAATGTGCGAAGGAGAGTGTCGAATCTTTTGATGAGCGTTACATCCAATCCCGTAATCTCAGCACTAGCCTCAGAATTTTCGAAAAACCTACGAGCAGTGTTGCCGTCATTGGTATTGCCGAAACCTGGTTTTGGTTTATCTTCATCAATCCATTGTATGTACCTGTTTTTATGCCTTGGTGACTGGTGCGGTAGGTTGTGACAGGTTGAAGTCAATGATCTTCGCCTTTTTGCTTTTGGGTGTGATCTTGTTGACCTTGCGCGTTTATTTTTGTATGTTTTTTTTTTGGCTACGTGTTTGTTCCCTGTACCAGGGAATTGGTTTTGCCGTTTGTAGATCAGCTTTAAAGGTTCAAATATCTCGTCGGAGCTGGTACGTACATACATCCTATTTGATATGTAGAGATAACTAAATCTACAAAAAAAAATTTAAAATAGATGTGCAAAGAATTCGAAATGGTTTTTTCTTTCGACTATTAGAGAATACTTGCGACTATAACATATGTAAAATTTAGCCCGGATGTCCGCGGATGTATGTAACTTTTTTGTTTCTAAAGTTAAAAATATAGAGAAAAAATACCTTTTCTTCTTAATAACGGAATGTTAAATATATTGAAAATACTCTTATTGCGAAATAATTACTATTAAACAATTTTGCTTACCTTCGAGCTTAGAATTCATCAAACAAATTATGTAAAAGTGTTCACTTAAAAGAAATATGGATCTTAATATTCAACAAGAATTTTGCAAATTAATCAATGCATTTTACAGCCACTCCTGCCTTCTTACTTCAATTACTCAATATATATGAGCAAAAATATCAAAAAAAAGCAAAAATCCCGTTATTTTGTTTGTTTTCTTTCATTTCTCATTACACTTTTCTTGGAATAAGAACTTTGTTTTTGTCCAGCTAGCTTGTTCTACACGAAACACTGTGCAGCGGTTAAACATAACATAACATATCCCAACAAGCATGTTGGTAGGAAAGGAAAAGTAAATTGCAGCGTTGTGTTCGTTAAGAGTTTGAATAAAGCTGGGACAAAAGCGAAGAGTGTTTGTATTGCGATCTATAGCATATCCAAAATATATATAAATTTTTATATAGCTAAGGCAAATAATTGGAAATGCATGAAGAATTTAGATTTTTCCTAGTAAGTGCGTGACATCGCCCACTTTTCCAAAACTATATACATATTGTGGCGAATTTTAGCATCACTAAGCTGTTAGTAAATAAAGGCATATTAACAATAAAGCAAGCTGCCACTCTTGTGCACATGAACACATGAATTTAATCCATTTACACAAGTACATAAAAGGCGATGAAGAATAACTCACGAACACACATGTGGTCATCAGCCGAAGTTGCTTCTCACACATACACGCGCATATAGCTGGTAACCAAGCAGGAGATTCTAGAAAGTGAAACGTCTAGACCTTTGAAGAAATATGCGGACAAGGCAACAGAGAGTATAAAAGCAGCGCAAGCTGAGGAATGACTAATCAGTTTTGATTTAAACACGCTATATAATTGTGAAGTACTTCTCTCAAAGTAATGTAAATAAAGACCAGTTTGCAATACTGAATATTGGAGTGATTTATTCAACAGTTGAGAGATTCGAAAGTTAGCAGAAGGTGCATAAATATCAGAAATCCCCAGAATTCGTTACAATATGTAAAGCATATTCACGCTTAAAATCACGTAGTAACGCATATTCCGCTATAGACTGTGACGACTCGAGGTTTGTATATCGTTCGCTTAAGTAACAAATACCGTAGCCAACAAATTTGAAATTTTACGGTAGAAGCAAAAAACCTTTTATTTCCGCATTGACTACATCCAGATTTGGCATTTAAGCTCAAACACTTTCAAATTTTACTGGGACTGTATTTTTACATATCATACATAAAAACGTGGTTTCAAAAAATCTGTATTTAAGAGCTTATGTGAATTAATTGGGAACCAGCATCAACACTGGCAACAACATCAGCACTGAAATCCAGCGAAGAATCAATCTTGCCAATAAATTCTACTTTGGACTAGGTAGGCAATTGAAAAGTAAAGTCCTCTCTCGGCGAACGAAAATCATACTCTACAAGTCACTTATCGTACCCGTCCTGCTATATGGGGCAGAAGCATGGACCATGACAACAGCAGATGAAGCGGCTTTGGGAGTGTTCGAGAGAAAAGTTCTTCGAAAGATTTATGGACCTCTACGCGTTGGCGATGGCAAGTACCGAAGAAGATTTAATGATGAGCTGTACGAGCTATACGCAGACATCAACATAGTCCAGCGAATTAAAACACAGCGGCTGCGCTGGCTAGGCCATATTATGCGAATGAATGATGATGCTCCGGCTAAGAAAGTGTTTCTATCGGAACCCGCGTATGGAAGGAGAGGTAGAGGGCGACCCCAACTCCGTTGGAAGGACCAGGTTGAAAACGATTTAAACTCCCTTGGTGTGACCGATTGGCGCCGGTTGGCGGAGCGAATGAGCGACTGGCGCGCCTTGTTGGACGGCCATAACCGTTTAGACGGTTAAGCGCCAATTAAGTAAGTAAGTAAGAATTAAACTAACGATATAAAGCAGTGAACAGAAAATCAGCAGTGGCTACATTTATCGAATTTCGTCAATTAAATTTTTTTCTTTTTTGTTTACGATATTTACAAAAAGTTTTATGAATTTTTTAACTGAAATTATCTCAAACCCGTTTTTGACAATATTCGAAAATTCCAGAAAATTTTAAGAAATTTGTGAACCTATTTTTTATGTTATTGAGTCGGAAATTTTGTAGCCAAATCAATTTTATCCTAAAAAAGTATAAGCTATGGACCATTTAGAATTCCCCTTGATATTTAACAATTTTTTTTTTTTCGATTTTCCTCTGTACAAAGAGTATACCATTTTTTTTATATTTCGAAAATTATATTTAGAAATTACAAAAATCAAAAGGAATTTTGAGAGACCTTTAACTCATACTTTGTTGGACTAAAGTTATTTGGAGTACAAATCTGTATGCTCATGAAAATTCAGAGAGCTCCAAAAAGCTCCAAATATACTTAAATTTTTGAATTTTTTCGAAAATTTTGCGTAGTTTTATTAACAAAACTCATAATATCAAAAATTAAAATTTCTAATTACTCAAGCAAGCCGAAAGTCGCGAAACCATCATCAAAGTGCTCACTGGGTTGTGTGCAAGTGCCTGTTGTGGTTGCATGCTGCTTCGGGCGCCTTGGTTAATATAAATAAACGCAGCGATCACAACAAACACGAATATCCGCAGTCTACAAAGGTCGCGGTTAGTTGCTGCTGTTAGACAAACAGCCGTGGCGCCAATTCGTCAACCTGTCAACCAACCACTCATTCTCTAATATAATTTCTTTTCACTGAATAGTGCGGGTACTATGTAAGCATAGTAAAAAGGAACTAAAATTATAAAGGTGCATTTTCAAAAACGTTTTGGTCGTATTGCATCGACTTGATGAGATAACAATGAACCATCCTGCCGTTTTCTTCGCTTTGAAGTGAGCTAAGCGTTTATGATCTGGCCATTTGTTTGAGCAGATAGATGATTGCCTAATGCTTCATTAAACTTATTTTTTGAAACAGAAAATGCTTCCGAGCTTCGCCGATACCTGTCCGAAACAGTTATTCTTTGTTCTATCATTGAAGCATACATTTGATATGTTTATTCATCCTGCTAAAGCTGCCACCATGCCACTATGTCTGAATTTGGTTTCACCGCAAAATTTATACGGCAGTGCAAAATGACGTTGAGCAACACCATCAGCTCAGTCAGAATTGGGAAAGACCTCTCCGAGCCGTTCGAAACAAATCGAGGTTTCAGACAGGGTGACCGCCTATCGTGCGATTTCTTTAATTTGATGCTGGAGAAAATTATACTAGCTGCAGAACTTAACCGCACTGGAACAATATACTATAAAAGCGTGCAATTACTGGCATATGCTGATGACATTGATATCATCGGCTTAAAACACCCGCGCTGTTAGTTCTGCTTACTCCAAACTGGAAAAAGAAGCGGAAAATATGGGTTTGGTGGTGAATGAGGACAAAATGAAGTACCTGCTGTCATCGAGCAAAGAGTCTGCGCATACGCGTCTTGGCAACCACGCTACTGTTGGCAGCCATAATTTCGAAATTATAAAAGACTTCGTTTATTTGGGAACCAGCATCAACACTAGCAACAACATTAGCACTGAAATCCAGCGAAGAATCAATCTTACCAATAAATGCTACTTTGGACTAGGTAGGCAATTGAAAAGTAAAGCCCTCTCTCGGCGAACGAAAATCATACTATGCAAGTCACTTATCGTACCTGTCCTGCTATATGGGGCAGAAGCATGGACCATGACAACAGCAGATGAAGCGTCTTTGGGAGTGTTCGAGAGACCTCTACGCGTTGGCGGTGGCGAGTACCAAAGGAGATTTAATGATGAGCTGTACGAGCTATACGCAGACGTCAACATAGTCCATCGAATTAAAACGCAGCTGTTGCGCTGGCTAGGCCATGTTATGCGAATGAAAGATGATGCTCCGGCCAAGAAAGTGTTTCTATCGGAACCCGCCTATGGAAGCAGAGGTAGAGGGAAGCCCCCCCTCCGTTGGAAGGACCAGGTGGAAAACGATTTAAACTCCCTTGGTGTGACCAATTGGCGCCGGTTGGCGGAGCGAAGGAGCGACTGACGCGCCTTGTTGGACGGCCATAACCGTTTAGACGGTTAAGCGCCAAATAAGTAGGTAAGTAAACGGAGACTACAACCGGAATCGAAGTGGAAACTGTAAACTGTAATAAAACTGTAACTGAAGCTTGAATTCGAAGGGAAACTAACTGAACTTAGGACAGAAGCTGAAGCTGCAATCTAAACTGGAACGTAAACCAGAAGCAAAGTCGAAACTGGAACTTAGTGGAAACCATAAGCGGAGAACGAAGTTATACCGCACGTGAAACTAACATTGAAACAGGAATTAACTGAAATTAGAACTGAACCTGAAGGTCAAAGCAAAACCTGAATTAAAGCGCAACAGATGTCGAAACCTTAAATGAACTATGAAATATGGATCTTCGTAGCCCATAACTAAGTTTTAGATGCTAGCGCGGAAAAAATGAAGAAAGGAAATTTTTGCTTACGCCTATTAAAAAAAAAAATACCCAATCAGGTGCTGTACAGTGTAATCGTTTAATGTTTACAAAAACACTTATTCAGCACAAGAAATTTTTTCACCTGGAATGAATGTAAGTATGTATGTGCGTCTTTAAGGGCCTGGCAAAGTTGACATAATCATAACCATATTTTTATACTCACCATGCTTTGCACACAGAGTATATTAACTTCGATTGGATAACGGTTGGTTGTACAGGTATAAAGGAATCGAGATAGACATAGACTTCCATATATCAAAATCATCAGTATCGAAAAAAAAATTGGTTGAGCCATGTCCGTCCGTCCGTCCGTGTGGCCGTTAACAAGATAACTTGAGTAAATATTGAGATATCTTCACACACGAGCTTATCTGGACCCAGAGTAAATTGGTATTGAAAATGAGCGAAATCGGATGATAACCACGCCCACTTTTTATATATATATTTTAGAAAACACAAAAAACCTAATTATTTAGTAAATAATACACCTAGAATGTTGGAATTTGACATGTGGACTGAAATTGAGACTCTTGATAAAAATTATCAATCGGTTAAGGACCACGCCCACTTAAAAGGGTCCTGGACGAATAAAATAAGCTATATCTTTGCAAAAAAGAGCTTTATATCAATGGTATTTTATTTCCCAAGTGGACTTATAACAGTAAATAGGAAAAACTTCAAATTTAAAAAATGGGCGCGGCACCGCCCCTTTTATGACTAAGCAATTTTCTATGTTTGGGGAGCCATAGCTCGAAGAAAAATTAACGGATCGTAATAAAATTGGGTACACAAATTTTCCCTATAGCAGGAAATATTTCTAGAAAAAATGGACGAGATCGGTTAAAGACCACGCCTACTTTTATACAAAAGATTTTTAAAAGGGTCGTAGATTACTGTAATGAAGAATATAATACTAATCTACATAGTAATTTCTTATCGCAAAACGGATTTTTACTAATTTTTAATTTTTCTTGCTTTTTTACGTTATTATTACATACAATATGATCATATGTATTTAATTAGCGAGCTTTGCTCATATTGCTTTATACAATGGTTTTTGTAATTGATATTAGAGAAAAATTGTAAGTTTTACAAACGGCGATGGTTACTAGGACATGTTTCTGAATTTCACTTCTTCATCAGCTAGCTTTTCGGGAGCTGAGCGTTGAACTCGAGTCTCCAACATTCATATCAGTGCAAGCCTTTTTTAGCTGCTACGCCATATGAATGTTCCGTTGTTCGCTGTACAATTGGTCTCTAAGAGTTGCCTTTTTTGTTTATATATTCCTTTTGATCACCATGTTGGCACATACACTCTGTATGTAGTTTATTCCTAATGGTGTGGATATGATTTTTAGGCGTGCTTTTGAAAGCTTAGTAACATTTGTTCGGATTTTTACAGTATTTGTATAAAGCAATATGAGCAAAGCTCGCTAATTAAATACATATGATCATATTGATATAATAGTAATAGCGGAAGTATTAAAAACAAATACTGTAAAAATCCGAACAAATGTTACTAAGCTTTCAAAAGCACGCCTAAAAATCATATCCACACCATTAGGAATAAACTACATACAGAGTGTATGTGCCTACATGGTGATCAAAAGGAATATATAAACAAAAAAGGCAACTCTTAGAGACCAATTGTACAGCGAACAACGGAACATTCATATGGCGTAGCAGCTAAAAAAGGCTTGCACTGATATGAATGTTGGAGACTCGAGTTCAACGCTCAGCTCCCGAAAAGCTAGCTGATGAAGAAGTGAAATTCAGAAACATGTCCTAGTAACCATCGCCGTTTGTAAAACTTACAATTTTTCTCTAATATCAATTATTACATACATTTAAAAAAAAGCCCCCCCGCCCCGTCCTAGAACGAAAAAAAGCAAGAAAAATTAAAAATTAGTAAAAATCCGTTTTGCGATAAGAAATTAATATGTAGATTAGTATTATATACTTCATTACAGTAAATACAAAAAAAAAAATTCCCCCCCCTGGAACCACGCATGAGACCTGGTAGCAAAGAACATAGCATTAACAACTATAACCAGTCTCGGTGCCTCGGGGCAGCTTGAGCGTCGACCATATGGCAATAGTAGTATAGCGTCATCAATCACAAGACGAACAGACTACCTGCTTCCCTATCTGCGCTTCGAAGGAGATTTTAAGGCCACAATAGAGGTGGACGGTTGGCGCAGGGGCGCGCAAATGGCGGACGAGGCGATACATGTGTACACAGATGGTTCCAAAGTAGTGGAAGGAGTAGGGTCTGTGGTATATTGTGCTGATCTGGAAATAAGCAGATCCTACAGGCTGCCGGATTACTGTAGCGTTTTCCAAGCGGAAATATTAGCCATAACCAAAGCAGTAGAAACCCTGGAAGAGAATAGCTTAAGCTGCAACCGTGCTAACTTTTATATTGAAAGTCGAGCAGCAATTAAGGCAGTAATCTCGCATACCACAGCTTCTAAATGCGTGTTAGAGTGTGAGCAGTCTCTGGAGAGAATCGGGACAGGGAGAATCATACAGCTATATTGGGTCCCAGGGCATATGGGAATAGATGGGAATGAAAAAGCGGACGAACTGGCTAAAACGGGCGCATCCCTTGAAGCTTGCTCCGTAGACGTCCCAATTATACTGGGCGAGATTAAGCGAAGGAGAGAGGTGCACATGATCGACCAAGCGCGAAAGGCGTGGGTTCAAGTGCGGGGCTGTAAAGTGTCGAAGATTATGTGTAGGTCTTACAACCTTAGACTAACAAAGTTGCTTTTATCATTAAAAAGAAAAACTGTAGACTCATGACGGGTATTCTGACTGGACACTGCCTTCTGGCGTCACATGCCTTTATATTAGGCTTGGGCAGTGATAGCAGATGTAGGAAGTGCGGGTTGGAGGAGGAAACGGTCGAGCATGTTCTGTGCTCGTGCCCTGCACTTGCCAGGCTAAGACTCCAGCTATAAGGAGTGATACAGCTGTCAGATCTAGAAGCAGCAAGTGGTTTAAGTCCTAGGAAGCTTCTAGTATTTGCCGGACGGAGTTATTTTATAACATAGGTCCTGGTTTTTGATAGGATTTTTCAGTTTGGTCGTTAAAAGAAACTTCTGGTACCACTGCGGACTCAATCAGTCTATTTGAGGTCCTCATGGACCGGCCAATTCAACCTAACCTAAATTGAATTATAACATTAAATTGGAAAATACTAAAATTTTTTAAAATGGGTGTGGCACCGCCCCTTTTATGACTAAGCAATTTTCTCCAAGAAAAATTAACATATCGTAATGATATTGTGTACACATATTTTCCTTATAGCAGAAAATATTTCTAATAAAAATGGACGGGATCGGTTCAAGACCACGGCAACTTAGATATAAAAGGGTCGTAGACTAGAATAATAAGCTATAACTTAGCAAAAAATAGTTTTTTTTTTTTCTCGGACGTTGTGGCAGCGCGCTGCCCTCAAGTGGCCCGATGAAACCAGGCTAATCCTGTTTTTGTTTTTTTTTTAATTCATACATACTTTGTTTTTTTTTTTTTGTATTCTAATTCCCATTTAATTTTAATTTAATGTCCATTTTAATTTTTTAATTATTAAGAGAAGATAGAACCGTCTTTTTTATGGCAAAGAGCGAGTCCGAAACATCAATTATTCTCGAGTGAGAGTTATAATCTTCACACAAATATAAAAAAGGTTCGTGTAGTTGGAAATTGCTTCTGCATTGTTTAAGAATTACAGGTTTATAATGCCTTGAAACTCGGCATGGAACATTCAAGTTTACTTCGTTCAAAAGAAATGAGCTTGAAATCGATCCATTTAAAAGTCTGGCCATAAATAGTACACCTAGCATTTCTCTACGACTTGCAAGGGTAGGAAGATTTATTAGTTTTAATCGATTAGTGTAAGGAGGAAGATTATACGGAGAGTCCCATTGAAGATTTCTCAAGGCGAAAAGTAAAAACTGTTTTTGAATTGATTCTAGTCTATCCACATGAACTTGATAACGCGGATTCCAAATTATCGATCCATATTCTAATATCGGCCTCACCAATGATGTAAAAAGGGTTTTTGTAACGTAAGGATCACTAAACTCTTTTGCCCATCTGTTCACAAATGCTAAAACCCCTCTCGCTTTATTGACTGTGGCATTAATATGAGGGTTGAAACTAAGTTTGCAATTCATTGTAACTCCCAAGTCGACAAAAACATCAACGCTTTCCAGAGTTTGGCCATTAATTGTGTAGGAAGCTGGCTGTATGTTCCCACGTGAAAAACACATGGATTTACATTCTTCTATGTTGAGAGGCATAAAATTCGCATTACACCAAGTAACTAAACGATTTAAATCCGCCTGGAGTACAGAACGTTCTTCAACCGCGTATGACTTAAAAAGTTTTACGTGGTCGACATATATTAAAATTTTAGAATATTTTATAGTTGTGGAAACATCGTTTATAAAGATCAAAAACAGAATAGGACCGAGATGGCTGCCCTGAGGCACACCGGAGGGAACATCGATGACATTCGAACAAATGTTTTTAAAAATGAATCAATGATATTTCACTTATCAAGTTTTATTGTAAGAGGAAATGGGGAAACATTTTTTTACGGGCGGTGCCACGTGTATTGTAGAAAATGAAATGTACAATTGAAGCTCACGCTGAGTATATAATGTTCGGTTACACCCGGACTTAGACACCTTTACTTGTTACTTACCCACATCAATTGGTGGCTTAACCTAAAATATGTGACAATTTCATAAAAAAAGAAGAAAATGCAAAAAATTACGAGCAAAATACACAACTAATAAGTCTCGTAGTTAAAACGTATCCAAGACAACCAATTAAATATTCAAAGTGTTAATGAATTCACCAAATGAAATATTTATAAATTAGAGATATGGCGAAAACCCGAAAACCAATTGGTTGATATGGTATGGTTATGGCTAGAGTGTTATGATATGGCACCATTGACTAACAACATTGGTTTCCATAAGGTTGGTTTGATCAGCTGTTTTATACGGATATGGATATGTCAGCTTTGCCAGGGATTTTAGTCTTTGAGTACGTGTAGGAGGGAGCTGAAAAAGAATTGAAGTCACGACGCATTCTCAACTATATTTTTTTTGTTTAGCCATGTGAATGGCCAAAAATGCCTTGGAATCGCTATCAACAGTCTGCCTGCTAGTGAATTGTTTTTATTTTAAGATAATATTTTTGGTGTATAAAAATAAACGAAACTCATAAAATTTTATGGGAAACATTTCATAATTTAAGTGCTTCAAAGAGCAATCAAAAGTCTATTGACGCTGGTGCATATTTAAAAATATTTTTCGCATACACAAATAGGCACTCTTGTTTTAGGCACGCTCGTGTTAAGTAAATAAATTGATTTCTCATTTTTGAAATTATTTTATTTTTTATAGAAATGCATCGCAAGAAGCACAGTGGATGAAAGAGATGATTTTCTTTTTGTAATTTTGGTGATGTATTTAATGCTTGAAAAAATTAAGCATGAGTACAGAGTTCTCAAGTACAAACTACTCATGAAGCTCGATGTTTTAACATACGTCTAGAAAAGTAATGTTTTAAATTAACTAGACCTCGTCCAGGGATTGAATTCAAAGAGAGGCTACTTTACCTTTCTGGGAAAAAGCTTCGTCAGTTTCGAATCAGTAATAATCAATACAGACAAAGTATTGTTTTAAGTATTTTCGGCTTATTATCAATATCAAATTATTATCGGTTTGTTATCGTCAAGGCGGCCACCGTGGTGTGATGGTAGCGTGCTCCGCCTACCACACCATATGCCCTGGGTTCGCACCCCGGGCAAAGTAATATCAAAATTTTAGAAATAAGGTTTTTCAATTAAAAGAAAATTTTTCTAAGCGGGGTCGCCCCTCGGCAGTGTTTGGCAATCGCTCCGGGTGTATTTCTGACATGAAAAGCTCTCAATGAAAACTCATCTGCCTTGCAGATGCCGTTCGGAGTCGGCATAAAACATGTAGGTCCCGTCCGGCCAATTTGTAAGGAAAATCAAGAGGAGCACGACGCAAATTGGAAGAGAAGCTCGGCCTTAGGTCTCTTCGGAGGTTATCGCGCCTTACATTTATTTTATTTTTTTATCGTCAAGTTATCGGCTCCTTATTGATTTCTAATAGGCTTGCTATCGACAGTTTACAGAAGTGTCATCGATGTTATATGAAAGTTATATCGTTATCTGTTTCATAAAAAACCGATGAATCGCCGATAACGAATCGATTACGCTCTTATAACTAGAGCTGCTCAACCCCCATATACTTATAGCACTTTTGTTTTGCTTTGAATCATAGGCACATTTACAAATTTACACTCCAAATATAAAAAAAGGTTTAAAGCACTTCCGTATGCCCTTACGTACATATAAATAAAATTCATATGGACGTTTTTGATTTTCATATGTAAGTGCAAAGCAGAAGCACTTTTATATGATCATGGCAGAACTATAAAAGGTGACAGCACGGTGACATACCTACAAAAATAAATAAAAGTTCCATGTATTTTTTTTTTTTTTTTTTTTTTGTAAAGAGATGGATTTATGTCAAAATCGTACTGCGCCCGAAGATGAAGTGTTAAGTCATATTAAAAAGTGGCAATCAGCTGATTCCCAGGAGTCACATGCTCCTGAGCACTTCGGTATAAACAACAAATTTATACTAACTAATTGACAACTAAAAATTATTCAAAAATATTAAAAATATTATGGCATTGAAAAAAATTTGTATTCAAAATTGGTTCATTCAGAACAGGGCTGCTCAACCCAAAATACAAATACACTTGTAGCACTTTTGTTTTTGTTTTGCACTGAATCATAGTCACAGATTCATATTCACACTTCAAATATAAAAAAAAATTTTCATAGCACTCCCATATGTGCTCACATATAATTTCGAATCATGTGAAAATGCTCGAATTTCTTATGAAAGAGCCAAGAAAAAGTACTCCCGTATGAAGCTCAGGCGCTTGTGTATGATGAAAAAAATTTACACTACCAATTTGACAACTAAAAATTATTCATAAATATGATAGCACTGAAAAAAATGTGTAATCAAAACTGATTCATAAATAAAATTAAAATAGATAACTGACGGCAGAGCTGAAATATATGGGGCATATGACCAAAGAATTTAAGCAAAACTGTACCAAAAGAAGAGGAGCCTGTTCGAACTTCATATGATATTAGTTAATTACCCTCAAGGGAAGTCAATAACTAGTGATACAAAATTCTGGTTCAGAACTAAACCTAGAGTGCCAAATAAGTACTATTTTGTTAGTAACTATATTTGCAATTATAAAATCAACAGTGTGGATTTTTTTATACTCAGCATGCTTTGCACACAGAGTATATTAACTTTGATTGGATAACGGTTGGTTGTACAGGTATAAAGGAATCGAGATAGATATAGACTTCCATATATCAAAATCATCAGTGTCGAAAAAAAATTTGATTGAGCCATGTCCGTCCGTCCGTCTGTCCGTCCATCCGTGCGTCCGTCCTTGTGCCCGTTAACACGATAACTTGAGTAAATATTGAGATATCTTCACCACATTTGGCACACGAGCTTATCTGGACCCAGAATAGATTGGTATTGAAAATGAGCGAAATCTGATGATAACCACGCCCACTTTTTATATATATAACATTTTGGAAAACACAAACAAACTGATTATTTAGTATATAATACACCTAGAATGTTGAAATTTGACGTGTTGACTGATATTGAGACTCTTGATAAAAATTTGGAAAGAAATTTTAAAATGGGCCTGGCACGGCCCACTTGTGATAAAATCAATTTTGCAAATATTATTAATCATAAATCAAAAATCGTTAAACCTGTAGTAACAAAATTCGGCAGGGAGGTTGCCTTTACTATCAGGAATGATTTGAAGAAAAATTAACAAAATCGGTTAAGGACCACGGCCACTTTTATATAAAAGATTTTTAAAAGGGTCGTGGACGAAAATAATAAGCTATATCTTAGCGAAAAAGAGCTTTGTATCAATAGAATTTTAATTTCTAATTTGAGTTATAATATTAAATTGGAAAACACTAAAATTTTTGAAAATGAGTGTGGCACCGCCCCTTATATGACTGAGCAATTTTCTATGTTTCGGGAGCCATAACTCGAAGAAAAATTAACAGATCGTAATAAAATTGGGTACGCAGATTTCCCCTATAGCAGGAAATATTTCTAGTAAAAATGGGCGGAGTCAGTTAAAGACCACGGAAACTTAGATATAAAACAAGTTTAAAAGGGTCGTTGACTCGAATAATAAGCTATGACTTAGCAAAAAGTAGTTCTGAATCAATGATATTTCACTTATCAAGTTTTACTGTAAGAGGAAATGGGGAGAAATTTTTCTTTTAAACGGGCGGTGCCACATGTTATGTAGAAAAGTAATTTATCTGAAATGAAATGTGCAATTGAAGCTCACACTGAGTATATAATATTCGGTTACACCCGAACTTGGACACCTTTACTTGTTATTTTTATATTTAAAAATTGGCCACCAACAAAAATACTGCTACCAGCTTTAACAAGCTACGATTACATATGAGTATGCCTATTTTCAAAACTATTCCACCAGTCCGGAGCTATCGAAAAACGCGACAATATCATACTAGAAGCAATATGTAGAATTTCGCTCCGGTTCGCCGCCAGTGCAATATTACCAAAAAAGAACTAGATATCAGCTGTAAAATTTTACACTAGTTCGTAACTGTCCAAAAAGTGCCAATAAAGAACTAGTTCTAAAGTGGAAATTTGTATATAGTTGCCGGGACAATTTACGCCGCCTAGGACAACGCAATGTTAAATTCGCCAGTTGAAAGCATGTGAAAGAGACAGATGGCGAACTGTTTGTGGTTCAGAATGCAGTAGAAGTGCACTAGTTTTGAACTAGAGATTCTCTTACGGGGTAGCTTCTGTGATTTTGTATTTTATTTCGGTATATTATTTTTCGTGGTTATGAGACATTTTTTACTGAAAGTGGGGGGAACCATTAAGCAACTATGCCTATCATTTATTTGTTTAACATTTTATTAAATACAGGTGGTATTTCAGCACCTCAGTAGTCTCTATTGTTAATATATGTAAATTTTAACACAAATTTAAAACAAACCGCGCAAAGCCCTCTAATTAAGCATTTCGAAAGTTATCAAACTCAATTTCTAATGCAACATTCGCGGAAATCTCCACATTCACTTTTAGTATGACTATTGAAAACCAAATTTCGACGATATATATAAAATATGTTAATACAGAAACTGAGGCTATAGGTCGATATAATTTTTCGTAACTTTCAGAATTAAATTTATTGGCTCTTGAATGTTGACGATATAACTATTTAAGTAATATTTTAAGGTTCGAAACGAGCTGAAGGCCAGAACAATAATTTTTTTTGTAATTATTATTGTTTTCTTTTTAATTTTTCTATAATTGAAAAATTGTACTTTGTGTTTGGAATAATAAGTAGAAAATTTTTCAGACAACCTGCCAAAGCTGCACAAATAGATCCATTTCGAAGTGTGCTAAGCCTTCATCATCAGTACGCTTTAGGCACGCTGCCCTAGCCATTTAGCTATACAGCGGCGTTGGGGTTGACTGATAAATTGCTCGAAATGGATCTATCTGCGCAGCTATGGCAGGTTGTCTGAAAAAATTTTTACTTACTGTTCCAAACACAAAATACAATTTTTCAATTATACAAAAATTAAAAAAACAATAATCATTACAAAAAATTACTCTTCTGGCCTTGAGCTCGTTTCGAACCCTGAATCCTTTGTCAATAGGCCGATAAAACAAAAAACAATCGTAATATTTAAAGCAAACATTTTGTAACTTGAAACCAAATCTTCAACTTTTCCCGACCTCAAACAATTAAATTTTTTTTTTTTTAAATACAAAAAAATTCCAGTGCACATACAATTTTATACATGTATTGTGATTTGCACTTTCATATAAAAAATTTTGAGCAACACTGATTAAGAAAATTAAAATTACTCCAACCATTTAACTTTATTTTGTCATTGCGTTAATGGTATTAAAAGTCATGACAAGTCACATGTGCGCGCCTTGGGACATCGAGACCTGGGGTCGCTAAATTTAGTACTTCGCAAATGTTTCGCTTCCTAAGTTTTGCTAGAGTTTGCGCTCAGTTCGAAGCTCACATCATGAGATTCTACACAGGTCCAGCCTGAAGTACTTTTTCGTGGTCTCATCCATTTCTGAGTTAAGGCTCGAGCAGTTGCTGATATTTTGCATCGATTAGATATTAATGAAGAGAACTCGTTCAAATATTGTATTTGGACTAACATGTGGGTCGCCAGCAACATCGATTCAAAATTAAAAAAAAAAAATGGGCGTGGCTCAGCCGTCGCTTTTTAGACTCCGCTTTTGACCACAATTCCGAAGCCGTAACTCCGGTAACAATTCACGTATCGTAAAAAATGATGGAATGATCTGAATGTCATATTAATGACTCAGTGAAGTTGTTGTGCTGGACCTTTAAAATTAAGTTTAATTGCTCTTGAATATTCTGGTTATGAGGTGATTTACGAAATATTTCAAGCATATATTGAAATTTTTGGGCTTTTTGAACATTTAGGCCCACTTGCAGAGCTGTAAGTTATCGTTTTATCTCAGAGTTAACATAACACGAGAGGTTAAACTTTTACATTTTTGACAAAATTTTTAATGAACTCTGAGCTAAATAAATTAATTGCCCTTCCGCAAGTGGGCTTTCTAAATTTTATTTTTATTAAAAAAAAAAACAAAAACAAAATAATATGGCAGTGTAGCTAAGCGTGGGGCAGTTGAGGGTGAGCAGTTTAATGTGAGTTATAAGGGAGTAATTTGATGTGCTTGTAGGCGTATGAGTCGTGGCACAGTGGACGACGTACCCGACTCAAACGTTTGGGGTTGCGGGTTCAAAGCCCACTGCAACCAAGCATTTTTATAATCAGTTGAGCAGAGCTCACAGAGTATATTAACTTTGATTGGAAAACGGTTGGTTGTACAGGTATAAAGGACTCGAGATAGATATAGACTTCCATATATCAAAATAATCAGGATCGAAAAAAATTCGATTGAGCAATGTCCGTCCGTCCGCCTGTCCGTTAACACGATAACTTGAGTAAATTTTGAGCTATCTTAATGAAATTTGGTATGTAGGTTCCTGGGCACTCATCTCAGATCGCTATTTAAAATGAACGATATCGCCTACTTTTTCGATATCGAAAATTTCGAAAAATCGAAAATGTGCGATAATTCATTACCAAATACGGATTAAGCGATGAAACTTGGTAGGTGAGTTGAACTTATGACGCAGAATAGAAAACTAGTAAAATTTTGGACAATGCGCGTGGCACCGCCCACTTTTAAAAGAAGGTAATTTAGAAGTTTTGCAAGCTGTAATTCGGCAGTCGTTGAAGATATCATGATGAAGTTTGGCAGGAACGTTACTCTTATTACTATATGTCTGCTTAATAAAAATCAGCAAAATCGGAGAACGACCACGCCCACTTTTTAAAAAAAATTTTTTTTTAATTCTAAAAGAAAACTTAATATCTTTACAGTATATAAGTAAATTATGTCAACATTCAACTCCAGTAATGATACGGTGCAACAAAATACAAAAATAAAAGAAAATTTCAAAATGGGCGTGGCTCCGCCCTTTTTCATCTAATTTGTCTAGGATACCTTTAATGCCATAAGTCGAACAAAATTTACCAATCCTTGTGAAATTTGGTAGAGGCTTAGATTCTAGGACGATAACTGTTTTCTGTGAAAAAGGGCGAAATCGGTTGAAGCCACGCCCAGTTTTTATACACAGTCGACCGTCTGTCCTTCCGCTCGGCCGTTAACACGATAACTTGAGCAAAAATCGATATATCTTTACTAAACTCAGTTCACTTACTTATCTGAACTCACTTTGTATTGGTGTAAAAAATTGCCGAAATCCGACAATGACCACGCCTACTTTTTCGATATCGAAAATTACGAAAAATGAAAAAGATGCCATAATTATATACCAAATACGAAAAAAGGGATGAAACATGGTAATTGTATTGGTCTATTGACGCAAAATATAACTTTAGAAAAAAACTTTGTAAAATGGGTGTGACACATACCATATTAAGTAGAAGAAAATGAAAAAGTTTTGCAGGGCGAAATCAAAAGCCCTTGGAATCTTGGAAGGAATACTGCTCGTGGTATTACATATATAAATAAATTAGCGGTACCCGACAGATGATGTTCTGGATCACCCTGGTCCATATTTTGGTCGATATCTCGAAAACGCCTTCACATATACAACTAAGGGACACTCCCTTTTAAAACCCTCATTAATACCTTTAATTTGATACCCATATCGTACAAACACATTCTAGAGTCACCCCTGGTCCACGTTTATGGCGATATCTCGAAAAGGCGTCCACATATAGAACTAAGGCCCACTCCTTTTTAAAATACTCATTAACACCTTTCATTTGATACCCATATCGTACGAAAAGATTCTAGAGTCACCCCTGGCCCACCTTTATGGCGATATCTCGAAAAGGTATCCACCTATAGAACTAAGGCCCACTCCCTTTTAAAATACTCATTAACACCTTTCAGTTGATACCCATATCGTACAAACAAATTCTAGAGTCACCCCTGGTCCACCTTTATGGCGATATCTCGAAAAGGCGTCCACCTATAGAACTAAGGCCCACGCCCTTTTAAAATACTCATTAACACCTTTCATTTGATATCCATATCGTACAAACAAATTCTAGAGTCACCCCTGGTCCACCTTTATGGCGATATCTCGAAAAGGCGTCCACCTATAGAACTAAGGCCCACGCCCTTTTAAAATACTCATTAATACCTTTCATTTGATACCCATATTGTACAAACGCATTCTAGAGTCACCCCTGGTCCACGTTTATGGCGATATCCCAAAAAGGCGTCCACCAATAGAACTAAGGCCCATTCCCTTTTAAAACACCCATTAACACCTTTCGTTTGATACCCATATTGTGCAAACGCATTCTAGAGTCACCCCTGGTCCACCTTTATGGCGATATCCCAAAAAGGCGTCCACCTATAGAACTAAGGCCCACGCCCTTTTAAAATACTCATTAACACCTTTCCTTTGGTACCCATATTGTACAAACGCATTCTAGAGTCTCCCCTGGTCCACGTTTTTGGCGATATCCCGAAAAGGCGTCCACCAATAGAACTAAGGCCCACTCCCTTTTAAAACACTCATTAACACCTTTCGTTTGATACCCATATTGTACAAACGCATTCTAGAGTCAACCCTGGTCCACTTTTATAACGATATTCCGAAAAGGCGTCCACCTATAGAACTAAGGCCCACTCCCTTTTAAAAATACTCATTAACACCTTTCATTTGATACCCATATAGTACAAACAAATTCTAGAGTCACCCCTGGTCCACCTTTATGGCGATATCTCGAAAAGGCGTCCAAATATAGAACTAAGGCCCACGCCCTCTTAAAATACTCATTAACATCTTTCATTTGATACTCATATCGTACAAACAAATTCTAGAGTCACCCCTGGTCCACCTTTATGGCGATATCTCGAAAAGGCGTCCACCTATAGAACATAGGCCCACTCCCTTTTAAAATTATCATTAACACATTTCGTTTGATACCCATATCGTACAAACAAATTCTAGAGTCAGGCCTGATCCAACTTTATGGCGATATCCCTAAATGACGTCCATCTATAGACCTATGGCCCACTTCCTCTTAAAATACTCTTTAATACCTGCCATTTGATACGCATGTCATACAAACACATTCCAGGGTTACCCTAGGTTCTTTTTACAACATGGTGATTTTCCCTTACTTTGTCTCCGCAGCTCTCAACTGAGTATGTAATGTTCGGTTACGCCCGAACTTAGCCTTCCTTACTTGTTTAAATTTATTGTTTTATAAATTATTATTTTAATGGACTATATTTTATGTGCATATATTTTATGCTGTATTTAAAAACACGGGACGATGCAAAGCATCGGTACACCTTTATATTTTAATTTGGGGCGAGCATGGGGAACTCTGAGGTTTCGCTCTAATGAGCCACCTCATCTTCTATTTGAAGACCCCTTTCAAAATGTGATGTGGAGGCGAGCACTGGGCTCTGTGGTATTGGCACCCCATCTTCTACTCGAAGAACCTCAATTTTAAATTAAAAACTAAAACTATGTCTTTAGAATATTTCATAAACCGAATGAGAATTTCAGCGCTTATGAAACAAACGAAAGAAAAAAACTCATAGTTTAAGTCGCTTAAACACAGTGTATATACAATTTTGTACATTTATTGTGATTTGCCCTTCAATGTAAAAAATTTTGAGCAGCACTGCCAATAACGAATCGATAACAAATCAAAAAATTTTGTTTGATAGCAACCGATAGCTTTGCCATAGCAAATCATCAAAAATTTGAAAACAACTGCTTTTCGATAACACATCCATAACTTTTCTATAACAAATCGATAATACGCCGATAACAAAATCTTTATATACCGATAGCAAATCGATCACTTTTCGTTAACAAATCGATAGGTTTTCCATAACAAGTCAATAACTTTCTTATATATAACCGATAAATTTTCGATAATAAATCGATAACTTGTCGACAGCAAATCGATAACTTTTTGGTAACAAATCGACACCTTTTCGAAAACAAATCGATAAATTTTAATTTCTTACGTACAAAAGTATGTAGTTTTTCCTTTTAATATATGCATAATGCATGGAGATGTTAAATAATGCCTAGAAAAAATTATTTAGAATTATACGGAACATGGTCAGTCTCTTTGTCGATATCTCAAAAATTTGTGCATAATTAAAAAATAGTTGCGGCCATTTTCCAACTAAGTGCCGTGTTATGCATTTGGATTGGTAGAAGGGGTTTCGGTAAATCAAAACTCACGCATAAGTTTTAAACCAATGACATATTTTCAAGAATACCTACAAGGCTTATTTTGATGAAAGAACAGCATTTATAAGAAATCATAAAATGCAAAAAGCATACAAATCGCATATCATATTTCACTGTCCTATTTGTAACTAAACATCGGTCAGTTTGAGTTAGTTTGGCGCTTAACAATTTTCTACACAATAATATATACTGACCTAATTCTTAAATTACAAACTGTGTGCCTATTTTCTCTTTCACCCAGACGTTCGGTATTATCTGTCGTTTGACATTTTCCAGACGAATAGTCGTCAATGCCTAACAAAGCCTATAATTTTTTACCAACACAAACACACTAATATAACACATGTAGAACATTCTTGCATAAAAATCAAATAGCGCGCGATTTCATGTGTGAACATAAATACATACATACATAGGGTAAATGCAAAAATAGTTTAACATTTGTCGACTCCTTTGTATTGAAGTATCGATTTTACAGTGAGTGGCATTTTAGCACTATAAATGCACTGACCACTAAAAATAATGTAAAATTTTTTTAGGTACCTTCGCTATCAATTAAAGTATATCACCCTTTATAATGATCAACACTATAGGAATTTTACCACAGTTTCATGTGCTGAGATAATTTGTATTTGAAAACAATAATTTAACAAAATAAGCTAAACAATTTCTTTATAACACTTGTCCGAGGTATAGAAAAGTTGGATTTTTTTCTATCGATAACAAATGTTATCGAAAAGTTATCGATTTGTTATTGACAAATTATCGATTTTTTATCGAAAGGCTATCGATGATTTATCGATACGTTACCAAAACACTATCTATTTTCTAACGAAAAGTTATCGATATTTTATCGGAGTGCTACCACTTCGTTATCTACCGGTTTTCATCGAAAATATGTGGATTATTTATCAAAACGCTTTCGACTTTTTATCAAAAAATATCGATTTACTATAGAAAATCTATCGATAATTTATCAAAAAACAATAGATATAATATCAAAAAATTATCGATTTGAGATCGTAAAGTTATCAGTTTGTTATTCGAGTGTTACCAATGTGTTACCGGCGGTTTGTCGATTTGTCAATGACGACTCATTGATTTGTTATGGAACAGACACGTCAATATAAAGCCGACGACCCATCACTACTCGCCGATAACCTGCTGGTGACAAATCTATGAATCGGCGATAATACTTCGCTATTGATAATAAGTCGGAGATATCCTTTCAGGTTTTCAACTGATAGCGAGTTGACTGAATCCTTCCCCAATCCTTGTCGCCTTCTTGTCCATCAACTCTTAACAGGAATGTGTTGCCGAGAAAAGGTTTGCCTGACTGTATAGTGGATATATATACATGCATATACATATATACATAAGTACTCTCCAGCTTCGCCGTTGCCCAGTCTAATATAAACAAGCTCTCAAGCCCTTTTAAAATGTTTCTCTCTGCCGAATTTCCCTCCATCTGCCACTTTATTTTATTTGCAGCTGTATTCCTTCCCTTACTCCCACTCTTTCTATCCTTTTTTTCGTCTTCCTCTCCCTTTGTGTGAGTTTCTGCCTTTTTCATTTCCGAACTCTTTCGGTCTTTATTTCCCCTTCGTTTTTTTTTTTCTTTTCTTCTATTCCCCCCCTTTCTCCACCTCTTTAAGTACCCTTGTTCATTATTCGTTTGCTCTATTTTTCTACCTGTTCCCTTTTCTACCTTTACTTGGAATATTTTCAATAGTATGGCGAATTAAATTTTCTCTAAAATGGGCACGGCGCCACCCATTTTCTCAAAATTATATACTAGTTTATCTTTAGGATACATATTTATACTAAACTTTATCAAAATTTAGGCCTAGCATTTTAAAGGGCTTGCTACATTTCTTCTCACCCTCTTTCCTCTATTTTTGTACTGTCAATAGAGTTTGAATTGCCGGTTGGAAATTATTGAAAATTTAGTAAATGCCCGACAATTAGTGCAATTACCCTACTTATTTGTATACCCTGCAAACGCAATTATAATAACAAAATAAATATTTAAAAAATATATCGTTTTGTGAATATCAAGAAAGACTTGATATTTCAGTCGTATAGGAAAGAAAAATCTACAACGAAACCTACAAATCGTGGGGAAATTGTAACTCACGCCGAAACTAGAAATAAAACCGAAACAAAATCCGTAGCGAATCCTGGAGGTAAAACCTAAACCGGAGCCGCGAAAGGAAACCGACCTAGTTTTAGCTCCTATTTGGTATCGTTATAGGCAATCATTGTGATCAGAGTGAACTGAAACCTTGAAGCTGGCTGGGTTAATATGTATGTAGACTGTGGACTGAGAGTGTGCTGTAATAAGCTAGAAAATCGATTTAAGCCTTTGACCTGTCATTTAGCTGGTATTCCACTTAAAGTAGTGACATTTCGTAATTTCGCGCTTGGTACCGGAAAGCACACACAACCATAAACACACATACAATCATGTAAACATTTGCTATCATTCTTCTTCTAAGCTATAAATCAATCGAAATGATTTGCTTGCAAGTAAATGGTCGTTGGTTTCCTTGACATCAAGCGCTATTATTCAAATGAAAGAACAATCGCTTTGGTGATTCCTCAATTTTCGAAATTTTTCTTTTTCCAATTAAAATCATAGCTACTCGTATGTGTCTTGTAGGAGGTGGTGATTTGGTGGTGGTGAATTTTTTTTTTTTTTCAATAAATAACTCAAGTTTCTAAGGCCTGAACTTCCAAGAATTGCCACAGGTTTAAATGTTGAACGATGGCTTGTGATGATAACTAGCGTACTGTATTTGCCGTATAAATTTATTGAATGAACTCATACTCATGGATGTATTTATTGAATCCATACAAAAATTTTATTTGAACTATGAAAACGTCTATGACAATGACTTTTCTAGCAAATTTTCAAATATGAGTTATAATCATTACGCAATAAAACCAGAGAGTACAATAACTCAGTAATCTCAGTAGTACAATAACAAAAATTTAACGGCCCTCATAATCCGGTCATGAATATTAAAGTAGTACTTTTTTAGTACTTTAGCAATTTAATGTGCGAAATATAGTCAAATTCGATATATCTCACACCTTGGAAATGGAAACATGACTGAAAAGTGATGAGATAGCAGAGGCAATAGGAAGAAAAAGTAGAGGAAGTTATAAAAAAGTGGAAGAAACATTTCGCGATGGGCAGAGCAGATGCGGGTAAAACCAACAAAAGCCGAACTTGTCCTGTCCACGACAAAGACAAGGATACCCCCCTTTAACTTACCGAGGCTAAACGGCACAATATTAAAACTATCTTCGGAAACGAAATATCTTGGAATTATACTCGATTCCAAATTAAGCTGGAGAAGGAACGTTGAGATGAGATCAAAGAAATCTCTAGCAGTATACTATGCCTGCAAAATGGCTTTTGGGCGGAACTGGGGACTGTCACCACATGTCATGTACAGCACAGTTATTCGACCGATACAAGAAGATACAAAGGCTGGCATGCCTGGGAATGTAAGGCGCCGTGAGCAGCTCACCTCAGAAAGCGCCAAATGTAATCTTTCACTTGAAGCCTCTACAAGTCTTCGTGCAGGGATTAGCCGCTAGAAGAGCTCTACTACTAAGAGAATCCAACATGTGGAAAACAGCTAAGCACGGACACGCGACGATTCTGGACGACATGACGAAGGGGCAATTAAACGGAATAATAACCGACCTAACATCCAAAACAGACAACATCACAGGGGTTTTGGACTTCCAGGTTCAGAACATACGATATCCTTCAAGGGAGGAATGGAAAGTAGGCCTAGACTACGGCAGGGGCATCGCAATCTACACCGACGGCTCGAAAATGGAAAAGGGAACTGGAGCTGGGATGTACTCAACACATCTACAGTTAAGCCAATCATTCCGACTTCCCGACGCATGCAGTGTATTCCAAGCCGAGGTCTCTGCTATAAACAGAGCGGCAAAGCTTCTCCAAGATAGTGCGTCCTCCAACACCGACCTAACAATCTTTGTTGGCAGCCAAGCCGCCTTAAGGGCATTATAGTCCAACAAGATAAAATCGGACATCGTGCGGAGGTGTAGAGCCTCTCTGGCTTCTATAAGTCATCTCAATGTCTCCGTTTGCTGGGTCCGTGGGCACAGCGGCATTGAAGGATATGAACTCGCTGATGAGATGGCTAGGAAAGGTTCCGTCTGAGACATAAGTGAGGTGGACAGCCCCGTTCGACCGCCGCTGAGTTATCTCCTAGGGAGAATCGACGAATATGAGAAGACGGCGACAGACTTGCTATGGACCAATAGGGTTGACTGCGAAGTCTCAAGGTCCTTATAGCCATGCTTGGATAGGAAAGGCACCAGCTTCCTTCTCAAATTGAACAAATCTGCGGTGAGTGGGTACTTAAGGGTATCATCACAGGTCATTGTGCAATCGCAAGCTCCCTCTGCAGAAGCTGTCAGGATGAGGAGGAAGAGGAGTCGATCAACCACTTTCTCTGTCGATGTCCGGCGCTTCAAAGAAGAAGGCTCAGATTTCTTGGCTCACGCTTCTTCGACAGCCTGGAAGAGGTTGGGAAGGTGGACGTCTCGTTTCTTCTTGGGTTCATCAGGGAAAGCAAGTGGTTCGTTGAGGGCCATTAGGAGGTAATGGGGCTAAACGAATTTGCCGCCACCCTGTACTTACTGAAGGCACTCACAATGGACAAAAATGTCTCCGAGTGGAAGTGTGGGTAACACTCACGCACGCCCTCTTAGCCTAACCTAACCTAGAAGGAAGCGGGAAAAGTAAAGAGACCAAGAGGAATAGGGAGAGTGAGAGTAAAAGTAAGAATAAGGGTAAAGGTTTGAAAGAAATTGGTAAAAAGAGCTTTAGAGGAAGAGTAAGAATAATATAAGGATAATATTGAGAGTAATAGTGATAGTTGACTTGGATAAAAGGAAGAACAGAAAGAGTAAGAGAAAAGCGGAAAGATTTACGGTAGAATGAAAGGGATAGGGAAGTTGAATGGACCGATTAAGGTAAACCACAAAATGCCGAGTGGAAAGGAATTAAGAGATGGTGAAAAGGGTTTGTCAGAGGAGATGCAGGTGGATTGATAAATAAAATCGGAACCATATCCTTCAGGTTTGATCATACGGTAGTTTCATGTTTGTCTGAACGTTTCCAGGGTCAGCCAGTGTTGTTTAAAATAAAGTTTTGATAGGCTACATATTTCTTTCATTCCATCAATGAATTTCTATAAGCTCTGATTTTTTTTAGCATCGTAGCTGTAAAACCTCTGCCGCTTTATATTTTTAAGCCAGCTACCATTTTCTGCTCAATGAACCTACCTTCACATAGATAATGTTGGGTCGCGCCACCATGTACCGCCGATCCCTAGCTTTCGTATTACAAGCCTCCCAGATACTCTTCCGCGATTTCATGGCATTGCTATGCTATAATGCTAAACTTAGTTTCAACCTTCTATTAACGCTAGAGCTGTTATTTCATTCGTGAAACGGTGGTCCAAAGAATTTAGTAGCCCTTATGTAACTAAAGCTCTTTTCATCGAGTTCATGCAGATAGACTTGGATCAATACAAAAGCAATTTTTACTTTTCTCTTGAAGGAATTTTCAGTTGGACTCTGCGTATTAGTCGGTTGAAGCTTATCAATCTTCCAACTCTTGCAACTCGTAGAGAAATACTAGGCGTTATATTAATGGCTTAACTCTTGAATGGACTAATTTCTAGGCCCTTTCTTATGAACGAAGTAAACTTTAACGTCCCATCACGAGTGTCAACACATTACAAGCCTCTTCTTTTGAGGCAGTGTAGAACTAATTTCGAATTAAATTAACCTTTTCGGTGTTTTTGTCATGATTTTAACACTCATTCTAATTCATTTGATATAACGGATACACTTTTTACCATAAAGAAAACTGTCTTATCCTATCTAAACCCATAAAACCAAAAAACAAAAAAAAAAAAAAAAAAAAAAAAAAAAACTCAAATAAACTAAAAAAATGTTCACTTATTTAACAATGTAGTATGTATGTATAATTTCTAACTGTTATGTATTTTCTATCTGTTATGTATAGTACTCAGCTGATGATTTTTATTCTGTAGCTGAGCAGTTTTAGATCTCAACGCGTAACAAACCTCTGTCTGTCGACAACTCGGTTAAAACAAAAACAAATCCGTGCGTCATGCGGATGCGCCCCCCGCGCCAGCCGGGCGGGCTTTGGAGGGTGTGGGAATGGGTTAAGGTACTAAATACTTTAATCCGTTCTACTGTATTTTACTGTATCCAGATTGAACACAGAAACATATTCTTTTGTAACAAATTATTGAAGTAATGTAAAAATATGAAAAAGTTTAGTTATAATATTTAGTATATATATATTTATATATATTTAGTATCGACATATACAGACTTAGATATTTAAATAATTCAATAATTGTTAATTTTGTAATTGGTATTAATTATTTTTGAAAACGAATATAAACGCTGAACATCCCAAATTAAAATAAGTGTTTCATTAAAATAAGAGGTACCACAGAGGATATTAATCCGTTGGGTATTATTATTATTATTATTGTTCCGGGTAGTCAATTATCTCATTGATGCCAAAAGTCTGTTTCCATATTCCTTAGTTGTGGACAATGGGATACTCTGAAGATCCAGCTATTCATTTGCGTTGACTAAAACTTTCCCATTTCCACTCAAGAAAAGAAAATCAACCCTCCCACAAAAGGTAATACAGACCACAGGCGTTGCTTTCTTGCACGTTACTTCATATTTCAGAAAGGCATTAATGTAGTATTTTTTATGATACGGAAAAAATCAATGCTGCAGATAAGTCAGGAAACAGCACTTAGAATTATGAGGGCGAGTATTGTCAAATACGACTCCATTTTTTAATAATGACTTCACCTGTCTGGTTTTATTGCGTCATGAGTTATAATTGAATTTAATGTGTACAAAACTGCATTGCTCCATCATTTTTTATTACCTGTGTGCTGAGCGGAGGTAAAACTGAATCATCATGACAATTTGGACACCAATAAACCATTTGTAATATTTGTTTGTATGTATTTAGTGAGGTGTAGGCTGTTTGTAATATTTCATCAAAATACCATATCTTTCAGTAAAATCTGCACATGCATACAAATATGTGTAAACAATGAATGTTAAACATTGAAAAAGAAAATTGATTAATAAAAATTGTAAAAAGTTATAAATTAACTTAAAATATTATATAAGTACTTATTTAAACGTAAATTAAGAGTCATTAAGAGTTGTAAATTGGTGTACCTTACTATTCATACTACGTTTCCAACAAACTCAAACTCCGTGCTTGCCAACTGTTTTATGCAATACATCTTTTGACAGAAATACAATTTTTACTTTAGACCACTTTTAATCTCCAATAAATCGTGAACAGATAATCTACGCGTACACGTATGTGCCATCCCTGAGCACTAGACTATTTTCTATCAAATTTTTACGTTTATCTTTTATTTTGTGCTTCCAATTAGAGATTACACTCTAGATGTGGAATTTTTTCTATGGAAAAAATTCACGTTTCTAAAAAATTTTTATAATTACCGATTATAGCGGAAAAAATTTATAAGGGAAATCTAGTTATATAATTAACGATTAGTAGTTAAGCACCTTAAGCCTTCTTAATATCGCATATAAGGCCCTGTCAAGTGTATTGTGCGAAAGATTGAAGCCCGACGTGAATCGGCTGATTGGACCTTATCAGTGTGGCTTTAGACCTGGTAAATCTACCATCGACCAGATTTTCACAATGCGCCAAATCTTGGAAAAAAACACGCTAAAAAAGAATTGTCACACAACACCACTTCGTCGATATTAAAGCCGCCTTCGACAGCACGACAAGCAGCTGCCTATATGCCGCAATATCTGAATTTGGTTTCCCCGCAAAATTTATACGGCTGTGCAAAATGACGTTGAGCAACACCATCAGCTCAGTCCGTGTTGGGAAGGAGTTCTGCGATACGTTCGAAACTAAACGAGGTTTCAGACAGGGTGGCCCCCTATCGTGCGATTTCTTTAATTTAGTGCTGGAGAAAATTATACTAGCTGCAGAACTTAACCGCTCTGGAACACTATTCTATAAAAGCGTGCAATTACTGGCATATGCTGATGAAATTCATATCATCGGCCTAAACACCCGCGCCGTTAGTTCTGCTTACTCCAAACTAGAAGGGGAAGCGGTAAAGAACCCGATGGTGAACGAGGACAAAACGAAGTACCTGCTGCCATCGAGCAAAGAGTCAGCGCATTTGCGCCATGGCAACCACGCTACTGTTGGCAGCTATAATTTCAAAATAGTTAAAGACCAGCATCAACACTAGCAACAACATCAGCTCTTAAATCCAGCGATGAATCACTCTTGCCAATAAATGCTACTTTGGACTAGGTAGGCAATTGAAGAGTAAAGTCCTCTCTCGGCAAACGAAAATTAAACTCTACAAGTCACTTATTGTCAATAAATGCTACTATGGACTAGGTAGGCCATGTTGTGCGAATGAAAAATGACGATCCGGCCAAGAAAGTGTTTCTATCGGAACCCGCCTATGCAAGCAGAGGTAGAGAGCAGCCCCCACTCCGCTGGAAAGACCAGGTGGAAAACGATTTAAACACCCTTGGTGTGCCCAATTGGCGCCGGTTGGCAGAGAGAAGGAGCGACTGGCGCGCCTTGTTGGACAGATATAACCGTTTAAACGGATAAGCGCCAATTAAGTAAAGTAAGTAAGTTAAGTACAAAAATAAAAATAATCGTGGTATGTACACTAGGTCTTACGCTTTCGGATTACTGATAGCGATGTAAACCCTCTCCTTCATATAACATGACATTTTTGTAGGAGTTTTAGCGGCCCATCAAAACTAGCAAACGTGGAGGTTGCGTTTGGTGGAAACGTAGTATTATATTACATTAAGGTACCTCAGCGCGAAAGTTTAATTTTTGTCACTCGACGACCCATACAAACACACGCACGGGAAACACTTTTTTTATTTGAAAGCAAAATATTTTTTTATATTTTGAGATTGCGGAATTTCATTTAAGTACTTAAATTAGATTTGTGTATTCATATAAGAGTATTTCTCATCTTCTACCAGGAAAGTTCCCCTTACCCATTAATTAAGTGTTTTTATCAAATAAATTAAAAATTACAATGCAACTTGATGTTACTCATACAAAGGTTTAAGTTCGCCGAAATTTGAAAATAATATTTTTAATTTTTTTTAAAATACTATGTTAAATAAAAATAAAATGAAAAAATTTTAAGCACTTCCTTTATATAAATGGACAAAAATCAGCGAAAAATGTCTCCTTATATAAAGACATATTCTTGCTAAACTTTGATTTTTAAATTTTGACATAGAAATTGCAAAAATATTTACGAGAAGAAAAAATATAAAAGTGGAGCGCACATTACTTGGATTGGAAAGTTGGTAGGAAAGGAGATATTATTACTCAATGAGAACTTACATAAAAATCAATCCCAAAATTCTCTCCGTTTCATAGGATTTTTCTAAATATCTCATCCCGTGCACCCCCTAGCGAATCTTTTTTTATTGTGTCATCGGCTGCCATCGACCTCTGAATTAAGCTCTCAATTTTTAGCCTCTAGCTCATCGAGAAGTTACTTAAAACCCGGTTGCAAATTTCCAAATTATTATCTTATTTTTTCGATCCGTGCGCCACCTAACAGATTTTTTTTCTCCTTTTGTTCCTTTGTCACGTTGTCTTAACCTGTCTCTGAGGTTTCATGTTTGTAGCTCAATGAGAAGTTACTTTAAAATCGATCTCAAAACACCAAATTTCTAAATTCTTATCTAAATATTTCGATCCGTGCGCCACCTAACGGAATTTTTTTCTCCTTTTCTTAAATTTTCTCGGCGTCTTATCCTATCTGTGAAGTTTCACAGTTGTAGCTGTGAATGAGAACTTACATAAAAATCAATCGCAAAATTCGCTTCGTTTTGTACGATTTTTCTAAATATCTCACACCGTGCACCCCCTAGCGAATATTTTTGTATCGTGTCACCGGCTGTCATCAGCCTCGGAATTAAGTTTGAAATTTCACGTCTCTAGCTCATCGAGAAGTTACTTATAAGCTGGTTTGAAAATTTTCAAATTCTTATCTAATTATTTCGATCCGTGCGCCACCTAACGATTTTTTTTTTCCTTTTGTTGTATTGTCGCGGTATTCTAACCTATGTGCAAAGTTTCACGTTTGTAGCTCAATGAGAAGTTACTTAAAAATCGATTGTAAGATTTGTATGAAAAGCGGACAAACATTCAACCGACCTAATATAAAGGAAGTAAAATGGTAATTTTTTTTTTTTTTTTTTTTTTTTTGAAAGCGAAGGAAAACCTTTATTATGGATTAGATTAAAGCTTTATTTTGTAATTTTTTCTTTTTGTTTTTAAACTATGATAATGCGCTTATGATAAACTGAAAAAAACTAAAAAATAATGCTATTGCTTAAAGGAGGCTTTCCTGAACAATTACGATTGGCGCTTCCAACGTTTTTCGAGTCGTCCATTCACTTAGCTGCAATTTTTATTTTGTACTACGGGGCGTATGAGTAACATTAGTTGCATTTTTTTTGCATCAGCCTACCCTTCAATTTATTAAAAATTTTCTATACATAAAAGTTTGTATTCAATTAAAATATGATTGTAGCGACCTTTTTACTTTGACTTTATCAAACTGTGATTTTTGCCGGCTCAAGGTCCAATGTAATAAAAGCTTTTTTAAATATTTCCCAGGAATCTGCGAGGACCAAATTATCAATTTTAATTAAAGACACTTTGACGAAAAACAGAGCGAGCACAACGGACGTAGCCATTAATGACACAGTGGAACAAACACGGTAATTTTTGAATAAAAATAAAAATATTATGATTGTGAATGCAGACAAAGGTAATGTGACGGTAGCAATGGAAAAAAGCGACTAGAGGTCAAAAATGCAAAGTTTGCTGGAAGATTTGTCGTCATACCGAAGATTACGCCAGGATCCGACATTGAAGTTGCAAACGAAAAATAATCAGTTGGTAGATAAATTGCACAAATTAGGTGTTATAACGAACAACGAAAAACTCAAAATGTTTACACACACAGCTCTCCCACCCCGTGTATATGGATTACCAAAGGTCCATAAAGGAATATGCCCTTAAGACCAATCGGTTCTATGTTAAATGCTCCGTCCTATAATTTATGTAAGTACCTGACTAATATTTAAAAAAATCTGACGACGAAATCTAAGTTTAATGTAAAAAGTGCAATAGAATTCAAAGACAAGGTCAACGACTCCTACATTTATGATGATGAATGCCTCGTATCGTTTGATGTTGTGTCACTTTTTCCAAGTATACCAACAGACCTGGCTATACAAACTATACTGACAAAGTGGAAAGACATAAAAGAACACACGAATATTCATTCCAAAACACCTTTTTATGGAAATTGTGAAGTTTTGCATATCGGAAAATAGATATTTCAAGTATGAAGAAATAATTTATACGCAACTCAAAGGACTTCCGATGGGATCCCCAGCATCACCGATTGTTGCCGACATCATCATGGAAGAGATTTTGGAAACGGTGACAAACGCGAGACTACTTAGCAAATACGTAGATGATGTGTTTGCCATTATTAAGGAGGACGAGCTGGAGAAAACCTTGGAGGTGCTAAACTCATTCCACAGGGACATAAAGTTTACGATGGAGCTGGAGTCGGCTAGTAGACTGCCGTTTCTAGACACATTAGTATGTAAAATAGATAATAAAATAAAACTTGACTGGTATCAAAAGCCCACATCATCAGGAAGAATAATAAATTTTAAATCAAAACACCCAAGGGGTATGATTATAAATACGGCGAAAAACTTCATTAGACGAGTATTAGATACGAGTGACACGGTTTTTCACTCCGAGAATAAAAAACGTATAACACACATACTAAAGATGAATGACTTCTCTCCTAACGCAATACAGAGGTTAATAAAAGAATACCCGAAAGATAAATGCCGGAAGAACAGAGAGAACACGACTACAAAATATAGATCTGTAGTATATATACCAGGTTTTTCAGAAAGATTGCAGGGCTCAGACATCTATGACAAGGAGAATATAAGAATTGCACACAAACCATCGTACACAACGAACATATTTTTTAATAACATGAAAAGCACAATAACAAATTCAGACAAACATAATGTAATATATAAGATTACATGTGCGGGAAATGAAAATAATAACTATGGAAAAGAATATGTGGGTACAACAAAGAACAAATTAAAAACAAGAATAGCAGGACACAGATCGGATATTAAATGTAGATCATCTGGCAACATTCATAAAACAGCACTTGCGGCCCACTGTACAGAGAACGGACACCAACCAGATTTTAAAGCGGTGAGCATACTAGAGCAGGAGACAAATTATAGCAAAAGGTTTACGTTAGAAATGCTACACATAGCAAATACACCACCAAGCAAGAGATTAAACTACAAAACGGACACAGAAAATTGCTCACATATTTATAGACACTTACTTGACTCACAAAAAAACAAAAAATTAGTTCTGAACTGCATCGCGAACTAACATGTGTCGTGTATCGGACAAGAGAATTAATGTATGTATGTATGGAAAAATTGTATCCCAATTGTATTCAGTTTTATATGTGAATATTTGTTTGTTATTGTTATAGCCCCTGAAGACGATCTACGAAGGAGATTGAAATATATTGGGAAATACTTAAAAAAGTGTTTTATTACATTGGACCTTGAGTCGGCAAAAATCACAGTTTGATAAGTTTGTATTCAATTTCTACTGCATAAAATGTTAAAATATTTTGTCTTTTTTTAGATTTGATAAACTCACCTAGTCCTAATGCAGGCAAAACCACCGAGGCACGCCAGCGTTGCCAACATTCACACTATGAAATTTTGCATTTTTCAGCAGAAGCGGTTTATGGTGCGTGAAGTACGCGGGAGCCCAAAATTTATACCCAACGCGTACGATTATAACATTATGCACCACAGTTTTTTGTATCAAGTTAATAATGCAAATATATATATTTAGTATTGCTTATGTAGCTTATTTAGGTAAAGTATGTAAATAATAATTAGCTTTTCTTTTTTTTCTTTTTTTTTTTTTAGAAGTTTCAGTGAAAGCTTATGAACACACAAATTTTAAGTTAGATAAATATATATGTATGTATATTAATTAATTTGGTTACACAATATATATTTATTTTAGTAGTTTATTTGTAATTATGTGTTAGTAATAGTTTAGTAATTTTTGTTTTTTTTAGAATATATTTTAACGCCAAGCTTGCATTTAGTTTGAATGCGCGTAGGTATTTTATAATTTTTTTTTATTTTTCTATTATAAATATACTGCGTATGAGTTGTGCGTGTGTCCTAGTTTTTTGTTGTTTCCAATTTTCACAGTTATTTCTTTTTCTCTGCTGCTTCAATCCGCTTGCAACCAAAACAATTTTTCTGTTTTCACGTTTTTTTTTATACTTTATTTAATTGAAGTAGCGACAAGCACTTGACTACTGAAAAGTTAATATAAGCTATTTTTTTCTTTTTAGAAATTTTTATTGCTGGCTTTAAGCCATACAAATAGAGCTGAAAATATATGCAAAGAAAAAAAATTTTAAATTTGTAGTTTATTTATGCACATCATAAATTTTTTGTTCACTCATTCACTTTTATTATTTCTTCTCACTTTTCCATATCAAAATTTTGATACATTTTTGTTTTGCCCTTTAATGTTTACCACTTGTCTTTGTAGCTAAAATTACACTCTCATACTTTTAAATTTTTTCTTGCCCGTAAAGAAAAAGCCAAAACTATTTATTTATTTTCCCGCTTATTCGTTGTTTGTTGGCGCACGTGAAAACGCTTACTGGTTCACAGTTTGTAACCATACCGTGTTATCCTTTCTCACTAATTTTCTTATTTTCATTTCTATTTGCACGTGCACTTCGTTAGCATTCATTCATTCATGCTCTACTCTCTTGTAGGTCTCGCGTTTTTGTGCTCACATTCCGAAAAAGCTTACTGGCACCAACAAAGCTCTATTGTATACATATTTACATACATTAAATGTCACAGATACTCATACATGCATACATACAAAAAAAATAAAAAATTTTATATGCTTGAAACAGGAAATGGTAAAAAAAAATGTATTGTAATAAGCTGTGAACCTAACACATGTTAAAGTAAGTTTAGTATTAAAAATTGTTTTAGCAAAAATTATAATTTTAGTGAAATAACAGCTCTGAGGATTTTTACATACAAGTCCAAACGATACTATCGCGAAAATTGCTAATCTGCACATAGATATGAAATGAATTTCTGTGAGTTAGTCTGGCTGAAATTTCAAAACTGCTTGACCGATTTCGATATATACATTTTTTTCGTTCTTTATGATTCAAGGATAGTTTAGAATAAGCTTTTTGCGTGGAAGTGAGAGTGACCGTGGGAGTGGGAGTGAAAGTATGATAAATAAGGAATAAGGAATGGATAAGAACAAGAACAAAAATGAAAATGGAAGCGCGCCTCACTTTTTAAATGTAGACAAACAAATTTTCGGGCCGAACAAAGTCTGCCGGGTACACTAGTATTCGTATAGAAATAAACAACAAATATAAAACATATGCCTTCAACTTAAAGTCGTACTAATTTAATGGAAATGCTTATTTTCAGTATATTAAAAGAAACAGAAAAGAAAGGTATTTAGTCATATATACATACAGTACCTTTGCTTGGCAACGTTTTGTTGTGCTGTGAAATCTTTCTAATAGTAATCTATGAGAAATTGCAATTATTTTTTTAAAAGAAAATTATTTAAAATTAAGTCGAACCATGTGTAAGATTTTTTAAGAAGATTTTTAACCTTAATTTTCTCCTTTAAAGCTTTAATAGAATATGAGTAAGTAGAGTGCTATTTCGTCTAACTACCCCAACCCTAAATGGCAACCCTACTCAAAAATGTCCCTTTTGTAATGCGGAGTGAAAAACCTTTCGTTTGATACCCATAGCGGCATATCTCATGTAATTTTTTTTTTAATTTCGAATAGGTGGCAACCCTAACGAAAAACGCCCCTATTGTAATGCGGAGTGAAATACCTTTCGTTTTATACCCATATCGGCATATCTCATGCAATTTTTTTATTTCGAAAAGGTGGCAACCCTACTCAAAAATGTCCCCAAAGTAATGCGGAGTGAAATACCTTCCGTTTGATACCCATATCGGCATATCTCATGCAATTTTTGTTAAATTTCGAAAAGGTGGCAACCCTACTCAAAAATGTCCCTATTGTAATGCGGCGTGACATACCTTTCATTTGATACCCATATCGGCATATCTCATGGAATTTTTTTTTTTAATTTCGAATAGGTGGCAACCTTGTGAAACATTCTGAGTGGCAACACCTAGGTAGAAAGTCTTAGAAGGTGATACATTATCTCTGTGCCAAATTTAATTTAAATCGGTTCAGCCGTTCCCGAGATAGTTCGGCTATACAAACAAACAAGATTGCTCGTTTAAAGTTATAAGTATAGAATATATATTTGTCATACGCCATGGTGCACCTAAACAATGTAGCTGCAAGCCAGGTCTTTGCTACGTTCAATTAAATATTAAAATAAACAGCTAAAATCAAGATAAACAGTTAAAATTTAATTTAATTTTAAAAATCTGAGTCATCTTGTGTGCACTCCTAGATTCACCAAAGAAAGCAATTCGATTTATGGCGGATAACAACCGATTTCACAGAGCAAAGAGGGGATATGTTTATTTTAAATTTTTTTCGGTCCTTCGCAGTGATTAATGCTTATTTTTAAAAGTGTTTTCATTATCACTGAGATCTTTAAGTGCGATTTATTGCCAAAGGTTTTTTTTTCGATAGAAATAAGTTTCGGTAATGGGGAATCTCACGTCGACTGCGCATCGTTTGTATATTTTTTCAGACTTTTTTCGGGACTATTTTGAGATCAGTTCTGGAATGTTTGTGGATCATTTTGGTATAGTTTCGAGCCTTTTTTGTTTTAATGTTGAAATTATTCCGGGCTTATTTTGAAATCGTTGGTGATTATATTTCGTTTTTTCGGTATTGCTTTAGCTGCTATTTCGAGATCATTTTATGAAATGTTGGGAAAATTTCGGAACTGTTTGCACGACTATTTCGGGATCATTTTGTTACTACTTCGGGATTTCTACTACTTTGAAATAATTATGGATTGGATCGCTCCGGAGCCTTTTCGAAATGATTTTGGTTTTATATTAGCTACTATTTCGTGATCAATTCGGTACCATAATAGTTATTGTGGCATTGTTTAGAATAATTCGTGTATAAGAAAAATAGGCGGGCTGTTATTGTTATCGCTTTATTACCGGCATGTTATTGGTTTATTAGCGACGTGTTATCGACATTTAGCGAATTACTGGCGAATTATTATTGACGTGCCGTCGGTTTACTATCAGTTTATTATCGAAAAGTTATCGATGTTGTCGAAAAGTTATCAACTTGTTAATGCTATTGGTTTGTTGCCGACACGTTATTGATAGCATCTGTTATAGAAGAAGTTTGCGGTTTATTATCCACAAATTATGGACTTGTTGATTCGTTTTCAAAAAGTCATTGACAATATCTTAGGAAGGAGCTTGTATTTCTCGCTTTATGTTTGCTTAGTTTGAAAAAGAAGGGTATTCCTTTCATATCCAAACATGGCCATGGTACTCCACCTTTATCCCCGGTTGGTACACCAACTCGTGTCCCTATGCGTTCCTCGGGAGGTGGGCCAGTTATATCGATTTTAAAACCATTTCTGGCCATCTCATCAGCAAAATCATATCCCTTAAAATTTCTGTGCCCGTGGACTCTGCAAAAGGAGAGACTGATATGCCCAAACCGGCGATGTTGAGTTAACCTGAGTACTCGGCTGTAATTGAACGGAGCCTTCCTGACACCGATCAGCCTACGGCAGTGGTACAAATTACTGCCGTAGACTGTTTACATTTATGACCACAGCAACAATCGTCAATTAAGTCGGTGCCAAGATCTGATGATATTCCCGATTAAAGGAAACAAGGCAAGAACTGAATGTAAAATAAGATAACTCAATCGCAATCACGAGCAGCAATAAGAATTGTCCAGTGCTTGGGAACTATATTCGCCATAACCGACCAGGAAAATCAGTGCCTGCCATGAGCCAGTGGAGCTGTGTTAATCGGACGAAAGTAGTTCAATGAGGTCCTTACAGGCCGATCTGAAAGGTATTTAACATACATAGTTTTTTTTCGATATGGGACCGGTCGCCCACCTAGCTATAATTTAACATCAGTAAATTGTTGGACGGCCGAAACTATTTTAAGGTTTAAGCTTAATTTTAGAAAGTGAATAAGTTATAGCTGAACATCGCGAAACTGTAGAATTTCTAAGGTGAAGTTAAGTCATGGCAAGCTAAGCGGTGTCACCCAGATACTTTTGATATATGTACATGAATAGGAGTATGTAGTTACATATCTACGTGTAAAAAAAAAAGCATAAAGTTCCAATTTTGTGCTGTTTATTTCTTTTATATGATAAGGCTATTCACACGCATACGTTCAGACAATGCGGCGACAGTTAAGTTTCTTAGTATTCGTATTTTGTTATTTTTTCTTCTCTCATCTGGTCACTCGCCTACTTGCTCGCTCATTTTCTATGTCAAATATGTGTTGTTACGCAAAGTTACGCACATTGTCCTAGTTTCCATGCCGAACATACCCACACACACATATCCATTTAGGAGCATGTTTACATGCCATAGCTTGTTTTTATATAGAATAACTGTGTGACCGATATAAAATAGCGGGTCACATTTTTAAACAAGTAAACAGTCACATTTATATGCATAGATATATGTATGTATATGTATACACATGAAGTTAGTATGTATGTGGATTAGGGCGCTAAACAAATCTTTGTTGGTGAAGTTGAGCTTAAGCCGTTAATTCAGGTTAAGGAGCACCCATACTACAATAAATGAAGCTAACTAGCAGTATTTCTAATACATACATATAAATAAATAAATGTAAGGCGCGATAACCTCCGAAGAGATCTAAGGCCGAGCTTACATACATATATAAAATTAAAAAAATAAGTTATTTAAAATAAAATAAAAGAAAATTATATGAAATGAAATAAGATAAAATAAAATAACTTAAAATAAAATAAAATAAAATAAAATGAAATAAAATAAACTTAAAAAAAATTTAACTAAATTAAATTGAATTTTTTCCCAAATTATTAAAATAAAAAAATAAAAATTATAAATGTTTTTACACTTTAAAAAGCTATGAGGGCAATCCACGCTAAAGTTATGTAAATAAAATAAAATAAAATAAATTTTAATGAAACCAAATAAAATAAAATAAAACAAAACAAAATAAATAAAAAAAAAATTAATTAAATAAAATGAAACAAATTAAAAAATAAAATTTAATTAAAAAAGTAAAATAACATGGAATGAAATAAAATAAAATCAAAATAAAATAAATCAAAATTAAACAAAATAAAAAAATAATATATAATATAATAAAACAAAATAAAATAAAGCTAAATAAAATGAAAAAGGGAAATTATTTAAAATCAAATAAAATAAATTGAAATTAATTAAAACAAGTAAGGAAGGCTAAGTTCGGGTGTAACCGAACATTACATACTCAGTTGAGAGCTATGGAGACAAAATAAGGGAAATCACCATGTAGGAAAATGGACCTAGGGTAACCCTGGAATGTGGTTGTATGACATGTGTATCAAATGGAAGGTATTAAAGAGTATTTTAAGAGAGAGTAGGCCATAGTTCTATTGATGGACGCCATTTAGGGATATCGCCATAAAGGTGGACCAGGGCTGACTCTAGAATTTGTTTGTACGATATGGGTATCAAATGAAAGGTGTTACTGAGCATTTTAATAGGGAGTGGGCCTTAGGTCTATCGGTGGACGCCTTTTCGAGATATCGCCATTAAGGTGGACTAGGGGTGACTCTAGAATGTGTTTGTACGATATGGGTATCAAATGAAAGGTGGTAATGAGTATTTTAAAAGGGAATGGGCTTTAGTTCTATAGGTGAATGCCTTTTCGAGAAATCGCCCTAAAGGTGGACCAGGGGTGACTCTAGAATATGTTTGTACGATATGGGTATCGAATGAAAGCTGTTAATGAGTATTTTGAAAAGGAGTGATCCTTAGTTCCATAGGTCGACGCCGTTTCGAGATATCGCCATATCAAACGAAAGGTGTTACTGAGCATTTTAAGAGGGAGTGGGCATGAGGTCTATAGGTGGACGCCTTTTCGAGAAATCGCCATTACGGTGGGCCAGGGGTGACTCTAGAATGTTTGTACGATATGGGTATCAAACGAAAGGTGTTACTGAGCATTTTAAGAGGGAGTGGGCATTAGGTCTATAGGTGGACGCCTTTTCGAGAAATCGCCATTAGGGTGGGCCAGGGGTGACTCTAGAATGTTTGTACGATATGGGTATCAAACGAAAGGTGTTACTGAGCATTTTAAGAGGGAGTGGGCATTAAGTCTATAGGTGGACGCCTTTTCGAGATATCGCCATTAGGGTGGGCCAGAGGTGACTCTAGAATGTGTTTGTACGATATGGGTATCAAATGAAAGGTGGTAATGAGTATTTTAAAAGGGAGTAATCCTTAGTTCAATAGGTGGACGCCTTTTCGAGATATCGCCATAAAGGTGGACCAAGGGTGACTCTAGAATGTTTGTACGATATGGGTATCAAACGAAAGGTGTTACTGAGCATTTCAAGAGAGAGTGGGCATTAGGTCTATAGGTGGACGCCTTTTCGAGATATCGCCATTAGGGTGGGCCAGGGGTGACTCTAGAATGTTTGTACGATATGGGTATGAAACGAAAGGTGTTACTGAGCATTTTAAGAGGGAGTGGACATTAGGTCTATAGGTGGACGCCTTTTCGAGATATCGCCATTAGGGTGGGCCAGGGGTGACTCTAGAATGTTTTTACGATATGGGTATCAAACGAAAGGTGTTACTGAGCATTTTAAGAGGGAGTGGACATTAGGTCTATAGGTGGACGCCTTTTCGAGATACCGCCATTAGGGTGGGCCAGGGGTGACTCTAGAATGTTTGTACGATATGGGTATCAAACGAAAGGTGTTACTGAGCATTTTAATAGGGAGTGGGCATTAGGTCTATAGGTGGACGCCTTTTCGAGATATCGCTATTAGGGTGGGCCAGGGGTGACTCTAGAATGTTTGTACGATATGGGTATCAAACGAAAGGTGTTACTGAGCATTTTAATAGGGAGTGGACATTAGGTCTATAGGTGGAAGCCTTTTCGAGATATCGCCATTAGGGTGGGCCAGGGGTGACTCTAGAATGTGTTTGTACGATATGGATATCAAATTAAAGGTATTAATGAGGGTTTTAAAAGCGAGTGGCCCTTAGATGTATATGTGAAGGCGTTCTCGGGATATCGACCAAAATGTGGACCAGGGTAACCCAGAACTTCATCTGTTGGATACCGATAATTTATTTATATATGTAATACCACGAACAGTATTCTTTCCAAGAATTCAAGGGTTTTTTATTTCGCCCTGCAGAACTTTTTCATTTCATTTTACTTAATATGGTAGGTGTCACACCCATTTTACAAAGTTTTTTCCAAAGTTATATTTTGCGTCAATAAACCAATCCAGTTACAATGTTTCATCCCTTTTTTCGTATTTGGTATAGAATTATGGCATTTTTTTATTTTTCGTAATTTTCGATATCGATAAAGTGGGCGTGGTTATGGTCGGATTTCGGCCATTTTTTATATCGAGATAAAGTGAGTTCAGATAAGTACGTGTGCTAAGTTTAGTAAAGATATATCGATTTTTGCTCAAGTTATTGTGTTAACGGCCGAGCGGAAGGACAGACGGTGGACTGTGTATAAAAACTGGGCGTGGCTTCAACCGATTTCGCCCTTTTTCACAGAAAACAGTTATCGTCCTAGGAGCCAAGTCTCTACCAAATTTCACAAGGATTGGTTAATTTTTGTTCGACTTATGGCATTAAAAGCATCCTAGACAAATTAAATGAAAAAGGGCGGAGCCACGCCCATTTTGAAATTTTCTTTTATTTTTGTAATTTGTTGCACCACATCATTACTGGAGTTGAATGTTGGCATAATTTACTTATATGCTGTAAAGATATTAACTCTTCTTTTAAAATTTGAATTTAAAAAAAATTTTTTTTAAAAAGTGGGCGTGGTCGTTCTCCGATTTTGCTAATTTTTATTAAGCAGACATAAAGTAATAAGGGTAATGTTCCAGCCAAATTTCATCATGATATCTTTAACGACTGCCAAATTACAGCTTGCAAAACTTCTAAATTACCTTCATTCAAAAGTGGGCGGTGCCACGCCCAATGGCCAAAATTTTACTAGTTTTCTATTCTGCGTCATAAGCTCAACTCATCTACCAAGTTTCATCGCTTAATGCGTATTTGGTAATGAATTATCGCACTTTTTTAATTTTTCGAAATTTTCGATATCGAAAAATTGGGCGTGGTTATTGTCCGATATCGTTCATTTTAAATAGCGATCTGAGATGAGTGCCCAGGAACATATATACCAAATTTCATGAAGATACCTCAAAATTTACTCAAGTTATCGTGTTAACGGACAGACGGACGGACGGACGGACGACTGTGTATAAAAACTGGGCGTGGCATCAACCGATTTCGCCCATTTTCACAGAAAACAGTTAACGTCTAAAATCTACTCCCCTACTCCCCTACCAAATTTCAAAAGGATTGGTTAATTTTTGTTCGACTTATGGCGTTAAAAGTATCCTAGACAAATTAAATGAAAAAGGGCGGAGCCACGCCCATTTTGAAATTTTCTTTTATTTTTGTATTTTGTTGCACCATATCATTACTGGAGTTGAATGTTGACAGAATTTACTTATGTACTGTAAAGATATTAAATTTTTTGTAAAAATTTTACTTTAAAAAAAAATTTTTTTTAAAAGTGGGCGTGGTCCTTCCCGATTTTGCTAATTTTTATTAAGCGTACATATAGTAATAGTAGTAACGTTCCTGACAAATTTCATCATGATATCTTCAACGACTGCCAAATTACACCTTGCAAAAGTTTTAAATTACCTTCTTTTAAAAGTGGGCGGTGCCACGCCCATTGTCCAAAATTTTACTAATTTTCTATTCTGCGTCATAAGTTCAACTCATATACCAAGTTTCGTCGCTTTATCGGTCTTTTGTAATGAATTATCGCACTTTTTCGGTTTTTCGAAATTTTCGATATCGAAAAAGTGGGCGTGGTTATAGTCCGATATCGTTCATTTTAAATAGCGATCTGAGATGTGTGCTCAGGAACCTACATACCAAATTTCATCAAGATACCTCAAAAATTTACTCAAGTTATCGTGTTAACGGACGGACGGACGGACGGACGGACATGGCTCAATCAAATTTTTTTTCGATCCTGATTATTTTGATATATGGAAGTCTATATCTATCTCGATTCCTTTATATATGTACAACCAACCGTTATCCAATCAAACTTAATATACTCTGTGAGCTCTGCTCAACTGAGTATAAAAAGTGAATGAATTGATTTTTAAGTGTAAGTGAATAACACGTACTGACTTTAATCAAAATAAGGTAAAATAAGCTAAATGATCATAAATCAATATGAAAGCTAATTATTTTTTAAATTCAATTAAATAAGAGAACTAATCCCCAAAATATTTTAACTAAGTATACTTCAAGTAAGCTCTTAGGAGTGATACAGCTGTCAGATCTAGAAGCAGCAAGTGGCTTAAGTCCTAGGAAGCTTCTAGTATTTGCCAAGAGGACGGAGTTATTTTATAACATAGGTCCTGGTTTTTGATAGGGTTTTTCAGTTTGGTCGTTAAAACAAACTTCTGGTAACACTACGGACTCAATCAGTCTATGTGAGGTCCTCATGGACCGGCCAGTTAAACCTAACCTAACCTAACCTATACTTCAAGTAAATTAAATATCAATAAAAAAAAATTTGGTAACTAACTGAGAATTTAAGAAACAAAATAGAATAAAAAAACATGTAAAAATTTACAAAAGAATTAAAGAAAGGAGCGTGACTCAATGCATTTGGTTCAAGGTTTGCGTCGTCCCAATCGCTTTTAGTTTGATTCAAAATTAACTAGGCACGAAATTAACTAGGCACAAATTAATCTTTGTATACGTATGTATATGTATAAATGTCTGTATGTTTGTGCAATATATTTTTTACAACAAATTTGTAATGAAGGAAATGGAAAATGGGAAAGGAATACACTGAAATTGGATTTCCGTGCATTGCTTTACATGTTGTTGCGATTCACATCAACACAAATACATAGATGAACCCAATGTATATTTACATACATACATATATGGGCTTAGTTCCCTGCCGGAAAGTTATTTATTTCAAGAGTAGATTGATGGCAGAAACACAAAGTGTGTGCGACTTTATTATTTACAAGAAGATACGAAATAGAGGACTCATGTCTTTAGAAATATTTGAAGACTAACGATTTTCTAATCCACGGTATCGACACCGGTTTCGAAAAAAACAGCCTGCATGTTAAGTTTAATAAGTTCTTCTTACTTTGAAGAAATCCGCACTGGACCAGGTTTTAATCCCAGGTGTCTGAGAAGCCCTAAGGCTGTATTTCTGCCATGAACCGCTTCCCAGCAAATTTAACTGTCTTAGCAGATTGTAATTTGAAGTTGTGTTAACTGAATCTGAAGTCAAACTGAAGTTAAGAGAATCCAACTCAACCGCATTCGGGCACGCGAGGATATAAGATTACATAAAAAGGGAACGATTAAATGGAATCACAACTTACCTAGCGTCCGATACCAAACATATTATTGCCGTTTTAGACTTTCAGGTGCAAAACATAATATATCCTTCAAGGGAGAATTGAGGGGAAGGCTTAAACAATGGTGGGGACATTACAATTTACATTGATGGCTCGAAAACAGAAAATGGGACTAGCCCCAGTACTCAAAGCATTTGTATGTAAATAAATCATACTGACCTTTGCAGTATTTTGCAGGCAATTGAGAGAGCAACTAGACTGCTCCAGGATAGTACGGTCCAAGACATCAATGCAACAGCTAGACCGTCTTAAAAGCATTAGGGCCCAAAGTGATGTGGTCGCATAACGTGCGGAGGTGTTGAGCTTCCCTGGTGTCTATAAAGCACCTAAATGTCTCCCTGTGGTGGGTCCCTAGCGATATTTAAGGCATTGGATTTCGACCACGGCTGGGTTATCAGCTAGGGAATATCTATGATGAGTGTTCTTTGGATAGGAAAGGAACCAGCTTCCTTCTCCAGCTAAACAAATCTGCAATGAGAATGCTTACGGGTGTCATTACAGCTCATTGTGCTATTGCCCCAATGCTCTGCAAATAGCGCATATTAACAAGCTCCTTCTGCAGAATGAGGAGGAAGAGAAGTCGATTCAACACTTTCTCTGCTGATGTTAAGGTCTGCATACAAGCGCATGGTTTTACGACACTCTGGCAGAGGTAAGTGCGTAAGGCAAAGGTGGGGAAAGTGGATCTTACACTCCCACTTAAGTTCATCAGATAAAGAAAGGAGATCGTTGAGGATCACTAGGAAGTAATCTTGTTTGACGAATGTGCCGCTACCCGTTACTCACTGCGAGTACTCACAATGGGCAAAAATGTCTTGGAGTGGAAGGGAGGGAAATTCCCACGCACGCCCTCTTATCCTAACTTAACCTATGAATCTATGGATATGTATACCAGTGACCTGAGAATGTAAATAAACAATGAACTCTTATTGAATTTCTTACTGGGTAAGCACCTACATATGTCCGTATGTATTAGCAAACCCACTTGCCCTCGCATAGACAACACAGGTATGTCAAAGTAACAAAGCAGGTTTCAAACTCGAACGATGCATTCAAACTGAGTCAAGGAGTGAGAGGGAGTGATTACACTGAAATCCAACACTTATAAATATCTACTGTAAGATGAGAAGCGCAGCTAACGAACGACGAGCAAATGTCAAAAGCTGTAAAAAATAAAAAAATAAAGTTAAAAGCAACTCTCAGCTAAGTCAGTAATTCGGTTACTATATAAATATGGGGGAAACATTTGTGTATGTAAGTATGTGTGTATGTAAATAAATTGATGAACGTTAGAGGTGCGCGGAGCTGTAGTAGGCGCATTGTCCTCTTTTATCTCTTTATTTGGGAATGGGTATATATGTTTATCTGTGTGTACTCGTAGCGAACTAACGAGCTTGCAAAACAAGTAATAAGGAAATGGGAGTGAATAGGCGCAAAAATAAGTAAAATTAGGGAGCGTTGATCTGGGTGAGCATTGAACATAAATAAAAAGGAAATGAAATGGAGTACGTTGTAACGCCTATAAAATTATACGGAAAGGGAAAGTATGGATGTATAAAAATTGTAAAGAATGTAGTAGAAATTACTCGAGGGGTATTTTGAATAGATAAGTATATGTTTATGTACCCTGCAAGAAATGCGATTAGTCTAGGATGAGTCCGAGATGAGTCGCAAAGAAATATTCGACTAATGCCAGTTTTGATTTCTCTGTATGCTTTTAACTGTTCCATTTTCTTTGAGCATGTCCTATGAAGACACTAATTGTACCCATAATGGAACGAATGCAGATTAATCTCTTTTTTCTATAAAAAGTGTTTAGTTTTCGTATAGTACGAGGTTATGTACATTTTAAACACATTATTAAAACTTGCAAAAATTTGTTAGATACCTATGTAAAAAAATTATTAAGTCCCCAACTCATACCAAGAGATATGGGTCGACGATAATGGCATATATGGTCCAAGTCATTTAGGTTCGGTAAAGGGCTCCGCGTTTTTCTTAAATAATTCGAATGAATAACTTATAATCTTTTTTTATTTAACTCACTTCGTTGTCGCTTTTTTAGGTTTCTTAGATTGGGCTCCATAGATTTCAACGTAACTAATCTTAACTGTACTCAAAAGGGACTAGAGGGTATCAACTATGCCCCAGTGTAGACAAAAGAGATCAATCGGAGACCGCTCTTTTTAGGGTTTAATCGCACTAGTTTTTGCAGGGTAAAGAATGTTAAATATAAAGCCATAAATATGCGAATAAGAAATAGGAAAAGAAATTAAAAAATGCGAGATTACTAAATGTCAACACCACGGAGGGTTAAAGTTTAATATGTTACTTACATTAAAAAAAATTCATAATAAAGGCCATCAAGATATTTCAAAAACATTTGAATGTTCACCCAAGATGATCTAAGTAGATAAGAAGTGAGATATTAGCTGCAGGGCCTTGGCAAACACTATACTAGCCTATTCACGTGGCCCAGACCGCAAGAGGTAAACAAATATAAGACAGGCACAAAAAAATCCCGAAATTATAGCGCACAGGCTGGCGAAATAGTGAGGTGGTAAACCGCATTAATCTAAAGAAGTTTTTTTTTAATCGAAACGCCCAATACTCCCCTGAAACACTTTTTGCGAAATGATTTTAAAATAATTCCGAAAAAACTTTCGAAATAATTCGGCGACAGTTGAAATACATATATTCCATAGCAATCCTTTCAATAAGATTTTGGACCATCATTAAAATGGCTCCGAAAACAATAGAGAAACATTCCGAAATATGTATCTAACTATACGGCGATATTATTGCGAAAACAGCCAATAAACTGATCCGAAGCAGCTGGAGAAGATCTGGATCACAATCCCTAAAGGGGTTTCTAAAACAATCCAGAAATGATTCCTGAATAGTTCTGTGGCTATATGGAAATGTCCCAAATCAGTTCCGGACACAATCAAGAAACGGCGCCGATATAATCCTTAAGTGATCTACAAATATTCCCGGAAGGGTACCGAACTGACCCAAAGAGCCCCGAAAATCTCACCCCCCCCCCCCCCCCCCCCTTAATAGAACAGAAACGATGCCAAATATATTTGGCGGCCGCCGTGCTCCGCCTACCGCCATTTTATTTTGGAATTGATTGATTTGATTGAAAAATTAAAAAGGCATAAAACGCAAATTAGAAGAGCAGATCGGCCTGAAATCTTTCCGGAGGTTAATATCGCCAAGAGTTTATTTATTTTTTAATCCAAAAAATATCCCGAAATGGTTATTTCGATAACAATCCCAAAATGATCCGAAGATGATCCCGAATCACTGCAAATAAAAAGAAATGTCCATTGTGATCCTTAAAACAGTCGCGCAATCAACCAAATAGCTCCCAAATAATTCTAAAATTACCCTGCTCACTTTGCTACGATTGATTGCGTCTCAATCTAAGTGACCGAAACACAAAAAATTAGAAGATTACGATGAGTGTGACCCATATATCAAAAATATAGGTTCACTAAAAGGCTTATTCGTTTAGAACAAGTAGGCATAGGGTTGGTCACAATGGTTTAAAAAATGAAAATCAATTCTTTAAATGGCAACAAAATAGACTTAGGCCAAAATATTAGAAGTGACTATACGGTATTTGGTAAAATTGAAAATTCAGTGTTGGCTGCATTCCTTGCATTAGCTCCCACCAACGATGACTGCAGCAAGAGAGACAAATAAAAACGAAGCAAGTTTATCAAAGTTTATTTTGACTTCATTAGGTATTTGATAAAGCAAAAATTAAATGCGCAACGGTTTTTTGTTGTGAAAAAATGTATTATTGTTCTCCGATATTGAAATTTGCGAAGCAAAAATGGCATTATAGAACTGGAAAATTGTGAACACAAATTTGTGGAGTAATAGGGATAGTGAATAAAATACTAAAAAATTTGTATTTGGTATGAGGAATTGGGCTCCACAGTGTTTTAATAGAGAAAACTACAAAGACCATTCAAATAAGTATTACATTGAATGAATTTTATTTTATTTTTTTTTTTTTACCTATTTTTCATATAAACTTATTTGCTGATATTAGAGAAAAATTTGGTGATGAGCAAGGATAGGACTAAGGCGATGATTTTTTGTGACCACAGAATTATAAAATGTATATATATACTACGACATGTTTCTGAATTTCACTTCTTCATCAGCTAGCTTTGCGGGAGGTGAGTTTGGAACTCGTAGTCCCCTGCATTCATACTGGCGTAAAGTTAGATGCCTCTATCCACTCAGCCGTATGAATGCCCCGCTGCACGCTTTATAAATTGTCTCTAAGTATTGCCTTTTTGTTGCTATTCCTTTTGTACACAATTAGTTACATACGTATGCTATATGTTTTTACTCCAAACTGTGTGGAATATTTTAAGGTTCGCTCAACAGAACTCGATTAGTGACCAGTATGAATGCAATTCAAAACTCAGCTCACGAAAAACTAGTTAAGCAAGCGCATTGGAGCTCGAAATCTTCAAAGCCGAAAAACAAAGCCCCACGAAATGACGAAAACATTTTTTAATGCAAAAAATTGCGACAGTTTTAAAGGTTGTGAGTAGCTGATAAGAAAATGTATCTTCATTTATATATAAATATTTATAATTATACCCAGCTGTACTTGTACACAGGGTATTATAACTTTGGTTGGATAACGGTTGGTTGTACAGGTATAAAGGAATCGAGATAGATATGGACTTCCATATATCAAAATCATCAGTATCGAAAAAAAAAATTGATTGAGCCATGTCCGTCCGTCAGTCTGTCCGTTAACACGATAACTTGAGTAAATATTGATATATCTTCACCAAATTTGGCACACGAGCTTATCTGGACCCAGAACAGATTGGTATTAAAAATGAGCGAAATCGGATGATAACCACACCCACTTTTTATATATATAACATTTTGGAAAACACATATAACCCGATTAATTAGTAAATAACACACCTAGAATGTTGAAATTTGACGTGTTTACTGATATTGAGAATCTTGATAAGAGTTTGTAAATTTTTTTTAATGCGCGTGACACCGCCCACTTGTGATAAAATCAATTTTACAAAATTTTACAAATATTATTAAACATAAATCAAAAATCGTTAAACCTATCTTAACAAAATTCAGCAGAGAGGTTGCCACGGTTAGGGACCACGCCCACTTTTATATAATAGATTTTTAGAAGGGTCGTGGACGAATAAAATAAGATATATCTTTGCAAAAAAATATTTATATCAATGGTATTTCATTTCTCAAGTGGATTTATAACAATAAATAGAAATAAATTCAATTTTAAAAAAATGGGCGTGGTACCGCCCCTTTTATGCCTAAGCGATTTTCTATGTTTCGGGAGCCATAACTCGTAGAAAAATTAATTCAGAATAGAACCATATGTATGTGTATTATTGCAAAGCCTTGTAACACTATTAAGCACACAAAACAAACAACAGCAGCATTTCAAGTGTACAGCTGGGTATTTAATGTTCGGTTTCACCCGAACTTTGACTTCCTTACTTGTTTTCGTTTAATTCTGAACAAATGCCGCAAGAATCATCTTAAATTTTTTTTGTAAATAGAAGCTTGTAAGGGGTAATATTTATTCAAAATAATCTCAAGAAAAAAGGAGCAAAATTTCGAAGCCCTGGAGCATTGCAGTTCATTAATTTGTCGGTCTTTGCCTTTTCATAGCAAGTGCACCAATAAAAACGCAAAGTAATGGAGGTATCAAGTTTTTTGAGTGGGAAAACTTGAAGCGATAAAACCACATATGAGTGTTTTCAAAATTGTTAAATATTTTAATTTTAGAACACTTTGTTTTAATGATATTTGATATTCAAATGAAATTATATTTAGGTAAAGTTTATTTTATTTCCTTCAATTTCCGTTTAACGTTTTCTGCTTGAAGTCATCAAAGAAACAAAAATAAAAATCAAAACGACCAAGGAACAAATAATATAAAAAAAATAATTTTTAATTTTTAAAGCAACTACAGCATTTCATGTTGTTTTGTTTTGTGATTTGTACAACAAAATAACTCTCAACATCTATCTTTTTATAGTAGAAGTAATTACAATATTTAAACAGCAGTATCTGTCGCACTAACGTTGAGCTTCCGCTCGTTTACTCGTTGTTGGCTTACTCACACGTTTGTTACCTTCGTTTCAATTTCAACGACACGCAGGCATGGTAAGTATGGCAAGGCAAGGCGCACGATAATACCAAAAAAATAACGACGAAAAAATTTGTCCTAGTCACGAAGCTCTAATACACCCCTACAAACAAGTGAACCTTTACATACATATGTATATATGTACATGCAGGCGTGCATGCATATATAAGCCAACAATAAATATGTACAAACGCATATACATAAGTACACGCATACCTACACGCTACCAAATACACACATAACGAAACTTTTCTTGAGAATTTTCACTGCATTTTAATTTGAAAAATTTTGCTTTTGTTCAATAAAAGGAAAAAAATACTGTTTTAATATTAAATCAAAGCTGCTGCTCTTAATGCTAAATGTATATAATTTTTTTGGGTTTTTTTTTGCAAATAATATTTTTAAATATTTTTTTGTTTGTTTTTTTTTTTTTTTTGTTTTTTTTTCTTAATTTTGTCACAAATCTTTTAAATTTTTCACTACCTCGACTGCTTTTCTTTCTAAAACAATGAATTTTTCAGCTGCTTTATAAATTTTTCTTCATGTACAGCCTTTTTGCTGAAATTAGGGCACCAATTCTGCGCAGCAAATTTTTTTTTCATCTCTTCAAATTTTTTTACTGCTTTGCTTGCAGCTCTTTCAACACTTATTCACCTTTAATTTTTAGCTCATTTCCTTGCTAAATTGCTTTTCTTTCATAAATTTTAATTTTTTTTATAAAATTTTTATATATTTTATAAGAATATTTGATTTTCTATTCTCTGGCACAATTTTTTCACTGATCTGCTTTAACACACACACGTCCACGCAGCGCAAACACGTAACGAACCTTTCACAACGGCAGCGGATACAAGTCTGAAAAGTGCAGACTTTCGACTTTCTCCAGGCCATCGTTGACACATTGTCGTCGTGTGTATTTGAGCTTTTTCGGAATTCACCCGATTTAGTTTCGTTATAGCAACAACGTATGCAATTTTTACAGGCTTTGTTTGCCGCTTTGGTGTTTATTTCGTTCTTTAGTTTGTTGTTTACTAAATAATCTTTGTTAATTTGTTTTTCAACCGACTTTTGTTTGAATTCCTTTGTTTCTCTCTTTTATTATTTTTTAATCTGCTTTGTTTAATTCTTTCTGCATAGAAACGTGAAATCATAGTAATCGCTGTTAATTAAGGAAATTCTCACACGAGTTGTGAAATATTTCGCATTTTAAACAAGCTAAGGCTTACTACACGAGCGTCAGCTTATTTGTTTAATTTTGCTTAAGCTAATTTTTCATCAGTTTTTGATTTTTGGGAGTGTATCTGAAGCGTAATTTCAGTCCCTGTCTAAAATTACACAGGCCGACAAAATTTAACTTACATTCAGACCCAGAAGCCACACTGTATACTTCCGAAGGTTTATGATGCGCTGAATCTAAATCTGGCCTCAGACTTGCTCTATCAGGGGCCCTATTCAGTAACTTTGAGTTTTAAAATGTACACTTTTTCTTCATATAATTTGTATGAAAGAAAAATGTACATTTCAAAACTCATAGTTACTGAATAGGGCCCCAGCTCTGGTTTTCGAGATATCCTAACCTAAAAGTGCAAAAAACACCGTTTTTGCACATATTTGAGGTTATGTAGCCATGCAGATATTTTCTTTCACCAAAATTAAAGGATGGCATCTTTAAATCTTTAAATAAGGCGGCCGCCGTGGTGTGATGGTAGCGTGCTCCGCCTACCACACCGTATGCCCTGGGTGCACACCCCGGGCAAAGCAACTTCAAATTTTAGAAATAAGGTTTTTCAATTAGAAGAAAATTTTTCTAAGCGGGCTCACCCCTCGGCAGTGTTTGGCAAGCGCTCCGGGTGTATTTCTGCCATGAAAAGCTCTCATTGAAAACTCATCTGCCTTGCAGATGCCGTTCGGAGTCGGCATAAAACGTGTAGGTCCCGTCCGGCCAATTTGTAGGGAAAATCAAGAGGAGCATGACGTAAATTGAAAGAGAAGCTCGGCCTTAGATCTCTTCGGAGATTATCGCGCCTTACATTTATTTTATTTTTTTTTTTTATCTTGACTTTGATCGAATATCATTTTTTTTTTTTCGCTGAGATATCGCATTTTGAAATTTCTAGGGATTAGGAGATACGTGGGGGTTGGTGGATTAGGAGTTAAGTGGATAAGCCAACTTGTGTTATGAGACATCAAGGAAAATAAGACTTATTTCAAGAAAAATATGCAACTAAACTCGCTGTTCCCAAGGTTTGCCTGCTTGTGGTGTGGTAGAGGTGGTTTCTAGGGGTTAGGGCTGTGTGTGACTCGGTACCCGAGGGTTGGACATTGCAGGGGTGTGGTGAGTTAGCACACTTATGGTGTGAGACAAAATTTTAAGAAAAATAAGACTCAATTCGAGAAAATTAGTAATCGACTATATCATGTCTATGTTATCTCAAGCGATTTTCAGGTGTAGGAAAATTCAGAAACATGAAAATTTCAAAATGCGATATCTCAGCGGAAAAAAACGACATTTGAGCAAACTCACCGAAATTTGAAAGAAGAAAACTTGTATTTAAAAATGTCATCCTTTAATTTTGGTGAAAGAAAACAGCTGCAAGGCTACCTAACCTCAAATATGTGCAAAAGCGGGGTTTTTTGCACTTTTAGGTTAGGATATCTTGAAAACAAGAGCTGGTAGATCAATTTTCGATTGATCGCATCAAAATCCTTCGATAATATATAGTCCGGTTTCTCGTTCTGAGATGATGTCGACCAATGAACTACAAAAATCGAACACAACAACCTTCGATTACATTCGGCAACATGATCGTGTTCAATGATCCAACTTGCTTAAACGAACATAATCGACATTGATTTAAAATCAACCAACTTATTGCATGCATGAATATAATTAATTCAAGCGTTTGCTCGTTTGCCTCAACGGTGATTACATTCATCGGAATGAAATGCCAAATATGAAAACTCCATGCGTCTGAATATTTGCATGATTCTTCTGCCCTTACGTCACGGCGACAAGCTACATATAAATATACATATAAATATACATATAAACATTGCTTACGATTGTGTTTGTTTGCCGAACTAAACGATGCTAATTCTCGTGCTTTGATTTTATTCTCCGCTTGCCTTCGTTTGATCAATACAATCGTACGCAAAACCTGCTCGGCCATTCGATCGCAATCATGCTAACAGAGTCTTGTAAAGACAGATGCTGAGTATATTCAATTACGAGTTTATTCAATTATGAGTTTATTCAATGTGAGTTTATTCGCATGATTGAATATGAATGCAAGTTTTAGTGTTTGATTAAATCAAAAAAATTGTGATTTTTGCAGTTCTCTGCTGTCGACCTGTGTTATTAACACGATAACCACGTAGTACTTTTGGTTGCTCATACGACATGGTGCCTATTGATAATTTTCAGACAATTTGTTCTTATTATAAATTGTAGTGAATTGTTTTAACTATGGGGTTGTACCTAGCAAAGAAATTATTATACCAACTGGATCGAGGTAGATATAGAATTTTATATATCAAATGCTTCGTAGAATCGTCAGAGCTAACACGATAACTTGAGGAAAAATTGAATGCTTACGCGAGTCGAAGTATCGAGTGCGCAGAAAAGTATGCAACATTTAGTACCATATCACAAAGAACAGGCCTTAGGCCCGGTTCTTCAGTAGTTGGTTAAACTCGGCTTAAACTAGTTTTGCTTAAACTCTAGTCAAATTTAAACTCCAGTTAAACTACTGAGCAGTTTTTCAGTCGCAGTTTAAGGGGTATGCTTTTTTGTGCCGCAACATTAGTTTTTTTATTATCTAGATAATTTGTAGCTACGGCAACAGCTGGATTTTGTTTACGCAACAAACATGGAAAAAATTCTCCAGCGAAATTATATATATGTATGTGTAGTTCCAGAAGTGATATCCAACATCGTTATTCAATTATTCTTAAACCATATAGGTCTCGAGTAGATATCCAACTTCATTCTCCAATCACTATCCAACCTTTGAGAAATTTTGTAAAATTAAAAGTTTTCGAGTTGATCTCCAACGTCATTCATATTTTCCAATTAATATCCTAATTTCGAGAGATATTGAGAAATGTAAAGTTCTCAAATGAACATTCAACACATTTATCCAGTTGATTCCTACATTGCATTTCGAGTTGAGGTGGAGTTGAAAAAAATCTCCAAGTCGGTACCACCAAAACCAATAGCTGTTTATTGTGAGAAATAAATACCTAGTTGATAGCAGTAATAAGCGCAAGTAAACAAAAATAAATTATACATGCGACCGCCGTGGTGTGATGCTTGCGTGCTCCGCCTACCACACCGATGTTCCTGGGTTCACCCCCCGGGCAAATCAACACCAAAATTTTAGAAACAAGGTTTTTCAATTAGTAGAAAGTTTGTCTAAGCGGGGTTGCCCTCGGCAGTGTTTGGCAAGCACTCCGATTGTATTTCTGCCATAAAAAGCTCTCAGTGAAAACTATCTGCCTTGCAGATGCCGTTCAGAGTCGGCATAAAACAAGTAAGTCATGTCCCGCCAATTTGTAGGAAAAATTAAAGCTAGCACGACGCAAATCGAAAGGCAACGCTGTTCGCGGAAGGCACCGCTGTTCGTGATAAGGTCGGAAAAATATATCGTCCGTAAAAATATTAAATTTGTTGTGTTTAATGACATTGTCTGCGGTTAGTACTAGAGGCAAACAAATAGCAATACATTTGGTCATTGTGCACAGTGTTACATACTTGGTTTATTGTTTGACAGTGCCATTGTTGTGCGAAAATATAAAGTAATTTGAAAGCACACATACAAGCATACATACATACATTATTATTGCGCCAATCTCTTTTGAGCGAAAGACGACCCAAGTAAGTGTCAAAACATTATTGAACAGGGTTGCCAGTCAACTAACAGATATTAAGGTGACCAGGCGTTCGCACCATTTTTGTAATCCTTAATTTATCATAATCTGAAATTATGTCTGCCACTGCTCCTCAAGCTCCGAAACGTCGCTTGAGCATGAAAGGCTCCCCCTCGGCGAAAACCGCTAAAGTTGATGAGACTGCAGCGGTCACTCTCACAGCGGCTTTTGATTGAAAGTGTCGCCCAGAAAGTTGTTGAGGTGGAGGAAAAGCTAACGAAGAGGATCGAGGACCAGATTGCGCCGCTCAAAGTTGCGTTAACTGACTCAGTTGAGCGTTTTTCGTTACTAGAAGATAATTTTAAGAAATCTGAGTCTGAGGGGGAGCGATTGAGGATGGATTTAGTACAAGGGCTGCAACAGAGGTCGTCTCCTGACATTGCTGCTGACTCTGTCGTCTTCGGTGTTCCATATAAGGAAGGAGAAAATCTGAAAACTATTTTTAATCTCGTCTGTATGTCCATTGGCTTTAAGTCGCCTCAAATTAGAGATATTTTTCGAAGCCATCTCGTGCAGGTGTCAACGGTGCGATTGTGGACAGATTCCATTATCCTTTGGATCGGAATAGAACTCTCCGAGCGTTTGGCGAGTATCACAGGCGTACGAAAACCGTCGTATCCCTGGAATCACTGGGTATAAATGGAAAATTTAGTATTTTTGATAGCCTGTCTAAGCAAAACCGGATACTTCTCCAAGCAGCAACAAAGCTTCGGCGAGAGGGGAAGTTGCAGTCAGTCTTTACTCTTCGATGCTGCGTCCATTTCAGGAAGGATATAAAGCCAAGCAGCCAGCAAAGATCCTGCGAGATGTAGATTTGGAGGAGTTTCGCTAGCCTTAAGCCTGTATGTCTGTTTGTTGTTTTGTTTTTGTTTACTTATTGTCCCTATTGATCTTGTTAAGCTGGTCTGCCTGATGTATTTTTGCCTATATCTCCTGGTACGTGTACTTTTGTTTGTTTGCCCTTGTAGACGTATTCTTTTTAAGTCTATTAAAGATAATGGTTTGAATGTTGGCGAGAACAGATTAGCGTTGCTAAATGTAATATGCAAACGGCAGAAAGGTTTCAATATTGCTCATTTTAATGCACGGAGTTTAAATATGTTGAAAATTGATGATGTCCGATACACATTTGAGTCTGCACTTGTTGATGTTATTTGTGTCTCTGACACATGATTTCTAAGTGATGTAAGTGATTTTCACTACAACATTCCTAATTATAACCTCACTCGAAATGATAGGGTCGGAAAAAAAGAGGAGGGGTAGCCATCTATTATAGGAGTAACCTTAGTGCGAAATTAATATTTCAGTCAAATGGCCAAGGAACTGAATACCTTATGGTTTAAATGCGTAGTGGCTCCTCAAAAACCTTTATCTCGTGTGTGTATAAGTGTGTATATAAGCATATATGTCTGAACCCTTTTTTTGACGTACTGTCTTTGTATTTGTATGTTGTGAAGTATACCAATATTGTGGTGTGTGGGGATTTCAATGTGAATCTGCTTTCTCGTGAATCGTTAAATTTCCTGGATTACGTTGCTTGTGCTGGCCTTTCTGTTGTTAACAAGTATGTACCGACTAGATATGATAATAACTCTGTTCCCAGCTTACTTGACTATTATTTAGTGTCTGATCTGTCTTTAGTTTTCAATTTTGACCAGTTTTCTTTTATTTCTGACCATGACCTAGTCTTTTGCACCCTTGATATTTTTGTGGACTCTATCCGCTTGGGTACAAGTACGTTTAGAGATTATAGAGCCCTTAACGTTGACTCGCTATTTGTACATCTTTCATGTATAAATTGGTCCGATTGTTGGTGTTTCTCGTCCGTTGATGACAAGCTGAACTTTCTCAGCACCAATTTACAAAATGTGCTTAATTTTCATGTTCCTATTCGTGTAAGTAAACCCAAGTCTCCGTCCTGCCCGTGGTTCAACAAAAGAGTTCTGGTAGCACTTAAAATAAGGAATAAGTTGCGATCTCAATGGAAGAGGGATCCAGCGCCGCAAACCTGGGAACTATTTCGATGCGCTAGAAATAATGCTACAGCAGTCATCAAAAGCGAGAAGCTCTCGTTCTATTCGGCTACGCTGGATCCCTCTCTCCCTTCAAATATTCTTTGCCGAAACCTGAAGAGCTTGCGGATATATTGCCGTGATGTCTCCGGCTGTAAGCTGAGCACAAATTTGCTAAACAATGCCTTCATTAAATGTTGTTCTCCTTCTGTCATCCAAGCCCCGCCCATTTCATGTAATTCGTCTGTTTATGTTGGTTCACCGTTCGAATTTGTCTCCGTATCCGAGTTTGATGTGATTAGATCAGTTCTTAAAATTAAATCTAATGCTACTGGTGAGGATGGTATACCAATCAAATTTATTAAGATTGTACTACCATTTATTGTTGGTACCTTAACCCACATTATCAATCACGCCGTCACAACCTCTTGCTTTCCATCCCTGTGGAAAATTGCGTCTGTGCGACCAGTAGTGAAAACAAAATCTGCGTGTAGCCCCAGTGATTTCCGTCCAATTAGCATCTTGTCTGCCCTGTCAAAAGTCTTTGAGCGTCTTCTGTATGATCAAATTAACCTACATACCCATAGCAATGGTTTGGTTTACCCTTACCAATCTGGTTTCAGGGCTGGGCGAAGTTGATCCACTGGTATTTTAAAAATCTTGGATGATAATCGCGTGCGATTTGATAAAAATCAGCCGACCCTGCTTTGTCTAGTTGACTTTTCAATAGCCTTTGATTCTGTTGAACACTTATTACTCTGTTAGCTAGGTAGGTACTTTGGGTTTAGTGAAAATTCAGTCAAGCTTATGCGGAGTTACCTTACTGGTAGGTGCCAAAGAGTAATGACCAGTACTGATATCTCTGGACTAGAAGTACTTACTTCTGGTGTTCCACAAGGCTCAATACTTGGCCCTCTTCTCTTTAGCCTCTTTATTAACGACATATTTTCGTCTTGCAACTATGTAAGTCTTCATGCATATATTGATGATATTCAGCTGTATTTATCAGATTCCTTTGATAATATTGATACCCTCGCTCAAAAGTTTAACACTGATCTGGTGTCGATTGCGAACTGGGCTGGAAGCAATAGTCTGCGCCTGAATCCCAAAACTCTTTTGTCCTGCCTATTGCGAAAAAGAGGTTGCAAGGTGTTACCTTGCCCCTGCTGTACTTGAACATGATGCCTTTGCAGATTGTTAGTAAAATTACTAACCTTGGCTTCGTGATTAATTCTAACTTATCCTGTGCTGATCACACAAATTCAGTTGTATGTAAAGTGTATGCCTCCTTAAGAAGTCTGAGGCTGACTGGTGCTTTTACAACTTTAGTCATTAGGCGGAGACTCGCTGTTCAACTACTGCTACCTATAATTTCATACTCCGAATTAGTCTATTGGTTGGATTCACAATCTGCCCACAAAATTGATGTGTTATTCAATAATATTTATTTATTTAAGCCAATCAGCATACAAATCTAATAGGCTATTTAGACATATATATATATATATATATATATATATATATATATATATATTGTCACGGATATTAGCATCACTAAATTATCCCATCACTAAGGCGATGCTAAGGCCATGCCAAGCAGTATTTACGTTAATAATTAAATCAAGTATACACATATATAAGGCAGCCCAGAGAGATGTCACACACAGATGCATTTACTTATATGCCTATGTGCGCGCGAGAGACTGTAAACTACAAACATTCACATCAATAATTCAATCTTTATGTATCTACATAAACGAATAAATAATTGCGTCTACACATATGTACGTATACGAGCAGCGGAGCGGCAATGCACAAACACATGCATATATCTTATCTGAGTTGTCACAAGAGAGAGCAATAATTTGTGCACGTAGTTGTGGCTGGCGATTTTGTAGTCGAAACAACTAGTAAGTTCTGGAAATCGAAGAGCCTAGAAGTATGCAGCGTAAACTATAAAAGCGGGGCAAGCGAGTAAGAAGGAATTCAGTTTGATTTGAGTTGTCAAGCAGTTTGATTAAGACGATATCTAGCGAGCAATAGCAGTGTTATTTTGAATAGTAGAGTTTCATTGAGCTATCAATCAGTGTGGTTATTAAGCAAGCTATCCGTTGCACAGTTTGTTATTGTGAAGTACTTAAATAAAGGCCATTTTGCATTATTACAAATTGGAATTATTTATTCAACAGTTTAGTGATTCGAACTTAGCAGAGGATTGCAAATAAGAGGATTTGCAAGCAAATTCGTTACAATTGGTGTCAGAAGAGGAATTGTTGAATAAATTCCGGAGGACAACAAGGACATGGCAAAGTTAAGTGAATTGAAGATCCCGCAACTGAAGAAGGAGTTGGAGAACCGTGGATTGAATACAACTGGCATTAAACTCGAACTTCAGGCACGACTACGAGAGGCAATGGAATTAGAAGGAATTGATGTGGAAGAGTATGTCTTTCATCTTGATGGCGAGGAGACAACAAAAATTGAAGAGAAAAACGAATCATCACAGACAATTACCAGCACATACTTGAACATGATATTGGCTGCAATAACTGCTCAAACATCGACAGTAACATCTAAGATGGAAGCGCAAGAGGCACGTATAACAGAAATGTCATCACAAATATCCACCAACATGTGATCACAACTGGAAGAACAGAAAACGTATATGTCATCACAGATGGAATCCCAAGAGACACGAATAACATCGAAGATGGAAGAACAGAAGACGTATATGATATCCCAACTGGAATCGCAGGAAACCCGTATAACATCACAATTGGAAGAGCAGAAGACATATATGGCATCCCAGCTGGAAACACATGAGACACGTATTTCAGAAATGTCGACACAGATTACATCAAAGATGGAAACACAACTGAAAGAGCAAGAGGCGCGTATATCATCAAAACTCGAAGCGCGTATGGACGAGATAATAATTCTGTTGAACTCAATTAAGACTCTAGTAATTGGAGCATTTTTCACATAAAGAGCTTTAGAAATACCAACATGGAAGAACTCGGAGCTACGCAGAGCTCTAGCTGGAATGTTTATTAGAATGCTCTCAAGAAGAACGGGGCAATCAACCACACCCGAAACAAATCAAAAATGAACTACAGCGACAAAATTGTTCTCCTGCTCTGCAATGATTTTAAACTCGATATGTTTATGGTCTTAAGAGATATGATCACATCTCCAGCTGGAGAAATAAACTTTTGAGATGTGATATTTTCCAGTACGGTAAAGCCAGAAGCTGTATTTTTCTGTTTCGTCTTATGTCTTGTAAATCTCCCTCTTACCTGTTTGACAAACTTGTTTTCACGAGGTCTGAACGTACCAGTGATTTAATTGACCCTACCTTTAATTTCATAGCATCTGCGAGGTTGTTCTTTGTCAACACTATAAGAACCTGGAATTCCATACCTGCCTCCGTTAGGGGTAAACTAAACAAAAGTAATTTCAAGCAAATCTTATTTTCTTATTTCGCAAATTCGGACTTAAATTCTGACCGACCATCTAAACATTTTTATTAATAATTTTACACCTCTGTCTATTATTTACTTGATGTAGTTCATTACAATTTTGTTTTTTGTAGTACTATAAAAGATGTTAAGTCTCATTGTACTAATTTTTTATTTAAATAAATGGATGAATGAATGAAGCTCTGCCTAAAATCTCTTCGGAGTTTTCATTTTATTTTCGTGAAAAAGCTGTAGTATGGAATCTCACATTTGAGTCCAGTTAAAGAACCACAATTTGTTAATTAACTTTGTTCAACTTAATAGCATTTTTTGCTTTATAAAAAATTCCCTCTTTTGCTGAGTATACTACGATTCTCGAGTTGAGCGACTGTTTTGAAACAACTCATGAGATTTTAGAAGTATGCCTAGTTAAGGGCCAATTAATGGTGATTTATAACTATAAAATCACAACCAGATAAAACAGCTGATCGAACCTACCTTATGGAAATCAATGTAATCGATTAATGGTGCCATACCATAAAGCTAAAGCCATAACCATACCATAGCCAATCAATTGGTTTTTGGTTTCTCGCCATATCCATAACCTATAAATATTTGAGTTGGTGAATTTAATAACTTTTTGTAGTTTTATTCATTGTTTTGGATACGTTATGACTAAGAGACTTATTTTTTGTGGAATATGTTTGAAATTTTTTGCGTTTTCTTCATTTTTATGAAATTTTCACAATTTTTAGGTTAAGGCACCATTAATGATCACATTGGAGATGGTTATGGATATGGGTATGGTTACGACTATGGCGTTATGGTTAAGAAAGTTTAATTGGCACTTTATCAACATGAGCTTTAATGGTACTCAAGCCCAAATGCTTATTGGGTATATTCGACGCCATTTCGAACGAGCGGAAATCACCGACAGGTTAACTAGAGTTTAACTCAGCCAGATCGGCCGCTTAAGCTTAGCTTAAACTTCAGTTAAAATCGACTGATACTGCAGAATAAGTTTAAGCGTAGTTTAACTGATAATCTGCGTTGAACTGGTACTGAATACCAGGCCTTAATAGACGCAGCCATTTAGCAATGCCACCACTGTTTACATCAATTTCCAATGAAACTCATCAAAGCCCCATAATCAGCTGATGCTGTTATTATAAGGAAATAGGTAAATAAAAACAAAGCAATGACGGGCGATTGTTTTTCGGCTGTCAAGATTCAGTTAATTTTCATAGAAATTTATGATTAATTTTTCTCAATCAACAATTTTTCTTGCGAACGTGTTTTCTACTCCATTGCATTCCTTTAGAGCTTTCTAACAGAATGGCTACTGTGTTAGGAGCGGGTATCAGTGGCCTATCGGCTGCTTATTATTTGCTACAGCGCTTTGGATACCCGGCAACAATATTCGAGGCTTCTAATCGTATAGGAGGTTGGATACGGACAGAACGACATAAAGATAAGGGTTTCATGTTCGAAGTGGGGCCAAGAACAATACGACCGAAGGGCATTCCTGGAGCAAATACCCTTAAATTGATTGAGGACTTGCAACTACCGGTAGATCCTGTTAAGTCTTGGCAGCCGGCAGCGAAAAATCGGATGATATACGCAAAGGGTCAACTCTGCATGCTGCCCAATAGCTTGGGTGGAATTTTTAAGACTTTACCGCCGTTTTCCACATCACTTTTAAATCAAATAAGAAAAGACTTGAGTGCAGGTCCGAAGAAACTCAAATTTGCAGATGAATCGATTTATGATTTCGTTGAAAGACGTTTCGGTACTGAATTAGCAACATATGCGATAAGTCCATTAATATGCGGCATATGTGCTGGCGATGCAAAGGAGATAAGTGTACGTTTTCTAATGAACGACTTATTTGAAAAAGAACAACGATGGGGTGGCATCATAAAGGGCATAATATATGATAAAATTTTTGGAAAGAAAGAAAAAACGCCTGTAGAAGGGATATTTGCTGAAGCTATGCCAAGATTGTATGAAAAAGCACGTGAAGAGAAATGGAGTATGTACAGGGTACCAGATGGTTTGGAAACGCTACCACGTACACTGGGAAACTATCTGCGTGAAAAAGAAGTAGATATCCAGTTGACAGCTGAGTGCCGTGAGATCATTTTTACACGTGATGGCGCTAAAATGAATGTTAAAGGGCGCGTCATTAATCCGAAACATATCATATCATCAATTCCCACACACAAATTAGCATCCTGCGTGAAAAATCAACATCCTTCATTGGCTGCACTCTTAATGTCTATACCCTACGTGGACGTAGCAGTAGTTAACCTGCAATATAGTACAGAAGATTTACTTAAATTTAATGCATTTGGATTTTTGGTGCCGCCCATTGAACGGCTGCCCATTTTGGGTGTCATCTTTGATAGTTGCTGTTTTGATATGGAGGGTAATACGGTACTTACGGTTATGATGGGAGGCCGCTGGTTTGAAGAAAATTTCGGCAAGGAACCAACACCAAAAAAATTATTAGATACAGCACTTGAACATTTGGACCTTGTAATGGGCATAAAAGATGAACCGGCATTTAGTCGGGTGCATGTGCTGAAAAAATGTATACCACAATATACGGTGGGACATAAGCAGCGTGTAGCCGATATACGTCGTTATATAAAACAATATGATCTGCCATTGACATTATGTGGTGCAGCATATGATGGCGTGGGTATCAATGATGTTATATTATCAGCACGAATGCAGGTACAAACACTTCAGGCATTGGATGATTAAGTTCTACGAAATGTTTGGAGTATGTGTGGTGTTAAGTATTGCCTCTGGTTTTGTGTGAAAGCTATAGTATTTTGATCGTTATTTATATTATTTAAACACATTATTTTGCAATGCCCGATTTGATAACGAGATACAATAAATATTTATAACAGTGATAACTTGATATGCAATTTTTAATTATTTACCAAAACCACCGCGACAATTAGGGCTAGGTTCTACAACGTAATCAACATCCCATTGCTTAGGCGTTTTAGCTTCTATGGACAGCGCATGCACAAAGTCACCGGCTAATTTTTCTTTAACAACCGCATTAACCAAACGATGGCGCTTTACATTAAAAAAAAGTATTACATCAAATGTTTGTATATGTAATGTTTTGAAGTTACCTTTATTTGTGACAAATCGTTAAACTTCTCTGAAACTATCATCACTTTGAAGTGTGTCTCTGCGCCCTTCGGTACATTGTGCATGTAGGACTCATTAATTACTTCCAGGTGAACAGGTTGCAAGTTTTCCGTTAATGCTGCACGTATTGCCGTTTCAATTGGCGCTCTTTGCGTTGCTGTTGTCATTCTGTGCAGTTGTGCGGATCGTAAGCTAACTGAGGAAACAAATATCAATGAAAAAATGCAATTAATTTTCTTTACTCACGATTTATGCAGCGAAAAAGATTCATAACTTTTTTGAATATGACTAGATTGTTGATCAAAATTTATAAATCAGCTGTTTTTGTTTAGAACACCAATAGCAATTTATAGTGTTGGGAACTATCGAATGAAAACTATCGAGTTATTCGATAGTACACTAATTTTCATTCATTCGATAGTCATTTGAAATTCGTTCATTACTATTTTTTCGAATTACTAGTTTTAGGTATGAATGATTCGTTCACTACTATTTTTTCGAGTTACTAGTTTTAGGTATGAATGATTCGTTCATTACTATTTTTTCGAATTACTAGTTTTAGGTATGAATGATTCGTTCACTACTATTTTTTCGAGTTACTAGTTTTAGGTATGAATGATTCGTTCATTACTATTTTTTCGAATTACTAGTTTTAGGCATGAATGATTCGTTCACTACTATTTTTTCGAGTTACTAGTTTTATGTATGAATGATTCGTTCATTAATATTTTATCGAACTACTAGTTTTTGGTATGAATGATTCGCTTATTACTATTTCTTCGAATCATTCGTTCTATTTAAATTTTTGCTGTGCATATATCAGTGTTAAAAAGATATTAAAATAAATTTAGCATACGTCAACCTAATCGACAAACGTTTTAAGCGTGGTAATTGTTAAATATTTTTAACTGAGGAAGTGATTTTAACGATTTAATTTGTGTAGATATTTATAATGCGGCCTGGATTGAAGAGATCTTCTGTTTGGGAGTTTTTTTACCAAAAATGGCAATGAAGTTAAATGCCATATATGCAAAAAAAATTTTAAATTTTCTGGCAACACATCAAATTTAAATGACCATCTACGCCGTAAGCATCCGTCTTCCTCAGAACATAGGAATCTAACTTCAGGAGAAATAGCGCCAGTAATTTCAGAAGAGGAACGTAGTTCCACTTCTCTTTCGTCAACTACTGCAGGGAGTGCAGCGCGCAGTTCGTTAACAGTACCTACCGAAAACATTTCCAATAGTGGATGTTTGAGAAGGACTGTCCAAACAAAATTATTTGTTACCAGCACACGTTCTAAGCTCTCAGAGCAAGAAAAAAATAATATTGATGAATCTCTTTTAAAGATGATAACAAAAGACTTGCAGCCGCTTTCCATCGTTGACAATTTAGGATTTGTAGAATATACAAAAAAGCTTCAGCCATTATATTCCTTGCCAAACAGAAAAGTTTTATCAAGTACAATGCTACCTTTTAAATACAATGAAGTAAGAAAGAAACTGCATGACTTGCTCAACATTGTAACACATATTTCAGTTACAACTGATGTGTGGACTTCTGATAGTCAAAAATCTTTTTTGTCAGTTACTAGTCATTTCGTTCGGGATAACAAAATGATTTCTGCAGTTTTATCAACAAAGGAAATCTTAGGAAATCATACCTCCCAAAATATAGCTACATAATTGAAGTTAATATTTGATGAGTGGTCCGTTTTTGACAAAATAGTTACTGTAGTAAGTGATAACGGGGCTAATATTAAAAAGGATATAATTGAAATGCTACAGAAGCACCACCTCCCATGTGTAGCGCATACATTAAATTTATGTGTAATTGATGCCGTCAAAGCTGTTCCACAAGTTCTGTGCTCATAAACAAGTGTCGTGCCATAGTCACTTACTTTAACCATAGTTCTCAAGCGACGGAAAAATTAAAAAATATGCAAAAGCAAATGGGCGTTACTGAACTGAGGTTAAAACAAGATGTCCCTACCCGGTGGAATTCCACCCTTATAATGATGGAGCGCATATGCTTGGTAAAAGAACCACTCTCTGCCATAATAACTTCTTTACCAAATGCACCTGATTTCCTCAATTCATCAGAATGGGAAACATTGTTGGACTACACTAATCTTTTCAAGCCCGTAGAGGCCATGACAACCGAATTGTCAGGAGAAAATTATCCCACGATGTCACTGGTAGTGCCCCTACTCAGAGGTCTTCAATACGCCGTACGAAATCGCAAAATGAAAACTGTAGAGGGAGAAAGTTTGAAGAGCAGATTGTTAGAGGTAGTTTGGAGATGATTAGGGCAGTTGGAGTCTGACAAAATGTTCGCCAAATCATCATTCCTAGATCCTTGGTTTAAAAAAATTGCGTTCGGTAATGAAATTAATGCAAATAATACAACAAAATGGCTAGTGGAAGAAGTAACTTCCCTAATACGGCAACAAAACACAAGTGTTTCTACCAACACCCCAAGAGAAGTATCGGTCGATAAAAACGAAGTATCTCTCTGGGACCTTCGCGATGAAAAAGTTGCTGAAGCAAAAACAATTTGTCAAAACGCGCCCAATGTCAATGCAAATATTCAGTTGGAGCAATATCTAAGGCAAAATTTTGTTGATCGCTCAAATAATCCCCTAGACTATTGGAATCGTAGCCAGTCAACATTTCCGGAACTATATATGCTTTCGAAAAAATATTTATGTATACCCGAAACATCGGTTCCGTCAGAACGAGTTTTCTCGAAAGCAGGGCAAATAATTAACGACAGGAGAAACCGACTTAAAGGAGATAAACTGGATATGATAATACTTTTGAACAGCAATTTATACATTGAAGGTATTTTTCATGTCAACTCGATGTACATACTTGTATTATTTACTTTACAATCAATTTTTTTAGGGGTTTAATAACACAATCAGTTGCCATCTCTGCGGCGAAAATTTAATATAGACCCTCATGCACTATCCGATTTTGGCTAGAACAACTATAGCGACTTTTAGTATTTAAGTGCTTGAAATATTTGTTTTATGTTTCTTTTATAATGTGCAATTTTTATATTAATTAAACGTGACCTGAATTTTGAAAAAAAAAAAAAACAGTAGCTTATGTATAAGTTAAGGCAATCAATAATGCCTCTGAAACAGATTTGAATAATACAGATAAAAATCCATTTTAAGTAACCTTACTTCCTGTTGTTGTTGTTGTCGTTGTTGTTGTAGAGGCATAAAATCTCCCCACAGGTTTGGGGAGACCAAAAAACTCTGTGGGTTGCGAACCAAGGTCATTTGCATATCATTCATGCGCTTTGCATAACATGTAACAAAGGCATTTAAATTGAATATTTTCATTATTTACTTGAAGCACAATTTACACCATTTTAGTCATATTTAACGTTTTTGTTACGTTCCAATGTAGCGTGATCCAGATACGGATAGAAATTTAACATACAAATGCAACAACAAATTAATCAATATGGTTCACATTGTTGTCTCATTTGCATGTTAAATCTCTAGCCGTATCTGGATCACGTTTCATTGGAACACGACGTTTTTTGTCTTATATAGGTTTGTTCTTTAGCTACCCCGAGGGGTAACTAAAACAATCCAGAAATTGTTCTTTTGGCTTCTGGCAAGCTAAAGAACAAATTAAATGAATGAATGAATGAATGAAAAAATTCGTTCGATAGTTAAAATCATTCAGTAACTAACTATCGATAGTTGAATTCATTCGATAGTTCCCAACACTAGCAATTTAGTGCGCTACCTGTGTGAAATGAATATCCTATTGTCAAGCCATGCAAAACATATTTTTCTAAGACGTCTATTACACGAGGATTGCTATTTATATTTTAAGCCCTGGCAACACAAAAGGGCCCATTACTGATACTTAGCATAGACTTGACTTGACTTGGCGTAAACTTGCCAACTTAAACGCCAATTAATGGTGACTTAATCATAAAACCATAACCAGATAAAATAGCTGATCGAACCTATCTTATGGACAGGCATGCTTAACCAACGAAACGATATCATTTCGTTACGATAATCAACGTTAATAAACGAAACGAAGTCATTTCGTTTCGTTTATTAACGTTAAGATCGTCAAATTAACGAAATAATTTCGTTTTCTGCCATATCAAAACGAAATCAAATCGTTTATGTTGATTATTAATTTCAAACTATGCTGGCAAAGCTGATTGATGGCGGAGTCATTAAAGGTGAAAGCATTATCCAAGCTGATTGCAACTTTTCTCATGAATTTTGACAGTACGAACATTTCTCAGAGTATTTTTGACATTACCACCAACGAATTACACAAACAAATTACATAGAGTTTGTGTGTGTATGTGCGCTCGTTGTTGCCACCTTACGGCTTCACCATGGCTATAGCATTGCCAGCACAATTCAAACATAAAGTATCACGTTTCTGTTAACGTTTTTAACGCTAACGAAAGCTTTTCGTTTCGGTTAAAAACGAGATACAATTTATCTTGATAATTTCTTTATCGATAATATTTCGAAGTGTTTCAACGGAAACGGTGGAAATTTTTTGATAAACGATTAGATTAACGTTAAGGTGCATCCCTGCTTATGGAAATCAATGGAATCGATTAATGGAGCCATACCATAACGCTAACGCCATAACCACACCATAGCCAACCAATTAGTTTTTGGTTTCTCGCCATATCCATAACCTAAAAATATTTGCGTTGGTGAATTTATTAACTTTTTGTATATTTTATTTATTGTTTTGAATTCGTTTTGACTAAAAGACTTAGTCTTCGTGGAATATGTTTGTAATTTTTTGCGCTTTCTTCATTTTTATGAAATTTTCACGATTTTTAGGTTAAAGCGGGAGTCATTGGTGCCGTATGTCGTACCGCTGTAGTCGTATCCCTAACGTAATCACCTGTTTATCGTTACGACGGTAGACCAAAAACCAATTGGTTGGCTACGATACGGTTACGACCTTAGCGGCACAAATAATCCATTGCATTGATTCCCATAATACTGTTTTCACACAGACGGCTTATTGAATAATAAAGGCAGTTTTCTACATTAAGACGCTTATTGAGCTCAATCTTCCCTACAAAATTCAAATCTATTATTATTTCATTAGTAGCTAATCGAATGCCTAATGAAGTCAAAAGCACAATGCAACTCTGTTGGCAGCGTTCCGCTTCCGCTTCTTAGTTTTTGGTGTGTTCAGTGCTTAAAAATTCATTTGTCAAAGCAAATGTCATTGTCTGCATGGCGGAACGATACAAGGTGGCCGCATCGAACAGCTGATTATAACCTTTTTTATTTGATTTGATACATCAACTACCGGCGCAGTACGATTTTGACATTTGTCCATCGAATTTACAAGTACATGGAATTTTTTTTTTTTGTAGGTATGTCACCATGCTCCCACCTTGTATCCTTCATACTAATCGAGCAGTTACTTCTGTGTGAAAGCAAAAAATTTACGATTTCATTAGCAGGTGAAATGAGATCATTAAGTTTCTGTGTGAAAACAGTATAAGGTTTGTCGAATCAGCTGTTATATGGTTACTGATACGGTTTCCGATAAAGCACCAATGTCTGCAGCTTTAGGCACCATTAATCGATCACATTGGAGATGGATATGGATATGGGTATGGTTACGACTATGGCGTTAGGGTTAAGGAAATTTAATTTGGCCTTTAGCCACGATTATACTCCTCTTAGCGGATATAATCTGGTATCATAATCAGTTGTTTTCCAACTGTCATTTTGTTGTGAAATATTTGCTACAAAAAGTGGTAGTTTTTAAACAAAATTAATTTTGAGTACTACAATTAATTTATGAGTGTAAAAATTGTTTAAAACGATCAGTAAATGTCAATTTTATGAAAAAATGTCGAAATGAAAGCAAACAAATGGCATCTCAAAATGTAAACGTCACTTAGAACTTACATAGAAAACAAAAATTCAATAGACTTCTAAGTCAAGTTAAGTGTTGCTAAGTTTTGAGTAATCAGTAACATGCAATGTTCATTTAACAGAAATGTAAGTGACAGTTCTCAAGTCAAGTCAAATCTATACTATGAGTAATGGGCCCTTAATTGGTTGTCGGCGCCATCCAGATGTTTTCAATTGAAAGTTTGACGTTTTTAAGCATAACCTTCTTCAGAAAATTTTGACATTTGAGCACAATTTGTGTTGTTTACAGTAACTTAGAAATTGCATCTCAGCGAGAAAATGGAACTAGCTCGTGAAAATTTTCGTGCGATGATTTTTTACGACTTTCGACGTGGTTTATCAAGACAGGAGTGCTCTGAACAACTTAATTCCACTTTTGGTGATGAAGACCCATCCTTTGCCACTGTGAGGCGCTGGTATAATGAATTCCATCGTGGTCGCCGTTCGCTCAGGGGCGAAAGTTGTGAAGGTCGTCGAAAATCGGTTGTTGTGCAACAAAACATTGACACTGTGCGCGAACTAAGTCTTGTGATTTTGAGGCATCCCTGGGCATTAGTATGACGAGCATCAATAAGATATTGCATGAACATTTAGCTGTGAAAAAAATTTGTTCGCGTTGAAGCCCGCATAATTTGACAAAAGCACAACCCTCAATAGCTGAATCGGAGTGGAAAAAGTACTACGAAAATTGGTTTGAACGCAAGCAAGAATGTATTGATTATCATGGAGAATACTTCGAAAAACAATAAAGCTATTTTCGATAATAAATTACTGTCTTTTCATTATTATGCTGAAAATATAAATAGTGACCCTCGGAAGGCTCATCGTTCCGTAAGTCACACAGCATTTTTCGATAATATTTTGCATTTATAAAACCAACAGCCAACAGATTACCAGCGCTGTATGCAGAATGCCTGAACATTTGGTTTTGAGTTTAATTCATTTCCAATGCGCACTGCACTGCCAGTTTTGCTGCTTATCTTTTCTTTTGTAAACACATATGCATCTTCCCTAACCCCAGCGGGTGAGGGGATTAGAATATACCCGCGCAGGTATGCCTGCTGTAAGAGGTGACTAAAATATCAAATTGATTCAAGGAGTTGTGTAGTGCAAACCTTTTAAGGGGTTGCCAGCGCTGTTTATAGCTTCTCCCACCCAAGTGTCAGCCTCACCTACCGGTGGCGAATCCTGTTTCTTTGAAAGCGGAGGCTCTGGCCACCACAAGTTCCACATGGATCTAGGGGATAGGAGAGCGGAATGACCAAGATGGTCTCATGCGTTCATACGAAATCGTTCCTAAGATGGTCGGGCTACTACCTTATTAGTGCTTGTTACCGGAACGTAGAGGACCTGCATCCAGCAAAAGACCATACACATCGATAACACTCCCCAAAGCTCAAAGGTCAAATGTAAACGGGGTTGTCCACAAGCACAACGGTTGAAATAGTTCCTGCAGATGGCGCCTTGAAATCATTATCGCCTTAAGTGGTTTCCTCATTTCAACTAAGCTCATGTTGTCACTTTGACAGTTGTCAGTTAATTTTTATTCATTGTACTCTTTAGCTAATTCGTTTGTTCAATTTTTGGAAATATTTCTTTGTTTTTTAATTTTCATTTTGGCCCAACAAAACAATAGAATAAATAGTAAGTGCAACAAGTAAAAGAAGCTTCTGTAAATATATAAACATTGATTATGAAATATGTGAGGAATTCGCACACAAAATTCCAACGAAGAGGTAGTGAAAATTTGCTACAATTGGAGAGACAACGGAACAGAAAAATCTTGATTTTGCCAAAATAGGGTGTTAATAGCCAAGATCGCAAGCAAGCTCTTACCAATAAACAACAACTGTCAAGCCGCAAAACGATCAATTCGTTTGCGAATCAGTTGGTAGTGTAGTTAGGAGGCAAACGTGTTGTGTGTGAATTGGGCTGTGTTAACTGCTAACGAAAAATCAAGTGCAAATATTTTATAAAAAAATATACAGAAATTTATATAATTTCCCTCAAGTAAACCACCACAATGCCGCCAGTGGAGTAAGAAACATTCCTAAAAATATATGTATATGCAAATAGCAAGATTTAACTTATTTAGCTTTTACAATTGAAGCACAAGCAAAAAAATATACACAGCGCATATGGTCAAGAGTCTACATTCCAATAGATTTCATTCATTAACACATAGCAACATACCTACAGTTTTGTATCACGCCCACGGTGTCAAAGCCTAAGCTATGCATTGAAAGACCCACAATATGTGGAATGCACTAATTTATTACACCTACATAAATGTGATTTATATATAAGTATACATATGTACTGCATATATATGCATACATAATTCTTAAAGTTCAATGAGCATAGCTGCACCATAACCAATCATAAGCGCGATCTTTTCGATACACATTCGTTTGTGCCGTCCCGCCACAGATGAATTTGCTCATCAATGACGTCATCCACCATCTATAAATAAAAATTTACATACCGGAATATCTCGATGTTTTTAATCTATGAATACACAGCGCAGGGCATACATGTATTCATAGGAGTATGCTGTATACATATATATTTGGTTGATCTTTAATTGAATACAAAATTCAAGAGCATTTGCGTGTCTCCATACATAATCATATGCGCTCGTGTGTATTTATTAATTTTCTGATATGTGTAACCCAGCTATAAAAATAATGCAATGAAAATTGGGATTGTGGTCACCTCTTCTGAGTTCAAGGCCGAACTTATCCATGCGAGATGGTCCCACATCTTTTACTATATGGTCCTTCCCTGTTGATGCTAGTTTCCTTAGACATTTGGTCCACCAGCGGGTTAGGAGGTCAGAATATACCCGCGGTAGGTATGCCTGTCGTAGCTTATGTTAGGTTACAAGGGCTGAGCTGGACACTGGTAACAGCTCACTACTTAGGCCACCAATGGGCACATTGTAATACCCTAAACGGTCTCAAAGAGGACCCCTACCATGCCTAAAGCTGGTCAAACCACCTCGTGGAAATTATAAATTTTGCTAGAGCCTTTACTTCATAGCTAGAGACCTCAGCGAGGTCATGTAGAAAAGGTTTACTAAGGATGGCCAACCTACGCCTACTAAGGTGCTGGACACTTCCTCTTCTGTACATCTGTAGCTGCGACAATAGTCGAAGGTCGTTGCCCGCATTCTAGCACCATGCGTGCCTATTAAACAATGCCATGTTAGAACCCTTATCAGGGACGATAGAACTGATTTGTTTAAAATCAGAAGCGCTCCTGTGCGCCCCTTGTCATATGACGGCCAGGTTTGCCTGGATGTCTCACACGATGATGATATGGCTGACCATAGTCCATTTGCAATTCTTATATTGCTTGTGTTCACACGAAGCCTGAAAGTGGCCATGGGTATATCTATCGAATCATTTCCCGGAAGGATATGGTCGGTGGCGCCTCGTCTGGCCAGCTCGTCTGCTCTGCAGTTGCCTTCAATATCCCTGTGCCCAGATACCCATATAAGGCTGATACTGAAGTGCTGACCCATCTCGTTAAGAGATGTTCGACGTGATCATATCAAGTCGCTCCCGACATGGTCGGTCTAGTACTTAAATGGTGCTAATGTCCGGAACTTACAGGGCGAATATCAGGCAAAGAACCAACACCATCGATAATACTCCCCAAAAACCTTCGAGGAGTCTGTTTATCGCTACTAGAAGGAGAAGAATATGAATTAAGTCAACTTCTTTGATCGTATTATGAGATCTTATCGCGGCTATATTATAAGCAATGCTGTATCTACATCATATCGCTGCACTGATGTAGTGAATAATAATAATAATAAAAAATACTTTTACCAATCCCCAGAGGAAGGAAACACAAAATACAACAAACAAATTTACAAAAAAAAGCAGAATACCGTACATTATTATTTTCAATTAGTTGCGTAGTATGATGTGATATCGCTCTTTAAGCATACGGTTATCACACGTTGTTAAAACGAAATTATGATAAGAAAGCTGTTTGTGGTCGCTGTTGCGTCTGCTTATCTACCATTACTTTGATTGGCTAAACATGAAGGGGCTTAATTAGGCCTGGTTATGCGCATTTGAATTTAAACATATGCATATAATACGTTCATATCTACCTACATATAGCTTAAGATTACATATTTAAAGACATGATAGCTTATCTAGCTAACAGAAAACTAGCTCACATATCCACAGTTAAATAAAAGATACCATTCTTAATTACAAAACATAAAAATATTATTAGTTCTGTATTTTTCATATTTTGTTTTTGAGTTGTATGCAATGTTGTAAAATAAAATTCCAGTACAATTTTGAAAATCTGAATTTGTATATATGTATGTATGTGTATATCTTTGAACACCATAAATAAAAATTTGATTATTATTGCACTAAAGCCAAACATAACACAATCTAAATCTGCTTTGGTATATACATATCTACTTATCTATTTATATGCATGTATTAGACTGGTTGATATGCGCCAAAGTTAAATTTTTTAGGTGCTGAATCAAAAAAACCCATACCTACATATTTAAAAACAATTATTAAATGACACAAAAGTGTTATTTCAAAAAACTGAAATTTTACTTAAAGGAATGTAAAGTTCCCTTTAAATTGCATAAAAGGTTTCCCACTGTCTTGAGCAGTAAGAGGTTTGAACCCAAAGAAATGTAAAAGGAACAGAAATTTGAACATATTAAAAACAAATAAGAAAGTCTAAGTTCGGGTGAAAACGAACATTAATTGATTTTAACTATCTTCACTCAGTCTCTTTAATTTGGCAAGGATAGTGTCTGCCAAATTTTAATGTAATGCCTTTAACGGCTTTTGATTTACGGCTTGTTAAATTTCCAAGTTTTCTTCTTCTAAATACATGGGCGTGACCCCAGCCCACATTCCAAATTTTTTATTTTTTGCTGAATTTATGTTTTCCGACATAAAACCACCAAATTTCATAAGCTTAGCGATATTCGTTTTTAAGTTATCTCATTTTTTAATTTTTCCAAATAATCGATATCCTAAAGGTGGGCGTGGTTATCGTCCGATTCCGCTCATTTTCAATACCAATCTATTCTGGGCCCAGATAAACCCATATTCAAAATTTGGTTATGATATTTAAATATTTACTCAAGTTATCGTGTTAAGGGACGGAAAGACGTACGGACGGACGGACATGTTTTAATCAACTTTTTTTTTCGATGCTGATGATTTTGATATATGGAAGTCTATATCTATCTCGATTCCTTCATACCTGTACAACTAAGCGTTATTCAAACAAAGTTATAATACCCTGTGTACAAGTACAGCTGGGTATAAAAACTGGCGTCGCAAACAAATCAGTCTATTGTACTTATATGCACATGTGTATTTTCATATTTGTTGTTATATTTTTCTTAAAAAAAGTTTGTACGTTTTCGTATACTTTGAACATCTGCCAATTTGTGAGTAATCTCCCATCAGGCAAAGTATAGATAATATTTAGATTTGTAACATAGAAATTGCTTGTTATTCATAAATATGTATTATATTTTACAAATGTGTAATTCCATGTCAACTCTCCTACGTTTCGCGTGGTTATTACCTTCCAATCTCAAAATATTTCTATTCTCAATTCGACTTACTTTTTTACAGCTATTGTGATATGTAAAATTTTAATCGAGATGTTGCAGCATGTGAGCATAATCTAACCTAGGTTGCAAATTCGAATTTGCTTACATACCATAAGGGCTTCAAGTTTATAGTATTAGGCGGGTTAGGGGGCAAAATATACCCACGGTAGGTATGTCTGTCGTAAGAGGCGACTAAAATATCAGATTCAAGGGGCTGTTTAGCGCAACCCTTCAGGTTGCCAGCGCAATATATAGCTTCTCCAAACCCAATTGTCAACCTCACCTATCCGCGGCGAATCCTGTTTCACTAACAGACGAGGCTGGTAGGGAGGGAGGGATGGTCTGAAGGTTTAACGTGGACATATAAATCGTTGCCGAGATGGTCGGGCTAGCACCTTAATGGTGCTGTGTTACCGGAGCGTACCGGATCTGTATCCGGCAAAGGACCATCACATCATAACACTCCCCAGAGCCTTCGGGGAACAACCGTATCGCTAAAACAACAACAACAACAGTATTAGGCAGTAGAAAAGTCTTCCAGATCATACCAATTTATTGATTGTTCCAGTTGGCTTCGGATCCAGGCCGACTTCGCATTAAAGCGTGAAGAAAAAATCCGAACGGCGATGCACTAAATAAGAGAGTTATGCATTTCAGTATGAGCGGCGTCAACTTCCTTTCTATTTTCGTGCTCACAGATGTACTCAGATGTGTCTAACCCCTTACTAGCAAAAGGAAAAACTGATGGTATGTCATGGAATTGCCAATACACAATAAATTCGAATGAACGGACACATCATGTACCCTTTCATAACGTCTGCATTGCAATAAATTATGTAGGAGAAGCTTATGCGACTTATAATGACTTTGTGTGGCAATCATAATGCATCTCGGTCCCAATCACCGCGCGCGAAGTTCTAACATTAAGCGTGTTAGGTTTTGTATACATATACCACATACATTTGTATGTATTTTTAATGATTTGCATGTTGTATGCTTAATGGTCACGCTATTCTATGTAGCACACATTCATTTACCATTTTATTTTTTATGTAGCACACCTTCAGTTTGCCCTGATTAAGTATCTAAGCAAACGCGTCTTTTAGTGGGCGAACAACTTTCAATCTCAGCAAAAGCAAGCGAAAATCAGAACGTTTTCATTAATTAATAAAAAATTGTTAATATCAGTTGGTGGTTAGTTAGCTGGTGAAGCAATCATTTGTGTTAATTTTTAATTGAATTTTCGGTGAATTGGAAATTTGGTTCTTTATATAAAATTTTATTTTCTTTCTGACGTCATGTTGTGCATGAAAATTTCCAAGTTTAAAGACATGCGGATATGCTGTGATTTGAAATCGCTCAGTAAAGTGTCGGTATTAATGTGCTAAGGGGAAGCATTTAGGTATCTGCAAATAAAATATTGTGGCGAATATTAGCAACACTAAGGGATACTATCATCTCTAAGCCGATGCTAAGCAGTAACTTGTATGCACATCATTAAATCAATCATTATGTCTACCCATATGTCCATAAGAGCAGCGGAGAAGAGCCGCACAAACACATGCATATATCTTATCTGAGAGGCCCACAAAAGAAGGCAATAATTTACTCACGTCCGAAGAAGATTTAATGATGAGCTGTACGAGCTATACGCAGACATCAACATAGTCCAGCGAATTAAAACGCAGCGGCTGCGCTGGCTAGGCCATGTTATGCGAATGAAAGATGATGCTCCGGCCAAGAAAGTGTTTCTATCGGAACCCGCCTATGGAAGCAGAGGTAGAGGGCGGCCCCCACTCCGTTGGAAGGACCAGGTGGAAAACGATTTAAACTCCCTTGGTGTGACCAATTGGCGCCGGTTGGCGGAGCGAAGGAGCGACTGGCGCGCCTTGTTGGACGGCCATAACCGTTTAGACGGTTAAGCGCCAATTAAGTAAGTAAGTAATTTACTCACGTATACACGCGCATATGAGAAGATAAACGTAGTTTGAGAAGCTATGAACGTAGCTGATAACTAACTAGTAAATTCTAGAATACAAAAGCCTAGAAGTATGCAACGAGGAAACCAGACAGTATAAAAGGCGGCAACAGTAGAGGCACGACAATCAGTTTGATTTAAACAAGCTATTAGTTGCGAAGATAAGTGTTATCATTAAGTACTTTAATAAAGGCCCTGTGCTGATGGAATGTCACGAAGACCATGTAATTTGGAATGCAAGCACTGTTCAAAGGCCGAGGCTAAAGAAGACATTACAGATGCCCGGCTAATGACTATAACGTGTACGGATGAATGGGACAAGGAACAACTAAGAAAGTGTCAGCTAGAAGATACAGATCTGTTACATGTTATGCAAGGGCTCGAACGAAACGAAAGACCAAACAGAGAGGAGATGTCAGCAGAGAGTCCCATTGCGAAGTCATATTGGGCACAGTGGAACAGTTTAGAATTGATATGCGGTTGCCTTCATCGAGTATGGGAGAGTACGGATGGTCAATGCAAGAAGAAACTGATAGTTGTCCCCATAAAGAGGATTCCTGACGTGCTCAGCGAGCTGCATAATGGTGCAAGTGGAGGTCATCTTGGAATCACGAAGACGCTCGAGAAAATTTTAGCAGAGATTCTATTGGGTTGGTTGCCGTCAGTCGGTCACCGAGTGGATTGCCAACTGCGAGGTTTGCAACAGAGCGAAAGGGCCCAAAACACGAAGTCATGGCCAGATGAAGCAGTATATTTCAGGTGCACCATTTGAAAGGATCGCCATGGATGTCGCAGATCCATTTCCTACTACAACCGCGGAAACAAATACGTACTGGTGGTTATAGATTATACGTACATGGCCATAGGTATAGCCAATCCCAAACCAAGAAGCGGAAACAGTAACAGAAGTGGTTACAAATGATTGGGTTGCAAGGTATGGTGTACCAATGGAGTTACATTCTGACTAAGGCAGGAATTTTGAATCAGCTGTGTTCCAAGAAATGTGTAGGAAGTTGGGCATTCGAAAAACACGGACAACTGCATTGCATCCTCAGTCCGATGGTATGGTGGAAGGTTTCATTAGAACATTGGAGGAGTATTTAAGGAAAGTATTAGACAAGTAACATAAGGAGTGGGATACACACATATCATTATTCTTGATGGCTTACCGATCGGCAGTACATGAGACAACGGGCTAAACTCCCGCAAAGGTAATTTTGGCAATGATCTTCGACTGCCAGCTGATTTGAAGTATGGGATAGATGTCGATGCGGAGAGAAATGTCAAGAAATCCACTGGTGTCTTGGAATAAGAGCTGAGAGTGACAAGATGAAAGCCAGATACGATAAAGCAATTAATTCGGAAGGGCTTCAGGAAGGAGATTTGGTGCTGTTATACAACCCACAACGAAAAAAAATTTTTGTCCCCGAAATTGCAGTGTAATTGGGAACGCCCATACAAAGTTGGAAAACGGATCAACGATGTAGTGTAAGGCATACAAACCATTGGCAAACCACGAACCAAAACGAAAGTGGTTCATTTGGAAAGGCTGGCAGCGTTTAGATCAATAGATTTGTCTGATCGGGACGATCAGACTTAGGTGGAGGGCAGTGTGACGAATATTAGCAACACTATCATCTCTAAGCCGATGCTAAGCAGTGACTTGTATGCACATCATTAAATCAATCATTATGTCTACCCATATGTCCATACGAACAGCGGAGAAGAGACGCACAAACACATGCATATATCTTATCTGAGATGCTCACAAAAGAAGGCAATAATTTACTCACGTATACACGCGCATATGAGAAGCTATAAACGTAGTTTGAGAAGCTATAAACTTAGCTGATAACTAACTAATAAATTCTAGAATAGAAAAGCCTAGAAGTTGCAACGAAGAAGCCAGACAGTATAAAAGGCGGCAACAGTAGAGGCACGACAATCAGTTTGAGTTGAGTTATCGTGAAGTAATTTAATAAAGGGCATTTTGCATTATTGAATAGTGGAGTTATTTATTCAACAGTTTAATGATTCGAACGTTAGTAGAAGGTTGCAAATAAGAGGAATTGCAGTAAATTCCGTACAATATTAAGATATTACTCATACGCCATGCGACAGCGCATTATAAGAAGTTTGAATTTACATTTGACGTCTTGACTCTGTTGCCAAACTGTTAGCAACTGGTTGAGGGTTATTCAGGGACTCTGATCTTAAACACTTTTGTACGCTTATGCATTTAGCTAAGTATGGATTGAAATTTCCAAAGCAGAAGTACACACAATCGAAATATGATTAATCATTTTAGCCTTAATCCTACAATCCTATTCGCATTAGCTGATTCGCAAAAATCCAGGCTACAAATTAAACAAAACAAAGTTATGCGTTTCATATTAAGAAAACGGTATGATACCCCAATTAAGGATTTACTAGACAGCTTAAACTGGCTTAGTGTAAAACAGAACATCACTTACTACACATTGAAGTTTATACACAACATAAAGTTGGGAAACTTGCCGAATTACCTAAGTGAACGTGTCAGACTAAACAGAGAGGTCCATAGCTATCAAACAAAACACAATAACAACTTTTACTTGCCGGTAGTGAGATCTGAATTCGATAAAAAAAGTATATACTACGAAGGAATTAGAGAATATAATGATCTGCCAATTGATATTAAAAACTGTAATAATACCAAAAAATTCAGAAAGTTATTATACAGCTACTGTAAAGCGCTACCTGTAAAGTAGTTAAATTTATTTAGTAAATATTTTATAGATTATTATATAGTTGAAGTCAAAGAAATTCAATGAATTGAAACAAATATGGAAACATTAAAAATACTTTGTACCTTATTAAATTATATAGATCTTCAAGATCGTAAATAAATAAATAAATAAATTTAAACAAAGCGGAGCTGATAAAAAATAATTTGCAAAGCTCTTGATTATTAACAAAATTACTCATTTACTCAGTGTTAAAGTTGCATTGAATGCGTGCGGTTGATACAAAAAAAAAGGACATAATGTCTTCAAGAGCAAAAATGTATATTTTACAAAAATGTTTACACTTAATTTACTTTTTAAATATTCACTATAACTTGTAAGAAAATTTTGTCTATTTGCTTTAATTTCAGAGTACAAGCAGCTAACATGTCGCTAGCTGCTATGCATTGCGCCCGATGTGCCGACGGTTTCGAGCCCAACGAGAAAATCGTGAACTCCAACGGCGAACTCTGGCATACACAGTGCTTTGTGTAAGTAAAAGAGCTGAAATATTCCCAATTCTCTTATCTTATCACTCTCTTTTTTTTATTCTTTTCTCGGTAGGTGTGCGCAATGCTTTCGCCCTTTCGAGGATGGCATCTTTTACGAATTTGAAGGACGTAAATATTGCGAACGTGATTTTCATGTACTATTCGCGCCATGTTGCAACAAATGTGGTGAATTCGTTATTGGGCGTGTTATCAAAGCGATGGGTGCTAGCTGGCATCCGCAATGCTTCCGTTGTCAAATGTGTGCCAAAGAGCTGGCCGATTCCGGTTTTATACGTAATCAGAATCGTGCTCTATGCCATGAATGCAATGCCAAAGTGAAGGCCGAGATAACGGGTCGTTATATGTGTCATAAGTGTCAGTAAGTGACGAGAGAGCAATACAATACTTTTTTTTGTAATTTATTTATTTTACTTATTTCTTACTTCTTTGCTTAGTGGCGTCATTGATGATGCACCATTACGTTTTCGTGGTGAAGTATATCATGGTTACCATTTCAATTGTACTGCCTGTGGTCTTGAGCTGGATTCGACGGCACGCGAAGTCAAAAGCAGGCCGGGATTAACGGCGAATGATATGGTAGGGCATGAATCAAATAACAGTTTACAACATCAATTTTGCAACAAAGTAGCCATGGTATTTTTGTGGAGGGTGACATCACACAGACAATTTTTGCTGTTCGTTTTTACAAAGTTGATAACATTTTATACTCACAGTTGAAAACTTCCTCATTTCTCCTTCCACCACTTTTCCAAACTTTGCCCTAAAGCACCAGGTAGTGGCACATGGAAGGAGGAGTAGATTAATAAGAGGCGTCAGTTCGTACTTTTTACGAAATGCATTTGTAATGCACCAACTTTACCTTCTACACATTTTTCAGAAGTTTATATTAATATATATTGTAAGTCTTGGAAAGAGGATGAATCATTTAATTAATACATTCCCTTAAAATAAACCGAAATACCCCATGAAAATGTGTAGAAGGAATTTTAAGATACAGAACAAGTAATACATTACAAATATATTTCGTAAAAAGAAAAGGCTCATATATAAACCTCTTGTGATCACTTAATCTTAAAGTGCAAATAAAGAATTCCTCAGGCGTTCTAGACCATGAGTATGTTCAGCGAAAATGATTTGTACGAAGTACGTTTTCTGAAAAATTGCATGGTTACTCTGCTGCAGGAAAAAGTTTTAATTTTGATAGGCTGTGTAATTAATACCTTTGCTTTTGAATAATATATTCTTTTTATAATTTTAAGAACGAATTATATTGCTTGCGATGTCATGACAAAATGGGCATACCTATTTGTGGCGCTTGCCGTCGTCCAATCGAAGAGCGTGTTGTTACAGCTTTGGGCAAACATTGGCATGTTGAGGTGAGTGTTTTTATACATTCATAGTTGTGTATGGCGTATGAAGTGTTACTTAGTTTGGGCTCTGCTTACCATTGAATGTGGGCTCAAGTGCTACAATAAGCTCGATAGAAGCTTTGCCAGACTTATAGAAGCGATACTTACCAGATTTATTCCCCTGTAATTGGTTACGCGATCGATTGTCTTATGAATTCATTTGATCACACTCAGGTTTCATTTTAGAGACATGCTTTTCCTTAAGAGTACCTGCCATAAAAATAAATGCATAGCGGTTACAAACTTTTTACCTCAATGATGAGACACTTATTTCAGACGATTTATTATTATTTTTACATTGCTCACTGTGATTTTTAATATAATACGATGTGATATGATATGTTATAATACGGTAAGATATGCATAGTAAAACGCGATGTCTGACCATATGAAATGAAATGTTTCGATAAGATATTATCTGATATGATTTAGATGTGAGGCTTAGTCGAAAGGCTGTCCCTGTTCCATCGAGTTCCTTATATTTATGTGACAAGAAGTAAAGATATGATATTTGATAAGATAACTCATGATATGACTTGATGATGTGATATATCCATATAAAGAAATTGTATGATGTGATGTGATATCATATCCTTAAATATCATATCACATCATATTGTAACATATCGTCGCTCTCTTGCCAGAGGCGTGAATGTGCATTTTTTAAATTTTGAGGTAAAGGGTTCATTAGTTTAAACATTGAATTTTCTATGTTACTTCAATCCTGACTACCAAGCTTTAAAAGAAAAACACGTTTTAAAGGCAAAAATGTGGTAAATAAACAAGTTTAAAGAAGTTTTGAAAATAGTAAACTTCATGATTTGATTTACCAACATTTTGATTTTTGCACATTTATGTTTTCGGCAAGAATTTGACAATCAGTTCTTTACTTTTTAACTGGCTGACACGATTTTGAAACAAAAGGTAACTGTTATCTTTTCTGCTTTCTTTACACTTGCAGCATTTTGTGTGCGCCAAATGCGAGAAGCCATTCTTGGGTCATCGTCACTACGAGAAGCGTGGCTTAGCATATTGTGAAACACATTATCATCAATTGTTTGGAAATTTGTGTTTTGTTTGCAATCAAGTCATTTCTGGTGATGGTAAGTTGCTGAATTTTTCTATTAAGAAACAGTTATTTTATTTCTTCCATATCTTACCTCCTACAGTGTTCACAGCGCTCAACAAAGCATGGTGTGTGCATCATTTCGCTTGCTCGATTTGCGATATGAAAATGACACAAAAATCAAAATTTTACGAATATGATGAGAAGCCAGTATGCAAAAAATGCTACGAACGTTTTCCCAACGAATTAAGGCAACGTTTACGCAAGGCACATGAATTATCAATGAAAAAGAATTTCTAAAACTTTATATAATCGAAGCATGTGTTTGAAAAAGTCCAATAAGAAAATCAAAAAGCAAAACAGAATCGCTTGTAATACTTTTGAAACGAAGAATAATCCGTTGGCCATTTGGAGACGTGTTAACTTAAGTGCCTACACATTTTATTCGTATACTATATAGCAGAGAATTTTATACAGTTTAAGCTATAGTCCGATTTAAAACATAAACGCAGAAGCACAAAACGCAAATATGTATGTTTATATGTACATAAATATACAGACATAGTAAATGAAAATAGTCAATATATACAAAAGAAATTTCATTTAAGCTTGTAAAGTTTTATTTGCATAAATATTACAAATAATACACGTACGAAATAGCTTCCATTACCAATTAAAACATTACATAGGTACATACATATATATATGAAGGTCTAATACGTTAGCGTTTTAATACGAATCAACAAACACAACAACCAATTTATATGTGACAAACAAAATTTACTACTGCCAACGTTTTTATAAAATCTTTCTTATACTTAATTTTTGATTAAAATTTTTGTGTTAATATTATGGTGTCAAATTTCATCTTAATGTGTCTTGAGCTATTATGCCTTTAGCTCAATTTTTTATTGATGTGATTAAAAGCAATAATTTCTTTTTTGCAAAGAATAGATGTAATGTATTGTGTTTGTAGTAATTAACACTTTCATAAAAATATATGTCTCTGTGTAGTGTAATATATAATGAGTATATATTTATACTTAACACGATTTGCAGCTAATAAAATAATGTAAGTGTAAGCAGTATGTACATACGTAGTATTTATTGTGAAAATCCAATTTATAATATTGCACACACTCAGTTTCAACATTTTAATCAATTAATTAATTAGTATTTTTAATAAATTTAAATTTATGTTCATAACAACGTACAGTAATAATATCTATGTGTAAATGTTAATTTATTTTAATTTGCAATAGTGGATAATACATGTAATGGAAATGACTAAAATAAATCAATTAAAGATTTCAACAATGACTTTCGTGTTTTTAAGGTCTTGCATCCATCGAAAACAAGAGAGATTTATTTAGACAAGTTGATTTTAAATTTCAGCAAATATCCTATTGGTTGGTCTGTGTTACTTTTTGATTTCCGCTTATTCTCAGCAAAGTATTAAAATAAATCGATTAGTAACCATTTTTATACCCAGCTGTACTTGTACACAGAGTATATTAACTTTGATTGGATAACGGTCAGTTGTACAGGTATAAAGGAATCGAGATAGATATAGACCTCCATATATCAAAATCAATAGTATCGAAAAAAAATTTGATTGAGCCATGTCCGTCCGTCCGTCTGTCCGTTAACACGATAACTTGAGTAAATAATGAGATATCTTCACCAAATTTGGTACACGAGCTTATCTTGACCCAGGATAGATTGGTATTGAAAATGAGCGATATCGGATGATAACCACGCCCACTTTTTATATATATACCATTTTGGAAAACACAAGAAACCTGATTATTTAGTAAATAATACACCTAGAATGTTGAAATTTGATGTGTAGACTGATATTGAGACTCTTGATAAGAAGTTGAAAAAATTTTTTAAAATGGGCGTAGCACCGCCCACTTGTGATAAAATAAATTTTACAAATATCATAAATCAAAAATCGTTAAACCTATCGTAAAAAAATTTGGCAAAGAGGTTGCCTTTACTGTAGGAAATGATTTGAAGAAAAATGCCCCAGCGGGTTAGGGGATCAGAATATACCCGCGGTAGGTATGCCTGTCGTAAGAGGCGACTAAAATACCAGATTCAAGGGGTTGTGTAACGCAACCATTCAGGTTGCCAGCGCAATATATAGCTTCTCCGAACCCAATTGTCAACCTCACCTTTCCGCGGCGAATCCTGTTTCACTAACAGACGAGGCTCTGGCGACCACAAGCTCCTCATGGAACTTGGGGGTGGGGAGTGGGGAATGGCCTGAAGGTTTAATATGGCCACATAAATCGTTCCCAAGATGGTCGGGCTAGCACCTTAATCGTGCTGTGGTACCGGAGCGTACCGGATCTTTATCCGGCAAAGGACTATCACATCGATAACACTCCCCAAAGCCTTCGGGGAGCAACCTTATCGCTACAACAACAAAAACATTTGAAGAAAAATTAACGAAACCTGTTAAGGACCAGGCCCACTTTTATATAAAAGATGTTTAAAATAAGCTAGATTTTTGCAAAAAAGGCTTTATATCAATGGTATTTCATTTCCCCAGTGGATTTGTAACAATAAATAGGAAAAATTCAAATTTAAAAAAATGGGCGTGGCACTGCCCCTTTTATGACTAAGCAATTTTCTATGTTTCGGGAGCCATAACTCGAAGAAAAAATATTTCAGAATAAAACCATATGTATATGTATTATTGCGCAGCCTTGTAACACTATTAAGCACACAAAACAAACAACAACAGCATTTCAAGTGTACAGCTGGGTATGTAATGTTCGGTTTAACCCGAACTTAGACTTCCTTACTTGTTATAAAACATTTTTGCACAGATTGAGCGGTTTCTGCGATCAAAGACTGTATTAAAACCTTGAACAGCCTGCGACAAAAAGTACTTAAATATACTTAACGAACTAAATCTAAGTAATATAGTATTTAAACACTTGCTTTCAACTTTAATATACAAGCAGAATTTATCTTAAAGCTAAAGAACTTAATTTGATTGATATTTAAAGCCATTTTAATAGCAGGCATACATAAGTACATACATACACCACATATTTAAATTGTTTTCTTTTTTAACAATAAATTTGCCGAAAATTTCGATTCAAATATAACAACCATATTGTTACAACATTAGCATTATTTTAATAAAGTCGTAATTATAAAATAATATAATAGCAACAGAATTTGAATCAATTTTTTAATAAGTTTAATGTACTTAATTATATAAATGAATAAATATATTAAAGCAGTTGAGGACAATATTGTGATTGTGATTTTTTCATATTTCTTTGACACTTGAAGCTTTTCGTATCCATATACCTGGCTATATATGTATATACTGTTATGAATTCAATCCATATATTCCCTCTATTTATACCGCTAATTTTTTTAACAAATCCTCCAATAAGCTTACATCGCGCACAGCAATAAGACCGTCTTTGTTACATTTCTTATTCTCCAAATCATTATCAAGTTCTTTATAGCTTAATGGCATTGGTTTACATTCATTTATACTCTCACGATAACTAAAAATATCTCCACCCAACGAACGTAATATGGCCTGTGGTGCACATGTATCCCATTTAAATGTTGATCCTTTGCTCAACAAATATAAATCAACCTCCCAGGTAATTACTTTGACCGCTTTATGTCCAGCGCCTGCAGCAAATGCGAACTCGTAGCCCAGATCCATAATACGCTGTAAAATATCACCATTTTCAGAGCTGGAGAATATACCAATACGATTATCACGTGTTGGATATTCAAATTGACAATTATTGGCACATAAATCGAAATCAGGTAGGGAAATGCCCCAGAACACTAGCGAACGATATACATTTTCTCCTAACTTATTATGGAAAGGCTGTGATACAACACCGATAACGGGTACACCAGTCGTACGATCGTAAACACCAACCAATACCGTAACACAATCTAGACCTGTGGAAGTGATGCCTGGAAAGTTGGTAAATATGCTGTCGCCAGATATATACTCGGCGGTGCCATCTGTTGAGAGAAATAAGAAAACCGTTAGTTTAGTTTTGTTTATGACAAGTTATGTAAAATATTTTAAGTCACATTTTCTTGATTGAAGGAATTTTACTTCACAAAAATTAGTTGAAGATTTAATTATTTAAAGCGCTTAACATGTGGTGAGAAAACGGTATTGCTGCTGGATCTTTAACTGTTCCAAATTGTACTAGGAGAGGATTGCTCTTCTCAATTGTAAGCCAATATGAGACCCTTAACTCGTAGGCTATCACTTATGTATAAGTTACTCAGACGTTTCGTCGCAAGTCCAATTGTTCGGGACCTTATTGTCTAGTTCTCCCCTTATCGACTCTGGTTATCTTTCCGTTACGTGGCACAATTAACTACAAGCACCTTTTTAAAAACTGATTATTTCGAGTGAGTCGACCAGAAGGAGAATATATTTTTGGCTTTATTTATACATATGTATGTATATTATTGCTAACATTTTGAGCACAATCTCTGTTTAAGTGCCGACAGCATGTTTGTGTGGCTGGTAGTCGGTAGACGTTGGCACTTGGTCATGGGGCCACCACCATCTCCACCATCTTAAAGCTATGAAAACAGTTCCCGACGATTTGCAAGTGTTCACGATATTAATGGCCTACCGCATTTTCATCCTGTACATTCTGGAGGAGCTCATGGCCGCCTGCTAAATAAAAGGGATTCGCTACGTCTAGGCGAGGCTGAAAATCGGGTTGGAAAAGCTATAAGTTTTTCTGCAAACCCTTAAACGGTTTTCATTGGTATTTCCATGTTGGTTCCTAAGAAGATCTCCGCTGCGAATACCACTGGTGTCTTCTAGCCGTTGGTGTACCATATGAGAGTGTGGCCCTGGGGAAGTGTCCCACATGGCTTTGTCTTTTAACTCTATTTTAAATTTGCATATGGCATGTCAAGCTCTACAGCGTTTGCATTTTATTGCTATTGTGGTCTCTGACATAGTGTTGTAGTAATCTGGAGTCCAAAGTGATTCCCAAATATTTCACTTCGGTCAGATGCTCCAACAGTACTCCATTCATTACAATTTGATTCATTCCTTCCAGTGTTCTTTTCGTCCACAAGGGTGATGGTAAGGGCATTACCGAGATAAGATTGGCAGGCTGGGTGAAGTTGGTTCGTAACTCATTTTCGCGCAGCAGTTTTACATCATCTTACATACACACAAATTGAAACTGTGTTAATGACCCCCTACTACGAGGAGGACTGAATATCACTAAATAATACATACATACATATATGTGAGAATGAATGCGTATAAGATCAAACTTGCCGATTGGATCGATCCAAATGCCCATATTGCTATAATCTAAATCTGCAGGCAATGTTGGTATTTCCCCAAGAAGCTCTTCCTCATATACGACATTATTATGCACCTCATTGGCAAGAGCTTCTGCTGCTTCAGCTGAGTGGTAAAAAGAAGTGTAGAAAACTTATAAATTTATATGAAACTAAAGAGAAATTGTAAAAAAAAGCACAAATACCATTCAATATTGCCTCCAAACAGCGCGCTGTTTCCTCTATCGTTGCACCCACCGTAATTGTTAATGTTTCGCCCTCCTTACTAGTGAAAGTTGGCGATTCTTCGCCTTTAATTGCCTCACGTAATGCTGGAAACTTGAATAGAAAAAGTTGTATTTAAATTCAACTCAGAACCAAATCTCCCAGTCCACTCACCAATTCGCCAATATCATGTTTGATGGTCTCTTGTATTAATACATCAGCGAGCGTTTTGAAATCATGTTCAAAACGTTCGTTCGCTTCCGATCCGGTCTTTTCTTGCACTAACAATTTTAATAGCACTTCATTTGAGCGACAGAGACGCGCTATATTTGCTGCCTTTTCAGTTGCATTGATTAGATGCTGCACAAGATTGGTTTCCATACTTTTTGTTTGTTTTGTTGTTATGGAAGAAATTGGCAGTCCAAAAGAATTTGTATGAAACTTCCGCTTATTAAATATGTTTATATGTATGTATGTATGTCGTTCTACCTAATTCAATTAGCGGTATATATTGCTAGTAGGCAATAAGCGAAATTCATTGATGTTACTGTTAACACAACTCCAATCAGTCACTAATTAACTTTTTATTAGTAGTTTATATTTGTGGGAAGAAGTGTTACTCTTGTATGGCCTCTTAGTTTAAGTTTTTACTCATATTATATATGTATATGTATATATGTTTGTATGTATACTTATTTCCATGGAATTGTATAAATAAATACGGCACAGTGTTTTCTTTAATTTAGCCCTGATCCTGATTATTAACTTTCAATTATTGTACAATATCGCCTGTTCACTTCACTTCCTCTAAAAGTTTTGCCTATTTTTAGGCGAGCATGGTAGTATTCCGCGTACTGTTTTTTAACACTGGGGAAATTCCCCAAAAAGCTGCCAAATATAATTTTTTTTTTGATATATCGTGGTTTTTGGGTTACATTTCTTTTTTCGCCATAGCGGTGTGGTGGTAGCGTGCTCCGCCTATCGAAGCTACTGGGTTCAAGTCATGGGCAAAGCTACATAGAAAACAGTTTTTTCAATCAGAAACAAGTTTTTATAAGCAGGTTGGCCCCTCGGAAGTGGTTTGGCAAATACCGAGTGTATTTCTGCCATGAAAAGCTTCTTCAAAATTTAACGGCAGCTGCGTACGGAGACGGCATAAAATATATAGGTAGGAAAAATTAAAAAGGGGCATGACGCCCTTACCTCTTCGGAGGTAAATAGTGCCAAGTATTTATTAATTTTTTTCAATTTACGCAGTTGTTGCATATTTGTTGTGCCAAGGTATATCTGTTTCATTAAGTGCTGTTAATCAAGAAATTACAAAGCCTTACATTCTTTCTATTATCTGCTCCGCAGTGGCTACTACAGAGACAGAGAGAACGTGCTTTCCGGAAAGGGTGTTGCTGGAAATTCCCCTCTGCCAAAACACTGCTAGAAATTCCCCTCGAAATCCCTACTGTCTCCAGCAGCGAAGACATTGGTAACCCTCCCGCTCCCTTAACAAAGATCGAGAAACACCTCATCATTGAATAGTATTTTTTGCGTTAGGCCTGTCAAAGGCTTTTGGCACAATAAACAAGAAAAAAGTTCCATTATCCCAGTCTCAAAAGGTGGAATGTGAGTTACTTGAGTAGTTGGCAGGCATCAGTACAGTATAGCAAATAAAGCCAAGAATGGTTAAAAAGGGAAGCTACAGGGCGGAGGGGCGGCGGTCTATCTCGTAATCTGTTTATTTTGTATACATAGAAGTCCCCTTCTCACGGCGGCGGTCTATCTCGTCATCTGTTTATTTTGTATACATAGAGCTCCCCTTCTCACCAGAAGGAGGCTGTATTGTTTTCTATTCGGATGACTTTATGATAATGGTGAGGTGTTCGGCTTCTATCGCAAATAAAAATTAATGATTATTTCTCCAGTCTACCCATTTTTTCATCTCGAACAATAAATAAATGAGCTGTTGAACATTGACTTTGTTTCCACTGGTCAGCTGATAACACATAATCATAAACAAACTGGAGAAAGCTGCAGCTCTGCCAAAACACTGCGCCAAAGCGGATAGATATAACAAGAGCCATCACTCGTTATTTTTTAGGCATTTACTCGATGTAAACTGTGAGGTAGTGGCTACTTTTTTTGGGCGAGATGTTTATAAATGTCTTCTATACATTTTCATGGGGTATTTGTGTTTATTTTTCCTACTGTATTTAATTAATTATTTAATTGTCTTTCCAAAAATCACGTTTGCATAAAGTGACAACACCGTATAGATAAATGGGAGCAATTCAAAAATGTCCCTCATAAAAAAAGTGGCGACTACCTCACAGTTTACATCGAGTAAATGCCTAAAAAATAACGAGTGACGGCTCTTATTATATTTATACTCTTTGTTATATCTATCCTCTTTGACTGCGCTCAGAACTGCAACGGGACGTATCTACACATCACTTAAGCGCCAAATACACGACACGAACATTTCCGCGAACATTCCCGTTATGTCATGTTTCTGCGACCTTTTCTGTCGCGTATGGTGGTGTTTGCCAGTTCGCACAAATGTTCGCCAAAAATCAAAATATTTTAATTTTTGGCGAACATTTGCGCGAACTGTTCGTTCGTGTATGGCGAAATAGCTCATAATCGTAGTAATTTCTGAACGGAACAGACGTGCGCGGAAAAGTAAAATGGACAAAAAAAAATCTGAGTGAATTTATTGAAATGTATAAATCTTTGCCATCATTGTGGCAAGTAAAAAGCAAAGATTATATATATATATATATATAAGATATTTTTTTACGCTTAATTGCCACAGCGAGCAATATTGCTGCAGTACAATTGTTGTCCGTATTCATCGCTGTCTGAAAGAGAACTAATGTTCGGCCAAAAGTTCGTATGGTGTATGGCCAAATCTGCGAACAAGATTGCGGAATGTTCGCGGAAATGTTCATGTCGTATATTTGGCGCTTTATACAATGAGTCGAAAAGAAATGAACGAAATTCCGCACAGGCAGCTTCCCTTGAGATCGCTGAAACCTGCTCATCCAAATAACAATTGATTTACGCGACCCTGTCTCCCTAGCAAATTAGGAACCTTTTCCGTAATCACCATGAAAAGCTTCGGCAAACGACATTTAGTCTAAAAGACATGTAAAGACCCTTAGATGAGTTCAACGTATGGCCGCACCTATACCTTGCTAATAATGCTCTGAATAAAATGTATTTACTAATAGCGTAAATTAAAGCGATATAAAACTTCTTATAAATAAAACAAGTAAAGGTGTCTAAGTTCGGGTGTGACCGAACATTATATACTCAGCGTGAGCTTCAATTGTACATTTCATTTCAGATAAATTACTTTTCTATATAACACGTGGCACCGTCCGTTTTAAAAAGAAATGTCTCCACATTTCCTCTTACAATAAGACTTGATAAGTGAAATATCATTGATCCAGAAATATTTTTTGCTAAGTTATAGCTTGGTATTCTAGTCTACGACCCTTTTAAACTTGTTTTATATCTATGTAAGTTGAAGTGGTCTTTAACCGATCCTGTCTATTTTTACTAGAAATATTTCCTGCTATAAGGAAAATATGTGTACCCAATTTTGTTACGATATGTAAATGTTTCTTCGAGTTATGGCTCCCAAAACATAGAAAATTGCTTAGTCATAAAAGGTGCCACACCCACTTTCAAAAATTTTAGTGTTTTCCAATTTAATGTTATAATTCAATTTAGAAGGTAAAACTTTATTGATATAAAGCTCTTTTTCGCTAAGATGTACCTTATTATTTTCGTTTACGACCCTTTTAAAAATCTTTTATATAAAAGTGGGCGTGGTTAAAGACCATCTCGTCCATTTTTTCTAGAAATAATTCCTGCTATAGGGAAAATTTGTGTACCCAATTTTATTACGATCCGTTAAGTTTTCTTCGAAACATAGAAACTGGCTTAGTCATAAAACTAAATTTGAGTTTTTTCCTATTTATTGATATAAATCCGCTTGGAAAATGAAATACCATTGATATAAAGCTCTTTTTTGCAAAGATATAGCTTATTTTGTTTGTCCACGACCCTTTTAAAAATCTTTTATATAAAAGTGGGCGTGGTCCTTAACCGATTTCGTTAATTTTTCTTCAAAGCATTCCTTATATTAAAGGCAACCTCTCTGCCAAACTTTGTTACGATAGGTCTAACGATTTTTGATTTATGATTAATAATATTTGTAAAATTGATTTTATCACAAGTGGGCGGTGCTACGCCCATTAAAAAAAAATTTTAAAATTTTTTTTCATAGTCTCAGTCCACATGTCAAATTTCAACATACTAGGTGTATTATTTACTAAATAATACGGTTTTTTGTGTTTTCCAAAATGTTATATATATAAAAAGTGGGCGTGGTTATCATCTGATTTGGCTCATTTTCAATACCAATCTATTCTTGGTCCAGATAAGCTCGTGTACCAAATTTGGTGATGATATCTCAATATTTACTAAAGTTATCGTGATAACGGGCGGACGGACATGGCCCAATCAATTTTTTTTCGATACTGATGATTTTGATATATGGAAGTCTATATCTATTTCGATTCCTTTATACCTGTACAACCTACCGTTATCCAATCAATGTTAATATACTCTGTATGCAAAGCACGCTGAGTATAAAAAATCTAATAATTGTCCAAGTGTTGGTTACATTTCGCATCCACCATATCCTTTTGTCAATCCCTACGCCAGTGCAATGAAAAAAATAAAATCAGCTGTTGACATTCAATCATTTTTTTTTCCGTTTTGGGAATTGAATCTTCCAATTCCAATAAATGGCAAGAGGACTCTTAAATCGCCAGGTTAACAAACGTATAAGGGTAATATACTTGCAACATTTAGACGTGCCTACGCAGCTAACACATGTCGCAAAGTATAAACCCGTAGCACAAATTTTTTCCTTGTAATTGTTAATGTACTTTTTGTAATGTACTTTGTAAATGTACTTACTTGTTGCAATGTACTTTTTCAAGATTTGTAATTCTTTGTTTGAATTATTTTTTTATATCAGTATTATAATTTCACTCCCATCCAGCAAGTGATACCCCCATCATGCCCAAGCCAGTGGCTTCAGACATCCTCCCATTGTCATAGAAATACTAATTTAGTCATCATGTGTCGTGTTGATTTGTTAAATAATTAAGCGTTTTCGATAATTCCCAGTGGTGACTTGTTTTCCTTATGTAGATTATTAGTTTTTTAATTGTAAAGTTGTAATTATAATCTTATTTTTGTAAATAAATTTTCGTCATATCAGGTGTTATATTTTAATGAATTTATATTCATTCTGGTATATATTAGGTTTATATAGCGTAGCAATTATATGTAAAATGTGAATATATGTACATAGCCGTACATTTAATTATGTATTATGTGAATTTCTATCCGGTTACATGTGTACATGACTGTACATTAATATATGATAAGGGTATTTTCAATCCCGTTACTTGTACTTTTTGTCCTTTGTGGAGTTATATGTTATCACAATTTATATGTAAGGTATAATCTCTACCCCGTTATATGAATAGTTCATATAATAAATTAAACTTTTATCGTATCCAATCTTTGTACTTTTGTCCAATTTAGTTTATATTTTTCCAATTTACATTTAATGCCTCATATCAAGTTGTATTCATACACAATTTAAAAAGATCCAGAGTAATAGATATATCTCTTTTGATTATCCATGTAGCTTCATGCGAAGATTTTGTATTAAATGTTGTCCATAACTGTTTTATTTATCTAGATTACTAATTTTTTTTTAGTAGTATTTTATGTATTTATTTTAACTTTCGATTTTAATGTTACGTAGAACTAATCGCACATGCAGTAAAGGCAATTGATGAAGTAAAGTAGCATAAAGCCGGAGTCATTGGTGCCGTATGTCGTATCGCTGTATCCGTATCCCTAACGTAAGCAGCTGTTTATCGTTACGACGGTAAACCAAAACCAAATTGGTTGGCTACGATACGGTTACGACCTTAGCGGCACCAATAATCGATTGCATTGATTCTCATAAGGTTGGTCGAATCAGCTGTTAAAAGGTTACCGATACGGTTACCGATAAAGCACCAATGTCTCCAGCTTTACTGTTCTTTTTACAGTTTCGTAGCTCCGTTATTTCATACAGCATTTTTCTTCCATTATACAAAGTTTAAAGTCTTGTTTTGTAGCTCCATTATCTTCTACAAATTCAATTTTAATGTTACATATTATTAATGTTTTTTATACACGAATGCCTTTTTAATTAGACAAAAAGTTAATTTTAATTAAACAAAATCTATAAATTTTACTCTACATAGCACATTTCTTTTTCACAAAACCGTTTTACACTTAAACGAATGCGTAATTATGGCGACATTTTTAACAAAACGATGTTACTGCTTCGGCGGTATACTTGCGATTATGTATAATTCAGTCATGAAGTACGGGAAATCACTTCGTTTTTTAACGTCGTCGCGTCAAGTTCGTTTCCCCACAGCTCAACCGCGTGTTATAAAAGGACGCTATTCATACGGTTGAGAACAAAATAGCGGATAGTGAGGGAAGCGACTTGACAAAAAATTAATAAAACAGTTGACAAACTTAAAATTTATCGTACTTGGAGCAAACCATTAAATCAAATTGAATATAACATGGCGTGGTGCCAAGTAAAAACCAACCCTAATTGAAAATACGAAGAATTAAAATAATTAATACCAAATTGCAAGCTGCTACACATGGTTCTGGCCATTGTAAATTTTACCGTTCTGGCCACCTTGGTACTACCATTGTGTATTAGTGGAGCTAAAATTACATATACAACAATCTGAAAAAAGAACAATCCGACACACAACCTGGCGTTATGGACTAGCGTCCGTGACATTCAACCAAACCCAAAAAAAAATAAAAAGTACGGGAAACCCACAAATCACACAAAGAAGATTGCGCATTCTCGAGTTCAGAATTGCTTGGTTCTACGCATCTACGTCACATTTGACTGCCTGAGCGAATGAAAGAAAGAGAAAAAACAAGTGCTAAAGGAAAATGACGTAAAATCGCCTATGAAAAACAGCTGATCTTTTGTTTACATGCGCCATCTTGTTTGTTTGATTTGTGCGGGAAACCAACTAAACCCATAAAGAGCTGTCTAGGCCATTGTAAATTTTACCAAGTAGCGCAACTAACAGCTGATCGGTGAAAATTCGCACATTCACACGCACAGTTCTCGACTCAGTTTAAAAAAAAACTTTAGATTATTTAACTCAAATTTTAAAGTGAGATAATCATTACGAATTTATGTATATAGAATCGAGACATAAAATTTTTTATAACAGAGTTTCCAAGCGATGGATTTGTACTCCAATGGGCACGGTAACTTGTTGTAATGCATTATAAGGGAAACTCCAAGAAATAGCAGAATTTCATTGGGGTCCGTTAAATTTCTTTTTTACTGAGCTCGGCGATTCAAACCTGTCAATCGCTGATTGGTGCATTCCGCAATTCTAACACACAAGCTGTATAGAAATATTTTTGAAAATACTTTGAAATCCCTGTCATCTGGAGCCATGTCTATTAGAATTTTACATTCTCGCTCAGAAGGAAATTCATGCTTTGGATTAATAAAGCTCTGGGTGTCATCAGAAAAACATTTAACCACTGGGCAGCTAAACTAGTTTCGTTGTTTGCTCCAGAAAGTCCAGGGACCGTATCTAGATTATCATCATTTTCTATTTGCGAAATTAAACCGTTAACCTCAGCATTCTCTTGGGTCACATTAACACAGTCCTCAATTTCTGAAGCATCTTCAGTATCTGCGTCGCTACTGTCTAGCAAGTAATCGCTTCCTGATTCCTCAAAATCACTACCCAAGTCTGATTTCTCACACAGTATACGCCCCAAGTCCTCAAGATATAACTTACGTTTCGCCATCTATTGGGACAAATAATCCCAGGTAAAAAGAGTATTGGGACAAATAATCCCACATAAAAAGCTTATTGGGATTATATATCCCACCTTCATAAACTGTATTTTAACTTACCCTTCTTTATTAAAAATTTGATTCAAATCAATTGATATTACTTATTAAAGTCTTTTTATCATAAACAAAATACGAAATTTCTGACCACACGTCTATTTCGACTAATTTTGCAAAAAAACGAAGCCAGACTGATAAAATCTGATGGTAGTGCGCGATTCCGTGAAATGTGATATCAAAACGCAAAAATTTACCATTATAATTTTGTTTACAACTCATAAACGATACCTAAATCTGTTCTTGGGAGTTTTTGCTTAACCAATAGCGAACATAGAAAAGAAAATACAGACGTTTGAAATTTGCTGGGATGTATTATCCCAGTAGTCCCGAAAGAGTTAAGCTGCAAAACTATATAGTAAACAATGGTCTAGGCATTTGTTATCATTGTCATAGATGAATGGATTTGCAACTCTTTGTTTCGAGAGAGCACTGTCAAAATGCAAATTTTTTATAACATTTATCAATGATGCCACTCCAAACAAAAATGAATAGATCTGAAAATGGGGATTTTTGACATACATTTCGGCGATTATAGTTTCAATCATTTAATAAAATGATAGTCGTAAAATATTTATTTCCTTAAAGTTATTTTACAATAATACGACCAGTTAGAGTTAAATATAAACAAATCTAAATAAAACTAACATTTCGATTAAATTAATTAGTCAAATATTGTAAAGCATTTAACTCGCAGTGAAAACCACATATTCTTCTGAAATTTCAGTAAATCGGACCTATGATATAACAGTTAACATTATTTAATGGATAGGGCTTATCCTACATGTCTGGCGTTCCAGGTTCTGTGATCAAAATGGACTGGTTGCATCGGGAGTTCATATTTACAAAACCTGTTTTTAGTGATAACTTTTGAATGGGATATAATATTTACCCTCCGGCTTCGAACTAGTAATACTTACACTAAAACAAGTATTTTTATCCTTTTTCCCATAATTTTTGAACGCTATTCTACAGTTGTACGTCAAACTAAGGTTTACCAAAATTATTGGCCTGTTTTTCGTTTTGGCTGGCACATTTTTTGTTCTGGCACCCGCTTCAGCTGGCACGGGGGATTTATCTGTGATTGTTGCCAGCAACAACTAGAAGATAAATCTCTCGTGAGAGCAAAAATATGAGAGCGTAAACAAAAGATTCGTATCAATCTAATCTATGTCATTGTTTACAATGTTTGTTATCTTTCTGTTGGTGCGGTTTTTAATAAATTATTTTTATTTTGCGGGGTAAAATGAATGACCAAGAAGCTCCAGACGCTAAGAAAATGAAGCTTCAGGCTGATGAAAAGAGCTGCCATCCACAGGATCCTGAACTAAAAAATTGTAAAGATATAAATGGTAAGCTGGGGCCCTATTCAGTAACTGTGAGTTTTAAAATGTACACTTTTTCTTCATATAATTCGTATGAAAGAAAAATGTACATTTCAAAACTCATAGTTACTGAATAGGGCCTCTGATGCTCAGTACGGCTTAGATGCCATGCATCATACGGATTAATGTAATGTGTCCTAAATTCCTAGGCGTGATTTTCCTCTTATGCCAAAAGTCCCAGACTAGGAAATTAGAAGACCAGTTCAAAATATTACTATATTTTCGGTCTTCAGTAGGCGTGGTTGTATTGCTTGATTCCATATGGGGGAAAAAACATTTAAAATTGAAAACCTTTACCAAAATTTAGAACTTTGGTATCATCAACACCTTGATACCAAAGTAATATAAATACACCATTATCAAGCAGAACGTAATTTGCCTCCCAATCAGGCCTCAAAATGCCCATTAGAGCAAGTTATCCTTTTACACCAGTCTCCCTTTCGTCCAATCCGTTGGAAACGAATGGCCCCTATGACACATTAAATGAAAAATGAACGCTTCCCAAGCAGGCCGTTCTATGTACCGGAGCGACTCGGGATTTTTCCCGACCCAGGACTGTCCATTCAGTGTAACACCATTCAATTTTTCCATATGATAAGATTGGCAAGAACGATGAAAGTAAACGGGATAACACGCCATATCCGTATTTACACAAATCGAAGGTATCGCGTATGTCATCAATGGATTATTTATCAAAAAATGAGCTTATTGCATCCGAAGGAGACTCACCTGCATTGGAAAATGAACTTGTGCGAGAATATGTTGTATCTGAAAATGAATTAGCTTCATCAGAGGATGAGTCAACTCAGTCAGAAGATGAATCAATCGTATCAGATGGTGAACCAGCTCTATCAGAAGTTGAAGAAACTGACACTGATGAAACTTTTGGTGATGGCAAAACGCTAAGCTTGCTTTTGGCCTTGCAAGAGAGAAGACTTGCATTTGAAAGAGCTAAACTAGAATTCCAACAAAAGTGACCTTGAATCCAAACGAATTGAAATGGAACATAAAAGGATAGAAAAAGAAAAAGAGCTAATAAACCAAGAATTTGAAGCAAAGATATGTGAGATTGGAAGGGTTTTAGATAAACTGAGTAATGACTATATCCATATGCTAGCTCGCTGTGACCGGCAATTGTTATAGTAAAATTCCAAGTATTTTTTTAATTATGAATGTTGTAGTGAAACTGGATTTTGACAATTGCTAGTAACCACACTCCAACAACCAGCGTCCTGACCAATATAACGAAGATGTTCAGGTAGGCCTTGAACTCCAACAAGGTTGATTGTTGCGTCCACCACAGTGCAATCAGTTGGAACCAACATGTATGCTGGGTGTACATCTAACGCATATTTTATCCGAGTATTTGGAACAACACGTCGAACTACTAGCTTTATCATACATACAAGAGGTAGTACCAGTCTTTACTGGTCTCGTAAATTCATTTCGCTAAATGATCATTCTAATCGAATTCTAACCACGGTCTAAATATAAAAAAATAAGAAAATAGTATGAATGATAGCTAAGCGGTGTTTAGATTTATAAATGTTTATTTAAAAATGGAAATGTTCGTTAGTTTTGACTTAAACTAGTCGATGACGTCTTTGTAATGTTGGAACTTAAATTAAATTAAATATAATAGTAATATACGAAAAATATAAATATTTTAAAATTTCTTGTACGTTGTTTATGGACGTTTTTCTTTCTATGGACCGGTTTCCCAATGGCTTTTTAACATTTTACCAGATTTAAATTGGCAAAAACCCCTAGCTTCCTCTCAAGAAAGCTCCGAGAAAATACTTCACTGCCAATCGGAACTAATTGACAAAATGCAAAAAGTCTAATGTATTCTTATTTCGAAATAAAAATGTCATGTTTCCGCTGATCTCTTTAGCTTTCCTGCACAAGTCGATATTTTCAAACTCGTGCCGAACGTGTACGTCGTGCATGAACAATATTTACCACCGATATCATAATCCAAAATATGACAGCTAACCAACTACATATAAGTGTCATATAGAGACATGCAGCGGTGTTAATGCGTCCATACTTGCGACGTTCATATGAAATGCTCTCTACCAAGTAGTCCATGAAATCAAAAATTGCTGCACATGAGAGACGACCCTTTATAACTGGTACAATATTCCCAGCTCCTTGAATCTCTTTTACTAACGTTTCACTATATTGCTTACAGGTGACAAGAAATCCATCGGTATAGATCGATGCATAGACCAATGTGTATACGGCCATGACGCATGAAATGACACCAGCTGGTGTCCAGTAATACGGAGAAATGCCGTTATGTGTTAGCTCGGATTCGGCGGTCACCACAATCATATCACCGGATCTGTAAATAAGAGGAATTTTATTATTGCGTGTGCACTAGATATTTGTAATAAAATATGTTGGAGTGAAATGAGGTATGCACAAATCCGTATGGTAATTAGAGTTGGTAGACCAGAGAGAGGAAAACCTGCGGCTATCCGTTGAGGAAGAGGCCATAAGAATGTAGCAATGACCGACTCATACGCAAAGGTTGCCCCGAACTATCTAAACTATGCTAAAGCCGCTTCGTCGGTCACAGCACGCAGATTCGTCTAGAAAGTTCAAATTAAACTGAGGTCATCCCGCTAGAGAATAGCGAAATTGGTATTCATAACCAAGAAGGAAAAGTGGAATTAAAACTTTTCAGATAACGGAATCTGGTGTCAGTTGTATGCGGACGGAACTGATAAGATGATAACCATACCTTGACGATAGAACTACGTTTCAACCACGCGACTATCACGAACTGAGAATCACAATATTCTGACTTAATAAATAATAAATCTTGATAAGTGACGGACTACCTCTTAGCTTTTTGCACGTGGAAGTAAAGAGTGAGTGCATGCCTCCCGATTCTAATTAAAGGGTAAGAAAGACAATCCCAGTGACATACTACATAGATACCGCGCATGTGGAACCCCCGCATCACCTTTTCTCAGGCTTCATAAAATAAACTAACATCAGTATGCTGATCACTTATCGAAAAGAATCTCAGGTGGTCTGAAGGTTTAATGTGGTCATATAAATCGTTCCCGAGATGGTAGGGCTAGCACCTTAATGGTGCTGTGTTACCGGAGCGTACCGGACCTGTATCCGGCAAAGGACCATCACATCGATAACACTCGCCAAAGCCTTCGGGGAGTAACCTTATCGCTACAATAACAACAACAACAACAACAACAACAACAACAACAACAACATGGAATAACGTCAAAAGTTAATGCGAAAACTGCCTGGTTGCCACAAAAACCTTCAGTTCCTATGACTTTTTTACTTCTACCTATCCAAAGACGGTTGCGGAAATATAGCAACTTGAATGACCCCATTGTCAATTATATTTTGTGTTTGTTTGGTACTTCCATGTTCTCTTTACGTTTGCCACTTGTATATATTGATCAATACTTACGGCGTAAACAATTTTTTTAAAATTAAATTAGTATTTTAAAATTAAATTAAATGCGATCCTCAGTACACCCACATATACATACATACATGTGTGCAAGTATTCAAAAGCATAAGACCTTTTGATCGCAGTTTACTTTTATGGTTATTAACCTTTGACAACATTTAAATTAGTAGCCAACGAGGCTAATTATTGGACTGTTGATGTACGGATGGTACGAAGTGATGCTGTTAATCTTTATGTAAACTTACTTTGCTCTATATTCATTTGCTAGAAGCTTAGACCTCACAATGCACAATTGACATGTAGATCTGCCTTCTTAAAATATCCGCCTGGCAGCTACAAGACATACTTTGTTAAGTTCACTGGGAACCAGCGAAACGGCCAAAATCGCTTATCGATAAATCATTCTTGTACACATATGCCAAAGTTTTGAAAAGTTCATGAGACGGACTTTTTGTAGAAATTTCGGACATTATTCCTATTAGATGCCGTGGATAATATATTGACTATCGAGTCATTTTGATTTCGATATAAAAGGTTCTGTCTGGCATATTGTGCGAATAACTTATCTACCAAGTCCACAATCTGATTAGACTTTGTCAGTGAGACTTTTGAGCTTGTGAATCTACTGTCGATGAAAATTCTCTAACACGGAAGGCATTCCTACCTATACTCGCTTGTGGCATTGAAGGAAAGGAGTGCCCTCGCCACATACCACTGTTGTTTCTAACCGGCGTCAGTTATCGCGAAGCCGCTGATTCAGTTGGATTCAGCTACACTGAGTTAAAGGGTTAGTAGGTTCTAAAGAAATACGAAGATGTATAAAAGAAAGTATTTTGTAGTTAGGGAAATGTTAAAAATTTCAAAAGTTTGTATGACATACCTACATATAAGAACGCTTGACTGGGAGGTTATCTTCCTTCCTAAATTTACACTTAAATAAATTCCGAATCGTCAGCCGAGATAGGATGACCCCCCATGGTTAGGGGGTTAGAATATACCAACGGTAGGTATGTCTGTCGTAAGAAGCGACTAAAATACCAAATAGATTCAAGGGATTGTTTAGCGCAACCCTTTCAGGTGGCAAACGCATTATATAGCTTCTCCAAACCCAACTGTCAACCTCACCTATCCCTGGCGAATCTTATTACATTAACAACCGAGACTCTGGCGACCCCGAACTCCTCAAGTATCTAGGCGGTGGGAGGACGGTATGGCCTAGAAGCTCGCATGTGGTCATAACAAATCGTTCCCGAGATGGTCGGGCTTGGTACCGGAACGTACCGGATCTGCATCCGGCGAAGGACCATCAACATCGATAACACTCCCCAAGACCTTCGGGGAGTGTCCTTATCGCTACAACAACAACAACAACATAGGATGATATTGCCGATATGTTCATAAACATACAATGTGCAATTTTAACTTACCTCTGCCGTATAGTGGTTGTTCCCGTTTTCCGTTTTGTTGTGCCCATACAAATCCGGTATGCATGATAAATGCCCAGTACAGTGGCGAATATTAATGGAAATAGAAGTCCATATGTAGCAAAATGGCAATAGGCGATGTGGCCACCTTCGAAGCTTGTGTAAGTGGATCGCCCATGTAGAAAGCAACCACAATTTGTTTCCGGACAAGCATTCAGTACATAGCGCCAATGTGCCCATGCTACTGCCGATGTGACGCAGCATATAACGGAGGTAGCTATGATCAATGGATACAAATAGGCAAGCGCCCTCTCAGCGCCATAAGACATGATTTTGTGGGAATTTTGTTTTTATTTAACCAAAAAATGTCGTTGAATTTAAGAACCGTTTAATTAACGAAATAAATTTAATTATTCTCTCGGCATAAGCAATATTTTTTGGCTGCAATGTGCAAGAATTAGAAATAAATTATTAGTAATAAACAATAACAAAATTAGAAGCCAACTAACGCCACTCACTCATTCACTCTATATTGTATATCTTTTAAATACTCATTCTACAGTCTGATAAGATAGCGACGATGCAGTGGGTTAATGATGCATCTGTGTGTGTTGTGCTGTACGATCTTAGAATATTGAAATATGTGTGTGTGTGTCCGTTTGAGTGAGGAATTGAACAGGTAAATTCTGAGAGGTGCCACTATGGACTGAACTGTACTTATATACATATACCCTGCTGCAGTTTTTGCACTAAAAAGATTTTTTAGTAAAAAAAGATCTGTAATTATAAGAAAAATTTTGTTGCTTGATTAGCACTAGGTCAAATTTGACCACAAACCTTTTCATACCTTTGATAAGTACATAAGTGAAAACGGCAGTTGGCCAGTACTATGGCAAATTTGACAATATTTTGCCAATATATTGGCAATTTTTTTTTGGTTACCAAATACTTAGCGTCCATTAATTATAATTGGCGGTTAATTTATTTCATTATTATATTAGAGGCGGAATATTGCCGTATTACGTAACCAGAGAGTGTGGTATCTAAATCGCCCTGTTATAATTTAAGCACGCTCTCTACGTCAGTTATCGTTCCTGCAAAAAATTTCTTTAAACTGCTTTTGGAAAGATAACCTTAGCAGCGGACCTAGTTTGCTCTAAAATTATTTATTACAACATGGTTAGGAAGACAAACTTCTTTTGGTCAGGTAGAAAAGTCCTATGAGAAATCGCACTTTCCAAGAAGGGTGTTGGATTGAGAGGGAAAATCGGAAGTAAAGTAAAAGTAAAAAAGTTTTCCGTCATGGCAACGAAAGGGCTGCCCTTACTTAGTTGGGAAGGCCAAGAGATAGATAGATTTGATAATTCTTGTGCTTCCAAATAGAGCTCGCAAACATGTTCGAGAAGAGATTCCTCGCGAGTCTCGCCTTCTCGCGAAATTTTAGAATCTCGAATTACTCGTAAGGCTCGCGAGCTTCTCGACATTCAGCTTAATCGATTCATTGGCTGTTTTATATAGAGCTTACGATTTCTTCTGGAGGACAAGCCAAAATGTCCGCAAAACCACAAGTAAAAAACCCCGAAATGTATAGAATATTGCCAATGCAGCGACTGAATTCAAAGTCGAGAAGATCGCGAGTATTACGAGTAATTCGAGATTCGAGAATCTCGCGAGCCTTACGAGTAATTCGAGATTCGAGAATCTCGCGCGAAGACGTGTTCTTGATGTCTCGTTGAAAAATAAAAAATATAGAGAACAAAATTATATGTATAATAAATATGTTTTGAGTTAAATGTCATTGAAGCAATATAATCAACAAAAAAGTCACAAGTAGCAAAAATTAAGTGTATAAATCAGGGTTGAGTCATTTTGAAATGAAACAAATCAAAATAAAAAATAAAAAATTATTCATCATTTTAAATTTTCTTATTGATGAATAAAAAGTTATTTTTTATTCAAGCATTTCTTGAATAATGAATAACATTTTCTCGTTATTCAAAATATTCTAATTGATGATAACCGCCCATTCTTATTTTTGAAAATTTTGAATAAAGAGTTGAGTTATTATTCATTATTTACGAAATATGGAATAACAATCAAATTTTAGGTTTTATTCAGTTATTCAAAAATAAAAAAATAAACCATCGATATGCCCTGAAAATATACCCATATGCGTAACCAGTTCGCGTGTAGTTCTGAAGCTTCTTCGGGCAATATTGAGACTATTTTGGTGAGTACTCGCGGGGTTTTTTGGGGGCCGTTTGGGGGTAATTTCTGGGACACCCTGAGGATCCTTCCGGGGTCTATCGGGTCCATTCCAGGGGCTCCCTCACGACCCTCCTAGGGTTTTGGGGCCATTTCGGGATGGCTTTTGCGACTCCCTCCGGGTCTTTTGGAGGTCATTTTGGCATGGTTTAGGGGAGTACCTCGGGGTCCTCCCGGGGTCATTCCCTGATCTTTTTGGGACTCCCTCGGGGTCATTCCTGGATGATTTTGGGGACTCTCTCGGGGTCATACGTGTGTCATTTCGGGATCTATTTGGGGACTCTCTCGGGGTCATTTGGGGGTCATTTCGGGATGTGTTTGGGGACTCCCTCGGGGTAATTTCGGGGTAATTTCGGGATGGTTTTGGGGACTCCTTCGGGGTCATTTCGGGATGGTTTTGGGGACTCCCTCGGGATCATTTCGGGATGGTTTTGGGGACGCCTTCGGCGTCATTTCGGGGTTATTTCAGAATGGGTTTGGGGACTCCCTCGGGGTCATTTCGGGGTAATTTCGGGATGGTTTTGGGGACTCCTTCGGGGTCATTTCGGGATGGTTTTGGGGACTCCCTCGGGATCATTTCGGGGTCCCCAAAGCCATCCCGAAATGATCCCGAGGGAGTCCCCAAAACGATCCTGAAATGACCCCCAAATTACCCCGAGGTAGTACCCGAAAATATCCCGGAATGATCCCGAGGGAGTCCCCAAAACCATCCCGAAATGACCTACGAATGACCCCGAGGGAGTCCCCAAATATTCCGGAATGACCCCGTTGGAGTCCCCAAAACCATCCCGAAATGACCCCCAAATTACCCCGAGGGAGTCCCCAAAAAGATCTCGGAATGACCCCGAGGGAGTTGCAAAAGCCATCCCGAAATGACCCCAAAACCCTAGGAGGATCGCGATGGAGCCCCTGGAACGGACCCCAATAGACCCCGGGAGGATCCCCGGGGTGTCCCAGAAATTATCTCCCAAACGGCCCCTAAAAAACCCCGCGAATACTCCCCAAAATCATCTCAATATTAACCTAAGAAGCTTCAGAACTACACGCGAACTGGTTACGCATATGGGTATATTTTCAGAGCATCTCGATGGTTTATTTTTTTATTTTTGAATAACTGAATAAATACTAAAATTTTATTGTTATTCCATATTTCGTAAATAATGAATAATAACTCAACTCTCTATTCAAAATTTGCAAAAATAAGAATGGGCGGTTATCATCAATTAGAATATTTTGAATAACGAGAAAATGTTATTCATTATTCAAGAAATGCTTGAATAAAAAATACCATGTTATTCATCACTCAAGTTTTCTTGAATAATGAATAAAAATTTATTTTTCATTTTTTCGTCAATGGTTATTCAAATTTGTTGATAATGCCCATCCCTGGTATAAATAATGTCCATACAGCGATTTAGTAAGAATGTCGAGAAGCTCGCGAGATTTACGATTACTTCGAGACACGAGAATCTCGCGAGAAGTCAAGTTATCGATTTCTCGGGTCTGGAAAATCTCGCTTGTGTTCGAGAAGAAATCGTAAGCTTTACTTCCAAATGCCTTCAGTTGCCACTCAGAAGAAAAATCTGATGAAATAATTAGGCATTTCACAAAGTCTCCTATTCGCTGTATGTGCTATGCTTCATGCTTTAATCAAATTTTATATTGGAAACCATGGAAACAACTTAAATCTTAAAATTTGACATGAATACGACACTCTTGTAAATTGCCCAAATGAAAAAGAGTGACCCGAAGTCAACCACATCAACCGGAGTCAGTTTTTATCCACGAATTAATGTCTAGTATTTCAATTACTGTAACAAATTCTTTGGAATGGAAATTTCGAAAGTACTGAGACAGAAATTATATTTTTACAGAGGTTTTTTTCAGTTACAAAAAAAATATATATATATAGTAGAGCCTCAAAAGTAATAAATTACATGAAATGTAAGCAATTCTTTTACGGAGGAATGAAATTGGTAATGTAATGGAAGTGCATCTATACAGTTGGCAGTTAAGTGCCCTCTCGGAGAATGAAAATCAATATCTTCAAGTCTATAACCGAAGATTAACGCGTATATGGACATAGTTCAGTGAGTCCGAATTTCGCGGCTTTGATATGGCAGTGAGTAAAGATACTCCGGCTCAGAAAGTATTCCAATCGGAACTCGCTTATGGAAATCGAGAAAGAAGGAAGGCTGAAGTGGAAACCGCAAAGCAGATGAACTTTCACTGAGGAGCTTGTCACGGCACAAAGAAACACTCGGAGTGTTGGCCAATCTACTGCCGAGGTCCGACTTTGCTTAGAAAAGCCTTTTACTAATAGAAAATACTTTTTCTAAAGAATGTTGATATTGACTTTCGCCTTCGGTGTGGTACGCGACAACGGTTGCACCTCACCACGGCGGCGACACAGCTGGATATAAAAAACAAATATTTCTTGTTTCCAATGACTTGCCAGGTGGCAACTATCTTGAGTTTGCGTCCAATAAGTCATTTTGAACTGAACTAATGTGTATGTATAATTCCCTTTGTTGTAGTGGTTAATCTGTGTGAATACTACTGCAACGCCTGAATATATTTTACACCTGAGAGGTAGATGCACTATTTCTCACTGCGCACACTCACTCACGTCTATGAAAACAACAAGTGCTTGGACACGAGTTTTACCTTTGTTTAAATTTTAATTTTTCCAAAGCACAACTAAATTATTTAAAAATGTTTAAAATATAAATAGCTATATTTTAATAATTATATATAAGTCCGCCCAGTTTGTATCGTTTTAACTCACTAAACTTATGACTTCGATGTCACACTCAGACTGACTTGTTTTGGGTTTTCTTTTACCAAAGATGATTTTTTTACACCGCAGTCGCTTGTTTGCCTACACGCTCCCAAACAATCTCATGCGGTGATCATTTGTTTTTCTTCAAGTGTATGTGTGTAAGAGTAATTTTGGAGCAAACTGAATTGTGTTCCTCTCACAAAAACTTAGGACGTCACTAACTACCTACATATATTGGGTGATAGTTGTTGTTGGGTGGTGGTTTATTAGTAAACAAATACTTAGGGGCAAATGGCATCTTTGAGTTAAATTTACGTTACGCATAGTTTGTAACTGTCTCCCGCGCTACTTTTCTTCAATGAGAATGATTCATGCGGCGATCGTACATGCTTATTACCGTATCTCATACATGCAGTTCGAAAAGTATTTGGACATTTGCCAGCTAACTACAAGAAAGGGTACACACGACACGTACTGACATTGCTATCAACGTTATGTCTGAAGGACGATCAGGTCCAGTCAATTGTAGACCAGAAAATAATATAACTTAACTTCACTACTTCTGACAGTTGTGTCCTGGCATTTTATGCATAGATAGAAGGCAAAAACCTGACAAGATCGCTCGGAAGCGACCGTGAGTCTTAGATCAAGCGGTTCTCTATAAGCTACATAAAACCACATTCCAATTAAAATCCACACAAATCCTCGGAAAATAAGACGCCCCTCTTTTGATCTTTTAATGGCGGCCATTGGAAACATTTCTTGGCCTACGATTTGAAGGCATATACTCGAAACTTTCGGACCTTTAATGGGAATGGTGCCTCTGCCCGCCTGATTGATACCATTCAAAATATACGATGCACAAAACTGAAAAAATGTAACATTTACTGGAGTGGTAAGCAAATATGCGTAATTTCGGTGTCGGATTCGTGTTGCTAGAGAAGCTTACTAAGTATCGGCGTTCACCGAAGTGGACGGACATCTCGCAATTATACACATACGGTAAACAGTTTTTACTATATAATTTAAAAGATGCATTTGGTCCCACAGAAACCTCACCTAATGGATTGAGGCTGATCGGCTTATCTGGTGACTGAAACAAGATCATCCAGTACCAGGTTTAAGACAAAAAGATTCACGAAACTATAATGGTTTCCCCAATCGAAAAGCAGGCAATTAATTACATCGAGCATGTTGCGATAAATGAACGGCATGTCTCAAGTGTTTAAGTTGTGCGCACCATGCGAGGTCCTAGCTTAACATCATATCTCGTCTCAGCCAAAATCCTAGCCCGCCTCTGCGGGTGCAAAAAAAAAAAACACAAAGAGAGCTAGACGTCGAAAGGCTGCAATCGCAAACGACTGCTTATTGCCTCGCCACACGGCTCTCATACCTGCTCTCTGATAACGCAAGTCCACTAGACTCGTGACCGGTGGGAACATATTTCTGTAGAACTTCGTACCGCTGCCGAGGAAAAAATAGTTTTTTGGCAACCTCGAGAATACTAATGGTATTATAAAGAATATGGCGTTACAACCGAAAGAAAAAAGTGTGCGAACGCAACGATGAGATGAAAAGGGGGTAATGTATCTTTTGAAAATAGAAGAGTAAGAAAGTCGTGGTGGCGAAGAGCTCGAGCTGCTAGCCAACAGAAATAGTGATCGAAAAAATATAAACGGATGTTAAGGCCAAGGGTCTATAAAAACGAAAACTGCGATCTGATAACATATGCCAAGAGAGCGGTAAGATTAAGAAACGTACTCTTCTTTTTGCCCTCTTAAACGGGAGCAGCAACGTAGCACCCAAGAAAGATACTTACGAGCTGACTGAACGTTTTTTAGGCAGCAATATAGTTCAGCGAAGTAAAACATAGCGGCTACACTGGTAAGGCCATGATTTTCGAATGAAATGAGATGTTGTGGCCAAAAAGGTATTCCGAAGTAGGTAACGGAAGGTAGCGCCGTTTAAACGGATAAGGGCCTTTTTTATGGGAGGTTACCTTCAATGGAGTTCCAACCTGATTTTCGCTTGTTTTTGCCTAGGTAGGTAGGTTGAACTGGCCGGTCCATGAGGACCTCACATAGACTGATTGAGTCCGTAGTGTTACCAGAAGTTTGTTTTAACGACCAAACTGAAAAACTCTATCAAAAACCAGGACCTATGTTATAAAATAACTCCGTCCTCTTGGCAAATACTAGAAGCTTCCTAGGACTTAAGCCACTTGCTGCTTCTAGATCTGACAGCTGTATCACTCCTAATAGCTGGAGTCTTAGCCTGGCAAGTGCAGGGCACGAGCACAGAACGTGCTCGATCGTTTCCTCCTCCGACCCGCACTTCCTACACCTGCTATCACTGACCAAGCCTAATTTAAAGGCATGTGACGCCAGAAGGCAGTGTCCAGTCAGAATACCCGTCATGAGTCTACAGTCCTCTCTTTTTAATGATAGAAGTAACTGTGTTAGTCTAAGGTTGTAAGACCTACACATAATCTTCGACACTTTACAGCCCCGCGCTTGAACCCACGCCTTTTCTGCTTGGTCGATCATGTGCACCTCTCGCATTCGCTTAATCTCGCCCAATCTAATTGGGACGTCTACGGAGCAAGCTTCAAGGGATGCGCCCTTTTTAGCTAATTCGTCCGCTTTTTCATTCCCATCTATTCCCATATGCCCAGGGACCCAATATAGATGTATGCTTCTCCCTGTCCCGATTCTCTCCAGAGACTGCTTACACTCTAACACGCATTTAGATGCTGTGCTATGCGAGATTATTGCCTTAATTGCTGCTTGACTGTCAATATAAAAGTTAACACGGTTGCAGCTTAAGCTATTCTTTGCCTAAGTGTCTCATTTTATGTTCGCACAAGTTTATAAATTTTGCAACAAACTCAACTTTTGTTTATCAGAACTCTGACATACTTTACGTAATTTCTGCATGTGAAGAGTGGTTGTATGAATGGAGCAACCTAGTCATATAAAAGCCCGTCATAATTATCTTCTTGATCGGCATCAAGGATTGCGCGTATTTCTTAGGTCTTTCCCGAAATTAACTCGATGGCAATGAAATGAGGAGTTCACTAAACAGAGATAAGTGCTTTTGAAAACCCACAACATCTAGACCCAACATTCACCGAAAAATTTTTTTATTGATACCCATATCGATTTGAAGTGCAATAACGTTCTACGATTAATATCGTTACTGGCAGCTAACAGGTCTATATAGGACGTTTTCGGTCCAGACATCAAAAAGCCTTGATAATTAATTGCAAACATGTCTGTAATTCCTTTCAATGACACTGTATTGATATTAGTAGTTGTGGAATCTAACGCTACATTCAAGCCTAATGCTTGAGTATGGTTAAAATGGAACGAATCTACACAATTTTTCTTACGACTCCAATAGCGGAAGGGTTAATTGAACTTACAAATGCCAATTTAGTTATGAATGATTATACGATAATGCCTACACAAAGAAGTGAGCGCATTGTAATGCTTGGTTTTCACTAGGTAAAATTTGGCCGCGCATTTACCTTTGGCAACCACGCCACTGTCGGCAGCCATAATTTCGAAACGGTAAGACTTCGTTTATTTGGAAACCAGCATTATCAAAAACAACCACATCAGCTTTGAAATCCAGCGACTTCTTTCGACTAGGTAGAAAATTGAAAAGTAAGGTCTTCTCTTGTCAAACGAATATCATGTTCTGTAAGTCTTTTATCGTACCCGTCGTTGTTGTTGTTATTGCGGTAAGGACACCTCCCGAATACCCTGGGGAGTGTTATCGATGTTGATGGCCCTTTACTGGATGCACATCCGATACGCTCCGGTAACAATAACCATTAAGATACTAGCCCGACCATATCGGGAACGATTTGGTATGACCCCATGAAACCTTCTAGGTTATCCTACCTTTATATCCATGAAGAACTTGGAGTCGCCAGAGCCTCGGCTGTTAAAGGAACAGAAAGAAATAAGGTTCACAATTGGGTTGGAGAAGCTATATATTGCGCTGGCAATCCCTGGAAAGGATTGCGCTACACAACCCCTTGAATGAACTTAGTATTTTAGTCGCCTCTTACGAGAGGCATACCTGCCGCTGGTATATTCGAAGCCCCCTAACCCGCTGAGGTTATCGTACTCTTTCTGCTATATGGTCCAGAAGCATGTACTACGACGTCAGATCCCGGTTCACGCCACGGACAAAGCAACATCAAAATTTTAGAAACAAATTTTCCAATTAGAAGAAAGTTTTTCTAAGCGGGGTCGCCCCTCGGCAGTGTTTGGCCAGCACTCCGAATGTATTTTTGCCAAGAAAAGCTCTCAGTGAAAACGCATCTGCCTTTGGAGTCGGCATAAAAAAATTAGATTCCGTCCTGCCTATTTGTAGGAAAAATTAAAAAAGGAGCGATGCGAAATGGAAGAGAAGGTCAGCCTTATATCTCTCCGGAGATTACCGCGCCTAACATTTATTTATTTCATTTAAACGCCCCAGGTCATGTCAAAGTGATAGAGTTTTGATTAGAGTCCTGAAGAAGGTCGTACGGCTAAATTTACCGTTATCGCTGCTCACTAATATATGTATGTACATCCCAATGCAAAAACAGATGCATGATTTTTTCATTCATCCGTATGCTTGAAGAAGTATTCAAAGGCTTGGAAAATATTTGAACTGAAATTTTTTTGAAGTATCCAAATTAGGGTGATCCTAAAAATTGAGTAAACTATTTTTCTCAGTTTAATTGCGTTGATTGGAGGTTTGAATTAAGGAAATTTTCCGTGAAATCCGAGGCTAATCTCATATTTTTTTTTACCAAACCATGTTCTACCACTATCCGAAAGGTTCCGACAACATATGTGCTGCGACAATAACCCGCCCAGCGGCGTGGTCCTGATCACTGACCTTATTGCGAGATAATCTTCTCTTCCCGAAACTTAGCTTGGGAAAAATTGAGACAACGTGAAATCAGGACGGCCGAGGCGACGACTGTTTCGATTATACCGTGTAAATCTCTTCAAAGTTTTTCTTCCGGAAATGGATGATGCCACGTTGTTTAAATTTTTCCCAAATTATTCAATAAATTTAAATTAAAACATCGCTTAAAAATGTTTTCATTCATTAAATGCAATAAGGGCTTAAAAGAAATACTTGGAGCGATTTATTATTCTTTTCCAATTTGTGTCGTTATCCCTAATTTTTCCTACAAATTGGCGGGACGGGATCTACATGTTTTTAGCTAACGGCATCCGCAAGGCAGATACATTTTTACTGAGCAGCTTTTCATGACAGAAGAGTAGGAAGCAGACACAAATTTTAATTCTTCCAAGTTCGCCATCCACGTCAAATGGGACTGCTCGTTTATTTAATAATTCCGGTGTATATTAGGCTGAACTGACGGGTCAATAAAGATCTCGCATAGACTGAGTGTGTCAATAGTAGCCGTGTTTTTTTTACACGCGTATACGTTTACGTTTGCGCGTAAAAAACCGTTTATCCTCGCTTAGATAATCCTTAGGAGACCCATCTAGCGCCAACTAGCTACAGAACATGTTGTACCGAAAAGCGCAGACACAAACCTCTGGGGCCATAGTGTATAACATATAGCTGAATCGGTTTCGATTAATAGTGGACACACACCATTTGTAAAGGTGATACATAGAATTAGGGTAGAGGTGAAACACAGACACATATTTCAGTTGCATCTGAGTGTAATGCGTATTGAAATTTAGGAGTACTAATTTTATGCACATCAATTTCAGAAGAGTAGATAAAGTTTAAAGCTTAGTAGTCCATATAAAATTTAAGCGTAAACGTAGATAGATGTAAAAAAAATCACAACCAGTTTCAACTGACTTGCCTTTGGTGTAAGCATGTTGTGCTGAAGAGAGTAATGCTTGATTCATATTCGATTTTATATATACATCTACTAGCAGACCCGTCAGACGTTGTTCTTCCCTAAATTTGGTCTATCTACATAAATTTTAAAAAGCTTTTCCCGTCCAACTCTTCTCCCCCCACACTTTTTCTTAATCCTTTTATTCACTCCTCCCTCCGTCTTTTCGCTTGATCTATCTCTATCTTCGTCTCACTCTATCTCTTTCTAAGTCTCCTTCTCCTTCCATCTTTTGTCTTCTCTAAAGTTTTTCCCATTCATCTTCATCCCTTATTGCCAGGCAAATCGAATAGGACGTATGTAAATAGTTATGTGAGTAATTCATGTCTTTATTTCGGCTTCGCATGCATTTTTATCAGTTTTGCCAGGTTGATGCGACTAAATCGAATATCACAATGAAAATTAGTTTAAAGTTCTCAGCAACAGCTTCCATTTGATATCCCTATTACACACACATTCTAGGGGTATCCGGGTCCAGGTTTTGGCCTATATCTTGACACCCTAGTCACCCAGCGGTATAAAAATTACTCTGCACTCATCAAGAGCTTCAATTTGATAACCATAATGTAAAAACACATCCTAGTGTTACCGTGATCCACGTTTTGGCCTATATCTCGAGACCCTTCACAAATAGGTATGAAAACTACCCTGTATTAAAGCACTCATCAACAGCTTTCATTTATTATCCATATTGTATAAACACCTTCTAGGGGTACCCGGGTCCACGTTTTGACCTCAATCTCGAGACCCTAGTCACCAATAGGTATGAAAACTACCCTGTACGAAAGCAATCATCAAAAGCTTTCATTTGTTATCCATATTGTATAAACATATTCTAGGGGTACCCGCGTCCACGTTTACGCTTATATCTCGAGACCCTTGTTACCTGCGGGTACGAAAAATATCCCGTATCAAAGTACTCATAAACAGCTTCTTTTTGATACCCATATTGTACAAACATATCCCAGGATTACCCGGGTCCACGTGTTGATCTCAAGACCCTAGTCAGATTGGGATAAAAATTATCCTATGTCTGTCCCCTGGTTCTAAGCTACCCCTCCACCAATTTTCAGCCAAATATGTTCATCCGTTCCTTCCTCTTCAATCACTCCTTATCTATTAAAAAAAAGCGCATCAAAATCCGTTGCGTATTTTTAAAGGTTTAAGCATTCAAAGGGACATAGGGACAGAAAAAGCTACTTTGTTTTGTACTATGTAGTGATGTACATCCATACATACCTATAAACCTACGCGAGAAGTTAAAAAACACAGCGAATGCTATATATGTACGTATGTATGTGTCGCATCATGCCTCACTCAAAAGCAATTATCGCGCACAATTCACAGCGAACAACCACACAAACACATTTTTTGGTAAAAACGTTACTTTTGTTTAAACAATTTGACTGATATAAGAAATGAATCAAGTATTTTTTTTTGATGCAGATCGAAGGTAAATATTTCAGTTTTACTGAAAAGTAGAATTTTTTAAATCCATCCATCCGTTTATGAGTTATAGCTGTGTACACAAAAATTTTATGATTTTTTACTACATTTTGGTAATTTGCCACGCCCCTATAATATCTTCAAATTATATTAACTACCATTTCATGTAGCTAAGCTTTCAAATGCAAAAAACCGTTTTAAAATCGGAGCATTATGTGTGAAGTTATGTGCATACATGGCATTTAGCGACTTTATTTTATAAGATTTATAGATTAATTTCTCTAGAGTTTTAAGCGTAAATGATGTCAAACTAATAGGCCTGTTGTCTTTCGGGTGCAGATGACTGGTTCTTTTGGCTTTCTGTTTGAAGCTGACTAGAGCCGTTCTACTAGATTGCGGGACATGGTTCAGTTTTATACAACTCTTCAATATTTTTCTAAGCCTTTATACAATCTTTCCACCTGCCATCTTCAACAAACCAAGGAATAACACATTTGGACCCGGTGACAGCGCTTGCAGTTTTAGCATTTGTCACCAATGCCGGTACTGCCTGCCCCGTATTTGGATTTGATTTCGGCAGAGAAAACGCAATTTTTACGGACGAAACATCTTAATGCACACTCATAGAAAAATAATTAAAATAAGAAAATATTAGAATGTCGAGAGTACATCTAGCAAATGTACATTTTTATAAATATAATAAACATATGTACTTATGTACAAATGTTTAATACGATCGACATGATCGCTGCTTGCGGTCCAAATGATGAATATACCCAAGAATTGATGATTTGTTTGGCGAAAATTTTATGGCGGATGTTGGTCGCATTTTCTGGTTTACTAGGGCCGTAAAGTGTGTTAAATCGTTCATACATACATATGTTGGCCTGTACTTCTTATATATTATGTACTTTATATTTTGTTCAAGTATCCGTACTGAAAATATATGTACATATTTACACAAATGTATGTACAAAATGTAAATTTTCGCAAACTCACCGACAAGTTCAACATTCAGTTGTTCGGGATTTTTGGTGTGGCTAACATCATGGTTGGATTGTTGGTTTAATGCAATTAAATAATAGTGATATAAATAAAAGTAATTGAATTAGATTAAGAAAAAAAAAAAACAAATAGTAAAATTTGTGTTACTTTCGAGTGTTTCTAAAGGGTAATTTAAGAAATCGTGAATACCTAAATAAATATCTAACGGCATACAATACGTGCATATTTGCATTTGGGTATATCATACATAAGTTTCAGTTAATTCTTAAGTGAATATAAACAAATGACTAAGAATAAAAAAAGATATGTGTAGAATGGCAACTGTAAATTAAATTCGAGTTTTTATTTGGTGTTGAAATCTGGAATAAATTAGCTTTTTAATTTTTTTGGTTTGCTAAAATTTGCATTCAAATTTACGCAACTGAAAAATGCGTATCAATCATGGTTCCTTACATAGTTTTTTACCCATTTATTAGCCCAGAATAGTTCCATATTAAAATAGCGTATTTAGGTAGCTCGAATTGTATAGAATGCTAAATTATTCTCAAAATACATGTAAACTATTACATAAAGAAACATTATTATAACAATCTATCTATCTGCATCTACATCTACATTAACCTGGGTCGATTTGTATGGACGAAAGTTAACCGATATCGCGCCATCGATTTTCGATAGGATTTGCGCTCATGAAAAAAAGTTCCACTACGCATACCCAAAAAAATAATTTTCTAGCCTGCGAAAAAAAAATGGCGAAAGGGTAAATTTTTTGACCAAAACACTCCCCAAAACCCAAAAAATATTTTTTTTTCAAAAAACTGTTGTAAAAACGTTGGCGTATGCGTAGTGGAACTTTTTTTCCAGAGCCCAAATCCTATCGAAAAATCGATGGCGCGATATCGGTTAATAAATCGACCCAGTCTAATCTACATATGTATATATAAATACGCCACAAGCAAATTTTCAACTCCCTTTTTTGAACGCACCGTTTGGCCGATTTGGATGAAGTATGCACCAATTTGTAGGAAATGTTGTTGTTTTGTTGTAGCGAGAAGGACATTCCCCGAAGATCTTGGAGAGTGTTATCGATGTTGATGGTCCTGCATCGGATGCAGATCCGGTACGTTCCGTTACCAAGCCCGACCATTTCGGGAACAATTTGTTATGACCACTTGCGACCTTCTAGGCCATACCGCCCTCCCACCTGCTAGACCAATGAGGAGTTCGGGATCGTCAGAGCCTCGGCTGTTAATGAAACAGAATTCGCCACGGATAGGTGAGGTTGACAATTGGGTTGGAGAAGCTATATATTGCGCTGGCAACCCCTTGAGGAGGGTTGCGCTATACAACCCCTTGCCTCTATTTGGTATTTTAGTCGCCTCTTACGATAGGAATACCTATCGTGGTTATATTGTAACCCCCTAACCCGCTGTTGGAAATAGAACTCTTCAGTGCATTGGGGTATATTTGGTGTTAAGGGGGCGTAACATCAATATATATACATCAATATCGGGATAATCAATATCTCTAAGAGTATTAATACCAGGCAAATGGTACTTGGCCAGATGCCCAACATCGATATTATATCAGTAGGGAAAAGCGATAAAATTGGAAAAGAGGGCGTAGTACCGCCCATACAAATTTTTCGTTCCATACCACATATCTCGTAAGCCGGCCAGTAGGGAAAGGCGATAAAATTGGAAAAGAGGGCGTAGTACCGCCCATAAACATTTTTCGTTCCATGCCACATATCTCGTGAGCCGATTAAGTCACATTACCTAAACATGGCATAGCTGCTAATATTCCGAAAGTCAAAGTTTTAACGAAAATTGGAGAATATTGGAAAAAGGCGTGGTACTTTCCAATTTTCGTATCACACATATTCAATTAGTTAATTAGATGCCTATTTTAATGGTCAACGATTATTTCAATTGTTTTCCAAAAAAATGCAATTACTGATTGATTACCATCAGAAAAAAATCTAATAAATCATGATTTTATCGGATTATTAAAAAAAATCAAAAATAATCAAAAGTAATCAAAAATGCAATTTTTTTTAATCAATTGGAAAGTAATCATTAAAAATAGAAAGGAATGGCAAGTAATGATTCAATGACTTTTAAAGACAATAATCAAAAAAACGAGTAATCATTACCATTAGTAATCAAAGCTCTTGGTAGCACTTACAGACAAATCCATTACGGTTTCGGATAGTTACCATTTTTTTTCACTCGACACCCCATACAAACATATTTACTTCAAGTCTGACAGAAAATTATAAAGCCATAATATAATTACATTACATTCGTTTCAAGCCATGCTGGAAAAACGATACATTTAAAAGATAAATAAATGTAAGGCGCGATAACCTCCGAAGAGATTTTACACCGAGCCTGTTTGCGTCGTGCTCCTTTTAATTTTTCCTACAAATTGGCGAAACAGAACCTACTTGTTTTATGCCGACTCCGAACGGCATCTGCAAGGCAGATGAGTTTTCACTGAGAGCTTTTCGTGGCAAAAATACACTCGGAGTGCTTGCCAAACACTGTCGAAAGCAACCCCGCTTTTCTTCTAATTGAAAAAACTTGTTTCTAAAATTTATGATGTTGCTTTTCCCGGGGCGTGAACCCAGAATCTGATGATCAAAAGATTGTCAACATTTCATTAAACGAATGCGCGACGCTGCCACAGCTGCTCAAACTTTGTCTCAGAACGTGATGCTCTGTCATAAAATGTAACACTGCTGCATTAACTGCAGTTCGGACACACCCTATATTTAAATAAACTTTAAGGCCCTTTTTGAGCTACATCCTAACTGATTCGTTTTGTTTTGTTGATTTTCCAAGAGGGTGGATATTTGATGTATATTGGAACTTGGATTTGAGACAATGACAATGATGATGGCGCAATGCCGAAACCGGTGTGTTTCCAAACCAAATTTGACAAGGGATGACGAAATACCTCTCCAATATGCAAACATCATAACCTAACTCCGATCGTTTCTGATAATTTTTATTGAACTCTTCTCTCCCCTTACTTTCAGTGGCGTAGTGAAGGGGGGCCGAAGCAGGGCAAGGGGCATCTTCCTGGATAGTTTGTATTTTTATTATAACTGATTTCGGAAAACAATTTCTATACTAAAAAATGCATGCATAGGTATATCCGGAACACTTTCTACAGGTTGTGGAATAATTGAAAGCATATATCTTTTTTTCTCACGTTCTACGTTTCGACGGGAATTATTAAAAAATGTGTTAATAAAAACTGTCAAACGCGAATCTGAAACACGATGGGGCGCCAGAGTACAAGCGGTTAGAGTTATCGTCGATGGGCTAGAGAATTTAGTAGAACACTTAGAACAATTAGCAGAGGGCACTAACACCACAGTGACACCAGAAGCGAAGCTACAATTCTGGTGCAAAATATTGTAACGAATTTATTGAAATTCCTCTTATTTGCAACCTCCTGCTAACGTTCGTATCGCTAAACTGTTGAATAAAATAACTTCAATATTCAACAATGCAAAATGGTCTTTATTAGACTACTTTGAAAATACAATAACACTTATACTTCGCAACAAATAGCGTGCTTAAACCAAACTGATTGGTCGTGCCTCAGCTGGTGCTGCTTTTATACTCTTTGGTTTCCTCGTTGGCATATTTCTAGGCGTTTCTATTTCTAGAATTTACTAGTTCGCTGAAGATTGCATACTTTTGTGAGTATCTCAGAAATATGCATGTCTATGTGTGAGAACTACTTTGCTGATGATTGCATACTTTTGTGAGTAACTCTCCGCTGCTGTATGTACATATGTATAGACATAATGATTGATTTGTTTATGCAGATACAAGTGACTGCTTAGTATCGGCTTAGAGATGATAGTATTCCTTAGTGTTGCTAATATTCGTCACAATATACTAAATTTTAGTTTAATAAAATTGGTTCATTTAGGTATGACATCTTAAGGAGGATTGATCGTGTGCAGCTTAGATTACAAGATCCGGGGATGAAATTTAGAGAAGCGTATCATGATCTTAAATTATTAGACTGAAGTATACGAAATTCGAGATACTCTTTGTGAAGAAGCAATAGAAAAAGCAAAGTCTCTTTGTGAAAAATGGGATATTGATATAATATAGTAAAACGAGTAAGGCGCCGTAAAATACCCGGAGAATCGGCTAGAGATGTTGGTCTTTCCGCAGAATATGAAATTGGAAATTTTTTAAACAGATTTGGATGGAACAGAACTTTTTATCGAACTATGTGACTGCAAAATATTACTCCGTTAGAATTACCTACTTTTATAATCTCGTATGGAGAAGATGTTTTTCCAAGCATGCGAGTGGCACTTCAAATACTCTTGACTATCTAAGTATCAATTGCTAACTGCGAACGTTTATTGAGCAAATTAAAACTGATTTTGACATATTTACGATCGACGAAGGAGCAAGGTCGCCTAAGTGACCTAACATTATTAAGTGTAGAAAAAGAAAATTTTGAAATACAAATACATGCGTATATTCAAACCTCCTATGTAATATAGTTTCGGCTTCTGGGTACATAGAAAATGGGTGCGATGACATCCAAACACTTTGAACATGGTGTGTTCACGTTTTATTTATATTAAAATTAAATTTCTGTTTCACTTAAAATTATGTCCATATCAAAATGTGTACGTTAGGGTGCTTCATCGAAAATTGAAACGTGCTTTCATAGGGGTTACTTAGATTGGCACATATATTTAAAAATTTCAGTAAAAACTTTTACGAACAAAATTTCTATTTATGCCACCATTACTTTTCTTCAAAATCGCGGCCTTTTTCCTAAAAGCCCCGTCACATAAGCAGTTTTTCATATACATAGATGCATTTAACACAATCGTATGCATTATGAGCAGATTGCACGTATTTTTATGGGAGCGGCAGATCGAGTGACACTAGCGCCATCTGACATGAAAAAGTAGCCATCTTCCAACTTTTGATGCAAACCAAGCATAAGAAGCAGAATTTGACAATTTATTTGGCTAAAGGTGGCTTCACACTTTGCAAGTGAAATTATTTTTCCCATTTGTTGGTACTTCTTAAACATTTTTCACAGTTAAAAACTGCAATTTAACAAATGCATAGAACACAAAATATGTTAGCAAGTATTTTTGTTGTATAGTGAGAATGTTTATAACAGTGCTTCGCGAAATTTTGTATGTGAATGGGCAAGGCGAAACAAGTATAAATTGCTATGTCTGAAGTTCCTTTATCTTTACAAACGCAACATCTTGGCTGATTGTGGCGATGTTACGGGAATGCACAAGATTGCCTTGAATGTATCTATATACATATATGAAAAACTTCATTGTGGCTCGGCCATAAACAAAAAGAAGACGATAGTTGATCGTATGTAAGACTTTTGAGAAACTCGATATGAAAAATGTTGAAATGCTCGATTGAAAATTCTGAATTTTGAAGTTTATACAATAGCCATTGGGAACAGACAAAACTTACAGTTGAAGCGCAATTACGGAACTACCCTACAAGAAACGCTGATAGTTTTACTAATACATTCACACTTGTAATTGACAATGCTGATCCTGCGATGACGTAAACATTGATACTCAAATTTATGTATGTTCCTTTGTTCGCTCACGCATGTCCGCATGTTCCCAACTACAGCCTATAATCATGAAAAAGGACTCAAACTGGGAAAGCTTCGGACACCTGGTACTGAACAAAAGAACATAGAGCAGATACCATTATGCATGTTAGACAGATACATAATTCTCAACGGAATTTCATGTATGCGAGAACAGTTTATCCGATTTAATCATGTTGTCACTATTGACTGTCATATGACAATCAAATGATTATCACGGTTGTTTTGTTATTTTTTAAATTCCGCCATTTTCAACCGACGAAAACCATACAAAAAATAAGTTTAAAAAATGAAAAAGAGTGCATTTCAAAGCTCCATGCTAAAAGAAAAAAGATCGAAAATAATATTAAAAAATACCAAAAACTGTCGGAATGTATGGGGCGCACTAAAAAAATTGATACGCGAAAAATAATAGTGGTTAGTGGTGATTAATTTTTAAATGTGTTTCCGCATGAGGAAAGCGCTCTTCTGTTGTTTTGTTATTTTCTGAATTTAAATTGAACATTCTGAACTCTAATTCTTATAAAACTATTTATTTTAAACGTATGCTTTTATCACGTAAAAAATTAAAAACGTAATGAAATAAAGTAAATAAAAAGCAAAAAGCATTTTTTAATTTTTTGCGGAATATAACAATGGTCATTTATGATAGTATAACAGTCAAACCTGATATCTACAGTAAACTATCATTTATGACACTTTTTGATAGTTAGAGTGTCAGCACTGATCGAGGAAAAGAAATGAGAGTGAGCAGTACGGCTATATACTTAATCAGTAGGCCATGTTGGTGTATAAGAAGGAGACAAAAACTCACACGTACACAGTTGTTTACATCACATTTGCGCAAGTCCCCTTAAGTTTGTGATAGAAAGTTTGTATGAGGCGCTGATCGTTAGGTTGACATTGCTGACAATCAGATGATAGTCATATGATAGTCAGTGTTCTTGTAGGGTAGGTAAACAAATATTTAATTGAAACTACATAGTAAAGATGATATAAAAAGTGTATTAACTATGGAAGGCTTCAAGTCTTGTAAGGGGTTTTTAATTATCTTGACTCGTTAGTCACCAGCGAATTTTATATTTCTGAAAAAAATTCCAAGTCATATACTCTTATTCACAACATTTTGTTATACAAATGAAGCGTTATGATATGTTCTGCTACACAGATCTGATAGCTCAGTGGGTAGAGCGTACAACTGCAATCCGAAGTTTGGTTATTTATGCAATAAAAAATAGTTTCAGATTTAGGCTAAAACTTTTTACCTTTCGACTGATCAACTTTAGGTATCGGATGCATACTACTATTATCTCGACTACATGGACTTTTCCGAAATATTCAGTTCTACAAAAACGTTGTCAAAAACCAAATAAGAACCATAGACTTTTATCACATTTTTTGAAAATATTTGTTAAAAGATATGTCGTTTAACGGCAAGTGCAAGTGTTTTATGTAGGCGTGCAACTTGTGAATCAGAAGAGGATAGATATTTATTATTGGCAGTGTCCATCTACGAAAACTCGACGTCGGTAACAGATTTCTTCTTCACCGATCGGTAGGTAAGACGGCGACGAGAAAAGAAGATGGGTACCGAATTGCCCGTACCGTGCTCTGGCCAGCGACACACAGAGGCTTAGGTTGTACTGACAAGCGGCAAAAACATAATATCTACGGCAAACTTTGAAATATTTGTGCATAACTTAAAAAAGGGGGTTTCGAGGTCGCTGCTTACAAATTTGAAATTTTTTTTGAAAAAATTCCAAATGGCGACCAAGTATTTAGTATATGGGCGATTTGAAGGTCGCTTATTATACTGCGTTACAAAACCGAGCTTTAGTTCTGTCCTATGAACCAAATATACTTTTTTGGAAAGGGGAGAAAAAATAAAAATTCACTTGTATCGGCGATTTTCTTGTACACGTCAGAATTTTTTTTTATGTATAAAGTATAAAGCTCGTAGTGTCCGTCTGTCCGGCTGTGTGAAAGACTTTGGATCGATTTTTAACCCTTTTTCCGTGATCCAATCGAGCTGCAGGCAGACTCGTTGAAATGGCTGTATCACGTAAAATAAAAAAAAATAGATTTTTATCAATTCTCAGATTTTCCTGTATTTAAAAAAAAAATTTTTTTTCACTGTTTTCGCTTTAGTAGTTTAAAAATTTGAGGTGGAATCACCAAATCACTTTATATTTGATTGCCCAGCTTTTGTCAGAACTAGGCGAAAGTACTTCGGTCGCGACGCACTGGGATCTCCCGAGGATTTATCCAAAATTGTGATCGGTATCATTCTCAGCTTTATCGTTGCTACCCAACGATTTTCTAAGTAGCTAGATCTAAGTCACCGTTATTTTTGGTGTATGTGATATCACAACAGACCTTCGTGTTGTCCAAGTGAGCTATCCTTATCAGGGCATCTACCACCTAACCTAACCTAGTTTAAAAATTTGGAGTCCCTTCAAGTTATGCCGAAAGAGTAAAAAAAAAATTAAAAAAAAAATTTAGGAAAATCTGCGAATTGATAAAAATCTATTTTTTAAAAAATTTGACGTGATGTGATTTCCACGAGTCTGCCTGCAAAAAACAGCTCGATTGGATCACGGAAAAACGGTTAAAAATCGATCCAAAGTCTTTCACAAAGGCGGACAGACGGACACTACGAGCTTTATACTTTATACATAAAAAAAATTAGGACGTCTACAAGAAAATCGCCGATACAAGTGTATTTTTTTTTTCTCCCCTTTCCAAAAAAGTATATTTGTTTCATAGGACAGAATGTGTGTAACGCGGTGTTATGAATCAGAATTCATTTTTAAAGAGTCCAGCTGACGGATATATATATATTAAGATATGTATATTTAAGATAAACGTATTTATATATGCAATTCATAAATTATAAAATACTGATAAAATTATTCCCCATATGGCAAAACTAATTAAATAAACTTTAATTGGAACTATTACAAAACAATAACTACAATTTCTCCGATTTTTCTTGAATACTACATATATATCAAACAAATTCGAAACACTCATTCAATTAGCTAATCAGTAAAAATATGGAAATATAGGTTTTACATTTCCTACATCTATCCATTTTTTCGCTCCTGAACCACTGTGCGACTTTTCGCTCCCCGCACTAATATTACGTATACGCAATGTGGCGCTCGAAAGTGCACTCAAAAAATAATTAACTTCAATTATAATTATTAATTATAAATTCAAAACATATTTAGCTGTTAAACAACATTTTGCCAAATTGCGATGGATAATTGGAACGTTTTAGCGGTGCAAACATCTTCCTCAGCCATTGGACGCGATGATATCAATGTACCATCAAAGGAGCGTTTGGTGAGTAAATTGAAATGTTCATGCATATTGTGAACAGCTGAGCATGCATGTTAGTGAAAAATTTAGTAGTAGACCCAAAAACAAGATCCATATTTACATGTCTACTTTTAAATGAGCATAAGAAACAGCGCTCTCACCGATTTGGGGTGTTTAGCCAAAATTTCAATGAAGCCAACATGTTGGTCAGACCGATTTTTTTAATATTTTGTTTTTGTTTTAGCTCTAACATATGTAGCTATATTCAAATAGACGCCGAAATTTTTCGAAATATACAAGAGAATCTCTCAATTTGTCTAAAAATAAATATCCACTTGCTGCTCTTCGTTATTACTGCGATCATCATGGAGCTGGCGGCCGCATGTGCCAGCAGTTCGTAAGAAACATTGTGTTCGTTGTGATTTGTGTTGGGTTTGGGCCACTTGAAGAGGCAATATATATTTGTTTTACATAAGACAATTGAAAGAAAATAAAAGTTGGTGTTTAAAGAATTTATACATAAACATTTGATTAAACATTAACATTAAATTGTTTTAAGTAAATAAAAGAAAGAAAATTGTCTAAATGGATTTATCAACTGATATATGGGGTCAACTCGCTGTTGAAGCGTCACAGGTGTATCTCTCCGATGGTACTGTGCGTACGCCCTTTGCTGATACGGTATGAATAAAACTGAAGTTATGAATATATATTTAAATTTTAATTGGCAGAAAATACCAACAAAAAATAATAATTAGATAAAACATATGCACTTACTAATAGATCTATACAAAGCAACAATGTGCTTAAGCTATTTTTGTGCTTTTTCGGGGGTGCAACAAAATTTGTTTTTTCTATACAGGGTTAAGCAACAATAAATGTCATACATTACTGTAACAGTATTCTAAAAAAATATGACGATTACTACTCCTGTAATATTAATCGTATTTTTTATTATTAAAATTAGTTCTATTGTAATTCTAGAAAATTAGTAAATACTGCTTGGAATAGCTATAAAATCACTCGGTATATTTTGGTTAGTTTTTCGGTTGTAGAATAAAAGATGTGTAAAACTCTCAATTCAACCAAAACAAAACTGATTGTATCTTGAAACACATTTTCCGTACCTATTTTCGGTCCTTTCAGTGATGCCTACTCTGCGGCTTTAAGAGAGCATGAATAAAAGCACAATGACTTCGCTGGCTAGGTCATTTTATGCGAAAGAATGAGGGCAGTCCGACACAGAAAGTATTCCTAGCGACAGCCCTAGTTGGCAACAGAGGAAGGAGGAGACCTTCACTGAGTTCGAGGAAACAGAATAGAAGCAGATTTGATATACCGTCGTACTTCTAATTGGCTTCTGTTATTTTGAAACATAGATAACAGGCGTGACTTAGATGGTAAGGCGACGATCAATGTCGATGATGTGTATTCATTCCAAATTCATGCTGCTTCAGCGCCATATATGAAATGAGGCCAACTTAATTAATTCCAGCTCAGGAGCATTCCTGTGAGACCATTTCTGCACTGTTTTGTTTGTCTCAATCCAGTTGACTCACCTAGTATTATAAGACGATCGTTAGTCCACACATCTTGTAGCAGTCAATTCATTTAAAGCATGCATTCTGCAAATTAAAAACATATTCGAATCTCTTTTCTTCAGACAATCGAAAAATTAAATGACAAAGTACTTCTCCACATCTTCTCCTACCTGTCGCATCGTGAGATATGCCGTTTAGCTCGCGTTTGTCGACGTTGGCGCCAGATTGCCTATGATACGCGTCTTTGGAAAAATGTATCGCTCCGCCCTGAGGTATCCGGCTTACATGTTGGATCAATGGAATCGCTACTTGCTCTCATTTCAGTGCGTTTTGGTCCAACGTTGCGTTATATTGAGTTACCAATCGAATTGATCACGCACACCGTATTGCACGAGCTTGCTGCTAAGTGTCCCAACCTCACGCATATGCTCCTAGATTTTTCAACGGGTAAGTTATTAAATTTTTCAAACATAAACAATTTTTCATAACATTTCTCTCACGCCCTTTCTCCATCTTAATAGCTATGCAGTTGCACGATTTCAGTGAAATGCAGGCTTTTCCCACCAAACTTCGCTACATGTGCATTTGCCTCTCGGAGGTGATCTTTATGGAAGGTTTCATGCGCAAGATTTATAATTTTATCAATGGTCTGGAGGTATTACATCTTATTGGTACCTATGAAAAGTGTGAAGAGGAAGAGGAGGAAATTTATGAAGTTATTAATGTTCATAAACTAAAATCAGCCACACCGAATTTGCGTGTTATTAACTTGTATGGTATTAATTTTATCGATGACTCACACATAGATGCTTTCAGTTCGAATTGTATTCAATTAGAATGTTTGGCTGTGAACTATTGCAACAAAGTCACTGGCAGCACCCTAAAAACATTAATACAGCGTTCGAAACGCTTGAATTGCTTACTAATGAATGGTACAAGTTTAAAGTCGGAGTATGTGATGCAGGTGGAATGGGATAAATGTGCTTTGCAGGAGCTCGACATCACGTCCACTGATTTGTCTAGTGAATGTTTGATTGATCTATTAACGAAAATACCAAATTTGAAGTTCCTCTCGGCAGGGCAAATTAATGGATTTAATGATTCTGTGCTAAAGCAGTGGATGGAATCTGGATTAGCAAGGTACGTGGCTTTGACTTTGGTTGAAATAATTAGACAGCTTGTTTCCCTAAATATATGTCGTACCCTTAACGTGAAAAGGCTAAAACTCGCCACATCGCTTTCCATGAGCTCTTGATACGAAATGCAATTGTGTAATTATTTTCGTCCTAATCCAAATATACCAGGAGCAAAGTGCACAAACTTGATTAAGAATGTATATACACTTTTAGACCGAACCTCCTAAAGGTATTTAGTGTATAACGCACTAAAACCTAATCTACAGCCTGATGCTTTATTAAAGCTCAGTTCTGTGTCGAGAAATAAAAACTAACGGGTCTCTTCCAGTTTAAAAAAAAAAATGGCGTTAAGAGGAGCAAACTAGAAATCAGTTGACGGACGCATTGACGCTAGCGTTGTTGTTGTTGTAGCGATAAGGGTTCTCCCCGAAGGCTTTGGGGAGTGTTATCGATGTGATGGTCTTTTGCCGGATATAGATCCGGTACGCTCCGGTAACACAGCACCATTAAGGTGCTAGCCCGACCATCTCGGGAGCGATTTATATGGCCACATTAAACCTTCAGGCCATCCCTCCCTCCCCACCCCCAAGTTCCATGAGGAGCTTGGGGTCGCCAGAGCCTCGTCTGCTAGTGAAACAGGATTCGCCGCGGATAGGTGAGGTTGTCAATTGGGTTTGGAGAAGCTATATATTGCGCTGGAAACCTGAAAGGGTTGCGCTACACAGCCCTTGAATCTGGTATTTTAGTAGCTTCTTACGACAGGCATGCCTACCGCGGGTATATTCTGACCCCCTAAACCGCTGGAGGATAGATACCCAAGAACCTATTTGCTTTACAGGTTTATAGAGCTTGCCAAAATCAATTAAACTATGACAGACTAGGTAAAAAAGCCTCACTTTGTATCTCATATAAATAGAAAGATAAAACTGTAAAAAGACGTTCAAAATTACCGTCGATAGTTCTTTACAAATATCGAAAAACATTAATAATCCATGCACACTATATAACTTTTCAGCTTTTTTGGAGTGTTTAAAAAGTCAATTCCATAAATCATACAGGAAAAACTTCTTCTAGAGTATTTATGTTCAAACCGCCGCATGGCGGTAATGTTATTGTCCACCAGCGGCCGCTAAGCTCGCCGAGTCTATTTCTGCTTTGAAAAACTTCTTAACAAAAACATAACCAAGTTAGCACACCGAGCCGTAGCAGCACATGGAAGAGAAACTTGGCCTGGATCTCCTCGGAGGTATTAGTACTATTTTTGTTATGTACATATATGTAATACTTCTATATCGCTACTACTGAACTGTGCAGCCTGTCAAACATTACAGTACAGATATACAACGAGAGAAGGAGACAATATCTCAAGGCTGTCGTTTAATTTTTATGAAAAAGGGCCTAAATATATGTATATTTCAACAAGCCGTCTTGCTTCTATCAATATTGTACATTAGGCTATTTCGTTCTCCAAGTAAGCTTTTGTTTTCCATTAGTATTATAAAATTTTTATTGTTTTAAGAACTCCGCAGAATAGTATTACCGATTTATGCTGAGTGCGCAGATATACGTATGTAAATGAGCCCTTAGCCTCGTTTGTTTTTTGAAACGAAAAAAAGCACGGACGAAAAAGAGTATGCTAGAAAAAAATTTACAAAACTGATATTATTTCAACACCAATAGCAGCCAGCCCAGTACTCATATTTTTGTTTACAAAAATTTACTTCATTAAAAAACTCAAAATAAGTAAAATTTTGGGGTTCCGTTTTGGAACCTCTGAAAAAATGTTCTTGTGCGCTTGCACACTGAACGCGCACGCACTTCTCAAAAACCAAACGCACTATTTTTTTAGTTTAAGTTCTTTTAAGTTAGTTTTATAAAGAAAATATATAGTTTTAAATTTGAATTTCGGTTCCTAATTTTATCACTAGACTTAATTTTTAGTTTGTCCAATTAAAAATAGTGTTTAGTTTTTTCACTTTATTCGTGTGTCTTCTTCGTGCCAACTTATAATAATGATGGCCGCTCTTATTTTTCGAGCCGATCTCCCCGTTTCCAGATTGTTCCAACACCTGTTGTCCATTCACAATAGATAACAGGATTGCACCAACTTGTAAACAGGGTGAGACTATAAGGATGCTGTTACAAAATGCTTGTTGGGATGTATGTATAAGTATATTTTTATACATGTATATTTAAATTTTTTTCATTTCAAATATATGAATTCTTCGGCTTGTTTTTTTACTATTTACGTAAATAATGTACTTTGTATGGCTGCAGCCCATGTTTAAATAATAAATACATCAAGCCTTGTATTGTATTTGTTGGCATTTTCATTGTTTTACCCTTTCGAACCTGAAAGCAACCATCAGGAAAATTTCTGGTTTATTGATTATTTTAGCTTTAGTATAGGCCTTAAAAGTAGAAAATTTTGAAGTGGAGTCTCTACCCCCTCCAGGGAGGTTTAGGGGGTGGGACATATGTGTCCCATTCGATGTTTTGAGCGGGACGTATAGGCCCCGTTGGGACAGGAACAGGTTTATGATAAATTTTTTTTAATTACTAAAAGCTAGAGAATGTCGGCAAGCTCTAAAACGGGACATATTTATACCAACAATTTAACCTAATGGGACACATAGAACTGTTACCTACACTTCAATGTCCGGTCTGGGACAGTTTTTAATGAGTTTAAATGGAAAATTAAGATTTTAGTTATAAGAAAACTTTTTCTGGGATGTATGTGTCCCAAAAGGTCAAAAAGGGTTAATCGACTAACTGAGATTTTATAACAATTAGTATGCAGAAGTTGGGTAAAGGGGATAGTGACCCGTTGAACCCCTTTAATACTTTTTTTTACACACGCTACAATTCACTAACACTAACAAAGTCCGCGCATGCGCAGAACATACATTTGCACAGTTTCAGCAAATAATGATTGACAGAAAATTTGCACATTAGGAAGATAGGAAGGTATTGATATAGAAGTATTATATATATGGTTATGTACCGATATGGTAGCAGAGTTAGGAGTGAAGTTGTGCCTGTTCTCTCAAGTTTTCATTATTCTGTGTAGAAAGATCTTCCCTAAGTCATACATTGAACGCATTTGCCAAAGGCAACGAATTCATTATATTCAGGTCATAAGCCAGATGTGAAGAAGGGTCAACCGGTGATTACATCCAAAACTTTTCATGTATTCCAGAACTGTTAATAGTAGCCTGAATTCCACTTCCGAAAGAAAGCTATTACTCACCTAAAAACGTATTGCTGACAATTAAAGCGAAAGTCGATATGCGGGTATTGCAACCATCATTCTTACAATAATGGTGTGTATTCTACGAATGCATAAGGGGCTCCCAAAAAGGAAATTATGTCCTGAAAAAAGAAAAATTACATTACAAAATAAAAATATGTTAATCACGAGAATGTTTTAAAAATAAGGATGCCCTGAGAACGTCTTACTTTTCTATTGTGTGTTGAACATTAATCAGCCTTATACACTACCACAGAAAACGACTCACAACTGAACCAAATTTTATCTACAGTAGTTTGGCCCAAAATACGGTGCAGATATTGACAAAAACGTTTCTGACTTCAATGTCATCATTCACGCTATTCTGGAAAGACATGTACCTAAGCGTAAACGTGTTTCTACTGAACTAGTCCAAATATGGTACACCAAAGAACTGAAATCTTTAAAAAACAAAAAAGCGCGATCCTTCAAGCTGTACAATAAGACGGGTTCACACTCCGACTACTTGAAGTACTCTATATTGCGTCATAAATATTTTGAATCAAATAAAAAGTGTGCGATGAAGAAGAAAATAATTTGCAATCCGAATGATTTCGTGAACTCTAAACGTAGGGTTAAAGGGTTTCCTTCTGGTATGAAATACCGTGATGATTTCTCTAGCGGAGATCAAGATATTGCTAACTTCTTTGCACAATTTTTCAAATCTAACTATTCCGCTGAATTAATTTCTTTCTCTAGAGAATACCCGTATCAAATTAACTCACTTAACGCAATTAATATTCCAGCAATATCTCTAGAAGGAGTTTTTACATATTTAACGTCTTTGAAGTAATCTTATAAATACGGTCCTGATCTAATTCCCACATGTTTTCTCAAAACACATTTATCACCCCATAACTGATTTATTCGACATGTCTCTAAAACATGGTGTTTATCCTGCTGCTTGGAAGGAATCTTTTCTAATACTGCGCCACAAAAACGGCAGTAGGTCATGTGTAGAAAATTATGGAGGAATTGCAAAATTGTCGTCCATCCCAAAGGTATCTGAAGCCATTATTACCAATCAGCTAACATTTTCCATTTCTACATTGATTGCAGACCCTCAACATGGATTCTGTAAAGGCAAATCTACCATTACCAACCTACTTGAATTCACAACTCATGTTTCTAATGGAGAGAAAATCTTCACACCGATGTTATTTACACTGATTTCAGTAAAGCATTTGACAAATTTTCCCACTCCTTGCTTATCCACAAGCTGGATCGACTTGGCTTCCAATCTGGTCTCACCCAGTGGATATCTTCGTATCTCTGCGGTAGAACGCAACAAGTAATTTTTAAAAATACTCTTTCAGATGACATTAATGTTCCATCTGGCGTCCCACAGGCCAGTTATCTCGGTCCAATTCTTTTCTTGCTATTTATTAATGATATCTGTACCACAATAAAATATTCCAACATTTTAATGTATGCTGATGATGTAAAACTTTTTACGTCCTATGCGTTTATTGATGAACATCCCTTGCTTCAAGCGGATTTAAACTGCTTAGTTGCTTGGTGCAACGCTGAACCTCAATAAATGTAAATTCATGTGCTTCTCTCGAAAATCTTTGCCTGCAGCCTCTTACGTAATTAATAATTTTTGTCTTGCATCAGTAAATTAATTTGTTGACTTGAGAGTTACGATGGATGTTAAACTTAGTTTCAACCTTAATATTATGGCTACTGTCAATAAGGCTAGAGGTGTTCTATCACTCGTGAAACGATGGTCTAAAGAATTTAGTGACCCTTATGTAACTAAAGCCCTTTTTACCACATTAGTTAGACCGATACTAGAATACGGATCAATAGTCTGGAATCCGCGATATCAAGTTCATGCAGATAGACTAGAGTCAATACAGAAGCAATTTTTATTTTTTCTTTAAGGAATTTTCATTGGGACTCTGGGTATAATCTTCCACCTTATACTAGTCGGTTAAAGCTTAACAATCTTCCAACTCTCGCAAGTCGTGGAGAAATGTTAGGTGTATTATTCATGGCTAAACTACTGAATTGACTGATTTCTAGCCCCTTTCTTTTGAACGAAGTAAACTTCAATATCCCATCACGAGCGTCAAGACATTACAAACCTCTTCTTTTGAGGCAATGTATAACTAATTTCGAATTAAATCAACCTTTTCGGTGTTTGTGTCATGATTTTATCTCTCATTCCAGTTCATTTGATATAACGGATTCACTTTTTACTATAAGGAAAACTGTCCTATCCTATCTTAACTCGTAACAAAATAAAAAACATAAAAAAATCTTTATATGCTAAAAGCGTTAACTTATTTAACAATTTTCTATCCGTATAATTTTCAACTGTTATATATATAATACTCAGCTGATGATTTTTATTCTATAGTTGAGCAGTTTTAGATCTCAACGCTTAACAAACCTCCGCCTATCATGCGGATGCGCCCCTCGTGTCGGTTGGGCGGGCTTTGGGGGTATTAATATGTTGAGTTTATTATTATTGTATTAATTAACGAAAAAATCAAAATACTTTGATTTTCACGAGTCATGCCAGAGTCATGTCGGTGTAAGTAATACTAACTCCAACTCCTTGAAATTGACTATTGACTCAGACGCATGGTGTGTAGACACTATAAGACCAATGACTCCTTAAATTATTTTAAACATTCCAGTAAAATATTAAAACACAAAATTTATAAAAAAAACACTCCGAAATGTGAGCGCTTGGATTCAGTAAACGGACATCCAACCCGTTGAGTGGACTAAACGATGCTTTTTTTTAAGTTAGCACAAAGCAGTTTGATATTAGTTGCATGTTTGAAAAGCAACCATTGTAACATTTTATACTAAATATTCATAAATAGTATTTAATTAAGCAGGTCTCTATTCTCATTGGACTTGGACTCTTCTGATAATATTTCCGATGAAGCATTACAAAAATTTTTGACACGTCATGGTCATCAATTGATTGCATGCTGTCTCTCGGGTATGCCACATATTACTGATCAACTTTGGATGAGCATACTTCCTGTGTTGAGCAATGCTAAGTATGTTATTAAATAAAAATCATATACTATTGTGCTCGACTTAATTGATACTTTTATATTTTAAGGATTATTGTTATGGGCACTGCTGAAAAATTAGGAGTCAATATACATGTCGATCAGTTGATGGATACGATTGCGTCGAGTTGTGGAAATTTGGAGAGATTGGAATTGAGGTAATTCAAGTGTAAGGTAAGAAGTAACTCAAAATATTAGACAAAGCTGTGGGTTTGAACCTCGCTGCGGACAGTTTTTGGCTCGAAAACGCCTTATCTCAGCAAACTTTTGAAAGAGTCCGATCTTACAGCGTTTTTGAAGTGTGTCCAACATCGATATATTTAAAAAAAGGGCCTGCCAACGACTTGATCTAAGAATTCGGTTTAAGTGCGCCGTTTTTCAGAATTTGTTGCATAAACTGCATACAATTCACAAGTTAATATATGATAGAGGGCAGTTTTAAAACATCTTATATATTATTCCTAATTGCTGTTTTTATGTACAGTTCTCTTTTTCGCTCTTATTTGGAATCCAAATCTATAAATAAAGCTTTGGTTGTAAAGATGGGGATTCGTGCTATTAGCGAGCTTTGGGCATTATTAGTCGTTGAGCTTTTGTTTAGCTATATTTTATTAAAAATAAACGATTGTGAGCACACAAAGAAATCTATTTGTACTATGGCACCTATTGTGAATATTTGATTAGAACTAGCACTGCATTACCGGCAGTTGCTAACATACGCCAGATGGCAGTGCAAGCGCATATAAGTTTATAGATGTTTGATTGATAGAACAGCTGATTTCTGTTGATATTTGATAGGAGACTTTTATATTTGTTGCGCAAGATGCGCATGGGTGCGGCCGTTGTAAAGGTCTACATGTAGGATATGTAGAAGCACGCACATACACAGCCACGCTCACCTGATAAAACGCTTGTTCTTGTTCGTTTTTTTTTTTTGTGGATGCTATTTGGCACTGTTGTACTTCTTAGGTCCAAGAAAAGTGTAGCAGCTTCAAACGAAAACTGCGTAAAATTTTTATTGTAAAATTACAAAGAAATATCCTCATTTACTTTCAAACGAGTACTTAATTACATCTCTCTTTAAAATCCTTATGTTTTGGACAATTTTAATTAACAAATTGTGATACTTTTTTACCAGGGACGATTGCTAAAACATGACCAAAACCGTTGGGGGAAGTATTAATAGACGCGTTTTTGCCTCGCTTCCAATAATTCGAATACTTTTTCGCCTTTGAACTATTGATAACAGGACAAAACGCGTCTTTTCACCCCCCTTTCCACATTTTTGGACGGGTTATTGCAGTCGACCTCGGTTTCAAACTGTTTTTCGCGGAGAACTTTTTAACGGGAGAAAAAAACTTAGCATCCGTGTTTGTATTCTTAGTACTGGAATAACTACGTGTCCTCGTATACCCCAGTTCAAGAATTTTGTATAATTTTCTGTAGGACCCATATAGGTGCACATTTTCATACTAAATTCGTTCGAAAAAATTTACCAACACAGCAACCCATATCTGATATTCCGCTCCTTTTTTTGTTTCCCTGCGTCGCTTTCCACGACAGTAACCCCGATAATTTTGACACTTCGTTCAGTGTCAAACGCATGTTCCACACAGGTTCCATAGATTTCCACAATAGTTTGACACTGACCGAAGGGTCAAACGGCAGTGTGTCATACATATCATACTTGCAAACCTGTACTATGGGTCCGGCTCGTATTCTGTAATGTGTGAGAGTAGATGTTTCCTAAAAACATGTTGGAGCCGGTAGACGAAATAGGGCGCTCTTTCGCGCAGCAGACAAAATGTTTTGGTTACAGTTAATTGGAAAGAGAAATCAGTTTACGGCATGGCTGTTCAAAACGCAAACTGTGATTATGTTAGAATGGGTATTATATTAATACGCTAACAAAATTTCCATACAGTCAATTGACAGGCTGTTCCGAATACTTAGCATACGTAAAATCATATAAAAGTTATATGAATCGATTCGTATTGATCAGCCGCAGTGCAGAGGCCTATTTTGGTTAACAAATATAACTCTATTTGTTTATAATTAATAGAAAAAGTTTTTTGTAAATTCGAACAATTCATACAAATATCGTAATTTATTTTCGTGCACAAGCGCGCCATCTTTGGGAACAATTATCTAAATGTTCTAATGCGAATTTCAAAGACCTAAACCTTAATGCACAAGCGCGCCGTCTTTGGGAACAATTATCTAAGTGTTCTAATGTGAATTTCAAATTTTATGTATCCCCGCTAAATTCGAAAGCACAAATGTTTCACCTACATACAAAAATGGTTTCCCATTGTTGCCACCTACCTATAATAGCCTCTACCAAAATCCTAAAAATATATATAAAATATAATAATAATTTGTAGCGTACCAAAAAATCTTAAATAGAATTAATTTTTGACCGGCCCATTTTTTGTGGCAAATTTCACATAAGTTTTTATTTAACAGATTCTTTGTTTTTTATTTTAGTTGTTTTCAAAAAAACATGAAATCACAAATAATGAGTTAACTTTTATTGAAACTAACTAATTTATTTATAACAATTAATGGCAAATTTGACTCAAAATTTTTTTGCATCTGCAGATTTAATCCTTATTTTAGATAAAGTACGTCTCATACTGAACAAAAAAGAAAAAAAGTTACAAAAATATAATATTACATTTTTTATATTGCCTTTTATGCTAATTACGAAACAAAAAAACGTCCCAAAAACGTTTTTGATTTTAGGTTTTAGGTCAAAGCGGCAACCGGCATCATAGCGGCCGTCTTGCATAGGCAGTATATTACCCACTTCTATATATTAATACGCTAACAAAATTTCCATACAATCAATTGACAAGGCTGTTTCGCATACTTAGCATACGTAAAATAATATAAAAGTTATATGAATCGATTCGTATTGATCAGCTGCAGTGCATAGGCCTATTTTTGTTAACAAATATTACTCTATTTGTTTATAATTAATAGAAAAAGTTTTTTGTAAATTCGAACAATTCACACAAATATCGTGCACAAGCGCGCCATCTTTGGGAACAATTATCTACGTGTTCTAATGCGAATTTCAAATTTTATGTATCCCCGCTAAATCCGAAAGCACAAATGTTTTACCTACATACAAATATGGTTTCCCATTGTTGCCACTTACCTATAATAGCCTCTACCAAAATCCTAAAAAATTGTTCCAAAATAATTTGTAGCGTACCAAAAAATCTTAAATAGAATTAATTTTTGACCGGCCCATTTTTTGTGGAAAAATTCACTTACACGTAAATACATAAGTCTTTATTTAACAGATTCTTTGTTTTTTATTTTAGTTGTTTTCAAAAAAACATGAAATCACAAATAATGAGTTAACTTTTGTTGAAACTAACTAATTTATTTATAACAATTAATGGCAAATTTGCGCGAAAATGTTTTTGCATTTCCAGATTTAATCCTCATTTTAGATAAAGTACGTCTTATACTGAACAAAAAAAAAAGTTACAAAAATATAACATTACATTTTTTATATTTGCCGTCTTCCAGTGAGTTTTACAGCCCCGGCGCACGCCCAATTCTCACGGGAATGCTCTGGATCATTGAGAGACTTGAGAAGCAGATGTCGTGAAATTTTCGAACACGTGAAATGTGATAGGCAGATGTCGCCGCCGTTTTTCATTTAACTCATACGACGAAAGGTTAAGCAGCGACATCTATTTTTGAAAAAATTGGTTTATTAAGGGCAGCGTAGCCAAACTAAAAAGAAGTAATTAACAAATTATCTGGCTCTCAAATTGAACCAGACTTCTATCTGGATTTATCTGGCTCAAATCGTTGTTGTTGCATTTACATGCAAAATTATTTATCTGGCTCAGGATTTTGCCACCGGATGATGGCAATTACCTTTCATGCTAATTACGAAACAAAAAAACGTCCCAAAAACGTTTTTGGTTTTAGGTCAAAGCGGCAACCGGCATCATAGCGGCCGTATTGCATAGGCAGTATATTACCCACTATATTTATTATTAGGCTAACTTTGTTGGATTATATATCCATTAATCGGAAGTAAATGGACGATATATATATATGGGTGATATAGGCCTACTGGGGAACCGAGCTCCCAAAACTAACTTCGGTAGCGCGCCAACGGGGACCTTCCGGTATGGAAAGACCTATTGTTCAATTCAATTTCAAGTAATTTCACCATAATTCTATGTCAATTTCATTTGATTTTACATAATTTTTATATTTTGGTTTAAGGAGCTCCATACCAAAACGTTATAATTACGTGTGAAAAGTTTGTAGAAAATTTAAGAAAATACAATCAAAAAGTACAAAGTCTTAGATCAAATTAAAAATTTTAAAGAAAAAGTTAAGTAAGTTAGACCAGTTTGCTATATTTCCAACACTTGATGCATAGACTGAGTTGGAAAAAATACACGTTGGTCGATTTTTCAACCGCAGGCGATACTAGTGGGTATTATTATCGTGGTGGTTTAGTCGTTGATCAACAAACAACGAAACAAGACAATGAATGCACGAATTGTTTGCTAACATTAAAAAAAATATTTTTATTAACATGCAATTATTTATAAAAACATATTTACAGATGGGACCCAGATAACCTACGTTTCTCGGACAAGAGTCAAAAAGCCATCGATTTGCTGCGCGTGAAATGTCTGAAGTTGCGTTGCATGGTATTAAGGTGAGTTATGCTACACTACAACAAGATAGGACATCTGTCATATTATCATATTTTTTATGCTTTAGTGACGGACGATACTATGAAACGGTAAAAGCGAATTTTGAGCGTGCTGATCGAGTGACTGTTGTACGTACCACAACTTGTTGCCGTGTCTCACCTTATCATTTGTTACGCAACTATAATGAGTTGATTTTCAATTAGTAAAAAAACAATTAAATTGATTTCTAGTCATTTTGCAATGTAATTTAACATTAAATATATTAAAAAAAAAAAAATAAAAATATGTTTGTAGCTGAAATCGATTATTGTTCCCCTGCTAGGTTCATATAATTCAAAATTTTATTTATTTCCTTCTGTTTTTCCAAAAAGGAATAGAATTAAAAATTACTCCAAACCTTTAGTTAAATAGCTACGACATTAGTTTTGTTGTTCTTTAATAAACATTTTGATCATTGCATTAATTATTAAACTCACAACGCCAAAAGCTGTATGAATGTATGTACATAAATGGTTTATCCATAATTTCCAACGATTTATCCACAGCCATCATGAGCTCGTCAGCTTGCAATAGCAACCAAAATCGTATACAAATTATGAATTTTCTTTACTATTTTTCAAAATACAATACAAAATTATACGTTTTTTTAATATTAATTATTTTTGACTAAATTCTTAAACATTTATGATTTTGTTAACGCGTTTTGTGCTGTATATATGGGGTATTCCATCCCATTTCGACCAATTTTGAACCCGACCCCTTTAGAATTGGCTGAAAGTTTTTCTTCTTTTTCTAGCTTACGAAAGACGTTTTTCAGAAGTTTCTCAAATTTTTTCATCCAACTCAAAAAAAGTTATGAATTAAAAAAAAAACACCATTTTTGTTTTCAAAATGCTATAACTTTTTCAAACATTTTTTTTAATTTGTTTTTAAATGTACTTTTCGGAAAAAATTCAAAAAAATTTTTAAAGTTTTTTTTTTTGTAATTTTCAGTTTTTCGAGATTTTTTGAATTTCGCCCTTTTTTTTCTCATAAAAAACTTCAATCAATTCTGCAATCATCCCCACTAATCCCGGAGTTTTTTTTATTTTATTTAATTGAAAAAAAAAACTTAAACATTTTTTTGTATTTTTTCCGAAAAGTACATTTAAAAACATATTTAAAAAAAAAATGATCCCAAACGGTCAATTTTTGAAAAAGTTATAGCATTTTGAAAAAAACACCGTTTTTTCAAAATATTTAAAACTTATTTTGAGTTGGAAAACGGTGTTTTTTTCAAAATGCTATAACTTTTTCAAAAATTGACCGTTTGGGATCATTTTTTTTTAATATGTTTTTAAATGTACTTTTCGGAAAAAATACAAAAAAAATTTTAAGTTTTTTTTTTCAATTAAATAAAAAAAAAAAAAAAAATTCTCGGCCCACTCCGGGATTAGTGGGGATGATTGCAGAATTGATTGAAGTTTTTTCGAAAAATCTCGAAAAACTGAAAAATTACAAAAAAAAACTTAAAAATTTATTTTGAATTTTTTCCCAAAAGTGTATTTAAAAACAAATTAAAAAAAAAACTCCCAAACGGTAAATTTTTGAAAAAGTTATAGCATTTTGAAAACAAAAACGGTGTTTTTTTTAAATTCATAACTTTTTTTGAAAAACTTCTGAAAAACGTCTTTCCTAAGCTAGAAAAAGAAATAAACTTTCAGCCAATTCTAAAGGGGTCGGGTTCAAAATCGTCCGAATTGGGATGGAATACCCCATATGCATTTATGTATGTATATGCGTAGTGTGATTTTATGGATGTACGTAAATAAGTTTTGTTCTTGTGGACGCCAAGAATTCGTAGATGCACATATCCACAATGTCGATTTTCATATTTAGCGCACAGTGGGGTGGTTTGAAGATTTTTTTCTGAAAATCAAAAACGTGTGCAAAGCTACTTTTAAGAACATATTTGTAGCGATGAGAAAAGGACAATAATAAAAGTTAGCTAAACACAGTTTCTAACATAACCAATTTATTCGATTATACATATTTAATTCATGAAAAAAGTGTTTTTCTGAGTTTCGAAAATTTATATCTCTATAAATTACACTGTGCAACACTCGCACACTAGGTATTGGATAAAACCAATTTTTGTTTTTAGAAATTGATCCAGAAGCAACAAAGTAATTTCGCCGTGTTTCGAAGTTAGACTCCAAAACATACAATATGGGATTTAGACCCTTCCTAATGTGATTTATTTTGGCACTATATTTAAATCTTAAAAGGTAAAATTATATGCAGACCGAATCTAAATATTCCTTCGGAATTTTATTCTCGCGGTTTTTTTTATTCCCACAGAAAAATTCTCGCTAGGAGAAAGGAATTGGGTAATAGCAGTTTCGAGTTTTCGAAGTCAGCTGTTTTGCCAAATGACATTTTGTTGGGCAATTCTATTTTTATTTAAGAAATAGAAAAGTATAATTATTGTGACGAATTTATTTAAAATTGATAAATAAAGTATAAACAATGCACAGTATTGCATATGGTATTGGACGAAATGGGTAGCGAATTGGTGCCACAGTAACATCAACGGAGGAGCATAAGAAGAAGAAATACCCTGGGGTCGCCTTCTTCCAGAAAGAGGCATATCGTCGAATTTCATTTAGCATTGGCCCGACGGGTCCCGTTCGAGCCTAACTAACTTCAAAAACTCTGAAAACGCCAGTGTTTTTTGCTCTCCGTTTTGGTGGACACGACCGAACCATGATCCGTTAGGCTGGTTTGGATGGTGGATTCGAATTCAGCGCATCAAAATGCGTAGCAGTACATATGTCATATGATAACGTTGTACCCGCTATAAAAATTGGCTGCGTCGTGGTTCGGTCATAGCCGAAAAAATGGTAGAAACTACGGTCGATTGAACGCATTTTGAGGTTACGGGTCAATTCTGAAAGCGTATTCGGATTTAGCATATTAAAATGCCTGCGAATACATGTGTCGCAGATCTCTCAATTTGAATTGCGTAGTTGTGTAAGCTTGCGCTTTTAATATTTTCGAAGACCCCTCATAGTACCTGCAATATAAGATTGGAAAAAAAAAAACTAGACAATTCATATAAGAATAGAAGAAATACCACGCCTACATCATTAGTTTTGTTTGAGTACAATTATATTTAATAAATTGCACATGGTCAATACCGTTGACTAAGTAAGAGATCGCCGAGTCGAAAATGTTAATTTCTGCAAGCTGCGAAAAAAGCGCCGTAATTAAGGTTTTTTTTAAAGGCGTCCAATCTCATTTGGAAAATGTTTTATTGATTTTTGAAATTACAGTTAACAAGTTCCAAAGCCACGCACCATCTATATCTGATATGGGGCGTTCTTTTTAAGCATTATAAGGAATTATGGCACCCGAGAACACAGTCGTGTGAAGCAACAAAGCACAAGCAGGTACTCAGTGATATCCATAAAGAGGCGTCGGACCTCTGTGTCAGGAATTGCCCGGCGAATCCAGTTCTTAAAGAAAAATACCCATAACTTGCAGAAGAGGAACGCACTCTCCATAGGGAAACGCGCGTCACTCTAGTTCAACTTCGATCTGTGTACTGGAACAGGTTAAACTCTTACCTATCCAGAATCAACCCGGACATACAATATGTATGTTATGCTTGCAATGTGTCCCTACATGACACCAACCATCTCTTCAATTGCAATGTGGAATCAACGCCTCTAACACCCCTCTCACAATGATCCACCCCTGTTGTAACTGCAAGTTTTCTTGGACTCTCGTTAGAGGATATTGATGACAATTTGTGATCGGTCGCGCCTATTGGATGGGGCGAAGCACTGTTAGCCCAACAACATGTGGCATGTGTGGTAAAAATTTGAAATTGGATAGGGCGATCTTTCACACAGCCGAGGATTTGCCAACATTAACACGTATTTCATCTAACTTTTCTGATCTCCCTAGAAGTTTCTCTAAAACTTCCCCACTGTGCGTTGCCTACGAAATTTCCCCAACTCTAACGCTATTTTAGTATCATATCGCATTGTATTATTTTTAAATATATTTATGTGTAAGTAGTTTTATTTACAAATCATACATACATCTCATAGAACATATCTATATTTTGTGTTTATTGTTTATCTCAGAGACAAAACATTGTGTGAAGCGTTTTGCGCGGCTCCACTAAACTAATTGCCACATTACCTCATTCCATTTGATGGACCCTGTGCTTCTCTACCTTCTTACTTGGTTTTCGTGCCCTCTATGTTGTGAATGTTTTTTTTTTATTCAGTGTGAGTAAGCAAATTTGCTGCCAGTTGCGGGGGTTTCTGCTTTTCTCAGCTTTGCGTTCATATGCGGTACTTCCGTATCCTAAAATGTGCATGAAGCACAATTCAAAGACTCTCGCCCGCTTATCCTTTGGACTATTTGCTGTTTTTGATGCATTTTCTCATGTTTATCCTTACTAAGCCTATTGGTTTTCATATATTAATATTAATATTATTATAGAATATAGTGTTTACATACAGACTAATTGTATTGTGTTTTTTTTTTAGTTTACATACATTCATAAGTACATACTAGTGACTCAAACACTGTTGTTTTTGAGCGCTTTTATGTCTTTTTGTTTGTTGTGCCTGTGTGAACACACACACCCACCAAACCAGTGAGTTTCACATGCATTTTTCATTCAATATCTCATTTAGTTTTTTTTTCACTAATATTCGTTTAATTAAAAATATTTTTAACTGTATCCCACATTTTTTTTTGTTTTATTCCTGCACCCCAACATCTGGTGACATTCGAAATGCCTGTGTTGTATTGCTGGCAGCTGCTGTAGCTACTGCGGCAGCCGAAGTTGTCGTAGCTGCAGCTGTTGATGTTGTATTGCTCGCTAGTCTGGGTGTTGAGTTGGCAGAACTGGATGTTTGCTCATCCTCGACTTCATTCTATAATTTTTTATTTTAGTTAAAAATTGTTAGCTTGGAATACAATCGCTCATAGTAAAAATCAAACAATTTTGTTTTTATAAAATTTCCTGGAACTTATTTGGCGAGACAACGTCAAAGAGAGTTCTCAGAGTGTTAAACGTGTGAGTTAACAAGTTAATACGAAACTGTGATTGCCATAATGGTAGATAGACAGCCAAAACGACGATTGAAATGGTCGAAGAAGAAATTGTAAGAAAAAATTAATTGTATTCAAAATGAAATTATATAAAACCTCATAAATCTTGTTTGAATTTGTTTTTTTTAGCCTCTGTTATAAAACCAAGGCGAATTCAGTACCAGGTTTTGTTATCCCAACAGCTAATTGCTTCCTCTTGATTATTTTCAATACAACGCCTTGTACAACAAGCTGTCAGTTAATCGAAATCAATACAAATTTTCTTTTGACTTGACATTCTTCTGCACGGCGAATTGGGTTGCATTCGCTTTGCCCCCACCTGGTATAGATTGGTCTTGTAAAAGCGCTACGAAATTTCATGATGGTTTTTATTTCCATCTCAAACTTCATAAAAAATTTCGTAATTTTCCTTATACATCTCAGTTTTAGCGTTACGCCAAGGCGAATACTTTTTTTCACTTTTCAATAGTATTATTCACTTCAGGAATAATATAAATTTTTTTTTATTTCAAAAGCGAAATGCTCTCAAATGTTTCCATTCCCCGTAAAGAGTGCAAAAGGAATAATATGTCCGGAGTAACAAAGCGTGCAGCTGGGCATTCATATGGCTGAGTGGATAGAAGACATCTGCCTTAACATCAGTATAAAGAATGAATGTTGGAAATTTCGAGTTCAATTCTCAGCTCCCGAAGAGCTAGCCGATGAAGAAGTGAAATTCTGAAACATGTCCTAGTAACCATCACCGTGTGTAAATTTTGTAATTTTACTCTAATATTAATATTAAAAAATTTATAAAAACCAAAAAATTGTATAGAAAGTAATATTTAACATTTTTCGAATCAATATATTTCGGGTGTAACCGAACATTACATACTCAGCTGAGGAAAATAACCACGTAGGAAAATGAATCTAAGGTAACCCTGGAATGTGTTTGTATGACATGGGTATCAAATGAAAGATGTTAATGAGTATTTTAAACGGGACTGGATCATAGTTCTATAGGTGGACGCTTTTTCGAGAAATCGCCATAAAGGTGGAGCAGGGGTGACTCTAGAATGTGTTTGTACGATATGGGTATCAAATTAAGTGTTAATGAGTATTTTAAAAGGGTGTAGGCCTTAGTTCTACAGGTGAACGCCTTTTCGAGATATCACTATAACGGTGGACCATATAATGTGTTTGTACGATATGGGTATCAAATTAAAGGTATTAATGAGGGTTTTAAAAGGGAGTGGCCCTTAGTTGTATATGTGAAGGCGTTTTCGAGATATCGGCCAAAATGTGGACCAGGGTGACCCAGAACATCATTTGTCGGGTACCGCTAATTTATTTATATATGTAATACCACGAATAGTATTACTGCCATGATTCAAAGGGCTTTTGATTTCGCCCTGCAGAACTTTTCCATTTTCTTCTACTTAATATGGTAGGTGTCACACCCATTTTACGAAGTTTTTTCTAAAGTTATATTTTGCGTCAAAAACCGGCCATGCTTAATCCCCTTTTTCGTATTTGGTATAGAATTATGGCATTTTTTTTCATTTTTCGAAATTTTCGATATCGAAAAAGTGGGCGTGGTCATAGTTGGATTTCGCCCATTTTTATTACTAAGATAAAGTGAGTTCAGATAAGTACGTGAACTAAGTTTAGTAAAGATATATCGATTTTTGCTCAAGTTATCATGTTAACGGCCGAGCGGAAGGACAGACGGTCGGCTGTGTATAAAAACTGGGCGTGGCTTCAACCGATTTCGCCCATTTTCACAGACAGCATTTATCTGCATCATCAGGCTATGCCGTTACCAAATTTCACAAGGATTGGTAAATTTTTGGTCGACTTATGGCATTAAAAGTATTCTTGACAAATCAAAAAGGTCCGAGCCACGCCCATTTTGAAATTTTCTTTTATTTTTGTATTTTGCTACACCATATCATTACTGGAGATGAATGTTGACATAATTTATTTATATGCTGTAAAGATATTCAATTTTTTGTTAAAATTTGACTTATACAATTTTTTATTAAAGTGGGCGTGTTCGTCATCCGATTTTGCAAATTTTTATTTAGCACACGTATAGTAATAGGTGTTAACGTTCCTGCCAAATTTCATCATGATATCCTCAACGACTGCCAAATTACAGCTTGCAAAACTTTTAAATTACCTTCTTTTAAAAGTGGGCGGTGCCACGCCCATTGTCCAACATTTTACTAATTTTCTATTCTGCGTCATATATTCAGCCCATCTACCAAGTTTTATCGCTCTATCCGTCTTTGGTATTGAATTATCACACTTTTATGCTTTTTCGAAATTTTCGATATACAAAAAGTGGGCGTGGTTATAGTCCGATTTCGTTCATTTTAAATAGAGATCTGAGATGAGTGCCCAGGAATCTACATACAAAATTTCATTAAGATACCTCAAGAATTAAGAATTTACTAAAGTTATCGTGTTTACGGACAGAAGGACGAACGGACATGGCTAAATGAATTTCTTTTTTCGCCCAGATCATTTTGATATATAGAAGTCTATATCTATATCGATTAGTTTATGCCGTTACGGGGTACCGTTATGCGATCAAAGTTAATATACTCTGTGAGCTCTGCTCAGCTAAGTATAAAAATATTAAATAAAATATTTTTGTAGTTTTAAATTCTATTAACTAATCTTATGAAAATCAATAATTTTTGAAAAAAAGAAAATTTTTTTTTTGGAATATTGATTTTGCTATTCAGATTTTGTTTCAATTTTAGTATTTTTCTAATATCCTTTTTTCAAATTCTATTTTGATACTAGTCATAATTTTAGCACAATATTCCAATTTCAGTATTATGTGAATGCTATAAAAGAAAAAAACTGTTGCTTTGATTGGTTTATTCTAGTAATATGCAAATCTTTAGCAAAGAAATCTTTTTTTTGCCAATTTTCAATTATTTTCTTTTTGCCGGTCCCTCTTCGTACGATTGTGTCAGTGCAAAAATTTCGGATTATATTTTATTCTTTTAACAAATGAAAACAAAGTTTCCGGACGAATATCCACTCGTTTATTGATTTCACACTTTATAGAAATTCCGAAACAAACACAATAATTAATTTTTATACATGCATTCAAATCCTTGAAACCTTCGCAGATTTGTAAAATATCCAAAGCGATTCTTTTTGTTAAATACAACTGAATCTTTTGTACTATGAGCGACAGTTATTGCATCGATTTCAAATAAGATAACAAAACTTACATTATATTGATGAATAGCGGGCGGCGCCGGACTATCGGCTGGCGTCTGAGCATCACTATCTTCACTTTTATCCGAGTACATCATAATTTCGTGACAGAGTGGACAACGATCTTGCACATACAACCATTTCCGTAAACAAACGCCATGGAAATAATGGCGACAGCGTGTAATTTTAGCTGAATACATTTCCTGCAGAAATACCAATGATATTGATGGTTAATTTGAAATTGAAATTCAGAAGCCTTAATTACTTACCTGATAGCATATAGCACAAACATCATCGAAAACATGCAATTGTGCAGGCGTCGCTTCAGGCAATGCAGAAATCTTGTGAACAGCTGAACGTCGCTTTATAAAGACAGACCAACCAGCACGGGCCTCACACCAAATATTGAAGTAAGCATGTATGCACATCATTATGGCTCGTATAGCGCCGCCTATAACATTTTCGGCTATCAGGTTATATATGTATATGGTATAGATTATATGGGAAAAAATAAAGAAAACAAAAGCAAAGAAAGACACATATGCACACACACCCCACAAAGGATGATAACGCAGAAATGCGAGAAATGAAAATAAAAATTACTTGCAATTTTCGCTTCCGAGATAATTGGGTTTGTACCCAAGAGGGTAGTTCCGGAGCGTACTGGGTTTTTAACCAAACAATTTTATTTTTAAGAAATTGATCCAAAAGCAAAAAATTATTTCGCATGGCTTTCGATGTTCGCAACTAGACCCATTCTAATATAACTTTTTATTCAATGTGTTTAAAAAATTTAAAAAGGAAGCGTGGTCTGGTCTGTCCCCTTTTCTTATTTCTTATTTTTATACAACAACTAGTAGACCCGGCAGACGTTGTTCTGCCCAAAATTTGGTCTATCTGCATACATTTTAATAAGCTTTTTCCGTCTAACTCTGCCCTCGCCCCTCTACAGTTTTTCCTAATCTTTGTATTCACTCCTTCCTCCGTATTTTTTGCTTCATCTATCATCATCTTCGTCCCATTCTATCTCTTTCTCAGTCTCCTTCTTCTTCTCTATTTTCTCTTCTCACAAGTTTTTCTCATTCTTCTTCATATCTTATTGCCAGTCGCAGAGGGTGGTATGTATTTTATTCCAGTCCCATTCCGAGTCTCAGTCCCAGTCCCACTCCGAGTGTAAGTCGTAGCCTCAGTCCCAGCCCTAGTCCTAATCCCAGTCCCAACCCGTCTCTGGTCTACTTCCCGGAAAAAAGCATCGTAAATACTAATATAAGCAAATTTATATACCAAATTTCAGGCAAATCGAATAGGACGTATGTAAATAGGTATGTGGATATTATGAATTCATGCTTTATTTCGGCTTCGCATGCATATTTATCAGTTTTGCCAGCTTGATGCGACTAAATCGAATGTCACAATGAAAAGTACTTTAAAGCCCTCAGCAACAGCTTTCATTTGATATCCATATTCTATAAACACATTCTAGGGGTATCCGGGTCCACGTTTTGGCCTATATCTCGAGACCCTAGTCACCCAGGGGTATGAAAATTACGCTCTACTAAAGCACTCATCAACAGCTTTCATTTGATATCCATATTCTATAAACACATTCTAGTGGTATCCGGGTCCACGTTTTGGCCTATATCTCGAGACCCTAGTCACCCAGGTGTACGAAAATTACGCTCTACTAAAGCACTCATCAACAGCTTTCATTTGTTATCCATATTCTATAAACACATTCTAGGGGTACCCGGGTCTACGTTTTGGCCTATATCTCGAGACCCTAGTCACCCAGGGGTATGAAAATTAATCTCTACTAAAGCACTCACCAACAGCTTTCATTTGATATCCATATTCTATAAACACATTTTAGGGGTACCCGGGTCCACGTTTTGGCCTATATCTCGAGACCCTGTGCGTCGATCCTGAATTTACTTTGCTATAAACCTCACGGAGCCCGAGACCTTTCCAACGAATGCAAAACCGTGCAAATCGGTTCATGCGTTCTGGAGTTATAGCGTCAGGAAAGAAAACCCGACTTATTTTTATATTAGCCGTGTTTTTTTATACACGCGTATACGTTTACATTTGCGCGTGAAAAAAAAAACGCCTATCCTCGCTTAGATAATGCTTAGGAGACCCATCTAGCGGCAGTGGTTAAATAACTAGCTACAGCCACAGGGTGTACCGAAAAGCGGAGACACAACCCTCTGATGGCCATAGGGTATAACATATAGCTGAATCAGTTGCGATGAATTGTTGACACACAGAGAAAACATAGAATTAGTTTAGAGGGTGAAACTCATATTTCAGTTACATCTGAGTATAATGCGTATTGAAATTTAGTAGTACACATTTTATGCGCAGCAATTTCAATGGTGTATTTAAAGTTTGACGCTTAGTAGTCCATATAAAGTTTAAGCGTATAGACGTTTACGTGTAAAAAAAACACGGCTATATAGATAAAATAATTTAAAAAAATTTTTTAGTTAAACGGTTTTATTGAAAACAATACTTACATGAAGTAATAATAACACTAAAGGCTAGAAAATAATTAGGTAGGTCCTAGGTACTAGTAATCACACTCCTCATCAATCTAGCGCATTGATCAGACAATTAATCGGCAGTGTTGGCAAGCGCTCCGAGTGTACTTCTGCCATGAAAAGCTGTCAGTGAAAACTCATCTGCCTTGCAGATGCCGTTCGGAGTCGGCATAAAACATGTAGGTCCCATCCGTCCAATTTGTAGGGAAAATCAAGAGGAGCACGACGCAAATTGGAAGAGAAGCTCGGCCTTATCGGAGGTTATCGCGCCTTACTTTTTTATATTTTTCTTTCTCATTATATTTAGTTCATTTAGTGAATCATTATTACAAAGACTCTTTCCTGACAATTGTGTAACAAATCTAAGTCCTCAATACATAATACTTCCAAAGACTTTCCTCGACTCTGCGTCACGTACGCTTGTCCCTCCTCCATCTCCAAAATATTTTGACGTCACTTCTACCGGACTGTATGTAATATTTCTTCCAAATATTAGCCAATCGGACATCATAGGTCGCTTTCTATTCATGTATGTATTATGTGTTCCAAATATGGACCAAATCGGACTACAAGTACGATTTTTTTGAATATCTTGATCTTTGCGCCACCTAGGGACGATTTTTTTCATAGGACGCTTTCTATTCTTGTATGTATTATGTGTTCCAAATATGAGCCAAATCGGACCACAAATACGATTTTTGTGAATATCTCGATCCTTGCGCCACCTGGCGGTGACTTTTTTTCATAGGGCCCTTTCTATTCTTGTATGTATTATGTGTTACAAATATGAGCCAAATCGGACCACAAATACGATTTTTGTGAATATCTCGATCCTTGCGCCACCTAGCGGCGATTTTTTTCATAGGTCGCTTCTACTCTTGTATGTATTAAGTGTTCCAAATATAAGCCAAATCGGACCACAAATACGATTTTTGTGAATATCTCGATCCTTGCGCCACCTAGCGGCGATTTTTTTCTTATTATGGCATTGTCATCGGGTTCTGAACTATATTCCAGGTTGCAAGCTTGTTCTTATCGGGAAGTTATTTAAATTTCAATTACAAAAAAAGTGCTGTCCAACCAGCCTAGCCTGTCAAGTCAACCTAAATAAAACCGTTTAAAATGTAGATCTCCGAAAATCTTAAAACCAATAAGTTACACAAACACAGAAAAAAAGCTGGCGGATATGGTAATGCGACACATAATTGACTTAGCAATTTCCGGTTTGACGCTCAATATCAAGTGATTTGTTTCCGTTTCGAGAGGATAGGGCCGAATGCTAGACAACGCCCACCATTTTAATTTTTATAAATGGAACAAATCTACTAATATATAAAATTCTTCTGTCACGGTGTTAGAGGCTTAACTCCTCCGAAACGGCTGAACCGATTCTGATGAAATTTTGTGAGCACATTGGGTAGCTCTGAGAATCGGCCAACGTCTACCTTTTTTTCGCTACGTGCCTAGGGTCTTGAGATCAAAACGTGGACCCGGGTACCCTAGAATTTATAAAATGTGGATATCAAACGAAAGCTGTTGATGAGTGCTATAGTACAGGATAATTTTCATACAACTGGGAGGCTAGGGTCTCGAGATATAGCCCAAAACGTGGACCCGGGTACCCCTAGAATGTGTTTATACAATATGGATATCAAATGAAAGCTGTTGATGAGTGCTATAGTACAGGATAATTTTCATACTCCTGGGTGACTAGGGTCTCGATATATAGGCCAAAACGTGGACCCGGGTACCCCTAGCATGTGTTTATACAATATGGATAACAAATGAAAGCTGTTGATGAGTGATTTAGTACAAGATAATTTTCATACCTCTGGGTGACTAGGGTCTCGATATATAGGCCAAAATGTGGACCCGGGTATCCCTAGAATGTGTTTATACAATATGGATAACAAATGAAAGCTGTTGAGTGATTTAGTACAGGATAATTTTCATACAACTGGGAGGCTAGGGTCTCGAGATATAGCCCAAAACGTGGACCCGGGTACCCCTAGAATGTGTTTATACAATATGGATATCAACTGAAAGCTGTTGATGAGTGCTATAATACAGGATAATTTTCATACAACTGGGAGGCTAGGGTCTCGATATATAGCCCAAAACGTGGGCTCGGGTACCCCTAGAATGTGTTTATACAATACGGATATCAAATGAAAGCTGTTGATGACTGCTATATTACAGGAAAATTTTCATGCCTCTGGGTGACTAGGGTCTCGATATATAGGCCAAAACGTGGACCCGGGTATCCCTAGAATGTGTTTATACAATATGGATAACAAATGAAAGCTGTTGATGAGTGATTTAGTACAGGATATTTTTCATACAACTGGGAGGCTAGGGTCTCGAGATATAGCCCAAAACGTGGACCCGGGTACCCCTAGAATGTGTTTATACAATATGGATATCAAATGAAAGCTGTTGATGGGTGCTATAGTACAGGATAATTTTCATACAACTGGGAGGCTAGGGTCTCGATATATAGCCCAAAACGTGGGCTCGCGTACCCCTAGAATGTGTTTATACAATATGGATATCAAATAAAAGCTGTTGATGAGTGCTATAGTACAGGATAATTTTCATACAACTGGTAGGCTAGGGCCTCGAGATATAGCCCAAAACGTGGACCCGGGTACCCCTAGAATGTGTTTATACAATATGGATATCAAATGAAAGCTGTTGATGAGTGATTTAGTAGAGGATAATTTTCATACCCCTGGGTGACTAGGGTCTGGAGATATAGGCCAAATGTGGGCCCGTGAACGCCTAGACAATATTTTTACATTGTGGGTATCAAATTGAAGCTGTTGATGAGTGCTTTAGTACAGGGTAGTTTTCATACCTATTGGTGACTAGGGTCTCGAGATATAGGCCAAAACGTGGATCAGGGTAAAACTAGGATGTGTTTTTACATTATGGGTATCAATTTGAAGCTGTTGATGTGTGCTTTAGTACAGAGTATGTTTTACACCTCTGGGTGACTACGGTCTCGAGATATAGGCCAAAACATGGACCCGGATACACCTAGAATGTGTTTTTATATTATGGGTATGAAATTGAAGATGTTGATGTGTGCTATAATACAGAGTAAGTTTTACACCGCTCAGTGACTAGGGTCTCGAGATATAGGCCAAAACATGGACCCGGATACCCCTAGAATGTGTGTGTGTTATGGATATCAAATGAAAGCTGTTGTTGAGAGCTCTAAAGTTCATTGTGATATTCGATTTAGTCGCATCAACCTGGCGAAACTGATAAATATGCATGCGAAGCCGAAATAAACACAAGAATTAATAATACCCACATACCTATTTACATATGTCCTATTCGATTTGCCTGAAATTTCGTATATAAATTTGCCTATATTAGTATTTACGATGCTTTTTTCCGGGAAGTATACCAGAGACGGACTGGGACTGGGATTAGGACTAGGACTGGGACTGAGACTGAGACTCGGAGTGGGACTGGGACTGAGACTCGGAATAGGACTGGAACAAAATACATACCACCCTCTGGGACTGGCGATAAGAGATGAAGAAGAAAGAGAAAAACTTGAGAGAAGAGAAAAGAGAGAAGGAGACTGAGAAAGAGATAGAATGAGGCGAAGATGGAGATGAAGCGAAAAAGACAGAGGGAGGGGTGAATAAAAAGATTAGGAAAAAGTGTAGAGGGGTAGGGCAGAGTTAGACGGAAAAAGCTTATTAAAATGTATGCAGATAGGCCAAATTTAGGGCAGAACAACGTCTGCCGGGTCTGCTAGTTAATATAATATATATATAATAACTGTGTTTTTTTACATTTATCTACGTTTACGCACAAATTTTATATGGACTGCTAAGCGTTAAACTGCACAGCAATTTCAGAAGAGTAGATTCTGAAATTGCTGTGCATAAAATTAGTACTCCTAAATTTCAATACGAATTATACTCAGATGCAACTGGAATATGTGTCTATGTTGCACCTCTAAAAATGGTGTGTGTCCACTATTCATCGCAACCAATTCAGCTATATGTTATACACTATGGCCACCAGAGGTTTATGTCTGCGCTTTTTGGTACAACATCTTCTGTAACTAGTTGCCGCTAGATGGGTCTCCTAAGCATTATCTAAGCGAGGATAAGCGTTTTTTTACGCACAAACGTAAACGTATACACGTGTAAAAAAAACACGGCTAATATTACTGGCAAAGGTCCAATTCCGAACATCGAAAGCCAATATCTATGCTTCGATGACTGGCTTCGAAAAACAGAGAATATGCTCTTTCGCGTATGGATCACTCCTTTATAAAGAAATGGGGGGACAGTCACGAAAAGCGACAGTTTGCTTGAATAGCACCAGAAAAGCTTAAGTCGGAGCAATATGTACTTAAATTAATTATTCAAAGCAAATAGAACGATTATTCCAGAATCGTCTTCTACTGAACCAGTTAAGAACGCGTTTAAAAGGCCTGCAAAGGGGACAACACAACGTTAAAAGTGTCAGTTTAAAGTATCGCAGCGGGAAAGAATTAGAATGCAAAAATTCTGCGCCAAGTCGAAGCTCGTGCGATTCGCTGAAAGGTTTCTAAAAAAATTGGTTTGGAATACCCGGAAGAAAAACTATTTTGTCGTTTAGGGTTATTTGAAGATGATGTGTTAGACGACACGTGATGAGTGTTTGATGGGTAAGAGCTAAATACGTAGTGTTATAAATTTGGAATTAACTACAACGCCCAAAAACATAAAAGAACAAGTAAGAAAAAGAATTTTCGTTACCATAACGTTTGAATTTCTTTTGCTGGGGTCACATAAACTCGTGTACTAAATTTGGTAAATTTTTTTTAAATTTTTAGTCAAGGTATGGTGTTAACAGATGAACGAACGGGCATCTTTTCCTGCACTTATAAATTTGATATACGTGACCGGGTCTATGAAAAGGTGGCTAATGACTAAAAAAAACAGCTGTTTCTCGCAAAAAAAAAAAACAGCTGTTAACAGCTGTTTCTCGCAATTTCTTTTTTGAGTCATAAGCCACCTTTTCATAGACCGGGTCAGTCACATATAGACAAGTCAATATCTATCTCGATTTCCTTATACCACTACAGCTCACCGCTATGTAAATAAAATTTCAATACCCTGTGTACAGCTAGGTAAAAAAAACGCACCAATAACCAATAGTGTTAGGATTTAGATTACAAAACAAAAACATAAATCATATTTTGCCAGAATAAAAAGAAGGCACTTACCAGACTCGAAAATTAAAATCCAAGCACCATTAAAGAAAAGCAATATACCAAAGCAAAATTCTACCGAGTTACCAAATGCGCGCACATAATACAAATAATCATCTAGTTTTTCCCAAAATGTTTGACGTCGGGCATCGAGCAGAAATAGAGTGTATGTGGCTAGAGATACTAGAACCTGAGGAGCAAATAGAAAAAGTCATTACATAAAAAGAACAAAAGTCAAATTAAGAATTATTAATGAAACGCACCTTTACAACCACTTCAACGGAAAAAGCGGTAACAGCAAGCAACCAAGTGGATGGTGAGTGACGCGACCAAAGCGCAGTAAGCAAACAAATTGGTGTAACAATAAGAAAAGCGCAAACAGTGAGAGCACGTATATGACGTTTTCGTGAAGGGTTGCGTGCTGCACTCAATGACATCAAAATCGGCGACACAATGTTGTGAAGAAAATGTAATAAAGCTGTAATCAATAAACATAAATTGCGACATAAACGCACAAAACGCTTGTCGGGTGCTAATGATGTGAGTCCCGTTTGTAGTGCGAGTATATAGAAAAGTACAGCCGAAACAGTGCCCAATGACTTTTCCTCATCATTATCGAATGTTAATAAATACCATTGAAATGCGCGTCCAATATAATGACAAATCACCGAGATGATTGAAGTCATGCCCAAAACAGCGGTGAGTGTTTCACAACCATCGACAAGCAATTTTTGTACGGTGGGAAAGAAATTTATTGCTTTATCAGTGTCAGCTACAACAATTGAAATGAATTCCTGACCAATTCTAGAATGCAAATTTTCAATATGAAGGCTTAAATTTGTTTAAACAATTATTGATCGCTCTTACCTTATAGTCCAAAAAACGCGCAATACAGTGGGCACATTCAAACGTTGCCATTCATTTTCAATTAAAGCTGATAAACCAAAATTTGAAACAAAATTCATTGCATATTGATAACCGTTATAGACAGTTTTAGCTGCATCTATAGCGCTGCTCAACATTGTGATTTTCGTTAATATTAATGGTACAGCAGCGGCCAACACTGGTAAATCCTTAATAACACGCGGTGGTAGCGGTAATATCGCCAATAAAATAGGACTTATAAATATGATTGGCATAATTTTTTGTAAGGTCGTATGACGTGGCCCTAAATGTACATAAGCGAATAACATTCCCATGCACCATTGTGCCATTACATGTGGTGCTAATGCAACAGCAACACCCCCTGTATCAAGCAGTCGCGTTCGATTAAAAGAAATTAGATCTTCTAATATGCATGGTGACTTTTCCATTAAAGCGAGCGCCGAAACATTTGACCAGTACGAGAGAAAGGTTAAACCCAATGATATCACAAACATATAAACCATAACCAGGTGGCGGGTCCATAGCATAAATATACAAGCAGCACTTAGAAAAACTGAAAGGGGAGAGAAATTCATATAAAAGAGATTATTGTGATTAGATTCATTTTTCATTATGTTGGAGGCTTTATCTAAAAAGTCGAAGGGAAAACGTCAAAAAATTGTCATTCACTTATTAAGGCTATGTGCGAGTTGACATAAATTTCTACCTAAGGCTGGGTGTGAGTTCGCCTATATTTTAGGTACATAAACTAATTTTCCACTGGAACCTTCCAGCACTGCAATAATTTAGGAAAAAGCTGTCAAAACTGTGCGAGTTGATTTGAAAACCTAAATTGTTTATTTCTGCTAAGAAAATAATAACAATACGGAAATTTGGTATTTTTGATGCGTTTTCACGCTTAAAAAGAACAGAGGTCAATTAGGGTCCGCGGTAAGTACCTATCCCAAGATAGCAGTTCAAGAAAATGCAGTGGCTCCGTTTTATAAGGCTTTTTGGTAATTCTTTACGACAGCATGACACTGTTAATACGCGTCAAAAAATATCGAGAGAGGTGTCAGAAGACGCGTATTAATCTCGAGAACAAAATCCGAAGGCGGAAAAGAAAAATTGTATCTCTGTTCGCAGATATTTGCAGTTGAAGTTGGTGATTTTCATGTGGTTGTTGTAATGTTGTAGTACCCACACAAAAAATTGTGAACATGTGTTTTGTGCGGATATAGTTTTGGTCTCCAAACCGGTGTTGGACTCACCCAGGGTAATTTTTTATAAGCGCGGCCAAAGGCCGCCAACGCAGAAAGGTGTTCTGCGCAAAAATACTATGGATACCACCCCCGGTTTCGGAGGTACCCGCGGGTCTTTTTTCGGTTTTTCTTTAATATCTTTTGATCGAGTTAAAATTTTTATTTTACGCCTTCGGATTATTAATACTGATAATATCTCTCGATATTTTTGGACGCGTATTAGTGCCATGCTGTCGTTAAGAATTACCGGCTTTTTTTCCGGACATAGTGGAGCACGTGCACAATGATCTTTTCCACAATCTCGAATTCAATACTGTGATGTTCGTACGCCTCCAATAACTTCTTTATGCCAATTAGTGCACTTAGCTGCCAAATATGTTCAGAGTGCGGTTCATATTTGAGAAGGATCCAATTCTTGTGTCGCCAACATCAGCTTGAACAAAATTGAGCTCACCATCACGTACAATCGATCGGACCTTAATCGCAGGAGGGATCATCGCTCTATGATCTATGATTTATTTAAATTGAATGGACAAGAGCCATTTATTTGCATATGCAATATTGAAAACCCAATATTTTTGTTTTTGAAATTTGACATTTGAATTTAGGTTGAAAAGTGTGCTCATAAAATTCTAAATATTTATTTTGCACTGTCTTACCGACAGTTTCCAGTGATTTAGGTTTTTTCTATATTTAGGTAGTAATTTAAGCAAACTCGCACACATCCTAAATAGGGAAAAAACCCAAATCACTGGAAAATGTCGGTAAGGCAGTGCAAAATAAAAACTTAGAATTTTATGAGCATACTTTTCAACCAAAATTCAAATATCAAAAATATTGATTTTTCAATATTGTATACATATACAAATAAATAGCTGTTGTCCATTCAATTTAAGTAAGTCATAGATCATAGAGCGACGATCCCTGCTGCGATTAAGATCCGATCGATTGTACGTGATGGTGAGCTCAATTTTGTTCAAGCTGATGTTCGCCACACAAAAATTGGATCCTTCTCAAATATGGACGGCAATCTGAACATATTTGGCAGCCAAGTGCACTAATTGGCCTAAAGAAGTTATTGGAGGCGTACAAACATCACAGTATTGAACTCGAGATTGTGGAACAGATCTTTGTGCACGTGCTCCACTATCTCCGAAAAAAGCCTAATAAAACGGAGCCACTGCATTTTCATGAACTGCTATCTTGGGATAGGTACTTACCGCGAACCCTAATTGACCTGTTCTTTTTAAGCGTGAAAACGCATCAAAAATACCAAATTTCCGTATTGTTATTATTTTCTTAGCAGAAATAAACAATTTAGGTTTTCAAATCAACTCGCACAGTTTTGCTAGCATTTTCCTAATTATTGCAGTGCTGGAAAGTTCTAGTGGAATATTAGTTTAGGTACCTAAAATTTAGGCGAACTCGCACCCAGCCTAACTTAATATTTAAGAATTCATGAGCTTAACACCAGCTTATAATAATCGAATATTCCATTATTATGTTTGTTTAAGAGAAACTGAAAAGAAAGAATCATTTTCTGGCATACTGCAATGGTACCATTTCCAAATACGCCACGTAATCACCATGAGGAAATTTCGTAATGTTAATAAAGGTTTCACCGAGATTCGAACCACAATACCATGAAGATAACGGAATTTGGCAAATGCTAAACCGTTCAAAAAGTATATTTGTTAAAATGTGGGCAGTTTGTTAGTTTTCTCCTAGCCTACATATAAATAAGCAGGAACGGCTATTCTAAACTAGCTTTACACGGCGTACGTTGTAACGCCCAAGATCGAATGAATGTTGCGTCATTTTCCCTGTTTTGTTTGTTGATAATTTAGTTTATTGTTCTGTAGATTTAATTGAATTATGTACACATATTTGGTGAAATTTTCGTTTAAAACATTTTATTATTTTATCTTATTGTAATGCAAGTGGGCGCACAATATTTTTGGTTTTTTCGTTCGGTGCAAAGATAAACAAATTTTTTGGCGTTCCAACTCTAGAGCAAGCAACATATAGCTGGTCATGTGAAAAGCATGGACTCTCTAAATTCAATCCTGCAACAGTGAGCGATTGTCCTTGTGCTTTGTTGATTGTAATTGAAAAAGCAAGGCGTACAAGAAACTGTAATAGCTTAAAATTGAATGGCAAATCTGTAGGAATCATTGGGATCCGTGGTATGAGCACATCTTCACCTTTGCTTTTACCGCTGATGATTGTTGCTTCGATTACATTCGGCATTAATTTCTTAAAGCAAAGTCTGGTTCCATTGCACACTTTTGGTGGGTCTAAATTCCGAAGAAGCATGATCGGTGAGCCAATTTTCAAAGTTAATATATGCGGAGGGATTCCAGGTGGTTCTACAGAGTTTAGAAATTCAATTAGATAATTCACAAATTGATCTTCGTGTCGATTGATTTATATTTCGTCAGGAATTTGGTTTTGTATGCGATCATTCATTTTGATAACATGATCATTTTTGGGAGCTAAGATTGCTCGTTCACATAACCAAAAAAAAAATTTATTTAAAATTCTTAATTCTGAAATATGAAAAACCTTCGTCTTGATCGAAGGAACCTAAAGCCAAAATTTGGTGATGATTGAAATGTGGAAAATACGTTTCCATAGGGAATACACACGTAGAATTTGATTTTTATAGAAGATGTAGAAGATGAAGCTAAAAAATTTTTTTTAACGGCGGCAGATTACTAAACGTCCAAAAGGAATAACAGCCAAACTCAACAATGCAGTCAAACTTTAGGTGTTAAAATAACCTAAGTTTGTACGGCAGCCATAGTTCTGAAAAATCCCATTTGAAGGGAAGGTGCCATGCCCCTTTTTCCCAATTCCACATTTTATTGGAGGTGTTAGGACTTAACGTCATATAGCTCCTTACAAATTTTCATTATCCTACCATTACTACATCCAGAGATATGCAGTATGATATATTCCATTTGTATGGGAGGTGCCACGCCCCCTTTTTCCTAATTCCACATTTTCTTGGTGGTGTTAGGGATTGACCTCATATAACTCCTTACTGAATTTCAATGTTCTGGCACGTGTACTTTCAAAGTTATGCAGTACCAAAGATTCCATTTGTATGGGAGGGGAGGTGCCACGCCCCTTTTATATATAAAAATTATTTTTAGCCTAAAACCTTCGTATTGATCGAAGGAACCTATAGCCAAAATTTGGTGATGATTGAAGTGTGGGAAATACGTTTCCATAGCGAACACACACACACACTGAATTAGATTTTTATATACATATATAGATTGGAACATGATATCAACGACTTTGCTTTACAGCATGCAAACCTTTCGAATTTTCGTCTACGAAATGTGGGCGGGCCACGTCCATTTACCGGAATTTTTCTAAATTTCTGTTTTGCATCATAAAGACAATCCACTAGCATCACTTCATCAGTATTTGTTAATAAATTATCTAATTTTTCGATATCGAAAAAGTGGGCGTGGTTATAATTTGATTTCGCCTCCTTTCTTAACACATAATACTATCTAAATAAGTCATGTAAGAAAGTGTACTAAATTTGGTGAAGATATGTTATTTTTTTTCTCTAGGTATCGTGATAACGGGCGGACAGAAGCACAGACGGACGACTGTCCTTTTTTAGTCCACCATATCACTCATGTGGTTTGTCATAATAATATATTTACATCACGATATGATATTTAATTTTTGTACAATTTTGTCCATTTTCATCCAATAAATACATTTACAGTTTTTCCAGCATTATTTTATCAGTCTTTAGCAATGAATTATCGTATTTTTTCCATTTTTCGATATCGAGAAAGTTGGCCTGGTTATATATAGTCCAATTCAAAATCAAGCTCAATAGTAAAACAAACTTTCCCAATTTTATCGAAACTTCTTATGATGTGAATGTTTCATTTTGGCTTAGGCCTCCACATCTATACTTTTCCGAATTGTACCATTGTGTTACGGCCGTCGACCTTTTCATGGGTTTACCCATTTCAGGGCTAACCTTAGAGTAATTTAAATGCAAAAGCCATATGTTATCGCGTCAACAATTTATTGCTCTTCTTTTACCCTATCAATGTTTTTACGACAATATTAATTGTTTGTTGATATTATTTGGGATGCATTTGCTAAAAAAAAATTACACTCAAGTTCTCCGAGTGTTTTTAAATTAAAGAAAAATGTATTTGCCTTAGCAGATGCCATTCTCAGTCGGCATAAAATATGTAGGCACACCTAGTGTTGTTTCAATACCACCTTGTACTCGATACCAGTACTCATATAAAAGGATCGGGGAAAGTAATCGATGCCAAAAAATTGTCGAGGGAGAGTACTTGACACTTTCTCGTATCGTACTCATTAAAAAGCTTAGTAAAACAAGTAAAGGTGTCCAAGTTCGGGTGTAACCGAACATTATATACCCAGCGTGAGCTCAATTGTACATTTCATTTCAGATAAATTACTTTTCTAGATAACACCTGGCACCGCCCGTTTAAAAAAAATGTCTCCCAATTTCCTCTTACAATAAAAATCGATAAGTGAAATATCATTGATTCAAAACTATTTTTTGCTAAGTTATAGCTTATTATTCTAGTCTATTTCCGTTTTAAGCTTGTTTTATATAAAAGTGGGCATGGTCTTTAACCGATCTCGTCCATTTTCCCTAGAAATATTTCCTACTATAGGGAAAATTTGTGTACCCAATTTTATTACGATCCGTTAATTTTTCTTCGAGTTATGGCTCCCGAAACAGAAAATTGCTTAGTCATAAAAATGGTGGTGCCACGCCCATTTTTTTAAATTTGAAGTTTTTCCTATTTATTGTTATAAATCCACTTGGGAAATGAAATACCATTGATATAAAGCTCTTTTTTGCAAAGATATAGCTTATTTTATTCGTCCACGACCCTTTTAAAAATATTTTATATAAAAGTGGGTGTGGTCCTTAACCGATTTCGTAAATTTTTCTTCAAGGCATTCAAGGATAGGTTTAACGATTTGTGATTTATGATTAATAATATTTGTAAAATCGATTTTATCATAAGTGGGCCACGCCCATTTTGAAACATGTTTCCAAAGTTTTATCAAGAGTCTCAATATCAGTCCACATGTCAAATTTCAACATTGTAGGTGTATTATTTACTAAATTATCAGGTTTTTTGTGTTTTCCAAATTTTATATACATATATATAAAGTGGGCGTGTTTATTATCCGGTTTCGCTCATTTTCAATACCAATATATTCTGGGTCCAGATAAGCTAGTGTACCAAATTTGGTGAAGATAGCTCAATATTTATTCAAGTTATCGTGCTAACGGACGGACGGACATACGGACGGACATGGCTCAATCAAATTGTTTTTCGATACTGATGATTTTCATATATGGAAGTCTATATCTATCACGATTCTTTTATACCTGTACAACCAACCGTTATCCAATCAAAGTTAATATACTCTGTGTGCAAAGCACGCTGAGTATAATTAGAGAAATAATTCATTACTTCGATATTAAAAGAACTCACTCAAATTGCCAATTGCTTCGTAACAATGGAAACCTCGCAAATGAAACGTTTTTTACGAGTTTTCTTGAGTTGTGCCATTATAAGAACATTGGATAAAAAACCCGGTAGTCTATTGAAAATTTTTGTGCGTTGGTTAATTTTCTCATAACTTTAGGAAGGCCAAAATAAGTTAGGTTCAGTATTCAAAGCCCTAAATACGCTTTTCTGGATACTCCTCCAAACTACAAACTTATTTCTTAGCTTAAGGCAATATTCTCAAAATCTATCGCTTTAAAGTCGCTTTTTTCCACGAGAAAAACTGAAGCCCAAATTCAAAGAACTGTTATCAATATCGCGTTAGTCATAGTAAATTTACTTTCACCAGCTCTTTACGATATGACAGACTCTGAAGAGGACTCACCGTAAGAGAATCGACACGGGCCATCCCTATGTTTACTTCAAAGCAACTTTAGATAGCTGGATAAGGAGTTGATTATATGATGCTTTGTTCGCATTTAAGGTCCCAGCAAAGCTAATGAAGCTTTGCCAAAGAGTTAGCAACACCACCAGCTTCATAAGGATTGGGACTTGTCCGCTAAACCAAACTAGGTGTCTTCAAGCTAATGCTGTAGTTATCGAACGCTGGATTGGATTAAAAAAATATGGGTATTTAGGTCAATGAGGACAAGAAGGAGTACTTGCTGTCGTGAAAGAAATTATCGGCGCGTTGACGTCCCTTTTCACTAATAGAAACCAAACGCAGCACAACCCTTGCTACTTTGAACTGAGTAGGCAGCTGAAAAAGAAAGTCCTCTCTTGCAGAAAATCACGCTCAATATGTCTGTCATTGACATGTGAGGTTTTTATTGACTGGACTGGACCGAAGGCCTTGGGGAGTGTTATCGATGTTGATGGTGCTTTGCCGGATGCAGATCCGGTACGTTCCGGTACCAAGCCCGACCATCTCGGGAGCGATTGGTTATGACCACATGCGACCTTCTTGGCCATCCCTCCATCGGACCCCCTAGATCCATAAGGAGTTCGGGATCGCCAGAGCCTCGGCTTTTAATGAAACAGGATTCGCCACGGATAGTTGAGGTTGACAATTGGGTTTGGAGAAGCTATATATTGCGCTGGCAACCTGAAAGGGTTGCGCTACACAACCCCTTGAAGCTGGTATTTTTGGCGTCTCTTACGACAGGCATACCTACCGCGGGTATATTCTGACCCCCTAACGCGCTGGGGAATCGTTAAATCTTTTTCGGTACTCGCCATCGCCAACGCCTAGAGGTCCATAAATCTTTCGAGGAAATTTTCTCTCGAGCACCCCCAGAGCCGCTTTATCTGATGTTGTCATGGTCCATGCGTCTGCACCATATAGCAGGACGGGTACGATAAGTGACTTGTAGAGTATGATTTCCGTTTTCCGAGAGAGGACTTTACTTTTCAATTGCCTACGTAGTGCAAAGTAGCATTTATAGGCAAGAGTGATTCTTCGCTGGATCTCAGAGTTGATGTTGTTGCTAGTGTTGATGCTGGTTACCAAATAAACGAAGTCTTTTACTGTTTCGAAATTAAGGCTGCCAACAGTAGGGTGGTTGCCAAGGCGCTTGTCCGCGACTCTTTGCTCGATGACAGGAGGTACTTCGTTTTGTCCTCATTCACCATCAAACCCATCTTTACCGCTTCTTTTTCCAGTTTGGAGTAAGCAGAACTAACGGTGCGGGTGTCAGGCCTGTTGACGGCTATAAATTCAAGACTGTGGGAACCAAACGGATAAAAACTCTAGCCAACAAGTGCTACTTTGAACTGAGAAGGCAATTGAAAAGTAAAATTCTCTCTCGACGAATAAAAATCACGCTCATTATACCTGTTATGATGTTTGGCTCGGCTCTTGGAGTGTTCGGGAGGAAAGTAGTAGTAGTAGTTTATTTATTTTCTTTTAAAATGGAATTACAAAAGTAAAAGCAAAATTAACCTGAACTAGATATAAAATAAATACAATTTTTTTTAGACAATAACAATAAATATTGTGTGTCTTAATATCACTTATATCTAAACAAACATTTAGTAAAATTCGTTCATAATAAGACTTCTATATTTAAGACAGTTGCTTATATAAACGTAAAGCGAATGGTAGTTACAACCTTTACGAATATTTATCACCATCTGCAAATCTAAAACTTTCTCACCAAAACAATTATACCGAATATCTTTATATATAGGACATATGCCAATGAAATGGTATGTGTCTTCAACAGCATTTAGATTGCAAATAGAGCAGTTTACGGAAGCAACGTTTTTGAAAGTTCTAGCATTAAGTTTTAGCAAGCCACCCCTTGCCCGGAAGATCAGACTTATGGCATACGCAGAATACGTATCATTAAAATAGGTGGAGTTCGTAGGAATCAAGCCGGAGTAGAGGTCATGTGACCTAGACTGGCGTGCACTTTCGGTGTAGTTATCAAACTCTTTTTGAATAAATTTTTCTAGTACTATTGGAATACTAAGCTTGAGCGATGCGTGGGAGAAGTCCGACTGGGGAATCACGTTAACACTTTCGTAAATGTTTTTTCACTTTTTGACCCAGTAGGAACCTTGCCTTACTTATTCCTCTGCTACAACGCGGGGGAGTCTGTTTGGAGTCAAACTTAAACAGCGTGAAATATAAAACATGTGTGTACGCAAAGTATGTATGAATAGGGAGCATAAACCTGATTGTAGGTGTATCATATAATTTGGTGTGTTAGATGGCAGAAAGATTAATTTTTTTACAAAGAAACGCAGAAGTTTCTCTACGCATTCAAACTTATCAATCGGGAGGAAAGTATTTCGTAGGAATTCGGTCCTCTCCGTGATGCCGATGGCGAGTATCGAAGAGGGTATTACGATGAGCTGTAAAAGTTTTACGAAGATATGAAGATAGTGCAACGAATAAAAGCCTAAAGGTTTTGCTCGCTTGATCAGGCTATGCAAAAGGACCAAGATTCACCCACCAAGAAAAAGTGCAAATTCATGATGACATGCTATTAGAGACAAAAATTCAAAATCACTGAGTGTTTATTCCTTTATACCTCATCGAGGTAGTTTTAATTCTCCTCAAGTAAGTACAAAGTTTTTAATTCATTTAATATTTATTGCTGTTTTAACCCTAAATCGCCCACCCTAAAAAATACGTAACCACTGTCCTGAGTCCACAGGACCCAGATTTTGAAAAACAGCAAAGCCGTTAATTTTTTTAATCGTTTATAAATTGAAATGTAGAATTCAAGCTCTTATAACATAAAAAAATGTTTATTTAGCATAAATTTCATTTATGGCATTAAAAAAATTTTAAAAACAAGTAAAGATGTCTAAGTTCGGGTGTAACCGAACATTATATACTCAGCGTAAGCTTCAATTGCACATTTCATTTCAGATAAATTACTTTTCTACATAACACGTGGCACCACCCCTTTAAAAGAAAAATGTCTCCCCATTTCCTCTTACAATAAAACTTGATAAGTGAATAATCATTGATTCAAAACTATTTTTTGCTAAGTTATAGCTTATTATTCTAGTCTACGACCCTTTTAAATTTGTTTTATATCTAAGTTGCCGTGGTCTTTAACCGATCCCGTCCATTTTAACTAGAAATATTTTCCGCTATAAGGAAAATATGTGTACTCAAATTCATTACGATATGTTAATTTTTCTTCGAGTTATGGCTCCCGAAAAATAGACAAATTGCTTAGTCATGAAAGGGGCGGTGCCACGCCAATTTTTTTAAATTTGAATTTTTTCCTATTTATTGTTATAAATCCACTTCGAAAATGAAATATCATTGATATAAAGCTCTTTTTTGCAAAGATATAGCTTGTAATTTTCGTCTACGACCATTTTAAAAATCTTTTATATAAAAGTGGGCATGGTAATTAACCGATTTCCTTAATTTTTCTTCAAAGCATTCCTTATAGTAAAGGCAACCTCTCTGCCAAATTTTGTTACGATAGGTTTAACGGTTTTTGATTTATGATTAATAGTATTTGTAAAATTGATTTTATCACAAGTGGGCGGTGCCACGCCCATTTAAAAACTAAATTCCAAATTTTTATCAAGAGTCTCAATATCAGTCCACACGTCAAATTTCAACATTCTAGGTGCATTATTTACTAAATAATCACGTTTTTTGTTTTCCAAAATCTTATATATATAAAAGGTGGGCGTGGTTATCATCCGATTTCGCTCACTTTCAATACCAATCTACTCTGGGTCTAGAAAAGCTCGTGTACTAAATTTAGTGAGATATCTCAATATTTACTCAAGTTATCGTGTTAACGGGCAGACGGACGGACATGACTCAATCACATTTTTTTCGATACTGATGATTTTTATATATGAAAGTCTATATCTATCTCGATTCATTTATACCTGTACAACCAACCGTTATCCAATCAAAGTTAATATACTCTGTGTGCAAAGCACGCCGAGTATAAAAATCATACCTGGGAGAATACTTCTTCATTTTTTATACTCAGCGTGCTTTGCACACACAGTATATTAACTTTTATTGGATTGGTTGTACAGGTATAAATTAATCGAGATAGATATAGACTTTCATATATCAAAATCATCAGTATCGAAAAAAAATTTGATTTAGTCATGTCCGTCTGTCCGTTTACACGATAACTTGAGTAAATATTGAGATATCTCACTAAATTTGGTACACGAGCTTATCTGAACCCAGAATAGATTGGTATTGAGAATGAGCGAAATCGGATATTCACGCTCATTTTATATAAAAGATTCTTAAAATGGTCGTGGACTACATCTAAGCTATATCTTTGCAAAAAAGAGCTTTTTATCAATGGTATTTCATTTCCCCAAGTGGATTTATAACAACAAATAGGAAAAAAATTCAAATTTTAAAAAATGGGCGTGGCACCGCCCCTTTCATGACTATGCAATTTTCTATGTTTCGGGAGCCATAACTCGAAGAAAAATTAAGATATCGTAATGAAATTGTGTACATTTATTTCCTTATAGCAGAAAATATTTCTAGTAAAAATGGACGGGGTCGGTTAAAGACCACGACAACTTAGATATAAAACAAGTTTAAAAGGGTCGTAGACTAGAATAATAAGCTATAGCTTAGCAAAAAATAGTTTTGAATATGTGATATTGTTAGATGTTACCCTCAGATGAGAAAATTATGGAAATGGTTGTGAATAATCAATTAGTGGCATACCTAGAAAATCACAAAGTAATTATACCAGAACAGTCTGGATTCAGGAAGAGCCATTCTTGTGAAACAGCACTTAACATGGTTATTGCAGAATGGAAAGAAGATATATCAGATAAAAAAGTTGTAGTGTCTGTCTTCTTAGACTTGAAACAGGCCTTTGAAACAGTTGATAGACGGGAATTGTTGAATGTTTTGTTCAAAACTGGTGTCAGAGGTAAGACTTTGGAATGGTTCCGAAGTTATCCCAGTGACAGAAAGCAAAGGACGGTAATTGGAAACGCAGTCTCATCGGTTGTGGATGTAGATATCGGATTGCCACAAGGTTCAGTACTTGCACCGATACTATTTACATTGTACATAAATGATATAAAAAAATGCTTAAAATATTGCAATATACGTCTATTTGCGGATGATGCACTGCTCACCATCAGTGAGAAATATGCCAACTATGTAATGCAGAAAGCACAAGAAGATCTTGACTCTCTATACAACTGGTTGTGCCTTAAAAAATTGAAGTTAAATATAGATAAGACTAAGTTCATGGTATTTTGCAAAAACCAGAACATCATACGTAATAACGATTTAAACAATATAACCTGAAGATAAAAAACAACTTAACTCAAAGAGTAAATGAAATGAAGTACTTAGGAGTTTTAATTGATGAAAACCTGATTTTTGGAGAACATATAAATTATCTTGAAAGAAAAATTGCGCAGAAAATAGGATTCATGTACAGAACATGTATACATATTAGTCAGCGTCATAAAATAATGGTGTATCGTTCAATTATTGAGCCGCACTTTATATACTGTCCTACAATTCTGCTGATAGCGAGTGATATGCAAATTAAAAGACTACAAATACAACAAAACAAGGCAATGCGATTTATATTAAAATTTCCCCCAAGAACATCAAAAACTATAATGCTGAATCGGTTAAACTGGCTTAGTATAAAACAGTCAATAAGTTACTTCACTTTGAAATTTATACATCATGTAAGATTAGGAATGCTACTGAGTTACCTGAGCAATAAAATATTATATAATCACGATATCCATAGTTATGGAACTAGATACTGCAATAATATAAGACTGCCTAGAGTAAGAACAGAGTTCGCAAAGAAGACTTTAGAATACACAGGGTACAAAATGTACAATGAACTACCTACTGAGATAAAAGATTGTGAAAATATTAATAAGTTTAAAGTATCATTATTTCTATATTGTAAAACACTTGATGTTTAATGAAGCAAATGTTTACTTAACATCAACTAGGTCTTGAAGACCGTAATAAATAAATATAATATAATAATATTTCACTTATCGATTTTTATTGTAAGAGGAAATGGGGAGACATTTTTTTTAAACGGGCGGTGCCACGTGTTATGTAGAAAAGTAATTTATCTGAAATCAAATGTACAATTGGAGCTCACGCTGAGTATTTAATGTTCGGTTTCACCCGATCTTAGACACCTTTACTTGTTTTTCTTCTAAATTTTATTCAGCAGTTATTAATGCATGGAAAGTACGTAGAGCCCACAAATATTATGCTAGGTAAAGTTTCAGCAGCTTCTTGTATTGCGTTTACAGCTGCAATTAGATCGTTCTTGTTTTTACTATTTTAAAGATTTCCGAAGAACGTTCCGAACAACTATTTGCGTTTCAAAGTATTTTTGAAGACTGCCCCCATTCAGCAAGCAATTTTTGTTGCATAAAATAACTTATTCAGAAAATTTGTTTTGAGATAATTTTTTTCTTGTTCTCTTCTTCAGGGCGAGTATCTACTTTAATGTAAAAAGCAAAGTCATGTTATTTAGATACATTTTAAAACTTTTAGAGAGCTTTCTTATTGAGACGAAGGAGGTTTTTCGAATATACTTAGGCAGCGCCGTGGTGTGATGGTAGCGTGCTCCTCCGCTTACCACATTGAAGGGCTTGGATTCAACTCCCGACAAAGTAACATCAAAAATATAGAAAACAGATTTTTAAATTAGATTAAAGTTTTTCTAAGCGGGGCGCCTCTCAGCAGTCATTTAGCAAGCACTCCGAATGTATTTGTGCCACGAAAACTATTTTCAGTGAAAGTTCATCTGCCTTGCAGAGTCGACATAAAACATCTCGGTCCCGTGCCGCCAATTTGTAAAGAAAATAAAGAGAAGCACTACGCAAATTGAAAGAGAAGCTCGACCAAAATCTCTTTCGATAACAATTCATGAGTGTTCGTTGTATGAAGTTAATACAACAACAAGTGGCCATTTGCATCTTGCCACAGATGTACTGATTTCAGAATATCAGAACGCAGACCCTTCATTAACTTAAAACTCCTTATTGAGACGATTTCAAAAAATATGCTGTGTCCTCCATTAGTGCCCTTCCCATATCTACCCCCGGATAATTGATTCTGCCTCTCTGCTTGCCTTATTTTCTTTGTTGGAATCTACCTTAACGAGCGAGCGTGATGTTCGACCCCAGCGGGTTAGGGGGTTAGAATATATCCGCGGGTAGGTATACCTGTCGTAAGGGGACTAAAATACCAAATAGATTCAAGGGGTTGGGTAGAGCAACCTTTTCAGGTTGCCAGGGCAATATATAGCTTCTCCAAACCCAATTGTCAACCTCACCTATCCGTGGCCAATCGTCTTTCATTAACAGCCGAGGCTCTGGCGCGAACACCTCATGGATGTAGGGGGTGGGAGGGCGGGATGCCTTAGAAGGTCGCCTGTGGTCATAACAAATCGTTCCCGAGATGGTCGGGTTTGGTAGCGGAACGTACCGGATTTGCATCCGGCAAAGGGCCATCAACTTCGATAACACTTCCCAAGGCCTTCGGAGAGTGTCCTTATCGCTACAACAACAACAACAACGTGATGTTCGACAACTAAATCGGCGAAACACCCTATTAAGTGACAAATTCGGAGACTAACGCTGTGTATACGAACATAACTAACCAAATGGGAAGTGAATATCCAAAGAGTTAAGAGACGAAAAGTATGTATGCGGCAGGGATGCCCGGGAGGCGACTAAAATTCATAGAAACGAAGATTCGAGTGAAAAAATCGGCGATTTTGGGGTCACCAGATCATCGATATGTATGATATATCAATATTTGTTATAGGATTTCCCTCACGTAGATAAGGTTGACAACTTGGTTGCGGAAACTCTGGAGCTATAAAGCTTTTTATTTCGCTTATCAACCCCTTGAATCCTACGCTCATATCTCTAATGCTTGGGAGTGTGTTTGCAAACCTACAAAACATGACCGGTAACGCATAAGGCCTTATTCCTAAAAAGCGATAATTTGCTCAGACTCAGAAAATTCTATTGCCACCTTTCATTCAGAAATTCTCTTCACTTGCGAGTATTGCCGGAGTGGTAATATTTGTCCTTTCATGAACCTCTCAAATACTTGGCCGGCGCTATTGTGTTTTGCTTTGCAACTAAAATAAAAGTACAAGTGACTAAACCTAAGAGAAAGTAAAACGTATAACTACCAGGGATGAGCAGTTTTTTCTTTCTTGAAAGCAGCATTTTCATCGTATATGACACACTTTGGGAGCCAATTCGTTCACGAGGTGTGACGGTGTGACTGGAAGCTTTATTCATCATTGATCAATGCATATAATAGCGCTCTTGCAGGTAAGAGCACTGCACATTTTAATACTGACACGGCTCGGTAAAAACAGGTGCCTAAACTTCTCAATCATAATAAGGGCTGTAGTTGCCGCTGAAGGAATTGTTTTAAACAAAACCCCATAGCCAATGATTTACACAAAGCAAGCGTATATATACATACATATGCGCAAAAAGCCAACTTACCAATTAAACAAATAACAAACTTTACAGAGGTCAATGACAGCACATCCGATAGAAATGTTTCTTGCGTCAATTCATTCATCATATTGCCAAATGAGCTACTTAGCACACCATTTGTTGCAGCCGTTGTTGAAGCATTAATTATGGCTCGCTCTAGTTGACTTTCGTCGGCAGGACTTCCAGGATTTGTGCTATTTACAAGGCCGGCATTCATTTTGTTGGCTAGATTTGATGGCGTGTTCGTAAAAATTTTATTTTCAGTTTGTGTTTGATTTTCACTAAGTTCACTACCAGCACCAACAACGTCAAGATCTGTAGCTGCAGGATAGAAGCGAGTCGGTAATCCCATACTAATTTTGAGCACTTCATCGATAACCAAAATGGGTGGAACACGCATCATAACGTCCACCAGACCTAGTACTTTGGTGCGTAGAGACATTTTTTAATTTTTGTGCTGAGCAGTGTGTATGTAAATATTTTAAATGTGAAATAAGGCGAGCTTGTGCAAGCTGCTTTTTGAGGGGAAACCGTTGAGTATGTATCAATGACGTGCAGTTCCTTCACCTCCAAGCGTAATATTCAGTCCAGTTATAAATTTTTGCACTAAGAAAGAGTTTCACTGAATACGTTTTCAAGTATGTCCCTACATACCACAACCAATCAACATCCAAAATTGTTGCTGAATTTTCCTTTTACAAAATTAGCAAAACGATTGTCGTGGCCTTATCGCAATAATATTGTAGCAAGTGTGTTTGTGTACACACCTTCGCCCTGTTGTTAATTTATTCCACATGCAGTAGCAGCACAAACTATAAACGAATGAAGGTTTTGCACTTTTTTTCTTCTGCCAGCAGAGATCTACTCGATTTCCAGACGCACTACAGCTGCTGGCACTTGTGAACCAATCACTGTTTTGTTTTTTACTTTTTACTCGCTATTCACGCGTTATAAATAAATAAAAAATCCTGTAATTGGTTTCTTTTTTATTAGCTATTGCATTTATATTGCAGATTTCGTGAATTCTTAACACTTTTTATTTTTTTGTTCGTGTCGTGGTTTGACTTTTGTAATAAATTGTTTTTTATCTTTTTGCTTTTCCTGTTCACTTGTGAATGGCTATCTCTTTCCGACAAAAGTAAGCTTTGCTTTTGTTCTGGTTGCATTTCAAATGTCAATTTAGCCAAGCTGCCATATCAATTTAGAAAAAATTGTATGGTTGGACTAATGGCCAAATTAAAGTTCTTTAAGGGTGAATTAATGGTGACTTATAACCATAAAGCCATAACCAGATAAAACAGCTGATCGAACCTACCTTATGGAAATCAATGTAATTGATTAATGGTGCCATACCACAACGCCAACTCGATTACATTGATTTCCATAAGGTAGTTTCGAACAGCTGTTTTATCTGGTTATGGCTTTATGGTTATAAGTCACCATTAATTCGCCCTTTATGTTGACCATTAATGTTGACTTATAACCATAAAGCCATAACCAGATAAAACAGCTGATCGAACCTTCCTTATGCAAATCAATGTAAACGATTAATGGTGCCATACCATAACGCTAGCTCGATTACATTGATTTCCATAAAGGAGATGTGATCAGCTGTTTTATCTGGTTATGGCTTTATGGTTATAAGTCACCATTAATTTGCCTTTTAACCCTAACGCCATAGTCGTAACCATACCCATATCCATCTCCAATGTGATCGATTAATGGTGCCTTAACCTAAAAATCGTGAAAATTTCATAAAAATGAAGAAAACGCAAAAACTTACAAACATATTCCACAAAAAATAAGTCTCATAGACAAACCATATCCAAAACAATAACGAAAATATACAAAAAGTTAATAAATTCACCAAATCAAATATTTTTAAGTTATGGATATGGCGACAAACCAAAAACCATTGGTTGGCTATGGTATGGTTATGGCGTTAGCGCTATGGTATGGCACCATTAATCGATTACATTTATTTCCATAAGGTAGAATCGATCAGCTGTTTCATCTGGTTATGGTTTTATGGTTATAATGGCCGCGACACAGGGACTTTTTCATATCGATGCGTTTAACACAAGCTTAGGCATTCCAATAACATTGCCACAATCAATCAAGATGTTTCGTTCGTAAATATGAAGGAACTTTAGACTTGGCAATTGAAGTTTATTACGCCTTGCCCATTCACATAAAAAATTTCGGGAAGCACTGTTACAAACATTCACCTTATACAACAAAAATACCTGATAACATATTTTGTGTCGTATTCGACTGTAATATTGCAGTTTTTAATTGCGACAAATGTTAGAAAATTTACCAACCTGTGGGAAAAATAATTTCACTTGCAAAGTGTGCCAACACCCATATCCAAAGCAAGTGTCAAATTCTTCTTATGATTTGCTTGCAGCAAAATTTTGGAGTTGGCTACTTTCCAATATCAGATGGCGCCAGTGTCGCTCATTCTACCGATCTCCATAAAAATACATGCAATCTACTCATAATGCATAAGTTTGGCTAAACTCATCTATACGAAAAACTGCTTATGTGTCGGGGCTTGAAGCTTCGTAAGGAAATGCTTTAAGGGCTAATTAAACTTCCTTAAGGGCTAATTCAACTTCATTTACCCTAACGCCGTTATCGTATCTATACCCGTATCCATAACCATCTCAAATGTGATCGATTAATGGTGCCTTAACCTAAAAATTGTGAAAATTTCATAAAAACGAAGAAAACGCAAAAAATTACAAACATATTCCACAAAAACTAAGTCTCTTAGTCATAACTTATCCAAAACAATGAATAAAATTTAAAAAAGTTTTTAAATTCACCAACTCAAATATTTTTAGGTTATGGGTGGCGAGAAATCAAAAACCAATTGGTTGGCTATGCTATGGTTATGGCGTTAGCGTTATGGTATGGCACCATTATTCGATTGCATTGATTTCCATAAGGTAGGTTCGATCAGCTGCTTTATCTGGTTATGGTTTTATGGTTATAAGTCACCATTAATTGGCCCTTTAACACTAGCGCCATTGTCATAACCGACTAATGGTGCCTTAACCTAAAAATCGTGAAAATTTCATAAAAATAAAGAAAACCCAAAAAATTAAAAACATATTCCACAAAAACTAAGTCTCTTAGTCATAACGTATCCTAAACAATGAATAAAATCTACAAAAAGTTTTTAAATTCACCAACTCAAATAGTTTTAAGTTATGGATATGGCGAGAAACCAAAAACCAACTGGTTGGCTGTGACATGGTTATGGCGTTAGCGTTATGGTATGGCACCATTAATCGATCAGCCAATTAATGGTGACTTATAACCATAAAACCATTACCAGCTAAAACAGCTGATCGAACCTACCTTGTGGAAATCAATGTACATAAGGGAGGTTCGATCAGCTGTTTTACCTGGTTAAGTAACCATTAATTGGCCTTTTATGCCAACCCTGCTTTATTAATTATGAAATATCAAATTGTTTATTGGTGTGGGTTAAAGACCAAATATATCGATACTTTTTTGTCTTTACTAGTATTGTTTCACCTCTATGCAATTCCAAAAATTTTGAAAGTTTGTTGTCATTTTTGATTTTCTAGCAGCCAGTTAAAGTTATATTAAAAAAAAATATTGTACACCTGCTGCAAAATGGCATTGGGCAACGTATTTCTGCTTAGCCAAATCGCTGGCCATGTAATATTAGTCATATTATCATTATGTATGTTGGTGCCAATGGCTATGAGCATTCATGAATTTGGGTGAGTACTTCACTGCATAACAATGAAATGTGCATATTGTTGCTAAATGCGTCACGAATAATTTTTGTATTTCTCCTATAAGTGGGCATTGCTTACTTTTCACAACAGGAAAATGGCGTGAGGAAGATGGAATGTTCGAAGCGAATTGGTCGTCGACTGGCCTATGCGACTTCCCATTATTTACGGCAATCTTTCTTTTCCTGGTTTCGACTATGCAGATTTATCGGTAAATATGTAAAATTTAATTATACTTTATACCAATCCTGACTTTAATGGGTTTTTTTAGCTTTGCAAGAATGAATGATGAAGCATCATTCCTGTCTCTATTTGTCGATGTTGTACTAGGAATTTGGATGTTGGCTTCTTCTATTCTTTCAGCGATTATGATCACTTTAGGGTTTATAGTTTGGTGTGATGGTATGACGGAACGTTTTCCGTCGTGTGAAACCGCTGCTGGTCAAAATATCATACATGGGGATCAGGACAAAATTGATACATCCGGATTTTACATCGAAATGGGCACAGCTCAGGTGATTGTTTATTAAAGCATTAATAAAAAGAGGAATTGTCTATTTGCTAATGACCCTACGGAAAAGCAGTTAAATTCATAGTCACCAAATAAATCACACACAAAGGTGTGTAGACATGTATAAAGCATAGCCGAATTGGGAATTATTCTTTGAAGAGCTGGTGATGCAAAATCGCGTCTGTCGTGTAAATACTAAGACCGTTGTGATTTTTTAGGCCCTGCCGAGGCCCCTCGAAAATGTCCTGCTAGGTCGCTGCGAGGTAGTTTTAATTTTTTAAATGCGTCTCGGCAAAAGTAATTCACAGTATTGATTAAAAATAGGAATATTTCGGCTTGAAGCTCTTAAAATTAAAAATTTTTGTATGGACATGTAATTTTAAAAAGCATTATAAACCTTGTATAAATTTGTTCGGAATTAAATTTTCTATATTACAAGACTGATCTCATCTTGTACACGATATCATATATCTAAGCAAGGTCATAAGCAAATAGCCATTTTCAAAAAATTTATAAAAAACTTAAACCAACATATCTTCACAGTTTGGTGCTTGGGGTGCGTTTGCCATATCTGTTGGTGTCGGTGTTATAGCGCTACTAAAACTCATTCAAAACCACCAAGTTCGTAACATCAAAGTTTCTATGTATTTGGAACGTCAGCGGGTGGTAAATCAAATAGATGACAGATCTACGACACCAATAATTTCAGAAACCAACAGTAAATAATTATATTGTACCTTAAGCGAGCTTTTTTATTGTGATTATATATATTATATTCAGCCCAATCACGCAATCCATCGTAGACTGCTTTTTCGGGATTCGTAACATTCGAATTCGTAACATTGCTACGATGGATTGCGTGATTGGGCTGTTTGTTTTAAATATTTTTCGCGTTTCGTAAATTTTCTCCGTTGGCAAGAACTTGTCGTAGAAAATTTCAAATAAACGTCAAAAGTTTACGTTCCGAGTGAATTCAGTGATGCCACTGTACGAATTTCGAATTTACTTATTACTTTCGGAGATGTTCGGAAACACGGTCGAATTGTATGATAGCAATTTCGTACCTTTCCCGACAAAACAGTCTACGATGGATTGCGTGATTGGGCTGATTATGTTCATAACTGTAACTTCACTATATTGTGATTCAAAAACTTGTTATGTATCAGGCATGTTCTGCAAATCATTTTCGGTTGGTAATTTCAAATTTCCCGTTTTCAATTCGGTTGTCCCAAAACCTTTTAAATCATTTGAAGCATGTTGAAATGTTTAAGATAATTATAACGGTAAAAAGTTGAAAAGAAAAATTACAAAAAATGGTTTTTTAACATATAACATAAACAATATAAAACCATAAAAAATTAAAAAAAAAAAATTATTCGAATCAAGGTTTTGAACACCACTTCTCTCGAATGCAAGTCGTACGTTCATCTTTATTCCTATACAAAAAAAAAAAAAAGCCTATGAAATTCGAAGATCAAATGTGTAATGTTTTTGATAAAAACAAATAAACTCAAAGTAACTTCGAATTTCCATAAAATGGAACAACAATTTTCAGAATTCCCAAAAGGAGACCGCCACGCAAATTCTTGTATGTTTATATTATTGTATATTGTATTATTGTATATTTCATTTTGATTCTTTTAGACATTTTCATAATTGATTTTTATTCAATAAATATTATTTAAAAGCATATAACTATACCAGTAAATTTATATTATAAAGCAAGGTACCTATAAGTCTTGAAGGTAGTTTCATTTAAACAAAAATTTGACGTATACGGCAGTTTTATTCCCCACTGGTGAAAAAATTATGCAATTTTGTTTGGAAACTTAAAAAAAAATTGTTTGAACTCTAATGTTTTAATTGTTTTTTTCATTTACTTACGAAATATTCGTACAAAATTCCCCAATTTGATATTTGGGTAACTATTACTTTGTGGCCTAAGTCGATACCGCAGAAAACGTTCCCGTGCACTTGTAGCATGAAAAATAAAATACGAAATACCTCTCACATAGGTATTGGTGTACCAATAAATTCTCATTTTTGCCTTGAAGGGTTGATGCTGGAACTTAATATGTTGTTGTTGTTGTTGTAGCGATTAGGTTACTCCCCGAAGGCTTTGGGGAGTGTTATCGATGTGATGGTCCTTTGTCGGATACAGATCCGATACGCTCCGGTAACACAGCACCATTAAGGTGCTGGCCCGACCATCTCGGGAACGATTTATATGGCCACATTAAACCTTTAGGCCATCCCTCCCTCCACACCCCCAAGTACCATGAGGAGCTTGGGGTCGCCAGAGCCTCGTCTGTTAGTGAAACGGGATTCGCCGCTCGAAGGTGAGGTTGACAATTGGGTTTGAGAAGCTATATATCGCGCTACACAATCCCTTGAATCCCAAGGCATATGATCCTCTGTGGGTGCTCCATGGAGTACTACAGTGAAGGTACTTTGGAAAGTTCTCTCACGTATGTACTCTATGGAATACTCACAAACAAAGCGAGAGTGGGATCACCTACTCCTCTCCTAGGACATCGCAATGTTAATTGGAGCACATTTTTTGTATGAATACAGATTAGATTTGGAGCAGTCCTATACTCCCAAAGGAGAATTCCTTACATTATTTATAGAGTACTCGCGTTTTTTGAAGGGTATGTATACTGGGTCGATTTTTAACCGATATCGCGCCATTGATTTTTCGATAGGACTTGGGCTCTGGAAAAAAAGTTCCACTACGCATACCCAAAAAAATAAATTTCGAGCCTACGAAATTTAATTTTTTTTACTTTGATTTTTAAGGTTTTTTTCATGAAAAATCGATAGCGCGGTATCGGTTAACTTTCGTCAATACAAATCGAGCCACCCTAATGTATATATCATTATCGGTTGAGGAGCTACGTCGTTTTGTGTATATCTCTTGAACCAAAGCAAATATCAAAGTGTTTGTTTTTGCAATATATATGTAGGTATTCACTTGTAGATTAATTCACAATTTGACATAAACTTCTATTATTAGCCCTTCAGAGCAAAATGGGAATTTATCGGTACATATGTGATCCAGCACTTAAATTGATCCATATTTCTTGATCAAAGCAAGTTTTTTAAGGTTTTTTTTTGTATTATATAGCTACCTACTTGTCGATTAATCCGCAATTTGATATAAAGTTCTACCGTTAACCCTTGACGGCAAAAATGGGAGTTATGGGTAAATAAATGACCCATCACCTAAATTGCCCAATACATCTTGAAGCAAGCAAGATTTTTTAAACTCCATGTCTGCTACTTCCAGATTAACATACAATTTAATCCAAGGTCCTGTCATTAACGGTTCAAGCGCTACGTGAGATATCCGCTTATCGAACCCTACGGACGGCCAACTCGATTATTTTGTATATCTCTTGAACCAAGCAAAATTTCAAAAATTTGTTCGATGCATTATGTGTCTGTCTACTTGTAGATTGAATCCCATTTTCTACCATTTGTGTATACCTCTTGAACCAAGTCAAACATAACCATGAATCAAGTTGTGTCTTAATTTACAAATAGATGTCTAATTCAAACAATTTCACCGCCGCCGATAATGTACATACTGTCGTCCCACATACTAATAATGATGCCGTCGACACCTCAAGTACCTCTTATGCTGTAATTACCAATGATACGCCTCATTCCGCTATTTTGGGTCTGCTGTTAACGCTGATAATATTATTAATGATGTTAATACTGGAGTGCAACCTGAGGCCCACAGAGAGGTTACTGCTGTGCCGCCTCGTAGGTCAATATTTGTATCACGGCTTCACGCATCGTTGACGGAAGATGACATAATTTACTATATTGTATCCAAGCTTGATTCTAAACCTATTAAATTAAGTGTTTACAAATTTAATTTTAAGTATGAAAGGGACATCTCGTCTTTTAAAATATCAGTGCCTGATGCATATTTTGACAAAATTCTTGAACAGTCTTTTTGGCCAAAACATTCGGTGGTACATTTGTTCAAAAAAAGGCAAATGTAAGAGTTTCAAAAAACTTACCGGACTCGGCAAGAATACCACAGACGTAAATATCGGGTTGTCTTATATATCTATTCATTATCAGAATGTTCGTGGCTTACGATCCAAATTGAGTTCGTTATTTCTAAACAGTTTTTCGTTCACAGCGCAAGTGATAGCCTTTGCTGAGACCTGGCTTAAGGAAGATAATTATAACTCTGAGATCTTCTCGTGTAACTATGTCGTGTATAGGCGCGATCGTGTATCTAGAGCGGGTGGTGTCCTTATAGCCGTAGACTCTAGCCTACCGTCAGAATTACTGTCGTTGGACTATGACTCTGATATTGAGTTTATAGCAGTAAAGATCTCATTACGTAGTGCTAGTCTATTTATTTGCTGCTGCTATATTCCGCCACGTTCGGATATGCATGTTTATACTCAACATAGCTTATCTATACGTAGTGTTTACTCTCAGTTGCGAGATAGGGACCGCCTGGTGGTGCTTGGTGACTTCAATTTGCCTACAGTAAGTTGGATTGGCAACAGTGAATTAAACTTTTTGACGTCCACCACTCAGCATGATTTTTGTAAGAGTCTGCTTGATATACATTTACTACAATTAAACAATATATTAAATTGCAAAAATAAAATGCTGGATTTGGTATTTGCGGATGACCCTGTGGGTATTTCTCTCAAGCGAATTCCCCCATTATCACTTCCAGAGGATCCACTTCATCCTACACTTGAGGTAATGCTTGATTATCTCAGCCTGTGTTGTTTGATGCAGCAAAAGTAAAATCTAGCTTTCGATCAAGATGTTTTTGTAAGGCAGATTTTAATAAGCTGAATTATCTTATTTCCACCCATGACTGGCCGGATCTATATGCTTGTAAAGATGTTGAGTCAGCAACTTCTATTTTTTACAGTTCTTTCGATGGTTTCTTTGCATGCTGTGTGCCTCTTCGTCATGGCAATGCTGGAACGGGCAAGCCCCCGTGGTTCTCAAGACATCTTGTAAGACTATATAATATTAAATCTAGGCTATACAAACGATTTAAAATATCAGGATCATGCTCCGATTTTTCTAAATATTTAGTTGCTAGATCAAACTTTCATCGTCTTAATCAGCAGTGCTATAAACGTTACTTAAATCGGTGTAAGCTTCAATTTTCTAACAACCCGAAACATTTCTTTAGTTTTGTCAATTCTAAGAGAAAAACCTCAGGGTTTCCATCTGCTTTGGCCTATGGATGTAAGAACGCAAGCTCGGATGATGATGTTGTCAACTTCATTGCTGAATACTTTAAGTCGACCCATTCATCTCAACTTTTTCAATCGGATCTCTATCCTTACAACTTAGAAAGTTCTAATTGTATTCTGGTTCCTGTCGTAGATATAGATACTGTTCTGAAGAGTCTTCTGGAGTTGAAACCAATTACCTCCCCGGGTTCAGATGGTGTTCCTAGTTGTGTTCTAAAGTTTTGCGCTGTCGACTTATCTAAGCCGATCCTTAAATTATTTACACTATCTCTTGAATCTTCTGTATTCCCTTCAATTTGGAAGCAATCATTTATTATTCCCTTACATAAGAAAGGTAGTAGGTCCAATATCGAGAACTACAGGGGCATAGCTAAACTTTCGGCTATTCCTAAAATGTTTGAAAAGATTATCACCTGCCAAATTCAATATGCATGTACTTCTTTATTATCACCCAGCCAACATGGTTTTGTGTGTAGAAGATCAACCACAACCAACTTGTTTGAGTTCACCTCTCTAGTCATGGATGGATTTTTATCGTATAAGCAAACCGACGTTATTTATACCGACTTCAGCAAAGCATTTGATTCTGTTAATCATGAGCTTTTAACTCATAAACTTGACTTACTGGGTTTTTCGAAGAATTTATTACTTTGGCTTCGCAGCTATCTCTTAAGTAGAACTCAGCGAGTTATGTTCAAAAACAGTCTCTCAGAGTCGATAGAAGTAACTTCTGGTGTGCCTCAGGGTAGCCATCTGGGTCCATTACTTTTTACCTTCTTTATAAATGACTTACCAATGGTTATCTCGTATTTCCCGTTTTCTAATGTGATGATGTTAAACTATGCTATTCATACTTGCCTTCTGACTCTTCCCGTTTGGATTTACTTCAGGCCGATTTGGACTCATTTCAATTATGGTGTACAGTAAATATACTAGTTTTGAACTGCTGCAAATGTAAACTAATGTGACATCATGACGGACAAGGCGACAGCTGTTTCGAATATACCTTGTAAATCTCTTCAAAGCCTTTTCTCCCGGGAGTGGGAGTCGAACTCGCACTCCTACGATAGTTGAAATGGTTATAAACGCATTCAGCTACGTCATGCCTTAGTTGTTGTAAAGTTTTTCCCAATTGCCTTCTTTTTGCATATTTTAATCTTTTACACATTGCATACTTCGTATGCAATTATGTGTTAAAGCTATGCTTGGTACGGCGGTTTCAAAGAAACTTTGGTTTTGTTGCTGTTTTTGTTCTATTTATAGAACTACAACGAATTAACAAATTTTGTCTGTTTGTATGATTTTAATAATCGGGGATTGCACATATTTCTTTTTTAAATGTATGAAAACATTTATTTGAAGCAATTTTTTAATTTTTTATAATTTATTTAATAATTTGGGAAAAATTTAAACAACGTGACATCAGGACGGACAAGGCGACATCTGTTTCGATTGTTACAACAACTAAGGCATTACGTAGCTGAATGCGTTTATAACCATTTCAACTATCGTAGGAGTGCGAGTTCGACTCCCACTCCCGGGAGAAAAGGCTTTGAAGAGATTTACAAGGTATAATCGAAACAGCTGTCGCCTTGTCCGTCCTGATGTCACGTTGTTTAAATTTTTCCCAAATTATTAAATAAATTATAAAAAATTAAAAAATTGCTTCAAATAAATGTTTTCATACATTTAAAAAAGCAATATGGGTAATCCCCGATTATTAAAATCGTAAACTAATGACATTTCACAGAGTCAACCCAGTTTTAAAATCCTATATGCTAGATAGTGCTCCCTTGGAGCGTATATCTGAAGTATGTGAGCTTTAACATGCATATTTCATCTATTGTAAACAAGGCGTCGGGTGTACTCGGATTTATTAAAAGATGGGCTAAAGAATTTGATGATCCTTATTTAACCAAGACCCTTTACACATCTTTCGTTCGCCCAATACCTGAGTATTGTTCCTGTATTTGGTCCCCGGGGTATAAAAATCATATAGATCGGATTGAATCGGTACAGAAGCAGTTTCTAATCTTCGCTTTACGCGGTCTTAACTGGGAATCAAATCAACATCTTCCACCTTATAGAAATAGACTTCTTCTCATTAGTTTGCCAACTTTAGAGAATAGAAGAACATTACTCGGAGTAATGTTCCTTCATAAACTGATTATCGGTGAGATAGACTCCACTGACCTTGTAAGCAGACTGAATTTTTCCGTTCCTGCGAGAACTACAAGACACTATGTACTCTTTCATTTACCCATTCTACGGCGTAATTTTTCCAAATATAGCCCTCTTCGCAATTGGTGCTCGCGCTATAACGAACTGTACAACTGCTTTAGTTTTGAGTATTCGATTGCTGCTATCCGCAAGGAAATACTCTCACGTCTGGCATGATATTTTTAAATAAGGTCACTTTTATTTTAATATTAATTTTAACTAATCTTTATTTTTGATTTGATTTATGTATTAATTAAAATTTAACTTAATTAATTTGATTGTTTATTATTTAAATTTTTACTTAAAATTTTGTTTTTTACGCTTATGTTTTCTTTCCTTGTTATATGTATTGTATCTTATATTCAGTAGTCGACCGCTTTGTGTCTGTGTTGACTTTAACAAACAAATAAATAAATAAAAAAAAAATATAATGCAAAAAAAATGATAAGAAAATCATGCTAGGTTGAAGAGATATAACGTGATTAAGTGCTGGGTCATTTGTGTACCGATAGCTGCCATTTTTGCTCTGGAGGGTTAATGATGGAAGTTTATATCAAGTTGTGCATTAATCTACGGAGGAGTATCTATAATTGCAAACAAAAAACTTTGCCAATTGCTTTGGCTGAAACGATATACGAAAATCGACAGTAGTAAACTGATTAGCCCTCATAGCGCCTTTACCGTTAAAGATAGAATATTGAATCAAGTCGTGCCTTAATCTTCAAGTAAGTAACCATATAATGTAATAAAAAAAAAATTTAGAAATTTTGCTTGCTTCAAGAGATATACCAATTAATCGGTTTAGTCGTTAGCAGTTGTCGATAAGCGGATATTTCACGGAGCGCTTGAACCGTTTATCACAGAACCTTGAAACAAATTGTGGATCAATCTAAAAGTAGTAGCTATGTGTATGATTGCAAAACAAGAATTTTGAAAATCTTGTTTGGTTAAAGAGATATAGGGAAATGTGGGTGCTGGTCATTTGTGCCCGACAAATTCCTAGCTATGAATAGAAGGATTTATGATGGAACATAACATACATTGACTATATCCCTGCAAATCGTTGGATCATGTGGTCCACTTGTGTCATACTGGAGTGCTCCATGGATTACTCTGATGTAATGCTATGCATGGAGTACTCGCGATTTTTGCAGGTATACTACAACTTTGTCGTTTGACTTGAGTCAAGAGATAAACACAAATTGACAGTAGTTATCCATAAACCGATTAACCCCCTTAGCACCTTAACTGTTACGGCTTTTAAATTACGAACCTCAACAACAGACAGCTTTAGAGACTTAAGGCCGTTTTCGCCAACCTCGGTTGAGCCAGCTTTATTTGACAGAAACTTTCGATGATCTGTCAAGTGGAGTGTGAGGTTATGTTTTCGGGTTCTTCCTTCAATCAAAGATTTGGAGCCTTTAGTCAATTGGTACAACAGGTATATACTCCACCGCTTTGCTTATTAGGAGGGCGGATATATGTATTAGATGTATTAGATAGATATATTTCGGTAAATGCAGGCCTTGTTTATTCTTGGACATGTAAAAAAAAAAATGAAAGAAGCGGACGAAGAGTTAATTTTTTAAGGATTTGGTAGCGTTGCTTCAAAAGGGAATGCCAAAACACATTTGTGTCAAATGGCCGTAATAACGGAGAAGAGGTGGAACTACCTCTCTATATTTGTATCATGAGTGTACCTAGTATAGCATCAACCTGGTGAAAAGTTAAGTCAAAAATCATTGTGAATGATAACTAAGTGTGATATCTTCTGCATAGACGTCAAAATTCCAAAGTGATTGGATCACCTAATTTGTATTTGACTATCGCTGTCTCATTCTGTATCTCTTTCTATCACCCGCTGAAGATAGGCGCCGCCATATTGAACACCCTGTTAAAACGCTAAAAAGTAGCCATCGCAGACTCGACAAAGCTTCGCACTCAGAACTGCCACAGCGTGTACCATTTACATAGTCAGCCGGAAGTGTTCAATGAAAACCTGAATCGTAGTCCCATTCCCCCTGCTAGATAAAGTTTAAATACCTTATATGTCCGCAAATATTTGAGTGGGGCTGCGTGAGGATTGGAAAGGACCTCTTCAAATTATTCGAAACAGAACGAGACTTTAGGAAAGCCGACTCCTTTCGTGCGATTTCTTCAACTCAATCCTGGAGAAGATAATTCTAGCATCATTCTGTTTTAAGAGCCCTGCAGCGAAAATGGGAGACGGTACGCAAAGCACCAGTATCTCACTACAGACTTAATAACTACCTCAGAACTGGTGCCAATCGGGTGTAGAGTGGGACAGCTGGTAGCCACACCTATCCCAACAGCGCTTAAGCCAGCAATATGAATACACACTTATTATTCATAGGCATCAGAACCACTTACGGTTGAACCAGTTAAGAAACGTTCATAAGGTCTACAAGGAAGGACATCACAATGTTAAAAGCCAGTTGAAAGCACTACCATGGGATATAATTAGAACTAGTACCTTCTCTGATGAGATAGATCCATAATCGAATCAGCCAAGATCCCGCATTCCGGAATTGTTGTATTTGTAATCGAATTTGAAAAAAAGTTTGATGACGTAGCGCTTTTGAAATTTTTCGACTTATTACATTTCTCTCATATTTCGCTACCAGTGTTCGGAGTATTTAAAACTGTTACCTGAGTAAACATCTACGCCGGAGTAAAAAATAAATTTTCTGAGTATATTTTTTCTTCCTTTTTGAGAGCGGGCGAACAAACAACATCAAAATGATTTGGTGGCTTGGCAAACCTTTCGATTGTGTTGAATGTTTCTCAGCAAAAAAGTTATCTGCCTTAGCAGATGCACATGGAGTCGGCCTAAAACGTGTAGGATTACCAAGTAGCTCCCATTAACATACCACATTCTATCTCCCCGCATATTTATCGCGAAAAAATATTATTATTATTATTTTCGGTTTACCATACATACTTTATGCCATTTTAATGACAAAAGGTTTCAAGACCGGGGCAGATTCTTGTAGGAACGATAATGGCGACCTGGTAACTGACGTATAGAGTATGGGGGAAGTTGAACCCGATTTGCCGATCGGCGATGACGAAAAACACTCCGCGGCATCCAATATCACTGCTAAAAATTAACAAGGTGCCAAGTAATGACGGCATACCCGCCGGACTGTTCAAACATGGAGGCGAACAGTGGTATAAGATAAGCAAAAAAAGTTGCAGTAAATTTTGACAAGGCCTTTGTAGCCACGTCACTGTTGACGGATATAAATTCGAGACTGTGAAGGATTTCGTTCATTTGGGTAGCAGCATTAAAAGCAAAAACAATTTCGGCCTAGAAAGAAGTGATTCTTTAGGCAATTGAAAAGTAAAGTCCTCTCTCGACGAACAAAATTCTAGCTCTAAAAGTCACTCATCATACTTGTCGTGATGTATGGCTCGGAATCATGGAAGGTGTCGGGAGAATATGAAATGGCTCTTGGAGTATTCGAGAGAAAAGTTCTCCGGCAAGATTTATAGTCCTATCCGTGATGTCGACGGCGAGTATCGAAGGAGGTATAATGATGAGTTATATGAGCTATACGTAGACATGACGTTAGTGCAGCGATTGAAAATCCAAAGGCTTCGCTAGCTAGGACGTTATGCGGATGAACGAATACGCTCCGACAGTTTGTATACAGAGGAAAGAGAAAACCTTCACTGAGTTTTGAGAGACAGTTGGAAGAAGACTCGGCCTCGCTTGGTGCCCCCAATTGGCACCTGTTATCGCAAAACAGGCTTAGCTGACCTCAATGACTCAACGTACTTCATTTTTATATAAAGCTACAAGAAGCGATGTATGTTGAATTTTGGCAGGATTTACAGATCGCGTCCGAACACATTTTTTGCTATTCCCATTCGGTACGAAAAAAGTAAAAAAACTGCAAAATGTGTAAAATGTGAACAAACATGTCTTAAGACACGAACAGTTAATTCACGCCATTTCATCTAATCGGCACTTGTAAACAATTAGCTTTTCATGCGTATACAATAAAAACTTCAACCAAAAGATAATGTAATGTAGGGTCTATATTTAGTTATTTATTTTACTTGTTAATATTTTTACTTGTTTCTTACTTGTGATATTTCAAGTTTTTTCTAAGTAATTCAGTTACCTTTTTTAAATGAAAATTTATAAATTAATCAAAATAAGAAAATTATATAAACAAATAAATTTTGTTCAATAAACATTTAAAAATAAATGAATATGTATAAAGATTTATAAAATAGTTTTTATAATAAACTATAGGTAATTATACTATTCAGTTTCCAACTCGACCCAAATAAATCTTTGAGATAAAAAATGTAGTAGGAGGTACGAGCGGAAAAAATACTCCGATTGGAATATAGTTTGAACACTGCGTCAGCAATGAAACATTTTGTCAAAACCGTGACGTCACACCATGAAAATTTATTTCACAGCTTACTATGATTTTTTGCTCTCATTTTTTAACGCGGGATCTGTTTATTGGTTCGTGAGATCAGCGTTGACAGATTGACGACGCCGTCGTCATTTTGACGATTTTCAACTAGAATGACGCTTGGACGATTCTGTTATGTAAAATTACGATTTAAGCCTGCCTTCTATGTAAGATTTATTTTAAATATTTAAACATCAAGAAATAGATCCAATAATGTTGAATTTAGAGGGACACTACAGTAATAAATATTGAAGTGATCAACTTAAGGGCGAATTAATGGTGACTTATAACCATAAAGCCATAACCAGATGAAACAGCTGATCGAACCTACCTTATGGAAATCAATGTAATCGATTAATAGTGTCATACCATAACGCTAACGCCATAACCATACCATAGCCAACCAATTGGTTTTTGGTTTCTCGCCATATCCATAACCTAAAAATATTTGAGTTGGCGAATTTAATAACGTTTTGTATATTTTATTAGTTGTTTTGGATACGTTATGACTAAGAGACTTATTTTTTGTGGAATATGTTTGTAATTTTTTGCGTTTTCTTCATTTTTATGAAATTTTGACGATTTTTAGGTTAAAGCACCATTAATCGATGACATTGGAGATGGTTATGGATATGGGTATGGTTACGACTATGGCGTTAGAGTTAAGGAAGTTTCATTTGCACTTTAGCTCGTGAAAACGGCGGAGTGGTGATGATATATTTGCCTCCGCATTCCACTCATAAAGGGCGATACGCAGATCACAAGAACGTAAAAATTCCATATAAAAAACGCTCAAGAAATGCTCAAGAAAATTCCTTGTAAATTTTCTTGAGGTAGTACGCAGTTTACAAGAAATTTAGTACGCTACTTTACTACTATTTTTCCATCAAATTTGCATACGGCAACACCGGTTTCCGCAAGAAATATGTCAAGTTCCATATGTTTCTTGAAGAAAAAAGATAAACAAACTGGAAAAATTAGGTAAGCACATGGTTTTTAAATTTTTCTGCAATAAATAATTATTATTTTATTTTAGAAATGGAAATAACAATAGCTGCAGCACCAAAACGCAAAAAGCACATAGTGAATTTCACGGCGGATGAAAAACGGGCACTTATAAGGGAAGTGACATTCTTTACATTACTTTTGTTTATGTGCTCTTCTTCTTGCTTATTTCACTATTCACCCTGGATTTTTAAACGTCAAATTACTTCCATACTACTATTTTTCACGCAAGATAAAAGGCAAAATTTTTCTTGAGCAATTACTTGTGATCTGTGTACCGCTCTTAAAATGCAACCGCTAGACAGAGGATTCATGAGCCCACTCAAGACTTATTACAGTAACGAATTAAAGCGTTTTATGAGAGAAAAGTTACTAAATTCCAAAGCGTTTTAAAAGGCTCAGACTGGCCACGTTGCAGTTAACGGTTTTAGATGTACGGGTATATACCCATTCGATCGCAATATTTTTACTGATGTAGACTATATTGCTGCAAATGATATGTATGACCACCTAACTGCCGAAAACTCTGAAGTTTCCGAGCAAAATAACACAACTTCGGAGACTGGATGTACTCTTACTTCACCGACAGCTAACACAAATCGAGTGACTTCTCCAGAAGCTGTGGTATCAACCAGTAAAGGAGTCGTTTCACCATGGAACCTTCAAAAAACCAGCAGCGAAAGCTAGAAAAGCTGAATGTGAAGAATTAAGCAATGACTCCGAAGTAAGCGTCGCCTACGCAGAATCGAACCAAGGGGACTTTGTTGAAAAGCCTCCAGACGGAGCAATTTGCTCCTTTTGCGAAAAGTTATGGAAAGACGAAAGAAATATATCAGAATGGAGTGCTTGTTTACAGTGCGATACGGTTTGGGCTCAAAACGTCTGCATTCCCAAAAAAAATTTAATTTTTATTTGCGAGACTTGCACAAATTGAAGTTTTTAAGCAATTTGGATATTTCCAATAACTTATTCATTTTTAAAATTACGAGCCAAGGAGGTATTTTATTTTATCTTTTGAGAAACTATTTATCTTTTATTAGTAAAATTGGTAAATTTTAAAAGAAGTTATTTAATATTTTCTTTAGTAAATTAAAATTAGCCTACGTTTGCGTACCACATTACCCGCCAATATTTGGGGAAGCGGCATTTCGAGCTCACCCGAATTTCGTCTTATAAATTGTAAACTGTTGGTGGTATACAACTTTTGATAAAATACTCTATAGATGATGTTTCACAAAACAAAATGTGACGAAAAAGAGGTGAATTGGACTTTTGTTTAGGCCAAAATTACCCAAAAACTAAACGCTATATCACAAATGCTGCCGTTCCTCTATTTTGAAGACATTTCTAAGGTTCCTCCAGAAGTTTTTTGGAAAATATCAAAAAGGCTGACTCTACATACGCGTTTTTTTAATTTATGTGCATTCGTTGCAGATCTAATGTGATTGACACACTCTTCAGCGAATGTAGAACGAACTTTTTCTAAAATAAATTTGAACAAAACAAAAATCCGAAACTGTCTGGAATCTGATACATTAAAAGGAATATTGCTAGCCAAAGATTATTTAAAATTGAATAACTTTTCCTGTTATAATATTAAACCGCAAATAAACATGCTAAAAAATGAACGCGAAAATGTATAACTAAGAAACTCAAATAATATAGGAGGTTCGATTCGAGCTCAAAAAAAATAATAATAATTGTTAAAATGACTGAAAACAAGTACATTTTGTATGTAATACAAAATTTAGCTTTTAAGACGTTTTTGTTATTTATTCAATAAAACGAAATGAATTGAAAACGATTTTATATGTTGTATGTGGCAACAAAAAATAATAATCTAAGACAATTTTCAGAAAAGCGCTTTTGAATTTAATACTGTTGAATTAAATCCGGCGATCTCATTTTGGTTTCCGGCGAATACAATCGTACGTCCCCTGGTAATAACCCAAATTCGTCCTAACTCAACTTTAGTTGTTATTGGTTGTTGCCATAGATATGACGATTTTTGACAATTTTTTGGGCGGCGTCTGACGACTTGGAAAAAAAATATATGGCAACGCTGCAAGAGATAGATCTGCTAAATTCAAAAAGGTGAGAGAGATTTGGCATCGAAAACAATGATAGTTCCGATGTCAAAAAGTGCTACTTTGGACTGAGTAGGCAACAAAAAATCCGCTCATAATCTCTCATTAAACCAAAGCTGATGTATGGCTCGAACGCTGCCGAGAGACGCTGGTATGCCCCTTGAAGTGATGCTGACGAATATTAATTTATTTCTTACGGCTTATGCTTAGCTTAGAAGGAGATATAATGATGGATTGTATGAGCTTTACGCTTGGCTAGCTAGGTCATGTTATGCGGATGGTAAAGACGATTCGACCAGGATAGAATTACTATCGACACCCATATTTGGAAGCAGAGAAAGAGAGATATTTTATGTTGGCATAGGTAGCTGAAGGAATACTTGGCCTCCCTTGCTGCTCCAAATTAGCGTCGGTTTAGCGAAGTGGGGATAGCTGCCGTGACACCGCTATGCGCCAGTATAAAAATTTACTCGAATAGGGCGTTGCAGTCGAAATAATTCGATTTTAGTTACAAACGGTGGAAGGCGTACCAAGCTCGGAGGTTTTAAAAAAACTAAGAGAAGGCGAAAAACCGGTCAAGAACAATAAAGGGGAAGGATAACAGAGACACAGAATAAAAGTATTGTGACAAAGAAAGAAAAGAAAACAGATATACCCCCAGCGGGTTAGTGCGCTTAGAATATAGGCGCGGAAGGTATGCCTATCGTAAGGGGCGACTATAAACCTAAATAATTCAAAAGATTGTGGAGCGCAACCCTTTAAAGGAGTTGCTAGCGCAAAATATAGCTTCTTCGATTATCAATCTCATCTATTCGTGCCGAATCATGCATCTTTAGCTGCCAATGCTCTGGCGACCCCAAGCTCCTCATGGAAGTAGGGGTTGGGAGCGGGATGGCCTAGAATGTTCAATGTGGTCATATTAAATAGTTCCCGAGATGTTACCGGAACGTACCAGATCTATATCCGGCAAGGGACTATCAATATTGAAAGCACTCCCCGAAACCTTCGGATAGTGTCTTTATCGCTACAAAAGAACAATAAGAACAACAGTAAACAGATATGGATATTAGAGGTAAAGGCTTGAGAGAAGGACTAGAAAAAGATGAGCCAAAATTACGGATAAAAGGACGGCATTAGAAGAAATGGAAGTATCTCTAGTTTAATTAGGATTCTCGTAAGGTAGGGGACAAAAGGGACATACGCTTGGTATATGCCCACTCCGAGCGATTCCGAGAGCCATTCTAGTCTCCAAATAAAACACAGAGAAATATGGAAGAAATTTCTTTATTTATTTTGAAACTTTATTTATATGGCATTTAGGAAAATCATTTGCATAACAATACATATAATTGTCGAAAAATTTATGACTAATTAAGTTAATTATTTTATAACTAATTTTTTTAGTCGACTATCATCAAAATCTATTTTCGTAATTATTGATATTTTATATCTTCAGTCAAATATGTACCGACACCACATACAAAGTGAGTTTCACCCAAAAATAAACAATAAAAAAATTAAAATGTATTAAGGAAGTCAATTAATTTAATTATCAAACTTAAATCGAATAAAATATTCCTTAATCATTTGGCGCGCATGCTGAAGACTTAAAAGACAGTACATTAATTGGAATGCCTTGCGCATGCGCAGCAAACAATTTGAATATTTTGTATGCACTTAAAACTTATTCTTTTTAAAAACTATTTACAAACTAGTTTAAACAATTAAATTGCATTTTCAGTATTAAATTATTAATTTTTGTTCTGAAGAATTCATTCATTCGTGCCATTTTGCTAAATTTAAATCTTTAGATTTCTACGTCTGTTGCCAATATTCGCCCATTCTACCGGCAGATCATTGCCGGCTTCATATTTCGTAGGCGTACAGTTGTGCAATTTTTGCGCACGTTCACACCGTCGACTGACGGCCCAATAAGCGAAAGCTTCAGGACAACGGGCAATTTGGCCCTCTAAACGACCTGACGCTATCGAGTGAGCACATTTTACAAAAAGCTGGCCACATTCATCATTATTTAGTGCAAAATGACCTTCAGCGGGGCAGAGTGAAGCACCGATGGAACGAATTTGTACCTAACAAGAATGAATAGAAAATTTGTTTGGATATCTCAAGAATTTGTATTTCTTCAAAAACTTACCATATTCAAACGTTTTATTTCATCTTCGTAGAATGCTGAACGGCTCATCGTCTTATCTAAACATTTATCGCCTTTATCGGGCTTGTCGCACAGATTCGCATCTTCATGATATACAGTACCCTTGGGACATTCAAAGACTGTGACTTTCAAATCGTGACTGTCTGCCTTTTCGGTACATTGATAGAAAAGATCACAACTCTTGGGATGTCGACGGAAACCGGTAGGACATACAAACGTATATTGACCTTCGCCAGTTGAAGGGCATGGTTTACTGTCATTTGTTGGTGGACGTATGGTTGTTGTTGTCGTTGTCGGTTTAGCCGTTGTTGTTGTAGTCGTTGTTGGGATTGTGGACGGCTCTGTTGAAGCAGCTGTAGTTGTTGTTGGGATAGTGCTTAACTCTGCAGTGGTCGTAGGCTCTGTAGTCGTTGCAGGGGATACAGTTGTGGGATATGCTGTAGTTGTTGTAGGTTTCATAGTTGTTGTTGTTGGCTGCGGTGTAGTTGTTGTCGGTTGCGTTGTTGTTGGTATTTCAGTTGTAGTTGGTTGCTGTGTGGTCGGTTTTCCAGTTGGCTTTCCAGTGGGTTTCGTCGGTTGCTCGGTTGGACACGCCGGCTTTTCAGTTGGTGTTGTTGTTGTTGTAGTAGTTGGTGTCGTCGTCGTCGTGCATTGAATTGGCGCACCTTCAGTTGTCGTTGCATTTCCCTCTGAAGTGCAATTAGCCGAAACAAATTCGACGTAGTTGCATGTTTCTAGATATGTATCCCAAACTGTACCATTCGGACAACGGTAACTATAAATTTGATATCTTCCATTTTTCTTTGCGTCTACACAACGGTAATAATGATTACAGTCCTCTGGGTCTGGGAAGAAACCTTCACTCGTACACACATAATTCACCGGCTCAGTAGTTGTAGTTGGATATTCTTCAGTTGTGGACTGTGTTGTCGTAGCTGGCTCCGTGGTTGGGGTTTCAGTAGGTTTCATTGGCTTCTCGGTTGGGATTGTTGGCTTCTCCGTTGCTTGAGTCGGTTTCTGAGTAGGTTTAGTCGGTTGTTCGCTGGGATGCGTCGGTTTTTCAGTTGGTTTCGTAGTTGTCCATTCAGTTGGTACATTTTCAGTAGTGCTTTGATTTCCTTCCGATGTGCAATTTGCTGAAACATACTCGACGTAGTTGCAAGTTTCTAAGTATGTATCCCACACAGTACCTTTCGGACAACGGTAGCTTTGAATTTCATACTTTCCATTATTTTTGGAGTCGACACAGCGGTAATAACGGTTACAGTCCTTCAGATCTGGGAAGAAGCCTTCAGCCGTACACACATAATTAATGGGTTCAGCAGTTGTGGTTGGATATTTCTCAGTTGTGGACTGTGTTGCTGTAGTTTGCTCTGTGGTTGGAATTTCCGTCGGTTTCTCAGTGGCCATCGTTGGTTTTGTCGGTTGCTCAGTTGGACGCGTCGGTTTTCCAGTTGGTTTCGACGTCGTCGTCCATTCAGTTGGCGTACTTTCCGTTGTACTTACATTTCCCTCTGACGTGCAATTAGCTGAGACATTCTCGATGTAGTTGCAAGTTTCTAAGTAGGTATCCCAAACAGTACCCTTCGCACAGAAGTAAATGTTAATTTGATATTTTCCATTTTTCTGCGTACAGCGGTAATAGCGATTACAATCTTCCGGATCTGGGAAGAAACCTTCAGCCTTACAAATGAAATTGGTAGGAGCAGTAGTTGTGGTTTGATATTCTTGAGTTGTGGTAGATGGTGTTGTGGTGGTATAATCTGTAGCTGGTTTATCTGTTGTTGTAGTGGGAGCTTGTGTCGTAGGTTTATAGCCTGGTTTTCCAGTGATAGCTCCTTGTGTGGTCTCTGTTTGCATGGTTGTGCTGGTAATGGGTAGCTGTGTGGTAAACCCTGTCGTAGTTGTTAGTGGCGTAGACGTCTCAGGTTCTTCCGTTTGTCCACGACAGCGTTCTATGTTTGCTGCGTAATCACAAGTTTGTTTATCTTCGCTCCAACCAGTACCCTTGGCGCAAGTGAACTCATGGCGTATATATGTATCATCATTTTTCACGCAACGGTAGAACTTACGACAGTTCGTCGGATCAGCCATAAATCCTTTACCGTGACATATTTGGCCCGGTGGTAAATTTGGAACTGGCGTGGTCGAAGTCGGTTGCAATGTGGTGGTTGAATAGCCTTCTGTGGTAGAGGTTTGCGTTGTTGATGTTGTGGGTGGAATGGTTGTGGTCGGAGTGGTTGTTGTTGTCGGATACCAAGTGGTTGGGACTGTAGTAGTCGTGGTTGCCTCAGTGGTGGGTCGAGTAGTTGTAGGCGGGGGCGTAGTAGTCCACGTGGTAGGACGGCTCGTAGTTGTCACTTGCGTTGTGGTTTCAGTTGTATGTGGCTTAGTTGTCGTGGGCTTTCCATACCCCGGTGTGGTACTATCTGTTGTTGTTTCAAAATGTGCCTCAGTTGTAGTGACTGGCTCGGGTGCTTCACTCTGTCCAGCACATCTATCGATGTTGCCCGCATAATCACAAGTTTGCTTTTCCTCATTCCATCCAGTTCCCTTAGCACAGGTGAATTCATGTCTAATATAACCATTTCCAGAATCTTCGCAACGATAGAATATACGACAGTTATGTGGATCCGGCATAAAACCTTCAGCAGTGCACTTAGTTCCTGGTGGTAGATTTGGTAGTGGTTTAGTAGTTGTGGAGGGATAGCCAATTGTAGTAGACTCTGTTGTAACTGTGGTACTGGGATATCTTGTAGTATACTCTGGTTTTGTTGTGGGATAAATAGGTGGGGACGTAGTTGTGTCTGACGATGCAGTTGTGGTTGCCCATGGGGGTTTCGTTGTTGGTTCATAACTAGGTGTTTGGGTAGTCATTGGCTTATGAGTTGTTGGCTTTCCTGTCGAATGCGTCGCAGATGGACGTGAGGTTGTAGTAGTATGTACCGGAGCAGTTGTTGGTTTGCCTGTTCCCGCATTAGGATTACATTTGTTTAAATCGTGGTTACATGTTTGAATGTCGTTATCCCATACAGTGCCGTCACCACATTTAAATGGATATTGGGTAAATCCTCCTTGTCCATTGCTAACACAGCGATAAAAGATTGTACAGTCCTTAGGATCACCGATAAATCCATCTTGATGGCACAAGCCTCCTGTCAATATGGGAGGTTGAGTGCTTACAGTAGGCGGTTGACTGCTAGGAGCCTGTGTGATATCACTTGGACGTCCTGTTGTATGTGGTGGATATGAAGTCGGTGGTTTTGTTGGATGCATGGGAGGTTTGGTAGTATGTTCAGGGCTGCCTGTAGTGGGATGTTGTGTTGGCGTCGTAGGGGGTTGCGTTGTCGAGTTTAGTGTGGTTTGTGGTTGCTGCGATATGCTACCTGTACCGCAATTTTTATCTTTTACCGCCCATGGATAATTACAAGCGTTGATCGCACTATCCCACACAGTGCCAGGCCCACATGTAAAGGCTACCTTATCATAACCACCTTTGCCATTATCAACACACCGGTAAAACTTTGCACAATCATTTTTATCACCTACAAATTGTGTTTGGCCATCACAATTGCCAGAAGGCTTTGAAGCACTTTGGCTTGAAGATGACCCTTGATTTGAAGAGGAACTTTGACTTGAAGAAGAACCTTGGTTTGAAGAAGAGCTTTGGTTAGAAGTGGCGCCTTGTGTTGACGAGGAACCTTGATTTGAAGCGGAGCTTTGGGTTGAAGAGGAGCCTTGGTTAGAAGAGGAACTTTGGCTCGAAGAAGACTCCTGAGCATTGGAAGAAGAGCTTTGATTATTGCTAGATCCCTCGGTGGATGACGAGCCTTGTGAACCTGTTGAGCCCTGAGTTTCCATCGAACCTTGTGTGCCCGTTGAACCTTGTGACGAAGATTCCTGTGCACCACTAGATCCGCTGCTTTGGCTTGATGAACTTTCCTGAGCAATGCTTGTAGATTCTTGATTTGAACTGCCTGATTGACTACCACTGGACGATTGCTGCTGGCTTGTGCTGCTTGAGGAGCTCGATTGATTATTGCTTGACGATTGCTGCTCCGAAGATGACTGTTCACTTGATGAACTTTCGTGATTAGAGCTTGAACCATTTTGACTAGTTTCGGAGCCTGTCTGGGATGAACTTGAACCATTACCACCTCCTCCACTGGCCATAACACGACATTGTTCCTTTTGGACATCGGTTGGATGATTACAACCCAAAATATCAGCGTCCCAGACTGTGCCGGGTGCGCAATCGAAAGCTACTTTATCGAAACCTCCATTACCGTTATCAACACAGCGGTAGAACCGTCGGCAGTCTATCTTATCGGCCAAGTAAGTTTCCGTATTTGAACAATAACCCTCAGGATGGGAAGGTTTTGTAACTGATTGGCTTGAAGAGCTTGTTGAATTGTCATTGTTATTAGATGACGCACTTGATTGATTGCTAGTTGAGCTTGAAGCGTTCTCATTGTTGCCTGATGATTGATTTTCTGAGCTTGAGTGGTTACTGCTGGTACTAGAGGATTCATTGTTGGTGTTATTACTAGAAGACTGCTGACTGCTAGAAGATGGATGACTGCCACTGGATTGTTGACCACTTGATTGTTGGCTTGTGCTTGATTCCTGACCATTGCTTGATTGTTCACCGCTGCTTGCTTGCTGATTGCTACTGGAGTTAGAATTTGTGTTCCCGACCAAGTTCAACATTGCTTTACATTTCTCTTTTTGTTCGCTTGTGGGAAGATCACAGACTTTCTCTTCTTGGTTCCAAACTGTGCCGGGTCCACATGTGAAGGATACTTTTTCCAATGCACCCATTCCATTATCTCGACAACGATAGAACTTTGTACAATCTTTCTCGTCGGGTATATATGTTTCATCGTGTTTGCATTCGGTATGGTCCTGGTTACTTTGGCCAGATTGATTGTTTGAGCCCGATTCATGGTTTGAACCCGATTGATTGTTAGCGTTGGATTGACTGCTTGAACCTGATTGATTACCTGAACTGGATTGATTACTTGAACTAGATTGATTGTTTGAGCTTGACTGATTTCCAGAACCTGATTGATTACCTGAACCGGATTGATTGTTAGAGCTCGACTGATTTCCAGAGCCTGATTGATTACTTGAACCAGATTGATTGTTTGAACTCGACTGATTGCTAGAACCTGATTGATTGTTTGATCCAGACTGGTTGCTTGTACCGGACTGATTATTTGAATTAGATTGATTTTCCGAACCCGATTGATGATTGGATCCCGATTCATTGCTTGAACTTGATTGACTGCTGGAGCCAGACTGATTGCTTGAACCGCTTTGATTGTTTGAGGTAGATTGATTGCTTGAATTAGACTGAGTATTCTGCCCAGATTGACTGCTCGAGCTAGGCTGGTTTTCATTGACAGATTGATTACTTGCACCAGCTTGATTGCTCGAACCTGATTGATTATTATTACTACTACCACTTTGACCACTTTCGGTTGATTGGTTGTTGTTATTCGACTGTGTGCTTTCACTTGATTGATTGTTACTGTTCGATTCATTTGCACTTTGATTGTGGCCACTGTTACTATTCTCACTTGAACTACATTTCTCTTTTTGTTCGCTTGTGGGAAAATCGCAGGCTTTCTCTTCTTGGTTCCAAATTGTGCCGGGCCCACATGTGAAGGGTACTTTTTCCAAAGCACCCATTCCATTATCTCGACAACGATAGAACTTTGTACAATCTTTCTCGTCGGGTATATACGTTTCATCGTGTTTGCATTCGGTATGGAAGCCGTGGCTACTTTGGCCAGATTGATTGTTTGAGCCCGATTCATTGTTTAAACCCGATTGATTGTTAGTGTTGGATTGACTACTTGAACCTGATTGATTAACTGAACTAGATTGATTACTTGAACTAGATTGATTATTAGAGCTCGACTGATTTCCAGACCCTGATTGATTACTTGAACTAGATTGATTGTTTGAGCTCGACTGATTGCTAGAACCTGATTGATTGTTTGATCCAGACTGGTTGCTTGTACCGGATTGATTATTTGAATTTGATTGATTTTCCGCACCCGATTGATGATTGGATCCGGATTCACTGCTGCTGGAGCCAGACTGATTGCTTGAACCGCTTTGATTGATTGAGGTAGATTGATTGCTTGAATTAGACTGAGTATTCTGCCCAGATTGACTGCTCGAGCTAGGCTGATTTGCATTGACAGATTGATTACTTGCTCCAGTTTGATTGCTCGACCCTGATTGATTATTATTACTGCTACCACTTTGACTACTTTCGCTTGATTGGTTGTTGTTATTCGACTGTGTGCTTTCATTTGATTGATTGTTAATGTTCGCTTCATTTGCACTTTGATTGTGGCCACTGCTACTATTCTCACTTGAACTTGAGTTCGTGTTGGAAGTCGATGATTGTTGACTATTTGAAATTGAGCTCTGTGTACTTGATTGAGATTGTGAGTTAGATGACGACGACGAGGAGGAGGAAGATGTGTTGGAAGATGAACTCTGTTGGCTGCTACTAGATTGCATTGCAGTCTGATTGTTAGTTTGCGACAATTGAGCTGCGGTGGCTTCATTATCAGCCAACACTAAATTATCTGCTTTACCTCTACAACCACCGTTAGCGCGCACTGTGTAATTGTGGTTACATGATTCTAAAACACCATCCCAAGCAGTGCCATCTGAGCAGCGAAAACCGATTTTATTGAAATTACGCCCAGTCGAAATGCACCTATAGAATATTGTACAATCATCTGGATCGCTCATAAATCCATCATCGTCACAAGGTGGTCCCTGTTCATTCGGCGCACTACCGCCTGCCGAACGCGCCGATGATGTGGAAAAAGAAATGACGGAAACACCACCCAAACCCGACAGGCCATAATTTTTTTTTAATGGATTTTGCGAATCAGCCATATTTGTAGCTCCAGCCTGAGCTACGTACAGAGTGGGGGCGTTAGTGCCAGTTTTGCTTGCGGTTTCGTATATACCATTATCAATATTGCCAATACCATATATCAGTAGCGGATGTTGTTGCTGTTGTTGCTTTTGTTGGCCATCATCACCATTATCGCCATTGTCCGCATCAATTTCATTCATATAAGCATTACATTCCTCTCGGCCGGCCAACTGGGGTGGCATACAAAGACGCAGGTGACGTGAGAATACGGTGCCTGGCTTGCAAGTGAATGTGTAAGCTTTGATGTAGTCATTTGTTTTTGCTTCACAACGATAGTATACACGGCAATCGTAGTCATAGGCGTACAAACCCTCAGCAGGGCAATAAAATACATTTGGCACGGCCGCGGCATCTGCGTATGAGGGTTGCGTTTGTGGCGTGTCCGATGCTAGTATAAAGTTGGCTGCGTCATATGGATAATCTGCAATGCAAAAAAGAGAGATGTGTTTAAGTGTTAAGGTGTTAACTGTTAGGTCAATGCAATGCGAGTTGAGAATATTGATGTTAAACGATGATTCCTTGAAATTTTTATGGCGTCGGTATAATGTGGTTTTTGAGGAAGCTGTTAAAGGTGTATAAAGTTATATTTTTATGGTGACGAGCACTTCAGAGGTAGCAAGATGGAATTATTAAAGCTTTGTGGGAATTTGTTCGATTACTTACAAACCGAGCATAAAAAGTATCAAAATTTTGTTGGAATGTAAACTTTTCTTGAGATAGTCGCACGTCTTCCGATTTTAATCAAAGTATGTTAATAGACTGTACCAGTCCACTTAAGAAAAAAAAAATTGCAAAAGATCTCAGTAAATGTTAAGTTCTCTACAAAAAATGGGTGACGGTACCTTAAAGCAATACATGTTTAATGAATACCTCCGAGCTGGTGCTACCGGATGCAGAGCGAAACGGACACTTTAGTACCCGTAGCGCCAAAGTCTGAGCTCGAAGGTTGACACTATTAACTTTTAATATAACATTTCTCGTTCTCGGGCAGGAGACCAGTTAACTTGTTCACGTATGGGTCGAAGTTGGACGGAAAGCTTTGTGGAGGGGTTCTTTTGTCAAGAGGTAAATGTAAGCTGAAAGTTTAAGTTGGCTGATCACTGCAGCGTCTTCCAAGCGGAAGTTGCCGTGTTTAAGGATGCAGTGGATGAAATGCTATCCAATTCTACTACGGTTAGGGAATTCAACATCTACTCAGATAGCTTAGCGGCTATCAAGGCCTTGAGTTCAAGTTTAGTGTTATCGAGTGTGGTATGGTAGCGCTTGTCCTCGCTTGAGATTGCTTCGAATTATTTTATGATTATCCCGGACCATAGTGATATCCCGGGCAACTCTCAAGTAGATTTCAAGAAGTAGATTAGTCAGCATCGGTACAACTGAATCGGATGAAAATGGCTGTAGGGATTAAATGATTACATTGGCCATCTGTGATCTGCTCCTGCATATCCGGGCCTTGATTTAGCTCTGCTAGCGTTGGGCGAACAACACCCAGGGCTGCAAGATAGCAAGATACATCTGTACTTTTCAAAGCAAGGATATCTAAGGGATCGAAATGTCATGAATACCATGAATAACGTTACTAGAGCTACTGAATGCAAAACATAGAGTTGTCGATTATAAGTCCCAGATCCAATGAAGTGCCAAAAATAACCCTTGAAGCAACGAAGTCTAGAAAATCTGGGTTTACGCCTGTAACCAAGAAGGCGCCTTCCCCCGATTATGGAACGCCAAATACTGGTTCTTTTGCTGTAACCTGGTAACATTCCCGACCACTTCTAGGGAGAACACTATGGAGGACGATGTGCTACAAAGCACGCAAACTGTTGGTTATGCGGATGATAATGTCGTGGTAGCAGAGGGCAAGAAGCTGGATCCGCTCCAAGCATTATATAATGATGCTATAGGAAGGATAAACAAATGGCTGACAAACATGGGGTTGAAAATTGCTAGAAATAAGACTGAAGTGGGTTTCAATCCGCTTTTCTTCAAGGTGTTGGGAGCGAAAGTTTCTAAAATTACTGGAGCCCTTAAGATACCCGTTACCAGTGTCGCACGGATCTAAACTTATCCACTAACGAAGAGTGATGTGCTTATCGGACGGTGTCCGCTGTAGCGATCCTTGTTTTAACTTGGCTGTCAGGTGAAGTAACCGATCTGTATGACATTGGAATCAAGCAATCATCTGAAGTACCCAAGAAAAGCATAAGGACATGAACAATGTCTAAGTGTCAAGAGCGATATGAAAAAACGAGAAAAGGGCTCCTGGCCTGGAATAAAGCGGGATGATATGCGCGAAAGCAGGGCGAATTTAACTATCACCTCACGCAGATATTGAGTACGTACGGCGGTTTCAAGGATTATTTATATAAGCGTAGGATAGAGGGGGATCCCTTCTGTCCAAGCTGTCACACAGAGATCCGTTTATACGCAGATCACGTAATCTTTCATTATCCTCGTTTTTTCGGCGAAATACTTACTATACACAGAGTTTTTGGGGAGAAACCTCTTCTGAGAAATTTTGTTCACTTAATGTGCAGATACATAGATTGTTGCACTGGAGTGAGCCAAATGTCGTTTATAGTTACGAAACGATTGATACACGCAGGAATAGAATGCGGAGAAATGCGCATGCGAAGCAGTGTTAAATCGTTTCCCCCCGTGTCGTATTGCCTAACAGCGGTCCATATGGGGTACGGACACATGAACAGGATTAGCCTGGTTTCAGTGGGCCACTTGAGGGCAGTGTCCTGCCATAACTTCCAAGAAAAAAGGTTACAGGTAGGGAAAGTAGGAGAGAGATAGAGAAATGTATATGTTTTCTTTTAATAAGAATCACACTCCACCTTGTTGCTATTGTATTGATGAGGACACTCCCGAAACTTTCTAGGACATTCAACCCCCTCCCACCCCCTCCATCCATAAGGAACTTGGGGTCGCCATAGCCTCGGCTGTTCAAGGAACAGGATTCGCCACTTATAGGTGAGGTTGAGAATTGCGTTTGTAGAAGCGCTTGCAACCCTTTGAAAGGATTGCACTACACAGCCTCACGATTTTGTATTTTAGTAGCCTCTTCCGACAGGTATATGTGCCGTGGGTATATTCTAAGCCCCATAACCCGCTGGGGTTCACACTCCACCTATTGTTGTTGTTTTTGGAGCGATAAGGACACTACCCAAAGGCCTTGGGGAGTATTGTCGATGTTGATGGTCCTTTGCCGTATGCAGATCCGGTACGTTCCGGTAATAAGCATCATTAAGGCACCAGCCCGACCATCTCGGGAACGATTTATTATGCCCACATGAAACTTTTGGAGTCATACCTCCCTCCCACCTCCTAGATCCATGGGAAACTTGGGGTCAGAGCATCGGCTGTTAAAGTAATTGGGTTCGTGAAGCTATATTTTGCGCTTGCAACATCTTGAAAGGGTTGCGCTACACAATACCTTGCATCTGTTTGGTGTTTTCGTCGCCTCTTACGACAGGCATACCTACCGCGGGTATATTCTAACCCCCTAACCAGTTGGGGGTCCATTGCAAGACCCTACTTACTTTTGAGGCCATACCTCTCTCTCACCCCCAAGATCCATGAGAAACTTGGAGTCGTCAGAGCCTTTAAAACTATGATGTTGTTATAGAAACTTTTGCGGAATAGAAATCTCGAAAAAAAAAGATTTTTCTTAAGAAATATCTTATTGAAATAAAATTTTTATTTTTATTTCATTGTAAATGCATTCAAGTTTCCGCATTGGGCTAGTATGGACTACAGTCCATTTTCTCTTGCCTAAGAGAGGAGGCCTATGGTCGTTAGTGGGACATATACAACGTGTAATTGAGTACGCCAAAAATTTCGAAATTTGTTAAAATTAAACTGAATACAACGTGAAGATTTTTATTGATAGGGCCCATGCAGAGAATTTGCCACGGGCCCCATATGGTATAGTTACACCCTAAAACCCCTAACTCGGTGGGGGCATCACACACCACCTCAACTGGAGATCCGCAATGTCCTGGGACTGCAAAACACAGACGGCGGCATAACGCTTGTCGAGTGAACTAGCGTTCACATGAGAGAATTTTTGTTTTTTTTTGAAAGGGCCTAATGTTAATACATTAAAATTGTGAATATGAAAGTAGATTGTCATATACATACATCCGCAGAGCTGGATATCATTTCATTTGAGTTAAATACGACTGCATTTGTATTTTGAAAAAGCTAGCGGCATGCATTTGGTAGTAAATAGGAATATAGTAAAAGACAGGGGAAGGAAATTGTAAAAATGTCAGTTATTGCAAATCAACTACTCAATTGTGATTTCCGAAATATTTTTTTTTTATTTTAGTGAATATGCGGGAAAAGTTGAGCTCGTATGCTGTAAGCAAAATTTTAGCTGTTTTTTTGGGAGATTTTTTGTTTGACTTTTTTGTGAATAATAGTTTATGTGTGAATTTTTTGGAGTTTCCCACTTTGTTTTTGGTTTCAGGCGTTTTTCACATATTGAATATTTATAGCGAAATTCAATTTTGATTTGTGTGCGTTCGTATTCATTTTTCAACGGTTTTTTTGTGTTTTTTTGAGGTTTCAGTGCAATGAAAATGATAAATGAAAATAGTTACAATTGCCATTTGCTTGCATGAAAATATTTAAGAGTAATTCATTTTCAATTTTAAATGCAAGTATTTTAATCATATTGCTTTAAAGGGCACTCAATTGCTGTGTATGAGATTCGAGACACACATACATAATCCATTCATGTGTGTGTGCGTGTGTACGTGCTTGCAGAAGTGGGCATGTGTTAACGGTTTTCCATAAAATACCAATTTATTTTCATTTTCATTTTGCTATTTTGGCGCTCTTGAATTGCCAAATTTATTCTGACTTTGTTAACATAAATGCTAAATAATGGCTTCAACATACGAGCAGTGCTGCTATGCATGTGGGCAATCGAGTATGTGACCATGATTGTGGTGCTATTAAAGTTACTTATGCTCATATGTACGTACATTGACTAACATGAAGCCCAACGCACACACACACACTCTCAATGTATAACGGCTCAATAGGCTCCAAAGCGCTTGAATTGTCCCGGATGTGCTTGGCTCATTGACTATGTGTGTAGTTAGCCGCTAGCCGTTAGTCTTGTGTGCTTATGCTCGTTTTATGAGTAATTTTATACATTTTTTTTTATATTTTTTAGTTATCATCCGTAACAAATTTTTCATTGTGGTATTTTTTCGATTTGGTTCGGCCTTCTCTAACGACACGCGCGCAATTTATCAACGAAATTAGAAATTTTATGGCAATAAAATGTGATTACATTCATGGAAATGAAGTGTACGGAAATTGTAAATAATTTGGTTGTCGTCAATGTGGTTTTGTGTGCATTAAAATTTTTTTATTGCTTTTATTGTTATAGATCTTGTATTTGTTGTAGTGTTTTAAAGTGATTTAATTCGTTACAAATTTTAAGTTTTTGATTCGCTTATACAAACTTGAATAAATGTAGATTTGACCACGAACATATGCAACTATATATATATCAACATTTACAGTAGCGAACATAGAAATGGCAGTTGCAACTTTCATCCAATTTGTGTTAGTTATATTCTCCTGAAACTACGCTAAGCATTCTCAAGAATGTTTTGAAAAATTTAATAGTTTTCTAATTTTAAACAATTTTTTCCGAAGGTGTTCAGATTTTTTATACTCAGTTGAGCAGAGCTCACAGAGTATATTAAGTTTGATTGGATAACGGTTGGTTGTACAGGTATAAAGGAATCGAGATAGATATAGACTTCCATATATCAAAATCATCAGGATCGAAAAAAAATTTGATTGAGCCATGTCCGTCCGTCCGTCCGTCCGTCCGTTAACACGATAACTTGAGTAAATTTTGAGGTATCTTGATGAAATTTGGTATGTAGTTTCCTGAGTACTCATCCCAGATCGCTATTTAAAATGAACGATATCGGACTATAACCACGCCCACTTTTTCGATATCGAAAATTTCGACAAACCGAAAACCTACAATAATTCATTACCAAAGACAGATAAAGCAATGAAACTTGGTAGGTGAGTTAAACTAATGACGCAGAATAGAAAATTGGTAAAATTTTGGACAATGGGCGTGGCACCGCCCACTTTTAAAAGAAGGTAATTTAAAATTTTGCAAGCTGTAATTTGGCAGTCGTTGAAGATATCATGATGAAATTTGGCAGGAACGTTACCCCTATTACTATATGTACGCTTAATAAAAATTAGCAAAATCGGAGAAAGACCACGCCCACTTTTAAAAAATTTTTTTTTAAAGTAAAATTTTAACAAAAAATTTAATATCTTTACAGTATATAAGAAAATTATGTCAACATTCAACTCCAGTAATGATATGGTGTAGCAAAATACAAAAATAAAAGAAAATTTCAAAATGGGCGTGGCTCCGCCCTTTTTCATTTAATTTGTCTAGGATACTTTTAATGCCATAAGTCGAACAAAAATTCACCAATCCTTTTAAAATTTGGTTGGGGCATAGATTTTATGACGTTAACTGTTTTTTGTGAAAATGGGAGAAATCGGTTGAAGCCACGCCCAGTTTTTATACACAGTCATCCGTCTGTCCTTCCGCATGGCCGTTAATACGATAACTTGAGCAAAAATCGACATATCTTTACTGAACTTAGTTCACGTACTTATCTGAACTCACTTTATCTTGGTGTAAAAAAATGAACGACCACGCCCACTTTTTCGCCTTCACATATACAACTACCACCACTCCCTTTTAAAGCTCTCATTAATACCTTTAATTTGATACCAATATCGTAAAAACACACCACCTTTATGGCGAAATCTCGAAAAGGCGTCCACCTATAGAACTAAGCCCCACGCCCTTTTAAAATACTCATTAACACCTTTCGTTTTAATCCCGTATTGCACAAACGCATTCTAAGGCGACCACCTATAAAACTACCACCAATCCCTTTTAAAACCCTCCTTAATACCTTTAATTTGATACCCATATCATACAAACGCATTCTAGAGTCACCCCTGGTCCACCTTTATGGCGATATCTCGAAACGGCGTCCACCTATGGAACTAAGGATTACTCCCTTTTAAAATACTCATTAACACCTTTCATTTGATACCCATATCGTACAAACGCATTCTAGAGTCACCCCTGGTCCACCTTTATGGCGATATCTGGAAAATGCGACCACCTATACAACAACCACCACTCCCTTTTAAAAACCTAATTAATACCTGTAATTTGATACCCATATCATACAAACACATTCTAGAGTCACCCCTGGTCCACCTTTACGGCGATATTTCGAAACGGCGTCCACCAATAGAACTAAGGCCCACTCCCTTTTAAAATACTCATTAACACATTTCGTTTGATGCCCATTTTGTACAAACAAATTCTAGGGTCACCCATGGTCCACCTTTATGGCGATATCTCGAAACGGCGTCCACCTATGGAACTAAGGATCACTCCCTTTTAAAATACTCATTAACACCTTTTTTTTGATACCCATATTGTACAAACAAATTCTAGGGTCACCCCTGGTCCACCTTTATGGCGATATCCCTAAATGGCGTCCACCTATAGAACTATGGCCCACTCCCTCATAAAATACTCTTTAATGCCTTTCATTTGATACACATGTCATACAAACACATTCCAGGGTTTCCCTCGGTTCATTTTCCTACATGGTTATTTTCCCTTATGTTGTCACCATAGCTCTCAACTGAGTATGTAATTTCGGTTACACCCGAACTTAACCTTCCTTACTTGTTTTCATATAAAAGTATTGAAAAAAATTAAAACACTCTTAGAAAAAATATTGTAACGAATTTACTGCAATTCCGCTTATTTCAAATCTTCTACTAAGGTTCGAATCACTAAACTGTTGAATAAATAACACCACTATTGAGTAATGCAAAATGGTCTTTATTAAAGTACTTTCAAAATAACACTTCTATTGCTCCACAGATAGCGTGCTTATTCAAAACTGATTCTCGCGCCTCTGCGTGTACGTGCATATGTGTAGACATAATGATTGATTCGTTTATGTGGATACATAATGATTGATTTATGGATGTGCATACAAGTCACTCTTAGCATCGGCTTAGAGATGACAGTGTCCCGTAGTGTTGCTAATAACAATATGATCAAAAATCAATACGAATTTTGATTTGTACTGTGTTAGACTTAAATTCATTCACAAACACTCTAAGAAAAAAATTCGAAAATTTCTCGAATTTTCCATATTTCTTACATACATTTTTGAGATAAAAAAAAAAAAAACAAATACAAGACGCGATATTATCCGAAGAGATTTGAAGCTGAGCTTCTGTTCCAATTTCCGCCGTGCTCCTTTTAATTTTTCGTACAAATTGGCCGAATCCGAACAGCATATGCAAGGCAGATGAATTTTCACTGAAAAGCTTTTCATGGCAGTAATATATTCGGAGTGTTTGCCGATTGGTGGTCCCGCTAAGAAAAACTTTTTTTAATAGAAAAAATTTGTTTCTAAATTTCTAATGTTATTTTGCCCGGGAATTGGGCACAAGATCTTCGGCATGGTAAGCGGAGCACGCCACCACTTACTTAATTGGCGCTTAACCACTCAACTGATTATGGCCGTTGAATAAGGCGCGCCAGTCGCTTCTTCTCTGGATCGACTGGTGTTAATTGGTCGCACCAAGGGAATTTTAATCGTTTTTCATCTGTTCCTTCCAGCCGAGTGGGGGAAACATGGCTCAGCAAGCGTAGCCGCTGCGTTTTTATTCGTTTGACTATGTTGATGTCTGCGTAAAGAACGTAAAGCTCATTATTAAATCTTCTGCGGTACTCGCCGTAACCAAGGCGTAGGGTCGGCAAATCTTTTGAAGAACTTATCTCTTGAAAACTGCCGGAACTGCTTCATCTGATGTTGTCATGATCAATGCTTCTGCACTATCTATCAGGACAAATACGATAAGTGACTTGTAAAGCATGATTTTCATTTTCCGAGACAACACTTAATTTTTCAATTGCCTGCCTAATCAAACGCAGCATTTTTTGACAAGGGTGATTCTTCGTTGGATGTCAGAGCTGGTTTGTGGTTTTTGTTACTACTGGTTCTCAGATAAACGAAGTCTTTTACTATTTCCAAATGATGGCTGCCAACAGTGGCGTGATGGCCAAGATGCAAATGTGCTGACTCTTTGCTAGATGACAGCAGGTAATTGGTTTTCTGTTGAAATCCGAGTGTTCCTTGCCCAGGGGATCCTGCAAACGGAATCAGCTTTCTTAATATCAGCTTTCTTAATATCTTGTCAACTATATTGTGCGAAATATTGAAGCCCATCGTGAATCGGCTGATTGGACTTTATCAGTGCATCTTTAGACGTGGTAAATCTATTTCATAATCTAATCAGATTTTCGCAATGTGCCAAATATTAGAAAAACTCGCCAAAAAAGAATTCACCCCTTCGACGCATTTCATTTAATGCTGGAGAAAATAAAACAAGCAGAAAAACTTAACCGATCTATTACAGCGTGCAATGAATTTTATGGTTTTGAAATTGGTTCGCTTAGTTTCAGTTAAAATATTCATAGACGTTTTTTCTTAAATTGTCGAAAACAAAGAAAAGAAGAACTTAATTGCGAAAAATTGATGAAAAGTGACATAGAAATTTTCATGTTCCTTGCTGTACATAGAGAGCATGTATGGATAATCATATTTGATACGAAGTCTTGTGTGTCCTTAAGAAGCAATACAATGCTAAATGTTTTAGAAGGGCAAAATGATAAAACACATAATTTGAAAAGCATCATTAGTAGAATTTAATTTAAAAATTGTGGCGAATTTTAGCATCACTATGTTGTTAGTAAATAAAGGCACAACAACAATAAAGCAATCTGCCACTCTTGTGTACATGTACATGAACACATTAATTTAATCATCATTTACACACATACATGAAAGGGGATGAGAAGTACATGCACACCCATAACCAGCAGCTCGAAGTGAAGAGATATCTCACACACACACACATTTAGTCATCAGCCGAAGTTCTTACTCACGCATACACACCCATATAACTAAAATTACCATGCAGAAGATACACAAATTTGGGAGAATTATGCAGACGAGGCAACAGAGAGTATAAAAGCAGCGCAAGCTGAGGAATGACGAATAAGTTTTGATGTAAACACCCTATTGGTTGTGAAGTATAATTGTGAAGTACTACTCCCAAAGTAATCTAAATAAAGGTCAGTTTGCAATACTGAATGTTGAAGTGATTTATTCAACAGTTTAGCGATTCGAACGTTAGCAGCAGGTTTCAAATAAGAGAAATTTCTCTAAATTCGTTATAATAGCCGTGTTTTTTTTATACACGCGTAAACGTTTACGTTTGCGTGTGAAAAAAACGCCTATCCTCGCTTAGATAATGCTTAGGAGACCCATCTAGCGGCAGTGGTTAAATAACTAGCTGCAGCCACAGGGTGTACCGAAAAGTGGAGACACAACCCTCTGATGGCCATGGGGTATAACATATAGCTGAATCAGTTGCGATGAATTGTGGACACACATAGAATACATAGAATTAGTGCAGAGGGTGAAACAAAGACACATATTTCAGTTACATCTGAGTATAATGCGTATTGAAATTTACTAGGACAAAATTTATGCGCAGCAATTTCAGAGGTGTATTTATAGTTTGTCGCTTAGCAGTCCATATAAAGTTTAAGCGTATAGACGTTCACGTGTAAAAAAAAAAAACACGGCTAATATATACAGATGTTTCTGGGCTTAACATTTAATTAAATTCAACTACATAAGCATTTTAGCGAGAAAATGGCTGCCAGGGCGTATGAGTAACATTTTTATTTTATGGAGCATTCCATGCTTGGCATGGAGTAAATCAAACGAGTTTTTATACCCAGCTGTACTTGTACACAGGGTATTATAAATTTGATTGGATAACGGTTGGTTGTACAAGTATAGGGGAATCGAGATAGATATAGACTTCCATATATGAAAATCATTATTTCATTTCATTTATTGCAAAAATAGTATTAGTACAATAAGATCTAGGATTTTTTATAGTACAACAAAAAGATAAATCGCAATGTAAAAAAGAACAAAAGTCATAACAGAGGGTTATGTAGGTTAAATAATCACATCAAACATAGAGAATTATCGTAATTTACTAGTATCTAAAATAAACAAATAATTAAATTCAATAACAAAACATTGTATACACTCATACATATTGATGTCGAAAACTCAAGAAGTATAATGGTTTCAACTAAAATGAGCATAAAGAACATTTTTAAAGTTGCTTTTATTTAGACTACTAGGTACGGATACTGGAATAGAGTTCCATAAGCGAATGGCATTGACAAAGAATAGCCGTCCAGATGTTAGATAGTTATAAGTTGGTACTATTAGGTCGTTGATTCGAGCAGACCTGGGGAATATTAGCTTATCATATAGGTAACTAGGCTCCTTATACATGATAAGTTGACAAAGGAAAATGCTGTTCCTAGCTTTCAGATATTCGAAGATTTCACAGCCCAGTAGACGCGCTCTCCAGCTGGATATATGATCAAATCTGGCTAAGCCGAATACATAACGTGTAACATGATTAAATGCTACATCAATTTTATGAGCAGACTGGGAGCTCAGTTTACTGTACACTAGCTCAGAGTAGCAAATGATCGGCATAATCAATTGAATTGCAAGTTTTCTTCTAACATTGACCGGAGTATAAATAGCAGACATTCGTAAGTTTCTTAAGATATAGTATACTTTCTTAACCACCGAATTTACATGATCATCACAGGACAGCGTCGTGTTAATAACAAAACCAAGATTAGTCACTTTTGAAACGAGTTTGAGACATTTACTGGCAACGCGCAAGGGCGGAATACTTGAGAAACTTATTCGTTTTTTAGATATAGGCAATACGTATCATTTCTCACTGTTCATGCATAAGTCATTTTTCCTAGCCCATTCAAATATGGATGTTAAGTCATTATTCAATCTTGAGCATAAATCGTTTGTCCCCTCATGATTTCCCGACAAATATAGTTGGACATCATCAGCATATGCATGCATATGAACATGCTGGCATGCATTAAATATGTCATTAATAGAAATACTAAAAAGTAGTGGACCGAAGATAGAGCCTTGGGGTACCCCTGCCAATAGTGGTTTTAGACCTGAAGTTTCGGAGCCGACTTTGACAAGCTGGGATCTACCCGTCAGATAATTTCGCACGAGCCGCACTGCGGAGTCATCAAAACCAAAATAATTTTTTAATTTTAAGCACAGCAGGTCATGGTTCACAGAGTCGAAGGCTTTTGAGAAGTCAAGCAGGCATAATAAAGTCAACTGGTTTTCGTCAAAGGGTGCCCTGATGTCGTCTAAAATTTTTATGATAGCCGTGGAGCAACTGTACTTTGATCGGAAGCCTGACTGGAATGGTGATAGCAGACTATGTTTGCAAACATGGTCTTGAATTTGTTCCGACAACAATATCTCAAAGACTTTCGAGAGTGCTGGCAAAATGCTGATAGGCCGAAAGTCACTAGGACAATCTGCAAACTTAGTTTTTGCAATGGGTATAACCGTGGCAATCCTCCACATATCAGGGAAGCAGGAGGTAGTAATACTGTGGTTGATAATTGCGGTGACTGAAAATCAATGGCCATGCACACCACGTTAAAAATACTTTTTAGGTTTTCGCCCTCCTTATACGGGACACCAAAAGCGACAGCATCAGCAGCGATATCAGCAGTCAGTTTTTGCTGAAGTCCTTTTGCCAACTCTTGGCAGCGATTTAGTTTAGCACCACCCGAGTTCGGGGTTAAACTTGGTATCAAATGAAAGAGGGAGTTTTCCCGATCACAAATATATATAACTTAAAGTGCGCAGACTTATAGTTTACGAGTTATTTGATGTTAAAATTTGCAAATTTAGCAAATTTCTATAGCACTTTCAGTTACAATTTACACATCTTTCAAAACCTTTATGATCATAAATATCTATATAAATTGGCAACGATACACTTAAATTTCATTTTAGCATATTTCGCATATAATTCTTGCATTGTTTTTACTTAATTTAAATGTTTTTATTAAATAAATCTCGCTTTTGTAGCAACATTCACATTTATGTATGTATATATTTTATCGATGACATTACAAAGCTGTGCTGCCACATCAACAAAGAAAAAACAAATATAAATATTAACGTGCCACCTTTCAGTTAATAAAGAAAAAGGAAAATATATATTTTTACTACTATGCGGAAGGACATCACCGTGGCGGTAGCCACGGTTATACCACGCACCCGGACTTGGCATGGCGTAGCCCAGGGTTATTTTAAATAAGCACGGCCGAAGGCCGCCTACGCGGAAAGGTGTTCTACGCAGAATTACTGTGCATGGCGCAGTCGGTGTTGGATCGGCTAACATAACAATAAACATAAGAGTTATAAGGTAATATGCGGAAGGACATCACCGTGGCGGTAGCCACGGTTATACCACGCACCCGGACTTGGCATGGCGTAGCCCAGGGTTATTTTAAATAAGCGCGGCCGAAGGCCGCCTACGCGGAAAGGTGTTCTACGCAGAATTACTGTGCATGGCGCAGCCGGTGTTGGATCGGCTAACATAACAATAAACATAAGAGTTATAAGGTAATATGCGAAAGGACATCACCGTGGCGGTAGCCACGGTTATACCACACACCCGGACTTGGCATGGCGTAGCCCAGGGTTATTTTAAATAAGCGCGGCCGAAGGCCGCCTACGCGGAAAGGTGTTCTACGCAGAATTACTGTGCATGGCGCAGCCGGTGTTGGATCGGCTAACATAACAATAAACATAAGAGTTATAAGGTAATATGCGGAAGGACATCACCGTGGCGGTAGCCTCGGTTATACCACACACCCGGACTTGGCATGGCGTAGCCCAGGGTTATTTTAAATAAGCTCGACCGAAGGCCGCCTACGCGGAAAGGTGTTCTACGCAGAATTACTGTGCATGGCGCAGCCGGTGTTGGATCGGCTAACATAACAATAAACATAAGAGTTATAAGGTAATATGCGGAAGGACATCACCGTGGCGGTAGCCACGGTTATACCACACACCCGGACTTGCCATGGCGTAGCCCAGGGTTATTTTAAATAAGCGCGGCCGAAGGCCGCCTACGCGGAAAGGTGTTCTACGCAGAATTACTGTGCATGGCGCAGCCGGTGTTGGATCGGATAACATAACAATAAACATAAGAGTTATAAGGTAATATGCGGAAGAACATCACCGTGGCGGTAGCCACGGTTATACCACGCACCCGGACTTGGCATGGCGTAGCCCAGGGTTATTTTAAATAAGCGCGGCCGAAGGCCGCCTACGCGGAAAGGTGTTCTACGCAGAATTACTGTGCATGGCGCAGCCGGTGTTGGATCGGATAACATAACAATAAACATAAGAGTTATAAGGTAATATGCGGAAGGACATCACCGTGGCGGTAGCCTCGGTTATACCACACACCCGGACTTGGCATGGCGTAGCCCAGGGTTATTTTAAATAAGCGCGGCCGAAGGCCACCTACGCGGAAAGGTGTTCTACGCAGAATTACTGTGCATGGCGCAGCCGTTGTTGGATCGGCTAACATAACAATAAACATAAGAGTTATAAGGTAATATCAGCTCGTTCACGAATGCAAAAAAGAGCTTTTTCAAATTTTTGGTAAATAAAGACTAGAAAAGTTAAAGATATATATACATCAGATGAAAGATATTTTTATAAGTTATTTTTCGATTCTGCACTTGTTCAGTTTTTTAGATGTGGCAGTACAGCTTTGTAATGTCATCAATAAAATATATATATGCATAAATGTGAATGTTGCTACAAAAGCGCGATTGATTTAATAAAAACTTTTATATTAAGTAAAAACAATGCAAGAATTATATGTGAAATATAAAAAAAAATAAATGTAAGGCGCGATAACCTCCGAAGAGATCTAAGGCCGAGCTTCTCTTCCAATTTGCGTCGTGCTCCTCTTGATTTTTCCCTACAAATTGGCCGGACGGGACCTACATGTTTTATGCCGACTCCGAACGGCATCTGCAAGGCAGATGAGTTTTCACTGAGAGCTTTTCATGGCAGAAATACAATCGGAGCGCTTGCCAGACACTGCCGAGGGGCGACCCCGCTTAGAAAAATTTTCTTCTAATTGAAAAATCTTATTTCTAAAATTTTGATGTTGCTTTGCCCGGGAGTTGAACCCAGGGCATACGGTGTGATAGGCGGAGCACGCTACCATCACACCACGGTGGTCGCCACATATGTGAAATATACTAAAATGAAATTTAAGTGTATCGTTGCCAATTTATATAGATATTTATGTGCATAAAGGTTTTGAAAGATGTGTAAATTGTAACTGAAAGTGCTATAGAAATTTGCTAAATTTGCAAACTTTAACATCAAATAACTCGTAAACTATAAGTCTGCGCACTTTAAGTTATATATATTTGTGATCGGGAGAACTCCCTCTTTCATTTGATACCAAGTTTAACCCCGAACTCGGGGGGTGCTATTCTAAAATTTTCCCCAACTCTTTTTTGAGATTTTCTATTTCGGACTCAGACTTTTCTAATCTCTCCGTCAACAAAGAATCTGCGTGGATGAGGCAGACAGAGTGTTGGTAAGTAACGAGATCTCCTCTTCGATACGTTTATTTATTTGTTTCTCCACTTCATCTAATCTTTGAGAGACGCCCTCTACCAAAAGCCGCAACTGGGGAGTCTGTTGATGCACCTTCGACTCGAATTCCTTCAGGGTGTTGTACACTGCTGAGAGGGTGATAGCTGCAGCCCCATCAACTTTTTGTGTTTTCGCGGCGGGGGAGCCCTTGCTCAAACGACGTTTTATTGCGGGAGGAGTAATGTTTGGCATATTACCCAAGCGAAGGCACCAGATCCAATATCGAAAACGACTTTGACGCACCTGGTCACCTTAATATATGTTAGCTTGGTGGCAACCCTGAACACTGTACGAATAAAAAGTATTTACGCACTTGCTTACGTCGCTATTCACTCAAGCGAATTTATTTGGCGTTATTACAGTTATGTATGTATATAACGAAGTTAAAAAACTTACAAATTCTGTCGGAAAAATATCAAACGCTTTTTATAACATGTATCACAGTACAAGGCACTATATTTAATTCTTATGGAATTTACCCTTGTATTTAATTTAAATTTTATTTATTTACACAATTTGTTGATTGTTTTTCGGCAGACGTATTGTTTGCGGACTTAACACGAGCAGGGTTGCCAGATTACATCGAAAAACAATTTGATTGAGCCATGCCCGTCCGTCTGTCCGTCCGTTAACACGATAACTTGAGTAAATATTGAGATATCTTCACCAAATTTGGTACACGAGCTTATCTGGACCAGAAAAGATTTGTATTGAAAATGAGCGAAATCGGATCGGATAATAACCAAGCCCACTTTTTATATATATAACATTTTGGAAAACACAAAAAACTTGATTATTTAGTAAATAATACACCTATAATGTTGAAATCTGACGTGTGGACTGATATTGAGACTCTTGATAAAAATTTGAAAAAAAAAAATTTTTTTTTAAATGGGCGTGGTACCGCCTATTTGTGATAAAATCAATTTTACAAATATTATTAATCATAAATCAAAAATCGTTAAACCTATCGTAACAAAATTGGGTAGAGACGTTCTTTACTATAAGGCATGCTTTGAAGAAAAATTAACGAAATAGGTTAAGGACCACGCCCACTTTTATATAAAAGATTTCTAAAAGGGTCGTGGACGCATAAAATAAGCCATATCTTTACAAAAAAAGCTATATGTCAATGGTATTTCATTTCCCAATAAGATTTATAACAATAAATAAGAAAAATTTCAAATTTTAAAAAATTGGCGTGGCAGCGCCCCTTTTATGACTAAAAAAATTTTCTATGTTTCGAGAGCCATAACTCGAAGAAAAATTGGTTCAGAATAGAACTATATGTATATGTATTATTGCGCAGACTTGTAGCACTATTAAGCACACAAAACAAACAACAACAGCATTTCAAGTGTACAGCTGGGTATGTAATGTTCTGTTTCACCCGAACTTAGATTTCCTTACTTGTTACAGTTTTATTTCATACCTAAACATAACATTATCAAACAAGGTACGTGTTAAGCGCATTAATACTTACTTTACAACTTCCATTCCAAATATTCGTCAGGTTGTGTGAATAATCTAAAATAAGCATGCGTTTGTACGGAACAGCTGCAGTACACCATGAGTCGTGGCTGCAATGAACCACAATGAGCTAGGTGAAATTTCACTGAAAGTAATAAAACCTTCTGCACATGAAAGCATGACAAATTTTTTTTTCTATTAAAGAAGAAAATCTTAAAGACCCTTCGGAAAAAGGTGTATGTATGTGCTCCGTTTGGCGTTAGTGGCAATTTCGGGATCAATTCATTTCTACTTCCGTAAGGGGACTATTTCGTCATTATTGCGGGATGGTTTAAGCAAATTTTCGGAGTAGCTCGGAATCAGAATTACTTAAGAGCTATTTCAGAATGGGTGTTGGCATTTTTTTCACATGAGGATAATGCTAGGGAGTGTTTCGAGGCCATCTCGAAACAATTTTCGGTGATATATCGGGACCTTTTGGGGGTCACTTGCATGCCCCTCTAGAGTCCTTTAGATATAATTTTGTATGTAATTTCTGGGACCTTAAGTGGTTATTATACTCAGTTGAGCAGAGTTCACAGAGTTCACAGAGTATATTAAGTTTGATTGGATAACGGTTCGTTGTACATATATAAAGGCATCGAGATAAATATACACTTCCATATATCAAAATCATCAGGATCGAAAAAAAATTTGATTGAGCCATGTCCGTCCGTTAACACGATAACTTGAGTAAGTTTTGAGATATCTTGATGAAATTTGGTATGTAGGTTCCTGAGCACACTTCTCAGATCGCTATTTAAAATGAACGATATCGGACTATAACCACGCCCACTTTTTCGATATCGAAAATTTCGAAAAACCGAAAAAGTGCAATAATTCATTACCAAAGACAGCTAAAGCAATGAAACTTGGTAGGTGAGTTGAACTTATGACGCAGAATAGAAAATTAGTAAAATTTTGGACAATGGGCGTGGCGCCGCCCACTTTTAAAAGAAGGTAATTTAAAACTTTTGCAAGCTGTAATTTGGCATTCGTTGAAGATATCATGATGAAATTTGGCAGAAACGTTACTCCTATTACTGTATGTATGCTTAATAAAAATTAACAAAATCGGAGAAGGACCACGCCCACTTTTAAAAAAAATTTTTTGTAAAGTAAAATTTTAACAAAAAATTTTATATCTTTACAGTATATAAGTAAATTATGTCAACATTCAACTCCAGCAATGATATGGTGCAACAAAATACAAAAATAAAAGAAAATTACAAAATGGGAGTGGCTGCGCCCTTTTTCATTTAATTTGGCTAGGATACTTTTAATGCCATAAGTCGAACAAAAATTTACCAATCCTTTTGAAATTTGGTAGGAGCATAGATTTTATGACTTTAACTGTTTTCTGTGAAAATGGGCAAAATCGGTTGAAGCCACGCCCAGTTTTTATACCCAGGCGTCCGTATGTCCTTCCGCATGGCCGTTAACACGATAACTTGAGCAAAAACCGATATATCTTTACTAAACTTAGCCCACCTACTTATCTGAGCTCACTTTATCTTGTTATAAAAAATGAACGAAATCTGACTATGACCACGCCCACTTTTTCGATAACGAAAATTAAAAAAAAAAAAAATAAATGTAAGGCGCGATAACCTCCGAAGGGATCTAAGGCCGAGCTTCTCTTCCAATTTGCGTCGTGCTCCTCTTGATTCTTCCCTACAAATTGGCCGGACGGGACCTACATGTTTTATGCCGACTCCGAACGGCATCTGCAAGGCAGATGAGTTTTCACTGAGAGCTTTTCATGGCAGAAATACAATCGGAGCGCTTGCCAGACACTGCCGAGGGGCGACCCCGCTTAGAAAAATTTTCTTCTAATTGAAAAATCTTATTTCTAAAATTTTGATGTTGCTTTGCCCGTGAGTTGAACCCAGGGCATACGGTGTGATAGGCGGAGCACGCTACCATCACACCACGGTGGCCGCCATCAAGCAATATCGAAAATTACGAAAATGAAAAAAATGCCATAATTCTATACCAAATGCGAAAAAAGGGATGAAACATGGTAATTGGATTGGTTTATTGACGCGAAATATAACTTTAGAAAAAAACTTTGTAAAATGGTTGTGACACCTACCATATTAAGTAGAAGAAAATGAAAAAGTTCTGCAGGGCGAAATAAAAAACACTTGAAATCTTGGCAGGTATTACATATATAAATAAATTAGCGGTATCCAACAGATGATGTTATAGGTCACCCTGGTCCACATTTTGGTCGATATCTGGAAAACGCCTTCACATATAAAACTACCACCACTCCCTTTTAAAACTCTCATTAATACCTTTAATTTGATACCCATATCGTACAAACACATTCTAGAGTTACCCCTGGTCCACCTTCATGGCGATATCTCGAAAAGGCGTCCACCTATAGAACGAAGGCCCACTCCCTTTTAAAAATACTCATTAACACCTTTCATTTGATACCCATATCGTACAAACAAAGTCCAGAACCATCCCTGGTCCACCTTTATTGCGATACCTCGAAAAGGCGTCCACCTATACAATTACCACCACTCCCTTTTAAAACCCTCATTAATACCTTTAGTTTGATACCTATATCGTACAAACACATTCTAGTGTCACCCCTGGTCCACTTTTATGGCGATATCTCGAAAAGGCGACCACCTATACAACTACCACCACTCCCTTTTAAAACCCTCATTAATACCTTTAATTTGATACCCATATCGTACAATCACATTCTAGAGTCACCCCTGGTCCACCTTTATGGCGATATTTCGAAACGGCGTCCACCTATAGAACTAAGGCCCACTCCCTTTTAAAATACTCACTAACACCTTTCGTTTGATACCCATATTGTACAAACGCATTCTAGAGTCACCCCTGGTCCACCTTTATGGCGATATCTCGAAAAGGCGTCCACCTATAGAACGAAGGCCCACTCCCTTTTAAAAATACTCATTAACACCTTTCATTTGATACCCATATCGTACAAACAAAGTCCAGAACCATCCCTGGTCCACCTTTATTGCGATACCTCGAAAAGGCGTCCACCTATACAATTACCACCACTCCCTTTTAAAACCCTCATTAATACCTTTAATTTGATACCCATATCGTACATACCCATATGGTCCACCTTTATGGCGATATCTCGAAACGGCGTCCACCTATGGAACTAAGGATCACTCCCTTTTAAAATACTCTTTAATACCTTTCATTTGATACCCATATTGTACAAACAAATTCTAGGGTCACCCCTGGTCCACCTTTATGGAGATATCTCGAAACTGCATCCACCTATGGAACTAAGGATTACTCCCTTTTAAAATACTCATTAACACCTTTCATTTGATACCCATACCGTTCACAAAAATTCTAGAGTCAACCCTGATCCACCTTTATGGCGATATCCCTAAATGGCGTCCACCTATAGAACTATGGCCCACTCCCTCATAAAATACTCTTTAATGCCTTTCATTTGATACACATGTCATACAAACACATTCCAGGGTTTCCCTCGGTTCATTTTCCTACATGGTTATTTTCCCTTATGTTGTCACCATAGCTCTCAACTGAGTATGTAATGTTCGGTTACACCCGAACTTAACCTTCCTTACTTGTTTTAGAATAGTTTGGGGTAATTTCGTGTAGATTTTGGGGTATATTTAAGCGTGATTTTGGGATAATTTCGGGCTTTTTCGAGGTTTGGGATGACTTAAGGTTAATTTGAGCCCATTTCGAGATGATGTTGGAGACTATTTCGCGGTTCTTCCATTGCTGTTTCGGGATTTCCTGAAATTCATCCTGGATCACTTCAGGGTCATTTCGGGTTTAATTTTGAGCACCTTCATGATAATTTACTGCACTATTTCGGGGTCCTACCGGGCCCATTTCTCGATAATTTTAGGGTCATCAATATAGGGATCAATTTGAGGTCATTTGGTGATTATTTTGGGGAATATGTTCGAATCTTTACGAAGTCCTTGGCCACACCTAGAGGTATATCTACTTCGTGGATGGGCCAAATTTTCCTCTGCTGAGCCACTTCATGCCAGCACATCATCCATCTCATTACCCTCAAAGGGCATCTACATTATGTTGGACAGCTAGGCGGCCCTGCGTGCCTTGCAATCCTACACAGTTACATCTAAGCTAGTGGATGAATGCATTGAAATCCTTAATAACCTGGGAGTCAAAAATAAGGTTTTGTTAGGATAGGTTCCCGCACATCAGGTACACGAAGTTAATGAACATGTAGATTACCTAGAAAAGCAGAGTCTTACAGCAGCATGCGATGGTCCAGAGCCCTTTTGTGGACTCATAAGTAAATGGGAAAGAAAGCAATTCAGGCGTCACTGGATTGACTGCACAGGGCAAAGACAGGCCAAACTGTTTATACTTCCGGAAACGAAAATATCAGCCAAACTCGTTAATCTAAGCAGGGAGAACCTAAGAACTCTCACTGGGTACTATACGGAACACTATGGTCTACGATATCACCTAAGTAAGTTAAATCTATTCGATACACAAATTTGTCGTTTCTGTGAGCTGGAGGATGAAACGCCGGTTCATATTCTCTGCGAATGTGTCGCTCTGGTAGGGCAGAAACTCTCCCATCTAGGTGGTGTGACTCTTAATCCCTATGTGATATGGAGTAAAAAGCCTGAAGAGGTACTTACATTAAAAGCCTCCACATACAAAACTAGGCTGAACAGTCTTGCACAATAGATCTGCACAAAGGTCGCAGTATTTCCAGGCCTAATAATAATAATAATACCATCAATTTTTGCTAACCGCAAGGACTGCCGCTTGAAAAACACCAAATTATGACGGCAGTTTAAATGACGTAGAAATATTTATCCCAATGTGTAAATTTTTAATTCGCTGCATACAAAATGAAATTCCCCAATTTCGAAAAATATAAAATTCACATGATGCATAGCAAAACTGGGTCAATAAATTTGCTAACTAAATGCCACATACACATTAATAATGCAATTCGCCAACACGTTGCCATACCACCACACCTTTTCAACTTAACTTAATGAAGCATTTTGTATTGAATTTTGTGACGACAGGGCGTATGAGTAATCAACCAACTGCCATTTACTGCACATTTTCTACTGAATACATTACAAATAAGTGGATTTAGTGCAAATGCAAACATTTCGTAACAAACTATAAATTCTACATTTATACAAACTTATGCATGTATGTGTGTACATTAGGGTGGGTCGATTTGTATGGACGAAAGTTAACCGATATCGCGCCATCGATTTTTTGATAGGATCTGGGCTCAGGAAAAAAAGTTCCACTACCCATACCCAAACAAATAATTTTCGAGTATGCGAAATTTCATTTTTTTGACTTTTTTTGTAATGTATTTATATTTAATCTGTCATGTCACCCATTTTATTATACCATGCATTTCTGACAGATAGTAAATGTCACCTACTGGCGGAAATGCAGCCAACTTCGCTTTTGCTCTGGGGCCTTCTTCTTCCGGTGACAGCGAAACGCAGAGGTTGTTCAAATAAAAATTAAGGAAAAAAAATAAATCAAATCGTTTTAAATTAAAGGAACAGATTGCATTTTCGACTTTGATTTTTAAGCTTTTTTTTATGACCTACTAAAAAAAATTTCATTTGATTTTAAAATTTTCATGTATATTTTTTTTTTCAAAAAACTGTTATCGACAACGTTTTCAGCGGACATTTTTGGGTCGGACAGGGTATACATATGAAAATTTTTTTAGTAGGTCATGAAAAAAACCTTAAAAACCAAAGTCGAAAACAAGTCAACAAAATGAAATTTGGCAGGCTCGAAAATATTTTTTTTGGGTATGCGTAGTGGAACTTTTTCTTCCTGAGCCCAAATCCTATCGAAAAATCGATGGCGCGATATCGGTTCATAAATCGACCCAGTATAGTGTACATACATAAATTTCCGTTTGCTGCTAATTTGATTATCTGGGATGTGTATTTAACGGTAGCAAATAGAGTAGTAAATGAACACAATTTTACGATACTCATTCGGTGGCATTAAATGAACTCATTGATTGACTGACTAAGTATTTATGTGATTTTTTTATATTGCTTTATTAGCGCTTGTATGAGGGTGTTAAGCAAATTCCACTGGCTTGTATACATTCAAGTTACATATGTACTTACAAATATATCTGGGTGCCTCTTACTATTATCAAATTTATTGCACAATTTAGCGCTCAATAAAATGTTGCGCGTTGGCAATTGAATGTGTTGCCATGAACCAAAAGCCACAGGAATCACAAAATCGATTTACTATGAGGTTGAATTAGGCGTGATTTTATTTTAATCCGTTCTTTTTACTGCGTCGTTCTCATTGATTATTCGGATTTTTTCTTAAAGGAAGTTTGATTCATGGAATGTTTTTGAAGTTATACGCATGTACAGTAGTGTACAGAAAAATAGCCGTGATATTTTTTTTTTTAATCAATTTATCAATTTCAAGTTCTCTGAACTTTGTGTGTGCGGAATCAATTTTAGTCCAAAAAGTTATGGGTCTCTCAAAATTTGTATTGATTCTTGATAGTTTTGACAAAAAAGGAGTTTTTGAAATGAGTGATAACGCTGGCTAAGTTTGCAATAAAACGCTTCGGCCAAGAAAATATTTTTATCGACACACGTTTTTGGAAGCAGAGGAAGTGGGTGACCTTCACTAAGTTGTGGAAGGGGGAGACATAAGCAAAACATGGCTGACAAAACTTTAAATAATTTTTCTCGAGCAGACTTTTCACTCGCTCATATAAAAATGTGTGGGTTCAGGGAAAACTCTCCGCAAAAAGCTATTTGGAATCGGTCTGAATTTACGATCAGTTAATTTGACCCACAGGATATGTAAGATTGAGAGAACAAGGATGGGAACTTCTCCCACCTTCCATCAGAGATATTGCAAGCTTCAGTGGGTGCCGGGTGACTGCACATCCGTCCAATAAGATTACTTCGTAGTATTTCTCGACTATCCACATATTTTTCCTGATGTAAAGTAGATACTTTCTCTGATGAATAAGCAGGATCGAAAGATACAACGTCCCAACCTCTGTCAGACAGTCAAACTGATCATGCGCCCAGAAATCAGAAAAGGTCTATCTGCAGTTCTGGTCAACGGCAGAGAAAGTTATAAATCTACTCCTGTTCCTCCACATCAGTGGGAGCCAGTTGCTGTTCGCCACCGCCGGGACATCGGTGCAAAAGCGGAATTGCCTGTGATGATTCTCCTAAGTGCTCGTACTGCAGGTTTGCTCAGCTAGTTCCTTTCGCTTCATGGGCATAAGTATATTGAGATATCACAAACATCCCTGTTGATCCACAGGAGGTCCGTGCCCTAGCATTACATTTATCTCTTTTCCACTGAACGTAACCAAGCGGTGGTCATACGGAGCGGTCCGCATCGCTTATGACCGTTTCAATCGCTGTGCGCAGAGACCCAGCCATGAAAGATAGTGAGATGCCCTACGAACGATACACCAATTTATCAAGATGGACTCTACTCCTGTTGAAAAAGATTTGCTACATTGTTATCTGAGACCGTGCTGTGCTGAAGCAGTCTGGTGTTCTCACCATGCCATAGACCTCCGCACGGAAGACACAGGCATCAAGATGATAGCTACCGTAAGCTATGATACCGATTGCGGTCTGCTTGCCATGTTATTTAATATAATCGAGTACCCGTATTTAATTAATTTCCACATGTTGGATTCTCTTAGTCTTCGCACCCAAACCGTGCACGAACATTTGTAGAGGTATCAAGTGAAAAATTACATTCAAATTTTTTTCAGGCTCGTTGCACACTGCACTTTATTTCCACAAGCATCCTAGCTTTTGCACTTTCCCAAGCCCCTATTTGTGAGCTTCAGCTGCTTCCTGACAGAAATATTATCTGTTGTCATTAAAGTATTTACGTTTACATACAACTCACATCTTTTTGTTCCATTAATCTTCATTAAAAAATTTAATATTTATGGAAGGAGTATTGTCAGATTCTTATGTACATAGTTGCCCATGTAGCACATTCATACATGCAGTGGCGTAACAATAGGGTGACAGGGTTAGCAAAATGCCACGGGCCCCCGACCCAGGAGGGCCCGGGCCAAGAGGCAGTGAGCTCAAAAATATTTTTTTTACATTGTACCTGAGTGTTTTATTTTATTTGAACAGTTTATTTTTATAGGTTCTGCTTAAAATTTAAAGTGAGACAACTAAACACCATAACATTTTGGCTTCAAAGCATTAAATTTCAATTATCTAGGTCGTAATTTGACGAAAAAAACATATGGCGTGAAAAAGTTTGCTTTCCTATTTAGGAAACCGCTTAGACGAAATTTTTCAAAATCTGTGGTTTTAATTTTTTCTTGCAAATGAAACAATTCAAATAAATATTTTTATTAAGTTTTAATATTGAAATAACTTACAAAAAAGTGGAAAATGATTTAAAAGTGTACACTTTTTCTTTTATGTTCATAGGTACTATCCCTCAATAAACCCCAAATATAGTCTCCCATCATGTTTTCATTATATTGGCCTTGATAACGTTGTTCGAAGAAGAGCCTAAAATCTCTGCTTTACTTTTTGGTAAATTTAAATCTCTAATCAAATCATTAAAATCTTCAGTAGTGATGAAATGATGTTTTCGTTGTTCTGTAGTGGAATTCGCTAACTTATAACGATGCGATTTGTCGAGATTTTAATTAACGATTTTGTCGCTTGCCTTATCGATTGTACTATTCACTAACTTACTTTTAACGACTCGATATAAATGACATTTAAATTTCATTTTAATAGAAGAAAGGTGGCAGCACAACTTAACGAAACCTAAAAAATGCGAAAAGCACAAAAGGAATGCCAAAAATAAATAAATTTTGTATACTAACTGCTTTTTTGTGAAGTTTTTACCTATTTTAACAAAAGGTAAGTATATACGTTATTAATTTCTTTTTTTTTTCTCTGTTGATATCGCAGTTATTCTTGTACCACTTAATTGACCATCAAGTTGACAAATAATATCATGAGTTAAGTCTGTGGTTAGTCGGTACAGCTTTAGCAACTCCGTTGCATTCAAGTGGAATGGGCCATCTAATTCTCTAAGAAGGTGTATGTGCAATGGCAATGGACTTAGTAATTCTTCATCTTGTGATAAAACGTACGCCAAGTACTCAATTGCTATTTGATTTATAAATAAATCCGCTTTTCGTGTTTGAATTAAAGTTCCGATTTTCTTTTTTAACTAAAATTGCCATAAATATTAATTTCGAGATTTTAACACAGCCAATTTACTTGCCGTTTATTTAACAACACGGCTGATCGTTGATAAACGAATATCGATACAAAATAGTTACTGAATAACGCAATCGTTATAGTTATCGATTCGCAAATAAAGCGATAGCAAATGTGGTTAAATAAGTTAGTGAATTCCACTACTGGTGTCGGTAAAAACTCCTTATCGACATTGATTTTATAAGAACTAAGAGATTATCCACTTCTCTGCGATAATTTTTTCGGTGGCTCTGGTACTGGTCGTGTCAGATCATGTGCGACTGGAGCAGAAGAAGAGTCAAGATCAGGATATTCGATAGGTTTTGCATTTTTACCTCGGATTCACAATGCAAAAGTAGCAGTCTTTAACGTGGTCTTTTGGTTCTCGCCAGATTCTTGTTGTTGCAAATTTCAGAGATCTTACCCTCCGAACATCTTTTACTATAACTACAAGCAACATGTGGATCCCATGTTTAGTCTTGACAGGACAGCAAAAATATGCTTCGAAGGCTTCACAGAGGATGAGGGATGTATTTAATTCATATTTTATATCTCGAACTTTAATAAATTGCTCACATATATAACAAAAAGCATCAGCTTCATATTTACACTTTCGCGACGACATTTTAGGTTATTCTAGATTTGTACAAAATACTTGATCGTTGTTTAGTCATGAGTATTTTTAGTATAACCATAGATGTTAAGTAATGATTAGATAATGCTAATGATTGCAAATTAACCTTCATTTGCGAAATTCTCTAATTCATTAAATAATTAGAATTAGTTCAACTAATTCCCATTAGATAATTTAAATTTTCATTCTAATGGTAAATCTAATTGTAATTAGTTGCCATTAGCAAAATAAAATTGGGTTACCTTTTCAATTAGAAATCTAATTGACTTCTGCTAATGCAATTAGATATTCAATTAGCTCGAATTAGAATCAATTATTTTGATAAAAATAAATTTTTTTCAAACAATTATTGAAGTGAACGAATAATGATGTAAATAAACATAAATAATTGATTCTAATTCGAGCTAATTGAATACCTAATTGCATTAGCAGAAGTAATTAGATTTCTAATTGTAAAGGTAACCCAATTTTTTTTGCTAATGGTAACTAATTACAATTAGATTTACCATTAGAATAAAAATTTAAATTATCTAATGGGAAATAGTGAAATATTTCTAATTGTTTAATGAATTAGAGAATATAAACCAATTGCATCAATTGCTAATTCTAATTGGAATTTACCATGTATGACTCTAACCATTACGAAAGCAAACTTTATACAGAAAAAGGTATTTTGTTTTTGTTTATAATAAAATAAAACAAAATTTTTTTGTAGAGTCGTGTAAGCAATTTTAAGTTAATCGTTAAACATTTCAAACAAACTTAACATACGGGAGAAAAGATTTTGACGAGATTTACAAGGTATAATCCAAACAGTTCTCGCCTTGTCCGTCCTGATGTCACGTTGTTAAAATTTTTCCCAAATTACTAAAAAAACAAAAAGATGTTGATTAATTTTTAGAGATCTACACGTTACACGTGAGAGAGTTTAATGATATGCAAATTTTTTTTGAAGCAATTCAACAAATTAATAATTGGGCATAGTATCAAAGGATGGAATATTTTATCAAGTTTTATATCTAAAAAGAGAGTCTTCAACTTCAACTAATTACGTTGTTATGACGTTGTTTTGGTTTAAAAGTTCGGTTTGTTGAAGTCCAAAATGAGCTTGCGACAACAATCTGTTAAATTGCAAATCAGATAAAAGGAATAAAGCTGTGTCACAAAGGAAATCGAAAACTATGTACAATTTTGTATTGTTATTGGTTTTCCATTGAAAATTTGTTTAAAAGAATTGGAAAGGTATCGACATGTATTTGAAAATTTAAAAATGTAAGCGAGTAGTGTACCACAAAAATGATTCATCAATCCTTAATTTTCTAATACTCGCCAGAGGATGGTAAAACGCCATTTTGATGAGCTTTCCGAAGATGAGCGTCTCCAAAATCCGGAAAGTTTGCTCAAAGTGAACATATTTGATCGAGTATTGGACATAATTATAAACCAACTGAAATTGCGATTCTAATGAATGAAATTGTTTCAAATTCCAGTGTTTTGCAGTTTTCAACTTTAAAAGTTTTAAATGACACTGATCTATTAAAAAAAAGCTCTTGAACTAGTTGAGATATATATAAAAAAAATACAGGGAAAGACATAGAAGTAGAAATATTGTCGCGTATTTGAGACCTTGCTGATTTATTAATAATAAAAAAGCATTTTATGTCTTGCAGCTTTCCTGAAGTATGCACTGCATTTCTGTTATTTCTTACAATTCCTGTGATTACAGCTAGTGTTGAAAGATCATTTTCAAAAATTAAATTGATAAAAGCTTTCTTAAGAAACCCAATGAGACAAGACAGTTTATGTAAATTGGCTGTTCTCTCTATTGAAAATTCTATCGCCCGAATTTTAAACTTTTATTTACGATGTTATAGACACTTTTGCGGAACAGAAATCTCGGAAAAACATATTATTGAAATTAAATTGCTATTTTTATTTCATTGTAAGTGCATTCAAGATTACACATTGGGCTAGCATGGACTACACAGTCCATTCTCTCTTGCCTAAGAGAGGAGGCCTATGGCCATTAGTGGGACATATACAACGTGTGATTGAGTACGCTGAAAATCCTGAAATTTATTAAAATTAAACTGATTACAACATGACGATTTTTATTGATAGGGTCCCAAAAAGGGTCAAAAGAATTTGCCACGGGCCCCAGATGGTATAGTTACGCCACTGCATATATACTTATGTATTTATGTTAATATGTTTCTGTGTGAATTTTAATTAAACTTAAAAACATTGAGTACACAGTTAAAATATTTATGAACATATCAAAAGTACTATTGTGGTCATTCTCGAATGTGCTAGCATACACACATACAAAGATACATATACACATAGAGATTTGTAATCCATATGTAGTAATAAAATAGCTTTTTATTGCTCGTAAAAATGTGTTTGCTACTCTAGCCAACTATGTTTTGATTTGGCACTCGATTTTTGATCAGTATTTGCTTTGGGCATTATATGCATATCGACGTCTTAGAGGAAAAAGCTGTAAACTATATATTACAAAATTTTATAATACTACGAAAACGCAACAAGACTTAGTAAAGGCTGACGAGTAGTTGAATGTAAAAAGCGATTATAATTGAAAGCCAGAATACTATTATTGTATTTCTTATAAATCCTTCAAAAGTTGTGTACATAAGTAATCTTCCGCTGTATTTGAACGAAATTGAGACTTAGCAGCTTTTACCATGGTTGCGACGTTATATAGCTTTAGGTGAGTAAAGTTTATGCTAGTTTTATACTTTTGATTTCAATTGCAATGGTATTAAACATTGGGTATCGTATAAGCAATTTTGAACTGGAGGAGAGATGATTGGAAAAATCTATCCTAGCTATTCCAATGCGAACGATGATTTTAGAAAGTGTTACCAGAAGTTGTTTTTTAACCATTTAAGGAGGAAAGCCAATGCATGTGAACTCTTAATAGCCTAACCCAACAGATGTCTTTTGGAGTCGACATTAAATATATACGGGGAGTCCAGCAGCCAATGTGCATAAGTTAGTAAACCAAACAAATTTATTAATACGCCGCGTGTCTTAGAAAAAAAAAAAAACATTTTCTATTCAGAGGTCACAATAGGTGCTGCCAACTATTACTGAAATTCGCAAAGAATGAAGTGCCACCGTTGGCATCCAAAAATGTGACAAGTGAGGTAGGAAAACAGAAAAAAAGAACACTCCAAAAATTGGAAGAAAATATCATCTTCAATCTTCTCGGAGTTAAATCGGACCAAATTATTACCTTATAATTCTTTATAATTGTATATCCACCGCAATCTCGGAAACAGATCAAACTATTTTAGATGAAATTTGGTATATAGATAGTGTATTATGTTCCAGGATTTTTTACCTGAAAGCTTCCACTGACCGGGTTAGTTTAGGTTAGGTTGAACTGGCCGGCCTTCACATAGACTGATTTAGTCCGTAGTGTTACCAGAAGTTTGTTTTAACGACTAAACTGAAAATCCCTATAATAAACCAGGACCTATGTTATAAAATAACTCCGTCCTCTTGGCAAATACTAGAAGCTTCCTAGGACTTATGCCACTTGCTGCTTCTAGATCTGACAGCTGTATCACTCATAATAGCTTGATTTTTAGCCTAGCAAGTGCAAGGCACGAGCATAGAACGTGCTCGATCGTTTCCTCCTCCAACCCGCACTTCCTACTTTTGCTATCACTGACCAAGCCTAATTTAAAGGCATGTGACGCCAGAAGGCAGTGTCCAGTCAGAATACCTGTCATGAGTCTACAGTCCTCTCTTTTTAATGATACAAGTAACTTTGTTAGTCTAAAGTTGTAAGACCTACACATAATCTTCGACACTTTACAGCCCGCGCTTGAACCCACGCCTTTTCCGTTTGGTCGATCATGTGCACCTCTCGCCTTCGCTTAATCTCGCCCAGTCCAATTGGGACGTCTACGGAGCAAGCTTCAAGGAATGCGCCCTTTTTAGCTAGTTCGTCCGCTTTTTCATTTCCATCTATTTCCATATGCCCTGGGACCCAATATAGATGTATGATTCTCCCTGTCCCGCTTCTCTCCAGAGACTGCTTACACTCTAACACGCATTTAGATGCTGTGCTAGCGAGATTATTGCCTTAATTGCTGCTTGACTGTCAATATAAAAGTTAACACGGTTGCAGCTTAAGCTATTCTCTTCCAGGGTTTCTACTGCTTTGGTTATGGCTAATGTTTAAGCTTAGAAAACGCTACAGTAATCCGGCAGCCTGTGACCGGGTTACAAGGTCGCATTTTAAAAATATCGGGATAGGTAAATAAGTGTACGTTATATAACATTTACACAGGCCTCAAATGCGTACTTCCAAATGAATCATTTGAATGCGTTTACATTGGCCTCATTCGCATCTCGCTTAACCTTCCCTGCAAGACTCGACTGCGAGGACACCAATCCATACCAAGAAAACAATATTACGATAAAAAAAGTAAGAAAAAATATCACAAATACAAAGAAGTTTCTGGTAGAATTGTCAGTTTGGCTTTAAAAAACTAGTGGAAAGTGCTATTTACCACTTTGTTAGAGTACTAAGATCATGATAAGTCGTTTAACCATTCGTGTTCTTTCCGGGGTTCTTTTAGTAAATGTCAAAAGCGTGTGTGGATCTGTTGTTTGGATTGCATTTACAGGCCGAATGCGATGAAATGCGTCTCATTTTGAATTTTTCGCATTTGGTGCGGTGTAAATATGATATTACGGTCTACATTATATTTTAAGAATTCTTATTAAAAGGCTGTCAATCTGGATATTGCTATATGGTTGCAATTTGTTTGAAAAACAAAGATTAATAAAAACATTTTATAAAATACGCCAATACGATTATCAAACGAAAGGCATTCTACGCCGTACTTGAATAGGAACATTTTAAAGGTCGCTTCCATTATCTTCAGTTAAGGGCCCATTACTGATACTTAGCATAGACTTGACTTGACTTGAGAACTGTCATTTAAAGTTCTATTAAATGAACATTGCATTTACTGATTACTCAAAACTTAGAAACACTTAACTTGAGTTAGAAGTCTGTTGAATTTTGATTTTCTATGTAAGTTCTAAGTCACGTTTACATTTTGTGATGCCATTTGTTTGTTTGCATTTCATTTTGACATTTTGTCATACAAATTGACATTTATTGATTGTGATGCCAGATTGTATGCGCTAAGTGGAGTATAATCGTAGCTAAGTGCAGTATTTGTCCTCGTGTTCCAATGAAACATGAACCAGATACGGATAGAGATTTAACGTGCAAATGCAACAACAATGTGATCCATATTCATCCAAGTTAAATCTCTATCCGTATCTGCTTCACGTTTCATTGGAGCACGAGGTGTTGGATTGCTCTTCTCGAGTTAAATTCTAACTTAAGTGAATATGGTGAAAACGGCCCTTAATAAGGTTTCCACCCAGAGTTGCCATGCATTTTAATTGGTGCCCCCCCATAAACTCAGAAGTCAAATTTCAGAAAGCAAAATTCAGAAGTCAAAATTCAGAAAGTAATCAGACGACAGAAAAAACATAAAATTTTCTCAAAATTCAAATACGTTTATTTATTTGGAAGGAATTATGTATAAAGAAAAAGTAGTACAATTTAAAATTTTGAATTGTGTGCAATACAAGCATGTAATTAATTAATTTGTTTCGCGTTTATCTTATTCAAATGAATTTACAATTCTTGTTTTTATATCGGACTACTGATTTGTAAGATCGCGGGTTCGATTCGAGCTCAAGGCCTAACAATAATAATGATAAAATAATTATGTTAGGCCTTGAGCTCGATTCGAACCCGCGATCTTTTGAATTTACATTATTAACAAAATGAAGTCTTTATATTTTTCTTGTGTTTCCGATATGGCTCGCCTCCAGCTATTTAATATGTTAGGGTGTGTCCCAAATGCATTTCGAATGACGTTGTGCCACCTTTCTATGGAATTATTTGTACGGACTTAACCCAATTTGGTGCTATTATACATATTCCATAATTCGATTGAATATAACGCCTTCTATCGACGTTGCTGTGTTCCAGGCTGAAAACAAAATTCAGAAGTCTAATTTCAGAAGCCAAAATTCAAACGCGCAAAATTTTATGTTTTTTTGCTGTCTGATTACTTTCTGAATTTTGACTTCTGAAATTTTACTTCTGAAATTTGACTTCTGAAATTTGACTTCTGACTTCTGAAATTCGACTTTCGAATTTTGACTTCTGAAATTTGATTTCTGTATTTTTGTTTCTGAGTTTTGACTTTCTGAAAAAAGGGTTCTGACTAATGTTTTCTAAAAAAATGCGTTTCTGAATTTATGGGGATAACCATTTTAATTATATATATTTATTTGCACATCCGTTACTATCTCGGGCATGGCTTAAACTATTTGGTTGCCAACTATTTGGAAAAACAATTAAAAGAAATATACCAACGAAAGTTATTTTATGCCGTACTTAAATATATTTATTTTTAAGTAAGACTACCACTTAGTGTTGCCAACTCACCTTTATTTATATAGTAATATAAACATCCACTACTATCTCGGAAAAGGCTTGACCAAACTGAAGGACATTTTATATATATAGTACGCTACTTCCTTAGCTTTTTTACTGTAATATTTCTACTTAGGTGAGATATGCCAATATTGGCCACGAACGAAATCCCCACCCCACTTGGGCTTGCACAAAACCTTATTATAAATAGTTTTTTATTATCTGCTACACTCTTGAATAATTCTTTATTAATTTGGAAAGAACTTTGCATAGGTGTTACGTAATATTTTAAGCTCTTTTACTTTCTACGTAGGATATTTTTACAAAGTTGCCACCTATAACAAAATTTAATGAGATATGCTAAAATGTATATCCAAGGAAAGGTATTAAGCGTGGTATTACTAAAGACACATTTGTACCAAAGACTTTTACATTCTTGTGCAGTTTTAAATTTAAAGAACATTTAATGAAAAAGTCAAATAAGGCTATGACACGAAAGATAAATTTTTTTTTTTAATAAAAACTTTTTTGGTAGGGTTGCCACCTGGTGTGGTGATATATGAACAACGGCTGGAAGGTCGAGTGACGTTAAAACCAATGTAAATGGTCGTACGAGCAATTGGTCTTAGGAGCTTTTTAAATGATCCCAAGACTAATGGACTTAATGATCTTTCTTTATTTGAATTTATAAGCATAGCCTTTTTTAAATTTCCATTTCACCTTATGACCATTGCGGGGAAAAGACCATAAGTTATTCTTATTTAAAAGAAATCTGCGCCGAAGCGGTATGAAATCCGATTTTTTACTAAAATGAATAGGGAAAAAATTGTGCGATTTTTCAACCTAACTTTGTACTAAATTTTAATTTAATAAGTTCTTATTACCTCAAAAAGGACCACATTCACCTAGTTTTCATTCGATTTTTCACTAGAACGGAACCAAGTATGATGTATATTGGAACGATTTTCCGTCATCCCTTGTTAAATTTGGTTTTGAGACAAACCGGTTTCGGCGTTGTGCCATCATCAATGCCGATTTTCGTTCTGATCTGTTGTTGTCGTTTGTCCTGTATTTATAGTAGTAGTATAGGTACATGAGCAGGTATTGTCAAAATTGATGCTTGTGTATATTTAGTTATGTGTATGTGCTGTCTGTTCATTCAGAACCGAGGGTGGTTTTTACAGATTGATTTGTGTGGCTGACTAGGCAGGTAAAAATCCGTAATTTTAGTCGTTGTACCTGTGTGATTACTTTGTTTCTTGTAAACAAGTTTTAAGGGCTCGAATATTGTGTCAGAAATTGCGTTTATCTGTTCGTTTATTATTTTACCGTCGAATATTTTCTGTTTGTCGATTTCCATGTTTTCGAATACGTTGAGACGTCGGCCTTTTGCTTGTATGTGAAGAACCCTAACTGTTTTATTGATGTTTGCTGGGGAGCATTCATTCTTGAACATGTGATTCGCGAAGTTAGACTCGTGTATAATGTTTGGATTCCGTATTTTTTTTGTTGTAATCTCTAATATGTTCTCTGAACCTCGTTCTTATTTGCCGTCCTGTTTGTCTTACTTAACCATGTAACTGGCAAGACGACGAGAGGGTAACCAAAACAAAAAAAAAACTCACCAGTATCATGACAAGTTCATTAACCTCACAACAGTGGGCATTACCAAGGAAGAGGTACAACTTCTCGAAAAGGGCCTGAAGCACAATAACATGGACAAAAATACCGTAAGAAAAACCGAGCAGGCGATTGTAGATGAGGAGATCGCAATATCATTGATCCCACAGGAAGAACAGGAGCATGCAAGACACATGAGCAGGGAAATCATAAAAAAGGAGATGAAAGCAGAGTAAGGACAAGCATCTAATACAGAGGAGAAAACAATAAAGAATCTACGGCATAAACTAAAGAAAAACAATATTGTCACAACGAAAGCGGACAAAGGAAACACCACTGTGCTAATTGAAAAAAAGAAATATATATCTAAAACCGAAGATTTCATAGAGGAAAGAAAATATAGTAGAATAAGAGAAGATCCCACAGATGAATACAAAAAACAAATCAAAGTTGCTATAAAAAATTCAACAAATATAGTATATTCTAACATGGCACATGGATTGGTCCAAATAAACCTTTCGGCTCTTCCACTGATTGCGCTACCAAAAATCCACAAGCCGGACACGCCAATGAGGCCCATCATTAATTTTAAATCGGCACCATATTACAAACTGTCAAAATATTTAAAAACGATATTGAAAGATACTCTGGAGCTAAGGAACGAATATGCAATAGCTAACACAACAGAGCTAATAGAGAACCTTGAGACGGTAGAGCTAACAAAGAACAGCAAATTGGTATCTTTTGACATGAAAGACTTATACCCATTAATACCACTATCGGAGACTTTGGACATAGTTAGCTCAACAATAGTTCATAACACAAAAAACAAAGTAAAAAGTATGCAAATCACAAATACGCTAAGAACCACTTTACGTCAAAACTATTTTAAATTCAACAATAAAATATATAGACAAACAAACGGTCTTGGAATGGGAAGCCCCACATCAGCAATTCTTATGGAAGTGTTCATGCAAAATCTGGAAGAAAAGTACACACAGGAGATGAAGTCCAAATTCGGCGTGTCATTTTATGCTAGATACGTGGATGACATAATATGCGTTTTAAATACTAATAACGAAGAACTTGTACTGGAGTACCTCAAATAGCAGCACGGTAATATAAAATTTACATTGGAAACCTTAAAAGACGGAGGAATCAACTATCTAGACCTCGCGATAAATATTTATAAAAAAACCAAAAGATTTAACTATGACATATATAAAAAGCCAACGGCCACCGACACAATAATACATAATACCTCAAATCACCCCCAACAGCATAAAAATGCAGCATTAAGGCACTTGGTACATAGTTTTGAAAGAAGACCTCTTACACAAGAGGCATATAAGAGAGAACTTGAGGTCATATATAATATCGCTGCAAAAAACGGATATAAAAAAGCACTAGTAGATAAGCTCAGAAGGACAAATGGAAAGCCAAAAAGAAATAATGAAAAGGAAAATAATAGCTGGACGACTATTACATGGACAAGCAACATATAAATTGGCAAACTTCATTAAAAAATTCAACATTAACACAGCATTCAAAACATCGACCAATCTAGAGCGAAAACTAAGAATTAACACTAACTCAGCGGACCCATTTAGCAGCCACGGCGTATACAAGCTTACCTGCGGATGCCAACATAGTTACATTGGAAAAACAGGACGGCAAATAAGAACGAGGTTCAGAGAACATATTAGAGATTACAACAAAAAAATACGGAATCCAAACATTATACACGAGTCTAACTTCGCGAATCACATGGTCGAGAATGAATGTTCCCAGCAAACATCAATAAAACAGTTAGGGTTCTTCTTACTTACTTACTTAATTGGCGCTTAACCGTCTAAATGGTTATGGCCATCGGTAGGGCTCTTCACATACAAGCGAAAAGCTGAATTCTCAACGTACTCGAAAACATGAAAAAATCTACAAACAGAAAACGTTCAACGGTAGAATAGTTAACGAACAGATAAACACAATTTCTGACATAATATTCGAGTCTTTAAAACTTGTTTACAAGAAACAAAGTAATCATACAGGTACAACAGACAAACACACAACAACAAATAAACACAAAAAAATTAACGCACCAAAACAACAAGCCCACAAAGAAGATCAAACGACTAAAATCACGGATTTTTACCTACCTCAGTCAGCCACACAAATCGATTAGTAAACCACCTTCGGTTCTGAATGAACACACTGCAGATAAATAAATGTAAGGCGCGATAACCTATAAAGAGATCTAAGGCTGAGCTTCTCTCCAATTTGTGTCGTGCTCCTCTTGATTTTCCCTACGAATTGTCCGGACGGAACCTACATGTTTTATGCCGACTCCGAACGGCATCTGCAAGGCAGATGAGTTTTCATTGAGAGCTTTTCATGGCAGAAATACAACCGAAGCGCTTGCCAAACACTGCCGAGGGGCGGCCCCGATTAGAAAAATTGTCTTCTAATTGAAAAACGGTATTTCTAAAATTTTGATGTTGCTTTGCTCGGGGTGTGAACCCAGGGCATACGGTCTGGTAGGCGAAGCACGCTACCATCACACCATGGTGCCCGCCATGCACACACAGCACATACACATAACTAGATATACACAAGCATCAATTTTGACAATACCTGCTCATGTGCTTATACTACTACTATAGATACAGGACAAACGACAACAACAGATCAGAACGAAAATCGGCACTGATGATGGCACAACGCCGAAACCGGTATGCCTCAAAACCAAATTTGACAAGGGATGACGGAAAATCGTTCCAATATACATCATTTATCCACCCTGTCGGAAAATCAACAAAACAAAATAAGGAACCAAGTATACAGAAAAAAGCGGAAATATTGAAATAAAATTGTTTCCCCTTTTCATTCGCATTAATAAAAATAGAGCGAAAACAATCGAACGTCACTATATTTCAACATTTGTTAACATTTTCATACGTGGAGGTGCGATACAAAATAATTTATCTTATAGTCACCTGATAAAAAATGATTTGACTTATGACTATTTGCGAAAAGCAGGATGGTCGTAATGTCAATATCGTTGACATTTTTTTTAACCATTTGAAATTTGGCGTTTTGATCATATCATATAGTCATAACTTCAATTTACCTTGTGGCCATTTGACCTTTGATATTAAGGGCGCTGACCTAATGCCACTCTTCCTTGCTACTTTAAAATAACTGTCCATCGTGAAACTGAGGAACTTTTTCGGCAAAATTACTTTATTAATAAAAAGACATCACCACAAATCATACAGGTTATCAACCTGCATAACATAATTTTACCCTATTTTTCTCCATTTAATAATTGAACGGGAAGTTATAGCAATTTGCCAGTCAACATTTTTTATAGCAACTTATTATATTACATTTCCCACTTAGGGACGGACACTTCAATCAACACCCACTACCAAATTATTGAACACTTCCGTGCGTACTCACATAAACTGCTACAAACTTCTTGCTATATTTGCAGCTACCCTCTACTGATATACCGTTAGTCCCTTCACTTACTTAATTTGCTTCACGCACTAACAAATCCTGCAATGATGCAACGCATTTCAGTGCAAACGAAAAATTTTTTGAGTGCACATTTTTTGTAAGCTTTATGTATGAGCAGAGCAGAGCTATAAGCACCAAAAAGAAAGAATTATATTTATTTGCAGTAACAAAATCAAAAAAAAAAAAAAACAAAAAAACAACACTCAAAGCGAATTTGTATGAAAATGCGAAAAATATGAGTTCAATAATAAAGTTGCAATCGCTTGTTTTTTTTTTTTGTTGTTTTTGTGGTACACTTTTGTTCAGTGTTACAAATGCGCGGGCGGACTTTTCCATTGCTGAACCAGTAGAAAACTGCTCAATGCCGCGTTGTGTGGGCTTACAACAACACAAGCGCACTATAATCCTACAATATTTGTAGCCAATTGTATTTGCTACTGTGCATTTGTTTGTGTGTGCGGTTGTGCTGTGGTGTTGGTGTGTGATTTTGAGCGCCAAACGGAAAACTCATCTCGAAATTTCAACACGATTCACAATTTTATGCGATTTTAAATTTTACACTTTACTGCACTTGAGCGCACAATTGTCCGTTGTACAATACTCACTCACATACATCACCCATTCACCCACAATTTGGCCAACAGCATTCATTCAGCACCGCATGGGTGGAAAGATGCTTGAGTGAAGGAAAATAGCTGGATGAATATGATTGTGAATCTTCGAGTTGAGCTACCGCAGCGTATGGCACTACAAACACTTCACTTCAACGCACAGCAGACATTTCACAGCGATTCATTCAATGCTGACTGCCCTTGCACGTAGCCCTTTCGACTTCTTGTATGTGTCGATCAACGGTCTACAGTGCAGCGAAGAGAAAAAGAACAGTGGCAATTTTTAGCAAATTTCGTCAATTGAATTCTTCCTCTTTTATTCTGTTTTCGATATTTGAAAAATCTTCAATAAAAAATTTACACATTGTATGAAGGAAAATGGTAGAACTTGACTTGTCAGGGGTAAATTTCTGAATAAACTGTCGAAAGTTCTACTGGGTTACCTGGATCGTCGTGATGCCGGACCACCTCCGGATCATGCATATAAGATGTCAAACTTACCTTGCTCTGTTAACGAGGAGGAAGAATATTCCTAAAGACGAATAGACCACTCTGGTGTACCGCTGGTGCTGTCTTACAGGCTTAAGTGTGTATTACTCGTGGCAGCAAGCTGCAATTGAAGCTTAACGCGTTGGAGAGGGCTAGAAAGATTTCGGTTGCATAGTGTTGCTGTCGAGGGGCAATGCGCAAACGCTGTAGTCTCTCTCCAAAGGTGGTGTATTGGCTGTAGGAACTTGAAGACAAGCCGATTCTCTTCCATGGCGTTCTCTTCTGGTGGAGAGTGCTATACACTTCGTCCACCTTCAAAAGGTTGGAGGTAGTGCATAGATTGGCAATGTTTGGAATAAGCGGCGCCTTCGGAGGACTTCTGTACCTAGTCCACGCAGTGGGTGAAAAGGCCGCAGTCCAGGCGGTAATACGCTCATGAAACGAAGCTTGTGAGCACTCAAAAATTCCGACCGATTGAGACTTCATTCCTGGAAGTACAGGTAACTGCCGTCTTCCGCTCCAATTGCTACACTTACCATTTATATTCATTTAAAGGATGACTAGAGTGGAAAATTTATATGGGATGGGTGTCTGGAGAACATGTTCACGTGAGGGTGGAGTATTCTGTCATAAACTGGGTGTTAGCTGGAAATTTAGGCCGCCGAATCCGAGGGTCCGAGCTCCTTAGCACAATTGTGCTGTTATGGTGCATTGCATATGCAAACGGGCAACCACTTCTATTTCTTTGATGAGGATGGGTTAGATGTTATACGATGCTGTAACTGCTAGGGAAATTAACATCAAATCAGAAAGTCAGACGGCTAAGCTCTGCCACCATGAGGTCGAGAGCTGTGAGGAATTGCTTGACCTTATTTACGATGGCATCTAAAAACTTTTTTATAAGGATATCCCTGTTAACTGCCAGGTTTAGGTTCTTAGGCTGGGCAAAAATTGGAGATTTTGTGACTCCGCTGGCTTCTTTCTGTGCGCTTCTGGTAGGCACCGAGTAAGCTTTACACACGCTAGGCTGACACCACCTCATCGTATCGAGGTCTTTTTGCCTCTTTGTTGACTCCAAGCAATCGGCAGAGCTATTAGGGGTTACAAAGGCTTATCTATCTATAAAGTCTTAGTAGGGTTCTGCACAATGGGAGTCCACGCGGGACGCCTTAATATACTGGACAGATCCAGCTACGTTAGCTCTTAGGAGTACTACGAACCATTCAGTCATCTTATACTTAGTTGTCGAGCGTTTGCAAGAATCACTCGTAAATATCTCGGTTGAAACTTATTCGACTCTACAGAGAAAATTTCCATGATTGATGTGTGCCTAACTAGATGCTTTATCGCTGCCCAGCAGCGATTTGCTAAATAGGTTGAAAAAATGGAAATCAGCTGTCTAGCCCCCTTGTGCGTTGCACGCATCTATTCGCTGATTAACTGGGAGCTAGTTTCGCAGTTAGAGAATGTGATAACACGACGGACCAACATAAAAATGTTCAAGTGAAGTTGTTTCTTAACTGGAAAGCTGCCGCTCGGCCAATATTTTAGAATGTTGGTATACTTAAAATTAAAAAAAATTTTGCATTTATTCGTTTTTCATAATTAGTAGCTTTTAATCAAAAGAGATTCTGAGGCAAATTTGAGTCACTCTTAAAACACAAATCTACAAAACCCTAAAACTTTATTTCCCTTTTTATGTTCGAAGAACTCACCCCTGTCTTGCAAATTCAAAATCGGTTGCGTCCAGCGCATATTTGTGACTCAGATCTTAAATTTGATTCCAGCTACCTTTCCAGAGTGTTTAAGATCTATTTTATAAATAATTTGCGGTTAGATATCTCGGAAGATTTTGAAGTGCTGTAATACAGATATGGTAGAGTAGCAGTGCTTTAAAAATACCTGCGAACCCTGTATGACGTTATGTAGGCATACAGAGAATTCCCTAGACTCGCTGCCAACCAGAGTGGGGATTTACGTAGTACAGTGAAAGCGTTCCAATACAAAGCGAAGTCTTGTGCATAGCGTGTTTAGCTCGTTCGGGAAATGTTGTGCTTTGACTTCAAAACAGACCAATCGCTGCTATACGGTTCCCAAAGCAGTTTCTGACTTCTCTTTCCCTTGGTGGGAATGCGCTCGTCCTGAAAGGTGATGTTATAGAACAGTGACTTGTTTTTGCTGTAACGTATGAGGCATTGCTCGATGAGTATATGATGTCGTTTCGGTTCTTAGTTCCGGTTGAGACAGAATAGTGAATGAATAGCTTTATACATTAATGAGTTAGGGTTCTTCCAGGAAGGCTAATCATTGCATCTTAGGACTACACCTAGAGCCATCGCTGACGATTTGGGTAGATTTCTGGCATTTATTTGATACACATTTTTTCAACAAGTTCTCAGAACATTTTTGCCATTTTTTACCACTGTGAACAGCCAGAAGCTTTACCTCTTTGACATTTTTTTTTATACCCACATACCTTTCTTGATATTGGTACCAACTATATAAAAGTACCTCCGTAACAAGCATCCTCATCCGTAGAACATCTTAAATGTGATATTTATGATTGAGAAGTACATGCGTCTGCCAGAATTTTCTCACTATCTTTTCGTGAAAGCGCAAAATAAAGTTATTTGCCCTTTTTAAGTTGATTTCGTTTTCGTTTAGCAGTAATTTTTTTTACAATCCTAAATTTTCGGAATAAACTAATGGAGTATTTGATTCTACTAGCAAACGAGCTAATGTTTCTTTATTGTCCAATAGATTTAAATATTAAAGTTATTTGAATTGTGTAGATACTAGTAAGCCCAATAACCTTTGAGTGAAGTCGAAAAAGAACTCGGACATATTGGATTATAAGTTGGTTCAACTAAGATATTCTGTGCAAAGTCTCTTTACTAAAAAATATCTGTCCTACTCTTTAGTATTCGTGGTAAATTCTGTGTACTTCGTTTAGCTGAGTATCAATGTCACAAGTGCCCGTATTGATTTTTTTTTTTAATTTCCATAACATTAAGCGTTTAAAAAAGCAATATCTCAGTAAGCGATATTAGCTGAGCGTGATTTAACATTGACACAAAAATTCTATAGCTACATAATATACAAATTTCGAATTAAGGCAGCCCTTTTGAAAAAGATTTTAACTGAAAAACTATGGAAAAGAATTATTTTCAAAATTCCTGAGATATTTTTTTAAATTTAAAATAAGTGGCAACCCTGTTCGGTATTTCACAATACAGTTAGTGCATTACGTATACAAAATTATATCCTAATCAAATTCTCTAAGAAATCAGCGCAGTGGTAGCGATATATAAAGAAATGAATAAAATATAAGTAAGTGGTAACACTAAAGGGCAACCACGTTTAAAATATTTTTGGTGAATTATAATATAAAATACCTTCAGATTGAAACCCACATTGGTTTATTTCATTAAAAAATTTAAAAGCTTTAAACAGATGGCAACCTTGTAATAATATCCTTATTGGCAACACCTAAGTGAGGAAGCGTAAAATGCAGCATCAATATGGTCCCTTAAACAATCTTGCAGTACTGTAATGATCTCAAAAACAGGTCCGATATGAGCCATTGACAATAACGAAATTATCTTGAAATGCCACCCGAAATGATCCCGATAGGAGTTGCGAAATGATAAAAAGTAGGCCGAAATTACCCTATAATCCCCAATATCTGCGAAATGTTTCTCAAATTATGAAAAAATTAACTTGATATTATCCTTAAATAAAATCGAAAGAGCTGAGAAGTACATATATTGCCAAAAATACCAATGAAACAATACCCAAAGTATTCGGAAATAGTCTCGAATTGGTCATAGGTCATCCTGATAACAATTTGGACATGATCCCGAAGTGATTCAAATATGATTCGGAAATGATCACAAGATTGTTCAGAAATGACTCCTACAAAATCCTGGCACGATTGCGAAAATAACTGTTGAAGTGACACAAAACTAGTCCCGAGTAGTATGTTAATGAGGCTTCTGGGCCACATTTTGTACGGAAAGCTCGAAGCATGTCTCACCCTAAAAACTCTTTATTTTTGGTTCAGTCTGCCACCAGTCTGGCCTTAGGAATGGGACGAGTTCATTATTTTCCGGCCAGTCTGGGAGGAGTCTGACCGATGTAATGAAACCAGGCCTATATTTATCTTGACCAGAAATTTTTACCACCTCTCAAGATCATTCAACATTTCCGCTAGGTGGCGCATACGTTTTTTCGGTTTGTGCTCTGGCTGATCTTCTGGTTTGTGTTCTGGCTAACTTCCGCTAGGTGCCGCATAAGAAAAAGCTTAGAGCTTTTTATTATATATATAATTTATATGCTAGTTTACGGCAAAGCTCTGCTAAAGGTAAAATGCTCTAAGCTTTTTCTTATACACCACTAAGCTTATTCTTATGCTCCACCTAGCGGAAGTTAGCCAGAACACAAACCGAAAAAAATGTTGAATGATCTTGAGAGGTGGTAAAAATTTCAGTTCAAGATAAATATAGACCTGGTTTCATTCCTTCGGTCTGACTCATCCCAGACTGTTCCGAAAATAATGAACTGCTCCCATTACTAAGGCCAGACTGATGGCAGACTGGCCAAAAGTATTGAGTTTTTAGTGTGAGACATGCTTCGAGCTTTCCATACAAAATGTGGTCCAGAAGCCTCATAAATGTACTACTGTCCCGTAATGGCCTGGAAATGCTGGCTACGATATTCCAACAAGGTCCTTGCATATTGCCCTAGTAATCAAATATTGTTGGGCTTTTAAAACAAGTGGCAGAGTTAAAGCAATTGTAATCAAGCAATTGTTATCAGTGATTAGGGAGTGACACTGAAATTTTTTAGACCACCAAACTATATGAACGCCATATACTCAATAATGTAATTGACGAACCGATTCAAAATAGTTATAAACTTACTGCCCCATGGGCATGGAACCCTTGCTATTTAAAAAAAAGAGCGTTAGCACGAAGTATTTATGAAGGCTCGTTCTTATTGGACGAGAGCTTCGCGGATTCTTATTAGTAACAATCGAGTTATTGGTTAGTTATCGACGAATCGTCGGCTTTATATTTAAGTTTTATCGGTACTTGTTTCATAAAAACCCGATAGGGCGCCGATAACAAATCGATAACAGATGCATATTATCCGTCATACCTTGTCAACTTGGTTTCGAGACAAACCGGTTTTGGCGTTGTGCCATCGTCAGTGTCGATTTTCGTTCTCTCTGAGAAAAAATCGTCCCAATATACATCATTTATCCACCCTGTCGGAAAATCAACAAACCAAAATAAGTCAAATCGATAACACGCCGATATCAAATTGCTAAATAACCGATAAAAAATCAATTGATTTCGATAACTTTTCAATAATACGCCGATAGCAAAAAAATAATTTTTCAACAAAAAGTCGATAACCTTTCTGTAACACGACGATAACTTTTCGATAACAAATCTAGAACTTTTTGATTATATATCCTTAATATTTCGATACATAATCGATATATTCTCTTACGTCTACGCTTACATTCTCTTTTTGTCTTGAGTTGACAAATCAAAACACCTAACCCATAGATGTCAAAATCTTTTAGCCATTGGTCATGATTGAGCCACAAGTGAACGTGGGACACCACCTAAAAAATAGGACTATTGGCTGGTCCATTTTTTTTGGTTCGAGCACAATATTTGAGCTTGTTGTCACGGAAAAAAATGTATTTCCCCTAACTGTCTAATGTACCAGCATTTTAACGTATTCATAACTACTACCATTCAAAATGTAATCATAAAACATATCTACGGAAATCAAGCTAATAAAACCGATGTTGAATTATGAGATGTACTTTTAGTATGAAAATAAAAATTTGATTTCTATCAACAATACGACTACAATTAGATAGCGGAAATGGTTGATTTTCAATTTTATTATACCGTAAAGTACAACGCAGTTAAATCGTGTAATAGAGATTGAATACGAAAGCGAAAAAGGAATTTTTTGAAAATGGGAAAAAGAATATTCATAATTTATAGAAAAAGACAAGGCTATATGACGACAGCAATGACAATTCACAGAAATGGCAGCAAAGCTAAAGGACATAATGCGATTGTAGGACTTAAAAATATCTGGCAAATAACCAAAATTACACTGACTGTGAATTGTCAACAAGAATAATCGAAAGATACTTCAAAGCATCGTAGAAGCCAGTTAGTATGCAGTGAATGGTGTCAAGAAAGCTAAAATAAATGTGAGAATGGCGAATATTACGCTTTAATAACAACAACAAAAAGCTGGGAAACATCAAAGGTAATGTGAGCTTTTTTTTGGTATTTCCAGCTTATTTTGATCAAATTTATGCCACAAATTTTAACAGCAGCAGCTCAGCTGAAAAATAGAGCTAAAATTTACAAGTTGCGTGAAATATTTGTTTTTTTAAATTAGTGTAGAAGTTGGCGGAATGATAGATTTTGTGGTGTTTGAAAGTTAGCTTTTTTTTACCCACTTCAGTAATGAAAATAAAATTTTCAGCTGATGAAAAGAGGCTGTTTGGAATAACAACCTCTGTCGGCTGCGTTTTCGAGTACAGTCTCTTTACAGGCAGAACCAAGAGAGAAGATAGGTTTGATTTTATATAAAAATGACTGCATGGAGAGCTGTATTGGTATCTAAAAGAGGAATTATTCGTCAAGGAGTGCTCAGTTTAAACATAAAAGTAAAATTTTGTGTTCTAGAAGACATTTTTTTTATATGTTCCCTGAACACGTCGAGGAGTTCGGTCCGTCAACGAGGTATTCGAATGACGAGTTTGGTCGATTTTGCCATGTTTATTGCAACCAAAGATTGCATCCTTGCTATTATACTGTGACGAATGTTAGCAATTTCGATACGTCACTCTGCTGCTAGTAAATAAATGCTACACAGCAGCGAAGAATATTTCACACACATAACCAGTAGCTTGAAGCGAAGAGTATCCCTGCAAAAAATGCGACTAGTATAGGATGAATCTGAGCTCAGTCGCAAAGGTGTGGGTGACTATAGCCAGTTCTGATCTCTTTATACGGGGTTGGAGTAGTCCTTTTTGTTTTTCCTATGGAGAGACCAATATTACATGTTTATGCCTGAACGGGTAGTGTCGAACAAGTCCTCTTTCTGCCCGTTCGGAATTTCTCACGGATTTTATAATTTTTTAAGCTCTAATACAATATTCTTAATTTTTGTTCGTATTGGTGCTGTAGAGTAATAAAAACAAAACAAATATTACGATAATGGAACATATGGTGCTAGTATTTTAGGTTCGGTAAAGAGCTCCGCATTTTTCTTAAATAATGCTATTCAATCACATTTAATCTTCATTTTATTTATTTCGTTGCTGTTTGCTTTGTTTCGTTTTCTTTTTCAATTGGCTACATAAATTTCACACTGACTGATGCCAAATATACTCAAAGAGGACTATAGGGGATCAATTATACCACAATGTGGACAAAAGAGAAAAGATATTTCACACACATGTAGACGGCAATAAAGTGATTATAGGGCCTTACATAAACTACAGATGTATGTAGCCAAAGCCAGTAAGAGGTACATAACCGAGAAATAAATAAGCAAATATTCGAGACGACTATTCGCGAAAAGTCTAGACCCTGTGAGAAATTGATGCTCGAGGCAAACTGAGAGCAAAAAACCAGTATGGTGCTGGCGATGGTCAATCAGTTTGATTTTAGCACGCTACAAATGAAGTACCCGAGTAATCTAATTGTGAAATACTGCTACCGTAGAGTAAATAAAGAACATTTTGGTATATTGAATATTTGAATTATTTTTTTCACAGTTCAGAGATTCGAAAGATAACAATACTTTGCAATCGTACTCCGAGATTATTTTCGGAAATATTTTGAAACCACCTCAAAACTTTTGAGTGAGCATTTCGGGATGGTTTCAGAATTTTCGGAATAATTTCAGAACTATTTCCAGATTACTTCAAGACTGTGTTAGAGAAAATTTTTTCGGGATAATTTCGGAATGTTTTAAAATTTTTTTTTTGATTCCTTAATGAATCATTTTGCTAATATTTTCGAATTTATTTAGGGATAATTTGAATGTTTTCTTCGAAATCATTTCCCAATCATTTCGGTGTTATTTTAAGGAGTGTCTGGATTTCCAAATCGTTTCCGAAATCATTCTCTGATTATTTAGGGATTACATTAAAAATCAGTATTATAAAGAGGGGTTTGAGATGATTTCAAAATAATTTTAGGATAGTTTTATGAATAGTTTTTCCACTATTTTCAGAAAAATTTCGTGATCATTTTAGGACTACTGCCTTTTGAATAATTTCAGGTGTATTTTTGAAACTATTTCGGGACCACTTAAGTTCTGTTTTGGAATAATGTCGGGACTATTTGCAGATAATTTCAATGTTGTTATAAAATATATTTTGGAATTGCTACACCACTGAAGTTTGGGTGAACTTACTTAAATTTATTAAAACATTGGTAATGACACACCCATTTTTTCGCATTCTTGATACTGTATTTTTTCACAATAAAAATGTAGTTTTCCACTTTGAATAGTTAAAGACATACCATGTGCTATGTTTATTTTTTCAACACTTGCATATAAAAGTTTCCGTGGTTTTAATCTAATTTAGTTTCTTAGAAGGATATTAAATGCACTTATCAACTTTCAATGACATGGGTTAAAAGGTATTCGAGTTATCGCTTTTGATAAAATCACACTCAATAGATTGGCAATCTACGAGTCGATTACAGGTGGCAAAGCTTTTTTAGGGCCATATTATATATGACGCCGTAAAACGTTGCCCCGCAGTCAATCTCATTCCCAGTCATCACTATATAATACCAAAAATTTCACAAAGACAGTCAGATTTACTACCACCCACTGAAGTGAATGAATGCTCTTATATAATAGGAAGTTTCGTTCACACGAGAAAAAAAGTACTCGTTGCGCTATACATAATTCACCCCTCAATCAAAAGAATTATAATTTGGCGCCATATACCTCCGAGAGAACCAATGACACACAAAAATAGCTGTATGACTTGAAAATACGGGCACCGCTGAATATACCTTAAATTTTTCTCATTATTTGGTTTAAAGAGTGTGAAAATGGGGCACTAACCAAGAAAGCCGCCAGCAGCTCGAGTAAAATTGCAAAGTAAGTTTATAAGAAAATGAAATACCATTATCGAAGCAAAAGTGATAAAACATTCAAAGATGACGTTCTCGAATCGATCTACATTGCAAGAGTAGAAGAACGTTATGTATAGTGTGTAAAAATCCAGAATGTACCAAAAATAGACCGCAATCCTTCTTTTTATTAATGTCACCATCGCTTCATCATTGACACTTGTTTTTCAGTTCTTTCATTACACATCGCATGCAACTTTTAAACAGCCACTCAGAGACAATTCGACACTTATTCATTCAGACACTTTATGTGAATATTCTTAGGGAGCCAATTTTGAATTTAACATTTTATAACTTGACATTCGAAATGTCATAAAAAAAACCCAAACATGTGAACAATGTATCAAAGTAAACAAGAAATTATAATTCTTTCTTATTGAATGAGTGACTTTACACCCAAAAATTTTGTTTACACCAACACATAATTTGGTTGCCCTTTGAAAACTTTTCGCGTTCTTTTCTTCCTTTTATAAGAAAGTTTTAACTTTAAATGTATTTAGGTTCATATATACGTGGCACATACATGAATACATATATACAAACATACTACGAATCTTGTAATTTTAGTGCTCAACAATCACCATGTCTCAATTAAAATTCATTAAATTTACCGTAACTAAACAAAAGAAGCCGAATATATACCCATACACATACGTATATGTATGTATACGAATATATGAACTTGTGAAGAACCCAGCTTTATGTGCTTGCCTTTGCGTTGAATTCGCCAAACTTCATACATTACTTTATTGTTCATTTGTACGTCAAGGTGGGTGTATGATAATAACTTTACAGGTAAGTAAATGAGCCCCAAAACATACGTATGAAGGGGTGTGCAAACATATGTAGTAAAATTCTATGACAATCATCTTGCTATGAACATTTGAGCACTACCATTTATGTGGTAAGAAATAATATGAGAGCCGATGTGGACTGATTTCAATGTAATGCAAAATGATCGCTGCTCAATGGAGGGACTTACGAAAGTTCGGTGCCTTAAGCTACTATACAGAAAGTAATCACTAGAAATAAACTTACAAAAAAAAGAAATTTTGTGAGTATCTATTTCATAACAATGAGTAGTCGTCGATGAGTCGTCGATAACACCCCGTTAGTAAATTGGTAACTATGCGATAAGAAATTGATAACTTTTCGCTATAAAATCGATGGCTTTTTGATTACAAATCGATAGTTTTTTGAAAAAAAAAAATCGATACACTTCCATGAATTTATAATTTTTTGATAGCTTCTCGATAAACAATCAATACATTTTGATAATCGTTAATTTTTCGATAATATATCGATATCTTCTTTGATAGCAAATCGAACACTTTCTTAAATCGATTTCGCTAAAAAATCAATATAAATAAATTCTCAATGGACAATGGATAACTTTTGATAGTAAATCGATAACTTTACATGACATATCAATAACTTTTTGAAAGGTAATCGAAAATAAATCAATTACTATAAGAAAACAAACCTACATGTTTCCAATAAAAAATCGATAACTTTTCGATAACAAACAGGTAACTGTTATTGTTGTTTTCTTAACGATATTATCTATTGCTATCGTTGGAAAATTGATAATAGTTCGATATCAAATCTATAATTAGTATACAGTCTAGTCTAGTTTGTCGATAGCACAGCCATATATACCAAACCGATAACTCGTCGATAACAAACCGTTAGCGCTCTGATTATTAATCGATAACCAGCCCTCCGAAAATGCTGGCAATGAACGAAGTACTCCACAGGAACGCCAAGCTTACGGCGTTGACAGGTGGTGCTTCAAAAAGTATACGTGATAAAGTAGTAGCTGTAACAACTTTTTAGCTTGTACATTTGTATATAAATTATGTGTCTTCAGTGTAAACAAATATGGAAACTTTGGACAGTAGGATGAAAAACGTTGCGGATGTTTTTTATTAGCGTATTTCATACGCCAGGCTATTAGAATCCGCTTACCTACTAGATCTTGAGCTACAAATAAAATTGGTTGCTGGAAAGTTTCTAAAGCATTCAAAGATGACGTTCTCGAATCGATCTACATTGCAAGAGTAGAAGAACGTTATGTACAGTGTGTAAAAATCCAGAATGTACCAAAAACAGGCCACAATGCTTCTTTTTATTACTGTCACCATCGCTTCATCATTGACACTTGTTTTTCAGTTCTTTCATTACACATCGCATGCAACTTTTAAACAGCCACTCAGAGACAATTCGACACTTAGTCATTCAGACACTTTATGTGAATATTCTTAGGGAGCCAATTTTGAATTTAACATTTTATAACTTGACATTCGAAATGTCATAAAAACAACCCAAACATGTGAACAATGTATCAAAGTAAACAAGAAATTATAATTCTTTCTTATTGAATGAGTGACTTTTCACCCAAAAATTTTGTTTACACCAACACATAATTTGATTGCTCTTTGAAAACTTTTCGCGTTCTTTTCTTCCTTTTATAAGAAAGTTTTAACTTTAAATGTATTTAGGTTCATATATACGTGGCACATACATGAATACATATATACAAACATACTACGAATCTTGTCATTTTAGTGCTCAACAATCACCATGTCTCAATTAAAATTCATTAAATTTACCGTAACTAAACAAAAGAAGCCGAATATATACCCATACACATACGTATATGTATGTATACGAATATATGAACTTGTGAAGAACCCAGCTTTATGTGCTTGCCTTTGCGTTGAATTCGCCAAACTTCATACATTACTTTATTGTTCATTTGTACGTCAAGGTGGGTGTATGATAATAACTTTACAGGTAAGTAAATGAGCCCCAAAACATACGTATGAAGGGGTGTGCAAACATATGTAGTAAAATTCTATGACAATCATCTTGCTATGAATATTTGAGCACTACCATTTATGTGGTAAGAATTAATATGAGAGCCGATGTGGACTGACTTCAATGTAATGCAAAATGATCGCTGCTCAATGGAGGGACTTACGAAAGTTCGGTGCCTTAAGCTACTATACAGAAAGTAATCACTAGAAATAAACTTACAAAAAAAAAGAAATTTTGTGAGTATCTATTTCATAACAATGAGTAGTCGTCGATGAGTCGTCGATAACACCCCGTTAGTAAATTGGTAACTATGCGATAAGAAATTGATAACTTTTCGCTATAAAATCGACGGCTTTTTGATTACAAATCGATAGTTTTTTGAAAAAAAAAAATCGATACATTTGGATGAATTTATAATTTTTTGATTGCTTCTCGATAAACAATCAATACATTTTGATAATCGTTGATTTTTCGATAATATATCGATATCTTTTTTGATAGCAAATCGAAAACTTTCTTAAATCACTTTCGCTAAAAAATCAATATAAATAAATTCTCGATGGACAATCGATAACTTTTGATAGTAAATCGATAACTTTACATGACATATCAATAACTTTTTGAAAGGTAATTGAAAACAAATCAATTATTATAAGAAAACAAACCTACAAGTTTCCAATAAAAAGTCGATAACTTTTCGACAACAAACAGGTAACTGTTATTGTTGTTTTCTTAACGATATTATCTATTGTTATCGTTGGAAAATTGATAATAATTCGATATCAAATCTATAACTAGTCTATAATCTAGCCTAGTTTGTCGATAGCACACCCATATATATCAAACCGATAACTCGTCGATAACAAACCGTTAGCGCTCTGATTATTAATCGAAACCCAGCCGTCCGAAAATGCTGGCAATGAACGAAGTACTCCACAGGAACGCCAAGCTTACGGCGTTGGCAGGTGGTGCTTCAAAAATTATACGTGATAAATGCCTGGCAAGAACTAGTTGCTGTAACAACTTTTTAGCTAGCTTAACTTGTACATTTGTATATAAATTATGTGTCTTTAGTGTAAACAAATATGGAAACTTTGGACAGTAGGATGAAAAACGTTGCAGATGTTTTTTATTAGCGTATTTTATACGCCAGGCTATTAGAATCCGCTTACCTACTAGATCTTGAGCTACAAATAAAATTGGTTGCTGGAAAGTTTCTAGATGGCAATGTTATAATGCTAGGTAGTGTTTGTCCCTTTAAACCCTTTACAAGATCTAGCAGCTTTTATGCAAGGACTTGACTCCCACAAAAATCAGAAATGCAGGGTTCGGAGTACGAGATATCGGGATGGCATCAGATTTCCTGCTGCGTATGAATCCGATTTCAAGGCTATCGGCCACCGAAATTCGACTGTAGCTCAACATCCAGATTCTCCCCAGTACTAATACTAAGTCACTGTTACTCCACTACTGAGCTTCATTTATTAAATTGCTTCTAGTCATAACAACTATCCTACAGATTACTTATATTATTCCCGTATTCGCTTAATTGATGGATATTTCCACTTTTCACTGTGCGTCAGTGGTAGCACTCGTGAGTTTTACAGCGGATAGCCGCCAGCGGGTTAGGGGATTAGAATATACCTGCGGTAGGTATGCCTGTGGTAAGAGGCGACTAAAATATCGGATTCAAGAGGTTTGTGTAGCACAGCCCTTTCAGGTTGCCAGCGCAATACATAGCTTATCCAAACCCAATTGCAACGTCGCTTATCCGTGGCGAATCCTGTTTCATTAACAGCCGAGGCTACGGCGACCGCGAACTCCTCATAGATCTAGGGGGTGGGAGGGCGGTATGGCCTAGAAGGTCGCATGTGGTTATAAAAAATCGTCCCCTAAATGGTCGGGCTTGGTCCTGGAGCGTACCGGATCTGCATTCGGTAAAGGACCATCAATTCGATAACACTCCCCAAGGCCTTCGGGGAGTGTCCCTTTCGCTACAACAACAACAGCGGGTATATGTAGTTTTTTTCGGGCAACTGCTTGCTGCCTACTTTGTACTTCGGCGGTTTAGTTGATTTGTTAAGGGAGTACAGTGCATTAACTAAAATTTTATGTCAAATCACATACCGATTTTATCTCTTTTTAGTCTTTTGTTCTTAACCAAAAAGTTTAAAAATTAGGTAAAAACTTTCAAAAACGAATTTGCGTTAGTCCCCCAATCTTCAGACCGAATTTAATTTAACCAAGTATAGCAAACAATGCTATTTCGAAGTTACTATGGTTTTCGCTAAAGAAGCTCTTCCAACAATGTAATTAAGTTGAATAATTAAATTAATTGTGTCTCACATTTATACATTCACATACAACACATATGCATGAACAAATATTTGATAGTTCCTTGAAAATAGTTAAATCATATAAACATTCGATTCATACACACAAATGTTAGCGTGCATGTGGATGTACATTCTTCGGAACCGTTGAAAGAAGTGTCAAAGAAATAATATACATACATACATTTCTCTTAGGCATATTTACTCACTCCGTCAGTGGCACACTTCCAAGAGGCCTTGTAAGTTTAAGAGGAACAATTTAAGTGGAGATGAGTAGGGTATGTACATATGTAGATCTATGCGAAATATACCATTGATAGAGAAATTAGTAAAAGTGCTATTTGATAGGCCAATTCCATTTACGCTCTAGCTTGCTAACTTAATTAAAACTGAAAGTTTTGTTTATGTTCTATAATTATTCCGAGATTGTAGGTGAATGCCTGGGAGTGAATGTGTGGGACGATGGTTTTGTTTGCCATAATGTCGGAAGTTTTTGACTAAAAGACCGATGAATATATGATGTAATTAACGATTTGGATCTGTGCTAAATTTTGTAGATCTCTGCTTGAGTCCATAAGAATTTTTATACAAAATATTTTTTATGAAAAGTGTTCTGATAAGTGCGGATAAAAGTTTCAAAATAGCAATGTAGGATGCAGTATGGGCCTAAAGATATAATCCACCATTGATTTTTATACTCAGTTGAGCAGAGCTCACTGAGTATATTAACTTTGATTGGATAACGGTTGGTTGTACAGGTATAAAGGAATCGAGATAGATATAGACTTCCATATATCAAAATCATCAGTATCGAAAAAAATTCGATTGAGCCATGTCCGTCCGTCCGTTAACACGATAACTTGAGTAAATTTTGAGATATCTTGATGAAATTTGATATGTAGGTTCCTGGGCACTCATCTCAGATCGCTATTTAAAATGAACGATATCGGACTATAACCACGCCCACTTTTTCGATATCGAAAATTTCGAAAAACCGAAAAAACTGCGATAATTCATTACCAAATACGGATAAAGCGATGAAACTTTGTAGGTGAGTTTAGCTTATGACGCACAATAGAAAACTATTAAAATTTTGGACAAAGGGCGTGGCACCGCCGACTTTTAAAAGAAGGTAATTTAGAAGTTTTGCAAGCTGTAATTTGGCAGCCGTTGAAGATATCATGATGAAATTTGGCGGGAACGTTACTCTTATTACTATATGTATGCCTAATAAAAATTAGCAAAATCTGAGGACGACCACGCCCACTTTTTAAAAAAAATTTTTTTAAAGTAAAATTTTAAAAGAAAAGTTAATATCTTTACAGTATATAAGTAAATTATGTCAACATTCAACTCCAGTAATGATATGGTGTAACAAAATACAAAAATAAAAGAAATTTTCAAAATGGGCGTGGCTCCGCCCTTTTTCATTTAATTTGTCTAGGATACTTTTAATGCCATATGTCGAACAAAACATTACCAATCCTTGTGAAATTTGGTAGAGTCTTAGATTCTAGGACGATAACTGTTTTCTGTGAAAAAGGGCGAAATCGGTTGAAGCACTACCAGTTTTTATACACAGTCGACCGTCTGTCCTTCCGCTCGGCCGTTAACATGATAACTTGAGCAAAAACCGATATATCTTTACTAAACTCAGTTCACGTGCTTATCTGAAATCACTTTATATTGGTGTAAAAAATGGCCGAAATCCGACTATGACCATGCCACTTTTTCGATATCGAAAATTACTAAAATGAAAACCATGACATAATAATATACCAAATACGAAAAAAGGGATGAAACATGGTAATTCGATTGGTATATTGACGCAAAATATAACTTTAGAAAAAAACTTTGTAAAATAGGTGTGACACCTACCATTTTAGGTAGAAGAAAATGAAAAAGTTTTGCAGGGCGAAATGAAAAGCCCTTGGAATCTTAGAAGGAGAACTGTTCGTGGTATTACATATATAAATAAATTAGCGGTACCCGACAGATGATGTTCTGGGTCACCCTGATCCACATTTTGGTCGATATATCGAAAACGCTTTCACATATACAACTACCACCACTCCCTTTTAAAACCGTCATTAATACCTTTAATTTTATAGCCATATCGTACAAACACATTATAGAGTCACCCCTGGTCCACCTTTATGGCGATATCTCGAAAAGGCGTCCACCTATAGAACTAAGGCCCACTCCCTTTTAAATTACTCATTATCACCTTTCGTTTGATACCCATATCGTACAAACAAATTCTAGAGTCAGCCCTGTCCACCTTTATGGCGATATCTCGAAAGGCGTCCACCTATAGAACTTAGGCCCACTCCCTTTTAAAATACTCATTAACACCTTTCATTTGATACCCATATCGTACAAAAAAAAATTCTAGAGTCACCCCTGGTCCACTTTTATGGCGATATCTCGAAAAGGCGTCCACCCATGGAACTAAGGCCCACTCCCTATTAAAATACTCATTAACACCTTTCATTTGATACCCATATCGTACAAACAAATTCTAGAGTCAGCCCTGGTCCACCTTTATGGCGATATCTCGAAAAGGCGTCCACCTATAGAACTTAGGCCCAATCCCTTTTAAAATACTCATTAACACCTTTCATTTGATACCCATATCGTACAAAAAAAAAATTCTAGAGTCACCCCTGGTCCACTTTTATGGCGATATCTCGAAAAGGCGTCCACCTATAGAACTTAGGCCCACTCCCTTTTAAAATACTCATTAACACTTTCATTTGATACCAATATCGTACAAACAAATTCTAGAGTCAGCCCTGGTCCACCGTTATGGCGATATCCCTAAATGGCGTCCATCTATAGAAAATAAAATACTCTCTAATACCTTCCATTTGAAACACATGTCATACAAACACATTCCAGGGTTACCCTAGGTTCATTTTACTACGATGTGATTTTCCCTTATTTTGCCTCCATAGCTCTCAACTGAGTATGTAATGTTCGGTTATACCCACACTCAGCCTTCCTTACTTGTTGTGTTTTCAGCCAGCTTATATCAGTTACATCGGATTTTTTTAACCGGTTACTTATTTGGAAGCGGATACTCTTTTTGCAACCTCTTTCACTTTTGATTTTTCTGAACTAGTTAATTTCTTTTAATCGGGTACTTTGTTAGAACGGTTACTTTTTGTAACCGGGAACCATTACATTCGTGCAAACCAGTTGCTTTCTTCTACTGACTATTGTGGAACCAGTTTAACTGGTTACGTTTTGGGAATCGTAAATTTTTCCTGTTTTGTTTTTTTGTAACTGGTAACATTATTTTTACTGGTTCCTTTTTATAGCTGGTTACTTTATTGTAACTGGTTACTGTGTATAATTTCTTACTTTTTTAAGTGATTAAGTTTTAGTAACTTATAACATTTTTCGTAGCTTTTTGTTTTTTTGAAATTGGCTACTTTTTTGTAAAAGGTTATTTTTTTAATTGGATAGTATTTTGTAAATGGTTAGGTTTTTGTAATTTTTTGAAACCGGCTACTTTTTTGTAAATGTTTACTTTTTTGTAACTATTAACGTTTTTGTTAATGGTTACTTTTTTGTGAAGGTCTACTTTTTTTGTAACTAGTAACTTTTTTGTACCTTGTAACTTATTTGAAATTGGGTGTGTTTGTAGAACTGGTGACAATTTTGCAGGTCGTTACTTTTTTGTAATTAGTTATTTTTTAAAAACGGTTACTTTTATGTAACTGAACTTTTCTGTAACTAGTTACTCATTGTAAATCGTTACTTTTATGTAACTGAACTTTTCTGTAACTATTTACTCTTTGTAAATGGTTACTTTTCTGTAACTGGTTAGTTTTTTAAATGGTAACTTTTTTGTAAAATATTACCTTTTTGCAAATAGCTATGTTTTTGGAACTATTTCATTTTTTGGACGTTACTTTTTGTAACTCTTTACTTTTTTAAATCGGTTATTTTATGTAAATGAACTTTTCTGTAACTGGTTACTCTTTGTGAATGGTTACTTTTTTGTAACTAGTTACTTTTCTGAAACTGGTAATTTTTTGTAAAAGTTAAAAGTAACTTTTTTGTAACTGGTTACTTTTCTGTTATTGGTTAGTTTTTTGTAACTAGTAACTTTTTTGTACCTTGTAACCTATTTGTAACTGGTCACTATTTTGTAAATGGTTGGGTTTTTGTATCTGATAACTTTTTTAAACTGGTTTCTTCTTTGTAAACGGTTACTACTTTAAGACTGGGAAATATTTTGTTCAAGGTAACTTTTTTGTAAGTGGTTACTTATTGGTAAATGGGTATGTTTTTGAAACTGGTAACATTTTTGCAGGTCGTTAGTATTTTTGTAACTGGTTACTTTTTAAAATTGGTTACTTTTATGTAACTGAACTTTTCTGTAACTAGTTACTCTTTGTAAATGGTTACTTTTCTGTAACTGGTTACTTTTTTATATGGTGATTTTTTTGTAAAAGGTTACTTTATTGGAAATAGCTATATTTTTGGAACTGTTCGATGTGTTTAGCTCGTTACTTTTTGTAACGCTTTACTTTTTTGCAACCTCAACTGGTTATTTTTTTTAAACCGGTCACTTTTGCGTAAATGAACTTTTCTGTAACTGGTTACTCTTTGTGAATGGTTACTTTTTTGGAACTAGTTACTTTTCTGAAACTGGTAATTTTTTGTAACAGTTAAAAGTAACTTTTTTGTAACTGGTTACTATTCTGTTATTGGTTACTTTTTTGTAACTAGTAACTTTTTTGTACCTTGTGACCTATTTGTAACTGGTCACTATTTTGTAAATGGTTGAGTTTTTGTATCTGATAACTTTTTTAAACTGGATACTTCTTTGTAAACGGTTACTACTTTAAAACTGGGAAATATTTGTTTGTTTTGTTGTTTTTTGTAACTGGTTACTTATTGGTAAATGGGTATGTTTTTGAAACTGATAACATTTTTGCAGGTCGTTACAATTTTATAACTGGTTACTTTTTAAAAACGGTTACTTTTATGAACTTTTCTGTAACTAGTTACACTTTGCGAATGGTTGCTTTACTGTAACTGTTTACTTTTTAAATGGTAAAAGGTTACTTCTTTGGAAACAGCTATGCTGTTGGAACTATTAAATTTTTTAGGTCGTTCCTTTTAGTAACTTTTTACTTTATGGCAACTTGTAACTGGTTACTTCTTTTAAACCGGCTACTTTTATGTAAATGAACTTTTCTGTAACTGGTTACTCTTTGCGAATGGTTACTTTTTTGCAACTAGTTACTTTTCTGTAACTGGTAATTTTTTGTAAAAGGTTAATGGTATTTAGTAAGTAACTTTTTTGTAACTGGTTACTATTCTGTAATCGGTTAATATTTTATAATTGATTACTGTTTTGTAAATTGTTATTATTTTGTAACTGTTTACTTTTTTATAAGCAGTTACTTTAATGCAAATTAACATATCTGTAACTGGGAAGTTTTTTCGAAAATAGTGACTTTTTATAACTGGTTACTCTTTTGTAACTGGTTACTTTTCTGTGGCTGGTAACTTGTTATCTTTTTCAACTGATAACTTTTGGTATCTCTTAACTTTTTAGTAACAGGTCACGTTTTTGCTACGGGTTATATTTTTGTCACTGGTTACTTCTTTGTAAAAGGTAGCTTGTTTGTAAAAGGTAGCTTTTTTGTAGCGGCATACTCCCTGGCTTGCACTAATTTTTTGTTTAAACTAGTTTATTGTATGAAGCCTACTAATTTTATCGACCCGGTTTACGTTAAAAAATCAATTACTTTTATCGACCCGGGTACGTTTTAGGAGGCGATGGGTTTTTGGAACAGGTTACTATTTAGAACCACTAATTGGTTTTAGAAGCGTTTACATTTGAACATTGCTAGCTTTTTTGAAAACTTCGCCTTTAAGAACAGTTAACTTTAACATTGTGTTACAATAAATTGGACTTGGGATTCATTTATAGGTTAAGTGTAAAAATTAATAGGAACCAGATGCTTTTAATACTCCCTAAATATCGCATGAATATGCATTGCCAGAAATAGATCAAAAGCCTGTCCCCTACCGGGATATGTGGAGTCAGCTTGAAATGTACCCATCTCTGAAACACAACGATCAGGATTTTGATATCTTCTATAGATATAGATTACTCGGGACATTCAGAGAGAGTGATTTTTTGTTATATCTATATAAAATTTACGAGAGCAGCAACACCCTTAATCATAACGCGAAATGCGAGAAAAGAGTCATAGTTAGAACAAAACAACGTGAGTTCTAAAGGGGTGAGTGCGGGGAGATTCAGGTCTTGGTTGAAAGGAATAAAATCCGAATAAAACGTAATGTCCAATTCTAGATAATAAGGTAGTTGATAAATTTGATACTTCAATTCCAGACTTAAGAATCCATGTTTCCTCACCCGACCTTGATAGAAGGAGAAGGGCAATATCGAGGAAAAAAGTCTCCAGGAAATTACAGAATACCGGCTGAGCTTTTAAAACACGGACCGCGCTAACAATATTTGGCTTTACAAACTGACATTGAGTAATACCATAAGCGCTACAATAGCCCTGAAAGCTTCTGGGAACCATTGGAAATAAAGGCAACTACCTGCCATGCAACTCATTTTAATCTAAACTCTCCGATAGCAGTAGAAGCCCCCCCCCCCCCCCCCCCCTGTTTTACAAAAGATGAAGTGGGGAAACATTTAATAACTAGATTGGTTTCTCATGCCGGCATCAGGCAATGTGAAATAGGGGTAACCATAAGACATTAAAAATACAATTCATAAGCTGCACTCCCTTAATTTTGTTGATAACCAATACTCTGTTTAGAACGTATTATTTGCTACTTAGTAAGTTAGCAAGAGGGTCGAGAGTGCCCTAATTCATATCAAAAAACAATAAACAAAGGTTGATAGCACGATAGCAACAATGCAAATAAACGAAATGCATCTAGTATGAGTGATTTTACTCCAATCAAATAAATGAAAATTGAAATCAAATGCGATTAAATGTTGCCGTGCGGTTTAGTTCGTGCCGTGCACCATTCATTACGTGGCAGGGAATGCTTGCTGTGGAAAATAAATACAAAATATGTATATGTGTGTGCACAGTATGGTGGTAGTGTGGCACAAAGAAAACTCAACCAAATAACGCAATGTATGCATAATGTAGTAAGCTAGTAAAGCATCTGTCAACTAGTCAGTTAGTGAGCTAACCATCTGGGCAGCAGCAGTAGACTGCCGAAAGCAAATTGCAGCAGCAGCGTGATTGTTGCAACATTTACATATCCCCGTTGATGGCGCTGTCTATATGTATGCATGTATGCTGTTAAAATTGTAAAATATTAAACTGCTACACACAACGCAGGAGAAAATAGGGAGTGCTCTATGTTAAAAAATAGTCATACATACATACATATATCAATATGTATATGTGCAAAGCAAAGCTGCTGCTGACAGGATAATTGCATTTAGGGCTGCAATACGTTCCCCAATTGGGGTCATTTCGACTATTACCAATTGTGTACCCATTGCTGTGGAAGTGTGTGTATTTCTTACAATTTTAGTTTATTTATTAAAGTCTAATCTGTTTAGATTTGCGCCCATAATTAAATCTTGAAACGTTTGAATTTTGTTAAAATTTCTCTTTTGTCATATGAGTTGAACAAATTAGGGATCCAGCCAGTACTGTAGAATTTTTTGTCACAAGATTTCCAGTAAACAGCAGACAAACCAAACAAATACTTTTTTAGCCAACTATAAAAGGCTAGCCTTTTGCTAAAAAACATATTTTTTTTAAATCCATTATAATTTATTTAGTTGCTGAGCAGCCCAGCCGGAGAAACCGGACCCAAGAAGCGCTGTAGATGCCATTTCGATGCACATTCTCCCGGAATTAATGTGGTCTCTGAATATTTATTCAAACCATTTAGACCAACCAATAGACCAACTTTTGACCAGGACACCACCTCAAGATCGGCCAGCACAAAACTGCTTTGAGTTCGGGACCTAACCTGCGATAGGGTTGGGTGCACGCATAGGAATTGTTGAATGTTTCTCCTTTGGAGCCGTTTACTTTTACTGAGCCGTCTCATTATCTGAATATGGTCCGCTATTTAATCCGTTACTATTTTCAGCCAGTCCGAGTGTATTTCGGCCAGCTTCTCAGTGAAAACTCATCTGCCTTGCAGATGCCGTTCGGAGTAGCCATAAAACATATAGGTTCCTTCCCGCCAATTTGTAGGAAAAACAAGTAAGGAAGGCTAAGTTCGGGTGTAACCGAACATAACATACTCAGTTGAGAGCTATGGAGGTAAAATAAGGAAAATCAATCTGGGGTAACCCTGGAATGTGGTTGTATAACATGTGTATCAAATGAAAGGTATTAAAGAGTATTTTAAGAGAGAGTAGGCCATAGTTCTATGGATGAACGCCATTTAGGGATATCGCCATAAAGGTAGACCAGGGCTGACTCTAGAATTTGTTTGTACGATATGGGTATCAAATGAAAGGTGTTACTGAGCATTTTAAGAGGGAGTGGGCCTTAGGTCTATCGGTGGACGCCTTTTCGAGATGTCCCCATTAAGGTGGACCAGGGGTGATTCTATAATGTGTTTGTACGATATGGGTATCAAATGAAAGCTGTTAATGAGTATTTTGAAAAGGAGTGATCCTTAGTTCCATAGGTGGTCGCCGTTTCGAGATATCGCCATAAAGGTGGACCAGGGGTGTCTCTAGAATGTGTTTGTACGATATGGGAATCAAATGAAAGGTGTTACTGAGCATTTTAAGAGGGAGTGGGAATTAGGTCTATAGGTGGACGCCTTTTCGAGATATCGCCATTAGGGTGGGCCAGGGGTGACTCTAGAATGTTTGTACGGTATGGGTATCAAACGAAAGGTGTTACTGAGCATTTTAAGAGGGAGTGGGCATGAGGTCTATAGGTGGACGCCTTTTCGAGATATCGTCATTAGGGTGGGCCAGGGGTGACTCTAGAATGTGTTTGTACGATATGTGCATCAAACGAAAGGTGTTACTGAGCATTTTAAGAGGGAGTGGGCATTAGGTCTATAGGTGGACGCCCTTTCGAGATATCGCTATTAGGGTGGGCCAGGGGTGACTCTAGAATGTTTGTACGATATGGGTATCAAACGAAAGGTGTTACTGAGCATTTTAAGAGGGAGTGGGCATTAGGTCTATAGGTGGACGCCTTTTCGAGATATCGCCATTAGGGTGGGCCAGGGGTGACTCTAGAATGTGTTTGTACGATATGGGTATCAAATGAAAGGTGGTAAGGAGTATTTTAAAAGGGAGTAATCCTTAGTTCTATAGGTGGACGCCTTTTCGAGATATCGCCATAAAGGTGGACCAAGGGTGACTCTAGAATCTTTGTACGATATGGGTATCAAACGAAAGGTGTTACTGAGCATTTTAAGAGGGAGTGGGCATTAGGTCTATAGGTGGACGCCTTTTCGAGATATCGCCATTAGGGTGGGCCAGGGTGACTCTAGAATGTGTTTGTACGATATGGGTATCAAATGAAAGGGGGTAATGAGTATTTTAAAAGGGAGTAATCCTTAGTTCTATAGGTGGACGCCTTTTCGAGATATCGCCATAAAGCTGGACCAAGGGTCACTCTAGAATGTTTGTACGGTATGGGTATCAAACGAAAGGTGTTACTGAGCATTTTAAGAGGGAGTGGGCATTAGGTCTATAGGTGGACGCCTTTTCGAGATATCGCCATTAGGGTGGGCCAGGGTGACTCTAGAATGTGTTTGTACGATATGGGTATCAAATGAAAGGTGGTAATGAGTATTTTAAAAGGGAGTAATCCTTAGTTCTATAGGTGTACGCCTTTTCGAGATATCGCCATTAGGGTGGGCCAGGTGTGACTCTAGAATGTTTGTACGATATGGGTATCAAACGAAAGGTGTTACTGAGCATTTTAAGAGGGAGTGGGCATTAGGTCTATAGGTGGACGCCTTTTCGAGATATCGCCATTAGGGTGGGACAGGGGTGACTCTAGAATGTTTGTACGATATGGGTATCAAACGAAAGGTGTTACTGAGCATTTTAAGAGGGAGTGGACATTAGGTCTATAGGTGGACGCCTTTTCGAGATATCGCCATTAGGGTGGGCCAGGGGTGACTCTAGAATGTTTGTACGATATGGGTATCAAACGAAAGGTGTTACTGAGCATTTTAAGAGGGAGTGGACATTAGGTCTATAGGTGGACGCCTTTTCGAGATATCGCCATTAGGGTGGGCCAGGGTGACTCTAGAATGTGTTTGTACGATATGGGTATCAAATGAAAGGTGGTAATGAGTATTTTAAAAGGGAGTAATCCTTAGTTCTATAGGTGGACGCCTTTTCGAAATATCGCCATTAGGGTGGGCCAGGTGTGACTCTAGAATGTTTGTACGATATGGGTATCAAACGAAAGCTGTTACTGAGCATTTTAAGAGGGAGTGGGCATTAGGTCTATAGGTGGACGCCTTTTCGAGATATCGCCATTAGGGTGGGCCAGGGGTGACTCTAGAATGTTTGTACGATATGGGTATCAAACGAAAGGTGTTACTGAGCATTTTAAGAGGGAGTGGACACTAGGTCTATAGGTGGACGCCTTTTCGAGATATCGCCATTAGGGTGGGCCAGGGGTGACTCTAGAATGTTTGTACGATATGGGTATCAAACGAAAGGTGTTACTGAGCATTTTAAGAGGGAGGGGGCATTAGGTCTATAGGTGGACGCCTTTTCGAGATATCGCCATTAGGGTGGGACAGGGGTGACTCTGGTATGTTTTTGTACGATATGGATATCAAATTAAGGGTATTAATGAGGGTTTTAAAAGCGAGTGGCCCTTAGATGTATATGTGAAGGCGTTCTCGCGATATCGACCAAAATGTGGACCAGGTGATCCAGAAAATCATCTGTCGGGTACTGCTAATTTATTTATATATGCAATACCACTAACAGTATTCCTGCCAAGATTCCAAGGGCTGTTAATTTCGCCTTGTAGAACTTTTTCATTTTCTTCTACTTAATATGGTAGGTGTCACACCCATTTTACAAAGTTTTTTCCAAAGTTATATTTTGCGTCAATAAACCAATCCAGTTACCATGTTTCATCACTTTTTTCGTATTTGGTATAGAATTATGGCATTTTTTTCATTTTTCGTAATTTTCGATATCGATAAAGTGGGCGTGGTTATGGTCAGATTTCGCCCATTTTTTATACCAAGAAAAAGTGAGCTCAGGTAAGTACATGGGCTAAGTTTAGTAAAGATATATCGGATTTTGCTCAAGTTATTGTGTTAATGGCCGAGCGGAAGGACAGACGGTGGACTGTGTATAAAAACTGGGCGTGGCTTCCACCGATTTCGCCCATTTTCACAGAGAACAGTTACCGTCATAGAATCTATGCTCCTACCAAATTTGAGAAGGATTGGTAAATTTTTGTTCGACTTATGGCAATAAAAGTATTCTAGACAAACTAAATGAAAATGGGCGGAGCCACGCCCATTTTGAAATTTTCTTTTATTTTTGTATTTTGTTGTATCATATCATTACTGGAGTTGAATTTTGATTAAATTTACTTATATACAGTAAAGATATTAAGTTTTATGTTAAAATTTGAATTAAAAAAATTTTTTTTTTTAAAAAGTGGGCGTGTTCTTCATCCAATTTTGCTAATTTTTATTTAGCACATATAGAGTAATAGTAGTAACGTTGCTGCCAAATTTCATCATGATATCTTCAACGACTGCCAAATTACAGCTTGCAAAACTTTTAAATTACCTTCTTGTAAAAGTGGGCGGTGCCACGCCCATTGTCCAAAATCTTACTAATTTTCTATTCTGCGTCATAGCGTCAACCCATCTACCAAGTTTCGTCGCTTTATCTGTCTTTTGTAATGAGTTATCGCACTTTTTCGGTTTTTCGAAATTTTCGATATCGAAAAAGTGGGCGTGGTTATAGTCCGATATCGTTCATTTTAAATAGCGATCTGAGATGAGTGCTCAGGAACCTACATACCAAATTTCATCAAGATACCTCAAAATTTACTCAAGTTATCGTGTTAACGGACGGACGGACGGACGGACGGACGGACGGACGGACGGACATGGCTCAATCAAATTTTTTTTCGATCCTGATTATTTTGATATATGGAAGTCTATATCTATCTCGATTCCTTTATATATGTACAACCAACCGTTATCCAATCAAACTTAATATACTCTGTGAGCTCTGCTCAACTGAGTATAATTAAAAGGAGCACGATGCAAATTTGAAGAGAAGTTCGGCCTTAAGCCTCTTCGGAGGTTATCGCCCTATTAAAAAAATCGGAACGGGCAACTTTTTTGAATGAATGGGTTCTAGAAGTTTGTTTAACGACTAAACTGAAAAAACCTATCAAAAACCAGGACCTATGTTATAAAAGAACTCTGCCATTTTGGCTTTATAGGACCTATGTCACTTGCTACTTCTAGATCTGACAGCTGTATCACACCTAATAGTTGGAGTCTTAGCCGGGCAAGCGTAGGGCACGAGCACAAAGCATGCTCGATAGTTTTCTCTCCCCATCCACGCCTCCTACATTTGCTATCACTGAGTAAACAAATTTAAAGGCATGTGACGATAGAAGGCAGTGTCCAGTCAGAATACCCGTATTGAGTCTGCAGTCATCTTGTTTCTCATTGATGGGAGTAACTTTGTTAACCTTAATGATTTTCGACACTTTTCAGCCCCGCGCTTGGGTCCACTTAGGATACTATTTTGGACCGGTGACTTAGCATACTTGGAAGAGCTATAAAAGCAAATCTGCTACAAACAGTCGACACCGCAGTATGGAAGCAGAGAAAGGGGAGACCTCCACTGAGTTGGGGAGGCAGGTGGAAGAAGACTTGACCTCCTTTACTGCTCCAAATTGACGTTATGGCATGAAAACTCATAATTGCATTGCTGTACCGTTTGAAAGTTTAAACGTAGTTCGTAATCCAAAATTCAATCAAAGGCTCAGGCTTAACTAATACCAGTTGGGTCCATCAACCTTCCATAATCCTTCTACACTACTTTCTCCCAACTCCGTGAAGACCCTCACTCTTCCTTTGCCTAATTCAGATCTCGAGAGGAATACTTTCTGAGCGTCTACAACTATTTGAATAATATCTGTAATCTGGTCCAAGTTGATATATAGCGGGGAGGGTATTCACTGTTAGTTATGCTCGTCTTCTGATAAAGCTGAATTCCACGGACAGTATTTGCCCGTCGAACGTTGACGGAAGAAATTAACAGCTCCTTGATGACGCTGTTTCCTCCAACAGATATCAGACTATTCTCTTAATGGATTGTTCAAATGTTTTGATCATATCAGCAAAACGTAGCTCGAAACTGACCGATCGATTGCCTTGTTTGCAACTGGCAACACCTGTTATCCCTATACCCATACCCATTTGGTGTATAGTATGGCCGCGGCTTTAGAGAGGGATATGGAGAAGGAGACTGGAAGTATAGGAAATCAGAAAATTAACAACTGTGTGAGAAACATTAATGCGAGCATCGGTTACACAAAAACAACGCCCCCAAAGAGAGCATCAATAACTTAACAGATTTCATTTCTGGTGCAAGGCCTCTAGTTCCATTGCGCATAGTACTCAGCGCTTGAATGGTTGACCACAATATGGCCACACAGGTATAGACGATTAGGTCCTTATTAAAAATTCCCATACCCCACTGCATATCGTTCGGGCTCGGGTTGGGGCAAAGGAAATGTTATATCTACCGAAACAAGGGGAGCATATAGTGAAGATCCCTATCTCTCAACTTTAGAGGGACAATATCATCAAGGAGGAAGTCAGGAAAGGAACCAAGACCAAACAGAATATAGTCAGACTAGACAGCATCCAACGCGCACATAAGATCGCATGGTACACAGACTAATACACCAGCGGGGATTGGGCCCGGTGTCTTCAGACTCAGGGTAAGAATAACAGTACCTTGAGGAGAATACCCAAGCATCTTTCAAGCGGAAGTACAGTTGAGTCTTCAACCCGGAAACGAGAAACCATCAGCGTACTAAGCGACAGTTAAGCCATACCCAAAGCAGTTTTGGTGTTCGAAATAAAATCAGAAAAAAAATGAACCAACTAGGAATCAGAAAAGTAGTATTGTTGGCCCGATTTAATGGTCATAGGGAAATGAAGGGTAATTAGCGGGCGGAGGACTGTACGATTAATTGGATTTGAGGCACTTCTGCCGATTTGCGCTCAGGAAATTAGGGGCGTATATTATTGAAAGAGATGGAGAGAGGGAGAAGATAGAAGAACACTTGTGCAATCGTCCAAGCTCAAAACAATCTAAGCTGCTGTTGAGATGATGGAACACAAATCGCTATAGAGCAACCACAGGACTTTCAGGCAGTAAACTAAGGAATCCAAGGGGTATTATTGCAAGAGATATCATAAAATGTGGCGCAGGGTTAAGTTTTTGTGCTCGCCGTGGCCAGAGGGTTCCCACATTCAAGCTAAGGGAATTACTTACAGGGAAGTCAGCTTGGATGATGTGATGCGAAGAATATGACAGCACAATAGACCAATGGTCCCAGTGCAAGCCTCAACATATGTATATCTATCTATCTAAATCTTCCATTAGGTCTGTTTGGGATTATCTACCAGTATATTTATTTCTACATTGAGGCCCATGTTGGAAGTCCTTTAGATTGTACTAGTTGCCTTCGAAGAGTGAATGGAATCAACAGACGCTTAGCTGCTTTCGCTTTAAACTCTTAAATCGAGCACGTCTTTGATGCAGCGGGTTACGATTATGTATTCTGATCTCTGTCTTTATTTTTAAGCATATCAATAATGTCATGACATCAAACCTAACAAGGTTGACGGCGGCAACGAACCGCTTTTACTAACTACAAATACAATAATTTACAGTTTTGTGCATCTGCTTAGTTCAAAGTCACTACAAATTAGAGATGCAACCAAGAAACATCATCTTAAGTCTCAATTGAGCTGTGGTCGTGCCGGCAGCTAAGCTAAATGCAACATGCGCCCATACAAAATGCATTGATTCGTTGAAACATCAAGCCGCAGACAATGCAAGCCCCTCCAAAGCTAATCATTACCTTAAGTGGCAGCTGCATGCGGCTTGTTGTTATTGTTATTAACATCGGTGTTGTGATTGCCACTTTCAGGTATTTACACTCATGTCTTGCTACTTGAACTGAGTTTAAGTAGGCATCGTCAACAACTTCTTTGGCAACAAGTTCTCGAGAACATGTGGCATGAAGTTTTGCATGCCAGCATTGAGGGCATATGTTCGTGTGTATGTTTGTATCTCGTATTGGTTTATCATTAATGACTGCTGCAGCTTAAGGTGCAGAAAACTGGGCGATTAAATTAAGACTTTGCATTGGTTTCGTTTACATTGCCGCCACCTACCACAGCTTTAAGCTCTTATTTACATACTCGAACTTGTACCTGAAGCTGGTGATTCGCGTGTGAGCGCCTGACATGTCTTATTTGCCACTTAGCAGCCTACGATGTGTGTGCACATAAGGCTTTTGAGTTGCGCATGCGTCGCGGTTACACCTACGACGAGTAGCTGCTGCAAGTGTAGAGGATGTCAAGAAAAGGCTTGCGTGCGACTTTAAAAAAGGTGTAGTACGAGTGTGGTGAAGGAAGGGCAGTTATTTGTGTTATATTGGCATGTTACCTCATATTCACATAAACGTATGTGAGTAGCAGATTTAGTTTATTCAAGCCTCAGTGAATTCCACCATATCGGATCGTTGCCTAAATAACTAAAATAACAAAAATGGGCTTATGATGGTTTTGGCCATGTTCTGTACCTGCTGAATGGGTAAAGGTTAAGTTAAACTGGATAGACCGTAGGGACCTCAAATATTCTGAATGCGGTCCTGGTATTACCATATGTTTGTTCAAATTATTCTTGCCAAATACTAGAAACTTTCTATTTTCTGCATTCTAATGGGAAAGTCATTCTTATATCTGCTATCACTGACAGGGCCCAATTTAAAAACATGTCACCTCACAGGGCGGTGCCAAGTACTAATGCCGTCATCTCTATATCATGAAAGGAGTAACTTTGTTATTCTAACGTCGTAAGACCTGCGCACGATCTTCGACACTGTGCAGCTCCGCAACATTTTAAATGTTGTAATATGCACGATTATTCCCTTATATACCGCTGGCCTGTCAACTTAAAACTTGACGCGGCTGAGGTATAGGCTTTTTTAGGAAGTGCAGAGCAGCACAGAGTGCAGCCATCGGTGCTGTTTTCAAATCTATCACTATGCTAATCAATGAGAGACTGCATACCATCCCTTATTTCTTGTGACACGTAATCGCTGTAAACACAAAATAGCAAAGGGAGGACGATAGCCCAACGCAAACCCCAACATTCCATTTCTAGGATCAAGAGCCGCAACCGCCTTCTTCCCTCTCCCCACTTCATTGAGTTTTCATGACAACTGCCTGTGTGGAAAGATTTGTGAATTTCTGTAGGGATACTTCTCCCAGATGAGACTTTCTCCTATTCGGGACCTTGTACCTATGTTCGTATCGATGTAATATACACTTCTCCGCCCGAAGATTTTATCATTCCCGCTAAGAATGAACGAGAGAGCTTGGGTAGGTTGGAGCGTGTGTTCTATTAGCGGCCGTTAAGGACATGCGTATTAAGTTGGGTACCAGATCCTTATAAAATTCGTTGATTTTTTGTATTATTTAATTGAAGACTCCTCGATTAAGTCTCTGGAGGTAGAAATCAGTGCATTAAAAGTTTTCCGTTTCCTCATGTTCCCAAAACTTTGAAAAGGTTCGTTGGGCTGACTTTGAACTTAAGCAAATTTATGCTCCTAGAAAAGAGGTGAAATGATACGCCCGCCACGATGAAAGATGAGCGTATTAAGGTCGCCCATAAGCCTAAATCTAACTCGAGGATCTGTATAGCCAGCACTACGGTAGCCGAATACATAAGGAAATGATAACAAAGAGAGGGTGGATCAGTATCAAATCCTTCTGCGCAGGAAATATTCGGCTAACACATTATCCTATGTCTCTAAAGAAATTTAAATTTTTCATGCATCTCAAGCTTTCTTATCATCAATAAATAAACTCTAGTTACTAAACATATAGCAAGGCGTAAGCACCAACAAGTCGATAACTTTTTTAGAGTGTCGATAACTTTTCAATAGAAAAATTGATAGCTCTTCGATAGTAGATGGATAACCTTTTGATGGCAATTTATTAATTTTTCGACAACAATACGATACCTTTTCGATAAGAAATAGATAAAACTCCGATAACAAATTGGCAGCACTCCGATAACTTTAAAATAATGTATCGAATTTTTCGATTACTAACCGTTAACTTTTTTATAAGGTATCCGTAACTTTTTGACAAATAATAGTAATCGATTAACAATTACTAAGTTTTCGATAGTAAACGAAATCTTTGGATAATCTTTTGATAAGAAATCGATAACTTACCGATAATCTTTGTTATCGTTACCTAATTCATGACAACTTCGATAACGAATCGATAACTCATATATCATTCGATGGAGCCACGCCTGTTACAATCCTTTCCGTTGCTTTTCTTTTCATATTTTTCTTTCTTTTATTTTTTTTTTAATTGACTTCACCTGACTTGAGTTGAATTGATTGATTTAATTTGCTGCCTGAAGTCACTCATATCAACTCTACCACGTGCATTGTTACCTTAACGCTACAGTGTAGTGACTACACTAACGCATTTAGTATACCACTTCTAAACACTACGCTTACGCTAACAGTTGCCTTATGCTTATAATCTGTAAAATGTACACCTATTCTTATGCATTCATTGAAGACAGTGAATACTCGCACATACAACTTACTAATTGAAACTAACTTCCAACTAACCAACCATTAGCCAATTGCGCTGCAAGCCAAAACTTTTGAAAGTAGCGAATCAGCCGCAAGGCACCTTAGCGTTTCCGCAACGAATACGCACATCCATAAGAATTTCGCCAAAGTGTTACAAAGAATCCCTCCACTAGCCCTACAGACGTTATTTGTGAAGGAATTATTCACTCATTCACTCAATAAACACGAAAATTTAAGATGCTGCTAGTGTTTTACAGCTGTATTTATGTATATGTGTGGGTTTGCCCCATGATTACTAAAACAATCATTGGAGACGATAATGGAAAATCATTGATAGAGTTCAAAAGAAGAACATGATAGAAATGTGGTGGAAAGTTGGGTCGCTGGCTCAAACTGCCTTCCTCATGTATTTTCCTTTTTATGAGGCAACGGGAATGGAAGCGTTGATGCTGACGATAATGTTGTTGTTGGTTGTTTGATTCATCGACTGATTGGTTGATTGTTGGGTTGGCTGACTGCTTCCTGGTCTTTTTGCTTTGCTTTGTAGTTGCAAGTACCTAAATTGCTAGTTCAATTTTAATTTGTTTAATGGTACATGACAGCGACCAGAAGCCGTTGATGAGAGTGCTTAGTTGGTCTCTGCGCGTTTGTTATTGCCTGAGGTGGCCTTTGGTTGCTTTTGATGGAAACCGAAAGCAAGTTATAAACCCAAGAATGGCAGCTGTGGCAAGTGAAAGACACAAAAGTATCAATTTTTCACTACTGCCTACATATAATTATCTAGAAGCTGGAGAAAAATTTTAATAATTATCACTGCTTCGTCGAACATAAGCACTTGAAAGCCTCTATAAATCGCTTCTATTTATTTTTGTTAGTTTTTGTAAGTGATTTCTTGTTTTTATTAAAATTTGTTTTAATTGTCACTCAAGGCAATGGAAATTTTTGCTCGGTAAATTGATAGCAAATACGCAAGGAGCAAACTTCTATAACATAATTCAAAAGCTGTTAAAATTATCTGGAATGGTGTGTGACTATGTGTGTGTGTTAGTGACTTGAAATATTTTAATTGAGTCGGAATGGTCTTGCTAATTTCGAATTGCTCAATAAGTAAAACAGCATGAAATTTAAGGCCGCAGTCTTTTGAAGCAAGTCATGCGACAAGAAATATGAGAAATACTTTACAAGAGTGCTTAGTAACAATCTCACATAGACTGTGGGCACTTTCAGGCGTATCACAAATTACGGAGTAAAAAAAAAAAAAAAAAAATTAAGGTAGATGCTTTTCTGTGACTGTCCAACAAACACAATCAGTGTAAATACGAAATGAGGGAGGGAGGGAGATAGGTACGTAGTGACACGTACACCCCAGCATCCGTTTACAAATAAATTGCCGCAGAAGCGTTATTCACTCCTTCCTCCACATTGAGTTTCCACGAAAACCTGACTTGTACGAGATTTTTCATGAAGAGGTACCATTCCTTACTTAGGCTTATACCAGTTCGAGATTTTTTATAACTTGATAAAGAGGAATAGACCTGTCTTCTTCATCAAGCCGATTTCAGCTACCCAAGAATGTACATACCGATATATCAAGGAGCTATTTATTGGCAGGCATTTTAAATTACAAAATTAGAAGTAAGGTTTTACTTGTCACACTTTATTACTCTTAAATGAACTATAGCTATACGACAATGACTGCCATTTAGGGATATCGCCGTAAAGGTGGACCAGGCCTGACTCTAGAATTTGTTTGTTCGATATGGGTATCCAATGAAAGTTATTAATGAGTATTTTAAGAGGGCGTTGGCCTTAGTTCTATATGTGGACGCCTTTTCGAGATATCGCCATAAAGGTGGACCAGGGGTGACTCTAGAATTTGTTTGTACGATATGGGTATCAAATTAAGGGTATTAATGAGGGTTTTAAAAGGGAGTGGCCCTTAGTTGTATATGTGCAGGCGTTTTCGAGATATCGACCAAAATGTGGACCAGGGTGATCCAGAACATCATCTGTCGGGTACCGCTAATCTATTTATATATGTAATACCACGAACAGTATTCCTTACAAGATTCCAAGGGCTTTTGATTTCGCCCTGCAGCACTTTTTCATTTTCTTCTACTTAATATGGTAGGTGTCACATCCATTTTGCAAAATTTTTTTCTAAAGTTATATTTTGCGTCAATAGACCAATACAATTACCATGTTTCATCCCTTTTTTCGTATTTGGTATATAATTATGGCATTTTTTTCATTTTTCGTAATTTTCGATATCGAAAAAGTGGGCGTGGTCATTGTTCGATATCGTTCATTTTAAATAGCGATCTGAGATGAGCGCCCAGGAACCTAAATACCAAATTTCATCAAGATACCTCAAAAATTACTCAAGTTATCGTGTTAACGGACAGACGGACGGACGGACGGACTTGGCTCAATCGAATTTTTTTTCGATACTAATGATTTTGATATATGGAAGTCTATATCTATCTCGATTCCTTTATACCTGTACAACCAACCGTTATCCAATCAAAGTTAATATACTCTGTGAGCTCTGCTCAACTGAGTATAAAAATACGATTGTACACAACTATTTATACTCAGTTGAGCAGAGCTCACAGAGTATATTAAGTTTGATTGGATAACGGTTGGTTGTACATATATAAAGGAATCGAGATAGATATAGACTTCCATATATCAAAATAATCAGGATCGAAAAAAAATTTGATTGAGCCATGTCCGTCCGTCCGTCCGTCCGTCCGTCCGTTAACACGATAACTTGAGTAAATTTTGAGGTATCTTGATGAAATTTGGTATGTAGGTTACTGAGCACTCATCTCAGATCGCTATTTAAAATGAACGATATCGGACTATAACCACGCCCACTTTTTCGATATCGAAAATTTCGAAAAACCGAAAAAGTGCGATAATTCATTACAAAAGACCGACAAAGCGACGAAGCTTGGTAGATGAGTTGAACTTATGACGCAAAATATAAACTTAGTAAAATTTTGGACAATGGGCGTGGCACCGCCCACTTTTTAAAGAAGGTAATTTAAAACTTTTGCAAGCTGTAATTTGGCAGTCGTTGAAGATATCATGATGAAATTTGGCAGGAACGTTACTCTTATTACTGTATGTACGCTTAATAAAAATTAGCAAAATCGGAGAAGGACCACGCCCACTTTAAAAAAAAAAAATTTTTTAAAGTAAAATTTTAACAAAAAATTTAATATCTTTACAGTATATAAGTAAATTATGTCAAGATTCAACTCCAGTAATGATATGGTGCAACAAAATACAAAAATAAAAGAAAATTTAAAAATGGGCGTGGCTCCGCCCTTTTTCATTTAATTTGTCTAGGATACTTTTAATGCCATAAATCGAACAAAAATTAACCAATCCTTTTGAAATTTGGTAGGGGCATACATTTTATGGCGTTAACTGTTTTCTGTGAAAATGGGCGAAATCGGTTGATGCCGCGCCCAGTTTTTATACACAGTCGTCCGTCTGTCCTTCCGCATGGCCGTTAACACGATAACTTGAGCAAAAATCGATATATCTTTACTAAACTCAGTTCACGTACTTATCTGAACCCACTTTACCTTGGTATGAAAAATGAACGAAATCCGACTATGACCACGCCAACTTTTTCGATATCGAAAATTGCGAAAAATGAAAAAAATGCCATAATTCTATACCAAATACGAAAAAAGGGATGAAACATGGTAAGGTAATTTGATTGTTTATTGACGCGAAATATAACTTTAGAAAAAACTTTATAAAATGGTTGTGACACCTACCATATTAAGTAGAAGAAAATGAAAAAGTTCTGCAGGGCAAAATAAAACACCCTTAAAATCTTGCCAGGTATTACATATATAAATAAATTAGCGGTATCCAACCGATAATGTTCTGGGTCACCCTAGTCCACATTTTGGTCGATATCTGGAAAACGCCTTCACATATACAACTACCACCACTCCCTTTTAAAACTCTCATTAATACCTTTAATTTGATACCCATATCGTACAAACTCATTCTAGAGTCACCCCTGGTTCACCTTTATGGCGATATCTCGAAAAGGCGTCCACCTCTAGAACTAAGCCCCACACCCTTTTAAAATACTCATTAACACCTTTCTTTTGCTACCCATATTGTACAAACAAATTCTAGGGTCACCCCTGCTTCACCTTTATGGCGATATCTCGAAACGGCGTCCACCCATGGAACTAAGGATTACTCCCTTTTAAAATATTCATTAACAGCTTTCTTTTGATACCCATATTGTACAAACAAATTCTAGGGTCACCCCTGGTCCACCTTTATGGCGATATCTCGAAACGGCGTCCACCTATGGAACTAAGGATTACTCCCTTTTAAAATACTCATTAATACCTTTAATTTGATATCCATATCGTACAAACACATTCTAGAGTCACCCCTGGTCCACCTTTGTGGCGATATTCCGAAAAGGTGTCCACCTATAGAACTAAGTCCCACACCCTTTTAAAATACTCATTAACACCTTTCTTTTGATACCCATATTGTACAAACAAATTCTAGGGTCACCCCCGGTCCACCTTTATGGCGATATCTCGAAACGGCGTCCACCTATGGAACTAAGGATTACTCCCTTTTAAAATATTTATTAACAGCTTTCTTTTGATACCCATATTGTACAAACAAATTCTAGGGTCACCCCTGGTCCACCTTTATGGAGATATCTCGAAAATGCGACCACCTATACAACAACCACCACTCCCTTTTAAAACCCTCATTAATACCTTTAATTTGATACCCATATCGTACAAACACATTCTAGAGTCACCCCTGGTCCACCTTTGTGGCGATATTCCGAAAAGGTGTCCACCTATAGAACTAAGCCCCACACCCTTTTAAAATACTCATTAACACCTTTCTTTTGATACCCATATTGTACAAACAAATTCTAGGGTCACCCCCGGTCCACCTTTATGGCGATATCTCGAAACGGCGTCCACCTATGGAACTAAGGATTACTCCCTTTTAAAATATTCATTAACAGCTTTCTTTTGATACCCATATTGTACAAACAAATTCTAGGGTCACCCCTGGTCCACCTTTATGGCGATATCTCGAAACGGCGTCCACCTATGGAACTAAGGATTACTCCCTTTTAAAATACTCATTAATACCTTTAATTTGATATCCATATCGTACAAACGCATTCTAGAGTCACCCCTGGTCCACCTTTATGGCGATATTTCGAAAAGGCGACCACCTATACAACAACCACCACTCCCTTTTAAAATCCTCATTAATACCTTTAATTTGATATCCATATCGTACAAACACATTCTAGGGTAACCCCTGGTCCACCTTTATGGCGATATCTTGAAACGGCGTCCACCTATAGAACTAAGGCCCACTCCCTTTTAAAATACTCATTAACACCTTTCGTTTGATGCCCATATTGTGCAAACGCATTCTAGAGTCACCCCTGGTCCATCTTTACGGCGATATCTCGAAAAGGCGTCCATCTATAGAACTTAGGTCCACGCCCTTTTAAAATACTCATTAATACCTTTCATTTGATACCCATATCGTACAAACGCATTCTAGAGTTAACCCTGATCCACCTTTATGGCTATATCCCTAAATGGCGTCGACCTATAGAAAGAACTATGGCGCACTCCCTCATAAAATACTCTTTAATGCCTTTCATTTGATACACATGTCATACAAACACATTCCAGGGTTTCCCTCGGTTCATTTTCCTACATGGTTATTTTCCCTTATGTTGTCACCATAGCTCTCAACTGAGTATGTAATGTTCGGTTACACCCGAACTTAACCTTCCTTACTTGTTTTTCGCTAAGATTTAACTTATTATTTTTGCCTACGACCCTTTTTAAAAACATTTATATAAAAGTGGCCGTGGTCCTTAACAAATCTTATCAATTTTTACTAGAAAGATTTCCTGCTATAAGGAAAATACGTGTACCCCAATTTTGTTACGATATGTTAAGTTTTCTTCGAGTTATGGCTCCCGAAACATTGAAAATTGCTTATACAAAGAAGGGGCGGTGCCACACCCATTTTCAAAAATTTTAGTGTTTTCTAATTTAATGTTATTATTCAATTCAGAAAGTGAAATTCTATTGATACAAAGCTCTTTTTCGCTAAGATTTAAATTATTATTTTCGTCTACTACAACCTTTTTAAAATTCTTTTATATAAAAGTGGGCATGTTCCTTAACCGATTTCGTTAATTTTTCTTCAAAGAATTCCTTATAGTAAAGACAACCTCCCTGCCAAATTTTGTTACGATAGGTGTAATGATTTTAGATTTATGATTAATAATATTTGTAAAATTGATTTTATCAAAAGTGGGTGGTGCCACGCCCATTTTAAAATTTTTTATATCAGTCCACACGTCAAATTTCAACATTATAGGTGTATTATTTACTAAATAATCAAGTTTTTTGTATTTTCCAAAATGTTATATATATAAAAAGTGGGCGTGGTTATCATCCGATTTCTCTCATTTTCAATACCAATCTATTCTGGGTTCAGATAAGCTCATGTACCAAATTTGGTGGAGATATTTCAATTTTTACTCAAGTTATCGTGTTAACGGACGGACGGACGGACGGACGGATGGACGGACGGACATGGCTCAATCACATTTTTTTCGATACTGATGATTTTGATATATGGAAGTCTATATCTATCTCGATTCCTTTATACCTGTACAACCGTTATCCAATCCCTGTGTACAAGTACAGCTGGGTATAAAAAGACTGGATACTAAAGTAAACAAAATTCGAAAATAACTGTTTTTTCCGAAAAAAAAAAACTATAGTGGGTACATTAAAGAACATATTACCTCTTATATAGGTAGCACTACCCCTTAAGTATGAGATCTTGTTTTTAATTTCGGTAAAAAAAAACAATTATATGGTATCCCAAATTTCTAGCGAATCATGATTTTATCATTAAAGTTTTTTAAATTATACAAGGTTCGCACAAAAAAAGAAAACTCCCATACACACAACGCATACTTACTCAGTTATTCAACAAACAAGCTTTATATGCAGTTATGGAATATACCAACAGAAAAGCTTTATGTCACATTTAACAACAAAGCCGAAAGCAAATAACTAAATGGAATTGCATGCGATGTTTATTAAAACGAAATACACCAAAATATATTTGAAAGCCCGAAAAAGCGTGAAAAAAATTTAACATTAAACATTTCACTTGGCGCCGAAAAAATATTAAAAAATGGAATTAATGAATATAAATTAAAGAAGTAAGGACGGGACTGTCTTCGGCTGTGCTGAAGACTTCATACTTTTCATGAATGGGGCTGAACAATAATCTTATCCCGTTCGTAATCTCCAAATAAGAGGATGTATAAGATAGGAAATATATAGCGAACAGACGTACATACCTAAACGATTTTTAAGATAAATATGAAATAAAAAATGGCAAAAAACCCCTTATCTGAGCGATCGGTTGTATGGGATATATATTATATATAGCTCCGATCGAAATGATTTTTACAGGAAATCTTCTATGATATATTAGAATATATATCACCAAGGTTCACGTTTTTATATTGGAAACTAAAGGAGAAATGGCCAAAAAAGTTTCTATCTGAACGATCGGTTGTATGGGATAGGTATAACTATATATATAATAAAATTAAAAAAAAAAAACTTTTTTAAAAATAAGCTTTTATTATTTTGGTTAATAAAATTAACTAAAAAGTAAACAATAAATTGACTCTAAAGAAATATAACACTTTATAAGTTCATTGTAAGCTTAAACGATAATTAGGCTTTTATTAGTACAATTAGGACTGTGATATAAACTGTAAGATTTAATAATTTAGGTGTAAAGTTTTAATGTTAAAAATATATAATTATGTACAATATAGAATTTTTTTGTCGCAGACGAAAAAGCCTAATTATCGTTTAAGCTTACAATGAACTTATAAAGTGTTATATTTCTTTAGAGTCAATTTATTGTTTACTTTTTAGTTAATTTTATTAACCAAAATAATAAAAGCTTATTTTTAAAAAAGTTTGTTTTCTTTAATTTTATTTTTTACTTTTTAGTTCGTTTTATTAACAAGTAATAGAAGCTTGTTCTTAGAAAAGCTTTAAATATAAGTTTAGGGGGTGAAACAAAAACACATATTTCAGTTACATCTGCGTATAATGCGTATTGGAATTTATTAGTACACATTTTATGCGCAGCAACTTCAGAGGTGTATTTAAAGTTTAAATCATTGTAAATATAAGTATTGAAGTCATGAGCCTGGGCATTCGCGCAATTTTAGTGATGTAAATTGCATGGCGCCAGCGCCAATGCGGTGCCAGCTCAATGGTAGCTCATTGACGAAATTACTCCAAGCGAATTTTTGACGCTTCTTAGTAGTGAGTGCGTAGTACATTTTACTTGCGCTCTTGAGTGAAACGACTTTTGTGTGTCAGGCACGAGTTTGGTGTTATTGGCGCTACTGGCAATGATGACACTGAGCTGTTGACGGTAGCGCTGGTAGTTCAGATTTTGAATCAGAGAAAGAATTGATGACCCGTGTGAATTATTATGGCTTTGGCCGTGTAAATTATTATGGTGTATTTGTATATTTTAGATTTAATGCACAATTAATATTTGTGTGTTTGAGCGGCCAAATAATAACAGTAGTATTGCTAAAGTGCTGCTTAGTTGATGGAATGTCGCTAATTTCCTAGCGATGATCAGCAGATTGTCAATATTTCGTTCAACGGACGCGCGAAATTGCCACATCTGCTCAAATTTTCCAAGATTTTCCATTCTTGATTTAACTTAAGCTGTTATGCCAATATTTTTCAGCCAGCTTTTTTCAAATAGGTAATTTTTCCAAAAGCAAAATAAATTACAGAAAAGATTACAGAGTTAAACAGCCTTAAAAATTCAGCTATGTTGGTTATACACAGAAATACAACAGAGGGTTGTGTCACCGCTTTTCGCAAGCGTTGAGATTCACCACGCGTGATTCACCACGTCCAAATATCTCAATCCACAGATAGGTACCGGCGGGTTTGTATGGGACTTAGGCTGTTATGCCAAAGTAAATACAAATCTTTACCGATAACTGTGTTATCGATTAATTTATCAAATTCTAACAAAGTAATATTGCATTGTCATCGGAGTTATACATGTGTGCAAAATTTCAGCTCAATCGGACACCGGGAAATGTATCAAATTTAACTTGCAAGATTCCATTACAGACAACAAAAGTGAAACTAAATAAAAGCTTATAAGAAAGAAGTGTACATTTTGATTGTCACTCCATAACTCGAGAACGGATAGAAAGATTGCCATGAAATTTTTAGCAAAGATACAGGAAGGAGAGATGATGGTTAGTTGATTTTGAAATCCCAAATCGGTTTAGCCATTCTTGAGTTATGATTTTTTTTTAGAAAAAAATCAAAATTTTAAAATTTGGTATATAAATTTGCCTATATTAATATTTACTATCCTTTTTTCCGGGAAGTTAACCAGGGACGGACTGGGACTCGGATTAGAACTAGGACCGGGACTGAGACTCGGAGTGGGACTGGGACTGGGACTGGAACAAAATACATACCACCCTCTGGGACAGGCAATAACGGATGAAGAAGAATGAGAAGAAGGTGAGAGAAGAGAAAAGAGAGAAGAAGAAGGATACTGAGAAAGAAATATAATGATACGAATATGGAGACAGATGAAGCGAAAAAGGCAGAAGGAGGAGTGAATAAAAGGATCAGGAAAAAGTGAAGAGGGGTGGGGGAGGGCAGAGTTCGACGGAAAAAGCTTATTAAAAAATGCAGATAGGCCAAATTTAGGGCAGAACAACGTCTGCCAGGTCTGCTAGTACTATATACATATATCTCCGATCAAAGTGATTTTTTTAGGAAATCTTCTATGATATATTAGAATAAATATCACCAAGTTTAACGTTTTTATATTGGAAATTAAGGAAGAAATGGCTAAAAATCGTTCTATCTGAACGATCGGTTGTATGGGCTATATATTACATATAGCTCCGATCGAAATGATTTTTTCATGAAATCGTCTATGATAAATTAGAATAAATATCACCAAGTTTAACATTTTATATTGGAAATTAAGGGAGAAATTGCCAAAAATCTGTCTATCTGAACGATCGGTTGTATGGGATATATACTATATATAGCTCCGAGCAAAGTGATTTTTTCAGGATATCTTCTATGATATATTGGAATATATATCACCGAGTTTCACGTTTATACTTTCTAAATTGCGGCAGAAATGACCAAAATCGTCTTGTCTGAACGATCGGTTGTATGGGAGATATATGTTATAGTGGTCCGATGTGCCAAATTTCATTGAGATATCTCAAAATTTGAGCGACTAGTTTGCGTTTAAACAGACAGACGAACGGACAGACGGACATGGCTATATCAACTCAGTTCGTCGCGCTGATCAATTCGGTATACTTAATGGTGAGTCTATCTTCTATATTTCTCAACGTTACAAACATCGGACCAAAGTTAATATACCATTTCATGTTCATGAAAGGTATAATAATAAGTAAAAGTGGCGCCAACTGTGCAAAAGGCCATGCATTGCAATGGCGCCGCAATATATTTGTTGAAAAAAACAAACACAAAATTAGTGAAAAACCTGTAATAAATGAAAAATTCTAAAAAGTATTGTATAGCGTTTAAAGGCTTATCTATTAAAATAGCCTTTTTAATTAGAAAAAAAAAAAACAAAAACAGCAAAAGAGCAAACTTTCACATAAATGTGTGGGTGAGTTTACCTGAAATAACGAAACGCATGCGTGTGCTCTGTTTTATTAAAAATATATTTATGTTTTTTTTTTTTGCTGCAAATATTTAGTTACGAAACATTTAATTCGCATATTTAATCAATACAATGTTCTAAAATTTCAATCTATCCTCTAAATCAAATTCGTATTGTTAGTTGGTGTTAGTGAGATTTTTTGTGTTTCACAATTTTATACAAAAAAAAGTTGTAAATTTGTTGCAAAATCCTTCACTGCAATCATGGACAACGGCCAACGGCGACAAGAGCAATGGCGCCAATTAAAATGCAGTATTTTTCAGCCTAAATTTCAGTACGTGATTGTTATATTAAGGAGAAGGTGCGAATGTATGCGTTTTGTTCAAATTTGTGTATCTTTCCATACAGTAGCGAGCACGAAAATCGTGTGGCCAATATTTTTAAATAAAATTTCGGTAATCAATTTTTATTTTTGATAATTTGAGAAAAAGCTAATATAAATTTCTTAACTGAAACTATACAAAACACTCTGAAAAACATATTCGAAAATAAATTCGGAGCATTTTAATCAAATTTCGAACTTTTTGCTTAAAGTGTTGTACAAATTTTTGAGTATGCAATTTTCTAGCCCAATCAGTTTTAGACTGACAAAATACAAGTTATATTGTATTTCAAAATTCGTTATCATTTTTGACAATTTTTTTTCTTCAATTTTTTTTTTTTTTTATCAAAATACCCTTCGGAAAAAGGTTTCAAAAAACAATTAAAGCAGAGCTACTACTGCATATTCAAAAAAACATAAATAATAGTTGAAAAAAACTAAAAAAACACGCTTTTATAGCAAACCGAACTAAAAAATAGGAAATAATTTTCAATTAAAAAAAGTTTATATAACAATAGTAGAAGGTCAAACAATAGTTTATAGTTAATCACCTCAAAATAAAATTATAATAAAATTTAAGTTATTAACAGAATAATTTAATTCAGAGTAAAAAGTGTGGGATGTATTTGACTACATTTCATATATTTCCTCTCAGATAGTTGCCAATAGAATGATTGTAACATTCAATATCAAGCACCCCACGCTTTTTACTGTGAATTAAATTATTCTGTTAATAACTTCTTCAAACCAATAGTCAATTTCACCTGGCCGTGGCACACCTTGTTTTTTCTCAGACGAGCCACTGGCGATCACAGGTTTCACAAGAAAGGCTTCCTGGTCCGGGGTCCCAAGTACACTACTGATAGATAATTTAATATATATGTCGAGCCATTTGCTGCAAGAAATACTCCCAATCGTTCGTCTTAGTGAAAGGGCGCAGAGATCCTAAAGCGCTCTTTCTGCACCGACCCTCCGCATTTGGCACCTAAATTGCTCATTTTTTCCAGAGCGAATGAATGAGGGCGTAAGGGATGCGATTTGCCGTGGTTTCTATTGTTGTTGTAGCAATAAAGACACCCCTGAAGGTTTTGGGGAGTGTTATCGATGCTGGTGGTCCTTTGACGAATATATATTAGGTACGAATGATTTAATGTGAGCACATTTAAACTTCTAGTACACTCCGCCCCCACTCCCTAGTTCCATGTGGAACTTGGAATCGTCAAAGTCTCGGCTGCAAAATAAGCAGGATTCTCTCCGGGTGTGTGAGGTTGACAATTATGTTGGAGAAGCTATAAAATGCGCTGACATCCCCTTGAAATGGTTGCGCTAAACAACCTCCTGAATCAATTTTGTGTTTAAGTCGCCTCTTACGACAAGCATGCCATTGTGGGTTGCGCGAAATAGCTCACCCGGGTGAAAAGTACACACCATTACACACACTCTGAGAGCAAGTCAAGGCAAGGAAAGGGAGGGAAGGAATGGAAAGTACAGGAAAAGAAAGGAAAGGAAAGGAAGGGAAAAATAAAAGTAAGGAAGAGGAACGGAACAATTTAGTTATCGATTATTTATCGAAAAATGTTCGATACGTTATGAAAAAGCCATCGATTTGTTATTGAAGAATTATCTACTTTTTGTCAAAAAGTTAACGGTTGTTTGTCTACGCGTTGGCGATGGCGAGTACCGAAGAGGATTTAACGATCCGCTGTACGAGCTTTTGGCAGACAGCAACCTAGTCCAACGAATTAAAGCTGCGCTGCCTAGGCCATGTTATGCGAATGAAAGATGACGCTCCGGCTAAGAAAGTGTTTCTATCGGAACCTGCCTATGGAAGCTGAGAAAGAGGGCCGCCCCCACTCCGCTGGAAGGACCATGTGGAAAACGATTTAAACTCACTTGGTGTGACCAATTGGCAGAGAGAAGAAGCGACTGGCACGCCTTGTTGGACGGCCATAACCGTTTAAACGCTTAAGCCCAAATTAAGTAACTATCGGTTTGTTAACAAAATTTAATCGACATGTTATCGAACTACTTGAAAGTTAACGATGTGCTATTTCTTATCCAAAAGTTTTCGGTGTGTTATCGACTTCTTATCGGGGTGTTACCGCATGTTAGCAATTTGTTTTTCATGAAAGGGATCCAGATAAAACTTCATCTTTATACAACGTCACGAGTATGTAGAGCTCAAGCTACTTTTTTTGGTCAATTGTATGCTTTAATATTTATAGGGGTAAAAAACTTTCTACTACAAACAATGACTTCAACCTTTATTTTTCGGCTATAGAACAAAGCTGCTACTTGAGGGAATAACACGATCATGACTTACTTATACGTAAACTGAGCTGGAAATATGGTAGTCGAATACCAGATATTTTGGAGAAGTAAACGTACTTCTCACCCCGGGCTTACAACTTTATTGCATTTTCTTTATTTATTTCACCTTTTAATGTCTTTTCCGCAGGTTATTTGACATTTTCGCTGGTGCGTTAAATTACGCCAACTTCGCAGAACAAAAATTCAAATTAAAATCGTAATAAAACATAGCGTCTAACAAATGCAAGTAAAAAATATAAAGTTAATCAAAAGGGATAAATTTATAGCTTTCATTGGAAATATTGGCGCGACTGATGTATTGATATTATTTTATATGTAATGGTCTTGTATATATGAATGTGGATATCCTTAGACAGCAACGTAGCGTGAAATTTGAATATGTGACAGTGAATTTCTTCATTTCAACTGAAGCATGAAGTTAATTTGAGTCTGCATATCGACGAAATAAATTTATTTATATGTATGTGTTTATATGTATATCGATATGTATACACGAGCATATGAGCATTAAGTTTATTGGAATTAATGCTAAATTTTATATTAAAAATTCTAAATCAAATTCTTAAAAAGTTAGGTAAAAAGAGGTTTTTCATACGTTTGAATATCCACATTTTATTGATATCACTTTAAAATGCTTTTTAATGGGAACTCGCATGTATATTACCTAAACAAAAATGAATATCATGCCCTTTGTCTGTTAGGGGCAAGAGTAAATTAATAGGAAATAATGCATTCAATATACATTGAACTAAATTCATAGAAATTTAAATACATATGTTCACAAGTTTTATCTTTGCAGGGATCGTAATGCTATAGCCGTTTTGTAATAATAGAAGAAAATAAAACAATTCTTTTTTTAATAGTATGATAAGAGTCAAAATAATGTTAGAATTTGTTATTGTAAAAGTAAAAAAAGAAATAACTCGAGATTGACTTTTAATTAGGGCTGTAAGTAATTTTAGATTAACCATTTTGAATTTATTCAATAATGTCCGATTCTGCTTTATCAATATTATGATTATTAAAGAAATCGATTAACTAAACAATTGATTACTCAATTAATATGAATAATTGAATAAAGCTGCACTGCTATTTTCATTAATCATTGTTATAGAGGAATGATCTAATCTATTTAAATTTATTTTGCACTCATCTGAGCAAAATTAGTAATTTTTTACTGACCATCTTTAACATTAGTCAAGTAATATTCGATTTTGATCAACCAATGACAAAATTAATTGATTAACAAAGAAATTGGTTAATTGAAAAGCTGGTTATTCAACTCATTTGATCAATCGAATAAAGGCACTTCGCTACTTTGATTAATCACCTTTTAAAATGAAGGATTAGTCACTTTTCTAACCAATATTAATTTTCTTACAGTCATCTGAGAAAAATCGCTGTTTTGGAGTCATTATTATTTTTATTGGAATGTTTCAGGATAGTTTCAAAATGATTTTCAGCATAATTTCGGGATTATTGCCAAATTTGTTTTGGCATAGTTTGTGGGTTGTTTCGGGACCATTTCGGATTTTGGGGATTTCGAAAAGCTTTCGTTCTAATTCCGGGTTTATTTTGAAGTCATGACTATTTTTATTTCAAAATCATTTACTATTGTTTTCGTTAAAATTTCGGCGCTTTTTCGATGTCTTTATTAAGTTTATCGGACTATTTCGTTATAGTTTCAAGGTTTTGTCGGTGGCTTTCGGATAGTTTAATTATAATTTGGGATAGACCCGCACATTATTTAGTCATTATTATATTAATTGGACTATTTAAGGATAGTTTCGACATAGTTTTCAGCATAACTTCCCAGTAATTCCCACATTGTTTACGGTATAATTTGTGGGTTGCTTCTTGACCATTTCGGAATCATTCCGGGAGTGTTTGTGGGATTGATTTGGGTGTATTTAAGGATAATTTCGAAAAGTTTTCGTTCTAATTTCGGGGCTCTTTCGAAGCCATAATTATGTTTAACAGACTATTTCAAGAAAATTTCGAGATGATTTGCAGCAAAATTTGGTAATCGTTTAAATAATGGTTTCAGTGTAATTTCAGGTTTATTTTGGGACCAATTCTTAATCGTTCAGAGATTTTTTTTTTGGTATTCATTCGGGACTATTTCAGGATAATTTTGCATTATTTAAATTCCGGGTTTATTATAATTCCGGGTTTATTATTGTTAAAATTTCGGGGTATTTTTGAAGTCATTATTCTAACGAATTTTCGAATTTCGACAATGATTCGGATATTTATTTGCCGTTTTCGAGACAAAAGCAAAGAAATAAACACATTTCGAAAAAATCCAAAAAGAGTTCGGATCTAATTCCGATTTGATCCCAGAATGATCTAGGAATTGTTTCGAAAGACAATTTTAACTCTTATTTGTGATTTTTATAATAAAAGTTAAATTTAAGTTATGATTTTTGAGTTTTAAAATGAAAGTCAATTTTAACTGTTATATTTAACTTTAGTAATAGAAATTAAATTGAAAAAAAGGAAGTTAAATATATAAATGTAATGTCGAATAAATTCCTTAGCTCTCTAGCTTTACCTAGCTATATTGAAGTATAAAAAAGTAAGGAATACTCATACATACTCAGCTGAGTGCTTTGGAGACAAAATAAGGGAAAATCACCATTTAGCAAAATGAACCTAGGGTAACCTTGGAATGTGTTTGTATGGCATGTGCATCAAATGAAAGGTGTTAATGATTATTTAAAACGTAGTGGGCCTTAGTTCTATAGGTGGACGCCTTTTCGAGATATCGCAATAAGGGTGGACCAGAGGTGACTCTAGAATGTGTTTGTACGATATGGGTATCAAGTTAAAAGTACTAATGAGGGTTTTAAAAGGGAGTAGCCCTTAGTTGTATATGTGAAGGCGTTTTCGAGATATCCACCAAAATGTGGACCAGGGTGACCCAGAACATCTTCTATCGGGTACCGCTAATTTATTTATATATGTCATACCTTGAAAAGTATTCCTGCCAAGATTCCAAGGGCTTTTGATTTCGCCCTGCAGCACTTTTTCATTTTCTTCTACTTAATATGGAAGGTGTCACACCCATTTTACAAAGTTTTTTCTAAAGTTATATTTTGCGTCAATAAACCAATCCAATTACCATATTTCATCTCTTTTTTCATATTTGGTACAGAATTATGGCATTTTTTTCATTTTTCGTAATTTTCGATATCGGAAAAGTGAGCGTGATCATAGTCGAATTTCGGCCATATTTTATACCAAAATAAAGTGACTTCGGATAAGTACGTGAACTAAGTTTAGTTGAGATATATCGATTTTTGCGGAAAGACACACGGTCGACTGTGTATAAAAACTGGGCGTGGCTTCAACCAATTTCGCCATTTTCACGGAAAACAGTTATCGTCATAGAATCTATGTCCCTACCAAATTTCACAAGGATTGGTAAATTTGTGTTGTGTGTGGCATTAAAAGTATTCTAGACGAATTAAATGAAAAAGGGCGGAGTTATGCCCACTTTGAAATTTTCTTTTATCTTTGTATTTTGTTGCACTATATCATTACAGGAGTCGAATGTTGACATAATTTACTTTTATACAGTAAAGATATTAAATTTTTGTTAAAATTTGACTTAAATTTTTTTTTTTTTAAAAGTGGGCGTGTTCGTCACCCGATTTCGCAAACTTTTATTTAGCACACATATAGTAATAGGAGTAACGTGCCTGCCAAATTACAGCTTGCAAATCTTTTAAATTACCTCCTTTTAAAAGTGGGCGATGCCACGCCCATTGTCCAAAATTTTTCTAATTTTCTATTTTGCGTCATAAGGTCAACTCACCTACCAATTTTCATCGCTTTATCCGTCTTTGGTAATGAATTATCGCACTTTTTCGGTTTTCCGAAATTTTCGATATCGAAAAAGTGGGCGTGGTTGTAGTCCGATTTCGTTGTTTTAAATAGCGATCTGAGATGAGCGCCCAGGAACCTACATACCAAATTTCATCAAGATACCTTAAAATTTACTCAAGTTATCGTGTTTACAGGCGGACCGACAGACGGACGGACGGACATGGCTAAATGAATTTCTTTTTTCACCCAGATCATTTTGATATATAGAAGTCTATATCTATCTCGATTAGTTTATGCCGTTACGAATTACCGTTATGCGAACAAAGTTAATATACTCTATGAGTTCTGCTCAGCTGAGTATAAAAAGATATACTTTTTCTCTTTTCCTTTTTGCATGGAATTTGAAAATAACCACTACAACGTTCCCTGCTCCTTAATATTTGCATATATTTTAATAAAATTCATTTTATAATGATTTTAAATGCAATTTTAGCGTTCTTTAAAACTTAAATACGTCAACTAGGCCATATACATATATTAGGCAATATTGAAAAATTAAACGAACGACTTTTACAGTCTCACCCTCTCAAACCTGTGTTGCCAGCAATTTTTCAGATAAAAAGCTAAATGGGCAAAAAAAAAAAAATTAACTAAAAAAGCTAAAAATTTAAGGCAACTTTTCAAGCATTTTATTTATTTTTTATAAAAATCTTAGCATTTTAAACACTGTATGCATCTAGTAAAAAATTTAAATTAATTTGTAATCCAAATATAATTTACAGATGCAATCTGTGCTATATAAATAAAAATGTAAAGCGCAATAGCCTCCGAAGAGATCTAAGGCCGAGCTTCTCTTCCAATTTGCGTCGTACCCTCTTGATTTTCCATACAAATTGGCCGGAGGGGACCTACCTGTTTTATGTCGACTCCGAACGACATATGCAAGGGAGATGAGTTTTCACTGTGCTTTATAGAAATTTGTTTAAGTCAATCCTTTGACCACGCGTCTACTACTACTACAGCTATCACTGCTTGCAGTATATACATATTGTGACGAATATTAGTCACACTAAGTGATACATCACTAGCCTGATGCTAAGTAAATGAAGCCACAACAACAGTAAGCAAACAGTCACTTGCACCTACATAAACAAATCAATCATTATGTATACACATATGTACGTACACGCAGTGGAGAAGCAACGCACAACCACATGCATTAATCTGAGTTACTCTCGAAGGTATGCAATAATTTTGCAAGTATCACTCACATATACACGCGCATGAGGTATGAGAGAAGCTATAAAATTGTGCATCTGTAGTTATAGCTGAGAAATTTATAGCTGATAACTAATTAGTAAAATCTGGAAATAGAAGCGCTAAGAAATATGTCGGCGAGGAAACCGGACAGTATAAAAGCGGCAACAGTTGAGGCACGACAAGTCAGTTTGATTTAAGTACGCTATCTGTCGAGCAATAGAAGTGTTATTTTGAAAGTAGTCTAATAAAGACCAAATTGCATTATCGAATATTGGAGTTATTTATTCAAAAGTTTAGTGATTCGAACGTTAGCAGAAGGTTGCAAATAAGCAGAATTGCAGTAAATTCGTTACCATATAAAAGTTAGTGTCCGCTACCGTATAAACATTTCATTTACTATCTAGCAAAAAATTAAAATTAATTTGTGCTCTGATTTCATAACAAATAAATAAAACAATCCACAGATGCTATTTGTGTTTTATAAAAAACCCTACTTCGTTTTAACATTGTTCATGGTGCTAAAAATTAGCTGCACTTCTGCATTACTGAGTGGCAAAACCGAATAATCGAAAACAGAAGTGGAAAGACTGGCAACGGTATTTTTCCCAATAATGGCATTAAAGGAGAAGACAGCGGATCAAAAGTGACACAAGTGATATAATACAAGTGAGCAGAGGGTTGAAACTACGGCATCTACAATACTTTTTATTTATCGACGGCGACTCAGCTTCTGTGGAACTGTTGAACTGTCGCTTATCGGCTTTTTTGGTGCTGGCGTAACTTTCTTGAATATTAAATTAACATCGCAATAATCGATTGTTTATCTTGTCACAAGCATTATGGGCACTTCAAATAGTACACATAAGGGAGCTCGACATTTTTCTATTTTGTGGAGATTAGGTAAGCCGTATACCAAACTGATTACCTAGATTTTTGTAAAACTTTGAAAAAGCTAAAAAATGACAACAAATTCTGAAAAAGCTAAAAAAACCTTAAAGATAAATAACAATTTTTAAAGCTAAATGGAGAAAAAAAGCTAAATCTAGCTTGAAAAAGGCTAAAACGGCAATACTGATTATACCGGTGAAATATATAAGATGTAACAAAAAATTAAATTTTTTGAGTCTGCGTTTTGAACCATCACCAATCGGGCCCAACATTGATATGTCATGTTTTCAAGGGTAGGATTATCGTTTGAAGTGATGAGTTTGTGGAAATAGTTCATTTGATTTTTGTAGGCCCACCCTAATGTACATAAATCAACCTGCCTCTATAGTTATGTATTAAACTAATTCAAAACAGTACCCAGCACATATAATCAATCGCTTTTTATAAACAAAAACGAAAAAATAAAAATAAAAAAATGTAGCAATATGTTATGCGATAATATGCAAGCTTTTACATATTTTATAAATTAATACCGATAAATATAGGAGCTTATGGTATTAAATAGATATTTATGCGTATGAATAATTAAATAATTTTTTGGTTAATAAAAACAAGTTAAACAGATCTGTTGTAATTTATCAAGTTATTTTAAACCCCTTAACTCGTCATTTTGAAAATGCAAATAAATACATTTAAGGGAATTGAAGTTTAGGTGAAAGCTAACATAACATATTAAGGGAATTCGCTTTGAATGGCAATGCGCACGGATTGCTTATATCCTATGTAGTGTTGCCATTTTAAGTTTTTCAAGCTAGATTTAGCTCCTTTTTCTCCGTCAATCTTGAATTGTGATTTGGCTTTAATCCTTTTTTCAGCTTTTTTCAACATTTTTTAGCTTTCGTTAGCTTTTTTTTCAAAATTTTAGAAAACCTAGATGAATATTTTGGTTTAGATAAGGTTTTAAGAACACTAAATGAATTTGGGCTGGATATTAAAGCTTTGAGGTGCTTAATCTATATATATAAAAAGGAGTGTACATTTTGATTGTCACTCCATAACTCGAGAACGGATAGAAAGATTGCCATGAAATTTTTAGGAAAGACACAGGAAGGAGAGGTGATGGTTAGTTGATTTTGAAATCCCAAATCGGGTTAGCCATTCTTGAGTTATGATTTTTTCTTAGAAAATACTATAAAAAAGATAGTCGTGTTAGTTACACTACGCATAACTCAAGAACGGATGAACCAATTAGGCTGAAGATTGGTGGGGAGGTAGCTTATTACCAGGGAACGGACATACGATACTTTTTATTCCGTTCTGGCTAGGGTCTTGAGATCAAAACGTGGACCTGGGTAATCCTGGGATGTGTTTGTACAATATGGGTATCAAGTGGAATCTGTTTATGAGTAATTTGATACTGAGGAGTTTTCATATCTACTGGTGACTAGGGTCTCGATATATAGGCCAAAACGTGGATCCGGGCACCACTAAAATGTGTTTATACAAAATGGATATCAAATGAAAACTGTTGATGAGTGTTTTAGTACAGGGTAATTTTCATATCAGGGTAATACTAGGAAGTGTTTTTACATTATGGGTATCAAATTGAAGCTGTTAATGTGTGCTTTAGTGCAAAGTAATTTTTATATCGCTGCGTGACTAGGGTCTCGAGATATAAGCCAAAACGTGGACCCGCATACCCCTAGAAGGTGTGTGTAATATGGATAGCAAATGAAAGCTGTTGATGTGTGCTTTAGTGCAAAGTAATTTTTATATCGCTGTGTGACTAGGGTCTTGAGATATAGGCTTAAACGTCGACCAGGATACCTGTACAATGTGTGTGTATTATGGATATCAAATGAAAGCTATTGCTGAGATCTTTAAAGTAATTTCCATTGTAATATTCGATTTAGTAGCATCAACCTGGCAAAACTGATAAATAAGCATGCGAAGCCGAAATAAAGACATGAATTAATAATGCCCACATACCTATATATGTACCTATATACGTCCTGTTCGATTTGCCTGAAATTTGGTGTATTAATTTGCCTGTATTAGTATTTACGATCCTTTTTTCCGGGAACTAGACCAGAGACGGCCTGGGACTGGGATTAGGACCACCCTTTGGGACTGGCAATAAGAGACGAAGGAGAATGAGAAGAACTTGAGAGAAGAGAAAAGAGGGTAGGAGAAGGAGACTGAGAAAGAGATAGAGTGAGACGAAATAGAGATAGAGGAATCGAAAAAGATGGAGGGAGGAGTGAATAAAAGATTAAGAAAAATATAAGAGGGGGAGGCAGGGTTAGACGGAAAGAGCTTATTAAGATGTATGCAGATAGACCAAATTTAGGGCAGAACAACGTCTGCCTGGTCTGCTAGCAACTGATAAAGCTAGCGTTATGGTAGGCAGAGATAATGGAATAGTAGCCTTATCGAAGCAAAATCAACCTAATAGCGACTTGGCGGTATCGTCTGCTACAAAACCCCTTCCGAGCAAAATTTAAATTTTTGATTTCAGAGCTTTTAACAAAGTTCGCATATAGAAAAGATAATTATACAAAGCTATTTGCTGCCACTTAGGATGGACTTGAACTTCTTCGAATTGTATTTACACGAATGGGATAACATTTTTTTAAACCTTCAAATTTAGAAAAATTTCAAAATGAAAAAGGTGTTGGTGTTCTGAGTAGCTTTTCAATAGTTCTGTAGTTCCTGAAAATGAGGAAAAGAGTTCTGCAATTAACCCCCAGTAACCACATTTTTCAGATCATTTTTATCCTTCTGAGGAACACCAGAACTATTGAAAAGCATTTTTCTTAATTAAAAATTTTTTTTTGAATGTTGGTGGAAATTTCACAGAACTTTTTTCTCTTCTTTAGGAACTCCCGAACTATTGAACAGCTACTCAGACACCAATTTTTTTAAAATTAGTGTTTTGTTAGAAATTTTTTGACTTCCCAAAAAAAGTAATAACTGGGCGTTATTTTGCACACCTTTTTCTCCTTTTCAGGAGCTCCAGAACCATTGACATTCCGGTAACAAAAAACCATTAAGGTACTAATCCGATTAATTCGGGAACTATTAAGTGTGGTCATACATTAAACCTTCTTGGCTATCCTTCAGGTTCCATGAGGAACTTGGGGTCCCTAGAGCCTTGCCTGATAAGTATGCGTATGATACATCCAAACTTGCAACAGGATTCCCTCCGCGTATTTGAGGTTGACAATTGGGTTGCGGAAGCTATAAAGCTTTGTATTGCCCTATCAGCCCCATGAATCCCATATAATTTTGTTGTTGTAACTTTACAATCCGCGTAATTCACGCGTTTCGGTCAATTGCATTTGCAGGACAAAACGAATACTCCTAATGGGTTGTGCATTTCGGAAAATGCAGTGTTCTGTTAGCACATCCCTAAACCACCACGTTGCCACGGCTGCCGATGCATAAAGTAGTACATAAAAGCTAGTCTCTAATCTAAATATCCAAGGCAGTCTTAGACACAAACTACATAATTCTCTTCCCCACAAGGAAAGATTCGAAAGATGGGGGGATCACTCAGAGTTTCGATACCTTGGTTTATACGAACGGATCTAAAATGGCTTGCGAAGTGGGAGCTGGAGTATTTGCGACTGTTCCGCCCACGTTCTTACGTATGCGGCTTCCCGACTCGGCAATCGTGTTTCAAGACGAGATTTTCGCTACCCAAGAGGATAATGGATAACAATAGTAACGGTAACAGGGTGACCATTTTCTCCGATAGCCACGCGGCTCTTGGTGCCCTCGGGTAGGCGACAATAACACCAAACCTGGTTGGGCAGTGTATGGAGAGCGCCATAATTTTGGCGAGCCGGCCAGATCGTTACCCTGATATGTGTGCCAGGCTAACGAGATGGCGGATAAGCAGGCACGGCGTGGAGCGGCTCTTGATGTTTCAGGAGCGAAGGAGATATTTGCACCCTCGGACTCATCAAGGGTTACATCTCCCAGCACTGGTTGAACGAAGCCAACAATAGGTGGAAGCGGTTGTGGTCCTGTATAGTTTCCAAGAGTATATGGTCATTATATAACGAAACACGATCTATAGCTGTCCTTAAGATGAACAGAAGGGATATATCCAGAGTAGTTGCGGTGCCCAACGGGCATTGGGCAATTGGGGTACATGCGGCACGGATGGGACTGGAACACAATACCAACTGTCGCAGCTGCAGGCGTCCAGAGGCGGAAGAAATGGTTGAGAATCTGCTGTGCGAATGTCCAGCACACTGTCGAAGCAGAATAAAGTTTCTTGGAAAGCACTTTTTCGAAAGCCTTCCAGAACTTAAGGATGTTCGGCCGGGAGAGCTTCTCAAATTTTTAAATTCCACGCGATGGATATAGGGGGACGGGTTTCCCTGAGGCGCTTGAAACTTATTATTAGTCTTCCTACAACATTATTGGTTAACTCACGAGTGGTGGTATCAAAATGGCGCATGAGGGCTAATTGGAGTCAATTGGGACTCGCCACTCCAACCAACCAACCAACGCAACCAACAAAAATGCTGCAACTACTCTGATGGGTATACCAAACAAAGAAAAAACTGGTCAGCAAAAAAAGCTCTACAAAAGCGCACATGCTCTAGAAAATGACAATTGAGTTGATAATTACAATGATTATGCGCATTAATTTCATTTGACCCTATTTTTTTTACTGCATTCTTCTATCATATAGATATGTACATTTGACCCTTTTTTCTTCAAACATCTTCTCTTATACTACGTGTATGCACATTTATTGAATGACTTCTCTTTATCCCCCAAAAATTATCTAAAATAATTAAGAAAGCTTCATATTTGGCGATGTTGGCTTTGTATTTCGTTTTGAGCGTCGATGGTTGCCTTTTTTCTTATCGCTGTTGAATAACAATGCAGTTGACTGCATTGTAAGCACTTTTTCACACACGTACTTCTTACTACCTAACTGCTTTTCTTTTTATCCATCCATTCATTTCCTTTCCTGTGCTGCATTAATATTACAAACTATATAATTAAAATGTGAGACAAAAAGCTCATGCATATCCTTCGTGTTTTTTTTACTACATACCAACGTAAATAAGCGCACACATACAAGGGGCGTTCATTCATTCACTTCAGTGAGTGACAGTATACGTGGGTGCCTTTTCGAAATTTTTGCACTATATTATAGTGAATGTGAATGTGACTGACTTCGACGCAAGTGATCATGGCGCCATACATAATCTGGCCATTAAATTTTGTTTTTCATTTCTCGAAAGATTACATTTGGAAAGCCCCATAATCAAAATGTCTATATCCATTTAAAATTTTTCGAATGCCTCTTTCACAGATAGCCTTGGAATGAATGTATAGATTTCTTAAGCCCAGTTCCAGTCCTTCGATTTTTTAAGTTTCAAAGACAGCGTTTCCATATATGTATACGAATGGCTCTCAGGTAAACGGTAGGGTTCGGTATATACATGATGATTGTAGTGCCTTCTAGGTAGAAGTATCAGCCATTACAGGAAACATACTACCAACAAGGAAATCTTTATTTTTAGCGACAGCCTAGCGGCAAACGAATGCATAGCCTACTTATTCAGTTCTGAACTAACAATAAACTCAAAACTCATAAACCTCAGACCTCTTCGCAGAAGATGTCCCAACAGAAGCGTGCGTACCTCACATGTGTCCCGCGATTTAGGGACATTGAGGCAAACTGTGCTGCAGACGAACTTGGTAAACGGTGTATGACCAATTAGATTTTTCTCGACAAAATATGTTTAGATATACCCTTTGAAACATGCAAGCTCAAGGTAAACGTGTCTATCTACTGTCTAGCCAGCGGTAGATGGCTATAAACGCTAGGGTGTCAGATATCTAAGCAAACCTGGCCAATGTAGGATCTCAAGAGGTTCCATCAAGTTTACATCTTAAGTAGGGATCAAATTTCAACACTTATGGGAGCACAAACTGGCTATTGCATTTTTAGTAGGCATCCAGCAAGGCTACGAGGGTGCTGTCGTCGGCTTAATTGGTGCCAGACAACGTTGCCTGGGAGATCTCTTTTTGCATAACTCATGCCAGGTCACTGAGTACGGAATCAAAGACTTGGTAGCCTTAATCAAATCACTGAAATAGTTCGAAGAGAAGAGACCCTGGGCCAGAAGGTGGATATAGAGAGAGATAAGGGAAGATGTGCGAATAACTGAGTGAAAGAAAGCAGTATAGTTCCGATATTTTCCAAGCCAAACCAAAGTTTCAAGGCGGGAATTGGGTAAGAGGGCGAGGGAGAATATCGAAGAAGTCGATCCGAAGGCCAGCATTTCATTTATTGGGAATAAAAAAATATACCGGATATAAAAGAAAACTTAATGCTTCACCACAGGACCTGTTCAAAGGAATATTGAGGGCAACGAGATGGCGAACGAGCTCGGAAATACGGGGTTTTGCCGTACCCTGTATAAGCAGACAAGTTGCATTAAACATTCATATAAATAAAGAAAAAAAAAACATTCAAAGCACTTTCCAGTAGAAAGCAGGCTGTAAGTGGTGGCCCACGGAGAGGTTATTATAAGGTTGTCGAGACAGTGCTGAGTGGCATGACCCTTGTAGAGATCCAGTTATACAAGAAAACTCTTCCCTCGCGCCCAAGATCTGATCTACACCGAGCTAGCTCAACGACCATCTCGTTTTCCTTGCTGGATCACAACTTCCTCCTCTGCGTTACAAAAATTCTTTGATAAAAAGACCAATCGTTGGTTTGCGGGCCGAGTCCCTGTAGAGAACGATCTAATTGCAGCTGTAAACGCAATATGAGAAGCTGCTGAAACTTTACCTAGCATAATATTTGTGGGGCTCTTCGTACTTTCCACACATTAATATTGGTAGAATAAAATTTAGAAGAAAAACAAGTAAAGGTGTCTAAGTTCGGGTGCAACCGAACATTATATACTCAGCGTGAGCTTCAATTGTACATTTCATTTCAGATAAATTACTTTTCTACATAACACGTAACACCGTCCGTTTAAAATAAATGTCTCCCCATTTCCTCTTACAATGAAACTTGGTAAGTGAAATATCATTTATTCAAAACTAGTTTTTGCTAAGTTATAGCTTTTTATTCTAGTCTACGACCCTTTTAAACCTTTTGAACTTGTTTTGTGCCCAAGTTGCCGTGGTCTTTAACCGATCCTGTCCATTTTTACTAGAATTATTTTCCGCTATAGGGAAATTTGTGTACCAAATTTTATTCCGATCCGTTAATTTTTCTTCGAGTTAAGGCTCCAGAAACATAGAAAATTGCTTAGTCATAAAAGGGGCGGTGCCACACCCATTTTCAAAAATTTTAGTGGTTTCCAATTTAATGTTATAATTCAATTTAGAAAGTAAAATTCTATTTATACAAAGCTCTTTTTCGCTAAGATACAACTTATTATTTTCGTCCATGACCCTTTTAAAAATCTTTTATATAAAAGTGGGCGTGGTCCTTAACCGATTTCGTTAATTTTTCTTCGAAGCATGCCCTATAGTAAAGGCAACCTCTCTGCCGAATTTTGTTACGATAGGTTTAACGATTTTTGATTTATGATGAATTATATTTGTAAAATTGACTTTATCACAAGTGGGCGGTGCTACGCCCATTTTAAAAAAATTTTGTAAATTTTTATCAAGAGTCTCAGTATCAATCCACACGTCAAATTTAAACATTCTAGGTGTATTTTGTTTACTAAATAATCAGGTTTTTTGTGTTTTCCAAAATGTTATATATATAAAAAGTAGGCGTGGTTATCATCCGATTTTGCTCATTTTCAATACCAATCTACGTGCCAAATTTGGTGAAGATATCTAAATATTTACTCAAGTTATCGTGTTAACGGACAGACGGACGGACGGACATGGCTCAATCAAATTTGTTTTCGATACTGATGATTTTTATATATGGAAGTCTATATCTATCTCGATTCCTTTATACCTGTACAACCAACCGTTATCCAATCAAAGTTAATATGCTCTGTGTGCAAAGCACGCCGAGTATAAAAATATTGAAAAAAGAAGGAGAAAAAGAAAAAAAAAAGCAGGTAAGGAAAAAGAACTAGGAAATGATGGTTTGAGACAGAAGAATAAAGGGAATAAGCAGAGGTGTATATAAAAAATGAGGAAGATAAAGAAAGATGATGAGATAACAATGGAAGAATGATCATCGCTATTCTAATATGGAAGAGGGTTTATTTCAAATACTTGGTCTACATAGGAACAACACATGGCGATTCTGAAAGATCCGCAAACCTTAGACAGACACAGAAAAGTAATGCCCGAATTTCTTTTCCGTCCCTTGTACATCAAAACTCTTATGATCATACATATCTACATAGAAGTTACTACTTAGTTTGTCAAAGCACCGAGCAAAAAGGAGTAGTGCAAGGATTTCCTGCTCCACTATAATTTTGTTTTCTTTTACATCATTCAAAGTGTGTGTGTGTGTGCTCCCAGCCTGCACCGTATGACAATTGAATCTCAACTTACCTTGTGCTTCTGCCATTCGCATGCTTCCGCTTGTCGTTAGAAGAATACAGAATACCGTGAGAAACTGACAAAACAATGACAGTGTGGCCGTAATGGTTTTACTAGTGGTAGCGCTGCTGCTCCTGCCGCCGCTGCTTTTGTTATTGCTGCATAGTCGATGACGCCTCAGGTATGCTTGTGGTGTGGTTTTTGTGTGCTGGTGCTGGTGGTGGCGGTGGTGATGCAGTTTGTTGGCGCTAATGTTGCTGCTGTCGCTCGTATCGCTTGTGTTGCTGTTATGCAACGGATGCGGAAATGGCGCCATTTGTGCTACTGACGCCATAACGGTGCGAAAAATGCTATACAAATTTGTTTATGTATGTGTGTTTGTATGTTTGCGTGCGTAAATGTGTTGTTATGCCTGCAAAGAGTTGAACAAATATTCAAATAAGAATTAAAAGACTATGTGCGTGAGCTACATAAATAGAAATTGAGTATTGGCAAACAATTTCAATAAATACATATTTCACGTGAAAGTCGCTAAAAGCTTGCTTTGTTGAATAATTTTCCCAAAAAAAACCAACCAAGCTAGTTAGCAAATGCGCGAGATTACCAAAACGTGCGTCATCACACCTTCTGCGCCAACAATATTGCGTAAATATTTTGCGAAAAATAAATTTTCCATCAATTCTATTAATTAAAAAGTTGGTACTTCGCTGAATAGCGCACCGGCATAGTGACATCCAAAACAGAGTAAGAAATTTGGCAAAAAAACAAATAAATGAATAAGACAACAACGTAATAAAAACAGGAAAATTTGTTAAAAGGGATGTCAAAGGACGTGTAAAAGCTTTAATTATATAACCAGATGTGGGGAGTGTTTTTGGTTTTCTCGAGTTATTTGGGAACAATAAATCTTATCACACTGTTTGTGGTTGGACTCTCTAAACGGCGCGACCGAGGATCAGGTCTTATCTATTTTTTATACCCAAAAATAGTAAGAATGGTCAACCCTAATTTTTGGAACTTAGACTAGTAATAAATGATGGGAAAGAATTGAAAGATCTAGGGAGAAGAAAAATTAGAAAAGGAGAAAGAGATAGAGTTAGACGAAGATAGAGAGATAGGTATATGTGGAGCGGGGGAGGGTGAAAGAGAGGGAGCTAGAAAGAAAAGCAGCAATGGAAAAAACAGAGAGGGAGAAAGAGACGCAGAGAGAGGAGTGAATAAAATGATAAAGAAAAGGGGAGCGAGGTTGAGAGTGTAAGGTCCGGTTTTCAGTAGTTGGTTAAGCTAACCTTAAACTAAGATTACTTAAACTAGTCAAATTTAAGCTACAGTTAAACTAATGAGCAGTTTTTCAGTCACAGTTTAAGACCGCCTTTGGGGTAGGCTTTTTTGTGCGGCAACATTGGTTTCTTATTAGCTAGATAATTTATAGATACGGTAACAGCTGGATTTTGTTTACCCAAAAAACATGGAAAAAATTTCTCCAGCGAAATATATATCTAGTTCTGGAGGCTATATCCAACTACATTATTTAATTGTTCTTAAAACAGCGAGTACTCGAGTTGATATCCAAATTCATTCTCCAATCACTATTCAACCTTTGAGAAATTTTGTAAAATTTAGAGTTCTCGAGTTGTGCTTCAACGCTATTATCATTATCAAACTCTTATCCAACCTTTGAGAGATTTTGAGAAATGTACAGTCCTCAAATGAATATTTAGCACATTTCTCCAGTTGCTATCCTACATTGGATAACGAGTTGAGTTGAAAATAAAATCTCCAAGGTGGTACCACCTAAACAAACAGCTGTTTATTGTGAGAAATAAACAACAGGTTAATAGCAGCAATGTAGCGCAATTAATCAAAAAAATTTACATATATTTTATTTTATTCTCACGAAAATACTGTAGTCTGGAATCTTACATTCGAGTACAGTCAGAGAACCAAAAGTTGGTAACTAAATTTTTTTAACTTAAGTAATATCATTCATTGCTTTATAAAAAAATCCTTCTTTTGCTGAGTATGCTATGATTCTCGAGTTGAGCCACTGTTTCGAAACAATTCTTGAGATTTTAGAAGTATGCCTAGTTATCAGCATGATCTCTAATGGCACTCAAGTCCAAATGCTTGTTGGGTATATTCGGCGCCATTTCAAACGAACGCAAATACCTGACAGGTTAACTAGAGTTTAATCGTGCCAGATCGGCATCAATTTAATGCCACCTTGAAAAGCTGCGTTGAAGAATTAAATATACTTAACACCAATTTTCAAAACTGCACTTACCACTTCATAGATAACGTTGTAACAAGTCTAACCAATAGTATAAAATTTGCATGCGATAACTCAATGAAGATAAGGCGCGGTTCTAAACCATACAACCCTTGTGGAACAAAGACCTACAATCGCTTAAAGAAAAGTGTATAAAACTTCACCACAGACTGAATAGGCTGTCCAAGCAAGGTAGGCCATTAGAAGAAACTGCTAAAATGCACTCCGATGCAAAGCGCGAGTATGCAGCAACACTGAAGGCAGAATCAATACAACATTTCAGGGATTTTTGCAAAACCCAAGGTAAAGAAGATGTTTGGTCGGTCACAAATAGAATTATAAAAGATGCACCCGTACAGCATCCGCCCACGACACTTCACCATGCAGGAAGTACAACAGAGACCAGTATCGAAACAGCAAATGTTCTACTGCAGCACTTCTACCCAGACGATTGTGGAGACATAACCATAAGCCAGCGTGAAATCCGCAGTCAGGTAAAAAATAGTTTAAGTACACCTGACGACAAAGACTTCACAGAAGCCGAGGTCGTCGAGGCTATTAATACAATGAACCCTAATAGAGCTCCTTGATTAGATCACCTGACATCGGATATATACTTGGAGGTAATCAAATATTATCCTGATTTAATAACTAAACTATACAACGCTTGTTTAAAAATTGGTTACTTTCCGAAGGCATGGAAGGAAGCGTATGTCAAAGTGATACCAAAAACAAATAAAGTGGCTGGAGATGTATCATCATATAGACCAATAGGGCTTTTACAAATATTAGGCAAAGTGTTGGAAAAACTACTCACTAAGCGTTTGAATTTCCACTCAGAAAGCCATAATTTGTGGTCTAATAAGTAAATCAATGTCAAAAGGGGGTATCCAAGGTTCCATATGTGGTCCTACGTTTTGGAACATAATTTAAGATAGCCTATTTATCATGCCACTACCAAATGGATGCCAAATTCAAGCATTTGCCGATGATGTGCTCCTTACTGTGGCCGCAAAAACACACGCGGAGCTCGAATGTATAGCTAATGCTGCTTTATGCCAAATACATCAATGGGGAAACGAAGTTTTGCTATAAGAGTGATACGTGGCTTTCACACTGTGTCCGCAACTTCTGCACTAGCACTAGCTGCGTTCACGCCACTCCATCTTAAAGTTGCAGAAATAAGCAAAGTATACGAGGTCAGAAAACAAGGCGGAAAATCTGGGTCACCAGTATAAGTTGATTTAGGTAGAGATATACATCCGAAAGACTTGCTACACCCAGCCGATCGGCAAACCATTGAATATAGCAAAATCAGTAGACAGGTCGAAATTGATAGCTTTATAGCACATCATACCACACAGATATTTAAAGACGGAAGCAAACTAGAAACGGGAGAATGCGGATCGGCCTTTGTTATCATCCATCCAGATGGTACTTCTGAAAAAGAAATATTTAAGCTTCACAATGTATGTAGCGTGTTCCAAGCTGAAGCGTACGCAATCGATTCTGCGCTATTCTGGGCTCAAAGGTACTTGGCAACACAAAACCTACACATTTTTAGTGATAGCTAATCATGTCTTCAAGCTATCAAAAATAGAAGCAGTACGACGCCATTAATATACATAAGCGGTTGTGCTTCCTACGTCAAAAAAACCAAATTAATTTCTCTTGGGTAAAAGCTCATACTGGTATCGACGGAAATGAGCAAGCAGATTAAGCAGTCAAGGAAGCGGTAGGGCTGACTACAAGTCCTGTTTACAAAAAATTTCCAATGAGCTATACTAAAGCAATTATACAACAAGAAACGCAAGAAGCATGGCGTCGCGAATACACAGATGAATCGACAGGCAGTACCACAAAAATGTTCTTCCAGTCGCCAAAAGAAGCAGAGATTTACACTGAAAGATTTGGAATTTCATTCGAAAAGACGCAGTGCTTAACTGGTCACAGTTTCTGCAAAGCCTACTTGAAGCGCTTCCATATTACTGATACAGACTTATGTCCATGCAACGAAGGAGAAGCACAGTCAATTAGTCACTTAATCTGCTCGTGTCCCAGGTACCAGAATGCGAGAAGAATTCATGAAACCCTTTGCAAGGAGCTCAAGATACAACCATACAACATAATAGATATTTCACGGAATCAAGAATTGATCGAGTCTTTCAAGAAATTTATTAGTAATATATTTAGTACACTAAAAATCTTTCATTCATTGCAATAACAAATATTCATTACTGTATGCTAAGCTAAATACCTGAAATTTAAACTCACGTCTGTATCCAGTTGCAGACAGTATTGTTTCATAAAATCATATCACCAACTATACTCACATGCATGTATATATTAAGTTATAATAATTTTAAATTCAAGTTATGTACATGAAAATATACAAGAAAAGAAATAATACATTTTCTCGAAGCGCGGCTAGCGTGTAGAGACCTACGGAAAAAAAACACCACATAACGGCGGATGAGCGATATGCAGAGGCAAAATTAGAGTCAGACAAGAGGGAACAAGGGGGGCGGGGGGGGGGGGGGGTAGTAAGAATGAAGGGAAGACGAAATAGAAGGACTACTTACTATTTCTGATATGAACGCAAGCCAACATTCTGGCAGGACAACGTCTGCCGGGTATTATTTTTCATACATATATATTAAAAAATGTAGTCTGTTTAAAACTTACATATGTTTTTTTTTCAGAGTCAAAAAAATTGAGGAGAGAAATGCAGAGACAGATCAGAAGTGGGTTAGATTAGGTTAGGTTGAACAGGCCGGTCAATAAAGACTTCAGATAGATTAAATGTGTCCGGAGTGTTACCAGGATTTATGTGAGCAGCCCCAATCAGGTGCCAGGACTTATATTGTAGAATAACTCCATCCCTTTGGCAAATACTAGAAGGTTTCTTTTACCTAGCTAAATTGCTGCATCCAGATCTGGCAACTCTGCAGCCCCTAACAGCTGAAACCTTGACCTGGCGAGCGCAGGACACGAACACAGAAATAGCTCAACCATTTCTTCATGCAGCTCTCACTTACTACATCTGCTGTTATTGACGAGGCGTAATTTAGTGGATATGGATTGGGACGTCTATCGTCGATTCGGTGTGTGTTGCAACCTCCTTTGTCAACTAATCGGCCTTTTCGTTACTTTCTATCTCTCTATGACCGGGAACCCTGTACCGATATATGGTCCGGCCTGAGTGAAGTTTGTCCAATGCCGCTTTACGTTCCGGGACACTTCTTGATGAAGTACTGTGTAAAGTTAATGTCTTAGTCGGCGCTTGACTATCAATATCTATACTGACGTGACTGCAGCTCAAGCCCGCTTACTCCAGAAATTCTGCTGCTTTCTTCACTGCTATAATTTCCGCCTGAAAGGCGCTGCAGTAATCTGGCAGCCTGTGGGATCTACTTATTTCCGGATCGATACAGGAAACAATTTGGAACCGTAAGCGGAAGTGGGAGGCGGATAAGAAAAAATTATATTGATTGCTGTTCAACCATTTTTACAAAAGAGTTAGCCTCAACATTGCAAGGCCGGGTTTTGTTCGTAATACCATGTCAAAAGGAGGACATTTTTTTTATTTCTGTAATGTCGTTGATATTACGTCGTTTCTCCTGGAGGCCCGATACATCAGGGAGACAGGAAGTTTTCCCTTATAATGATTGAATTACTTGTCGCGCCATCTGGGCAGTCGATAGAAGAGCAACATCCACAGCAGCGGTCATTTCGGCCCACAGTATGTTACTGTTCAATGTCGTCGTGGCTTTAACAAGCCCTCATGGAGAAGTAATCTCTATGCAATTTAATATGCAACCGATTCGACTTATTATGGCGAGATGTACTTCCATGAAATTAGGCTCGAACCATCCTCTTAGATTCCTCCACATGGTCTAGTATTATATCCACTCATCAAAGTTTTATCTTGAGCCAACAGTTTTCTTAAATTGTGAAGCACGCCAGCCACTAATCAATCAAGGCAAGATCTGGCGGGCCGTCTGAAAATAGTTGAAATCAATAAGAAGCCGCTACTTTCTTACATTACTTTTCCGTCTTAGATACACTTGGGTATAAAGCAAAATTAAAAAAAAAAAAATTCTTTAGAACGAAACTCAAAATTGAAGTGCGGAAAAGTGGCGAGCAAAATTTAGTGTCACTTCATTGCCGGGCTTTTGTTTGCGCATTGCATAGTCAATCGGAAAATGACTAACGCTGTTAAGTCACTGCTTGTACTACACACATACATACATATATGCCCGTACATTGCTAATGCTATGCGTAAATGAATTATGAAATAATTGCTTTAAGCAAACGCTTTTTGAAAAGCCACTCAGCGCCACTAAATTCCTGCCATTTCACTTTCCTCATTTATAGTCCATGGACTAAGTCGGCATGTTTGTGTGTCCTTCTAATGCTCGTCCTTCCACAACATTATTGCCTTTGTGTGTGTTGGAGTGTAGTGAATTTGTTCACAAATGCTTTCAATAATTTAAATGTTAATGCTACACACTTAAACTACTTAATGTACTCTGTGGGCCGAGTTTGGTTCTTTTTTTTGTAATTTTTTACTTCTTTTGCTGTGCAGAGTGCTTGATCCAAAGCAAAGCGTTTAACCTCTATCCATAGCACTTTTACATTATTATTGTTACAACAATGTCGCTAGTTTTAAACTGTTCCGTCTCCTCTCCTCCTCTCACTCTCCGTTTGCTCGCGCCCTCTCATTCTATTCTGCGCACCCGTCTTTGATTTTCTAGAGTTGCAAATGAGAAAAGTTGTTGCGTTGCAGCTGCAGTATGGATATATCTGAATGTGTGTGTGTGATTGCTTGTGTGGCAGTAGCAGCATTTTACGCCAGTTGCCCCATTGTGTTTTTATGGACTGTCGCCATTCAGTCAACGAAACGAATGCTGTTGCTTTTGATTTCATTTTTCTTTTCATGCGTCAACGTTTTAATTACAGTTTTTTCTGATTTTTTACTTGTTATTCTAACAAAGACACACTCGCACAGTGGAATGAATTGAATCGTTTATTGTGCTTTAAATATTAAGGCACACAGGGCGACCATACCAGATCAAAAATAATAGAGGGGTGAAAGTATACTCACCAAACGAACCCAAGGAATCTTCCTTTTTCCTTAAGACCTATTGAAAGGTTGATAGATGCCTAAACAAAACGTTAACTGCATCAGTGATGCCTCCGCGTTTGTGAGCATACATTCTCTAAGGCAAGTCTTGGGAAACTGCTCTTTACAAAAACAGAACCACGCACAGAACGACCCCCACGTACGCCTAAGACCATACTACAATAAAGCAGCACAGCAAGCATATGCTGATAAGCAACAGACAGCGGACAGAAGGGGATTAAATAACAGCTGATCATCAACAGCTAATACCTATTCATGAATGTAAAATATAATGTTATGCTTCTCCACTATTCAGTGAGCTTCGCTATTTAAGTAAACAGATTTTCTCGGCAACCCAATACCAATACCCCGCCTAAGATCTATTTATCCTCAGAGAGAATATCTCCTGCAGAAAATATATCTATTGTCGAGGAATACGTCCAAACAAGTTTCCGTAGCCAAAAGTAATCTTGTATATCCCCTATCTTCGACACTCCCACCACTGACAGGCGCTCTGTCGTATCACTTCCGCCACTGTTCCATCCTCTCTTCAGCTGTTGCCGCCCGCTTTCATACCAACGTACAATTGTTACCATTTCGATAGCCATAGTCGTTACTACGACCCTTGGTTGCCTCAGTTGGTCGGCAACTCTCGTCATAGTTTGTTCAACGGTTGCCAACCGCAGACCATTTAAACGTAGAAATAGTTTCTTGCATTGTCCGCCCTGACCCCGTCGCTTACAGCTACACATAGCACACATCTACTAGGTTTTCGCCAGTCGGGGTTTGTGGGACTTCAATTTGACCCTAGATTGGTTAAATTTTATCTCAGCTCTCAGCAAATTCAAGCATAGGACCAAACGCGGGAAATATCCTTCTACTTAAGGGCTGACTCAAATAATGATCAACCAACAGTCGAATGGTAAATGCGAGTTGAGCACACTGATCTTTGCCAAGCCGCTTTCGGAAAACAGTACCATTATTTCTAGTCTGGGTGTTGTTTTCATTACAAGGTAGACATAAAGAGACACCCTACCACGTAATATGAAGTTTCAAGGTACTCACTATATCTCGGAGGTTGTCAAGTCCTTATCTGAGTCGATGAAAGAGAGTTCCCTTTGAAACTTTTTGTGGAATCAATATTAATAAACATGGCGGGACATGACTGAGCTTCGTCTGTATAGTGAACTGTAGTCCCGATCTGGCTATAAGCCGGTTAGGTGATTTTGGCAGTTTGGCGCTTCATTCCTGCTTTCCAATAATAGATGCAAATTCGAATCACCAAGAACGACGAAGATTTCCTTCACCTGTCGTGGCGTGGGTTAGAATTATTTTATACCGCATCAGGCTAAAGTAATTAAATGATAGTTTCATTACTTTTTGGTTCTAATGGCTCTGAGAGATCCTTCCCAAACCTCACAGCGCAAGTGATGTTACTCAATGTCATTTGGCGAAACCTCACAATCTTTGTAGGGAACTAAATCGCATGCAAAAGGTGTTTGATGTCGACGGAAAGATAGTGAGTGTTGAATTTCTTAACGGGAGATTTCTACGCGGCTTGCTGTGAAAAAGTTGTCGACTATAGATTGACCAGGTATGAAACCGGCCGAGATAGCTTGTTGACTTTGGGCTTCAGTCTTGTACACATTAAATTAGATAAAGCCCTATATGCAGGGCTGCCTGCGACTTGATTTTCGTTAGCCGGCATATTGTCATTCTGACTCAGTCATAGTTTTGCGGCGGGAAGCGAATTCCGTTCTGAACTATTTGGGTATTGGGTTCGTCCTTGTTATTGTTGTACCGAAAAAATACTATCAGAAAGTTTCAGGGAAACTGCCTCGAAAACTATATTTTTTTTTTGAATTTTGGAACCTTTTTTACGGCAGGGAATATTATAATCCCCTTAACAGGCTGGAGGTTTGTCTTCCCCTGTTATCTAGCAATGGGGAGAATTGCTCCCCCGAAAACTTCATTTCAGAATGAATCTGCCCTTGCTCTTGAAACCTTCGGCCATCATCTTGACCTTTCTGTAGAATTTTCAAACATTTGTATAGCGCCCCCAACGGCGGCACGTAATTAGAGAGGAATGTGCTGCTGCTGCATAAGGTCACAAATCGCTCTCAGTGAGCAGGTGCGAGACCAGAGTGGAGAAATCATAAGCTGTCTGTTTAGTAAGCAGCTCCTTGAAGGCAAACTTTCTTTTTGTCACTACATGCACTATCCTCACTGCACAATGACGTATGCCTTCTTGGCTGTAACATGTTCGAAGCCATATTTGGACGTCGAAAAGTGCGCACATCTATGACCCTGGTGACGTTAATCACGCCATAGTCGATTTGGTTTCATGTTACTCTTTCAGAAGATAGTCCAGCAGTCGGCTCTTTTTGCCAGCAAGAGTTTGACAGATGCCGGTCCACCGTGAATGGTGCTGGTCAATCACTGCAAAGATTTTAGTCGTCCACGTTTAATGTAACAGTGTTAGTATGCATTAAGTGCGAAAAAATACGATGCCCTTAGTTGAATTTACTCGATCTCCCCCTTAATCAATCCACCGTGCATTGGCGTTAAGTACAACTGGGACATTTAAAACGCGGCCAACCCGCACAAAGCGTAACGTAACGAACAAACTGAGAAATTCTATTAACTTATGAAATTACAAGAGAAATGAAAACTTATAACAAGAAGTCATTAAGTCACAAGGAATTAAAAACTGAAAAGTCAAATTGCAGTTAAAAGAGAAAAGAACATAAATAAAGTTGCCGAGGGAAGGAAATCTGTACTTGCAGTGGGAAAAAAAAATTTCAAAGTGGCTGTGAAGTGTTCAGCTAGATAAATAAAGAAAATGAGGGAGAGAGAATGCGTGTTGGGTGAAAACAAACAAATCAATATGTAATACATACGTAATTGTGTGTGAAAGGATGAATGTCTGCTTGCAGAGAGTTGAAAAGAAAGTTTATTTCCTTTGGTACAGTGAAATGTAAGACATACTCGTACACACACAACAATGTACATTCGAAAATGCACATATTTCATGTATGTATATAAATTTTGAGATATACAGTGATAGTACAACTGACTGAGTTGTTGAGAGAGTGTAACTCAAATAAATACTTTTTTCTATGGTACGAGACTGTCAGGCGACAAATACGCAATGCGAACTTCCCTTTTTGCTTTGTAAATTGAAAAATGAACCTTGCTGAAGGAGAGACAGCTTCCTAACTAGTTCTTTCTCTATTTAATTTTTGAAGTAGTATTCGATTCTGATAAACGAACACGAGCGTTAATCTCGAGACTCTAGAAATCGAGGACTTAGCTTCAGAGTTGGGCATTATTCGCATAAATTTGTATTTGGACAGTTATTCGATGTTTCTAAGAAAATTATTCAATGCTACACTTTTTCCAGTAAAAGTTCAGAAACTACAATTCAAATTCAGAAAATTTCTTAGGTATTTTTTCTCTCATACAATGGAAATAAATTATGTAAAATGGTAAATTATTAATAGTGGTCACCTTGGTGTGATGGTAGCGTGCTGCGCCTACCACACCGAAGATCCTGGGTTACCGCCTCGGGCAAAGTAACACCGAGCACCGAAGCATCCCAAAAGACTATTTATTGATGTAGTTGCACCTCCAAGGTAGATAAGAAGACATCTGCATAAGCCCTATAACGAGATCTGGTGTAGTATGATGCAGAGCAACACGAACGCAGAGTCTGTGATTTCCTTCAAACTCATTACCCCAGGCGAGGGATTTGTACAACAAAAATAAGAACCATACATGGACGGACGGGAAAAAGACTACGCCACCTAGTTCTGTCTATGAGAAACAAGAAAATTTATATGTGCGCTGCTCTCTGCATGTCATCAAAACAAAATCGGAATGTGCTACTTAACGCCAAAGTGGGGGAAAAAGGTGTCGGAAAAATTCAACTTTCATAAATTAGTAGGTGAATCGTCGAGCTGCGAAGACCTGCAACATGGTTAAATCGTACAAATTAAAAAAAAAATAAATAAAACAAACTGTAAAACCGAACTAAAAAAATTCATACCAAATTCTGATCTATGTATTTTATTTTTATTTTTTATCGGGCATTTGTAAAATTCAAATATGCTAAAATTTTTGTTTGTATACTTTGGTTTGGCATTTACGCAAAGTTTTTGAGAGAGATCTTAAAATAAGTAGACCCAAATATATATCTAATAATAATACGATTATAATACACTAGTAATAATATACTGTAACGAATTTTGGGAAATTCTGCTTATTCCAAATCTTCCGCTAACGTTCAAATCACTAAACTGTTGAATAAATAACTCCAATATTGAATAATGCAAAAATGGTCTTTATTAGACTACTTGAAAATAACACTTATACTTCGCAACTGATAGCTTGCTTAAATCAAACTGATTGTCATGCCTCAACTGTTGCTTCTTTTATAATGTTTCGTTTCCTCGTTGACATATTTCTAGGCGCTTCTATTTCTAGAATTAACTAGTGAGTTATCAGCTATAACTGCAGATGCACGATTTTATAGCTTCCGGCATAGCCCATGCGCGTGTATATGTGGGTGATACTTGCACAAATGATTGCATACTTTCGGGAGTATCTCAGATGTATACCTGTGTTTGTGCGTTACTCTCCGCTGCCTGTATGGACATATGGGTAGACATAATTATTAATTTATCGGCTTAGAGATGATAGTATCCCTTAGTGTTGCTAGTATTCGTCACAATACATTAGTAATACTGAGATTGTCAAGTTTGGAAAAACAGTAAGTAAGTAATTCTAACGGAGTTTTAGGTTCAATTTCTTTTCTATTTCGAAGTAATATCTTGCAGTCACATATTTTGATAAAAAGTTTTATTCCATCGAAATCTGTATTATAAAGTTCACCCAAGTCCTTACAATTTAGTCGTTATTATCCCTGTTTAACAAATTTCAAACTTCTAAGAAAAATCCAAATATAAAATTAAGTGAATTTAATCGTGTAAGTTTTGTACTTATTTTTTGTTGGAGACGATGGAGAACACTCTTCATGACGCGAGAAATTTCACATTTTCTAGCCGATTTTGCGGTGCCTCCTTTCACGTTTTACTATATCAATATCCCATCTTTCACAAAGATACTTCGCTTTTTCTATTGCTTCTTCACAAAGAGTGTCTCGAAGTGCGGATTCACGTTTGACAGTTTTCGTTAAAGCAATTTTAATAATTCCCATCGTAACGTTGAACGTGAGAAAAAAAGATATGTGCTTTCAATTATTCCACAACCTGTCGCAAGTGTTCTGGATATATGCATGCATTTTTTAGTATAGAAATTTTTTTTTCTATAAATCAGTTATAAAAAAAATACAAATTATTCCCCCCTCACTACGCTACTGTCCCGTCCTGCCAATTTCTAGAAAAAACTAAAAGGAGCATGACACAAATTGGAAGAGAAGCTCGGCATAAAATATCTTCGGAGGTTATCGAGACTTACATTAATTTTATTTATCAAAGATGGTAAATTTTAACGTTAATAGTTTGATACAGAATTGGTGCATACAATTTTGCTCATGTGAAACAAAGATGGGGCGTTCGTAAGGACCCATTGGTCTGCTTTGAATATGTAAGCAGGTATGAAGAACAGCGTCCACACTTCCGCAAGTAGCGCATAGGTACTAGGTATGTGCATAGATCTCCAGGTTTGTGAGATAAGCGCACCATATGTCAAAAATATCTCAACTTTCCGTCATCATCTTCATTCGTCAATAATTTGCACCTAACTGCATAAGCGTTCTCGGCCGTTTCCTAACAAGTCACGCCAACTTTCCCTGTTTTGCGAGAACTGACGTCGATTGGGAGCAACATGGGAGACCAAGTCTTCCTCCACCTACTTGTTCCAACTCTGTGGAGGTATCTCCCTTCCACTGCTTCCAAGCTGTGGTAATTTCTTGGCCGGAGCGTCATCATGCAATAGTTATTCTCCGTTTTATTTCTTTGATTTCTAAGCTCGGGGTATGCACCTTGAAGAAAACTTGGGGTACAGTATCTCCAAACCATCACTTTGGCAGCATTTTCAACGAAACATCCACACTTCCGCAAGTAACATATTGGTATTACACACATACATAGAAGGAAAACGTCGGCTTGGTCAGTTATGTCAACTTATAGTTACATTCCTCAAACTTTGTACAAAAAGCCAGTACCTATAATAACATTGAACTCATCTGGCTTAATATTTGACGAACTTTTCTACAAAGTTATTATTAGAGAAAACAGGAAATATGATTTAGAATAACTTTTGAAAAAGATCATCCCAATCATAAACTTCTGAAACTGAATTGTAATTTTCTGAACTTAAATTTTAATATTCTGAATTTGAATTGTAATTTTCGGAACTTGAAATGAAAATTGTCAAATTTATTTTTAATTTTCTGAATTTAAACTGGAATCTCTGAGCTTAATTGAAATTTTCTGAGTTTGACTTGCAGTTTTATGAACTTGAATAGTAACTTTCTGAATTTAAATTGGAATATCTGAACTCGAACTTGAATATTCTAAACTTGAATTAGAAGTTCTGGGTTTGAATTCAAATTTTCTGAACATCAATTGTAACTCTCTGAATTTAAATTGGAAATTCTGACCTTAGGTTGTAATTTTCAGAACTTGAATTGTAATTTTCTGAATTTGAATTGTAAATTTCTGAACTAAAACTGAAAGAGGTATAGTTTATTCATGAATAAATTATCTCCGATTGATAATTTCTGAATAATTTTCCGATTGAAATTTTTTTTTTAAACTCATAGTATACTCATTTCAAAATGAGGCAAATAAAATAATTTTGTATCAAGGCGGATCTATACAATGTAATGGTAAAGCGAATTCAACCAATTCGCCGTACGCAAGAATGACAAGTCAAAAGAAAACTTTCATTTAATTTGAATTAACTGACAAATTGTTGTGCAAGGCGTTGAATGGACAACAATCAAGAAGATAAAATCATCTGTTGGGATAACCACAACTGAAACTGAATTCGCCTCGTTTGGTATGTTAACTGAAAGAAACTTATTTATTATTCGATTAAAAAGAAAATAATTAATTCGGCACTCCAATTAAATATCTGTAAATAAACAAGATAAATAACCAAGTTATTCGAATAAAATTTGCCCAACTCTGCTCGACTTCTCGCATGGTTCTCAATTCCAAATACGATGAGGTCACAGATTTTCCTAAACTATTACACTCAGAGAAAAACGCCGTTCTAATATCCAGCACCACCGGACTCAATTCAAGCTTTTCATGTTCTTACTTTTTATACCTTTCAGGAACATGAAATGGTATATTAACTTTCGTCCGATGTTTGTAACGTTGAGAAATATAGAAGACAGACTCACCATTAAGTACACCGAATTTATCAGGGCGACCAACTGAGTTGATATAGCCATGTCCGTCTGTCCGTCTGTCCGTCCGTCTTTATGTTTGAAAGCAAGGTAGTCCCTCAAATTTTGAGATATCTCAATGAAATTTGGCACAAGAATGTATTTTTGTATTATATTGGACATTTGTCGGATCCGGTAGGATCGGACCACTATAACATATATCTCCCATACAACCGATCGTTCAGATAAGATGATTTTGGTCATTTCTGCCGCAATTTAGAAAGTACAAACGTGAAACTCTGTGAAATATTCTAATATATCCCAGAAGATATCCTGAAAAAATCACTTTGATCGGAGCTATATATAATTATATCCCATACAACCGATCGTCAGATAGAAAGATTTTTGGCCATTTCTCCCTTAATTTAGAAAGTATAAGCCTGAAAATCGGTGATATATATTTTAATATATCATAGAAGATTTTCTGAAAAAATCACTTTGATCGGAGATATATATATTATATATCTCATACAATCCATTGTTCAGATAGAAAGATTTTTGGCAATTTCTCCTTTAATTTCCAATATAAAAACGTTAAACTTGGTGATATTTATTCTAATATATCATAAAAGATTTCCTGAAAAAATCACTTTGATCGGAGCTATATGTGTATAGTATATACCTATTCCATACAACCGATCGTTCAGATAGATAGATTTTTCGCAATTTCTCCCTTAGTTTCCAATATAAAAACATGAAAATTGGTGATATATATTCTAAAATATCATAGAAGATTTCCTGTAAAAATCATCTCGATCGGAGCTATATATAATATTTATCCCATACAACCGATTTTTCAGATAAGGGGTTTTTTTGCCATTTTTTATTTTATATTTATCTTATAAATTGTTTAGGTGTGTACATCTGTTCACTATATATTTCTTATCTTATAAATCCAATTATTTGGAGATTACGAACGGGATAAGATTATTGTTGAGCCACAATCATGAAAGGTATGAAGTGTGGGCCCAGCCGAAGACAGTCCCGTCCTAACTTGTTTGTTCTTGAAAAACGAACTACCTGTTCTCAAAACAATAATCTTGTTCTTGAACTGACAGCCATGTTCTTGAAAAGAGAACGGCTGGTCATAAAATAAGAACGAACGTTCTATTAATGAGTACAATGTTCTTAAATTAAGTTCAAGAAAAAAGAAACGGTACAATTCGTGTGCAATACAATGTTAAATACAACATTTGTCATAAGCTATCAAGCAGTTGTTGAATCTTTTTTTTAAAAATTTTTGTATATTTTTTTAACTCTCATTTTTCATTCAGTTCCATTCACATATGCAAAGGTAATTCTCAAACTTGTTATGAAATATTTTAAATATATATTCAGATTTTATCATCAAATAAAAAGAATTTCTCAATAAGAGAAATTTATGAAAAAATTTATATTATGCATTTTTTCTTAAACTTTTGAATTTTAGTAAAAAAATTTTTGTTATAAATATTTTTTATTTATGACAAAAAAATTATTATTAATAAAAATAAATGGGTACCTATTGAAAAAAATACTTTCCCCTCCCACCAAAAATCAAGCACGAACCGTTCTTGAATTGGGACCGAAAAATGTTAAATCGACCCCAAATCATTCTCGAAGCGTGAGAACGAAAAATCTTCAATTAAGCCCAAGTAGTGCTTGAAATGAGCACAGAAGGTTCACACATCAATACCAAACTGGTCATAAAATACGAACGGTGTGCTTGGAAAAACCGTTCTTAAAACAAGCCCATTGGTCACGAGTTAAGAAAAAATGTACTTTACAGACTTTTGTCAACGATTGCTCTTAAATTTGAACTTGTTTCGTTCGTTTTAGAACGATTTTTTCTCTTAGTGTGTCTTAAGCAGCGATCAAGTTAACTATTTTGTTAATAAATATAATATTGGAGGATTGTTTTTGCTCTAATTGAAAGTTAAATAAAAAAAAAAAAAACAGTTCGCACCCGTTTCCTTGTGGTATTAATTTATGCTAATTTCTTCAAAAGATGTAAACATCTAAATGGCTAAGGAGCTAGGAGCGTCTTCCTGAATTTTAGCACTATCAAGTTGGCCGTTCTTGAAGATTTTCGGTAAAACCCAAACCGCGATTTGATAAGTTAGTTATACTGGAATCTCTGAACATCAATATACATTGTTTTGGAAAAATAGGCGTATTTTTCAAAAATCTTGCCCAGGCGACTAAATACTAGTTAGCAACCAAATAATAGAAATTCAACATGATGAACCATTCAAAACTGCCCCAAAAATTCGATCTCAGCTCATAAATGAGAGAAAACCAGCTCACTTTACTTCTATAATTCGCACTGGTTTGCATGAGAACTAAAATGATGCAAGGATCGCTGGATATATACGATACATGACTACAAAAACCTTTAAAAAAGGCCTAAGAAGCTTTTGGCATACATCGCTCTCGACAGATGATACCGTGATCACATTAAAATACTTAGATAGTCCGATGTACGTAAGGCGGCGTATAAGTGTACTCTAGTGTACCTAACCGCTGAGTGGGGATTAATAGTCTGAGGATGTTTTTTAGCATATAGAAAAGGCAACATTGTAGTTTCAGAGGGGAAAATAAAAGCCAATGTATACAACAGAGTGTCGACGTGTTTATTAAGAATGCATTAAAATGCTTTTTGCTCATGAGTCTCAAGGACTACAAAACTTAAAGGATTGAATTGCACGTCACTACTCAAATTTCACTGGAGATGAATGTGCGAGCTAAAAAATAAAAACTTTAAATGCAACGCTTACCTTCGAAGAGAACTTGGGACAAGCTTCTCTTCCAATTTGCGTCGTGCTCTTTTTTAATTTTTAGTACAAATTGACGGGACGGAATCTACATGTTTCACGCCGACCCCGAGCGGCCCTGCAAGGCAGATGAGTTTTCACTGAGAAGCTTCTCATGTCAAAAATAACTCGGAGTGTTTGCCAAATCATAGCCGAGGGGCGATCCCGCTTTAAAAAATTTAAATCTTCCACCTAATGTACATCATAGCAATAACAATTATATATAAACATTTTTGTTAAGGCCTTGAGCATGTATCCCTATTGTGGGAATTCTTTTAAGTAAGCATAAGCTGAGCTTTTAATTTCTACAGAAATTCTTAAGATGAAGCTTATGCACTCCGAAACCTCTCCGCCGGTTTTTTCCGGATAGCTTTACAGCAACCCGTAGAGTGTTCCTGTGAAGTTTATTTTTGAGAAGTGGACCAGGGGCCGATCTATTCAGGTAAATTTCATATTCACGGTTTGATTTGCTTGAAATTTGGTTTATATGTACTCTTTGCCTAGATAAGCATTGATGATAACTTTTTCCGGAAAGTGTACTAGGGACCAATATCTTCGAATAAATTTTATTCACAGTTCAATTAATCAGAAATTTGGTATGAGCATAGGCGGCCGCCGTGATGTGATGGTAGCGTGCTCCGGCTGCCACATTGATGAGCCTGGGCCCGAGCAAAGCAACATCAAAATTTTAGAAACAAATTTTTTTCAATTAAAAGAAATTTTTTCTAAGCGCGGTCGCCCCTAGGCAGTGTTTGGCAAGCACTCCGAGTGTATTTCTGCCATGAAAACTTCCTAGTCTTGCAGATGCCGATAGGAGTCCGCATTCAACAAGTAGGTTCCGTCGCGTCAATTTGTAGGATAAATTAAAAAGAAGCACGACGCAAATTGGAAGAGAAACTCTGCCTAAAATCTCTTCGGAGGTTATCGCATAATATTTGTCAGATATTTCCATTTCACGCTGTTGAATCATGAATAATTATATTCTAACCTATGTACCCTTTCTAAAGGAATGTCGCACTCCTTAATTGCTCAACCTCTCAAACCACTGGTACCACTTTGGGCTTCCTTTGCACGTATTGCATCTTCATATTTTTCACAGCTGGGTTACACAATCTGTGCATGAGCTTTTGTAGTTGTTGAGGAAAAAAACAAAAAATTAAGTAAAATATAATGTTTTGAGCATTGCAGAGTTGTAATTGTTAATCACAAAATTAAAAATGTTTTTTTCTTTTTTCATCGTTTTACCCTTTGGCGGCTGTCAAGTTAAGGGCGGATAAATGTGCTAAGTATTTTCGCTACTAACTATGCGGCAGCAGCGATTTCCAAGGCCTTTCTTCATAAGTTTTATTGTGATTAAGTGATGCATTCTATAGGAAAGTTTAAAACAAAGAACAAAGGAAGCAAGAGTACTGTTACTTTGCGCTGCACAAATGAATTTTGATTTATTAATTTGATTTTTATAAGTGTTGAGAGTAGTTTGCATAAAAAATTCCATTGCTCATGCATAGGAGAAGAAAAAAACATATATTGAGAATAAATTTCATAAATTAAATATGAAGTCAACATCTTAAGTCTAGAATGGTAAAAGCTAGTCTACATATATATAACGCTTTAATTTTTTTAAATCTGCTAAGGTGTTATTGAATTTGAAAATTTTTGAATATATAAATTTTTAGACATTCATGTTCCCGATGCATACATACCTAGGTCCTTGAGTTTTAAAATTTGAGGTTAAGAAATAGTTTAGTTGTCATGTTTACTTTTTCCTAAGTCCCTAAGTTATTTATTCCTTATATGCTTTATTTCTGGAAGCAACGCGGCACGCAAGCAATGGAGGACGAGAAAGGACTATTTCACTGACAGAATGGTTTCCGGAGAGGCCAGTCTACAATCGATGCCAAAGCAGAGTGGGACGATATGCTAGAGTCACTAGAACGCTCCTTCAAGGTATTGCAACATCTACTGGAAATCTAAAGGACTACCTGAGGGAACTGCATATAACGTAAGAAACCACCAACGGTCAGAGAAGGCTAAACAGCCCAGGTTTCGGTACTAGGTCCCTATCCCTGAAATATTACTAGGGACAGACTTCTTCGATATGGCTGGTGACATAACATCATGCAGCCGGTGGCTTGCACCAGGTCATATGCAGCGTAATTATAGGGATGGCTGATTACGGTCTCCAGCTAACAATAGCTAAAACGAAGATCATCACCCTTACGTAGAGGTGGATTCCTATCATAAGGAATATGATAATTGGGGATCAGAAAAAAAAGAAATATGCATCTCAATGAAATACATGGTGGTGCGGCTTGACTGTAGGTTGACCATTTCCGAGCACGTTTGTGGAGTATGCGAAAAGGTTAGGCACACTATAGCAAGCCTAAGTAGATTAATGGCAAGCACAGGGAATCTAAAGCCACAGTCTTTGTTCATCAACCAAAAATATTATAATCTTATACGGTGCTGAAATTTGGCCGAGTGCAATGAAACACAGAAAGCAGCAAACCCCACTTACCCAGATCCAATATAGGGAGCCCTGCGAATTGCTTCAGATTACAGCACGGTGTCTGTAGAAGTTGTCCTGGTTACTAAGGGAGCTATACCTATATATCTCCTCGCTGAACATAGAAACGCAATATAATACAGTAGATAAGAAGCCAGTAGAGCTTCTAGGCGGCAAAAAAAAATCGATCAGATGTTGGACTTGGGAACAAACTCCCGAACTGAACTCATGTTTGAGGCAACCACACGGTGAGGTCGACTTCTACCTACACAATTTTTACCGCACGAATTATTACTTTTGCAAATATGTCCACAGAATGGGGAAAATTAAAGCCCAAAATAACCGGACAGTGTTAATAGAGACGATGTACGCTACATCTTCGTTGAATGTAATGCCCAACAACGAAGGAGAGTAGAAGAAAACCTTGGTTACCTATCACTGGGCAGTGTCATATATAGAACGGCCTGCCGAAGTGACTGCTGGGATACGGTCAAACAGCCCCTTTACGTTAGAGTAGTCATACATGTCAGATAGCGCGCACCTCATACCCGAAGTAATGCTAAATGCGACTCCAGGTACGGGGAGTTGTGCGGGCCGAGGTAAGGTTCTAGTGGGTAGCCCTTCAGAGTTTGAAGGGAGTCCCTAATCCGGAGAGTCTCGCAGTGAGACTTAAAAGATCCAAGTGCTTAAATTTGTAAGAGGTTTACCCCTCCTAAGAATGGATTTTGATGTATCATCAACAAATAACAAATCAAGTACCCTCCCGAACATATTTGACTCTATATTTCACTGTCTTAGGCAAAGTTCAGTTATTTCGGTTAAAAAGTAGATGCTGGACAATTTTGAAGAAACCGGTACAATACCATGGTCGGATGTGGTTCATGATACGTGCGGAAGATTAAAGTCACCCAAGACAATTATGGAGTCAATAGGCTTCAATATTGAATTGATATTTTTCAATAACGAAATATGATTCATATACATCGAGGGATCTGAAGATAGTGGGATATAGCAAATGACAGTATAGGTAAAACCTATTCCCAGCTGAATTCTAATGCACTTAAATTCCGTAGCTTCTATAACAGGTAAATTGACATCAGCGGAAGGTATAGAAGAATGTACTGCGAGAAAAACTCCGCCTCAAACTCTGTTCAAGCGGTCATTTCTATATATTTGGTAATCATTGCAAAGAATCTTCGAATTAAAAATATGAAGCTTTAACCAAGGTTCAGTAAAGGGATGATATTGTAATTACAGTTAAATGATTTCAAGTACAGTTCAGTTAGTTTCGTGTTTAGGCCTCTTGCATTTTGATAAAATATATTAAGCCCAGATTTAATATACAGTTTTTTGCAGCATCATCATTATGAGGTACGGTAGCAAGATTACGAATATTAACGTTGCGTCTATGCTCGAATTCACGCACAAAGGCTCCGGGTGGCCAAAATGAATTATTAAAAATTGTTTCAAAATATTGCGCGGATACGTCAATCCTAAATGACGAAATGTCTCTAGGATAATTAAAATTAAATTAACGAATAGTCACATTTTCAGCTTTAAGTTTACTTATGATGTACGACTTCAGGTCCTCTTCTGTAGTGTCTCTCTCGAATCTGGGCACGAAAATCGACTTTTTAATCGGGACAGTAATCAGTCTACTAGCCGGCTGTTCAGATTCCGCAGAGGTGTTTTGGGGAACCTGGTTCCTTTTTGTGGAAGGTACGGTAGATACAGCTGAAAGAGCCTTCGATGGCGATGGTTGAACTGCTAAGGGACTACACATGATGTTCTACACTTTACAGCTCCACGCCTTTCCCGCTTCTCTTAGTTTCATCCAAGCTAATTGGAGTATCTTTAAGTTTTCAAGTTTTTAAATTTTTAAGCACGCAATCGCTTAAAATTTTTAAGTCCATAAAATTGTAAGCTTTTATTATAATTTCGAGTTCACCTACACCGTTTGTTTTTAGCATATATTATTTATCATATTGTACAGAGTTTTAACGTTTTAAACATATGTCGAGTTATCTTAAAATTTTCACAGTACAAACCAGGAAAATATTTCCCTTTGTGGTTAGTAGCCAGCGCGAGTTACCGAGCAAGCTTCTGAAAAATTGTAGCAACGAAATTGCTTGCGTTACGACGCAATTTTGCTGAATGAATTTTATGTTTAATTTACACTAACAAAAATTACCATATTCAGCTTCAACGGCACAAACAAACAACCAAGGGTTTCGTTGATTATGCGCTGACTTGACTCACCTGCAAAAATCGTTTTAAAGAATGCAGGGCGTCGTTAAGTGTTTGTGATGCCACAATAACCGTTAAACGCCACGCGCTGATTCAACTGAATTTTTTATATATTTATACCTTTCATGAAAATGAAATGGTATATTAATTTCGTCACGAAACCGAAAATTGTAAGTCCTTAAAGGAAAATAGATAGACCCACCATTAAGTATACCGAAATAATCAGGTTGAAGAGCTGAGTTGATTTAGCCATGTCCGTCTGTCCGTCTGTCTGTTTGTATGCAAACTAGTCCCTCAATTTTTGAGATATCTTGATAAAATTTGGTGAGCGGGTGTATTTGGGTGTCCGATTAGACATTTGTCGGAACCGACCGGATCGGACCACTATAGCATATATCCTCCATACAACCGATTTTTCAGAAAAAGAGGATTTTTTGTAATATCTTACCCAATTTAACAGATTGAAGCTTCAAACTTCACCATATACTTTCGTATATTGCACATATTGTTGCCTGAAAAAATTTATGAGATCGGTCGTATATATAGTATATATCCCCCACAACCGATTGTTCAGATAAGGAACTTTTCGTAATTTCTACCCCATTTTAACAGCTATAAGCTTCAAATTTCACTGATTGCTTAAGTATATAGAATGTATTGTTGTCTGAAAAAATCATAAAGATCGGTGGTATATATAGTATATATATGGTGGTATATATAGTATATATATATAGTATATATATATATATTTTCGCAAATTTTAGCCCCATTTTAACAGCTAGAAGCTTCAAATTTCACCGAATACTTACGTATATAGAATATATTGTTGTCTGAAAAAATCATAGAGATCGGTTGTATATATAGTATATATCTCATACAACCGATTGTTCAGATAAGAAACTTTTCGCAATTTCTACCCCATTTTAACTGCTATAAGCTTCAAATTTCACCGATTGCTTACGTATATAGCATATATTGTTGTCTAAAAAAATCATAGAGATCGGTTGTATATGTAGTATATATCTCATACAACCGATTGTTCAGATAAGAAACTTTTCGCAATTTCTACCCCATTTTAACAGCTATAAGCTTCAAATTTCACCGATTGCTTACGTATATAGCATACATTGTTGTCTGAAAAAATCATAGAGATCGGTTGTATATATAGTATATATCTCATACAACCGATTGTTCAGATAAGAAACTTTTCGCAATTTCTACCCCATTTTAACTGCTATAAGCTTCAAATTTCACCGATTGCTTACGTATATAGCATATATTGTTGTCTGAAAAAATCATAGAGATCGGTTGTATATATAGTATATATCTCATACAACCGATTGTTCAGATAAGAAACTTTTCGCAATTTCTACCCCATTTTAACAGCTATAAGATTCAAATTTCACTGATTGCTTACGTATATAGCATATATTGTTGTCTGAAAAAATCATAGAGATCGGTTGTATATATAGTATATATCTCATACAACCGATTGTTCAGATAAGAAACTTTTCGCAATTTCTACCCCATTTTAACTGCTATAAGCTTCAAATTTCACCGATTGCTTACGTATATAGCATATATTGTTGTCTGAAAAAATTATAGAGATCGGTTGTATATATAGTATATATCTCATACAACCGATTGTTCAGATAAGAAACTTTTTGCAATTTCTACCCCATTTTAACAGCTATAAGCTTCAAATTTCACCGATTGCTTACGTATATAGTATGTATTGTTGTGTCAAAAAATCATAGAGATCGGTGATATATATAATATATATATGATGGTATATATAGTATATATATATAGTATATATATATAGTATATATATAATTTTTTTACGATTTCGGCCCCATTTTAACAGCTAGAAGCTTCAAATTTCACCAAATGCTTACGTATATAGCATATATTGTTGTCTGAAAAAATCATAGAGATCGGTTGTATATATAGTATATATCTCATACAACCGATTGTTCAGATAAGAAACTTTTCGCAATTTCTACCCCATTTTAACTGCTATAAGATTCAAATTTCACCGATTGCTTACGTATATAGCATATATTGTTGTCTGAAAAAATTATAGAGATCGGTTGTATATATAGTATATATCTCATACAACCGATTGTTCAGATAAGAAACTTTTTGCAATTTCTACCCCATTTTAACAGCTATAAGCTTCAAATTTCACCGATTGCTTACGTATATAGTATGTATTGTTGTGTCAAAAAATCATAGAGATCGGTGATATATATAATATATATATGATGGTATATATAGTATATATATATAGTATATATATATAGTATATATATAATTTTTTTACGATTTCGGCCCCATTTTAACAGCTAGAAGCTTCAAATTTCACCAAATGCTTACGTATATAGCATATATTGTTGTCTGAAAAAATCATAGAGATCGGTTGTATATATAGTATATATCTCATACAACCGATTGTTCAGATAAGAAACTTTTCGCAATTTCTACCCCATTTTAACTGCTATAAGATTCAAATTTCACCGATTGCTTACGTATATAGCATATATTGTTGTCTGAAAAAATCATTGAGATCGGTGGTATATATATTATATACTTCATATAAACTGTCATTTTGACCCCTTTTTTACGGCTAGAAGCTTCAAAATTCATCAAATTTCATCAAATAGTTACGTTAACGTCATATATTGTTGAAATACGTGATTCGTAGTCATAGTTTTTACACGCAGACCACAAAAAACCTGAAACTTTGCATTCTCACACAAACTACCTACCTGTTTTTATACTCAGTTGAGCAGAGCTCACAGAGTATATTAAGTTTGATTGGATAACGGTTGGTTGTACATATATAAAGGAATCGAGATAGATATAGACTTCCATATATCAAAATAATCAGGATCGAAAAAAAATTTGATTGAGCCATGCCCGTCCGTCCGTCCGTCCGTTAACACGATAACTTGAGTAAATTTTGAGGTATTTTGATGAAATTTGGTATGTAGGTTCCTGAGCACTCATCTCAGATCGCTATTTAAAATGAACGATATCGGACTATAACCACGCCGACTTTTTCGATATCGAAAATTTCGAAAAACCGAAAAAGTGCGATAATTCATTACAAAAGACCGATAAAGCGACGAAACTTGGTAGATAAGTTGAACTTATGACGCAAAATAGAAAACTAGTAAACATTTGGACAATGGGCGTGGCACCGCCCACTTTTAAAAGAAGGTAATTTAAAACTTTTGCAAGCTGTAATTTGGCAGTCGTTGAAGATATCATGATGAAATTTGGCAGGAACGTTACTCTTATTACTATATGTACGCTTAATAAAAATTAGCAAAATCGGAGAAGGACCACGCCCACTTTTAAAAAAAAAAATTTTTTTTAAAGTAAAATTTTAACAAAAAATTTAATATTTTTACAGTATATAAGTAAATTATGTCAAGATTCAACTCCAGTAATGATATGGTGCAACAAAATACAAAAATAAAAGAAAATTTAAAAATGGGCTCCGCCCTTTTTCATTTAATTTGTCTAGGATACTTTTAACGCCATAAGTCGAACAAAAATTAACCAATCCTTTTGAAATTTGGTAAGGGCATAGATTTTATGGCGTTAACTGTTTTCTGTGAAAATGGGCGAAATCGGTTGATGTCACGCCCAGTTTTTATACACAGTCGTCCGTCTGTCCTTCCGCATGGCCGTTAACACGATAACTTGAGCAAAAATCGATATATCTTTACTAAACTCAGTTCACGTACTTATCTGAACTCACTTTACCTTGGTATGAAAAATGAACGAAATCCGACTATGACCACGCCCACTTTTTCGATATCGAAAATTACGAAAAATGAAAAAAATGCCATAATTCTATACCAAATACGAAAAAAGGGATGAAATATGGTAAGGTAATTTGATTGTTTTATTGACGCGAAATATAACTTTAGAAAAAACTTTATAAAATGGTTGTGACACCTACCATATTAAGTAGAAGAAAATGAAAAATTTCTGCAGGGCGAAATAAAAAAACCCTTAAAATCTTGGCAGGTATTACATATATAAATAAATTAGCGGTATCCAACAGATGATGTTCTGGGTCACCCTGGTCCACAAATTGGTCGATATCTGGAAAACGCCTTCACATATACAACTACCACCATTCCCTTTTAAAACTCTCATTAATACCTTTAATTTGATATCCATATCGTACAAACTCATTCTAGAGTCACCCCTGGTCCACCTTTATGGCGATATTTCGAAAAGGCGAACATCTGTAGAACGAAGGCCCACTCCCTTTTAAAAATACCCATTAACACCTTTCATTTGATACCCATATCGTACAAACAAAGTCTAGAGTCACCCCTTGTCCAGAAAGGCCCACTCCCTCTTAAAATACTCATTAACTCCTTTCGTTTGATACCCATATCGTACAAACGAATTCTAGAGTCACACCTGGTCCATCTTTATGGCGATATCTCTAAAAGGCGTCCACCTATAGAACTAAGGCCCACTCCCTCTTAAAATACTCATTAACTCCTTTCGTTTAATACCCATATTGCACAAACGAATTCTAGAGTCACCCCTGGCCCACCTTTATGGCGATATTTCGAAAAGGCGAACATCTGTAGAACGAAGGCCCACTCCCTTTTAAAAATACCCATTAACACCTTTCATTTGATACCCATATCGTACAAGCAAAGTCTAGAGTCACCCCTTGTCCAGAAAGGCCCACTCCCTCTTAAAATACTCATTAACTCCTTTCGTTTGATACCCATATCGTACAAACGAATTCTAGAGTCACCCCTGGTCCACCTTTATGGCGATATCTCGAAAAGGGGTCCACCTATAGAACTAAGCCCCACGCCCTTTTAAAATAATCATTAACACCTTTCATTTGATACCCATATCATACAAAAAAATTCTAAAGTCACCCCTGGTCCACCTTTATGGCGATATCTCGAAAAGGCGAACACCTATAAAACGAAGGCCCACTCCCTTTTAAAAATACTCATTAACACCTTTCATTTGATACCCATATCGTACAAACAAAGTCTAGAGTCACCCCTGGTCCACCTTTATTGCGATACCTCGAAAATGCATCCACCTATAGAACGAAGGCCCACTCCCTCTTAAAATACTCATTAACTCCTTTCGTTTAATACCCATATTGCACAAACGAATTCTAGAGTCACCCCTGGCCCACCTTTATGGCGATATCTCGAAACGGCGTCCACCTATAGAACTAAGGCCCACTCCCTTTTAAAATACTCATTAACACCTTTCGTTTGATGCCCGTATTGTGCAAACAAATTCTAGGGTCACCCCTGGTCCACCTTTATGGCGATATCTCGAAACGGCGTCCACCTATGGAACTAAGGATTACTCCCTTTTAAAATAATCATTAACACCTTTCATTTGATACCCTTATCGTACAAACAAAGTCTAGAGTCACCCCTGGTCCAGAAAGGCCCACTCCCTCTTAAAATACTCATTAACTCCTTTCGTTTGATACCCATATTGCACAAACGAATTCTAGAGTCACCCCTGGCCCACCTTTATGGCGATATCTCGAAACGGCGTCCACCTATAGAACTAAGGCCCACTCCCTTTTAAAATACTCATTAACACCTTTCGTTTGATGCCCGTATTGTGCAAACAAATTCTAGGGTCACCCCTGGTCCACCTTTATGGCGATATCTCGAAACGGCGTCCACCTATGGAACTAAGGATTACTCCCTTTTAAAATAATCATTAACACCTTTCATTTGATACCCTTATCGTACAAACAAAGTCTAGAGTCACCCCTGGTCCAGAAAGGCCCACTCCCTCTTAAAATATTCATTAACTCCTTTCATTTGTTACCCATATCGTACAAACGCATTCTAGAGTCAACCCTGATCCACCTTTATGGCTATATCCCTAAATGGCGTCCACCTATAGAACTATGGCCCACTCCCTCATAAAATACTCTTTAATGCCTTCCATTTGATACACATGTCATACAAACACATTCCAGGGTTTCCCTCGGTTCATTTTCCTACATGGTTATTTTCCCTTATGTTGTCACCATAGCTCTCAACTGAGTATGTAATGTTCGGTTACACCCGAACTTAACCTTCCTTACTTGTTTATTTTATATTTATCTTAAAAATCGTTAAGGTATGTAGATCTGTTCACTATATATTTCTTATCTAACGGGATAAAATTATTGTTCAGCCCCATTCATGAAAGGTATGAAGTCTTCGGCACAGCCGAAGACAGTCCCGTTCTTACTTGTTTTATTTAGCAATTTAACACTTTAGTTAACAGTTTTATACTTCTCATAATAAATATATTTTAAGCGAATAGCTAAAGTCGTGAATATGTTTTGTTGAGTAAGATAAAAAGTGGGAAGGTAAGGTGCTAGCGTTGATATGGCGAGTAATGCCAAGGCTGGGTATATTTATGTATATGCTTCATAAAGAGTTTTCTATACTCAAATATGTAGAGACTAGCTAAAGATGCTTTTGGTGAGATAAGCGTCACGTGCAGTCAGAGTAAGTTATCTTCATAGAAAATGCCCTCAAAATATGTCAAGTAGAAGCATATTTTTGATTTTCTTTATACTTACTGAACATGTCGTTTCGTGATGACTTTATATAGACTGATTCCATAGTGAGACCAGAAGTGTGCGACGCAGGAAAAATGAAAACAATATACAGAACCACGACCTGTCGTAATTGCTGTTTCTAGATTTGATCGCTCCTAAAAACTGAAGTCTTAGCCTGGCAAGTGGAGGACGTAAGCCTAGAACATATAATTTGCGCCTCCAGCCCGCACTTTCTAAAGCTGCTATCACCTGCAATGTTAAATACAAATTAAATTTGGGATACAAAGTGCGCAATACAAAGCTTTATAGCTTCACAGCTTCCGCAACCATTGTCAACCTCCCATACCTTTGGGAATCCTGTTACAAGTATAAATATAACACACATATATTTAGCAGGTGAAACTATGTTTAGCCCCAGTTCTTCTTGGAAAGTTCAATGTGGTCATATTCAATCGTTTACGTCATCGTCAGGCGTGTACCCTAATTGTGCTTACCGGATCTCGCCGGATCTGTATCGAGAAAACTACCATCAACTTCGATAGCAATCCCCAAAACCTTCGGGAAGTGCATTTATCGCTACAACAACAACATGCCTAATTTAAAAGCATGTGGTATCAGAAGGCAGTGCCCAGTATAAGAGTAACTTTGTTACTTTAATGTCGCAAGACCTGCAGGCTAGGAGTTTTCTCAACCGCGGTGTTCACCGCAGTCTCCGATGTCCTAACAGACATTTTTCCATGAGACTATCGTCACCCTGGCGCCATCTAATATCGGGGAAACTGAATATATGGTCCGGTGCCTGAGCTTCGAAAGAGATATTGGAGCCACAATTGAGCCGGAGGGTTGGTGCCGGGGTGCGGAAATGGCAGAACATAGAAGGGGTTGGGTCTGCTGTTTACAGTGTCTACCAAAAATAAATAGATCTTACAGGCTGCCAGATTACTGCAACCTTTTTCAGGCGGAAATTATAGCAGTGAAGAGAGCAGCAGAAATTCTTGAGGAAGCGTGCTTAAGCTGCAGTCGCTTCAATATATATATTGATAGTCAGGTTGCGACTAAGGCAATAATATCACCAGTACTTCATTAAAAAGTGTCCTGGAATGCAAAGAAGCATTGGAAAAACTTTGCTCAGGTCGGATTGTACATCTGTACTGGGTTGCGGGTCGTAAAGGTAACGAAAAGTCTGGTGAGTTGGCAAAGGTGGGTGCAACACTCGCTGAAACTACGATATACGTCCCAATCTGTTTGGAAGAAATTAAAAGTAGGCAGGATTTGCATATGATCCATCAAGCAGGAAAGGCGTGGAAAAAAGCGCGGGGCTGAAAAATGTCTAAGATCATGTGCAAAGCCTACGATATTAGACTCACAACGTGGCTCGTATCTCTGAAGAGAGAAGACCTAAGGCTCACGTGGGCATACTGACTGGACACTGCCTTCAGGCGTCACATGCTTATAAGTTAGGCCTCATCAGTAACAGCAAGTGTAGGAATTGTGAACTGCAGGAAGAAACAGTTGAGTATGTTCTGCGTTCATGTCCTGCGTTCGCCAGGTCAACGCTCAAACTATTAGGGGTGACAGAGTTGCCAGATCTTGAGGCTGCAATTAAGCTGTGTTCTAGAAAACTGCTAGTATTTGCCAAGAGGACGGAGTTATTCTATAACGTATGTTTTGGCTCCTGATTGGGGTTCTTCCGTTTTGACGTCAAAAAAATTCTGGTAACACTATGGACACATTCAGTCTATGTGAGGTTTTTATTGACCGGCCAGTTCAACCTAACCTAACCTCTTCGCCCTGAAAAATTTAAAATTTCAATTTAAAAAATTTGATAGTACAAAAAGTGTACCGACATGCATTTGTATAGTTTTATCTTGCGCTAGGTACTTTCCTCTTTTCTCCTGCTACTTGTGCTGTCATTTACTGGCATTGATTTAAAGCTTAACGTGGCATTTAGGTAGCCGCCAATAAAGGTAATCTTTTAACGACAGCATGACGAAATTACCGTTGAGCATATATGTTACATATATACACACATACATACATGACACCAATTAGAGGTGTGCGGTTCAGTGTATTTATAGAATCATCTTTTCACATCATTTAACTGTAACGATATCTGGTAATGCACAGTTCCCCCATGGGACATGTGTCGGCATAACCAATAGCACCAATATTCAGCTGGAAGACTTCTTTATCGAGTCACCCCCGATAGCAGCCCCATCAAAGCAAAATTGTGAATTATTGAATTATACACTTTGACTCAATTTGGATCTGGGCCCTCCCATACTTTACTGTGAGGTCCTAGTTCGTTGGACATCCACACAAAAAAGGACGTTTACCAAAAACTTGAGGGGTATGCAGATTATCAATGATTAGCATAACTAGAGTCCTGAAAATTACCTCGAAAGCAGCATAGAGTGCCATTCTGTACATACCACCTCTAGCAACTGTAATAAGGCCTAAGACCTCGGGGCAGGTTTAGTGCAGGCCGTAAGTTTACATCAGTATAGCGCCATTTAATATAAGGCAAACGGACATGATCTCGCGCTTAAGCTCAGAAAGAGACCTAGGGACCAAAATAGTGGCGAATGGTTGGCGCAAGGGTGCGAAAATGGCAGAACATACCATACAGGTAAATATCGATGGATCGAAATTGACGGAAGGGGTCGGGCCTGCTGTTTACTATGTCGATCCAGGAATAAGTAGATCCCATAGTCTGCAGTATCTTTCAGCCGCGGGGAAAGCAGAATAAGTTCTGGAAGCGAACTTGAGCTGCAGTCGTGTCAATATATATATTTATATATACATATATTGATCGTCAAGCGGTGATCAAGGCAATAATCTCAAACAGTACTTCATCAGGAAGTGTCCTAGAATGCAAAGAAATATTGCAGAGACTTCACTTCGCCCGGACCATGCATCTATACTGGGTTCCCGGTCATAGAGGGATAGAAGGTAATGAGAAGGCCAATGAGCTGTTAAAGGAGGTTGCAGCAATCGATGGATCGATGATCGACGTCCCAATCAATTTTGGGATAAATCAAAAGAAGGCAGGAGTTGCATATGATCCATGAAGCAGGAAGGGCGTAGTCACAAGCATGGGGCTGCAAAGTTTTAAGGATAATGTGCAAATCCTACGATATTAGACTCACAAAGTGGCTCATATCTCTGGAAAGAAAATACTGAAGGCTTACGATGGATATACTAACTGGACCCTGCATTCTGGCGACACATGCTTATAAGTTAGGCCTCGTCAATGACAGCAGAGGTAGATAGTGCGAGTTGCAGGAGAAATGGTTGGGCACATTCTGTGTTCGTGTTCTGCGCACTTGAGGTTAAGGCTCCAGCTGCTAGGGGCGCAGAGTTGCCAAATCTAGAGGCAGCAATTAAGCTAGGTCCTGTAAAACTTCTTGTATTTGCTTAGTGGACGGAGTTGGTCTATAACATATGTAACACCTGAAACCTAATTGGGGGTTTCCCGTTTCATCTTCAAACAATTTCTGGTAAATTTATGGACTCATTCAGCCTATATGTGAGGTCTTTATTGACCTGCCATTTCAATCCAGCCCAAATATGATAGACCTTAACACTTTTTTCAGACAATAATGTATGCCTTATATACGTATAAGCATCTTATGAAATTTCAAGCTCCTAACTAACAAAATGAGGAAGAAATTACGAAAACCCTGTTATTCGAAAAATAGGTTGCACTAGAGATATTAGCTTTAATGGGCCTATTCGGAAAAATGATTAACCGAACACCAAAATAAATCCGCTCACCGAACTTCATCAAGATATCTCAAAAACTAACTGTGGGAAAAGTGTGCATTCAAGCATACAGACGGACGTACAGATAGACGAACACGCTTTAAGGACTAACATATTTTCAGATTAATATACCATTTCGTTTTTATGAAAGACTTCAAAAGAAAATGAGGGGTGAGTCAAGTAAAGGAAATATTAAAAGTTAAAGCCGCAGATGGAACCGAAGCCAGAAGACGTGTGACCAATTTATTATCGAAGTGTTATCGGCTTGTTATCGATGAGTTATAGGTTTGTTATTGACGGGTTAGAGGCGTGTTATCCATTTCATATCGACGATTTATGGTTTGTTATCGACGACGTAAAGACGAGCTACTGATTTACCAACGAAGTTTTATAAATTCGCTTTAATTACAAAGGTTATCAGTTAGTTACTGACTATTTATCGGGCTGTTATAGAAAATGTATACATTTAACATCTAAAAGTTATGAATTCAGTATCAAGAAAGTTATAGAATGCTATCAAAATGTTATCGCTAATTTTTATCGAAAAAATATCGATTTTTTAGCCGAGTTTTACCAACTTGTAAACGGACTGTTAGCAAATGGTTATCAGCGTTTTTCTCATTTGTTATCAAAAAGTTATCGATTTGTTATCGAAAAAATTTATTTGATATCAAAAATTTATCGAATTGATATCGAAAAATTATCGATTTCTTATCGGTACTTGTGTTTTATCGATGTACATCTTCATATTTACATATCGAAGCTTAAGAGTACCTGGTATTCACGCCTTTCAGAAGCGAGTCCACTTCCATTATTCTGCTCAACACTCTTGTAAATATATGTTTCGTGCTATACACATATGTGTGTATCCTTGTGCAGGATGGAATTACAATCTGTAACTTTCTGTAATATGTCATGGTAGCAGTTTTTAGTATTAAACGCTGATTGAATGTTACATGTATTTAATTGACGTCGCGTAATGAAATTCAATTTGCAGCATTTTACATGAAAGCATACTAGGCAAATATTTATACAAACTTGCACGTTGTGAATTTATTTACATGTTAACAGTACACAGTACAACAAAATAAAATTTTTTTCCCAACAGAGTAACCAAGGTACTTTTCATACTGACTACGTAGAGATCAATTTCTCTGAAGATACTTTAACGAGTTTGGGGAAATCCTGATTATCTTGCACCTTCTGTTAACGTTTGTGTCACTGAACTGTCGAATAAATAACTCCAATATTTAGTATTGCAATATGGTCTTCATTTAGTCTACTTTGGGAGTAGTACAATTATACTTCAATATCACGTACTTCACAAAAGCGTGTTTAAATCAAAGTGATTACCGATTCCTCGGCTTGTGCTGCTTTTATACTCTCGGCTTTCTCATTCACCCATTTCTCCTAAGCTCTAGTAATTTCGGTAACAGTTGTATCTCATGCCTGGTTACCAGCTATAAACATGTATATTTGTAGTTTATGCTTATGCTTTTGTACTAGCGATATACGTGTGTATGTGTGAGTAACTACTTCGGCTGATGACTACATGTGTGTGCGGCTGATGACTACATGTGTGTGTGTGTGACATCTCTTCGTTGCATTGTACATAAGTGCCGCTGCTTGCTGTGCTTTGTTCTTGCGATTATTTACTAACAGCATAGTGATGTCAACATTCGCCAAAATACTTATCGTCCAGCAAGTCTGAGCTATTTACTTACGGAGTACAGAGTGTCATGGAATCACAGTTTCAACTTTGATATCTTAGAAAATATTGCTTTCTGTACAAAGTCTATCATTTTATACTAACACCTCAACTCTTCAGGATAAGTCTTTCTATATTTTCTGAAGACGTAGCAACTTCCTGATTCCTTCGGGACAAAGTTAGAAAAGTGAATTGGAAGTAGAAATAGTGGGATTTCCGAGTGAAAATATGAGTTCTACATTATTTTATAAAGACCAGTATTTCTCAGGAACTCAAGTTTGCGGCCGCTATGGTGTGATGGTAGCATGCTCCACCTAAAACATACAAGGTTTTGGGCCCTATTACCGGCAAAGTAACATTGGAAATTTAGAAAAAAGTCTTTCAAATTAGAATAAAGTTTTTCTAAGTGGGGTCGACTCTCAGCATGATTTGGTAAACACTCCGAGTGTATTTCTGCTAGGAAAAGTTTCTCAGTAAAAATTCATCTGCCATGCAGATGCCCTTCGGACTCGACGTAAAATATGTCGCATCAATTTGTTGGGAAAATTAAAGAGGAGCACGACACGAATTGGCGCTTCCCAAGGCAGCCGGTTCTATGTACCGGAACGACTCGGAATTTTTATCGACCATGAGCTGTCATTTCAGTGTAATTTAATTTGTTGCGTTCCTCTCACAAATTGTCATGCTCCCAGCAGCTCCTCGCAGCGAGACTGCACAAACTTCTCCTGCTTCGGAAAGTATTGGAACCAATCCGGGGTCTGTACTTGACCCCGGTCCAGAGAAATGGTTTTGCTTTGTTGCCAGAAAATAATCTTTTTTTCACTGCTACAACAACAATAACGCAAATTGGAGGAGAAGCCCGGCCTAATCCTCTTCGGAGGTAAATAGCGCCAACTATTATTATCTTTGTTGTTTACTTAAGCTATTCAGGATCTATTAAATGCAAATTTAAAGAGAAATAAAAGAGCTGCAGTGTGTGTACTTTTTTTCAGAAAATTTTTTCTATGGGGCTCCACCTTACAAAAAAATATCATGCTTGCTTTGTTGTAAAATATCTGTTATACAGTGTTATTAGGATGCCCGCTCAAAAACGCCACGTTTCTTTTAGTGTAATTAAAAAGTCAGTACGTATGTTTAAGGATTTAATTGATATTATCAACCACCAATTTGTATAGTTTCGGTGGACAAATTTTAGTACTATACATTGAGGCTGTCTTATATATGTATGCACATTAGAGTGGCCCTTAAAAATTAAATAAACGATGTTTTTCAGTCTTACCCCTTTAGACGGTAGTACCAAGGTCAAAAATATCACTTAAAAATTTTGTTGTCGATTGGAGACGCTTAAAGGGTGTCGCACAGGAATCAAAATTAAGATTGCTCTTTGGAGACTCAATAAATAGAAAATTTTGGCTTTGAATATCCAATATCGTTAATACTATAGTTGGTAATATAATAAATCAAATTTGATTCAGATAAGAAGAAAGTTTAACATCGTTTATTTAATTTATAAGGACCACTCCAATTTAAATACTTGCACTTCATTAATAAATAATGCGTAATATTTAATAAACATAAGAGATATTCATAAGCGCATACTTGGAAAAGTAAAGCTTTAAGCCATAATGAAGAGGGTAGACATTTGATAGCAGAAGCTTTACCATTTAATATTGAAATACATATGTATGTATGTACATACACACGCAAGTGTGTGCATACATGCAAAATGAGTTAAGCGTTCTTGTACATCTATACATGGTGATTCAAAATTACATTTCAATACTTTACCTATGTGCTCCTGGGAAATAGGAAAAAAATTAGAATAAGTTTGGATCGAATGCAAAAAAAAAGTTTGTTAACTCCCCAGGAGATAAAGGTAGAAGCGACACGTCTTCTTTGAAAGGAAGAATTTTTAACAAAAAATTCGTCGAAAGTAGGAAGGTTTAAAGCCAGGCATGAACTCACGTAAAATTGAAGGCCTATTGGTTTACATTATAAAGCCATTTTTATTGTCCCTTTGAACGAAGAAGCTTAAAAAAATGTGAAAAAACTAATGAGTTTTCAACCGACTATGAAAGGGTAGGTAGGTAGGTTGAACTGGCCGGTCCATGAGGACCTCACATAGACTGATTGAGTCCGTAGTGTTACCAGAAGTTTGTTTTAACGACCAAACTGAAAAACCCTATCAAAAACCAGGACCTATGTTATAAAATAACTCCGTCCTCTTGGCAAATACTAGAAGCTTCCTAGCACTTAAACCACTTGCTGCTTTTAGATCTGACAGCTGTATCAATCATAATAGCTGGAGTCTTAGCCTGGCAAGTGCAGGGCACGAGCACAGAACGTGCTCGATCGTTTCCTCCTCCAACCCGCACTTCCTACATCTGCTATCACTGACCAAGCCTAATTTAAAGGCATGTGACGCCTGTGAAAGGATAAGAGATATTTGTAGCCAGTTGGTTAGAGAAACTAGTTCGGCCAGCAGCATTAAGGACGTACAAATACTGAAGTTTGCATTTGATACGTCTGACTCGCCCTTTCTAATTAAAAAGCGTATACTTATTGCCATAAATAATACACGACAAAAATTCGGGATGGCTGGCATGGAAACACATCCTCTTCAGCCTCCCAAGCGGTACGGCCCATGAGGTGCAACCAAAACACTTCCACATCGCATCCATTCCAACAGCATACTCAATAATAAGCGTTATGCCGTTATATTGAGAATTTCCACCTACGAAAAAGGGATGCTAAATAGGAACCAAATCATTTCAAACTTCTTAACAAATTTCTAATTTGGTGTTCGGACTCCCGTCAACCCCGACATCATCGACAACACTATTCTGATTTTACGTGAACTACATAGTGCCTTGATCTATTAAGTCTATAAAATTTTCGTATTTTCATATAATGCGTCTGTATACTGAATATCTTTAACTATAACTGCACATCTAGTATGTAAGATATGATCAATCTGTTGATGAAATAAATAAATAGATGACTTATCTTGTTTGGTTGATTTTCCGACAGGGTGGATAAATGATGTATATTGGAACGATCTTCCGTCATCCCTTGTCAAATTTGGTTTTGAGACAAACCGGTTTCGGCGTTATGCCATCATCAGTGTCCATTTTCGTTCTGATCTGCTGTTGTCGTTTGTCCTGTATTTATAGTTCGTAGGTATATGAGCAGGCATTGTCAAATTGATGTTTGTGTATATCTAGTTATGTGTATGTGCTGTGTGTTCATTCAGAACCGAGGGTGGTTTACTGATCGATTTGTGTGGCTGACTGGGGTAGGTAGAAATCTGTGATTTTAGTCGTTTGACCTTCTTTGTCAGTTTTTTGTTTTGGTGTGTTAATTGTTTTGTGTTTATTTGTTGTTGTGTGTTTGTCTGTTGTACCTGTGTGATTAGGTTGTTTCCTGTAAACAAGTTTTAAAGGCTCGAATATTGTGTCAGAAATTGTGTTTATCTGTTCGTTTATTATTCTACGGTAGAATGTTTTCTGTTTGTAGATTTCCATGTTTTCGAGTACGTTGAGACGTCGGCACTTTTCCTGTATGTGAAGAACCCTAACTGTTTTATTTATGTATGCTGGGGAACATTCATTCTCGACCATGTGATTCGCGAAGTTAGACTCGGGTATAATGTTTGGATTACGTATTTTTTTTGTTGTAATCCCTAATATGTTCTCTGGACCTCGTTCTTATTTGCCGCCCTGTTTGTCCTATGTAACTATGCTGGCATCCGCAGGTAAACTTGTATACGCCGTGGCTGCTAAACGGATCCTCTGAGTTAATGTTAGTTCTTAGTTTTCGCCCCAGATTGTTCGATGTTTTGAATGCTGTGTTAATGTTGTATTTTTTAAAGAAGTTTGCCAATTTATATGTTGCTTTTCCAGTATATGTCATAGTCGTCCAGCTATTATTTTCCTTTTCATTATTTCTTTTTGGTTCTCCATTTGTCCTTCTGAGCTTATCTCTTAGTGCTTTTTTATATTCGTTGTTTGCAGCGATATTATATATGACCTCAAGTTCTCTCTTATATGCCTCTTGTGTAAGAGGTGTTATTTCAAGTCTATGTACCAAGTGCCTTAATGCTGCATTTTTATGCTGTTGAGGGTGATTTGAGGTATTATGTATTATTGTGTCGGTGGCCGTTGACTTTCTATATATGTTATAGTTAAATCTTTTGGCTTCTTTATCAATATTTATCGTGAGGTCTAGATAGTTGATTCCTCCGTCGTTTTCGGTTTCCATTGTAAATTTTATATTTCCGTGCAGCTTGTTGAGGTACTCCAGTACAAGCTCTTCGTTATTAGTAGTTAAAACGCATATTATGTCATCCACGTATCTAGCATAAAATGACACGCCTTATTTGGACTTCAGCTCCTGTATGTACTTTTCTTCCAGATTTTGCATGAACACTTCCATAAGAATTGCTGATGTGGGGCTTCTCATTCCAAGACCGTTTGTTTGTCTATATATTTTATTGTTGAATTGAAAATAGTTTTGACGTAAAGTGGTCCTTAGCGTATTTGTGATTTGCGGCCACCGTGGTGTGATGGTAGCGTGCTCCGCCTATCACACCGTATGCCCTGGGTTCAACTCCCGGGCAAAGCAACATCAAAATTTTAGAAATAAGGTTTTTCAATTAGAAGAAAATTTTTCTAAGCGGGGTCGCCCCTCGGCAGTGTTTGGCAAGCGCTCCGGGTGTATTTCTGCCATGAAAAGCTCTCAGTGAAAACTCATCTGCCTTGCAGATGCCGTTCGGAGTCGGCATAAAACATGTAGGTCCCGTCCGGCCAATTTGTAGGGAAAATCAAGAGGAGCACGACGCAAATTGGAAGAGAAGCTCGGCCTTAGATCTCTTCGGAGGTTGTCGCGCCTTACATTTATTTTTTATTTATACTTTTCACTTTGTTTTTTGTGTTATGAACTATTGTTGAGCTAACTATGTCCAAAGTCTCCGATAGTGGTATAGATGGATATAAATCTTGTATGTCAAAAGATAATATATAAATAGATAGTATTTCTATTAAGAGATCCGCCATACAGAGGCAAGCGTTTGCTGTCTACAAAGAAATAATTGTCAATGAGTTTTTCAGAAATTGTAAGACGATTAGCCTCTACTAGGCCTGGAAGTATAAAAGGATAATGTTAGTGTTTCCTGCTACGTATAGTTTTAGCACCAGTACCAGTATAAATGCACGTTTATTTCTTTTTAACACGTGTAGTTTCTCAGGGAGAATGCATAATCTTTGACTCCCTTTGTACTACTTCTGTATGCATATGGCTGCTTTAATGCCGAATGCATACAAAAGCACTAGAAGAACATGTATTCAGCCCTACGTATGTTTCATAGGTACGAAACCACTATCCCTGCATTGATCAATAAGAATTTATTCTACATATGTAATTACAATAACTATAACCTTGATATGATGAGATATGACGCACTTTGAAGCCATAAACTTGGATCATATGGATCATCAATACATGTACAGTTCTTACGGGTATGGTCGAACACAATTGTTGAAACCAAACGCCTTCAATAGTTGGGAACCACTGGTGTTTCTTCATTTACAGCTGTTGGCTACAAAGCTGCACAGCTGTTGGAAATCCACCGGTGGTTCTCTTTCGAAGTTAGGGTTCGTTAACGCTGCGCTCAACTGCAAAGTGGTAGTCTACTTTCACGACGACAGCAGATGAGACAGCGTTCGAAGGCATCATTTAAGCTTAACATTGAACCTTTTGTATCTATTTTATCTGTGGATATTTATATTTTTGCTTTTCACTTATATTTTTAATTCTTAAATAAACCTATGCATTTTTATACTCAGTTGAGCAGAGCTCACAGAGTATATTAAGTTTGATTGGATAACGGTTGGTTGTACATATATAAAGGAATCGAGATAGATATAGACTTCCATATATCAAAATAATCAGGATCGAAAAAAAATTTGATTGAGCCATGTCCGTCCGTCCGTCCGTCCGTCCGTTAACACGATAACTTGAGTAAATTTTGAGGTATCTTGATGAAATTCGGTATGTAGGTTCCTAAGCACTCATCCCAAATCGCTATTTAAAATGAACGATATCGGACTATAACCACGCCCACTTTTTCGATATCGAAAATTTCGAAAAACCGAAAAAGTGCGATAATTCATTACAAAAGACAGATAAAGCGACGAAACTTGGTAGATGAGTTGAACTTATAACGCAGAATAGAAAATTAGTAAAATTTTGGACAATGGGCATGGCCCCGCCCACTTTTAAAAGAAGGTAATTTAAAATTTTTGCAAGCTGTAATTTGGCAGTCGTTGAAGATATCATGATGAAATTTGGCAGGAACATTACTCCTATTACTATATGTATGCTTAATAAAAATTAGCAAAATCGGAGAAGGACCATGCCCACTTTAAAAAAAAAAATGTTTAAAGTAAAATTTTAACAAAAAATTTAATATCTTTCCAATATATATGTAAATTATGTCAACATTCAACTCCAGTAATGATGTGGTGCAACAAAATACAAAAATAAAAGAAAATTTCAAAATGGGCGTGGCTCCGCCCTTTTTAATTTAATTTGTCTAGGATACTTTTAACGCCATAAGTCGAAGAGAAATTAACCAATCTTTTTGAAATTTGGTAGGGGTATAGATTTTATGACGCTGTTTTCTGTGAAAATGGGCGGAATCGGTTGATGCCACGCCCAGTTTTTATACACAGTCGTCCGTCTGTCCTTCCGCATGGCCGTTAACACGATAACTTGAGCAAAATCGACATATCTTTAATGAACTTAGTTCACGTGCTTACTTGAACTCACTTTATCTTGGTATAAAAAATGAACGAAATCCGACTATGACCACGCCCACTTTTTCGATATCGAAAATTACGAAAAATTAAAAATATACCATAATTCTATACCAAATACGAAAAAAGGGATGAAACATGGTAAGGTAATAAAAATAAAAGAAAATTTCAAAATGGGCGTGGCTCCGCCCTTTTTAATTTAATTTGTCTAGGATACTTTTAACGCCATAAGTCGAACAAAAATTAACCAATCCTTTTGAAATTTGGTAGGGGTATAGATTTTATGACGCTAACTGTTTTCTGTGAAAATGGGCGGAATCGGTTAATGCCACGCCCAGTTTTTATAAACAGTCGTCCGTCTGTCCTTCCGCATGGCCGTTAACACGATAACTTGAGCAAAAATCGACATATCTTTAATGAACTTAGTTCACGTGCTTACTTGAACTCACTTTATCTTGGTATAAAAAATGAACGAAATCCGACTATGACCACGCCCACTTTTTCGATATCGAAAATTACGAAAAATTAAAAATATACCATAATTCTATACCAAATACGAAAAAAGGGATGAAACATGGTAAGGTAATGGGATTGTTTTATTGACGCGAAATATAACTTTAGAAAAAACTTTATAAAATGGTTGTGACACCTACCATATTAAGTAGAAGAAAATGAAAAAGTTCTGCAGGGCGAAATAAAAAACCCTTAAAATCTTGGCAGGTATTACATATATAAATAAATTAGCGGTATCCAACAGATAATGTTCTGGGTCACCCTGGTCCACATTTTGGTCGATATCTGGAAAACGCCTTCACATATACAGCTACCACCACTCCCTTTTAAAACTCTCATTAATACCTTTAATTTGATACCCATATCGTACAAACTCATTCTAGAATCACCCCTGGTCCACCTTTATTGCGATATCTCGAAAAGGCGTCCACCTATAGAACTAAGCCCACCGCCCTTTTAAAATACTCATTAACACCTTTCTTTTGATACCCATATTGTTCATTGTTCATTGTTTATTATACCATAAAATTTATTAAAAACATAATAGAAGGAACTTTGCCTGCGTATTTGAGGACTAATTAAAATATGTAAAAGATGTGCACTCTGTAAATACTCGTAATAAAAATGATTTTAATCTGCCGGCTTATAAAACTGAAGCAGACAAATGTAATCTGTATTATAAAGGTCTTAAATCATATAATGAACTACCGATTGATATTAAATCATGTCATTCTAATAAACTTAAACAAAAATTGTACAATTATTGCAGAACACTACCAATTTAGTGCTGGACAGGCGGACTTCCATAGCATCGATAAAAGTGCAGCGAAACTATACTGCTGTGTAGCGCCAAGACTTCCAAGCTCTTGTGCGCATACAAAAAAGGTTGCCGAAGCACATACTGAAACGCATCACTCGATTAACTCAGTGCATCGCCGTGCAGATGTTGCCTTCGCGCTTTACTAACATGCGTAAAATGCCTACATACTGCATAATCACAACGCTTTGTTCGCATGATCTGGAAGTCTCCCATCCATAGTACTCCAAGGTAGGACATAGATGTAACTATTCTAGATTGCATAGTCCAGAAGACAATTATAAACATGTAAAATAGATTTAAGTTAGGCTTAGGAAAGCCGTAATAAATAAATACATTATACATTATACATTACATTATACAAATTCTAGGGTCACCCCTGCTCCACCTTTATGGCGATATCTCGAAAATGCGACCACCTATACAACAACCACCACTCCCTTTTAAAACCCTCATTAATACCTTTAATTTTATACCCATATCGTACAAACACATTCTAGAGTCACCCCTGGTCCACCTTTGTGACGATATTTCGAAACGGCGTCCACTTATAGAACTAAGACCCACTCCCTTTTAAGATACTCATTAACACCTTTCGTTTGATGCCCATATTGTACAAACAAATTTTAGGGTCACCCCTGGTCCACCTTTATGGCGATATCTCGAAACGGCGTCCACCTATGGAACCAAGTATTACTCCCTTTTAAAATACTCATTAACACCTTTCTTTTGATACCCATATTGTACAAACAAATTCTAGGGTCACCCCTGGTCCACCTTTATGGCGATATCTCGAAACGGCGTCCCCTATGGAACTAAGGATTACTCCCTTTTAAAATACTCATTAACACATTTCATTTGATACCCATATCGTACAAACGCATTCTAGAGTCACCCCTGGTCCACCTTTATGGCGTTATCTCGAAAAGGCAACCACCTATACAACAACCACCACTCCCTTTTAAAACCATCATTAATACCTTTAATTTGATACACATATCGTACAAACACATTCTAGAGTAACGCCTGGTCCACTTTTATGGCGATATCTCGAAACGGCGTCCACCTAAGGATTACTCCCTTTTAAAATACTCATTAACACCTTTCATTTGATACCCATATCGTACAAACGCATTCTAGAGTCACCCCTGGTCCACCTTTATGGCGATATCTCGAAAATGCGACCACCTATACAACAACCACCACTCCCTTTTAAACCCCTCATTAATACTTTTAATTTTATACCCATATCGTACAAACACATTCTAGAGTCACCCCTGGTCCACCTTTGTGGTGATATTTCGAAACGGCGTCCACCTGTAGAACTAAGGCCCACTCCCTTTTAAAATACTCATTAACACCTTTCGTTTGATGCCCATATTGTACAAACAAATTCTAGGTCACCCCTGGTCCACCTTTATGGCGATATCTCGAAACGGCGTCCACCTATGGAACTAAGGATTACTCCCTTTTAAAATACTCATTAACACCTTTCTTTTGATACCCATATTGTACAAACGCATTCTAGAGTCAACCCTGATCCACCTTTATGGCTATATCCCTAAATGGCGTCCACCTATAGAAATATGGCCCACTCCCTTATAAAATACTCTTTAATGCCTTTCATTTGATACACATGTCATACAAACACATTCCAAGGTTTCCCTCGGTTCGTTTTCCTACATGGTTATTTTCCCTTATGCTGTCACCATACCCCTCAACTGAGTATGTAATGTTCGGTTACACCCGAACTTAACCTTCCTTACTTCTTATATTATATTTTATTAATTCCTTTGCTTCATTTCCTTCTTTCCATTTCTTCGAGTTGCCGTGAGTTCGAACCGCCATTCAATTTTGTTTGTGCATACAAACAACCATCATCTCGATTATTGTCTTCAAACCAGTTCAACAACGGCAAAGCATCCTGGGCCAAACGGTCGGCGGTCTTCATTAATTCTCTATATATTCCAAGTATATTGTTCCAAGTTGCCAAATCCCTCATCAGTTATTCATATTCGGAGTTCTTGGGTACCAATGAAATGTTCATGCTTTTCCACTAATACAGCACGCATCCTTTTTGTATGGATAAATATGTTTTCAATTCAAAAAGTATGAATCTTACACATTTCTTCATGCATTTAGCATGCATATATCCTATATGCATACAATTTATTTAAGCTGGATATTTTTTGATAACGAGCTGACTTGAATACACTAAATATTTTGTAGATTTGTATTTTTTTTTTTTTGTGCGAGTAGACGTCACTCACTGGTGCGTGTGTGCAGAACTAATGAGTGGCACGTGACTGGTGCGAAAAGCATAAAAGGTAAAATTAACCATATAAATAAACGAAATGTTGACTTGTTGACAGCAAAAGCAAAACAACAATAATAAAACAAAAAAAAATATCAAAATTACGCTGGCTATTTTGAATTATATAGCCATAACTCAACGCACTAATATCATCATTCACATGCTTCCTCATAACTCAAATATAAAAAAAAATATTTCATTAAGGCAGTTGAAATGCTAAACGGCACACGTTATTTATTTTTTTCCTTTAGTTGACTGCGTACCATAAAACCTGTATTATATATATATATATTTTTTTTTTTTGCTGATTTATGACATCGTCGTATCTTTAAAACATTAGCGCTAAATTTACACCTCATTATGATAAAGTGTTAACATTTAAATGTTATGGTTTAATATGGTATATATATTTTTTTAAATAAGCTCTGAGAAATTGAAGAATGGGCATTTCCATAGTATTTTTGAATACACTCTCCATATACAAACTGAAAGGTAATAAGCAGTTTTAAAACTATTTGCTATAATTATAAATTATTAAAGTGAAAGCGGTTCAATATTAAATATATATCAACCTGCACGATTTAGCATCTTTTCACGTCTTGATATTTAATCTGTTTAGCTGAGGGAACATTCCCAGCAATATTTAAGCGCCAGTCATTAGGATTATTACCTAGTAAAACACCAACGAAGCCACCCAGGTATAGGTCTATATGCATGCTTGACACTGGCTGTAAAGTTCTCGGACACGTAATTCATAATCACCTTGAAAGGGAAAGCAAAGAAGTGTGAGGTATATATAAAAGCTAGCTCGCCTTAAAGAAGTGGAGATCCACCATAAACGCCGTGAGTATGGTCAGAATGGTAGCACAGCAGGCCAAATGTGGAAGTCGATAGCTAGCAAGCCTTAAAAATATTGTCTCATCTTTATCTTAGACGTAACCCAGCAGACGGCTTAGCTCAGTTTCCATGAGGTTTTTGCAGACATAGTTCTTCTACTTTAAAATATACATTGAATGGAACTCGTTATAATACTGTAACGAATTTACTGAAATTCCTCTTATTTGGAACCTTCTACTGACGTTCGAATCACTAAACTGTTAAATAAATAACTCCACTATTCAATAATGCTAAATGGCCTTTATTAAAGTACTTCACAATAACACTTCTACTACTCGACAGATAGCGTGCTTTAATCAAACTCATTGCTGATTGCTCAGATTGCGCTCTTTTGTACTCTTCGATTTCCACGTTCCATACTTCTAGGCGTTTCCAGAATTTACTTAGTTATCAGCTATAAAATTATAATTACAAATGCACGTGTATAGCTTCTCATATGCACGTGTATATGTGAGTGATACTTGCACAAATTATTGCCTACCTTTGGGAGTATCTCAGATATATGCATGTGTTTGTGCGTTGCTCTCCGCTGCTTGTATGGACATATGTGTAGACATAAATATTAATTTGGTGATGTGCATACAAGTCACTGCTCAGTATCCGCTTAGAGATGATAGTATCCCTTAGTGTTGCTAATATTCGTCACAATACTATATAGTATTCATAAAGGGCATACAACTAGCCTTGTTGTTGTTGTTGTATCGGTAAGGACATTCCCCGAAGGCTTTAGGGAATATTATCGAAGTTGGCGGTCCTTTGTCGGATGCAGATCCGGTACGTTTCAGTAACAAAAACCATTAAGGCATCAGCCGGACCATCCCGGGAACGATTTGGTATGACTACATGAAACCTTTTAGGCCATACCGGACTCCCATCCCCTGGATACATGAGGAGCTTGGGATCGCCAGAGCCTCGGCTGCTAAAGTAACAGGATCCGCCATGGGTAGGTGAGGTTGACAATAGGGTTGGAGAAGCTATATTTTGCGCTAGTAACAGCTTGAAATGGTTGCGCTACACAACCCCTTAAATCAGTTTGGTACTTTAGCCGCCTCCTACGACAAACATATCTGCCACGGGTATATTCTAAACCCTCTAGCCTTGTTATATAATGCAGTACATTTTACAAATATTACTTTGACTTTATAAACTACCCCAGAGTTAAGTGAAACAGCGATACACAACCGTATAAAATCTAGATTAACATATTGAGATATATTCGCAAATTTTCTACCAGTCAGATATTCACGACGCGTCAGATCTTGGAGATGACTCACGATAAGAGAATTGACACGCAGAAAAGTTGTTGCTTGTATACTGCTATCTCTTAATTTAATTTCTGTACAAAGTTTAAAAAGTTTTGCTTATTATCGTTGAGTAACATCACCAGCTTCGTAAGGATTGGGAAGGACCTCTCCGAGCCATTCAAACCCAAACGAGATTTCGAGATGGGGCGACTCGATTCGTGCGATTTCTTTAACCTAGTGTTGAGGAAGATAACTCCAGCAGCAGAACTAAACCGTGATGACACAAGCTATTATAAGAACAAACAAATACTGGTGTATGCTGATGATCTGGATGACATAGGCCTTAACAAACGCGCCTTGAGCTTTGCAATCTCTGGATTAGATAAATAGACAATTATAGGGGGTAAATGACAACAAGACGACTTACTCGCTGTCAGACAAGATAGAATCGACTTATTTGCGTGTCGTCAGCCACGTTGACGGGTATAATTTCGAGACTGTGAAAGACTTTGTTTATCTGGGAACCAGCATTAGCAATGAAAACAATATTAGGTTAGAATTTAAATGGAGAATAACTCTGGAACTACTTTGGCTAGAGTAGGTAAATGAAAGGTAAAGTCCTCTCTTCACGAATAAAAATCACGCTTTACAAGTCGCTTATCCTATCTTTCCTGATGTATGGCTCTTTGAGTGTTCAAGAGAAAGTTTTTCGGAAGTTTTTTTGTCCTGTCCGTGATGGTGACGACGAGTATCGAAGGAGTTATAATGCTGAGATATATGAGCTTTATGCAGATAAATAGATAGTGCAGCAAATAAAAGCCAACCGGTTTCGCTGGCTAGGTCACGTTATGCAAATGGACGAAGACGGTCCTAACAAGAAAGTATTTCAATCGATAACTCAGTTTGGTGGCAGAAGAAGATGGATACCTCTACTGAGTTGGGGGAGGGAGGTGGAAGAAAACTTGATCTGCTTTAGCTGCCCTTAATTGGCGGCAGTTATCAAGAAATAGGTTTTGTTGGCGTAAATTTTTACGAAATGGTCAAAGTCGCTTAGGCGGTTAAGCGCCCATCAATGATGATTATGATACACTCCACAGTTGGGGAATGTTGCAGATTTTTTTTCCAAATTTAAATTTCGAAAATTTTTTACTAATGCTCTTTTGACAACATGGTCATGTACTAACGTCCTTCTATTATTTAGCTCGAAACATCTATTTGCAAGTTTCAGAGTTCTTTTCTTTTGAAGTGCTGTTTGTTTGTATTTCCCATAATCTTGGGTAATAGAACGGCACCGAAGAATTAAAAAGAGTATGCAGAACATTTAAAAAGTATTTAAAGTCCCTTTGAAAAAGTTTCGTAAAAAAAAACATAAAAAAATAAAAAATGGAAAGGAGGATGGGCAACAAAAACACATTTACAAGTAAACACACAACAACTTGGAGGGTTTTGAATTTTTGTTTGCTTTTTTTGGCTAATAAATGGATATGCAAGCCGTGTTGTTGTTATTTTTTCACATACTCGCATTTTTTTATGTTTTCCTGCAAAGCTTTCATGTGCACAAAGAGAAAACGTAGATGATACATTTAACTTTAAAGGCATAAATGCTAGTTTTTGGAATAAGAAGAAGCCATAAAGAGATGTGGAAAAAAATCTTGAATGAAAAAAGTAAAAGAGGAAAAAATTGTAGTAGTTTAGGAGTATATATATGTATATAGGATGGGTTGGATTTTCGATGACAGATTTGGATTCCACAAAAACTCTCTTAAAGTCCTCCAGTCGACTGAAAGTCTAACCTCGATCGAAATATTTTGAAATTTAAAAAAATCTTTTGTATAACCGTCCTCGTGCCTGAGCTGTTAAGGGGCTAGTATTTGCGCCGTTATACTTCATAGGAGGGCGGCGTGATATGGGTGACCAAGAACTGAAAACCCTTCTTATAAAGGGTTTTTATTCGGCAACGGAGCCTTTACGCTACCGGGACGTCACGAGAAGCAAAGCTTGCCTTATACACTAAAGGACGTTGCTGCGGTGGACGGTTTTTTGCCATATTTAATATAAAACCGTTGAGTCCGCTTTGTTGGGGAGGTGGTCACACAACCAAGATGCTTATATCAGAATTTTATGTAGATAAGGAGAACAGAGTTTCAATCCAGGGAAGATGAGTGAAAGCAGCGCAGCTGCATGTGAACACAAAAGCAGATTGTATCAGTGTGTGGAGGGCAAGAGACTCCCCTTACAGTACATTACAGCATGGCCTGCGAGGAAGTGGAAGTATGTCGATGGAAGTCAAAGGTATTTTGATGCGCGATGCCATTGGCGCTGCAAGTGATATGAGGAAGCAACATTTTGTGCCAGAATGGAGAGCCATGTGCGTCTAAAGATGTGCGTTTGAGCGACTCCACGAGTGAGGAAGAAATTACTTCGAAAGCAGCTAGTCATATAGATGATGATGGTGAGGGGGGACGGGGGAATTATAGATTTGGCGGAAATTGGTGATATGCCAACAACATAAGCGAAGATATAAATAGTGTAATAAACCTCAGGAGGTAACAGCCAGGATTTGCCTATCGAAGGGCTCAAAGGGAGGTAACAATGTCCCCCGTCTGTTCTTGAGGAGACAAATGACGTGGCGAAGAATGCCCGAACTACAGATAGATGAAAAATTGGAGAAAAATAGCTTCTTAGCTTCGTGGTAAATATCTTGTGGGGCGAAGTGAGTAGATCACTTCCACCTTTGTATTTAGCGGCGTATTTAATGAGGTCAGGTTAACGGGTTAATGGAGTTTAACAATATCACTACCTTAAGGGAGAGTTGCAAAAAGCAAAGCATGGTTCGAGGTAGGTTTGGCTCAAGTCTAAAGTCTCAAGTTTTATCTTATTGAAAACACATGCTATTTAGTTCAGGGGCACCTTTGTGTTCTTATTGAGTATTCGCCATATTCAAATAATGGGCAGCTAACGAAGTTCAAGTGGTACAACTCAGCCATTTACTTGGAGGTATATTAATGAGCATGTGAATATGAAGTCAGTGGTGTCTGTTAGCTCCATTGTATCCGCCGCCTATTACAAACCTTCACATCTTGTTGTCGTTCCTTAGAGGCTAAGCTAACACCTCAGCAATTGCCCAAATTGGTGCCTAGGATATCATCAGCTAAGTACTCGAACCACGGCGAGTTAAGGGTATTAGATTATACAACTGGTAAGGTAACCTTGTGGCGAGACTTGGATGAGCTCCCACACACTAGAAGGTAAGACGAATCGAAAATTTCTATCCAGCTGCAGAATGGTTGGTACCAAAAAGGTGCAAGCTCTAGAGTGGACTCATATCTGGAAAAAAATGCAGCTTGTAAAGCTGTAAGAGTCAATCGGCTTAGAAGAATCCAAGGAGAAAGCATGTCTATCATAAGTGGTGCCTTGATTCCAGACAGCCGACAGTTCGAGAAGGCTAAACATCGATTTCGCAGTTGTTGGCTCGAGACATGCGCGTTCGGAGTGCATCAGATTCATATGCGGTGAAGTTCTGTCCATATTCATCACACTATTCTCGACCTACATGTAGCATTTATTACAACAACATTCATGCTCTGATACTAGTCATCCTACCCTAGAAGTAATTTTCCAGCCAGATTACATGTTTCTTTCCCTCCTAGACTCGGTTTTCAGTGGGGTTTCTTGTGGCTACTATTTAACCATGGATCACAGACGGTACCTCAGAATATAACAAAACTAAGCTTAACATTGTTGTTTTCTGGAACGATTTTCCCACATATTTTTTCTAATTAGATTTGGGGGCAACCCGGTTTCAGTGATGTGCCGTCTTCAGTGAGATTTTACGCTTGTTTTATGTAAGCAGAGCCCTTTTTAGCTAAAAATTGGCTTTGAGGTCCATTATCCAAAACACTTTGGCTGTTTTGGAAAAAAATGTTCCATAGATGTTCAACCTCCCTAATGTATGCACATAGATATACATTCTCATAAGAGTGCACGCAATCAAACTATAAGTCGGCGGCTTTACGTAAACAGAATCAAAAAAAAAAGAAAACATAATCAACAATTAAAAACAACAAACAAACCCATCAAAGCAACCGAATAATAAAAAAGTTAAGTATAAGCTGTAAAGCGCATAAAAAACGGAACGGAAAGAAAGAAAGGGCAGAAAAAACTATACATCATGCGAAAAAAATTGCATGTTAAACGAAGAAATTTCTCAACACACCCTAAAAGTATACAACGTGCAGATATTTTAAATTTTCCAACACGCTTTCTAGGCTTTCCTTATTTTTTTGCTGAGCTCATAAAACACCTCCCACCTTTTGTGCTGTTGATTCCTTCATCGCCGCGCTCGCTTTTATTAATCATTGCTTGCCAAAGCGATTAAAGTGCAATTTTCAGCACGCTAAAATCGCACCCTTTTGTACAATTCGTGCATTTTCTACATTTCGCCTCTTTTTATTTTCCATCCGCGCCAAATAGCCCACCGCTCGCATTACATTCCCTTTGTTCTTCTTTTAACCGCACTAAATTTACGTTACATTGTTACAATTTAACGGTCATTTTGAGCTTTTGATATCTCGAATAACGAAAAAGGACCAGGCTTAGTTGTTATAGTTCAGTTTATAGCAGCAAATTCAAAAATTACACAAAATTAAAATGTTCATAGCGTCAGACAGGATCAAGGGAGTATGCTTGACTTAGGCTCATTAAAACAGCGTCCGCCTTTCCAAGTAACTGTTGTTTTATGCTTTTTCTCTTCCTTTTGAATTTACAATTTTCCTCCTCACCAATTATTGTTTGAAATTTTCTCTTAATATTATGCTTTTAAATCTCGTCAAACGAAAATAATGAAGTAAATTTTTAGGCGCATGTGGTATGAGGACTTTACACCCCAAAACATTTTGTTTGGCACTTCAAAGTGTTTTACATTTTGAACTTGTCGCAGCCCAGTGAGCACTTTAATGCTGATGAATTTGGAAACATTTTTTAACATTGCATTTTAAAGTTTCCTTTTAATATCTGTTGGGCCAGAGAATTCGTTTTTGTGTAGCTTTTCAAATACATATATACGCCTAAAAGAATGCAGCAACTTTTTATTCTCTCTTGTACTTGACTTTGTGATAAATGCGGTTACATTGGTATGTTATGGTTCAAATTAAGAGCCACGATAAAAATCCCACCAAGAGCATTCACATCGATCTCAATCTACATTCAATCTAGTATTCTCCTCCTTCTTCCTTTTGTAGCACTACTTTAAACAAAGGACCCACCTTTGGCTCGATGATAATACAACCACCTTTGCGAGACTAAGGGTGCCAGCGCCCTCCTTGGTGGCTAGACGCAAAGTTAGGAGCGACAAGGTAGCAGGTTGAAAACGGTCTTTATTAAGAAATCTTCGAATGTGGTTAGATTGACACCGGCTCAGGCCTATATACCAATGCTACGTCATTTCTTATACATACACGCCTAAAAGTACGCAATAGTTTTTAAGCTGTTAAATGTTATTGTATTAGGAACCTGTTTTGGGTTAACGGATCGGCTTCGTGCTCGCTGAATTTCAATAGGAATCCAACTTACAGATATCTTTGAAAATATAAGATTTTGGTTCCCGTAGAAAATACCACCTCGAGAAACTAGCTGACATTTTTTGTAGACATACTGGAGCGATTTTCCGACATTCCTTGTCAAATTTGTTTTGAGTACAAATCGGTTTCAGCGTCGTGCTATCTTCAGTGTCATTTTCCATTTTGAAAGTCTTGCGAGGAAGAATAAAGAGCTACTGGTTATGTATTTTATTTAACACACAATTTTTGGGGAGTGTTATCGATGTTGATGGTCATTTGCCGGATACAGATCCGGTACGTTCCAACAAAACACCATAAAGGTACTAACTCGATCATCTCTGGAATAACTAATATGACCACATTAAACTTTCTAGGCCATACCGACCCCCAGCCCATAGTCCCATGAGGAACATGGGGTCGCCAGAGCCTCGTCTTCTAAACATGTGTATGATGCATTCATATTTGTAACCGGATTCTCCTCGCGCAGGTGAGGTTGACAATTGGGTTGCGGAAGCTTTGAAGCTGTAAAGCTTTGTATTGTGCTTATCAACCACTTGAATCCCAAAGAAAATTTACTCCCATATTCATACGAATGCAGTCTAAAGTCTTTGCCACCCAAGAGGCATGCAAGACAAGCTACAGTTATAGCCAAAATACTATTCGAGTTATGTAGCCAACAAAGATGAACTTAGTTCCGTTACACATTATAGAGAATGGCTCTTGAATGTATTAAGTAGATTTAGCCTTCACTGAATCTGCGCGACGCAGTAGAGTAATAAGCAACGAGGCAAATGAGCTACTTCATCATGGATCTGCTTTTTATCTCCTAGCAGCAGAGGTTCCTACTTTCGCGGTTCTTCAAAGCACAAATGCGATGTGAGACTTAGGAACCCTTTCTGGTTATATCATCAAGAAATTCATTCCAGTCAATATTTATGTGCCCCGTGACGCAGTAAAGTGAGTAATTGAGATGCATGGGCTACAGTGAGGCTCGACACCTCAGTAAGATAACTGATCTTATCAAGGTAGATTCTAATGGACTTAAGGAAGAACAGCTCTCACCCAAAGATCATATAATTTGTTTGTAAGACTGTTTTGCCTTGGAGCATCCTACCTGCTTTTTATAGTCAGACACATCTGCTTGAAGAGACTGCAGTAGTGAGGAAGTCGGTAAAATTGAGGATGTCGGTAAGACCGCAAGTGCCTCGAGTACATCCCAGCCCTAACAACGATTTCATTTTTGAACCGTTAGTGAAGATTTTATTGTCCCAACCGCAGTATAGGTCTGCCTCCCACTCACGTAACCGGATGTCAATAATACAATACCGTAGCGTGCTTATAATTGGATGATTTCTGAATGTTGGACTCTCAGTCTTAGAGCCTAGTTTGTAATAGAAAATTGATGTTAAACTCTTCCCGAAGTACTCTGCTTACTGCATCTGATATGCTTGATAGACGTAACAGATTCCCAATTTTCTATTGATGAAATCTTTTTCTCTTCTTGCAGCGATAGACTCTCAGAAGATTTTGGGAAGTTTTGTTGCTTTTAATTGTCCTTTCCCGGATAATGATCCAGAAATTTTCGTAAAATAGTACCACTTAAGTACTCGCGCGACCATCCCCGAAATGATACGCTCCGGATAAACCTTTGAAGCCTTCCGTTGATTGCACTTTGAGCCAACCGCCTTCGTCTAGACTACAGCTCTTTAAGTAATGAAGTAATGAACTGTATGTAATTATTTCTTAAATAAGCTCACACCAGTAGATGTTTGAGCGAAAGCTTAATCCAGAAACTCGAAGTTCAAAATCACTGAAAGTTAATTTTCAGGAAAATTTAAGCTTGGTTCAAAGTTTAACAATTCGGTTAGCTTTCGAGCTTTTTAGTTTTTTCTGACTAACAAAAATTGTTTACTGGCTATACATTTTTAAGCCAAAGTTCGTCAGCTCAAACGTTCGCTTCTGACTTTACCTGCTTAGCTTTGTACCCTGAAGTATGCCTGTAGCTGATTGCGCCAAGTATTGAAGAGAGAGTAAGATCTGACGTGAGTGGATCCCAAATATCCGCCAATGGTAGAAATAACCAAAGTACCAAAAGTGAAAAAGTAAAATTTAATAAAAGGTCAAAAGAAAATTCCACAAAGGCTCGCAACGAAATTAAATGAGTAAATAAATAAATAAGTGACTGTTGGCTGGCCTTTTTAAGTGGTGGCAGCTGAATTGTTGATTCAAGTGACCAAGCGAACCAACAAAATGATTGAAGCATATTCATAAGCTAAATTGTCAGCTAACAGCACTTATGCGTTGCAACGTACACAAACCCAAATTGATATTGAGCCAGCTGTGCGCCGTACAGAGTCCCAGAGCCATTTTGGTGGGTGAGAGGTTGGAGGTCGGTATTAACGTAACGTCGGGTCATGACTAAATGAATCGTAAATTCACATCAATTACGCGGGTAAACATCAACAGAATTTGCATGACGATTATGATGAGACTGATTTTATAAATTATTTTTGTTGGTGTTGAATGCTTAGACGGGATTTCACTTATACCGTGAAAAGTATATAGTGACAGATATATATTTTACGTCTGTTTGTTTATATTAAAAGTGATGAGTTGACAGCTACAATGACTTCACAATTTGCCAAACTCTCACAGAGTTCATGTTGTAAAGTCACTGAATTTTATTGCAACAAAAAATCATAAAATTTTAAAATTTTGTAGAGTAATGCAAGAGCCAGTGTTTTTGTTGTTTTTAATTCAGTTGTAAATATGTGTATTCAGTTTGTGTGTACCCTTTGTTGCTCTTAAATCACTTTCACACTAAATGAAATTTAATTAACTCCTTTAACTCGAAATGTTGATGACTCTTTAATGCTTGAAGTACTCAGTATTTAAGTATGCTCCTGAACGCCTTAATGTATGCTACCAAATGGCGAAAGTGTTTTGTATATTTATTAGATTCTTTTATGAAGTGAATAGCTTGCTCAAATGGACATTTAAGTAATCAATATGAATTATGAACTTAATTGAATAAAGTAGCTAATAAACTATTCTTGTTCATTTGATTGCTTATGTATGAAGGTGTTAATGAAATTACTTTCAAATATAAATCTCTCAATTTAATAAATCTTAATGCAAATTTTGAGAGACCCATTACTTGTACTTGAGCAATTGAGTTTTGCCTCCTCTGATTTAGATAAAAAACCAAAAAATGGGTCCTGTGGTAAAAAGTACGTCCACTCATCCAAGAAAGAATCGGCGAATTCTCGCTTTGGCAGCCATATAAATTGGAGACTGTTAAGGATTTCGTCTACTTGGGAACCAGCATTAACAAAAAAAAAAAAATATCAGCTTGAAATTAAACGGAAAATACCCCTTGCCAACAAGTGCTGCTTTGAACTGAATAGGCAATTGAAAAGTAAAGTCCTCTCTTGACGAACAAAAATCACGCTCTACAAGTTGCTCATAATACCTGTCCTGATGTATGGCTTGGAATCATGGACGGTGTCGAGAGAAGATGAACTTGCTCTTGCAGCGCTCGCGAGAAATATTTTCCGAAAGGAGGCTTTTTGGTTGGATCATGTTGTGCGAATAGACAAAGATACTACGGCCTACCGCAGAGAGAGAGGGAGGAGATGGAGACCTCCACTGAATTGGTAGAGGTAGGTAAAGAAAGATTTGACCCCCCCTTGGTGCTCCCCATTGGCTCCAGTTATCGTGAAACAGGAATAGCTGGCGTGACTTGCTACGAGCGATGGTGATAATTGGTTGGTTTCTGTGCCACTCAGATACTGGAGGTCCGGAACCAATTTCTGCTGATTTGGTATGGCTAGTCGGTACTCCGTTCGAATGATTTGGACCAGACGGTGAACCTGCTGATACCTTTTGCAGAGCACTTAGCTAGTTCTCTAAGTTCCGGCAGTATATAATTGCCCATAATTAGAAACCTAGTATGAGCCGGGAATTAGCCCAAGTAGTGTGCGCCTGTTTCTTTGCTGCCTTCCTCGCTGCAGCTTCTGGAAATGCTGTTAAAAGGGATACCCATTCTCTCAGCTTGCAGTCCGTGCAACTAGTGTGCCGTGGTTGTGTCAATGATCATACAATTTTTTTTTTTGACCTATTTAGTAGGTCCTCTGTTCGCTACTGTCGTAATTCGGCCTGGTTTGCTTGGTTATCCTGCAGGGTCCGAGGAGTACCAGTTGGAGACGGCTAACTTATTGAATCTGCTATATGTGTATCTTTTATTTGATGTAAGTGGCCGATGCAACTCGACAGCCTTCTCAGCCTCCAGCAGTGCCCCTTCCCTTGCAAGTTCATCTGCCTTCTCATTGCCCTCGATGTTTCTGTGACCAGGTACCCATGTAAGGGTTATGTTTGCGAAGTAAGCTGTGGCTTGAAGCGACCTCTTGCATCTGTTTATAGTAAATGCACACCTCGCACTCTACACAGCGTCCTCCGACAGGAGCGTACGCGTTCTCTCTATGGCCAGCACTTTCGCTTCGAAGATACTAGAAAAATTGGGTAGATAGACAAACAGCGACACCTGAAGATGCAGAAGATACCCATTCCCACAATTTTTTTCATATATCCATCAGTTTCATTTATATTTATGGCCAAAATCATAAATTTAGTATGGGTTGGATGACACAAGAACTTTGGTCACTTAAGAAGGAGGGGGGGGGGGGTGACCTTATGGAGTAATGGTCTGAGCAAGCGTGATGGATGGGATGTAAATTTCCTTTAAAAGTAGTAATGCCTTAGAAAGTTGTTACCTTATACTTTAAAGTAATGTTCTACTCGTGTCGTATTCACTCAGCCAAGTCCTTGACATTTATAAATTGAAGACTGATGAATAGATGTTCTGAAAATAAAAAAATTTAAATGTTAATAACTAGACACATTCTGTACAGTGTTTTTGCATTAAATTAACTAAGCTCATATGACTAAGTGTGAAAGGTTAATTTGATTATACAGCGTAATGATCCATTCCGATCATACTAATCAACCGAAATTATTCTGACTGGGTATTTGCATCTTTCCGAGTCACAATTATTGCATCTGTTGTAGTACCTCTATTCCTGTAACTGTGGCAGTAACTCTTAAACATATTCCCTTCATCTATTAAGAAGGTCCTCTTTCATCTTCTTTTTACCTTTCAAACGTTTAAGGAATCTAGTAAGTTAATTTATATTAGTTGGTGTGAGTGAATGATATATGAGGACTGCAGCAGCAGCGTTCAGAAATTCACCTTTTTTGCGGCCTTGCCTTCAATATCCCATCTTGCAATAACTTCGCGCTTTAGACCATATGTTATAGTTGGCCCATTCTTGCTGATATTAGGCTTGCAGCTCTGGGCAGCTTTATAATGTGGCAACTTAAAAAAAAACTAACGATTCCAGGTGATAGTGCATTAAAATAACGGCAAGTCCACTACTCCCAATCGGTTGAATCTGATCACTATAAATACAAAGAGCTAACCATCAGGCTTCTAGATTAATTTATTCATTAGTTGGCGTTTATTTAGCTAATTTATTATGCCCGTTTTGTAAAAAGCCATCTATTCCTGTTTCTTATAGCCGACGTCAATTGGGCGTACTAGTCTTCCTCCATTTGCCTCTTTCGGCTCAGTGGAGGTCACCAATTCTTCTGCCTCCAAATGTGGGTATGGGATGCATAGCCAGCGAGGCCTTTGAGCGTTTATTCGTTGCACTATCTTCATAACTGCGTAAAGCTCATACAGATTATCAATAAACCCCCTTCGATACTCGCCATCGGCTTCGCGCACTTTACCATAGGTCTTCCGGAGCACTTTTCTCCCGAATACTCTAAGAGCCATCGCATCTTCTCTCGACACCGTCCATGATGCCGAGCCATATATCAGGAGAGATATGATGAGCGACTTGTAGAGCTTGATTTTTGTTCTTCGAGAGATGACTTTACTTTGCAATTTTCTACTCAGCCCAAAGTATATTAGATGTGTATTCTTATTGAACGTTTAAAAAAAGCATTAAAAAATGATAAGAAAACTCATGTCGCTAAGATTTTTACTCTCCAAAGAATACTGGTTTTCTAGCATTGGCAACTTTTAAGGTGGATACGTACATACATATCTTGTTGGAAATAAGCCGTCTTTAGAAGCGCTTCAGATATAGGATAAATATACATATGTGACCCGACCTATGAAAAGGTGGCTTATGACTCAAAAACAAATTTTCCACTTTTTTTTTGGTTTCGATAGTCTTTTTATCTTTAACAGCTATTTCTCGCCATTTATTTTTTGAGTCATAAGCCACCTTTTCATAGGCCGGGTCACATATAACGATCGTAATAATAATTTCTTTAGAACATATTTGTTTTTTGGTTGTTCAGTTCTTGTCTCACCTTTCATATTCACTTTCTACTTACAACCGAAATTTAAAGCTCATGAACACGTACTTTCATACCAACTTGTGCAAGTATGTACATACATACATACATATGCGAGTATGAACGAATATGTGTATGATGATAAATGATGTTAGCGATAAGTATAAATAGGGGTAATTTTTTTGTTGTAAAGTTTTGCATAATTTTCAGTATCACTTAATGTCTCACCACAAAGTTAGGAAAAGAAACATACCAAAAATATTCAAAGTCACACAGTAACAAATAAATAAATACAAACAACAACTTTATGGTTACAAATGAGTAGCGGAAGGAACAAGCAACAAAAATAAAAGGCGAGCAAAAACCACAAAAAGAAAAACAACAAGTTTTTGAATATATGCAAATAAGTGTATGAAATTGTATATGAATGCAAATTAATTTGTTCACATGCACATAAGTGTGTATGTATGTGTATGTACGTATGCTAGTCGTGCGGAAAAAAGGCCATAAATAATGTGACATTTACCAGTCGCGCGCTTCGAGTTCAAAAAGGTGAGGAGGTATAAATGATAAGAAAATTTTTATACACGTACATATATATGTATGTATGTAGAAACATACCCTGCAAAAAATAGTGCGACCAATCCCTAAAGAGACCGGTCTCCTATTGATCTTGTTTGTCTACATTGGAGCATAATTGATCTGCTCTTGAAATATATGTAGCCCATTTTAAGAAAAAAGCGGCAACGAAGTGAGTTCAATAAATAAAATATATAATTAAAAAAAATTAAGTTAAACGGTTTTATTTAAAATAATAAGTACATTAAGTAATAATAATACTAAAAGCTAGAAAATAATTAGGTAGGCCTTAGGTAGTAGTCATCACACTCCTCATTAATCTAGGGCCCCCATAGGTAGGTAGGTTCTAGGTACTAATCATCAGGACGTTGATCAGACAATTAAATAAAAGCCCAACGTTTTTATTTAATTGTCTGATCAACGCCCTAGATTTGGTGAGGAGTGTGATGACTAGTACCTAGGACCTACCTGATTATTTTCTAGCTTTTAGCATTATTAATACTTAATGTAAGTATTGTTTTAAATAAAACCGTTTAACTAAAAATCGTTTTTTAAATTATTTTATTTTCCAGTTTTTAGTCTTAATTTAATTGCCTATTAATTCCCTTTCTATTTAGCTCACTTAGTGACTCATTATTACAAGGACTCTTTCCTGACAATTTCTTACAAGCCAAGTCCTCAATACATAATCCTTCCAAAGAATTTACTCGATTCAGAGCCACGTATGCTTGCCTCTCCTCGAACTCCAAAGTATTTTGATGTTACTTCTACCGGACTGTATGTAATATGTGTTCCAAATATGAGCCAAATCGGAGTACAAATACGATTTTTTTGAATATCTCAATCCTTGCGCCACCTAGCGGCGCTTATTTTTCATACGTCGCTTTCTATTCATGTATGTATTATGTGTGCCAAATATGAGCGCCACCTAGAGGGGATTATCTTTTATATGTCGCTTTCTATTCATGTATGTAATATGTGTTCCAAATATGAGCCAAATCGGAGCACAAATACGATTTTTTTGAATATCTCAATCCTTGCGCCACCTAGCGGCGCTTATTTTTCATACGTCGCTTTCTATTCATGTATGTATTATGTGTGCCAAATATGAGGCAAATCGGAGCACAAATGTGATTTTTTTGAATATCTCGATCCTTCCGCCACCTAGTGGCGATTATTTTTCATACGTCGCTTTTTATTCATGTATGTGTTATGTGTGCCAAATATGAGCGCAACCTAGCCGGGTTTTTTTTTTTATACGTCGCTTTCTATTCATGTATGTATTATGTGTTCCAAATATAAGACAAATCCGAACACGAATACAATTTTTTGAAATACTTCGATCAACGCGCCACTTATCGGAGTTTTCTTCTTCTTATTATTGCATTGTCATCGGGTTCTGAACTATATTCTAAGTTTCAAACTTGTCGGTTTATCGGGAAGTTACCTAAATTTAAATTACAAATCTCCGTTCGGGTATAAATGGGTACAATTAGTCTATTCATAGGAAATGCTCAAACAAAAGAGAACCGTTCAACGCATATAAAGAGATCAAAAAGCGGCATTAGTCGCGTAATCCTTTGTGACTCATCCTAAACTAATCGCATTTTTTGCAGGGTATACTTAAGCGGTTGTATGTATGTTTGTAGATACATATACATAATTAGGTGTTAATTTAATATATGACACAATATTTCTTTATTGGTTTGGATATGTACTTACAGATCTGAACAAGAAAATAGCATCCTTACACATTAGAAAGTTTAGAAAATATTTTTGTATAATTTGTTAATTAGGTGTGGATGGCTATAAATTAGACTAGGCTGGTCTTCATTCCATACACCAAAGTTGCAAAAGTCGACCCTTATATTTGAAGCCTATGTTGAGAGGGTATCGTAAAAATGTTCAAAAATCAAATTATCATTCGACTTTTGGAGTTAAGACTTTTAAAACTTGTATGATTACCAATAAAAGAGAAATTATTTAAAGCTTGAGTTCACATCAAGTCAAAATATCCCACCCGTAACATTGGAATACCCCATCCATATTTCTAATTTTATTTGCCATTGCTATTATGGCAAATATTTAATCATAAATATTTTGTATTTAGTTTTTATAGCCACATACATACATACATACATTAATGTAAGTTGATAACAAACAGCTGCTAATTTGAGTTGGTAGTAAGCCTCTAAGCGCTGCTCATTTTATTATTACTTTTGTTTGTTGTCTTAATAACCACCTTTCTCATTTTTTTACCGCTATCACTGCCTGTCGTATTTTTTGTTGCTATTCAAACGTCATTTTTGCTTTTATTGTTTGTTAACGCTGATGACATTAGCAACATAAATATTATTATCAGCCAACATTTTATCGCACTTCAGTCAGTATGGCTTTTATCGAGTTCTCGCTTGATTGCATACATAAATGTAGGTATGGAGGGATATATGTCAATTGTTTATATGTATGTATGCATATGCAGTAAGGACACAATTGCAAAAGGGCGCTGTTTGTGTAGTAAATAATACTTGCTGCTCAGAAAAATGGCACTTGCGGCCTTGTCATGATTATGATAAAACAGTTAACAACAAAAAAGTTGTAATTTCAGCATTTCGATAATATGTTTTTTTGCATTTGTAATTTTTGTTTAATGTTTTGCATGTCGTCAGAATCATTTAGCTTATCACATAAATATTGTGTTATTTATGACAGAACAACAAATAAACATTAATTGGAATGAGAATTGCGGTACGCGCTCTATTTTTCAGCATTTGATTTATATCAAATAGTTACTCATATATATGTACACAAGGGTGGTCCTTATATACATCAAATAAGCGATTTTTTCCAGCCTGATCCTTTTAAACAATAATACCAAGTTGAAAAATATCACATATAAATTGGTTCCGATTAGAGACGCTAAAGGGGTGTATACCAGGGGACCGATGGCTGAGTACATAATATCGCCAGCTATATTTTTATCGATATTGGCTGTTTGACAAAAGTTATTTAATTAAAGTTATGTTTTTTTGAGTCTCCATGCAGAAACCGCCTGGGCTCACGTCTCGGGTAAAGCAATATCAAAATTTTAGGAAAAATAGAAGACAATTTTTCTAAGCGAGGTCGCTCCTCGGCAGGGTTTGGCAAGCACTCCGAATGTATTTCTGCCATGAAAAGCTCCTCAGTGAAAATTCATCTGCCTTGCAGATGCCGTTCGGATTCGGCATTATGCAAGTAGGTCCGGGTCCGCCAATTTGTAGGAAAAACTAAAAGGAGCACGAGGCAAATTGGAAGGGAAGCTGGGCCTAAAATCTCTTCGGAGGTTATCGCGCCTTACATTTATTTATTTTTTATACTGAAATATTAACATTGAACCCTGTGAGACACCACTTAACCGTCTCCAATCCGGACCAAAATTTATATGTGTTCATTTGTCCTTGATATTATCGCTTGAAGGGGTGCGACTGGAAAAAATGGGTAATATGAGACATTAGGGCAACCCTATTTTACACTTACTTATATATTAAATATTCTCTGCCGAGAAAGTGAGAAATGGTCAATAAAGCACCAGTTTCGCATCACAAGTTTCAACATGTTGTTATCATCTACAAACCGGGGCTAATAGCATGCAAAGCGGGATAGTTTGTAGCCAATCTTGTACCCCACAGAGCTTAAGTCAGTGACAATTTGGTAACCACCTATGACTGAACCAGTTAAGAACGCGTTCATAAGGTCTACAAATGGAGATAGTTGCCACTTCGTACAAAATCACAATGTTAAAAGTGTCAGTTGAGAGCACTGCGATGAAATAGAATTATTAGTTATGCGCTAGTCGCTGCAAAGTTTTTATAGCAGCCTATTGTAACGTAATCACTCATACGCAATGGTGGACTATGAAAATCTGATGTGCCCTTATTTCCTCAGAGCATTTCATGCGATCATTCTCAAGAATATGGCAATTACAGATGACATCAGTTGGTGTATGTGCCTTTATGGGCTGTTCCGCTTTTGCTTCTCTTGCTCATTTCCATCTGCTTTTACGTGGCTTGTAACCTAGGAAAACCGAATTTCATTGCATGATCTGAAACAGTTTAGTTTTTCATTCGATTCAAGATCTAGGGTTGCAGTGTCAGTTTGGTGTACCCGCTGACTCTGGGGCTAAATAATCTCACACCATGCCCATATGGACTCTTTAAGCCATCCGTATACTAAAATAGTGCACGATATCGAGGGTAAACTTCAACTCTAGAGACTTCTCAAGTTGTTTTGTGTTAAATTATAATTTTGTGCTCAACTTTAAAACAAATGCTTTTAAGGATATTACCCTGGGAAGTCAAAGAACAGGAGTTGGACTTTGAACTTACATGAACTACTGGAATCCTTGAGTTTTTAACTGGCAACGCGTTCTTTGATAATTTTGTTATGGTTCAATTGGCTTAATTCATTATTATATGAAATAGAGTTAACTCGAGGTGTACTGCTGTTGCGGCTGTTGCATAGGTACGTATAGCCCCTGTCAGGATTGGATGTTTAATTTTCTCCCACGGCATCCATGGACGCCCCGGCTAATGGAACATAATATTATGGGTCTGGTACATCCGCTCCAGTATCTCCGGTTTCCTTCTGGTATGCTGGCATTTTTCAGCCCATTCATATTCATACTGTGATAATATCAATTTTTGATGCCCCGCAAGTTTTCCGAATCCGCTGGCATAAATCATGCCCAACAGCAGATATATCTGGAGGTTACATGCCTCTAGTTGACTTTTACAAACTCTGGGGTACAACCCCTGTATGCCTTTCAACATTTTGGAACCGTGTGATAACAGTAAAAGGGTCTCACTTATTTGTTCCAAAGATCCGTCCTAAATCGATTTTACGTTTCTCTTCAAAGCATCAAAAAGCGTGATGCGGCATAGAAATCATAAGGAGCGGTAATCGCCATCTCTACATGTCTATTGAAAGCGCTCTCCATTCGGTTGTTAAGCTGATAGAAGAATCACTCGAAACGAAAAAACATGGGCTAAATATGTTTTCAGACATCGAAGGAGCTTTCAACTACGTCGTGCTTATGGATATCGAAATTGCGTCATCCTCATTATGAATCGAATTGATTCAAAAAACTGTTTACCATATTTACTGGCAGGCGGAATAGGCAATCGCTGGTAGGAAGATGCTATCAGGTAAGCAACGGTGAGATGGTTGATATGCACTCTCCTATATTGCAGCCGTAAACGACTTGCTTCAGGACTTTGAATATAAGGCCTGTAGCTTTCGCTGACGGACTTGGATTTCAAGGATGGTAGTCCGAATCTTGTGAAATAGTTATGAATCTTATGGCAGCCACTGTCCGCTGGCTTGGAAAGCTCTTGCTACCATTATGAGAAACCATTAGATGATATCTGCGATGTTCTTGTAGTTGGCTTAAAGTTTTTTTCTTAGAGAAGGAGTTAGAGTGGGGAATTATATGGGGTAAAGGGTCCAAAGCGCTGTTTGCGGATAGATCCACTTTAGGGGAAATTTGGTGGTGAGTGGGTTGAATATTTTGTCACAAACTCAGGATCAGCCAGAAGTAAAGGATATTCAGCCATTGTGCTGTGTTTCAGATGACGGTCGTTTCCGTTAAAAAGGTGGCTACTATCACGGAGGTTTTCTGGTCAAAAAAGATGACGATTAAGACCTCGATGTCAATTTGAAATCTGGTTTTTGACACCTAGACCTCAGGTCAACTAAGAAAGCGCAGAAATCACACCCCTTTTTTCAAATTTTGAGATCTTTATGGCCGAGTGTATATGCTAACATGTAGTGATTGGCCAAATATTTGGAACACAATGTCACCGCAAATAGCTGCGATATCACAAAGAACCGACAAGCGTTCAAGTAAGCCGTTTCCTAGTATTTACCCAAGCTAACCTATCCCGGAACCACCGATAGCGACAATTTATTGTTTTGTTAATGTCTTTTTATTGATTACGAGTTATTATAGTCGGTTTGTTATCGCATCATTGAGTCATCGGTTTCTTATTCGTTTTGTATTCGCTTGTTAATCGATTTAATTGAAGTTTTTTCGATATCTGTTTCACAACAAACCGATGAGTCATCGTTATCAATTCGATAACATACCGACAATAAATTGGTAACATTCTGATAGAAGTTGATAGTTTTTAAATGACAAGTCGATAATTTTTTGAAAATCTAACGTTAAAAATAAATATATATTGTATAAAGTTTCTATAATAAGTCGATAATTTTTCGATAATAAACCAATAACTCGCCTATAACAAGCTGGTATCACTACGATAATAAGTCAATGACTTTTTATTATTTTAGTGATGCATTTTCGATAGTAAATTGGTCGCTATTAGAAAGCAAATCGATACTTTCTCGATAACAAGTTGATAAGTTTTCTATAAAAAGTCGATAACTTTTTAAGATACAGAAATGGAAACTTTTTCTTAGTAAGTCGATAACTTTTTAAAAAATTATCGATAACTTTTTGATACTAAATCCATAAAAAATTGATAATTTTTTTCGAAAACAATTCGTTAACTTGTTTCGAATAAGTCTATAACTTTTTGATAAGAAATTTTTAAATTTTCGAAAACTAATCATTAATATTCGATAGCAAATCGATACATTTTTGGTAACATATCGATAATTTTTTGATAACTCATTAATAAAAAATCGGCAACCTATTCATTGGTAGAAAATTTAAAGCTCTTCGATAAATAACACTGGTCGACGGCCAAAATTTACCAGAGACGCCGTTATGAAATTCGTATGTAAAACCACCCCCTGATTTCAAAAATCGAGTTCATTTTTGATTATATGGTACCATTTTTGAGATATTTGCAATATACCGTTATTCGAAAAAACCAAAAAGATGGCTCCCTTTAATTACGTATATCTCACGAAAGGGTCAAGAAATTGCAAACAAGTCGGAAAGACGATAAAATTTGCTATAAATGCATCATACATTGTTTTTTGCTCAACAAGATAGTTTTCGATATATTAGCTTATCATTTTAAATTTTTGTTTTTTTTTTTATGAAAAAATATGAAAAAAATTACATTTTGCGAGGGCAGCATTCCAAAACCACAACTTTTTTCCAGATATTTTTTCTTCACACAAAGCTCTGTTTAATTAGAAAAAAGATAAGCTATCATCGAAGAAAATCGATGCAAAACTACGTAAGTTATAAGCGATCAAATAAAAATACCCAGGTTGCGCAATTTCAACGTATACCTCAAAACGTATGTATGGTATAAAGAAGGGTGAAATATCTAGCTATGCTCTGTTTCTATTTAGTTAAAAGTTAAATTTATGAATGAAATTACCCATATTTTTAACTTTTTTTTATCTTAATTTGATTTTACTATGTAGTCGAAATAATTATGTGTTCTACTTTGATGCTTATTCAGTTTAGGATCGGTTTGTCTTATGAGAAACCAGCAGTAATCACCCATCATTGCGACGTCCCAGAATCCTTGATATCGATTCTCAATTAATTTCATTTGCTGATGATACCTTTCGCCATGATCGTCACTTTCGTCGCCAAGATTTGCCGGAAAAAAGCTCAAATGTGAGTGCAGAAAGTGAATTTTTAAAGACAATTTTTCGCCTGGAAAGAAAATATTAGTTAGGTAAACATGTTATAGAATTTCGCGAAATTAATTTTAATAAGCCTTTAATGTTTACCCATTTTCGCATAATTATTGATTAAGTCATTCACTACCTGCTCGTAGTTAGAGCTTTTGTGTCTACCGAGAAAAGAAGCAACGACCTTTTCAAAGGATTCCCACGCTGCTGCCTCAACTGGTGAGAGTAGTCCTTTGAATTGATTATTGTTGATCAACTTTTTTATTTGTGGTCCAACAAGAATACCTTCCTTTATCTTGGCTTGAGAAATATCTGGAAAAATTGTTTTCAAATAGTCGAATGCTTCCCCTTCTTTGTCCAAAGCCTTAATAAAGTTTTTAATGAGACCGAGCTTGATGTGTAAGGTGGAAGTATGATTTTCTCTTTCTTGACACGAGGGGTGTATTTGATGTTATCCACACCAACAGTAAACTCGACTCTTTCCGGCCAATCCTTTCTGACGTAGTGGTCCTTACGAGCTCGGCTATCCCACTTGCAGAGGAAGCAGCAGTGCTTGGTGTAGCCACTTTGTAGACCGCATAGCATTGCAACGACTTTGTGATCAGAACATATATTCCAATCATGCTCTTCATATTTGATAAATTTGAGTAGTTTTTGCATTGCCTCGTATGTTTCCTTTGTATATACTGCATGTGCGATCGGGATAGAAGGCTTTTTGTTACCAATATGCAATAATACAGCCTTCAAACTCGGTGTATTGCTGTCTATGAACAATCGCCACTCTTTTGAATCATATGTTTGACCAAACTCTTTGAATAAACCAGGAATGTCGTTGCAGTAGCTTATACTGTCTTTCTTGATATAGTGTTTGGAAAATGGTTCGTATCGAGTTCTACAATATATCACCAAATCTCTTATCCAATCATTAAGTTGTGCTTGTGGCAGAACGTTTCTCTCGTTTCCCATGCGAAATTCAGTACAACTTGATTCCCCGCACTCAGATATTACTGTTGACAATAGAACTAGATCCGCAACTGCCGTTGAATGTAGTACTGGTAATGTCACTGTAAGTACGCTGGCATAGGCTACTCTTCTTGATCTTCCAACGCCAAGTACTTTTGTTTGACAAATATAACACTCTATTGAATGCCAAGTAGGTTCTCTCCATATGATTGGTGTATCAAATTTTATTTGTTGTCCTGATTCCGACTGAATCAATTCTACTCGACACGATGTACACAAAGTGTTCGGTGTCCATGGTTTATCAGCATTTTTAGGCTCAATGCCAAAATACTTGGAGTATAAAGTTTTCATATGATCTAAGAACACTCGTCTTATTTTTTTTCAATAAATCACGGTTTTGAAATTTGACTTATGAACTGAACTATCTCCGGCGAGCCTTGCAGATGTTATGAAGTTTTAAGGCTCATTAACTCATATTTTTACTCGGAACAAGAATAAAATTGAAAAAATCAAATCTTACCTAGACAGAAAGGTTCCTTTTTATACGAAGCCGGGAAAAGAAAATACTACCTGCTTTAGATGTAGGCTTTAAAAATTTTCTGTGTCTTATAATTTTGAAAATCTACCTGCATACTTACCCATGAGTGACGGAAATACATGTTTATAACTACATGCCTACAGCAGGTTTCGAACCCAACCACTCTTCTTTTCGATGCAACCACTCTACCTACTATAAAACAGTTCGAGTATTAAAAGTACCATTTGATTTATTAAAAGAAAAATTATTATCATTGTTATGGTGTTATTCCTTTATCCGGATAATATCCCATTTGCACTTTATACCTTTAATATATGTACATTGAAGTTGCGCAACCTGGGCATTTTTATTTGATCGATTATAACTTACGCAGTTTTGCATCGATTTTCTTCGATGATAGCTTATCATTTCTCTAATTAAGCAGAGCTTTACGTAAAGAAAAAGTAATTTTTTTCATAAAAAAAAAAACAAAAATCTGAAATAATAAGCTAATATCTCGAAAACGATTTGGTTGAGCAAAAAACAATGTATGATGGACTTATAGCAAATTCTATCTTCTTTCCGACTCTGCAATTCCTTTTTGCAATTGCATGACCGGTTCGTGAGATATGCGTAATTAAATGGAGCCATCTTTTTGGTTTTTTCGAATAACGGTATATTGCAAATATCTCAAAAACGGTACCATAAAATCAAAAATGAACTCAATTTTCGAAATAAGGGGGTGACTTTACATACGAATTTCATAACGGCGTTTCTGGTAAAAAGAAAAAGTTGAAATTCGTGGTCCAGTGTAATCAATCGCTCTTCTATATTTCCTTTCCTTCTTGTCAATGACTACACTCACGCTTACATTCTGCATAACAGCATCGAGCATGCTCAATCAGACACTACGCCTACACTTACATTTACCCAACGCATATATTCTGACCATAAGCAAAGCTGTTAACACATCAATGAGAAGGGCTCTTCAGCTCTACTGCTGGAATATCAAAGCTCATACAGTGCCTTAACTTGATTCACCATTTATTTCTAGCCAAGCTTTTTATGTGCATCGGAGAGACAGTAAAAAATGCATTTTTAAGGAGATTGAAACTTATCTCTACAAAAACAACATAATTTTTTCATTGCAAGAGTTAAAGTTTTAATGCTTGAGAAAATTACAGAATTACGAAGAAATTTCAGTATTTATTTCTAAAAACTTTATTTGTATTATTTTGCGAAGTTAGGTGTTTTATTTAGATCTTACAGGCATATTTATGTATGTACGTATGTATGTATGTGTTTGTTGTTCTGCTTGCTACTGCTTTAAGTCAACGCAGCACGAAGAAAACACAACAAAGATTAACTACATTTAGCTAAGACTAAACTGCCAAGAATGCCAACTACTTTAGGCTAGCAGGAAAAGAAGAAAATAAGTAGAATGAAGTGAAAAAAAAGATGAAAAAGTAAAACGGCCCAAGATGTGCAGCGGTAGTAATTTGGAAATAAAAAGAAAATCAAAAAATTTTATGCAGTTCCTTTATATAAATGGACAAAAATCAGCGAGAAATGTGTTCTCATACATAAAATATTGTTGCTAAACTTTGATTTTAAAATTTTACATAGAAATTGCAAAAATATTGATGAGAAATAGAAATATAAAAGTGTAGCACACATTACTTGGATTGGAAAGTTGGCAGGAAAGGAGTCAATTTATCAATATATAGTCTACTAATTGCCTCAACTTTTATATTTTTATCTCTCATAAATACTTTTACAATTTCTTTGTCAACATTTTAAAATCAAATCAGAGAATAATTCTTAGTATAAGGAAATATTTTTTGTCCATTTATAGAAATGATGTGTGTAAATATTTATACTCAGCGTGCTTTGCACACAGAATATTTTGACTTTGATTGGATAACGGTTGGTTGTACAGGTATAAAGGAATCGAGATAGATATAGACTTCCATATATAAAAATCATCGGTATCGAAAAAAAATTTGATTGAGCCATGTCCGTGTGTCCGTTAACACGATAACATGAGTAAATATTGACATATCTTCACCAAATTTGGTACACGAGCTTATCTGGGTCCAGACTAGATTGGTATCGAAAATGAGCAAACTCGGATGATAACCATGCCCACTTTTTATATATATAACATTTTGGAAGACACAAAAAACCTGATTTTTTAGTAAATAATACACCTAGAATGTTGAAATTTGACATGTGGATTGACATTGAGACTCTTGATAAAAATTTGAAAAAATTTTTTTAAATGGGTGTGGTACCGCGTACCGTGCACCTTTTATGACTAAGCAACTTTCTCGAAGAAAAATTAACATATCATAGTGAAGTTGTGTACACATACTTTCCCTATGGTAAAAAATATTTCTAGAAAAAATGGACCGGGTCGGTTAAAGACCACGGCAACATAGATATAAAACAAGTTTAAAAGGATCGTAGACTAGAATAATAAGCTATAACTTAGCAAAAATGGTTTTGAATCAATCATATTTCACTTTCCAAGTTTTATTGTAAGAGGAAATGGGGAGACATTTTTTTTTAACGGACGGTGCCACCTGCTATGTAGAAAAGTAATTTATCTGAAATGAAGTGTACAATTGAAGCTCATGCTGAGTATATAATGTACGGTTACACCCGAATTTGGACTCCTTTACTTGTTTTTATTTTCTTTTTATATTATGCTTTTTAATTCTAGGTGGAACACAAGATGAAACACTTTTTTTTTATTAATTCAGAATGCATACAATTCTTGTTATGAATTGAGTGGAAGTTTTGACTAAGAGAAACTTTCGATTACCGAATTTCAGATGTCTGCTCGCAATCAACTCAATAACTCAAAACTGCACCAAGTTACGCTGCCTTAATAAAATTCACAATTCATTCAAAGTGGAACATTATTAAAATAATGTAGATAACTCAGTCCCAGCGCAACAAATCGAAAATTTATTTAGTTCCATAATTCCTAGTCTAGCACAAACTAGAGCTTATTTAAAAATCGATTGGAAGTTTCCCTCTGTTCTGTATGTATTTTGGAAATAAAATCTTAATATATACAAAACACGTGTCACAACATTTTCGGCCGCGATGGACTCCTAAACTACTGAACCGATTTTGAATTTGTTTTGCACCCCGTGTGTAGTTTGATTTAGCTTGAGACATAGGATAGGTTATATCTCAGTTTATAGTCGCAATATTATCTTATTGCAATTTCTTTTTAATTTTTTTATGCGTAATAATAAAATGTTACGTACACGCAGTGGTGCACTTCTTTTCAGTTGGTATGGATATGTTTGCACGTGCTTATTTAACTTTACATAAGCACGAGTACAAACATATCCATTTATATATATAGCACATCACCAGGTCCGGCGAGAGGGGGGCCCGCGATTTATAGGTACTATGACATTTTTTTTAATTCAGGAGAGTCTTTAGTTGTTCCATCTGCAATTTTTAAGCCGAATTTCAAAAGCAACGAAAATCTGCATTTCGTTTTAATATTATAGTGAAGTGTGAAAAATAAAAATCTATATATATATAAAGAAAGGCTAAAAGGTGTGTTAGTTGGTCGCCGGTGTTTGAAGAGATGCGTCGGTCGATTTTGTTCAAACTTTCACACAAGTTGCGTAAACCTTTGTTTGACTGCGATCGACGTATAGGGTCTTGAGATATATGCCGAAACGTGGACCCGAGTACCCCTACAATGTGTTTATCGAATATGGATAACAAATGAAAGCTTTTGATGAGTGCTTTAGTAGAGGGTAATATATTATCCATAGACGGACTGGGACTGGGATTAGGTCTGGGACTGGGACTGAGACTCGGAGTGGGATAGGGACTGGAATAAAATACATACCACCTTCTGGGACAGGCAATAAGGGATGCAGAAGAATGAGAAGGAACTGAGAGAAGAGAAAAAGAGAAGGAGACTGAGAAAGAGATAGAATGAGACGAAGATGGAGATAGATGAAGCGAAAAAGACGGAGGGACGAGTGAATAAAAGGATTAGGAAAAAGTGAAGAGGGGGAGGGCAGAGTCAGACGGAAAAATCTTGTTAAAATATATGCAGAAGGGCCAAATTTAGAGCAGGACAAAGTCTGCCGGGTCTTCTAGTATTATATAAATATTTTGAAGTATCTCTCGCACATTAAGTAGAATTTTGAATGCTAAGTATTGTATCTTTATTAGGCTCTAAGCTTTGCCCAAAGTTTCTGATCATATGGAAGCTATTTAAAACTCAACTGGAAAATTTCCCAAATTCGGATGAGATATCTAAATATCTCGATCCGTACGCCACCTATCGGATTTTTTCTCCCCTCTTATGTATTGTGACTGACTTTTCCACTACGTATGAAGATTGTAGCTGAATTCGCAGTATCGTTAAAACTAATCGCGAGATTCCTCTCGTTCCATACGATTTTATATTGCTGTCGTCGGCTGTTGAATTAAGCTTAAAATTTCAAGTCTCTAGCTCATTGAGAAGTTACTTAAAAGCCGGTTTCAAATTTCTAAATTGAAATTGTCGTTTGTAGCTAAATGAGAAAATACTTAAAAATCGATTGCAAAATTTGTATTGAATATGCGGATAAACATTCAACCGACTTATTATAAAGGAAATAATAAAAACAAAAAACAAATATAAAATACATAAAACAAAATCCTCAGCACAAAGTTAATACAAAGACACGTGGCAGTTAAATCCCAACAGCGTCTTGCTGCTGACGCTATGCCAACTGCTAGTAACTGTATTTAACTTACATGCCCTTCACTTAAATAAATAAATGCTATACCAACTAAAACACAAGCACACAAGCTTTAGGCTCACTTTAGTTAGGCAACATACTTCGCCCTCGCCTTAGGGTTTACCGGTCTGCCGCTTTACTTCCTCTGTGAATTTATCAATGTGTGGGCCATAATAAATTCTTAGGGTAAATACGCAACTTTAACGTAAATTCATTTGCTTTGTGTCACACCAGATAGACTCAAGAAAGTAGCTAAAGACAACGATGAGGAAAATTTCTTCACTTAAGAGAGTAAAAATACTTTTGGATTTGGTTGTGTATCGTCTTACTTTTTGACAACGAGAAACGTTAAAAGTTTTACTTAGGCTTTCGTATTTTTCTGAATTGCTTTTCTTATCCGCAGCGTTGACATATGACGGTTATCGTCTGAGTAACGTTAACACAGTGATTTAAGTGCGTAAAAGCAATCGCAAAGAGTCGTGAATAAGTCTCCAGAAGCGCAGCGTAAAGATTAGATAGAAAGAGAAAAACTTTTTATGTGTAAGACAGCTTGGACAAAAGGAAGGGCTTAGAACTTTATAAAGCTATATATGCAACTATGTATTAGATTACCTATTGGCTGCTTGTTTGTCTTTTATTAAAATTAATTTTTGTATTTTTACTGGAGTGTTTAGCGCCGAAGGGCATCTTCTCATATCTCTGCCGAAATTCTATTAAGTTATGCGTTGCCATCTGGGAAGACAAGTCTTGGTGAAAGAGCTGTTTCATAGTTGAAGAACAAAAAGTACGTTGGCAACCTTTGTTTATGTTACATTAGCCGTGTTTTTTAACACGCGTATATCCGTTTACGCTTAAACTTTATATTGACTGCTAAGATACAAACTATAAATACACCTCTGAAATTGCTGCGCATAAATTTTGTCCTACTAAATTTCAATACGCATTATACTCAGATGTAACTGAAATATGTGTCTTTGTTTCACCCTGTACACTAATTTTATGTATTATATGTGTGTCCACAATTCATCGCAACTGATTCAGCTATATGTTATACCCTATGGCCATCAGAGCGTTGCGTCTCCGCTTTTCGGTACACCCTGTTGCTGTAGCTAGTTGTTTTACCACAGCCGCTAGATGGGTCTCCTAAGCATTATCTAAGCGAAGATAGGCGTTTTTTAACACGCGCAAACGAAACGTATACGCGCGTGTTAAAAAACACGGCTACTAACAACTTTTTTAATTGAATATTTTCTTCTTCTTGTCGCGATAAAGAGACGCCCCGAAAGTTGACCGAAATTTTTCATGATTTTGATGGTTCCTTGACCGACATTGATTCGATACTTTCCGAAAGAGTCAAAGAGGTTGCCAATGTGGAGGACTTGGAGGAGCCGAATGAATTCCCAACAAGGACGCTTATGACTGCGTTAAACAAAGCTTGCCCTCTAACAAGATTCAGAAGAAATGCAAAGCCGCCATGGTGGAGCAATGAGCTGAGTCTTCTTAGAAGACAGGTAAAAGAAATGTTTAAGCTCACAAAGACCGCGGAAAATGAAGCGTGTCGGGATGAGTACAGGGATTTACTGAGGATCTACAAGCGTGAAATTTCCAGGGCGAAGAGAATCTCATGGAAAAGTTTCTGTACGGACACAGAGTGCTCCAGCGAACAGCACGGTTGAAAAAAGTGCTAGCAAGGGGAAACATAGTCCAGGGACTAATAAAGAAAGAGAACGGGGAATGGTCACGTAATAATGAGGAATCCCTTGAGGTACTTCTCGACTCACATTTCCCATCGGGAGACGGTTTAGAAGAGCCAGCAGACATCACTCACACTTCGATCGCGGAGCGGGTAGTGCCGGCCTTTGTGACCGATACCAAGATCTAGTGGGCAGTGGAAACGTTTTCTAAGTTTAAATCGCCAGGCCCAGATGGTGTATTCCCGGCCATGCTACAAGTTTCAAGTATGGCGGTCGTGGAATAGCTTAAAATAATATTCGATGGGTGCATAAGGCTGAATCATGTACCGCACTCTTGGAGAACTGCTCGTGTAGCTTTCCTACTAAAGGTGGGGAAGATCGGTCACGTGTATCCCTTGGACTATAGACCCATTAGCTTAACATCATTTCTGGTTAAAACCTTTAAAACGCTGATAGATCCGTACATAAAGTCCAACGGGGATGAAAAGCTGCTCTCCACAACACAGCATGTGTACACCAAAAGCAAGTCGGTAGACACCGCATTGCATAGGGTGGTAATTAGCATAGAGAAATCCCTGGAATATAAGGACTATGCTCTAGGAGTCTTCTTTGACATTGCCGGGGCTTTCAATAATGTTTCTAAATGGGCGATTATGGATGGTCTTAATTATATTAAAGTACATCCCGCCTTAATCAGATTGATTGGCTGCATGCTAAATTTCAGGAAGATTACATCACAATGGGGATTGTACGAGGCCACGAAATCAGAGGACAGGGGCACGTCGCAGGGAGGGGTGCTATCACCTCTGCTGTAGACGCTGGTCATCAACCAACTGCTCAGGCGATTCGATGAGGGACGCTTAAAACTTACGGCTTACGCATATGACGTTGCAATTGTCATAAGTGGAAAGTGCCTTCAAATGATTAGTTCTTTGATTGATCGGGCGCTTCGGGATGTTCATACCAGGACATCAAATGTCGGGTTGAAAGTCAACGCGGATAAGACGGATATGGTCTTGTTTACAAAGAGGTATACGGTTCCAAATTGGACCAGGCCTAAGTTAGGGGAGGTGACCTTACAGGAGAAACCTTGCACAAAATATCTAGGAATCATCCTAGACAGTAAGCTGTCATGGAAGCTCTACGTGGAGGAGAGGGTGAAGAAGGCCACAGCGGCACTCTATGCATATAAAAGAATGCTGGGGTGTACATGTGGCTTATCGCCCTCTCTTTTTCATTACGTTTTTACAGCGATTGTAAGCCCTATTCTATACTAAGGAGTTCTTGTTTGGAGGAAAGCCACACAAACAACAACATACCTCAAAAAATTAGAGGGATATGCAGACTATCGATGCTTTGCATTACGGGAGCCCTGAAAACAACCCCGAAGGCTGCACTGTATGCCATTCTGCACATTCCACCTGTAGACCTGGTAGCAAAGAACATAGAATTAACAACTGCAACCAGGCTCGGTGCCTCGGGGTAGCTTGATCGCCGACCATATGGCCATAGTAGTATAGCGTCATCAATCACAAGACGAACAGACTACCTACCTGATTTCCTATCTGCGCTTCGAGGGAGATCTTAAGGACGGTTGGCGCAATGGTGCGCAAATAGCGGACGAGGCGATACGTGTGTACACAGATGGTTCCAAGATAGTGGAAGGAGTAGGGTCTGCAGTATACTGTGAAATAAGCAGATCCTACAGGCTGCCGGATTACTGTAGCGTTTTCCATGAGGAAATATTAGCCGTAACCAAAGCAGTAGAAGCCTTATAATAGAATAGCTTAAGCTGCAATCGTGTAGACTTTTATGTTGACAGTGAAGCAGCAATTAACGCAATAATCTTGCATAGCACAGCATCTAAATGCCTGTTAGAGTTTAAGCAATCTCTGGAAAGAATCGGGACAGGGAGAAGCATACATCTATATTGGGTCCCAGGTCCCGTAGATGTCCCAATTAGACTGGGCGAGATTAAGCGAAGGCGAGAGGTGCACATGACTGACCAAGCGGGAAACGCGTGGGTTCAAGCGCCGGGCTGTAAAGTGTCGAAGATTATGTGTAGGTCTTACAACCTTCGACTAACAAAGTTGCTTCTATCATTAAAAAGAGAGGACTGTAGACTCATGACGGGTATTCTGACTGGACACTGCCTTCTGCCGTCACATGCCTTTAAATTAGGCTTGGTCAGTGATAGCAAATATAGGAAGTGCGGGTTGGAGGAGGAAACAATCGAGCACGTTCTGTGCTCGTGCCCTGCACTTGCCAGCTATAAGGAGTGATACAGCTGTCAGATCTAGAAGCAGCAATTGGCTTAAGTCCTAGGAAGCTTCTAGTATTTGCCAAGAGGACGGAGTTATTTTATAACGAGCTTTATTAAAATTTGGCACAAGCGTTGCAACTGGCTGAGTGGAGGTGGTGCTGTCTTAAGGCGGGCCACCCTCCGCTTTCGCGGATAAGGAGTCAAGCCCTTTAGGTTACCTCACCTGTGTCCAAGTTTAGTGAGGCGGGGAACCGCCGCCTTATAGCCACCCGACTTCTACCCTTCAGGACATGTTGCGTGAGCTAAAGAAGCAACGTCTGTGCACTTAAGGTGCACTTCCGTTCGTGTGTCGCGTTACCACCACTGTTGGTCGCCGTCCCTGCTGTTCGCCATCTTAACGATGCCCAGTTGTAGCCGTCGTCATACACGCCGCTGCCACTACGAACGTTCGTCGCCCACTGTTTAGCTGTTGCTGTCTTCAATCATATCATCTTTCAGTTGTTGCTGTGTTTATCCCCAGGTGCTTCAATCATCTCTTTGTCGGGGTAATTTTTAACACCATCCGTTATCAACTATTCCGTTCATCGCATACGCTCACTCTCTTGATAGGGAAAGAGCCTAGCACCTCTAGCCTTGTAATTGTGTGTGTGTAATCATATTTAACACATATACACTGTGTTTTTTTGTTAAGAGGGGCTTCTGGGACCACCACTTGAACTTGGATTAACTGAGTGTTACCACAGCCTTCGACAAAACCCACCTTTTAAGTTATTAACCGTTAATACTTTCATTTAATTTCAGCAAGAACAAGCAGTTATAAAAAATTGACCACTTATACTTCCTCCCTCGCTACCAGCTCTCCTCTTGACTCTTTTAAAATGAGATAAAGCTTCAGAACTGTCTTTGGGATTATATTGGAACTATTGCGCTACGTTTTGAAATTAGCAGGATCTTTCTGGAAAGGCTTTCGAGATAATTTCGAGGCCTTTTCTGTGTTATCTTGGAGCGATTTCCGTATAATTTCGGATCATTTAAAATATATTTCGTCTCGGCTGTGTTCGGAACTCTTTCGAAATTATTGTGGGACTGGTTTAGGGAACTTTTAACGACCCTTACTGAGTTATATCCAAGTAATTTTTGTATATTTTCGGCATAATTTCGAGGTTGTTTAAAAAACATATAGGAACTGTTTAGAAATAATTATCGGATTGTTTACTGAATAATTTCAGGATCATTTCGGAATGTTTTTTGGTTTGATTGCAGGTTTTCGAAAGAAACTCTTCAACCGAATCCTGGAGAAAAGCATTTTTTAGACAAATTGTGATAAAGGGAATTTTCCATCCGGTCCCGAGATAGATGATATTCTCCTCAGATGTCGACGTGCTGAAGTCTGCATATAAACTAATAAAGAGCCTTCTAAAGTAACTCAGCCATAGAAGTCTCTCCCTCCTCCTATTCCTTCCCACTCTCACTCTCCGTCGCTCTACTATCCCTCTCTCTTTTCCTTTTTTCTTTTTCCCTCATTCTCCCTCTCCGTCACCCTCTCCCTCTCCCCATTCCTCTCCCCTTTCCCCGCCCACTCCCCTTTATCCCTCACTCTGACTCTTTTTTGTGTGATGTGAGGTTTTTGAAGCCATTTCGGAAAATCGGATAAGGGCATTTCTAAGACAAATTGGGATAAATGGCAAACGGTTGACGAGATAGATAATATTTTCCTCAGACGTTGAAATGCTGAATTCTGCGGAAAAAGTATCAAAGAGCCTTCTAAAGTAACACAGCCATAAGAGCCCCTCCCTCCTCCTCTTCCTCTCCCCCTCACTCTCCGTCTCTTTCATATCCCTCTCCTTTCTCCTCTTAACCTCCTTCGCCCTCCCTATATCCCTCTCCCCTTCCCTCTCAGTCTCACCCTCCATCTCTTTCCTCTCCCTACCCCCTTTCACCTTCACTCTGACTCTTTCTCTCTTTCCCCTCCCTCTCTTTCTTCCTCTCCTCCCTCTCACACTCATTATTCCATTCTTTCTTCTCACTCTCCTCTTTCCACCTCACTCTCTCTCTCTCTCTATTCCTCTCCCTCTCCTTCTCCCTCACCCTGCCCATAAGTTTTCCTTTTAATTTCCAGTAAATTATGTTTAAGCTACTTTACTTCACTACCAGCACTTAACTTGAATTATTATTTACGCTGCTGTACGCGGCGTATGAGTCATTTATAGTTCATTTAAGCACAATTGATTTAATCAACGGACGGTATTTATTGCTTGACCAAAATAATGCAATGGAAAATTACAAATCACTTTTCACCATTTTAACATTTCAAATATTTTTTATGTAATTTCAGGTATTGATAAGTAGTGAAAACATTTAACTTAATTATCTGTAATTAAATTGAATTTGTTTGCCAATTAAGCAGCATTGATTGAGTGATCAAATGTTGTGAAATGAAACATGCATGGATGGTATTTAAAGTTAATGCTTTGGGAATTCGTAGATAAAACTAACAAAAAATGGCTGCTTTGAGGAAAAATGCAATAAAAGGCAGATAAATGTGGTAAACATTTTTTACATTTTACATCAAATGTGAGGAGCAAAGTTGCTTTAAGTTCACTGCGTTATTATCTAGACAGGAGTTTTACTCGCCCGCCAAACAATAAAAGTTTCTTAAACACTTAAAAAGAGAAATTGTTTAACTTTAACTGTCAGAATTTTTATTAGCGGTAAAGTGAAGCACTTAGCTTAGATATCATAAGTTCATCCTACGCTGTCTCACAGCTCTCAACCCTCACTCTTCTCGGCCTACTTTCTTTGGTAATATGTTTAGCTGACATTTACAAGACTGATGTCAATCTATTAGTAAAAACTTGAAAGGCAGAAAGTCATACTGGATATCATTTTAGTAATGGGCGCATTCCATTCAGCTTGATTGTGAGCCATCAACAAAAAAAAAAAGGAAGCATATATATGTATACATAAATAGCTTAGGCGATGGGTTTGAACAACTTCATACATACATAGGAACCAATACTGAAGGAAGTCGTAAAAAGCAAAACAACTGAAGAGCGTTCAATCATCCTGCGAATTACGTCTCCTTAAAAGTTCTCCTTTGTGAATGATGGCCAAAAAGCTTAAGTTAAAGCAATATCAAATATAATACAAGCAGCATTTGATTTTCAACTGAGAACTTAACTATTTGAATACCTCCTTAAAAAATTAAGATCTAAGGCTTGCCATTCTCCTGTAAATAATTCACTTTTATTATACTCAGCTGAGCAGAGCTCACAGGGTATATTAACTTGGTTCGCATAACGGTAATCTGTAACGGCATAAACTAATCAAGATAGACATAGATTTCTATATATCAAAATGATCTGGGTGAAAAAAGAAATTCATTTAGCCATGTACGTCCGTCCCTCCGTCCGTCCGGCTGTAAACACTTGAATAAGTTTTGAGGTATCTTGATGAAATTTGGTATGTAGGTTCCTGGGCGCTCATCTCAGATCGCCATTTAAAATGAACGAAATCGGACTACAACCACGCCCACTTTTTCGATATCGAAAATTTCGAAAACCGAAAAAGTGCGATAATTCATTACCAAAGATGGGTAAAGCGATGAAACTTGTTAGGTGAGTTGACCTTATGACGCAAAACAGAAAATTAGTAAATTTTTGGACAACGGGCGAAGCACCGCCCACTTTTAAAAGAAGGAAATTTAAAAGTTTTACAAGCTGTAATTTCGCAGTCGTTGAAAATATCATGATGAAATTTGGCAGGCTCGTTGCTCCTATTACTATATGTGTGCTAAATAAAAATAAGCGAAATTGGATGACGAACACGCCCACTTAAAAAAATTTTTTTTTTTAAAGTCAAATTTTAAGAAAAAATTTAAAATTTTTACAGTATATAAGTAAATTATGCCAATATTCAACTCCAGTAATGATATGGTGCAACCAAATACAAAAATAAAAGAAAATTTCAAAATGGGCGTGGCTCAATCCCTTTTTCATTTAATTCGTCTAGAATAATTTTAAGGCCATAAGTCGAACTATAATTTACCAATCCTTGTGAAATTTGTGTGCATAGATTCTATGACGATAAATGTTTTCTGTGAAAATGGGCAAAATCGGTTGAAGCCACGCCCAGTTTTTATACACAGTCGACCGTCTGTCCTTCTGCTCGGCCGTTAACACGATAACTTGAGCAAAAATCGATATGTCTTAACTAAGCTTAGTTCACGTACTTATCTGAACTCACTTTATCTAGGTATAAAATATGGCCGAAATCCGACTATGACCACGCCCACTTTTGCGACATCGAAAATTACGAAAAATGAAAAAAATGCCATAATTCTATACCAAATACGAAAAAAGGATGAAACACGGTAACTGGATTGGTTTATTGACGCAAAATATAACTTTAGAAAAAAACTTTGTAAAATGGGTGTGACACCTACCATATTAAGTAGAAGAAAATGAAAAAGTTCTACAAGGCGAAATCAACAGCCCTTGGAATCTTGGCAGGAATACTGTTAGTGGTATTGCATATATAAATAAATTAGCGGTACCCGACAGAAGATGTTCTGGGTCACCCTGGTCCACATTTCGGTCGATATCTCGAAAACGCCTTCACATATACAACTAAGGGCCACTCCCTTTTAAAACCCTCATTAACACCTTTCATTTGATACTCATATCGTCCAAACACATTCTAGAGTCACCCCTGGTCCACCCTTATTGCGATATCCTGAAATTGCGTCCACCTATAGAACTATGGCGCACTCGCTTTTAAAACACTCTTTAATACCTTCCATTTGAAACCAGTTTCATGCAATCAAATTCCAGGGTTACCCTAGGTTCATTTTGCTAAATGGTCATTTTCCCTTATATTGTCTCCAAAGCTATCAGCTGAGTATGTAATGTTCGGTTACACACGAACTTAGCCTTCCTTACTTGTTTTCTTTTTTACTTAAGAGCCGAAGCCGATAAGTCGTCAATAATTTTACTGAAAGAGTAAAGCCACGTTTCTTTACTGCTTTAGTTTATATCAGAACAACCAAAAAAACAAAAAACAACCAATGCAAGATAAGGGACATGGAAAACTTTTGAAGTCTGTTTGTATGATATGAGCCATGTGCCTGTAATGTCTGAACCCTTTTAAATGAAGAGACCGGTGCTCTTCTGATTAATGTCATCTTAAATGCGTAGGCTGATACCGCTGTCATAAACTATGCAAAGCACGAAGACAACCCTTTATTGCATCATCTACTATAGTGGCCACGAAAATGAATGTTATAGGCAAAATACTAAGAGTTATTGACTTCACACAGGCTTAAACCAAAGAGCGAAATTCATTACGACATGACTCGCGGCAAGAATTGTAGCAGAATTTTGAGTCATGAAACTAAATTCGACTCAAACCATTACTAAAAAAAAGATACATGATTTTGGTTTACTCTCCCTATATATTGGACATCTACGCCTATGGCATTACGCTACCGACTGTCTTACATTCAAAGATACTGAGTGCAACTTTTGATCAGGATCCACATCTTGGCGAGCATGCATCTACAATTGCACCTCAAACCCAGAGCCGTAAAAAAATCATCATATCTCTTGCTGGTGGCACTTGAGGTAAATACAAAGAGACGCTGATTACCACTGCGGAAGCAATTGAATGACCGCTTGCATGCTACGCGTCCCCGATATAGTCGTCGTGCCTTAAGGTTATTTATTGCAATAAACTACAGGCCTGTCAAAGCACCACTCACAGAACTGCTACGGCCCCGCCTACCAGGGACTTTGGAAGTCATTTCCGCAAGCGTTATGAGAAAATACGGCACCTAAGAACTCAGCCGTATAAATATAAAGAGCATAAAGGTTCTTCGAGGAAATCCACTAAAACGAGCCAAGCCTCAATGCCAGGAGGTGCCCGATGAACGCTGTTCTTAAAGAAAAATACCATTAACTCGCGGTAGAGGCAAGCAACCTCCTCAGGGTGACGCGTGTAACCCTAGTTCAATTTCGATGTGTATACTGTAACAGGTTAAACTCTTACCTATCTAGAATCAACTCCGACATAAAGAGTGTATGTCTTGCTTGTAACGTGTGCACACATAAAAACAACCGTCGTTTTAATTTTAATGTAGAACTAGCACCTCCAACACCCCTTTCTCTGTGATCCACACCTGTTGAAACTGAAAGTTTTCTTGGACTTCTGTAAAAGGATAATGATGACAACTTATAAGTATATGCACCTATTGTTGCTACAAAAACAACAACAGATAGCTCAACTCACCACTCTGCTCTGAAACCGCTTTCTAAGCGTAATATTTTGCCTTACCAAGCACATTTCTTACTCACGATGTATCTCCGTTGCCACATTATAGGCATCCAGCGAGCATTAAAGAACCACTGAAGATAACATTAATTTTAGCACGTCCTTGAAACGAACACACGCTGCGTGAGCTAAGTAACGTGGAGGAAAGATAGACGCTTAATTAGGGCGAAGAAATGATCGGAGTGGTTCAGATGCTGAATAATAGTAATAATTCGCGAAAGTTCCATCCGAAATACGGACAGATAACGAAAGGCTAAGAGGCCGAGGAAAATTCCTGCACCAACAATAATAGTTATGGATGCAAAAAGGTGCGGGGAATGAAAACATTGTTTCCAATGAGTTGGGCTAGGACCAAAAGGCGCTAATACCCGAGCCAACAAGTATAAACCCAACAAGTATAAACAACACTCTTTCGGGCAGCCTTTTTGCGGTACAATACCAACAACAACAGCGAACGACTCCAACCCTGATGATAGAATATACGAGATTAGAGAATTGCTTTAGATGCTCCTGGTTTGTTAAAAATAACATAAGGATTGTGTTGAGCTACTAAGCCTGTTTAGCAGCTATACAAAATCAAGTAAAAGACGCGATTCCGATTTGCACTACTTTATTTCAGAAAAGTTATACAACGAATGACTTAAGAACTATTTTGCATTTATATTTCCTAATTTACGATGATTCCAATTACAAAAAAATGTGTCCCAAAACTGTTTTTATATATTCTTAAACAATTGTTTTTTTGGAGCTCTAAGTAAATGCATTCCATCCCATATATTGCTTGTGTGGATATACACACATTACGCACATAAATATTTATGCGCCTAATTGTTTTGCATTTAACGTACCTATGTTCATAAGTTTCTACAATAGGTTTGTGTGTTACTAATGAGGGAATAGGAAAATATGCAAAAAGGTTATCGCACGTATGTACATAAGTTTAAATTGTAATAGTTAGATTAGGGTGGTTCTAAAATTTTGGACTTCAGTATGTGAATATATTCTATTGATTTTCAATGTCGGCTGCTGCTCCGAACATCCTCCTCCCCGTTGAAAGGTTAGGGCTTTCAACAGAATCATTTACTGGAAGGACGCACAGCTTATGCACTGCTCGACGAGTTGTACCAGTAGATGTACGCAGGACTGCCACTCGCACTACCCCATCTTCTCCAGATATTACTTCGATTACGCGTGCTAAGGGCCACCTTAAGGGTGGCGAGTTTTCCTCCTTTAGACAAACGATGTCACCGACTTTAATGTTGGCCTGAAGTGTACGCCATTTGGAGCGTTGTTGAAGAAGAGTTAGATACTCACGAGACCAGCGCTTCCAAAAAACTTGTTGTATGTATGTTGCGCGCTGCCATCGGCCAAGTCGATTATAGTTTAAACTTGTAATGTCTGGTTCAGGAAGAGCTGTCATCGGACCGCCGATTAAAAAATGGCCTGGTGTTAACACATCTAGATCTTCTGGATGTTCTGAAAGAGGTACTAGAGGACGCGAATTAATTATAGCGGATATTTGACATACCAATGTACGCAATTCATCGAAGTCAAGCATGAATGAGCCAATGGAACGGTAAAAATGCTGTTTTGCTGTTTTTACGGCCGCTTCCCACATACCGCCGAAGTGTGGAGAGCGAGGTGGAATGAAGCGCCAATCGAAACCATGCTCAAGACAAAAATTGTGGACTTCTCTGCTGAAATTATCGCTGAGGACTAAGTTTCGCAGCTCGCGGAGCTCATTCTTGGCACCTACGAAGGTTGTGGCGTTATCCGACCAGATACAGCTTGGGATGCCCCGGGTAGCGATAAATCGTTTTAGTGCATCAATGAATGCACCAGTTGACAGGTCTCTTACCAACTCCATCCAGACAGCCTTTGTGGCGAAACATATAAATACGCTAACATAACATTTTTGAGGCGGCTTGTTGCGTACTTTAGACTTGTAATAAAACGGGCCGCAGTAGTCTACACCAGTTACTATGAAAGGACGTGAAGCCTGAATGCGCTCTTTAGTTAGGTCACCCATTATGTGCTGGACGAGTCGTGGCCTAGACCTGCAGCAAATGATGCATTTCTGAAGAACTCGTGAGACGGTTTTGCGTCCACCTATTGGCCAGAACTGCATACGAATGAAGGAAAAGAAGGCTTGCGGGCCTGCGTGATGATGTTTTCGATGAAAGTATGTGATTATTGCATTTGTAAGTGGATGGTCTTTTGGTAGAATACATGGGTGGCGCGATTCAAAACTGAGCAACGAATTTTTCAATCTACCGCCTACGCGAATCACTCTGAAGTCATCAAGAAATGGTGATAGCGAAATAATATTGCTGGAAGTCGGGACGCATTTATTGGCTTGCAATGCGGTGTACTCGGGCCAAAGTTGCGCTCTTTGCACTATGAGAACGAGCAATTGTGTACCCTTTCGAATATCCGCAGCCGTGAGCTGGGATGACTTTGGCGCTTGTTTAATATTTAGGAATTTGCTGACATATCCGAAAATCCGCTGCATTGTCGTGAACGAATTGATGTATTTGAAGGACAGCGTAATGTCAATGCGATTATTTTCGACAAGCAATACCTTTTTCCGAACCTCAGGAAGTTTTGGTTGGGAAGCGCACATGCGTGGCCAGCTCTTCTCTGTTTCTTGTAAAAATGGTGGGCCGTGCATCCAAAGTTTTGAAATGAGAAGTTCCTTCGGCGTAGCTCCTTTGGATAAAATATCAGCGGGGTTCATTGCTGAAGGAACATAGTGCCACTGCATGCCTTCTGTCAATTGCTGTATGGTGGAAATTCGGTTCGCCACAAAGTCATTGAACTTCGATGGTTCTTCTTGCAGCCACGATAGCACGGTTGAAGAATCTGACCAACAATGAAAAGAACAGTTAAAAATCTTCATTTTTGTAAACTCACCCACCCAACTCACAAGATGTGAGAGCAATGTAGCAGCGCAGAGTTCCAACTTGGGTACGGTAATGGTTTTCAGGGGTGAGACCCGGGCCTTTGAACACAAAAGGTGCACTTGGAAACTGTCATCCTTGATTGATCGAATGTAAGTACAGGCACCGTAGGCTTCAAGGCTTGCATAGTAAAATGCATGAATTTCAGTGATGGCCTCAGGCTGCAAAATATAACGAGGAAACGATAAATGTTGCATTTCTGCAAACCCGTTGCAGAAATCGGACCAGGCAGTATCTAACGACTGTGGTAAACTCTCGTCCCATTCAAGCTTGTCTCTCCACATACGTTGAAGAAGAATCTTTGCCCTGGTTAGGGTTGGGCCCATTAGTCCAAGTGGGTCGTAGCACCGAGCTAGAGTAGACAAAGCAGAGCGCTTGGAGTTTTTTCCTAAATCTTGTTGCGGTGTGAAAGAGAATAGTAGGCTGTCCTTAATCGGGTTCCAAATTAAACCCAGTGTTTTGGTGATGTTGCTGCCATCATCGAACTTGAGAAAACTTTCTTTGTCTTCATCTGGAATTTCACAAAGAATGTCGGTATTATTCGAACACCACTTACGCAGCTTGAAGCTTCCTTGCGCAAGGAGACTGGCTGTCTGTAACTTGGTATTGCGGACTTCTTCCACGGAATCACCACCAGATATCATGTCATCTACGTAGAAATCTCGAAGAAAAGTTTTTGCACCAATAGGATAAGTCGAGGATTCGTCAGTTGCGAGTTGATGCATCGCTCTTATTGCCAGAAATGCAGCAGGTTTGGTTCCGTACGTTACGGTATCCAGCTTATAAATCTGGAATTCTTCAAGCGGAGATTCCCGCCATAATATGCACTGGAGCATGTTATCCGGAGGGGTGACGCGGACACACCGATACATTTTGCAAATGTCACCAGTAAGTGCTATAGGAAATGTGCGAAATCTGATTAAAATGTTAAATAATTTTTCTTGAATGGTTGGACCTGCCATGAGCAAGTCGTTCAATGAGAAACCAGAAGTAGTAGCCGCTGAGCCATCGAAGACCACTCTGAGTTTTGTGGTGCTACTGCTATCTTTGATGACGCAGTGATGCGGTAAGAAATATTTGCATTTGTGAAAACTATCGTTAGAGACTAAAGACATGTGATTAAGGTCAATATATTCCTTAATGAACTTTCTATATTCTGTCTTAAGGTCAGGGTTTCGAGCGAATTTCCTTTCAAGACCTTCGAAGCGTTGACGCGATCTCAAATAAGAATTTCCAATTACCGCCGGATTCTGTTTGAGGGGCAGACGAACCGAGTATTCGCCTGATGGTAAACGCGAATAATTCTGTTGAAAGTGTGCTTCACAAACGATGTCTTCCTTAGTGGCTTTGGATATGGGTTCGAAGTTTGTCTCAACTTCCCAAAATCGTCGCACTAGATCATCAAGTTTTGAGTCAAGGATGGTGTTGTTTGAAGATTTCTGCTTTCCAATAAAGGATGATAGTTTTGGAGCGCGTTGCCCTCCACCAGACAACACCCATCCGAAGAGAGTCTTTTGGAGCAGAGGTAAGCCCGATGCCAAGCGTATCTGCCCCGCACAGAGTAAGTCGAAGAATAGGCCTGCTCCGATGAGCAGATCAATTCGTTCTGATAAGTGGAACCCCGGATCAGCTAGTTGAATGTTAGATGGAATGTTCCACTCACTGGTGCTTAAGAAGCACCCAGGCTGATTGTCGGTGATGGTGCGCACCACAACTGCTGTGATATTTGTTGAGAACTCTGATATTCGCGACCTTAGTAGGAGCTCCACTGAATAGCCTTCCGTTGAGAAGTTGGCATCTCCGATGCCGGAGACTGTAACCGAAGGTTTTGTCTTCAACAGTTGAAGTTGGTTTACGAAGCGAGATGTGATAAAATGTAGTTGGGAGCCAGAATCCAAAAGCGCACTGCAGGGCACGAAAGATCCAGCGCGACTTTTTATGAGAACGACGGCAGTAGCAAGAAGCACAGAATCAGACGGAGAAACCGAGGCATGGGGCAAGGCAGATAACGACGCAGTCATGGCATTGGATTGGCGTGTAATTGGCGGCGAATACTCGATTTGACCATCAGTTGACGACACTGTTGGGCGGTTCAGGTGCAAGAGAGTATGGTGTTCGCACTGGCAATTGCGGCAGGTACCGGATTTGCAGTCCCGCAGTTGATGACCGCGCTTCAGACAGTTTATACAAAGAGCGAGCTTTTTAACTTCTTTAAGTCGCAAGTTCGGAGATAAATTTCCGAAGCGTTGGCAGCTATAAATTGCGTGATCGACCGACTCACAAAACACACAAGAACTTGTTGAGCCCTTTGACGCAACGAAGGATTTCTTTTAGTTTGTACTTACACCTTTGTTCGGTTTCACGACCTGACCAGTCTGTACCTGAGTGGCATGCTCAACATTCTCGAGTGTTCTACAGCGCTTTTCCAAAAAGGCAGCCAGTTGTTCCCATGAAGGTAATTCGCTAACAGAAGAGTTCTCCTCCCATTTAGCTTGTGTTGTTTTGTTGAGCTTCTGAAGTATCAAGTGAATGATGATGCAATCTGATATTTGCCCGTTGGTTGCCAGTGACTGCAATGCTCGTAAATTGGCTGGCAAGTCACTGCTGATAGATTCGGAGTCCAATTCTTCCAAGCTTGTATGGGCGACTGCGAAACTGGATTTTACGTCGGTTATAGACTCCATAGTTGCAGAAAGGCTGTACTCATCCATGCTGCGAAGCTTTTCGGAATTCAATTCGATGGTTATTTGGCCGAGTCTCTCGAATAGAGCTCTTGTTTTCTTCTTTAAGAAAGCTACACGATCGAGGCTTTCTTCCGGCATGATTGAAAGAGAAATACTGTACGCGACTACAAAAGGCGGGCCCGATATGTAAAAATGGTATGCAACCATAAACTGCAAAGTTTTATGAACCTTTGTTCAGCTCAAAGAAACGGGAAGAAAGTACTGATAAATTACGTGATTTTATCACGTCGGGGTCACAAAATGTTGAGCTACTAAGCCTTTTTAGCAGCTATACAAAATCAAGTAAAAGACGCGATTCCGATTTGCACTACTTTATTTCAGAAAAGTTATACAACGAATGACTTAAGAACTATTTTGCGTTTATATTTCCTAATTTACGATGATTCCAATTACAAACAAGTAAGGAAGGCTAAGTTCGGGTGTAACCGAACATAACATACTCAGTTGAGAGCTATGGAGACAAAATAAGGAAAATCAATCTGGGGTAACCCTGGAATGTGGTTGTATAACATGTGTATCAAATGAAAGGTATTAAAGAGTATTTTAAGAGAGAGTAGGCCATAGTTCTATGGATGAACGCCATTTAGGGATATCGCCATAAAGGTGGACCAGGGCTGACTCTAGAATTTGTTTGTACGATATGGGAATCAAATGAAAGGTGTTACTGAGCATTTTAAGAGGGAGTGGGCCTTAGGTCTATCGGTGGACGCCTTTTCGAGATGTCCCCATTAAGGTGGACCAGGGGTGATTCTATAATGTGTTTGTACGATATGGGTTCCAAATTAAAGGTGGTAATGAGTATTTTAAAAGGGAATGGGCTTTAGTTCTATAGGTGAACGCCTTTTCGAGAAATCGCCTTAAAGGTGGACCAGGGGTGACTCTAGAATATGTTTGTACGATATGGGTATCAAATGAAAGCTGTTAATGAGTATTTTGAAAAGGAGTGATCCTTAGTTCCATAGGTGGACGCCGTTTCGAGATATCGCCATAAAGGTGGACCAGGGGTGTCTCTAGAATGTGTTTGTACGATATGGGAATCAAATGAAAGGTGTTACTGAGCATTTTAAGAGGGAGTGGGCATTAGGTCTATAGGTGGACGCCTTTTCGAGATATCGCCATTAGGGTGGGCCAGGGGTGACTCTAGAATGTTTGTACGGTATGGGTATCAAACGAAAGGTGTTACTGAGCATTTTAAGAGGGAGTGGGCATGATGTCTATAGGTGGACGCCTTTTCGAGATATCGTCATTAGGGTGGGCCAGGGGTGACTCTAGAATGTGTTTGTACGATATGTGCATCAAACGAAAGGTGTTACTGAGCATTTTAAGAGGGAGTGGGCATTAGGTCTATAGGTGGACGCCCTTTCGAGATATCGCCATTAGGGTGGGCCAGGGGTGACTCTAGAATGTTTGTACGATATGGGTATCAAACGAAAGGTGTTACTGAGCATTTTAAGAGGGAGTGGGCATTAGGTCTATAGGGACGCCTTTTCGAGATATCGCCATAAAGGTGGACCAAGGGTGACTCTAGAATGTTTGTACGATATGGGTATCAAACGAAAGGTGTTACTGAGCATTTTAAGAGGGAGTGGGCATTAGGTCTATAGGTGGACGCCTTTTCGAGATATCGCCATTAGGGTGGGACAGGGGTGACTCTAGAATGTTTGTACGATATGGGTATCAAACGAAAGGTGTTACTGAGCATTTTAAGAGGGAGTGGGCATTAGGTCTATAGGTGGACGCCTTTTCGAGATATCGCCATTAGGGTGGGACAGGGGTGACTCTAGAATGTTTGTACGATATGGGTATCAAACGAAAGGTGTTACTGAGCATTTTAAGAGGGAGTGGACATTAGGTCTATAGGCGGACGCCTTTTCGAGATATCGCCATTAGGGTGGGCCAGGGTGACTCTAGAATGTGTTTGTACGATATGGGTATCAAATGAAGGGTGGTAATGAGTATTTTAAAAGGGAGTAATCCTTAGTTCTATAGGTGGACGCCTTTTCGAGATATCGCTATAAAGGTGGACCAAGGGTGACTGTAGAATGTTTGTACGGTATGGGTATCAAACGAAAGGTGTTACTGAGCATTTTAAGAGGGAGTGGGCATTAGGTCTATAGGTGGACGCCTTTTCGAGATATCGCCATTAGGGTGGGCCAGGGTGACTCTAGAATGTGTTTGTACGATATGGGTATCAAATGAAAGGTGGTAATGAGTATTTTGAAAGGGAGTAATCCTTAGTTCTATAGGTGGACGCCTTTTCGAGATATCGCCATTAGGGTGGGCCAGGTGTGACTCTAGAATGTTTGTACGATATGGGTATCAAACGAAAGGTGTTACTGAGCATTTTAAGAGGGAGTGGGCATTAGGTCTATAGGTGGACGCCTTTTCGAGATATCGCCATTAGGGTGGGACAGGGGTGACTCTAGAATGTTTGTACGATATGGGTATCAAACGAAAGGTGTTACTGAGCATTTTAAGAGGGAGTGGACATTAGGTCTATAGGCGGACGCCTTTTCGAGATATCGCCATTAGGGTGGGCCAGGGGTGACTCTAGAATGTTTGTACGATATGGGTATCAAACGAAAGGTGTTACTGAGCATTTTAAGAGGGAGTGGATATTAGGTCTATAGGTGGATGCCTTTTCGAGATATCGCTATTAGGGTGGGCCAGGGTGACTCCAGAATGTGTTTGTACGATATTGGTATCAAATGAAAGGTGGTAATGAGTATTTTAAAAGGGAGTAATCCTTAGTTCTATAGGTGGACGCCTTTTCGAAATATCGCCATTAGGGTGGGCCAGGTGTGACTCTAGAATGTTTGTACGATATGGGTATCAAACGAAAGGTGTTACTGAGCATTTTAAGAGGGAGTGGGCATTAGGTCTATAGGTGGACGCCTTTTCGAGATATCGCCATTAGGGTGGGCCAGGGGTGACTCTAGAATGTTTGTACGATATGGGTATCAAACGAAAGGTGTTACTGAGCATTTTAAGAGGGAGTGGATATTAGGTTTATAGGTGGACGCGTTTTCGAGATATCACCATAAGGGTGGGCCAGGGGTGACTCTAGAATGTTTGTACGATATGTGTATCAAACGAAAGGTGTTACTGAGCATTTTAAGAGGGAGTGGACACTAGGTCTATAGGTGGACGCCTTTTCGAGATATCGCCATTAGGGTGGGCCAGGGATGACCCTAGAATGTTTGTACGATATGGGTATCAAACGAAAGGTGTTACTGAGCATTTTAAGAGGGAGTGGGCATTAGGTCTATAGGTGGACGCCTTTTCGAGATATCGCCATTAGGGTGGGACAGGGGTGACTCTGGTATGTTTTTGTACGATATGGATATCAAATTAAAGGTATTAATGAGGGTTTTAAAAGCGAGTGGCCCTTAGATGTATATGTGAAGGCGTTCTCGCGATATCGACCAAAATGTGGACCAGGAGATCCAGAAAATCATCTGTCGGGTACTGCTAATTTATTTATATATGCAATACCACTAACAGTATTCCTGCCAAGATTCCAAGGGCTGTTGATTTCGCCTTGTAGAACTTTTTCATTTTCTTCTACTTAATATGGTAGGTGTCACACCCATTTTACAAAGTTTTTTCCAAAATTATATTTTGCGTCAATAAACCAATCCAGTTACCATGTTTCATCCCTTTTTTCGTATTTGGTATAGAATTATGGCATTTTCTTCATTTTTCGTAATTTTCGATATCGATAAAGTGGGCGTGGTTATGGTCAGATTTCGCCCATTTTTTATACCAAGAAAAAGTGAGTTGAGGTAAGTACGTGGGCTAAGTTTAGTAAAGATATATCGGATTTTGCTCAAGTTATTTTGTTAACGGCCGAGCGGAAGGACAGACGGTGGACTGTGTATAAAAACTGGGCGTGGCTTCCGCCGATTTCGCCCATTTTCACAGAGAACATTTACCGTCATAGAATCTATGCTCCTACCAAATTTGAGAAGGATTGGTAAATTTTTGTTCGACTTATGGCAATAAAAGTATTCTAGACAAACTAAATGAAAATGGGCGGAGCCACGCCCATTTTGAAATTTTCTTTTATTTTTGTATTTTGTTGCATCATATTATTACTGGAGTTGAATTTTGACTTAATTTACTTATATACAGTAAAGATATAAAATTTTTTGTTAAAATTTGAATTTTAAAAAAATTTTTTTTAAAAAGTGGGCGTGTTCTTCATCTAATTTTGCTAATTTTTATTTAGCACATATAGAGTAATAGTAGTAAAGTTCCTGCCGAATTTCATCATGATAACTTCAACGACTGCCAAATTACAGCTTGCAAAACTTTTAAATTACCTTCTTGTAAAAGTGGGCGGTGCCACGCCCATTGTCCAAAATCTTACTAATTTTCTATTCTGCGTCATAACGTCAACCCATCTACCAAGTTTCGTCGCTTTATCTGTCTTTTGTAATGAATTATCGCACTTTTTCGGTTTTTCGAAATTTTCGATATCGAAAAAGTGGGCGTGGTTATAGTCCGATATCGTTCATTTTAAATAGCGATCTGAGATGAGTGCTCAGGAACATACATACCAAATTTCATCAAGATACCTCAAAATTTACTCAAGTTATCGTGTTAACGGACGGACGGACGGACGGACGGACGGACGGACGGACGGACGGACGGACGGACATGGCTCAATCAAATTTTTTTTCGATCCTGATTATTTTGATATATGGAAGTCTATATCTATCTCGATTCCTTTATATATGTACAACCAACCGTTATCCAATCAAACTTAATATACTCTGTGAGCTCTGCTCAACTGAGTATAAAAAATGTGTCCCAAAACTGTTTTTATATATTCTTAAACAATTGTTTTTTTGGAGCTCTAAGTAAATGCATTCCATCCCATATATTGCTTGTGTGGATATACACACATTACGCACATAAATATTTATGCGCCTAATTGTTTTGCATTTAACGTACCTATGTTCATATGTTTTGTACAATAGGTTTGTGTGTTACTAATGAGGGAATAGGAAAATATGCAAAAAGGTTATCGCACGTATGTACATAAGTTTAAATTGTAATAGTTAGATTAGGGTGGTTCTAAAATTTTGGACTTCAGTATGTGAATATATTCTATTGATTTTCAATGTCGGCTGCTGCTCCGAACAGATTGCTTAAGGGGATATCAGTCATTTCGAAGACGTCGTATCTCAGAATATTTTTCAAAATTGCACCAAAATGTATTGCATTTTTGTTAATATACGACTCCTTTCAAATGATAATTAAATAAATAAATATAAGGCGTGATAACCTCCGGAGAGATTTTAGGCCGACCTTCTCTTCCAATTTGCGTCGTGCTCCCTTTAATTTTTCTTAAAAATTGGCGGGACGGGACCTACATGTTTTATGCCGACTCCAAACGGCACATGCAAGACATAAGAGTTTTCACTGAAAAGATTTTCATGACAGTAATACACTCGGAGCGCTTGCCAAATCACTATCGAGGGTGACCGCGCTTAGCACCTTTCTTCTAGAGGAAAAATGTGATTTCTAAAATTATGATGTTGCTTTGCCCGTGGTCTGAATCCTGCTTCTTCAGTGTGCTGGCGGAGCACGCTCCTACCACACCACTGGGGCTTGTTTTAAATAAATTTTGAAATAGGGCGTTGGTTTTTAAATTTTCTGAGATATATCGTTTTCGAAACGGCATCAGATAAGGCGCAGCAGCCGATATTCAAGAGAAGAACCCAAATAATTTATTGAAGCTTAAAAAGAGTTATGGAAAGGCCTTTTATTCAAAATATCAAATTATTTTAGTCTATATAGCTAAGTCATCTACTTGGGCTTCGGTCATCGGTCGACTTGATGATCAAAACCAAACGCTCGGTTCCGCCTCGGCTTCGGTTCAAAAGCCCATCTACGGCCAGACTCTATATTGCACTCAATGTCACTCATGCTACATGTTCTCCTGACAGAATTTTCTTAAAAATATGGTGTATGTTGCGAAAAGGTAAAATTTGACACATGGGTGCTGGTGTTGTTGTTGCTTTTGTAACCCCTAAACACCACAAAAATGTTCAAGGGGTGTTGCGGATATGGGCAATTATTTTCTGGATAAGAATCTTGCATGCTCCGCTACAAGGACCCTTTGGTATTAACTCGACTGTATTGGTAACGTTCTGTTTGGCCTCTTCAACCTTTGAGTGCGTTGTTTTTAGATCGTGGATCCAACGACAGGTATAAATACCGCGTGAATATTTTAAGCCCCTTACCCCGCCAGGGCATGGTTACTACCCAGTTTCGGTTAATATTACGGAAGTGGACGGGGGACTGAACCCATCTCCACTTGCTTGCAACTTGGTTCATTGGATGCTCAGGTAAAAACCTGAAATAAAAATGTAATTATGATAATATGTTCCGCGACATGAGCAAAAGCGTTTTGCATTAAACTTTGGCCAATATCTTCATGGAAATTTTCATCATTATTAAAAAATTTGTATATTTAACTGTGGAAATATTTCCTTGGCGAAAAATGTATTCCATTTTTTACACCTTTGTTGGTTTTAGTTCAGTAAGTTGCAGTTGAAGTTCTGAAAATATACAATTGAAATTCAAAATATTAAAATGAACCTCAACTATAGTTTTCTGAACTTAAGTTGTAATTTTCTGAATTTCAATTTTAATTTGCTGTACTTAAATTGAAAATTCTGAACTTCAATTGTGATTATCTGAACTAAAAATAGAAATTCTGAAGTTCAATTTAATTTTTCTGATTATAATTTTCTGAACTTAAATTGAAAATTCTTAATTTCAATTTAATTTAATTTAAATTTTTGAACTTCAATATTAATTTTCTGAATTTAAATTGAAAATTCGGAAGTAAAAATACAAATTCTGAAATTAAATTTAATTTTTCTGAACTTCAGTTAAATTTCTCTAAACTTAAATTTTGATTTTCTGGACTTGAATTGATTGTTCTGAGTTTCAATTTTAACTTCATGAACTACAAGCACAAATTTTGAAATTCAATTTTAACTTACTGAGCTTCAATTATATTCACTGAACTTCAGTTTTAATTTTGTGAATTTAAATTGAAACTTCTGAACTTAAGGTGTAAGTTTCTGAATTACAAATAGAAATTCTGAAATAGAATTTTAATTTTATGAACTTTAGTTTTAATTTTCTGAATTTAAATTGAAACTTCTGAACTTAAGTGAATAACAAATAGAGATAACTTCAATTATAATTTTTGAACTATAAATTTTGAACTATAGCTAGAAAAGGTGTAATTCTAGCAAAAATTTAATGAAGTCAGTATTGCGAGATACCTCCTTCTGAGTACCTTCTTCAAAAAAGAAAACAATATTAGCCAGAAAGAACTCTGCAGGTATGTACACTTAAAAAGTTTAAAATATTCCCCCTTAGTTCGGATTCTTACATAAAAGAAAACTTGAATAAATAGAATAAGAATTTGAAAATAAGATCAGAATGAAAACTATTCTCGGAAACCTATAAGCCTACCTAGTTCTTATCAACAATTTCGGTTCTGCTAAGCTTCCTAGCGAAAAAGGTAATCTCTCTGCCTACTCCACAAAGGATACATGCCAATTGAAACTTCCAACATTCATCACCTATGTATGTACTTGTCAGCAACCTGTAGCAGCTGTCATTCAGTTCTCTTTAAATTTATAGATTTGGCCAATTCGTTGGCAGAAAATAAAAAAAAGCACAGAGCGAATTTGTGGAGCAACTCAGCCCGTATAAGTTAACACAAGTCAAAACAATAGTCACATAGTCAAAAAAATATTTCATAAATTCCATTCCCACAGAATATTCTGCAAACAAACAAACCGTTCGCATCTTTGGGAGTCGTGTTGCAACCAAAAGTGCAATTGCGCTACACGCGCATCCGCTAAATTCTTAGTTGATGAAACTAAACACCTTCAGCGAGGGAAACGCGCAACCGCTTATTCGCTCACATGACCAAATACTTCAGCTGAGCGCTACACGCGCAAACCCTATTTTGTTGACCAAGCATCTTTGATCACGTAATCAGGCTCAGGAAGGGTAGCTTATAACTTTAAGCTGGAATAATAAGTCAGTCTTAATTTTAGCTTTAATGGAAAGGCACATAGTGCCGCATAACCGACGTAGTTTAATATAAACCCAACAGGCACATAGTGCCGCATAATTAATTAAATTCTTTAAGTTAGATTAATCGAAAGGCACATAGTGCCGTACCAGTAACTAATTATACTCAGTTGAGCAGAGCTCACAGAGTATATTAAGTTTGATTGGATAACGGTTGGTTGTACATATATAAAGGAATCGAGATAGATATAGACTTCCGTATATCAAAATAATCAGGATCGAAAAAAAATTTGATTGAGCCATGTCCGTCCGTCCGTTAACACGATAACTTGAGTAAATTTTGAGGTAACTTGATGAAATTTGGTATGTAGGTTCCTGAGCACTCATCTCAGATCGCTATTTAAAATCAACGATATCGGACGATAACCACGCCCACTTTTTCGATATCGAAAATTTCGTAAAACCGAAAAAGTGCGATAATTCATTACCAAAGACAGATAAAGCGATGAAACTTGGTAGATGAGTTGAATTTATGACGCAGAATAGAAAATTAGTAAAATTTTGGACAATGGGCGTGGCACCGCCCACTTTTAAAAGAAGGTAATTTAAAATTTTTGCAAGCTGTAATTTGTCAGTCATTGAAGATATCATGATGAAATTTGGCAGGGACGTTACTCCTATTACTATATGTACGCCTAATAAAAATTAGCAAAATCGGAGAAAGACCACGCCCACTTTAAAAAAAAATTTTTTTTTAAAGTAAAATTTTAACAAAAAATTTAATATCTTTACAGTATATAAGTAAATTATGTCAGCATTCAACTCTAGTAATGACATGGTACAACAAAATACAAAAATAAAAGAAAATTTCAAAATGGGCGTGGCTCCGCCCTTTTTCATTTAATTTGTCTAGGATACTTTTAACGCCATAAGTCGAACAAAAATTAACCAATCCTTTTGAAATTTGGTAGGTGCATAGATTTTATGATGATAACTGTTTTCTGTGAAAACGGGCGAAATCGGTTGATGCCACGCCCAGTTTTTATACACTGTCGTTCGTCTGTCCTTCCGCATGGCCGTTGACACGATAACTTCAGCAAAAATCGACATATCTTTAATGAACTTAGTTCACGTACTTACTTGAACCCACTTTATATTGGTATGAAAAATGAACGAAATCCGACAATGACCACGCCCACTTTTCGATATCGAAAATTACGAAAAATGAAAAAAATGCCATAATTCTATACCAAATACGAAAAAAGGGATGAAACATGGTGAGGTAATTGGATTGGTTTATTGACACGAAATATAACTTTAGAAAAAACTTTATAAAATGATTGTGCCACCTACCATATTAAGTAGAAGAAAATGAAAAAGTTCCGCAGGGCGAAATAAAAAACCCTTAAAATCTTGGCAGGTATTACATATATAAATAAATTAGCGGTATCCAACAGATGATGTTCTGGGTCACCCTGGTCCACATTTTGGTCGCGATCTGGAAAAAGCCTTCACATATACAACTACCACCACTCCCTTTTAAAACTCTCATTAATACCTTTAATTTGATACCCATATCGTACAAACACATTCTAGAGTCACCCCTGGTCCACCTTTATGGCGGTATTTCGAAACGGCGTCCACCTATAGAACTGAGGCCCAATCCCTTTTAAAATACTCATTAACACCTTTCTTTTGATACCCATATTGTACAAACAAATTCTAGGGTCACCCCTGGTCTACCTTTATGGCGATATCTCGAAACGGCGTCCACCTATGGAACTAAGGATTACTCCCTTTTAAAATACTCATTAACACCTTTCTTTTAATACCTATATTGTACAAACAAATTCTAGGTTCACCCCTGGTCCACCTTTATGGCGGTATCTCGAAACGGCGTCCACCTATGGAACTAAGGATTACTCCCTTTTAAAATACTCATTAACACCTTTCTTTTGATACCCATATTGTACAAACAAATTCTAGGGTCACCCCTGGTCCACCTTTATGGCGGTATCTCAAAACGGCGTCCACCTATGGAACTAAGGATATATCCCTTTTAAAATACTCATTAACACCTTTCATTTGATACCCATATCGTACAAACGCATTCTAGAGTCAACCCTGATCCACCTTTATGGCTATATCCCTAAATGGCGTCCACCTATAGAACTATGGCCCACTCCCTCATAAAATACTCTTTAACACCTTTCATTTAATACCCATATCGTACAAACGCATTCTAGAGTCACCCCTGGTCCACCTTTATAGCGATATCTCGAAAAGGCGACCACCTATACAACAACCACCACTCCCTTTTAAAACCCTCATTAATACCTTTAATTTGATACCCATATCGTACAAACACATTCTAGAGTCACCCCTGGTCCACCTTTATGGCGATATTTCGAAACGGCGTCCACCTATGGAACTAAGGATTACTCCCTTTTAAAATACTCATTAACACCTTTCATTTGATACCCATATCGTACAAACGCATTCTAGAGTCAACCCTGATCCACCTTTATGGCTATATCCCTAAATGGCGTCCACCTATAGAACTATGGCCCACTCCCTCATAAAATACTCTTTAACACCTTTCATTTAATACCCATATCGTACAAACACATTCTAGAGTCACCCCTGGTCCACCTTTATGGCGATATCTCGAAAAGGCGGCCACCTATACAACTACCACCACTCCCTTTTAAACCCCTCATTAATACCTTTAATTTGATACCCATATCGTACAAACAAATTCTAGGGTCACACCTGGTACACCTTTATGGCGATATCTCGAAACGGCGTCCATCTATGGAACTAAGGATTACTCCCTTTTAAAATACTCATTAAAACCTTTCTTTTGATACCCATATTGTACAAACAAATTCTAGGGTCACCTCTGGTCCACCTTTATGGCGATATCTCGAAACGGCGTCCACCTATGGAACTAAGGATATATCCCTTTTAAAATACTCATTAACATCTTTCATTTGATACCCATATCGTACAAACGCATTCTAGAGTCAACCCTGATCCACCTTTATGGCGATATCCCTAAATGGCGTCCACCTATAGAACTATGGCCCACTCCTTCATAAAATACTCTTTAATGCCTTTCATTTGATACACATGTCATACAAACACATTCCAGGGTTTCCCTCGGTTCATTTTCCTACATGGTTATTTTCCCTTATGTTGTCACCATAGCTCTCAACTGAGTATGTAATGTTCGGTTACACCCGAACTTAACCTTCCTTACTTGTTTAATTTAAAAAACAACAATTTTAACAAACAAAATAACGTCGTGAGTTTATTGGCGCCCAACGTAAGTGCGGGTTAAAACGCAAAAGTCCCGCGCGAACCATAAAACACTAGTATTGGCCCCTTAGTACATACTTAGGAAAAAGGACGGGAAGTATTTTCCCTGCCAAACTAGTGAAAGGCTATTCAAAAACGTCTGGATTTAATAAATCTTTAAATAAATGAATACGTCCATAAGTGTTTGAAAGTAGGAAAATTTTTGACTTGAATAAATTCACACAAAATAAAAACCTTTGAATAAACTGACATCAAAATAAGTGTTTAAATTTTGAGAAAATTAAAAAAAGAAAAAGTAATAACAACACCAACAATAGGAACAGCAAAAATTTATCAAAAAACAACAACTGTAAAGGGAATCGCTGAACGACATCAGTAATAGTGGCAAGAAGTAGAACAAGGCAATAACATCAATAATAGCTGCAAAAAATTAGCAAAACAACAACTTTAAAGGGAATCGCAAACAACACCAACAATATGTAGTTAATGATAGAATTTTTCCTTTTCCTGAACTTTATTTTATGCGATGGTTCGGTTGAAGTGTTAGACTACACTCAATCAGAAATCGTTGTTATGGAAGACGGAATTGGCAAAGTTCAAACAGAAACTTTACGTATTATCCACATGACAAACATAACGGAATACTCTACCATACTACAAGAACTAAACAGAAACTTCATTAGAAACATACCAACTAACAACCCCCTTTACCCATTTATAGAAAACGAGATAAATAACATCAACGCAACCATTAATACTATCTTACATACATACAAAAATAAAAGATCCCTAGATTTCATAGGATCAGCCTGGAAATGGATAGCTGGCAATCTTGACCTTGACGACTTGGTAGCCATCTACAGTAAATTTCACGAAATAGTTGAAAATAATAACCAACAAGTAGTAATTAATTAAAATATTATCGATAGAATTAACAATAACACACAAATTAGCAACTCAATAATAAAAGCTATCATCCGGTGGCAAAATCCTGAGCCAGAGAAATAATTTTCCATGTAATTGCAGATAGAAGTCTGGTTCAATTTGTGAGCCAGATAATTTGCTAATTACTTCTTTTTAGGTTGGCAACGCGGCCTTTAATATACCTACTTTTTCAAAAATAGATGTCGCTGCTTAGCCTTTCGCCGTATGAGTTAAATGAAAAACAGCAAACAGCGTGACATCTGCCTATCACATTTCACGTGTGCGAAAATTTCACGACATCTGCTTCTCAAGTATCTCAATGATCCAGAGTATTCCCGTGAGAATTGAGCGTGAGCCGGAGGTGTAAAACTCACTGCAAAACGGCAAAAGTCTCTAGGAAACAGTAACGAATTTCAAACCGCCCTGATACTTCAGTGTACATTTAAAATTGACATAATCAAAGATGAGTTAGAAAATATTAAAAGAGCAATTCATTTAACAAAAGCGAACATTATTAACTCAGTTATTATTACCAATCAAGAAGCTCATAGAATAAATAAAATTTTTATAGAAGAAAATTTACCATTTGTATCGTTAGAAGAATCTTTGAATTTTGCAGACGTTCAAATAGCTGTAAAACAAAATTTACTAATTTATATGATAAAAGTACCGAAAACCAGTAAAGGAACTTGCAAATCTATTATAATTAAGCCTTTAAGTAAAAACGGAACTATTTTAAAGACAAAATTTGAGAGAATATTGAAATGTAATAGGAATATTACGGTGTAGAAAAATATTGTAAAATAATAAATGAACGCCTCGATTCTGAGCGTTACCGGTAAAATAGTTCCCAGAACATTATGTAACCGAATATCGTTACCATTTCTTTTATTCGCGATTCTGGCCCAAGTGGTAACGCTGTCATCACCAAGATACTCACCAGTGTCTGTGGAGAAATTTGAATGGTAGTTTTCTTCGCTTTCACGGTTGCCACTTTGGTCCATTTGGACCAAAAATGGTTCGTTCCAACCCCATTTGTTCCGCTGGTCCCTTTTCTTCAATTTTGGTCCTTTTTAGGCAGTAGCCACGATTGGTTCTTTTCTTTATTTTTCACTGAGGTAAAAATTCACAATATTGCCCAAAAATTCGCCACACTTTCGTTAGCCCCCATATAATTTTGAATTTACTTCAATGGAACTCTCACTATAAAAAATTGCTCAGTCAGTAAAATGTACCAGAACAATAACATTTCACCTAGGATATAACTAAGCCAGGCATTAAAAAGAAAAGTGTTGGCAAACACATTGTCGTTAATTGTTGATGAAATAATCGACTAATCAAAAAAAAAAAAAAAAAAAAAAAAAACTTGTTTTATAATAATATTAATAACAGCTAGATATTTCGATCGGTTATACAACACTATGTAAAATATATGAAAATAAAAATTTCTTCTCGCTTAGCATAGCTTATAGCGAGCACTCTGTCGTGAGCCTAACACTTTCAAAACTTATACAAAGAAATTCGATGCATTACTTCTCGTTTGGAATTTTGATATTTAAATCTTTCTCACCCAGCTCAATGAGTTCAAGGAATTCCAGGACCATTGTGGTGTTAAGCCACGTAAGGTAATTGAAAACTAAGTATCTTCGCACAAGAAATATTTTAACTCGAAGACAGAAGGAAGCAAATGGAAAAGAGATTTGATTTCGGAAGAAATGTTTTGTATAAAATAATTCCAGTAGGCGCTAGTAGAATCCCTGAGTCATGGGATCAAAACTCACATTTACTGAATCTAGGCTTAGATATTAAGTTTAAACGCTAAGAGAAAAGGTAAGCATCTATAAAAATAGCACTAACAAAATGGCCTAGTTTCATTTATGATTTACTGAGTTTTCCACATACATATTTCGGCAACACCAGAACGCAAATTTTGAATCATTTCTTACTAAAAGCTAACTGCACCATACATTTTATTTCATTGCAATCAACAACATAATGCTGTGTCAAAATATAGTATCATTTTTGGTTGCATGCCCATATATTTGTTTGTTCAGCTTGAATTAAAGGAAAGTCTTCACTATGTTTAGTCAAATTTCATATAGCAACATCCTAAAGTTTTGTATTTTATACTAATAAAATAAAACAAAATTTGGTTCTTTTTGCGATGAATTTTGGTCCCAAATGAAAACATGGTGTGGCAACCGCGTTCGCTTTACCGAAAATGGCTCACTTGTAGATACGAGGTTAACGAATAAACGGGACGATGTGTATATGCATATTATGCATGATAAGTTTCTACATAGTTATATTGTAATTTATTCTGTGAAAGTAAATAATGTAAACAAATATGTATAGCAAGAGGCAACACTTTTTAACTATTATCTTTACTTATTTGCGCTTACAATTCTTTATTTTTCAGTTTTACCCTTTTCTGAACAACAGCTGTTGTGTGGTTATTTCGATGTAACCACCTACTTTTGTGGTTAAAAAATTATCCGGCTACTTTCGCAAGTAGAATACCAAAAGGGTGTAAAAGTTGCCATATGATTTCGTTACCGTGGTGAAGAATGTTGTTACCACACTAGAATCGGGGCGGAAATAAAAATTTGCAAACAAATCCAAATTGTTAATTTAGAAAATGAAAATTGTATAAGAAATTTAAGAAAGAATAAACCATATAAGTGCACCGTAATAAACACGGAACATGTTAAAATATATCCTCGGAGATTTATCGCATCGCGCCTTGTATAAATATTTTTTTCTATGTGGAAGTTTAGTAAAAGTGAAGCTATCAATTATAATGACACTCCCTTATCAGTGCTTTTGCTTGCCTAATTACTTCAAACTCATCTCATTTATATTGAAATCACTTGCCAGTTGATTGGGTGTGCCTGTAAATTACTTTTTGACCTTTTGCAGATGTTGAAGCGAGCTTTGAAAGAAAAACAAATTGATGTGCAATAATGAAGTATACATACTGAAGTAAAAATATTTTTTACAAAAGTGAGTATGTACGACTTGGCAACGTTTGTTGTAATACATTTAGGACTCCCTCACTTATATGGCCCTCTACCAATGATTGAGGAAAGCAAGCCTATGTATTGAATAATTGATTAATTTCTACAATTTGGCTTTCATCTTCAGCGATTTTGTGAGTTGCTGCGCAAATTTGCTTCAATTGGTATAACGAACAATGGAACTCACATACATATATACTTAATACATATGTACCTAGGTATGTAAGTGTAAGTGCTGATGTAGCTTGTCTATTAAGTGATTTGTGATTTGTTGATTTGTGCAATTGACGGCAATTTCTCTAGCAAGTTTTTGGCTACAAACAAAATTGTTTAAAAGGAAAAGGGCAACACATGACAATTAGAGAAGAATTACATAGCCAACAAGTAAGGAAGGCTAAAGTCGGGTGTAAACGAACATTACATACTCAGCTGCCAAATTACAGCTTACAAAATTTTTAAATTATCTTCTTTTAAAAGTGGGCGGTGTCACGCCCATTATCCAAAATATTACTAATTTTCTATTCTGCTTCATATGGTAAACCCACCTACTAAGTTTCATCGCTTTATCCTACTTTGGTAATGAATTACCGCACTTTTGCGGTTTTTCGAAATTTTCGATATCGAAAGGGTGGGCGTGATTATAGTCCGATTTCGCTAATTTTAAATAGTGATCTGAATGGCTGCCCAGGAACTTACGGACGGACAGACGTACGGACGGACATGGCTAAAAGGATTTCTTTTTTCGTCTAGATCATTTTGATATATAGAAGTCTATATCTACCTCGATTAGTTTGTGCTGTTACGGGGTACTGTTATGCGAACGAAATTAATACACTCTGTGAGCTCTGCTCAGCTGAGTATAAAAATGGAACAGTCTAGTGGCTGGGTGATGGCAGAGGTGAGTTCTACATCAGTATGACTGTAGATATGGAGCTTCAAATGCCATTCCCCAAAAATTAGTTTATAAAGTTTTCCCTAGCAAACTTCGTCCAAAAGCGGACAGTCAGTGAAGAAAGTTGATAGCTAAAAAAGTTCGTACACACATAAGCTTACTTAGCAACTAGCATGCATATTACAAAATATGGACGGCAGACTAGCCCACGAGAGACAAAACTGAAGAAACAGCTGGAAACTGGTAGAGTGACTGAAAGCGCACTTATCGCAGAACTTCGGGTTAGAAGTTAGAGTATGCCGCCGGTATGGTTATAGATATCGTGGAAGGCGACTATAAGACCATAGCTCATCCAATCCATGAGTGGTGTATTACTCAGAAAGAAGCAATGCGAACGCAGTTTATCACTTGCGCAACCCAATCACGGTCGTTATTCAAAACTGTACCCGCGTGGAGCAGGAACAGCAGTTGTGATCTGTATATGCGGTATCATAGATACTTGTATACGAGTCTGATTTCCTGCCTTGATGTAGGCACCTAGTAAGCATATTGCGGGAACTGTGATTTCACCTCACATGAGAGGGAGTTCACTTTTGTAGAAGTTGACAATGAAGTATTCTCAAAGAAGCTATGTAGTTTATTTTCACTTAGAGTTAGAGTTTTATTGGAACTCACGGTGGAGTTGCAGTGCAAATTGGTTGCCATTATCCATTAATTGGAAAAGGGTTTAGATAGGCCTTGGCGGTTGCCGTGATATAGTGGTAGCGAACACCGAAGATCCTGGGCTCACGCCCGCCCAAAGCAGCACTAAAATTTCAGAAACACGGTTTTTCGATTAGAAGAAAGTTTTTCTAAGTAGGGTCGTCCTTCGGCACTGATTTGGCAACCACTCCGAGTGTATTTCTGCCATGAAAGGCTTCTCAGTGAAAACTCATCTGGCTTGCAGATGCCATTCGGAATCGGTATAAAATATGCAGGTCCTGTTCCGTCAGTTTGTAAAAATATGAAAAGGAGCACAACGAAAATTGGGGAAAAAATCTCTCGGAGGTTATCGCGTCATTACGTATAACGAGTACTGCCGAAGCAGCAAAGATCAAAATGCCAGGGAGACAGTAGAACACTTTATGTGTAAATGCCCGACTCAAGGTAGAGCCCGGCTAAGCTTCCTGGGACCCTGTTTCTAGAAGACCTCAGAGGGTTATCTTTGATAGCAATCTCGAATACTCTTAACTTTATCAACAACTCTGGCTGGTTGTAATACATTGACCGTAACATTCCGTAGGTTGTTAGACGGGATACATGGCATCAAAGCGGCTTTAAATAGCTACTTGGGCAACCAGAGTCGCAGCCATTTCACCTACCCTACCTATCGCGTCTTACATTTATTTATTTATTTGGATATGCTTTGTCTCTTACTAAGATAAGATCTTGTGGTTGTACACCCGATTACGAACTAATTTGGTACACATTTGGTTTATAGCTAGCCCGTCCGCTTTTTCTTTTGCGTCTATTCCTATGTATGGAGCCCAATGTAGATGCATGTTTCTCTCTATCCTTCTCCCAATAGGCCTATAAGGTAAGCTCCAGGCGAGCTGTATATATACACAAAAGATATTTCGCTCTCCCTGAATATTTGGCTGCCCAGCTACTGCAATGTCTTTCAGATAAAATTTACCCCAATAAAAGGAGCTGCTTTATGTTAAAAATTTCCGCTGTAGACGCACGCCTGGCTCTGAAAAAGCACCTCATCAGCTGCCTAGCAGAGCGTGGCTCTGCTGAAATAGTATTCTTCGACAATACAATAACAATTACACCTGGTTAATCGTGAAGTTTGCCGTCAAATGTTTAAAAAATATGTGTAAAAAATAAGTAAATAAAAAAAACTAGGCTTAGGAACGCATGTGGAAAATATGGATATTCCGCGTAATAATCACTGCAGAAGTTGTAAAGGCGTAACTGCAAAAGAGAGTGTTGCCGTGTTTGTGTAATTACCCAGCTCTAGCTAGAACACTTTTAAGAGGCTAATGTTTGTGAAAATGCTGTGTAGATTATCCGAAGCAGGAACTCCAAATATTCTTGATTTTATAAACAACTTGGGCTGGTTGTAGTACATATCGGATGTAGCGCAGACAGGGCTCAAACGAGCCATTATATATACCTACGTACACACTAATGGTTTCATGTTTTCACGGCAGATGTGGTAAAATCTGCAGTTCAAGAAGTAAGAAGGTACATCTCTAATACACATATGTAGTAGAAGTCCACAGACCAAGACCTATAATGTTGCTGGTCACGTTGGACGTCAAAAACGCTCTTAACTCAGAGAGGTAGGAGGACGGGATTGGGGCACTGGAAAGCATTTTTAGGGTACCGCAATATTTCTTAGAAATTTTAAGAGACTACTAGAGAGACAGGAATCCCACTCACGGCCAAAAAAGGTAAAAATAACAGCCAGAACAGCCCAGGGTTCGGTACTGGGTCCCAATATGTGGAATATAACTTACGACAGTCTTCTTCAATTAGACATGCCAGAAAGCACCTTCCTAGTTGCTTTTGTAGACGACGTGGCAGCTGTGATAACAGCAGCAAGCTGCGATCTAGTACAGCTAAAATTAAACCAGGTCATGCGTAATGTAAATAGGTGGATGGCAGAGCACGGTCTCCATCTAGCAACACCAAGAACGGAGATCGTCATCCTCACAAAGAGACGGATTACCACTACCAGGAATATGACGGTTGGGGACCAGCCAATAGAAACACTCACTTCAACGAAATATCTGGGAGTGAGGTTAGACAGCAAACTTAACTTCTCGGATCACATACGAAGAGCCTGCCAAAGAGCTGCGCGCACAATAGCAAATTTGAGTAGATTAATGACAAACGCAGGTGGTCCAAAGCTAAGCACAAGGAAGCTGCTTGCGTCAGCCTCGGACTCTATACTTTTATATGGTGGAGAAATCTGGGCGAATGCAATGAAATACCGGAAGAACCAAGTCACACTCACTAAGAACAGTGGAGCAACAGCATCGTAGGCTGATGCGACCACACGGAGAGGTAGTCCTTTACCTGACCCATTTTCTAACCGGATACGTTTACTTCCGCAAATAACTGCACAGAAAGTGCAAGGTTGATAACCCTAGCTACCTGTACTGTGGAAAAATAGACGATGTACGCCACACCTTCTTCGAATGCGGGCACTTCTCCGATCAGCGAAGGAGGGTAGAAGAGGTACTTGGCGACCTATTCCCGAGCAGTGTCATCAATAACATGACCAGCCGAAGAGACAGATGGGATACGGTCAGCACATATGTGAGGCATTTGCGCGGGCTGTGGTAGGTTAGGCCCTTCATTGAAGAAGGGAGTCCCACACTCGGAGAGTCTCGCAATGAGGCTTAATATTCCGGTCAGATCATAAAGCATTTCCTCCTTCCACGAAACACAAAAAAAAAACAGTAGAAGGCCGAACCAAATTAAAAGAGGTGATATCTGATTTTGCTTAAACTCCTAATGAGGGACTCTTTTTTCGCATCAATCGCCTGACTTTAAATGCTCTAAAAAAGATATTCATTATGTTGCTTCAAAAGTTAGTGATTACTGAAAACCATTATACAATTATACCAACTTTTCCGTTAAAACACTGATATTACCGCTTACAACATAAAATTTACTTTGTCTAACAACAGCAACTGAGAACAAAGGAAGCGGTAATAAGAAATCCGCAAAGACTTGTGTTGCTGAGGATGCGAGTAAATGAAAACAATAAAAATTCCAAAGAAAATAACTAAGCGGAATCAAATACAAACTGTCGCGGTAGTGAGAACAAACAATTGTTGCAACTCCAACAACGCCAGCAAAAAAAAAAAAAAAACAAAATACAAAACTTACTTTATAATAAATTAACAACATACAAAATGCAACAACAAAACAGCACAACAAAGAAGGCAATTTTACCTGAGTGAAGTCGTAGGATTAACGAAAGGATGTTATAGAAACTGTAAAATACAAAATACAATAGTTGGATGCATATTTTATTGGCCTATTTGGTTGCCTAGCGGGCTTGTCAGTTTTAGGTTGAATAAGTAGACACACGAACACACACACACATACATAAGCACACAAACAAGTTGCAACAAATTAGAAAACTCATTGCTGAACGAAAAATAAGAAAATCAACCTCACTGTTTAAGGCGATATGAAAAGGATGACGGCAGTGATAGGTGAGCAAGAATTGTAAAGAAGAAGTAAAATAGAAGAAACGCATAACGGACAGTTAAACTGCAAACTGATAGATGAACAGTTAAATGAGATTGACAGCAATATGAGTGGAGTGCAGCATGGAGTTAAGATGAAATAAGCTAACCGTTAGATAAAACAAGAGAGAAGTACTCAGACAGAATGGTGACGGCGCTGTACAAAAGGTGAGACAAATGAGCAGACAAACCGTTGAAGACAGTTGCAATAGGTAAAAGGAGTTGCAAACAAAGCTATAAAGGAAAAGTAGAAGGAAACCAAGTAAGAATGGCACTGTCATCGGTTGTGTCGAAGACTTCATACCTTTCATGAGTGAAGCTGAGCAATAATCTTATTCAATTCGTATAATCCGAGCAACAGATGTACATAAGAGCAGTTCGAAACCAAGTGAAGCTTTAGACATGCCGACTCATTCTCCAGCTTAGAAATCAAACTGAGAATAACACTCGCCAACAAGGGATACTTTGAACTGTGAAGGCAATTGAGAAGTAATGTCCTCCCTTGACTAATAAAAATCACGCTCAACAAGTCGCTCATCATACCTGTGTCGGGAAAAGATGAGAAGGCTCTTGGAGTGTTCGAACGGAAAGTTCTCCAGAAAATTTATGAACATGTCCGTAATGCCAAGGGCGAGGAGGTAAAATTATGAGCCGTATGAGCTTTACGCACATATGATGATAGTACAGCTAATAAAAACTCAAAGACTTCGTTAGCTAAGTCAAGTTATGCGAATGGACGAAGACGCTCCGGACTAGAAAGTATTTCGGGGAGGAAGGTGAATACTTACACTGAGTTGGGCGATGCAGATGGAGGAAGACTTGACCTCCCTTGGTGCTCCCAATTGGCGTCAGTTATCGCGAAAGAGGAATAGATAGCGCGACTTCTTACGAAACGACCAAAATCGCTTAGGCAGTTAAGCGCCAACTAATGATGATGATGATGTACATAAGGAAGATTTCCTATAAATATCAAATACTTAAATGATAGATCGGTAATCGGTTGTATAGGAGGGATACTAGATATGCGACCGATCAGACAACAATATGTTCCATACGAGAAAGCATTTCGGTAAATTTGAAGCTTCTAATTATCTGATAAAGTGAGAAAGATACGTCAAAAATCTCCGATCCGGTCAGTTGCGATAAACGTCTAATCAGATAGCAAAATATACCCGTAGCGCAAAGCATACAAACAGATAGACAGACATACCTATAAGCTAAATCATAGCTTGGCATCCTGATCATGTCGGTATACTTATTATTGGGTATATCTCTTCTCCTTTAAGGACTTACAATTTTGAAAACTGCGCCAAATTTTATATACCATTTCAGTTTCATGAGAGGTGTAAAAACAACAACAAAAACACACTTTTGTCCGAAAATTTGCAGAAGATTGTACAGGTAACAGAAGTTTTTCTACCGCAAAGAAAGCTTTTCAAAGTATTTAACAGAAATTTGCAAACATTTACGCATACTCACAATTTGAATATGGCTATTTGTTTGAAATTGTATATGCTTTTCAGTATCATTGCGTGATGTATAACAAAGACTCAAAATTGTCACTGCAGTAGCTTTAATTACAGAAATCGATGCGGTACTAGTCACAAGAGATTATGCAACTAGTTCCACATATGAACTCTGTTAATATTTATCTGAGCAAATGACACAGAGGATATTAATTTTGACCGCGTAACGGTAGCCTGTAAGGGCATAACTTATCTGAGATAAATTTATGTTTCCATAAATCAAAGTTATTGGGGTGGGGGGAAAGAAGTTCCTTCCGTCCGTGAATACGATAACTTGAATAGTTTAAGAGATATCTTGTTGAAATTTGAAATGCTTCCATGGATTTTTTTAATCGGAAGATAACTACGCCAACTTTTCATATGTGTAAAATTTTGGTAATCTCCGTCTAAAATACTAACTCCAAATTTTAATTTTTTTACAGATTTTAAACAAGGAACGTAGGGCAAAATTAATTTTTCAATTATTACTGGTCGTAAATCCAGGCTTATATTGCTTCTATAAGGAGCGATACCGCTGTAGAAGCAGGAAATGTCATGGGTCCTAGGAAGCTTTTAGTTTTTGCCAAGAGGACGCTGTTATAGGGCCTGGTTTTTGATAGGATTTTTCAGTTTGGTCATTACACAAACTTTCGGCCTGTTCAACCTAAGCTAACCCATATATCGTAAACCAAAAACGGCTGAAGTTGTCCCTACAAAGCTTGGCAAAATTATTAACCTTGTCATAAGGAATAAGTCTGAAATAATAAACGAAATCGATAATAAGCCACGCCCATTTATATAAAACAGATTTTAAGAGAGATCTAAGGCGAAAATTAGAGGAAATATCTTTGCGAAAAACAACTTTATTGCAATGCTTTTTTACAACATTATAAAATGTTCGGTTACACCCGAACTTAGGTACCCTACCTAGCTGACTTTGACTTCGCTTAATTTAGGAGGGGTTTTTGCCAACGGTTGCTAATTTTGGTTTGTAAACAAACTTGTTTCGGCGCTGTGACGTCTTCAGATAAACTGAAAAATACCCTGAAGATGAAAAACATCGAAACCGGTAAGGCTCAAAATGATTCAAACATATGAATCCTTATTCTTACACTTTGTCCATATTCAGCCATGTCTTAAGAATATGTCTATTAATAAGTGGCCCTAGTCACATTTTAGCCCTACGTTTTTGCAGAAGTGGCCATGTTCGGCCAATGTTTGAGCAACATCCCTTAGCTCCTGTGCATGGCTGTGCTGTCCACATGTACCTGTTACTTTCCCAGCCCCTTGTCCTCTATTCTGGTTCTGTTTACAAACACTGTCAGGCCAATTGGATCAGTATAGTTATTAATGGCACCCCTAGCTGATGGACTGCTACTCACGCTCCTACTACCAAAGCGATAAGCAAGAGAATAGAGAACAGACAAAACGGAGAAGAACACTCACAGGCATTTCATTGGTGCGTCAATTATCTAGCGTGAGAGCGTAAATACAATAATTTGCTCTCGGCAAAGAGCTCGAATGCGCGTCTTTGTTAAGATGAGCTCTATACCTCAAATCTTTCCCTTATCCTATATTGGGATTTCTTTTCAACTTTCCCCGGTTATTGTACAAAGGCTAAGGCGCCGATCTGCTTCCTCTTATAATGTTATCACAAATGAAACACCTTGTGATTCTCTGTTAACCATTCTCATCGGTTGGTTTGGCATTAGACATCAGTTCACCGTTTGCCGATCGCCTGGTAAATTGGCTGCTTCAAAGCCTTCCAAAAGTGTTCCATCTGTAGTAGGCATACGCAAATGCCGGTTGGCTGTTGGCGAGTTTGAGTCTTCTTTTGTTACATTAAAGTTCAGTTAATGGTGTGGGTAATTAGCAGAATTTTACAAGACGTATACATTATGACTCCGGACTAGTCGCACAGTTTATGGCAGCTACCAAATATTGAGTTTGAAAGCTCATAGAAATGTTAATCTAGTTTATGTATATATCCGGAATTGGCACACAATATTTCAAAATTACATTTCTTAGAACAAATAAACAAGAGCCTTTTAAATTCTGGCCATCCAACTGATTTCCTGGCTCCTAAGAAAAGCTTATCACAAAAATAATAATGCAACTCTGCAGAGCTTTAAATACGCTCTGTCCAAGAAATTGTTTCTATCGGAACCCGCCTATGGAAGTAGATGTAGAGGGCGGCCCCCACTTCGCTGGAAGGATCAGGTGGAAAACGATTTAAACTCCATTGGTGTGACCAATTGGCGCCGGTTGGCAGAGAGAGGAAGCGACTGGCCTTCTTAGATGGCCATAATCATTTAAACGGTTAAGCGCCAATTAAGTAAGTAAGTAGTAGATATAAATTCGAGGGATTTGCGGTCTAAGAAAGTTTCCTGGTCTTCCTGAGATGGTAATCATATATATGGAGGGAAAATCAATGATGATGGGTTTGAGCATTACGCAGATACGAACGTGCAGCAGCGAATGTATAGCGCTATTTCGGCAGAAAAATACTTCTATTGATACTCCAATGAAGCAAGACAGGAACGAAGAGGCCTGCGCTGAGTACAAAAAAAAAAGACAAATGGAGGAAGACTTATACTGTCTTGGCGTTTTCAAATCCTAGCAAGGAAGGAGTCGTTGCTTCATACGAACACATTCCCCCAGGTGGTTCACTTCACTTTAGCTCAGATTATATATTCATATATCCCAGTGAGACGCATATCCTCCCACTTATTTTGGTATAAACTAACAATCGGGTATAATATATATATACTCGATTACTGCTTAACTATTTTTACTTTACCCCAAACTTTTTTGTTGCTCACAAAGGTTTTAAATTTTGTCAAAACCCAAAACCACATTGCTAAAAGTACTACTTCATTTCAATATTACAACAACAACAAGAGTAATAAACGAATTCGATATGCTACTTTAAACGTATAATTTAACAAACATTTTGCATGAAATTGGCATAAATTTTATCCGCTTTAGCCACAATCATAAGTGGTGAAGCTCTGTGTGAGTATATGCACAATTGTAGAATGTACCCTTTGACTCGGCATCATACGATATAAATCGTATTACGTGATGTTTTTCGAAACTACTTAGACTATTTTGATAAAATTTATTGGCCTAGTCGTAAGTTGGTGCAGAATATAGAATGAGTCACGACAATTTTTTAGTTCTATTTAATTCCGGGTCAGGTTGGTTGGCGGCACGCTCCTTTGTGCTAAATATTCGCAATTTCTGCGCAACTTTTTCATGGAGATATCGATTGTATGGTGTAGAAACCTTATATATAAAGCAGAACAACAGCTGAGGAAGAGGGAAGTTCAAAAAAAAGATGCGAAAAGAGGTACAAGATAGAAACAGGGTAAATAACGGGACGAGAATAGCTCAAATTTCCAAAAACGGAAGATGGTCAGCATTGGCATAGGATTTTATCTTGTAGATAAAGTAGTACGCAATATTCAAAGAGTAGACACTAGTGTTACTTGAGAAAATCCAAGTTTTCTATATCTGGGAAAATATATAATTACTTAATATATTGTTTTTATATAAGAATAATGAGAGCGACGGGAATGAAGGAAAGAAATGTAAAGGAGCTGGAAGAAAAGAGGCAGAAAGGATGGTGGGTAAAAGACAATAAAGAGAGGAAGGTAGAAGGAACAAAAAAGTATAGAAATATAGAGATAGAGACACAAAGGTAAAAATATTGTTGGGGGGCTAGAGGAATGAGGAGAAGGATATGCCTTGGAAGGGGACAAGAATTAACCGAAGACCGAAGTTAAAAGGGATGAGAAGAGAAAGGGAACGTATGACATAAAGGCAGATAGGGGAAGACCGAAACTAAGAATAGTGCAACGGGAAAAGAAGAATTGGGAGCGAAGTCACAATCAAAGGTGGTAGGATAGAGGAACGGGGAGTGAAGAGACAACAATTATAGAATATGACTGAAGGTGGAAAGCTTGAGAGAAGGTTGGGAAGTTCAAAGAAGAGGGACCAAATAATAAACGAAGAGGTAGGAAATTGAAAAAGAGCAAAAGGGAAATATTACTGCACGGATGGGGACCTAAAGAGAAGAAGACATATGTGCAGGGGAAGAGAAGATAGACAGAGAAGGATGTAAGAAGCCAGAAGAAAGGTAGGAGAGATCGGGTATGGGAGAAATCACCATGCGAGAGACGGGATGAAGAAAAGGGAGAGGGAAAAGGGAAAGGGATGAGAAATAGGAAAAAACGATAAAGAGCATAAAATGACAGATTGTGATTGAGGCTTTTAGAAAGTGGAAATATGTGCTATGGAAGAGAAGACAGAGACGAAAAGTTATTAAGGAAGGCAGAAATGAGATGGAAAAATAGCGAAGGAGATTGTAGAAAGATGACTGGAGATAAATACTCGCTCCCCTTCTACCGTCCGCTATCGGTCAAGGGAAGAATAACCGTGTGTGAGAGTGGAAGAAGAAAAGTTAGAGAATAGTAAAAATAAAAGTAAAATTAGAAATACAGAGAAAAAGTAAAGATATATGGAGAGAAATCGACAAAGGAAACTATAACTTTTTTTAGTTGCAATAAACCTAAGGGAAGCGAGGGAAGGTCTACCAAATATTGGAAAGCTCTACGTTGTGAAATAAAGCAAAGCCATAGTACGTATGAGCCGGGGCTAAACTCTGTTCACATCAGTCACAAGGGCGACTACATGGAGTTAATATTGACCTAATATCGAACACCAAATATATTGCGAATGTTGTTGATATCCAGTAACTTAGAGGAAGCTCCAAATTTAGATAGTGGTAAAGAAATGATAATAGGGAAATATGGAAAACGAATTGTGACTGTACTATGCCGAAGCTGTCTCCACGTACGGCATTATTATTAACTTCTTGGCTCGGACAGATTCTTCCACACGGATGTAAGCGTAGTGAATTCGGTGGAAAAGTAGAAGTTTACGCTTTTGGAGTAGCAGTAAAGCTATTCTTAAAGCGGTGGCTTTCGTCAACTACAAAACGGTTATACATTTTGCCTATTAATGTCGCCCAAGCATAGCGCACATACTCCACACTAGTTTTTTCGGATACTGCAAGAAGATCTTAAAAATCCTCCTTCGCTAATTAAAGCCAATTTCAGAAACTTGGCTAGAGTCTTAAGACACTCTATCGAAAAAACCAACACACACTCTCGTTTTGGTAGGGTACTGGTCTATGCAGTGAAAGTAAAAAAATACCGTCATATCAACACCGGTGTTAATTCATTTAACCTGAAGACAGTACAGGGAGAACAAGCGCAGCTAGACTGCCTAAGTCCATATTCTGCGTGACGTAATGCTCCCTAAGCACAGAATCTCACGTAACTTTTAAGTGTCCATTGTGGACAGATCTCACTGGGAAACAGGGAATCCCTATAATGACCCTGACTCAGAGATTTTGTTAGGATGGGTTCCCGGGCATCAGGGACATGAAGTTATTGAACATGCAAATTACCTAGCATTATTCTATGGTCCAGAGTCCGTTCTCACAGAATTTATATTTTCGGAAACGAAAGTATCAGCAAAACTCATTTATATGAAGGATGAAATGCCCTTTCACATTCTCTGGGAATTCGTCGCTCTGACAAGGCAGAGACTCTCCCATCTAGGTGGTGTGACTCTTAATCCCTATGTGAAGATGCACTTAGATACATCAAAGCTCCACATACAAAATTAGGCTGAAAGGATATGCAAAAAGGTAGCAGTGCTTCCAGGCCAAATAATAATAATAATTATGTGCATTCTAGTACTAAAAAATCTTACATATTTCATAGTAAAGATGGGCGTTTTCGTTCAGAGTATTAAGGTTTTTTTTGAATCTAGCAGACCCAGTGGACCTAGTCCTGTGATAAATTTGAAATATCTGCATGATTTTTAAGATACTATTGGTTTTCACATCCCTTCCATTCCTCCCAACTTCTCCTTTATCCTCCTCGATCTTTCTTTCGCACCACCCTCTCTATGCCCCTCTATCTGAGTGTCCTTCTCCTTTCTTTCCCTTCCTCTCTCTTTATCTCTCTGTCTTCATGCCTTTCCATTTCTCCCCCTCTTTCTCCCCGCACCCTTTATGTCTCTATATTCGTCTTACTCTATCATTATATATATTTGTCGCTCCATTTTTGCTTCCCTCGCCTTTCTCGTTTCCTTTATCTAAGTTTCTTGCAATATGATTTCTTTAACAAAAGTCTTCAAAATATTCTTAGTATAGCGCCCGGAAAAGTGTTGTGCTTATTACACCTTAACCTTGATAAGAAGCTACCGATGTACTCCCTCGCATTTCAGATATGATCTTTTAGAAATATTTGGTCCCTTTGCCAACTTCCCGAAAAAACGTAACCGGAACACCCTACGGGTGGTTACTGTTCGTACTCATTTTCCAGCCAACATGAAGCCTGTTAGTTTTCCATGAGGATATGAAACCTGCTACTCTTCCATGGGACCAACGATTATTGTTGTCAATATTGACAAAATACAATATTGTCGTATATATATTGGCAATGCGAATTTAATATCTTAGTCAACGACATCAGCGTTGTCTTTGTCGAATATTGACAGCCATAATAAGGATGATTATGTTTCACTCCACAAGGTCTACCACATGCAAGTGCCACACCCACATACAATATTTTGCTTGTTATGCCGTTATATAATTTTTATACTCAGTTGAGCAGAGCTCACAGAGTATATTAACTTTGATTGGATAACGGTTGGTTGTACAGGTATAAAGGAATCGAGAGAGATATAGACTTCCATATATCAAAATCATCAGTATCGAAAAAAATATGATTGAGCCATGTCCGTCCGTCCGTCCGTCTGTCCGTTAACACGATGACTTGAGTAAATTTTGAGGTATCTTGATGAAATTTGGTATGTATATTCCTGGGCACTCATCTCAGATCGCTATTTAAAATGAACGATATCGGACTATAACCACGCCCACTTTTTCGATATCGAAAATTTCGAAAAACCGGAAAATGCGATAATTCATTGCCAAATGCGGATAAAACGATGAAACTTCGTAGATGGCTTGACGTTATGACGCAGAATAGAAAATTAGTAATATTTTGGACAATGGGTGTGGCACCGCCCACTTTTACAAGAAGGTAATTTAAAAGTTTTGCAAGCTGTAATTTGGTAGTCGTTGAAGATATCGTGATGAAACTTGGCAGGAACGTTACTACTATTACTATATATGTGCTAAATAAAAATTAGCAAAATCGGATAAAGAACAAGCCCACTTTTAAAAAAAACAATTTTTAAAAGTCAAATTTTAACAAAAAATTTAATATCTTTACTGTATATAAGTAAATTAAGTCAAAATTCAACTCCAGTAATGTTATGATGCAACAAAATACAAAAATAAAAGAAAATTTCAAAATGGGCGTGGCTCCGCCAATTTTCATTCAGTTTGTCTAGAATACTTTTAAATTTACCAATCCTTTTTAAATTTGGTGGGGGCATAGATTCTATGACGGTAACTGTTTTCTGTGAAAATGGGCGAAATCAGTGGAAGCCACGCCCAGTTTTCATACAAAGTCCACCGTCTGTCCTTCCGCTGGGCCGTTAACACGATAACTTGAGCAAAAACCGATATATCTTTACTAAACTTAGTCCACGTACTTATCTGAACTCACTTTATCTTGGTATAAAAAATGGGCGAAATCCGACTATGACCACGCCCACTTTTTCGATATCGAAAATTACGAAAAATGAAAAAAATGCCATAATTCTATACCAAATACGAAAAAAGGGATGAAACATGGTAATTGGATTGGTTTATTGACGCAAAATATAACATTAGAAAAAAATTTTGTAAAATGGGTGTGACACCTACCATATTAAGTAGAAGAAACTGAAAAAGTTCTACAAGGCGAAATCAACAGCCCTTGGAATCTTGGAAGGAGTACTGTTCGTGGTATTGCATATACAAATAAATTAGCAGTACCTGACAGATGATTTTCTGGATCACCCTGGTCCACATTTTGATCGATATCGCGAAAACGCCTTCACATATACATCTAAGAGCCACTCGCTTTTAAAACCCTCATTAATACCTTTAATTTGATATCCATATCGTACAAACAAATTCTAGAGTCAGCCCTGGTCTATCTTTATGGCGATATCCCTAAATGGTGTCCATCCATAGAACTATGGCCTACTCTCTCTTAAAATACTCTTTAATACCTTCCATTTGATACACATGTCATACAACCACATTCCAGGGTTACCCTAGGTTCATTTCCCTACATGGTGATTTTCCTTATTTTGTCTCCATAGCTCTCAACTGAGTATGTAATGTTCGGTTACACCCGAACTTAGCCTTCCTTACTTGTTACATCTTCTTTTTGCTATACATTTCCCCCTTGATGAACATGCATGTAAGTGTGTATGTGCTATTTATTCGTCATACTAATTTATAAAGAGCTTGCGCTTGTAGTTTTGCTTGTAACCGCAATTGCTGCTGCCATGTCGACATCTTAATAAGTTGCATGCACCGCACTCGAGCTCATTTAACAAAGTTACCACGAATGTTGCACAAAAGCAACAACAGTGTGTGTCATGAGTTACCGTAGAATAAAAACATAAACAATTACAAAGAGATATTGCAATAACAAATGACAAACAAGTAAGGAAGGCTAAGTTCGGGTGTAACCGAACATTACATACTCAGCTGAGAGCTTTGGAGACAAATGTTGGAGTTGAGTGTTGACAAAATTTACTTATATACTGTAGATATATTCAATTTGTTGCTTAAATTTGACTTTTAGATGTTTTTTTTTTAAGTGGGCGTGTTCGTCATCGCATTTTGGTAATTATACTCAGTTGAGCAGAGCTCACAGAGTATATTAAGTTTGATTGGATAACGGTTGGTTGTACATATATAAAGGAATCGAGATAGATATAGACTTCCATATATCAAAATAATCAGGATCGAAAAAAAATTTGATTGAGCCATGTCCGTCCGTCCGTCCGTCCCTTAACACGATAACTTGAGTAAATTTTGAGGTATCTTGATGAAATTTGGTATGTAGGTTCCTGAGCACTCATCTCAGATCGCTATTTAAAATGAACGATATCGGACTATAACCACGCCCACTTTTTCGATATCGAAAATTTCGAAAAACCGAAAAAGTGCGATAATTCATTACAAAAGACCGATAAAGCGACGAAACTTGGTAGATGAGTTGAGCTTATGACGCAAAATAGAAAATTAGTAAAATTTTGGACAATGGGCGTGGCACCGCCCACTTTTAAAAGAAGGTAATTTAAAATTTTTGCAAGCTGTAATTTGGCAGTCGTTGAAGATATCATGATGAAATTTAGCAGGAACGTTACTCTTATTACTATATGTACGCTTAATAAAAATTAGCAAAATCGGGGAAGGACCACGCCCACTTTTTAAAAAATTTTTTTTTTTAAATTCAAATTTTAAAAGAAGAGTTAATATCTTTACAGCATATAAGTAAATTATGCCAACATTCAACTCCAGTAATGATGTGCTGCAACAAATTACAAATATAAAAGAAAATTTCAAAATGGGCGTGGCTCCGCCCTTTTTCATTTAATTTGTCTAGGATGCTTTTAATTGTGAAATTTGGTAGAGGCTTGGCTCCTAGGACGATAACTGTTTTCCGTGAAAAAGGGCGAAATCGGTTGAAGCCACGCCCAGTTTTTATACACAGTCCACCGTCTGTCCTTCCGCTCGGCCGTTAACACAATAACTTGAGCAAAAATCGATATATCTTTACTAAACTTAGCACACGTACTTATCTGAACTCACTTTATCTCGATATAAAAAATGGCCGAAATCCGACCATAACCACGCCCACTTTATCGATATCGAAAATTACGAAAAATAAAAAAATGCCATAATTCTATACCAAATACGAAAAAAGGGATGAAACATTGTAACTGGATTGGTTTATTGACGCAAAATATAACTTTGGAAAAAACTTTGTAAAATGGGTGTGACACCTACCATATTAAGTAGAAGAAAATGAAAAAGTTCTACAAGGCGAAATCAACAGCCCTTGGAATCTTGGCAGGAATACTGTTAGTGGTATTCCATATATAAATAAATTAGCAGTACCCGACAGATGATTTTCTGGATCACCTGGTCCACATTTTGGTCGATATCCCGAGAACGCCTTCACATATACATCTAAGGGCCACTCGCTTTTAAAACCCTCATTAATACCTTTAATTTGATATCCATATCGTACAAACACATTCTAGAGTCACCCCTGGCCCACCCTAATGGCGATATCTCGAAAAGGCGTCCACCTATAGACCTAATGCCCCCTCCCTATTAAAATGCTCAGTAACACCTTTCGTTTGATACCCATCTCGTACAAACATTCTAGAGTCACCCCTGGCCCACCCTAATAGCGATATCTCGAAAAGGCGTCCACCTATAGACCTAGTGCCCACTCCCTATTAAAATGCTCAGTAACACCTATATTTTATGTGCGAATAAAACTAAATTATTCCACTGTTTTCCCAACGTTTCGCTAATATTTTTATTTTTAGCATCATCAGGGGAATATTTATTAATTTATCTGTTACAAACAATATATAAAAATTATGAAAATTATAAATTAGTTTTCAAAACAGACATGAAAAACAACAAAGAAAAATAATTTGGTGAATAGCTTAACCTTTAACAAGATAAACTTACGTTATTTTGTCATTAAATCAAAACAGTTGTAAAAAACATTAAAAACATAAATCATCACAATATAATCATTACCATCTGACTATCATGGTAGCTTTGTCAATACTAAAAATTATTGTTTTGTAAACAAACAATGTAAGCGGCCGCTATGTTTTCCGTATCTTCGCGTTTATTGATCGTCTTTTCTCGTCTTTCCATAATTCTCAGGCTCTCAAGTGTATATCTTGTTGCTTCTCTCTTTTCCTTATCAATAATTTTCGTGTTGGTAAAGTCAGCTGAGTGTCCACTTGTTAATATGTGCTGCGCTAGTGCTGTACTTGTTTTTTGTTTTCTGATGTCCGCTTCATGCTCGCCTAGTCTAACCGAAAGAGGTCGTTTTGTAGTACCAATATATATTTTTCTACATTCGTCGTTTTCATCGCCTTTGCATGTTACCTCGTATATAACATTGTTTTGTTGTTGGTGTTCTAAGGGATGCTTTGTTTTTGTATATATTGTGGACATGGTTTGGTTTGACCTGTAAGCTAGTACTGTGTTAGGTGTTTTTGCTATGCTGTGGTAAACATTTTCGGTGAGTCGTGGTATGTATGTTGCGCTGAAGAACTTCTTTTGTGTTTGTGGTTCCGAATTTGTTATTATTTGGTTGTGGCAGTTTCTTTTCATGAGCTCCTGGTCTATTAATTCGCGTATTAAACTTTTTGGATAATTATTTTTGCTTAGAATGTTGTTTAGTTTTTCTAAGTTTGTTTCGTGAAATTTATTGTGGCTTATGGCCAACACTTTACTTATAAGGTTCTTAGCCGTGTTAATTTTGTACTTTTTTGGTTGCGATGAAAGATAGTTTATCAACCGCCCGGATGAAGTGGGCTTCGCATACCAGTCAAGTAAAAGATTATGATTTTCCCTGTGTATGCAAACGTCCAGGAACGGAATTTTGGAATTCACTTCCATTTCCATTGTAAATTGTAATTTATTGTGGTACTTATTTAAAATTTTTAAAATTGTGTTCGCATCATTTCGTTTGATTACCGCGAATTACAATTTACGATGGAAATGGAAGTGAATTCAAAAATTCCGTTCCTGGACGTTTGCATACACAGGGAAAATCATAATCTTTTACTTGACTGGTATGCGAAGCCCACTTCATCCGGGCGGTTGATAAACTATCTTTCATCGCAACCAAAAAAGTACAAAATTAACACGGCTAAGAACCTTATAAGTAAAGTGTTGGCCATAAGCCACAATAAATTTCACGAAACAAACTTAGAAAAACTAAACAACATTCTAAGCAAAAATAATTATCCAAAAAGTTTAATACGCGAATTAATAGACCAGGAGCTCATGAAAAGAAACTGCCACAACCAAATAATAACAAATTCGGAACCACAAACACAAAAGAAGTTCTTCAGCGCAACATACATACCACGACTCACCGAAAATGTTTACCACAGCATAGCAAAAACACCTAACACAGTACTAGCTTACAGGTCAAACCAAACCATGTCCACAATATATACAAAAACAAAGCATCCCTTAGAACACCAACAACAAAACAATGTTATATACGAGGTAACATGCAAAGGCGATGAAAACGACGAATGTAGAAAAATATATATTGGTACTACAAAACGACCTCTTTCGGTTAGACTAGGCGAGCATGAAGCGGACATCAGAAAACAAAAAACAAGTACAGCACTAGCGCAGCACATATTAACAAGTGGACACTCAGCTGACTTTACCAACACGAAAATTATTGATAAGGAAAAGAGAGAAGCAACAAGATATACACTTGAGAGCCTGAGAATTATGGAAAGACGAGAAAAGACGATCAATAAACGCGAAGATACGGAAAACATAGCGGCCGCTTACATTGTTTGTTTACAAAACAATAATTTTTAGTATTGACAAAGCTACCATGATAGTCAGATGGTAATGATTATATTGTGATGATTTATGTTTTTAATGTTTTTTACAACTGTTTTGATTTAATGACAAAATAACGTAAGTTTATCTTGTTAAAGGTTAAGCTATTCACCAAATTATTTTTCTTTGTTGTTTTTCATGTCTGTTTTGAAAACTAATTTATAATTTTCATAATTTTTATATATTGTTTGTAACAGATAAATTAATAAATATTCCCCTGATGATGCTAAAAATAAAAATATTAGCGAAACGTTGGGAAAACAGTGGAATAATTTAGTTTTATTCGCACATAAAATATAGATTGGAAAGCCTACTTACACATATATTTAATATTAAAGAAGAACCAATCGGAATATATATAAAATTTCAGTAACACCTTTCGTTTGATACCCATATCGTACAAACATTCTAGAGTCACCCCTGGCCCACCCTAATGGCGGTATCTCGAAAAGGCGTCCACCTATAGACCTAATGTCCACTCCCTCTTAAAATGCTCAGTAACACCTTTCGTTTGATACCCATATCGTACAAACATTCTAGAGTCACCCCTGGCCCACCCTAATGGCGATATCTCGAAAAGGCGTCCACCTATAGTCCTAATGTCCACTCCCTCTTAAAATGCTCAGTAACACCTTTCGTTTCATACCCATATCGTACAAGCATTCTAGAGTCACCCCTGGCCCACCCTAATGGCGATATCTCGAAAAGACGTCCACCTATAGACCTAATGCCCACACTCTCTTGAAATGCTCAGTAACACCTTTCGTTTGATACCCATATCGTACAAACATTCTAGAGTCACCCTTGGTCCACCTTTATGGCGATATCTCGAAAAGGCGTCCACCTATTGAACTAAGGATTACTCCCTTTTAAAATACTCATTACCACCTTTCATTTGATACCCATATCGTACAAACACATTCTAGAGTCACTTCTGACCAACCCTAATGGCGATATCTCGAAAAGGCGTCCACCTATAGACCTAATGCCCACTCCCTCTTAAAATGCTCAGTAACACCTTTCGTTTGATACCCATATCGTACAAACATTCTAGAGTCACCCCTGGTCCACCTTTATGGCGATTTCTCGAAAAGGCGTTCACCTATAGAACTAAAGCCCATTCCCTTTTAAAATACTCATTACCACCTTTGATACCCATATCGTACAAACACATTCTAGAGTCACCCCTAGTCCACCTTAATGGCGATATCTCGAAAAGGCGTCCACCGATAGATCTAATGCCCACTCCCTCTTAAAATGCTCAGTAACACTTTTCGTTTGATACCCATATCGTACAAACATTCTAGAGTCACCTCTGGTCCACCCTAATGGCGATATCTCGAAAAGGCGTCCACCTATAGACCTAATGCCCACTCCCTCTTAAAATGCTCAGTAACACCTTTCATTTGATTCTCATATCGTACAAACACATTCTAGAGACACCCCTGGTCCACCTTTATGGCGATATCTCGAAACGGCGTCGACCTATGGAACTAAGGATCACTCCTTTCAAAATACTCATTAACAGCTTTCATTCGATACCCATATCGTACAAACATATTCTAGAGTCACCCCTAGTCCACCTTTATGGCGATTTCTCGAAAAGGCGTTCACCTATAGAACTAAAGCCCATTCCCTTTTAAAATACTCATTACCACCTTTGATACCCATATCGTACAAACACATTCTAGAGTCACCCCTAGTCCACCTTAATGGCGATATCTCGAAAAGGCGTCCACCGATAGACCTAAGGCCCACTCCCTCTTAAAATGCTCAGTAACACCTTTCATTTGATTCTCATATCGTACAAACACATTCTAGAGACACCCCTGGTCCACCTTTATGGCGATATCTCGAAACGGCGTCGACCTATGGAACTAAGGATCACTCCTTTCAAAATACTCATTAACAGCTTTCATTCGATACCCATATCGTACAAACATATTCTAGAGTCACCCCTAGTCCACCTTTATGGCGATTTCTCGAAAAGGCGTTCACCTATAGAACTAAAGCCCATTCCCTTTTAAAATACTCATTACCACCTTTGATACCCATATCGTACAAACAAATTCTAGAGTCAGCCCTGGTCCACCTTTATGGCGATATCCCTAAATGGCGTCTATCAATAGAACTCTCTTAAAATACTCTTTAATACCTTCCATTTGATATACATGTCATACAACCACATTCCAGGGTTACCCTAGGTCCATTTTCCTACATGGTGATTTCCCTTATTTTGTCTCCATAGCTCTCAACTGAGTATGTAATGTTCGGTTACACCCGAACTTAGCCTTCCTTACTTGTTTTTATTTAGAACACATACAGTAATAGAAGTAAAGTTCCTGCCAAATTTCATCATGATATCTTCAACGACTGCCAAATTACAGCTGCAAAACTTTTTAATTACCTTCTTTTAAAAGTGGGCGGTGCCACGCCCACTGTTCAAAATTTTACTAATTGTCTATTCTGCGTCATAAGGTCAACCCACGTTCCAAGCTTCATCGCTTTATCCGTCTTTGGTAATTAATTATCGCACTTTTTCGGTTTTTCGCAATTTTCGATATCGAAAAAGTGGACGTGGTTATAGTCCGATTTCGTTAATCTTGAACAGCGATCTGAGATGTGTGCCCAGGAACTCGCGTACCAAATTTCATTCAGATACCTTAAAATTTACACAAGTTATCGTGTTTACGGACGGACGGACGGACGGACATGGCTAAATGAATTTCTTATTTCGCCCAAATCATTTTGAGATATAGAAGTCTATATCTATCTCGATTAGTTTATGCCGTTACGGATTACCTTTATGCGAACAAAATTAATATTCTCTGTGAGCTCTGCTCAAGTGAGTATAAAAACAACAATAAGCAACTAAGCAGGCAATGTGGTTTGAGTGTGTGTGTGTATTTAAATGTAAGTAGGAGTCGAACTCGTCCGTTTATATCTTTTAGCATTATTAGATGTGCTTTCCTTTGTTCGAATGTATGTATGTAATTAGTTTTGTTTTTACCACTGCCTGGCGAATACAAATTCTTATTTCTATCGTTGTTTACACTACCCCGCTCAGACTTTGTAGTTTTTGCTTGTATGTTTTGTGTTTTTATACTCAGCTGAGCAGAGCTCACAGAATATATTAACTTTGTTCGCATAACGGTAATCCGTAACGGCATAAACTAATCGAGATAGATATAGACTTCTATATATCAAAATGATCTGGGCGAAAAAAGAAATTCATTTAGCCATGTCCGTTCGTCCTTCTGTCCGTAAACACGATTACTTGAGTAAATTTTGAGGTATCTTGGTGAAATTTGGCATGTAGGTTCCTGGGCACTCATCTCAGATCTCTATTTAAAGTGAACGAAATCGGACTACAACCACGCCCAATTTTTCGATATCGAAAATTTCGAAAAACCAGAAAAGTGCGATAATTCATTACCAAAGATGGGTAAAGCGATGAAGCTTGTTAGGTGAGTTGACCTTATGACGCAAAACAGAAAATTAGTAAATTTTTGGACAACGGGCAAAGCACCGCCCACTTTTAAAAGAAGGAAATTTAAAAGTGTTACAAGCTGCAATTTCGCAGTCGTTGGAGGTATCATGATGAAATTTGGCAGGCACGTTACTCTTTTACTGTATGTGTGCTAAATAAAAATTAGCAAAATCGGATGACGCACACGCCCACTTTAAAAATTTTTTTTTTTAATGAAATTTTAACAAAAAATTTAATACCTTTACAGTATATAAGTAAATTATGTCAACATTCAACTCCACTAGTGATAAGGTGCAACAAGACACAAAAATAAAAGAAAATTTCAAAGTGGGCGTGGCTCCGCCCTTTTTCATTTAATTCGTCTAGACTACTGTTAATGCCATAAGTCGAACAAAAATTTACTAATCCTTGTGAAATTTGGTAGGTGCATAGATTCTATGACGACAACTGTTTTCTGTAAAAATGGGCGAAATCAGTTGCAGCCGCGCCCAGCTTTTATACACAGTCGACCGTCTGTCCTTCCGCTCGGCCGTTAACATGAAACTTGAGCAAAAATCGATATATCTTTACTAAACTTAGTTCACGTACTTATCTGAATTCACTTTTTCTTGGTATAAAAAATATCCGAAATCCGATTATGACCACCCCCACATTTTCGATATCGAAAATTACGAAAAATGAAAAAAATGCCATAATTCTATACCAAATACGAAAAAAGGGATGAAACATGATAATTGGATTGGTTTATTGACGCAAAATATAACTTTAGAAAAAAACCTGATCCACTACCTTTTAAAACCCTATTTAGTATCTTTAATTTGATAGCCATATCGTACAAAATAAATTATAGAGTCATCCCTGGTCCACCCTTATTGTGATATCTCGAAAAGGCGTCCACCTATAGAACTAAGGCCCACTCCCTTTTAAAATACTCATCAGGACCTCTCATTTGATACCCGTATCGTACAAACACATTCTAGAGTCTCCTCTGGTCCACCTTTATGGCGATATCTCCAAAAGCCGTCCACCCATAAAACTAAGGCCCACTCCCTTATAAAATACTCATTAGGACCTTTCGTTTGATACCCTTATCGTACAAACACATTCTAGAGTCACCCCTGGTCCACTTTTATGGCAATATCCCGAAATGGCGTCCACCTATAGAACTATGGCGCACTCCTTTTAAAATACTCTTTAATACCTTCCATTTGAAACCCATGTCATACAAACACATTCCAGGGTTTCTAGGTTCATTTTGCTAAATAGTGATTTTCCCTTATTTTGTCTCCAAAGCACTCAGCTGAGTATTTAATGTTCGGTTACACCCGAACTTAGCCTTCTTTACTTGTGTTTTTCAACTTGCAATGTAGGTTACTATAGGGTTTCTTTTTTTTTATTGGTAATTCAATATCTACATATGTTTTTATAAATTTCTAAAAGTTTTAAAGCTAAGATATTTTCTATTACACTGTGCACCAATCAGCGATAGCTGAGGCATTAATTAGCCTCACCGAGTATTAAGTTTTTGAGCTAAGCTCGTATGAATGATTAAGAAGCCTCCTGATATCGCGGGAGAGACCATCATAATTTCAGAGAACTTCACTTTCGAAGAGCTCTACTCATTCTTTTTTGATAGCGGTCATTTACACACTCAGGTATAAAGATATACCTGTAGATTATGACCTTTCCTCGTTTGAGAAAATACTTCTTAATTACTTACTCAGCCAAAAAGAGCCCTTGTCGGTCAAATTGATGTCTAGTTCCGCTGTTGGCAAATTCATTCACTGTTTCAAAATTGAAGCAACTGCCCCCATTTTGACGTTTCCGAAAAGCAAATTATTTATGCATCTCTACAAAGATTGAAGAGAGCAGATCTAACAGCACGTTTTTTAATACAAGTCTTATCAATGTCGTCAGCATAAGGCAATAGAGTATCACATGATAAAGAATATCTTTCTGTTATGACCACATGCGATCTTCTAAGCCATTCCGTCTTCCCACTCCATAGATCCATGAGGAGTTCGGTGCCGCAAAAGCCTCGGCTGTTAATAAAGTAGTGTGCACCATGGTCCTAACCCGCTGAGATCGTCGTTTTACGGTGATCTAATAATTTTAAGCCTGGATATTGTTTTTACTTCATCCCAGTATTACACCGCGTTACACACATTCTGTCCTATGAACCAAATATACATTTTCGGAAAGGAGGGAAAAAATAAAAATACACGTGTATCGGCTATTTTTATGTACACGTGAGACATTTTTTATGTATAAAGTATAAAGCTCGTAGTGTCCGCCTGTCCGTCTGTGTGAAAGATTTTGGATCGATTTTTAATCTTTTTTTCCGTGATCCAGTCGGGCTGCCTTTTTGCAGTCGTGGAAATGTCTGTATCACATCAAATTTTTTAAAAAATAGATTTTTATCAATTCTCAGATTCTCTAAATTTTTTTTTTTTTTGAAAATTTTTGCACATATTTCGGCATAATTGGAAGGGACTCCCAATTTTTAAACCACTGAATCGTTACGAAAAAAAATTGTCTCTCGACCCATCCTACTCCATATATTTGTAGTTTATCAATAGTAACTTTCTAATACTAAACTGTTTATGACTTTTACAACACCTAAAACTGGTACAGATGAAACATGAATTGCATCATTTAAATTCGTTTAACTTATTGTTTGATACCACACACTCTGTACCGTTTAAGCTCGGTTTCGTATAAAATTTTGTTAAAAAAACTGGATCGTGAGGGCGAGGAGATTGCAAGATTAATGCAGGAATTTTTTAAGAAGGCATTCAGTAACTTTATTTTTTTTAATGATGTGTATGATTTAAGGTTTTTCAATGTTCCGCAGATAGAAAAAATAATTGCAAGTTATGAAATTTCATCAAAATTGAATGCTATCGAACAACGTGTATGACAAGGCACAGTTGCCGTTATTGAGCAGTTTCTTGGCAACAAACGAGCTAACAATTATAAAAATACTAGCTTTACCCGGCGTACGTTGTAACGCCCTGGATCGAATAAAAGTTGCTTTTTATACTCAGTTCAGCAGAGCTCACAGAGTATATTAACTTTGATTGGATAACGGTTGGTTGTACAGGTATAAAGGAATCGAGATAGATATAGACTTCCATATATCAAAATCATCAGTATCGAAAAAAAATTCGATTGAGCCATGTCCGTCCGTCCGTCCGTCCGTCCGTCCTTTCGTCTGTCAGTTAACACGATAACTTGAGTAAATTTTAAGGTATCTTGATGAAATTTGGTATGTAGGTTCCTGGGCACTCATCTCAGATCGCTTTTTAAAATGAACGATATCGGACTATAACCACGCCCACTTTTTCGAAATTTACCAATCCTTGTGAAATTTGGTAGAGGCTTAGATTCTAAGACGATAACTGTTTTCTGTGAAAAAGGGCGAAATCGGTTGAAGATACGCCCAGTTTTTATGCACAGTCGACTGTCCTTCCGCTCGGCCGTTAACAAGATAACTTGAGCAAAAATCGATATATCTTTACTAAACTCAGTTCACGTACTTATCTGAACTCACTTTGTATTGGTGTATAAAATGGCCGAAATCCGACTATGACCACGCCCACTTTTTCGATATCGAAAATTACGAAAAATGAAAAAAATGCCATAATTATATACCAAATACGAAAAAAGGGATGAAACATGGTAATTGTATTGGTCTATTGACACGAAATATAACTTTAGAAAAAAACTTGGTAAAATGGGTGTGACACCTACCATATTAAGTAGAAGAAAATGAAAAAGTTTTGCAGGGCGAAATCAAAAGCCCTTGGAATCTTGGAAGGAATACTGTTCGTGGTATTACATATATAAATAAATTAGCGGTACACGACAGATTATGTACTAGAATCACCACTGGTTCACCTTTATGGTGATATTTCGAAACGGCGTCCACCTATAGAACTAAGGCCCACTCCCTTTTAAAATACTCATTAACCCCTTTAATTTGATACCAATTGATACCCATTCGCATAGCCAAAAAAAAATTTTATTTAAAATTCTTAATTCTGAAATATGAAAAATCTTCGTCTTGATCGAAGGAACCTATAGCCAAAATTTGGTGATGATTGAAGTGTGGGAAATAGGTTTCCATAGGGAACACACACACAGAATTTGATTTTTATAGAAGATGTTGATAGACTGAAGCTAACAAATTTTTTTAACGGCGGCAGATTACTAAACGTCCAAAAGGAATAACAACCAAACTCTACAACGCAGTCAAACTTTAGGTGTTAAAATAACCTAAATTTGTACGGCAGCCATAGTTGTGAAAAATCCCATTTTTAGGGAAGGTGCCACGCCCCTTTTTCCAAATTCCGCATTTTACTGGAGGTGTTAGGACTTAACGTCATATAGCTCCTTACCAATTTTCATTATCCTACCATTACTAAATCCAGAGACATGCAGTATGATACATCCCATTTGTATGGGAGGTGCCACGCCCCCTTTTTCCTAATTGCACATTTTCTTGGTGGTGTTAGGGATTGACTTCATATAACTCCAGAATTTCAATATTCTGGCATGTATACCTTCAGAGTTATGCAGTAGCAAAGATTCCATTTGTATGGGATGAGCATGGCGAGAGGTTCCTTAAGGACATTGCGGCTATTGAAAAGCGCTTTAAAGGACAAGACATTACGTATATGCTTGGTGAATACTGTTGGTCTATTTGTCGCGATACTGACATAAAAGCTTACAAACGCAAAAATAATAGGCCTAAGTTTCTTTGAAAGCATTGAAATTTTTAATGTAACAATTTTCAATTTTAATATAAGAAAATTAATAACAAAATTCTGGTTTTTAATAAGCTGAAACCGTTACAAAAAATTGATAACTATTTTTTATACTTTATACATAAAAGGAAAAAAAAAATTCTGATGTGTACATGAAAATCGCCGATACACGTGTATTTTTATTTTTTCTCCCCTTTCCGAAAAAGCACATTTGGTCATAGGACAGAACTAAAGCTCGTTTTTGTAACGCAGTGTGATTAAGGGTAAATATTTCCTTCAAGCATGCTTAGTTAGCCGCTTGCGAAAATTGAAAAAGGAACTGGAGCTGGGATGTCCTGAACATACCTACGTTAAGTGAATCATTCTGACTTCCTGACACATCCAGTGTATTCCAGGCCGAGATCGATGCTATAAAGAGAGAAGTAAAGCTACTTGAAGATAACATGATCTCCGACACCAACGTAACGATCTTTGTTGACAGCAAGCCGCCTTAAGGTCATTACAGTCCAACATAATAAAATCGGGTATCCTTCGAAGTCTCGCTGGTTTCTGTAAGGCATCTTAATGTCTCCCTTTACTGGGTCCCTGGGCACAGCGGTATTTAAGGGAATGAACTCGCCGATAACCCCCCACTGGTTAGGGGGTTAGAATATACCCGCGGTAGGTATGCCTGTCGTAAAAGGCGACTAAAATGCCGGATTCAAGGGGTTTGTGTAGCGCAGCCCTTTCAGGTTGCCAGCGTAATACATAGCTTCTCCAACCCCAATTGTCAACCTCACCTATCCGTGGTGAATACCTTTCATTAACAGCCGAGGCTCTGGCGACCACCAACTCCTCATGGATCTAGGGGGTGTGAGGGCAGGATGGCCTAGAAGGTTGCATGTGGTCATAACAAATCGTTCCCGAGAGGGTCGGGCTTGGTACCGGAACGTACCGGATCTGCATACGGCAAAGGACCATCAACTCGATAACACTTTCCAAGGCCTTCGGGGAGTTTCCTTATCGCTACAACAGCAACAACAACAACAACAAAAACAACAACAACAACAACAACTCGATGATGGCTAGGAAAGGGTCCGATTTGGACAAAAGGGAGTTGGACTGCTCCGTACGACCATCGCTGTGTCTTCTGTTTAACTCCTGTAGAAAATCGAGGAATATAAGAACATGGCAACGGACTTGATATGGACCAACAGATTTGACTGCGAAGTTTCAAGGCCCTTATGGCCATGGTTGGATAGGGAAGGCACCAGCTTCCTTCACTAACTGAGCAAATCCGCGGTGAGGGTACTTACGGTGTCATATCAGGTTATTGTGTATCGGACCAATGCTCCGACGGTGGCGAATACCAAAAAGCTCCCTTTATAGAAGCTGTCAGGACGCGGGTGAAGAGGAGTCGATCTACCACTTTCTCTGACAATGTCCGGGGTTTCAAAGAAGAACAGGCTGGCAGAGTTTGGGCAGCTGAACATCTCGCTACTACTTGGGTTCATAAGGGAAAGCAAGTGGTTCTTTGAGGACCACTAGGAGGTATTGGGTTTACGCACGCCATCTTAACCTAACCTAACCTAGCCGGAATTTAAGTTCCACTTCGAGTCACGATAACGCTCACCCGCACCACCCGTACGCAAGATACATTGTTCAATCGATGTTTGTTTTCAATGCAAAGTTACGAGATCAACGGGCAACAGTAAGAGATGTATGTTTTATGCACAGCTTCTAGATGACAAACTTTTCTTGTATTCTTAGTCCATTTATGTATGATGCTGGTAGTGTGCATTCGTCTAGGACACTGGGGCAGTGCTTGCCATCTAACATGATATTGTAACGAATTTGCTTGCAAATCCTCTTATTTGCAATCCTCTGCTAAGTTCGAATCACTAAACTGTTGAATAAATAACTCCAATTTGTAATAATGCAAAATGGCCTTTATTAAAGTACTTCACAATAACAAACTGTGCAACGAATAGCTTGCTTAATAACCACACTGATTGATAGCTCAATGAAACTCTACTATTCAAAATAACACTGCTATTGCTCGCTAGATATCGTCTTAATCAAACTGCTTGACAACTCAAATCAAACTGAATTACTTCTTACTCGCCTGCACCGCTTTTATAGTTTACGCTGCATACTTCTAGGCTCTTCGATTTCCAGAAGTTACTAGTTGTTTCGGCTACAAAATCGCCAGCCACAACTACGTGCACAAATTATTGCCCTCTCTTGTGACCACTCAGATAAGATATATGCATGTGTTTGTAGTTTACAGTCTCCCGCACACACATAAGCGTATAAGTAAATTCATCGGTGTGTGACATCTCATCTCTCGCTACCTTGTATGTAAATGTTGCTTGTCGGAATGTGTACATATGTGTAGACGCAATTATTGATTCGTTTATGTAGATCATAATGATTGAATTATTGATGTGAATTGACGTCACTGCTTAGCATCGGCCTGGAGATGGCAGCACTCCTCAGTTTTGCTAATATTCGTAACACTGCCCTCCACCTAAGTCTGGTCGTCCCGATCAGACAAATCTCCCAATCTAAACGCCGCTAGCATCTCCAAATGTACCACTCTTCTAATCCGTGGTTTCCCAGTGGTTTGTATGCGGTAGATGGTATCACTGATCTTCTTCACAACTTTGTACGGGCCTTCCCAACTGCACCGAAATTTGGCTGGAACACCTTTCCGCCGGTGAGGGTTGTTTAACAGTACCAAATCTCCCGCCAAGAAACCTTTCGAATTAAAGTTCTTGTCATGCCAGTGTTTCATCTTATTACTCATTACCCTGGGCCGTTCCTTCACACTCTGTTGTTTGGTCAATGAACCACTTCGTAGAGCTTGCGCTGGACGAATTTTCTTTGCATAATCGGTATCGTTCCCACATTTTACAACAGTAGTGCGCTCCGGCTTGAAACTACCCTCGCATTCTTTCTCGGAAATTCGTTGCTTCGTTTTCCTGCGTATTTTAGGTTTTTTCAATGCCAGTGTTTCTCTCGCAGGTACTTTTGATTTTGATTTATTTGCCCCATTCGATCTATCAACCTTTGCCTTTGACTTTCGTGGTCTTTGTCGAGTCTTTTCCACTAGTACCCGATTACTGCTGAACCCTTTTTCCAAACTAAAGTTAAGTGGTATATCCTGGTTCTTATAGCGCATAATTTTTCTCCGCATATCGATCCTGACGTCATGGTCAACCAAGAAGTCCACTCCCAATATGACTTCATCAACGATCTCCGCCACAACGAATTTGTGTAGAACCATGACTTTTCCAATTAATACCTCACATACCACTTCGCCTTGGACTTGATTATATTCGCCTGTTAACGTACGCAACCTTGCTCCAGGTAATGACTTTACTCTCCTGTAGACCAAATCAGATCGAATCAAGGAATGAGATGCCCCCGTATCTACAGTCAGTACACGCTCTTTACCATCCACATTCCCTCTGACGGTAAGACTGCTTGATTTCCTTCCGATTTGCGACACAGATATCACAGGACATTCAACAGCTGGATCTAGCTCTCTACCTCTTACTCGCTCTTCCTCATCTCCTCCAGCTTTGCGTTTATGGCCACCCACATTGTTGGAACTATTAGGACCAAGATCGCAATGACGTGCAATGTGACCTGGGTTGCCGCACTTGAAACATTTAATAACTCCGGCATTCTTCTGTTGAGATCCCTTCAGTGCTTCCAAAATTGTTTCTACCCACTCTGGCCTTTCTACTTCCACACGGCGTGCTTTAAAAACTGGCTTACACAGAAGCGACGCTGTTTCCTGTATCAGAGCATGCGATACCGTTTCAGCAAATGTTAGTTTGGGATTCGCATATGTAGCCCGCTTCGTTTCCACATCTCGTATGCCATTTATAAAACTCTGGATTTTTACCCTCTCGGTGTATTCCACGGGTGCGTCCGCATTTGCGAGATGAGCCAACCTTTCAACATCTGAGGCAAACTCCTGCAAAGTCTCATTCGCTCTTTGGTGACGGTTTTGCAACTCAATTTGGAATATCTGTTTCCTATGCTCGCTTCCATAACGTCGTTCTATAGCAGCCATCAATGTTTCATAACTGTTCCGTTCATACTCTGGAATCGTCTGTCAGATTTCCGCTGCAGGCCCTTTCAATGCCACGAACAGTGCAGCAACTTTATCTTCCGCATTCCAGTTGTTCACTGCTGTGGTCTTCTCAAACTGTAACTTGAAGACCTGGAAAGGAACAGAACCGTCAAATGATGGTGTTTTTACCTTTGGATTGCTTGCTGAAACAGCTGGGCGGTTTAGTTGTAACTGCTCCATACGACCTTTTAACGCTTCTATTTCGGCATCAATTTTGTCCTCGAGTTGTAAAATTTTTGCATCCTGCTCTTCCAGTTTCACAAAGAGCTGCGATGATACCTGTTCCGAAATTAGTGCCGACATTTCAGATATACGTGCCTCTTGCACTTCCAGTTGAGATGCCAAATATGTCTTCTGTTCTTCCAATTGTGATGTTATACGGGTTTCCTGCGATTCCATCTTCGATGTTATGCGTGTCTCCTGCGCTTCCAGTTGGGATGCCAGTTGCGACGACATTGATGCTACTGTCGATGTTTGTGCAGATATTGCAGCCAATATCATGTTCAAGTCTGTGCTGGTAACCGTCTGCGATGTTTCGTTTTTCTCTTCAATTTTTGTTGTTGTTTCGTCCCCATCAGGATAAAAGACAAACTCGTCCACATCAATTCCTTGCGACTCCATTACCTCTCGTAGCCGTGCTTGAAGTTCGATCTTATTGCCGGTTGTATTTAATCCACGGTTCTCCAACTCCTTTTTCAGTTGCTGGATCTTCAATTCGCTGAACTTTGCCATGTCCAAGTTGTATTCCCAATCTTCGGAATTTATTCAACAATCCCACTTCTGACACCAATTGTAACGAATTTACTTGCAAATCCTCTTATTTGCAATCCTCTGCTAAGTTCGAATCACTAAACTGTTGAATAAATAACTCCAATTTGTAATAATGCAAAATGGCCTTTATTAAAGTACTTCACAATAACAAACTGTGCAACGAATAGCTTGCTTAATAACCACACTGATTGATAGCTCAATGAAACTCTACTATTCAAAATAACACTGCTATTGTTCGCTAGATATCGTCTTAATCAAACTGCTTGACAACTCAAATCAAACTGAATTACTTCTTACTCGCCTGCACCGCTTTTATAGTTTACGCTGCATACTTCTAGGCTCTTCGATTTCCAGAAGTTACTAGTTGTTTCGGCTACAAAATCGCCAGCCACAACTACGTGCACAAATTATTGCCCTCTCTTGTGACCACTCAGATAAGATATATGCATGTGTTTGTAGTTTACAGTCTCCCGCACACACATAAGCGTATAAGTAAATTCAAAGGTGTGTGACATCTCATCTCTCGCTACCTTGTATGTAAATGTTGCTTGTCGGAATGTGTACATATGTGTAGACGCAATTATTGATTCGTTTATGTAGATCATAATGATTGAATTATTGATGTGAATTGACGTCACTGCTTAGCATCGGCCTGGAGATGGCAGCACTCCTCAGTTTTGCTAATATTCGTAACAATATTTTCAATTTGGCTTCTACGTGTCTATTCCGAAGACAGCCAAGACGCCTGGTATTTCTGTTTAAGCTAAAAACTGACAGTAAAGTCAACCGTGATTCGAGGAGAGATTACGCTTATCAAACAGAGCTCGTTGGAAGGTTTTCATGATGTAGGCTGAATTTTCCTCTAGGACGCCTACCCTGGCATTGCGTGAATATTATATCATATATGGGATCTTCAGCTGACTCCACTGTTAAATCGTGAGCGTAGATAACCGTTATATCGATCAACTTCGCTTCGCTACTCATTGTGTGGACGCCTCGTTTAATGTGGCAGAGAACACTCACTAGGCCTTCTATATGTGTACGCTGTCAGTACTTTAACATATCCACGTCAATTTCATTACACTATAAACTGTCAAGTACCCATAGATACACAAGAATCGAGCCGTTGGGACTAAAATACCACAAAAAGGTCCTCAGCCTCATCCGCATACACTCGGTTAAGTATGAGGGTGATTTTTACCAGAAAATCCTTGTTCTTGGAGTTCAAGTCCCAAAACTTGCAGTAGAGAAAGCAAACTCCTAAATACTCGTCACTCTGGTACAACTTTGATCTGGAATGGTTTAACTCTTACTTGTACAGAATCAACCCTACCTGTTTTGTGTCTCCACATGACACCAACCATCTTTTCAATTTTAATGTAGAACCAACGCGTATAGAACCCATGTCTCTTTGTTCGAACTCTGTTGGAACTCGAAATTTCCTCAGACTTCAGTTCTGGCATATCTATGACAAGTTATAAGTAATCGGACCTTTTAGATGAACTGAAACACAGGAAAAAGATTACCTGAGTTCAAAGTGGCTCCACTAGAAAACCAGCACCACGGCTATGCCCTTCCGTTAAATTTTTCAGGCAGGATGTGTAAATATCGTTTGTCTTGATTGTCTTCGGGCTCTCTTTCATAGAAAGACGTTCTCAAACTTGTCTACTATTCTAAGGAATAGACGCTATCCGTGCTGAATGACTAGAAGCAGCCCAATTAAAGATTCGCGTGAGCTTTTAAACGAGCTTAAACTTATATTCGGTGCATCACAGTAAATAAATGATACATGCGAGTACTTTCTATATAAATAAAAACGGTTTTCAAATGAGGAAACATACTGTTATTGATCTCAGGACTACAAAGTATTGATTATAATCATGTAAAATTATTTTAATTAATTAACTCTCTCTTAGTAATTATAAACACTTACATATGTAAGTGGGTGTATCATAACAGTTGAAAATTTTAATCAGCAATAATTGCATTCACTAAAATTCACATAAACAGTTATGTAGTCATAAAATTTATGAGCCATGTCAATATTGTTTTGAATGAACGATGACTACTTTCGAACAATTTGAAGGTTTGTCAGTAGTAGGGATGCGTCGAATTTGAAATTTTCGGATTTATTTAATTTCATATTTGCTTCGGTTAAGTGACATAAGTCCAATTGATGTTATGACCACTTGAAGAGCCAATAAGATCAATTTACGCTATAACTACTTCGAAAAGTCATAAGGTGAATTGAGTTTATGATCTCTCTTAATTTGATTTTACGGCAACTTTAGAAATTTTCATTTGACCTTATTTCCATTTCGCGAAAAAGACCATAACAGATTAAAATCAGCACAAAAGCAAAAAAACTTCAATGGGATAGGTACACTTTTAATTGAAAATGCTCTTCTTTTACAGGAATTCTCACCGGCAAATCTTAGAAACCGACTTGGCACTTTAATGAAACCAGAATTAGGAAAAAAGTTCCGCAGACGAAAATTTTGAATAAAAATTCGCGAGAATTTGTTTTCGAATTTTTTCTAAGCATTGAGTTGAATTATCTCAAAAAGGACCTCGTTGTGCATTTTTTCCCCGCTTTTACAGAAATATGAGAAAAAGAGCGCCGTATATGAATATTTGAAGTAAGAAAATTTCTCTTTTGCTTCTACTGAACAAAAATATAGCGAAACAATAAAGCGTATCTTTCAGAAAAGCAGGATGGCCATAATGTCAAAATCGTTGGAATGGTGAACATTTGAAATTTGACGTTGCGACATTTCATGTAGTGGTAAAAATGTCACATGACGTTACGACCGTTGACCTTACGTCACTGATCCATTGGCTTCGCTAGTTTCAATTTTTTATGCGATCCAAAAACAACACCACGCAGGCTCTACGACTTGAATATATTCGCCTTTGAAAAAATCTACTGCAGAACTCCGCTGCGAAAGTTCGTGCTTGCGAATGTCTATATTCGCGGCATTTCTGATACATATGTACATAAATATATGCCTTAATAGGGTGAACAAAAAAAAAAAAAAAAAATTGAGGTGCCTCATCTCGCCTTTAGAGTTTCCATGTAAATCGTATGATGAAATACACACAATTTGAGATTGAATTTTAACTTCAAATAACTACTAAAGAACTCAAGCGAGCAAACAAATACGTAGAACGTTCAATTTTTTCAAGAATATGTATAGTTAGTGATTTTTGTCCTCCGGCTTAGATCTCTGAATTTTTGTAAAAAATAAAAATTCTCCAGTAAAAAGAAAAGATTTTAACAGGCTATCTTTTTAGATGTTTCCAACAAAAATTTACATCGGCTCCTTATTGGTACCTTATCGGGTTGTTTTCAACGGTTTACAGAAGTTTCTTCGATTTTCATAAGTTTTATCGACAATTGTTTCTTAACAATCCGATGAGTCGTTGTTAACAAATCGATGTTACGCGTATAATAAATTGGTAACACTCCTAAAAAAGTTTCAATAAGAAATCCATAACTTTTCGATAACAAATTGGTAACACATATAACAAATCGATAACTTGTTCATGATAAATCGTCTTTTTTTCGATTTCATACTGACAACTTTTTGAAAACAAATCTACAACTTTACGATTACAAATAGAGAACATGTTGATGGTAAAATCATAACACAAAAATTTCACAATTTTCGATAAAAAGCGGTTACACTGTCATACAAATTCGGTAATACGTCAATAACAAATCGACAACTTTTCGATTACCAATTGACGAAAAATCGGTAGCTTTTCGACAACAGATTGATGGTACACAAAAGAAACTGATAACTTTTCGATAACAAATAATAAACCGATAAGAAATCGAAAATACGCTAACCTTCTGATAAAAAATCGATAGTACACAGATAAAAAATCAGTTATACATTAATAAGAAATCGATAAGAAATCGATACATTTTTGAATACATCGATGACTTTCGATAAACGGCCGGTAACTTTTCGATAATTAATCGAAAATATATTGATAACAAGTTGCTAACTTTTTGAAAAATACTCGAAAACTCTTTCATAACAAGTCGATGACTCATCGATAACCTTTGTTATCGATAACAAATATGTAACACCTCGATGATAAACCGATAGTTTCTACACAGTTTTTCATACTTTACTTATTACAAACCTTTCCTTTCTTTTAATTGCCTTGGCTTGCATAGTTCATACGTTGTACTTACGCTTACATTCACTACTCCCCCTACATCATGCCAATACCACACCTTTCTTTTTGCTTTGCATTCTACTTACATATATCCCCCATATAGCATACCATTCCCAAAGAAAACGCTTACGCTTACATTTTATACCTTACGCTTACATTAAAAATTCCATCAAAGAGTAAGCAAAGATGTTCAGAAATCAGAAATTGTTTCCCCCACCCTAATGGCTTACATGTTGCAGTAATTCGAATGACCACAGGCAATTGTTATTGTTGTATGCGCACTGAGTATGTAGATATGTTGTGATAATTACCAATCGACTGTCAAACAACAATCAAATTTAATTTGTCAATGCATACACACATAACTACAGGAATAACAACAATAACACATCAACTAATGAGCACATAAACACTTCTATTACAATTTATATACCTGCAGGTTTGTATGTTTATATATCGCGTATGCATGTTTATGTAAATGTGAATGTGTTGATTATAAACATAATAAGCTTTAGGTGTTATTTGCCACTGAATACGAAAAGTGTTTGAATGTGTGTGTGAATGTTCTAACGGTATATATTGTAAGACTGACATTTTCACTGAGTATTTTGATGTTGCCAAATAACAAACCAATAAGCCTTGAACGCAATATATCCCTTCAGCCTATCTTTGCCCGCCATTTTGCTGGAAAACCGCCTAACCAATAATTCTTAACTAGGCTAGAACTGCAGCTATGCTGTGTGTGTGTGCGTAAGGACAGCTGAAAGCCCAACAACGCTTAACAATACAATATTCAGATAACTAGCGGGCGTTAATATTTAACTCGGTTGCGAAGCCTTGGTGCGTGCGCGTGTGTTTGTTAGCCACATTTTGTATTATTGTTGTTGACTTGCTTTTGGGGCTTTGGGTGATTGCTGTGTTGATTTTCGATTGTTGTATGCAACTTACGTTTGTCAATAGTAATTGGCAATTTTGAAATTAGCGTGCGGGCGTATACAGTGTGAGAGTCTGATGGCTTCCGACTGCCACCAATGGGGGAATTGACATACACACAAATATAAATCTAAATAATTTCCGTCATGTTGACATGCCTGCAGACATGTACATATAGAATAACTTATATGCGTTCGTAAATTAAACAGTATTTATGTATGCCTATTTGAGTTTTCACTTGAGCGCACTTGGCTAAATTCGATTTACAATTTCAAGATTTATTATATGAATTTAATACAATTATGCCATTATGTCTCATGGCTAATATTCATCTTATAAAGGCCCAAAATTAGCTCACTGCAAGACTGACCTCTTAGGTCTAAGCCCAATTAATCAATTTGCTATAAATATTCTTTCGATATTTAGCAAAAATTTTCTACTTAACATTTTGAAAAGCGTTTGGTTTTTTATTATCATACGTGGAGCAAGGGGGGGGGAGGGTAAAATTATCAACAGGGCGCGTTTTCAAAAAGGAAAATGCCCATAGATAACACTTCTTTCAATAATATTGTAAAAACTTCTGGTAAATTCCGATGATATTGCACCTTCTACTAACGTTCGTATCGCTGAACTGTCGAATAAATAACTCTATTATCCAGTATCGCAATATGGTCTTAATTTAGTCTACTTCAATTTCACGTGGGTACTTCACAAAAGTGTGTTTAAATCAAACTGATTACTGATCCATCGGCTTGCGCTGCTTTTATGCTCCCGGTTTTCTCGTTCGTCCATTTCTCCTAAGATCTAGGCGTTGCGTTAACAGTTGTATCTCATGCTTGGTTACCAGCTATATATTTGTAGTTTATGCTTTTCTACTAGCCAAATGCGTGTGAGTATCAACTTCTGCTCTTAGCTGATGGCTACATATGTATATAGGAAATAAGGAATAAATATTTCCTATTGAAATTTAGAAATAAAATTATTTTATTATCTCACAATGAAAAAGATTAATCACAAACTGAACAATGAAAACTTGTTGAATAATAAATGTTCGTTGCTAAGCACTACTTTTGTTCTGAAAACTTGAACTGCACACCACATGTATATATGAGATATCTCTTCACTTCGAGCTAAAGGTTATGTGTGTGGAATGTTCTTCGTTGCCTTTTACATTAGTGTCGCTGCTTGCTGCGTTTTGTTGTTGCGCTTATTTACTAACAGCATAGTGATGTCAACATTCGCCACAATATGTTCAGGATGGATACTAAGGAAGTAGTCTGCACTCATCAACTGTACTCAAACAGAGAAACATTGATGTTTAAAGAAAGTAAACTATTTACAAGGCTTTTTTTCTTACACTTCGAGTTCTTCTGAAACTAAATACATCAGTGAAATTTTAGAAAGCTATCTATTGAGAAACCCTGAATTTGAAAAAAACCTTTAAGACCCTAAATTGAATTTTGGCAAAGCAAACAATTTTTTGGTGGGGTACGACTGCTTGAATGAGCCTATGAACTTACACCTCTATGAGGAGCTCATCTTCTTGAGCTTCAAAAGACGATAACTGCGAGCTACATATGAGCGTTCTTTCCAACTGAAGCAGGAGAAGAGACTGAGTTTCAAAGAAGACGCGTATTACTCTGACCGAACGTTGTTATGTATAGAGTAAGAGATTAAATCCTTACGCCCACGTGCAGTTCTGATACACCAAATATATCGAGAATCTGATGTATTTCTTAACCAAAAACACTATTTTAATTTGAAATTTTGAACTGCTGCTTCAAGCAAAAACTGTTTTGGAGTATTAAAGGATTCTGATGAAAATTCGTGCAGTTTTTGGGTCAAAAAGAATTTTTTGGAGCAGCATAAAAATAGCGAGGTGGATATTGCTGAGGAATATGACATAAACACTCGTGATTTTCCAGTGTCAAAAGACTGAAAGATACCATTTGATTTCTTAAGAAGAATATTAAATGTGGAGTTCTCATACGAAGCCTGGGCTTACACATTTTCGGCTTTCAACTTCGATTTGGATCTGATATTAGGGAGTTCGGGTTAAAGAAGTAGGTGGCGTACTTCAATTTTCAAATGGGTATAATGCTTCAGCCTTCCGAACTAATATATTTGCAATTGTATAGATCATTGACTAAGTATGTTGCCAAAGTCATGATGTCAACTTTCTCGGAAAGTATGGATAGATGTTCGTTCTAGTTAGGCAGACAAGACCGTAGGCAATATCGTAAAATAATATTTTTAAAGCATGCTCTCTTAAAAAATACCTTAAAGAAGGAAAAAAAAATCTTTGTAAGCTTACGGGCTACTAAGCAATTGAAAAAGCAAATATATTTGTTACCTCATGTGACCTAGGTTACTCTTCTCTTTTTAACTTCATCTAAGCGAATTGTTTGATAATAGTTACCTGAAAGATAAAAGGAGTAAGAAATGTTAACAAAATGCTGTGTGTATGGTTCATATATATATATATATATATATATAAATATTTATATAAAATTATGGTGGTACGATGTATGTGCATGGTATTTTCCGAAAATATTTCACCGATATTTAAGAAGCATCTGGGGTGACTGTAGTAGGGAGAGGTGAAATGAATGGGATAGTACAAACAGGAAAGACAAGCATTGAACAGAGTGCAGAAAGTTACTTGAGCCTCAGGAAGGTTAAGGAAATATTTTACATTATTTTATTTCTTTTCTTTACCTTAGGATAGGTTGAACTGGCCGGTCCATGACGACCTCACTTAGACTGATTGATTCCGTAGTGTTTCACTTTACTTTATTTTATTTTATTTTATTTTGTTTCATTTTAATTTATTTTATTTTATCTTATTTTAGTTTATTTTATTTTAATTTATTTTATTTTATTTTGTTTTATTTTAATTTATTTTATTTTATCTTAATTTAGTTTATTTTATTTTAGTTTATTTTATTTTATTTTATTTTATTTTATTTTATTTTATTTTATTTTATTTTATTATATTTTATTTCATTCATTTTATTTTATTTTATTTTATTTCATTTTATTATATTTTATTTCATTCATTATATTTTATTTTATTTTATCTTATCTTATTTTATTTTAGTTTATTTTATACTATTTTATTTTATTTTCTTTATTTTTTGTTTTATTTAATTTTATTTATCTAATTTTTGTATTTTATTTAATTTTTATTTTATTTTAATTTGTTTTATTTTAGATAATTTTATTTTATTTTTATTTGTTTTAGATTATCTTATTTAATTTTAATTTATTTTATTTTATTTTACTATAATTTCATTTTATTTTATTTTATTTATTTTTTTTGTTTTTTAATTTATTTTAATTTAATTTTATTTTAATTTATTTTATTTTGTTTTATTTGATTTGATTTAATTTATTTTATAATTTATTAAATTTGTTGGTAAATTTTAATCTTTTTCTGATTCTATTTTAACTATCCATATTTTTGGCAACCCACTAAATACAAATAAATAATTTTTCTTTTGCTTATCCATAGCATTTAAAATTTAACAATATTTGACAACAAAAAAACTTTTAAAGGTAAATACAAACACAAATTCATATGACATTACTGCAGCGATATTTTCTGCTAACAAACAACAATAATTGAGATAACATATGCCAAAGTCGAAGTGCTTGTTGCTAGTACCGTTGCGGGATGCATTTAATAACTGTAAACAAAAAACATTTAAATCCCTGCTTGTGTGTATGTAGTTGTGTTTATTTTTTGTGAAAACATGACATTTTACAAGCAATACAACTGGGAGCCTTTTTGCACATTCCTTTGCTGTATTTCTATGGCTTTTTTATGTCAACTTGTTTCAATTGCTGGTTTTCTATTTAAATTTTAAATGTCATGTTTGTTGTTGCTGTGCATATTTAATTGGGAGACAGCAACTAAAAAATTATTTCGAATAGCATCATAAAAAAAAGGAAAAATATACAGCAGGGCAGGTCGATTTAAAAATCGCCCATTGCTCTGTGAAAATCGTATTCTAGGGATCAAAATAAGAAACTTTGCCGAAGGAACTATACCTCTAAAACGAATTCTGGTGTCCCCCAATTTGGGTCGAACTTTTGGGCAGGAGCAAATTTTGAAAAATCCCACTTTGACCCATTTAGAGTGCTCGAATCGAGTCCAAATGTATGACCGACCCCCGCTAACTTTGGAGGCCGGAACCACCGATGCCAGTGGTACACCCCCTGGAATCCCCCTAGGGGTTCACCATACAAACATTTCAAATTATTTTATTGCAAATTTTTTTTATTTGTTTATACGTAATAATAAAATGTTACGTATACGCAGTGGTGTACCTCTTTTCAGTTGGTATGTATATGCTGATTTTTTCATGTAAAGTGCAAAACCGGCGATTTTTTGAAATGTTTGTATGGGGTGTGCCACTGTCATCGGTGGGTCTGGCCTCCAAAGTTAGTGGGAGTTCGTTAATACATTTGGACTCGATTGGAGCACTCTAAATGGGTCAAAGTGGAATTTTTCAAAATTTGCCCCTACCCAAAAGTTCGACCCACATTGGGGGACACCAGAATTCGTTTTAGAGGTATGGTTCCTTCGGCAAAGTTTCTTATTTTGATCCCTAGAATATGATTTTCACAGAGCAATGGGCGATTTTTTTGCCTCCCCACAAATCGACACGGCCTAACATAGAGCTATTTTTTTTATTGCATATCTATGTACATTAAGGTGTTTTATCTTTGGACGACGTGTTTTTCCGCGCAAATGTGTTTTTGATCGCAAATGGTTCTTTGCTGTGTTGACTCGTTTAAATTTATTCGAGGGTAAAGATAAAGCGCAAATTGTAAGTGATTTCCTATACTATTATATGCATGAAAACTTTTGAGACTCTATGAGGCACATCTAAGCACTGAACAATATTTTCACTATACCAAAACAAACATTTGTTTTTGGCTCACCCGAATATTTTGTATACATATGTATGTATGTTTACGCTACATATGCGTTAAACGTCACTCAAATGAAACTTTAGTGTGCGGCAGCCCGTAACAATTGCTTCTTTTGTTTTACAAAATACATTTTTTATGTTTTTAAACCATACAGAATATATGTAAATGTCAAACAAATTTTTTTAGTATTACATTTTTTTTATGTAGCGCAAGCTTGTTGGTAGTTATTGCTGACTTTGATGTGCGCTGATTTGCTATACTCTTTATCGCATTGGTGGATAAATTATCGGCACTTTTTTATCTGATGTGAATGAATTTAGTTGATTGCTGTTATTATTAAAACGTTTTTAATATCTTTCATATATTAAATTTATTATTAATCAATTGGGCGCGCCTTTGATGAGGCATTTTTTTCTGGCAAACACTTAACGTTATTATATAAATGCAAATGGGGCTGCAATAAGGACTAACCGTCTAATCGGCAAACATACGTTAAGTTAGATAATTTCTTTATTATTCTTCCGAAATTAGACAAATTCGCACTAAACTTTATATATGATTTAAAAATTAGTCGCCTCATTAGCAATAAGCACATTATTTTATTATATTAAATATGGATACCGGTGCGTATACGTAACATTTTTTTTATTATCTATTAATGCCAATGAAATAATTAGTCAAGTTTTCTACATTAAAGCCCTAATTGAACTCCATCATCCATACAAAATACATATTCTTAATTATCTCATTATTACTTTATTGAATGCCTAATAGAGTGAAAAATCCAGTCGGTTTTGCTTGGTGCTTCGAATTTCATTGTTAATGTAACAAATAACAATCAAAAATAAATAATTTTCAATATTTTACAAAAAATAGAAAAACACGAAAAAATTCAAAATTTAATTTTCGCTGCATTTCCTGCAAAAAATTATATGGCGTTTTCGAAAATAGGCACATATTTGCTTAGGTGCAACATTTATGGATAGTTGCGCATGCGTTTTATTTTGATTGTATTTATAGTTAAGAAGGAAACGGCTGCCTTCCAGTTTAACTATTTATTGTAAAAACGAAATATTTTTTTTTGGGGCTGCTGACAGCTGTTCGCTTAAAGAAGCAAAATGCCCTGTATGAAAAGTGAAACATAATTATTTCATTGAACAGAATTGTGGTTCGATTAAGTTTCTATGTGAAAACGGTATAATATTTTAAAATGAAGTACGGCTTTACCGACTTTCATGAACATACATTTCAATCACGATAATGTTTGTGGAGAAAGAAAGGTGTTTAAAGCTATGCATGAAAATAAGTAAAGGACAATAAAGTCCTACAGAAATACACACATATGCCAATAATGCCGATTTGATTTCCTTGCTGTCTCTTTGCTTATCAATGGAAAGATATTCGAACACATACATATGTAGATAGAAACAAATATGCGCTCTTTTTCCTCTTTCATCTGTATGCTACATGTCTACAAGTGTACAGGCATTGCACAGAAAACGCAAATTAAACTTATTCAACTTCGCTTATCCATTTCGTAAGTTGTGCTCGTATCAAATAATTTTTATTTTTCATTAAAAAAAAAAAAAAATAAAAATTTACCAAATCCACTCACTGTCTGTATGCAGTCGTATTCCTATATATGTACGTAAATAAGGATGTATGTTTGTATGCAGATTATGGCCTCTGAAACCACTCCGCCCTTTTTATTAAAATTCGAAGGATAGCTTCACAGCAACCCGGAGAGTGTTTATGTAATGCTTCTTTCCAGAAAGTGAATCAGGAACCGATCTATTCTAACAAATTTTGTTCACGGTTCGATTTGCCTGAAATTTTGTATGTACATTAGAGTGGTCTTAAAAATTTGTTTTCCGCAAAAAGACTGTGCCGCCCCGCAATTAATCCGTTGTATGTAAGTAATAAACATCACAACTCCTGGGGAGATTACACCAACTTAAGGCGTGGCACATTCCCATTGAAAATTGCAAAACCCATTTGTACAAAAATATCACGACCCCTGTTTCTCCAGTCTACCAATGATCCAGAGCATTCCCGTAAGATTTCATCGGGATACGGAGCTAGAAACTCACTAGATGATGGCTAATTTGTGTGAAGTCAGGAAGTTGGATCAAGAAGAGAAATAAATGCTGTTAAGAAATGAACTGAAGCAAATAAATGTTTTTTTTTAATTAATGGAGAACCATAAAAAAGTTTTAACAAACATGGAAGAAGAACAAGAAAGGTTGTCTAAGTTCGGATGTAAGCGAACATCATATGCTCAGCTAGAGATCTATCTATACAGTTCTTTTAGTTCAGTTTCTTGGCCCTAAGTATTATCGAAAGAGGGGTGTTTATTTAATGATTTCGAACCTTTTATAAGAAGAATTCCTCTTTGTACAGGAAATAAGTGTAAACGGTTTCTGCCCCCATTTAATAATGTTTATGTTACGTCAATCGGTCTTCGAGTTACGGCTCCAGAAATGGTAGCCAATGCATGATCAAAAAAGGGGCGGTGCCACGTCCGTTTCAAAAAATTGTTGTCATTCATTTAATTGTTATAAATACACTTTAGAAGAGAAATAGCGTACTAACAACTTTTATAACCTGGACTGGGACTGGGACTGGGACTAGGACTGGTACTAGGAATGGGACTGGGACTGGGACTGGGACTGGGACTGGGACTGGGACTGGGACTGGGACTGAGACTGGGACTGTGATTGGGACTGGGACTGGGACTGGGACTGGGACTGGGACTGGGACTGGGACTGAGACTGATGTCCAAAAGATGTCCAAAAAAATGGTAATTGGAAAAAACAAAAACAAGTTATTGTGTTGAGGAGCATACGGACAATGTCCAATCGGAATATGTTGCCACACAGATGATACACGAAAAATTATATCTATCTATCGATTCCCTTACATCGTTGAAATCACTTGCAAAAAATTATTTGTTTATCAAAAATATTTTGCTAGAAGTTAAAAAATTGCCTGCGAGACTTCTTAACATAAAATTGACATTAAGAGAAGGTTTTTGTGAAATTTGTTTCGTCCATAACTAATCTATATGTATCTCGGCTGCTGTTTCGAATACTCTGATTCAGACAATTTGCGCAAAATATCCTATTAAGAATGTGTTTAAAAAACGCCCCATCTGAAAAAATTATCTTAGAACACTGTATCTTAGAGTAAATTTCAGAAGCACACTGTTTATGAAAAGAGCTTTGATATAGAGCGTTATTCAGTCGAATTTTAGATTTTTGTGACAAATACTAAATAAGACCTCTTTCAAGAATATTCGGGGATAGATCGTTTTTTCGAACTCGCAGCCGAGATACGAAGATTTTTAACTCATTCATACTTTGCTTCTGTAACCATATTCTGAATCAAAATTGAAGCATGATTTTCATTTTTTTTCTGAAAAATAATTTTTTAAATTTTAACGGATAACGATTTTGTTATCCGAAAACGTATATAACTGTGAATATGTTTATGAGTAATTAAGTTCCATATATAGGCATGTAGTTTGCAATGTCACATTTATTATTTAAAAATATTAATCTAAGCACTTTCGACATTTTTCGGTTTCAGCCCGCATCACATCTCTTACCATTTCCGTGACCATAAAATGTACATAATTAATTGCATTCATTTAAATTATATCCAAAACGTTTATGTATATATTTATGTGGGTATATTAGGGCGGGTCGATTTGTGCGGAGGCAAAAAAATCGCTCATTGCTCTGTAAAAATCGTATTTTCGGGATCAAAATAAGAAACTAAAGGACCCATACCTCTAAAACGAATTCTGATGTCCCCCCCCCCCCCAGGTAGGGGTAAATTTTGAAAAATCCCACTTTGACCCATTTAGAGTGCTCCAATCGAGTCCAAATGTATGACCGACCCCAACTAACTTTGGAGGCCCGACCCACCGATGCTAGTGGCACACCCTCTGGAACCCCCCTGGGAGTTCACCATACAAACATTTAAAAAAATTGCCGGTTTTGCACTTTACATGCACTTTACCACCAGGGGGGTTCCAGGGGGTGTGCCACTGGCATCGGTGGGTCGGGCCACAGAGCAATGGGCGATTTTTTTTTGCCTCCCCACAAAACGACCCGCCCTAGTGTATATGTTAGAATAATATTAAGCCTATAACATATTTTAGAAAAATTATTCCATTATAATTATTTATACAAGTTATTTAATTCAGCCACATTTATTAAAGCGTTGTACTAAATAAATATTAATAAATTCTAGTTTTTTTATGTTTTTGTGCTTGCACATAACTTGTACTTATTTAAAAATTATTTGAACTCATAATTAATATGTTAAAAGCTCTGTGCTTTTATTAATATTTGCTTTTAGTAGACCCATCAATTTGTACATCCGATGCGTTGTTGAATGCGTTGTATTTCTGCCTGCAACTCATCTCCACTTCTTTGTAGCGTCAAAAATGCATTACTCATTTTTGTATATTAATGTTAATTAAAAACAAGTAAGGACGGGACTGTCTTCGGCTGTGGCGAAGACTTCATACCTTTCATGAATGTGACTGAACAACAATCTTATCCCATTCGTAATCTCCAAATAATGCGCTGTATAAGATAAGAAATATATAGTGAACAGAACCCAACATAATGTTTGTGAGCTTAATTATTTTAGAGATGAATTTAGCATATATGCGATCAGCAATTTCTTTCGCGTAAGAGGAGAACTATTGAAACTAAATTACGAACGTCATCTTGAGCAGCCAGATAATCGCTGTCCAATTTGCAACTCGGGAAACGAAGAAAACGTTTTGCACTTTCTGGGTAGTTGTCCCGTACTTATGGAATATAGAATATTATTTTTAAAAAAAAAGTGTATTAACACACCAAGAGATTAATGAATACCTAAATGGTAAAAACTGGATCACATTGAATCAGTATGTTAAATCAGCGTTAAAATATAGGAAGCAAATTTTAGAAGAGGAATTTTGAAACTTATATTTAAGAAATATTTTAATATATATACAAGTACTTATAAACTAACGGCTCTACGCCAAAGTTTAGTTATGAAATAAAATTTTATATTGTAATCAACTTTGTAAAAAGATTCTGTTTAATAAAACAAACTACTACTGCTACTACTATAGTGAACAGATGTACATACCTAAACGATTTTAAGATAAATATAAAAAAATGACAAAAAACATCCTTATCTTAACGATCGGTTGTATGGGATATATATTATATATAGCTCCGATCGCCTTGGCAATCACGCTACTGTTGGCAGCCATAATTTCGAAATAGTAAAAGACTTCGTTTATTTGGGAACCAGCATCAACACTAGCAACAACATCAGCACTGAAATCCAGCGAAGAATCAATCTTGCCAATAAATGCTACTTTGGACTAGGTAGGCAATTGAAAAGTAAAGTCCTCTCTCGGCGAACGAAAATCATATTCTACAAGTCACTTATCGTACCCGTCCTGCTATATGGGGCAGAAGCATGGACCATGACAACAGCAGATGAAGCGGCTTTGGGAGTGTTCGAGAGAAAAGTTCTTCGAAAGATTTATGGACCTCTACGCGTTGGCGATGGCGAGTACCGAAGAAGATTTAATGATGAGCTGTACGAGCTATACGCAGACATCAACATAGTCCAGCAAATTAAAATGCAGCGGCTGCGCTGGCTAGGCCATGTTATGCGAATGAAAGATGTTGCTCCGGCCAAGAAAGTGTTTCTATCGGAACCCGCCTATGGAAGCAGAGGTAGAGGGCGGCCCCCACTCCGTTGGAAGGACCAGGTGGAAAACGATTTAAACTCCCTTGGTGTAACCAATTGGCGCCGGTTGGCGGAGCGAAGGAGCGACTGGCGCGCCTTGTTGGACGGCCATAACCGTTTAGACGGTTAAGCGCCAATTAAGTAAGTAAGTAAGTAAGCTCCGATCAAAGTGATTTTTTCAGAAAAACTTCTATGATATATTGAAATATATGTCACCAAGTTTCACGTTTATACTTTCTAAATTGCGGCAGGAATGACTAAAATCGTCTTACCTGAAAGATCGGTTGTATGGGAGATATGTTATAGTGGTCCGATCCTACCGGAACCGACAAATGTCTAGTGTAATACAAAAATATATCATTGTGCCAAATTTCATTGAGATATCTCAAAATTTGAGAGACTAGTTTGCGTTCAAACAGACAGACGGACGCGCAGACGGACGGATAGACGGGCATGGCTATATCAACTCTGTTCGTCGCCCTGATCGATACGGTATACTTAATGGTGAGTCTATCTTCAATATTTTTCAACGTTACAAACATCGGACCAAAGTTAATATACCATTTCATGTTCGTGAAAGGTATAATGATATACATGTTCATGTTTCAATATATATGTGCAAGTTAATGAGTATATTGTTCATAATTTTATTCAAACTACATTTCTGTTGCACAAATAGAATTAAGAAGCCAAAAAATGGGTGAACGCACATAGTGGAAGCTTTTTGATGTGAATCTCTCTAATCCCTTTAGGGCCATTAAATGCTCAGTGGCCCACGAATGATAAATGTAAAAAATAGTATGTATTTATGTATGGTTTTTTCACATTATATGTATGCACATATTACTGTGCGCATAATTATATGTTTACTAAGTAAGCGAATGTAGTTTAATTCCCCTATTTTTTATGTTTTTTCGGGATGTCGTAAAATACCGAGCGAAAAGGTATGTTTCACCAATGCATAATTTAAGGAAGTTATTTTATTATGGTTTTTCACTCAAAAATTTAATGGAGTTGAACGTATACATGGAAAATCTTCTCCAAATGTCTATTGCGTAAACGGTCTATAAGCACGCCTGTTTCTGTTGTTGTATTAACGACAAAGACACTCCCCCAAAGGTTTTGGGAAGTGGTGTCGATGTTGATGGTCCGTTGATAGACATAGGTCCGGTACGTTTCGGTAAGAAGCAACATTAAGTTACTAGCCCGACCATCTCGGGAATGATTTATATGACCATATTAAACCTTCTAGGAAATCCCGTCCCACAACCCTGGTTCCATGAGGAACTTGTGCTCCCAGAGCCTCGCCGGATAAATATGTGTATAATACCTCCATATTTTTAACGGGATTCCCATCGCGTAAGTGAGGTTGATAATTGGGTTGCGAAAGATCTGAAGTTACGAAGCTTTGTATTGCGCTTATCAACCTCTTGAATCCCTATAAACACGCCTACTTTTTGGATACAGAAAAAAAATGTGATAATTCAAGAATCACAACAGATCAAGTCATTCGGTAGAGTGTTATATGGACACTACAATTAATACCCCCAAGTGGTTGAGTCTTTGTGATGCCGATGATTAATTTCTTCCGCCTTTGGTCTGAAAATGACGCCAGTTCTTCTACAAGTGTGCAGAAAGTGACTCAGTTTAATAAAAACCTAAAGCCATTCAACAATGTATCAATGATGTTGGAATTGACCCAATCTCTTCAACGTATACTTAGTAGGTAATAACCCCAATATTTGATGACTTTGTTACTCTCCAGATATTAAAGCTGTTATTTGAAAAAAATGTCAGCAGTAAACAATTGGAATGCTGATGATAAAATTCGTGGCTTTGAAAGGGCCTGCTGCTGAAATCCTACAGACCACTACAGGGGGAGAAAAAACCAGTTACGAACGATTGATGAGGCCAGTACGATACGTTAGAGACTTTGTTGGAGGGCAGTATAGCGAATATAAGCCAGGTAGACACATCACAATACCGCATATAAATGCTGAAGAAAAACAGCAACAGTGTGAGCGAATGAGATAATATTATTAACATATAAATATTGCACAAAAACAACAAGGATATTGGCAGATGAAATAACAACAACTTCACACACACATCTACATATTAAGCCACAACGAATATGAGATACAAAAGTACGAAAAGTAGATAAGTAACTTTTCGCGAAGGGTGTTCGAGAAAAGTGTAGACCTTGACAGAAACTATGGATGAACCAGGAGTGGTATATACGTAGCGGAATCTAAGGAATAATAAATCAAGAGAAGTATGCGGGAAACGTCGATTGCATTATTCTACTTCCATTTTAGTGCAAATTAAAAATATTTGAGTCCATATATTTCACAATTCAGGGAGCAGATAAATCATTAAATATTCTTTAATTTCGTCACATTATATATCATTATGCAGATGTGGCCTCTTTTTCCCAACCCCGTGGCTAATATGGTTTCCGTCCTGAAATTATACAGCACACAGGACGTGTTTTCTCTTCAAACTAAGCGTATTAAACGCTAAGTCCAGAAAAAAATTTCTCCAGATGGCAGGTGTCTCTCCTGTATAAGCGATAGATCAAACGACTGCTTCTTAAGAATCAGAAGGAGATCACTCGGCATAAGTATACTGTGTTGCAAATTTATATGTTAAAGTGGCGGCATTATTGCGCTAATGGTCGAATTTCTGAAAGGACGTATATGGAGTCATAGCTTTATTTCATAGACTTGAGCATTGAAAGCGTAGCTCCGGCGATTTCAGAAGGTTGCACCAAATACCTCCTCATCTGTGAAATCATTGAACTCATTAAATTTAGCGAAACAATTTTAAAAATATCTAAAAGTTTTGAAACTGAATATTGAGTAATAAAATAAAACAAAAAACTTCCAAAATATTATTTAAATCTAGGTTTTCATTCTAATTCACCGGGATTGAACACATCTTCTTGGATATAAAAATATATATAATTTAACAATTAGAAATAAACATATATGTTTAAGGAAACGCACATAAATTGTATAATTTAACGCTCGAATGCCACATTGAAATATTTATGAATGTTGAGTATAAACTTCAACCCGAATTGCATATGAATGCAATTATACAAATAATCAAATTTCTACTTGGAAAAGTGAGACCAAGAGAGTGGCAGAGATGGAATCACGATATCCATGTACGTATAAATGTATGCATATGACTAATGACTGTCCCGCTACGATGCCTTATAAGAGCAAATTCCCTGCAGTCAAACCAACTAGATGTATACTAGATGAATACTAGTTTGCCAAAAATTCCAACTAGTATGAGTTCTATAATTTTTTCATATTACCAACTGATATTTTTACCATGGCGATGTCTTATGAAATATCAATTGCCAGTCTCTGAATCAGAATCATACGAATTGACATACTAGTCAGCCTTTGCGCCAGCATTATACGAGATGGTATACTAGTTATTATATACATGAATATCATACCAACTCATGCGCGGTTCCAGGGGGGGGGGGACTTTTTTTTGTATTGACTGTATTGAAGTATATAATACAAATCTACATAATAATTTCTTATCACACAACGGATTTTATTTTGGTCGAAAAATTTACCCTTTCGCCATTATTTTTTTGGCAGGCTCGAAAATTATTTTTTTGGGTATGCGTAGTGGAACTTTTTTTTCTTGATCCCAAATCCTATCGAAAAATCGATGGCGCGATATTGGTTAACTTTGGCCAAGCTGCATTAGCACCGTCTTATGATTAGTGTTAATGGAGTGCAGAACGGTTGTAGTGATATGCACTTTACGGAAGTCATGCTGATGGCTGGATAACCGAAGAATTTCATTTAATTAAGGGAGTCGTAACGGCTTCAAATGTTTCCGTTACTGACCAAAGGCATAATATCGTTAGGTACTGGCTGGGTTTCCGGTCTTTGGTAGTGGTTTTGTCCTTGCCATTCTCCATTAATCTGGAATAGAAAAGGCTTTTAACGCCAAGTAGAAAAAATGTGCTAGGCTGCTGATGCCCTCATGGCCAAGGTGTTTTGGCATCGGCATAGGTTATCCATCTGGGACTATTGATATGGACGGCTTGGCGTTTTCGATATCTTCTTTAACCTCTGTTTAGGTAACGGTGAGGATCGACTCGTCATGCTTGTGTTTATGTGCCCGTTGATTTGGACGACATATAGCATTTTCAGTTGATGTATGGATTGCAAACTGGCACTCGCGCATTTCCTCGAGTCCGACAGACGAAATTCTAGTCGAATAAATTATTCAAATACTAACTACTATGAATAGTACCACAAAATCATAGTCAATGAACCCTTCTAAAACTAACTAGTATGAATAACCCCACACAATTCTAGTTAATGAACTAGAATGTTTGCTGACTACTTTGGCTTTTGACTGCAGGGTTGTTCTGCGTTTGACTGACATTTTGGATGACTGATTTAGACTGTTAAAAATACATACGCACATGTGCGGGAAAAAAAGTAATAGCTGTAAGTTGGCGCGTTGCTGCCGTAAGGGCGGCCCCTGGTCCTTCTGCACCAAGTTTTAACGGCGCGCAGCCCTGGTTCACTTCATTGGGAGCAAAAGTCTCCTAAATATTAGTATAGTTAAGGAGATACTTTTGTACCAAAAGTATTAGCACATCGCATCATAAATGCAACTTTTTTAGAAAAGATCTGCTTGTTTCCCGGAGACCAAATTTTCTCAAATATTAATCTAGTAAGGGACATTCTTTGTACCAAATTTTATTTAGGATAGGTCGTACTGTTCCACTTTCCGTAAAGAAAAGTGTCTCAAATATTAATGACATGGAGGAAACGAGGTAGAAATATCCTTCGTTATATCAAAATTATTAGAACCGAAAAAGATTTTAAAATTTAGAAGTTTTGACTTTTATTTTAAAATTTTGAAAAAATTCAAACGCCGTATAAGATATCGTGTTGTTATTTTTACTATTATAAATACAGTAAAACAAGCAAAATCCGCACCATGCATCTGTACTGGGCAGCACTCGCTGAAGCGACGATAGACGTCCCAATGCTTTTGGGAAAAATCAAAAGGAGTAATGATCCAACAAGAAAGAAAGGCGGGAACAGAAGCGTGCGGATACAAAATTTCTAAGATCATGTGCAAAGCCAGCAAAGTAGCTGATATCTGTGAAGAGAGAATACTTGCACATGCCCTAAAATTAGGTTTGGAGAGTGATAGCAGATATAGAAAGTATGGATTGGACGAGAAAACGATCGGGCACATTCTTTATTCATGTCAGGTCAAGGTTCCAGCTATTAGCGGTGGCAAAATTGCCAGATATCGAGGCAGTAGTTAAGCTAGGTCATAGAAGACTGCTAGTATTTGCAAAGAGGACAAAGTTATTCTATAACATAAGTTCTGGCACCTGATTGCGGTTCTTCCGTTGGGCCATCAAACAAATTCCGTTAGCACTATCGACACATTCTGCCTTTGTCTATGTAAGGTCTTTATTGTCCGGCCAGTTCAACCTTATCTAACTACTGACTTCACCTGCCTGGTTTTATTGCATTATGAGGTCGGCTTACTTCAACTCTTAAATACAGAAAATCTAAAAGTAAGTCGTATCATATTCTGTTTTACTACACCTGATTTGCTAACTAAACAATCCTAAATACTAATCCAAATATTTATCCAATGACTAAATTCAATTTAAGTTAATAATTATATTTATTTAAGTATCATTATTGCTTATTAAGATGTGGCTACACATTTACGTGTTGTTGTTGCATGTCATAAATTCTACAAATTTCCTGAAAATTGTGGTTTTTGTGTTTTTATTTTGTTTACGAACTACTAATTTTAGGCAAAAAACAAAAATTTTTTTAGAAAATATACATCTTTTTGTTTTTAACTTTCCATAACGGCTAGCGCATTAGCTAAAGTAAATTTTACAATAACCGCACCAAACCAATTTACAAATTTAATCAATTTTTGGTTGTGAATAAATAAAATTAAGAGTGGTAAATATTTTGGTAAATTAACTCATCATCAAATTCATTTTTAAAGTCATATATGGGGCATGCTAGATATTTCGCTGACTTTGTGTATAAAATAATTTTTATACCTTTCATGAACATGAAATGGTTTTTAACTTTGGTCCGATTTTTGTAACGTTGAGAAATATAGAAGATAGACTCACTATTAAGTATACCGAATTGATCAGGGCGACGAACTGAGTTGATATAGCCATGTCCGTCTGTCCGTCATTCTGTCCGTCCGTCTGTCTGTTTGAACGCAAACTGATCCCACAAATTTTGAGATATATCAATGAATTTTGGCACAATGATTTAATTTTTGTATTATATTAGACATTTGTCGGATCCAGTAGGATCGGACTACTATAACATATATCTCCCATATAACCGATCGTTCAGATAAGACGACTTTGGTCATTCCTGCCGCAATTTAGAAATTATAAACGTGAAACTCGGTGATATATATTCCAATATATCATAGAAGATATTCTGAAAAAATCACTTTGATCGGAGCTATATATAGTATATATCCCATACAACCGATCGTTCAGATAGAAAGATTTTTGGCAATTTCTCCCTTAATTTCCAATATAAAAACGTTAAACTTGGTAATATTTATTCTAATATATCATAGAATATTTCATGAAGAAATCATTTCGATCAAAGGTATATATAATATATATCCCATACAATCAATCGTTCAGATAGAAAGAGTTTTAGCCATTGCTCCCTTAATTTCCAATATAAAAACGTTAAACTTGGTGATATTTATTCTAATATATTGTAACAAATATTAGCAGCACTAAGGGATACTATCATCTCTAAGCCGATGCTAAGCAGTGACTTGATGCACATCAATAATTCAATCATTATGTCTACACATATGTACGTACACGCAGCGGAGAAGAGACGCACAAACACATGTATATATCTTATCTGAGATGCTCACAAGAGAGGGCAATAATGTGTGCAAGTATTACTCACGCGCATATGAGAAGCTACAAACGTAGTTGTGGCTGGTGATTTTGTAGCTGATAACTAACTAGTAAGTTCTGGAATGGAAAAGCCTAGAAGTATGCAACGAGGAAATCAGACAGTATAAAAGGCGACAACAGTAGAGGCGCGAGAATCAGTTTGATTTAAGCATTCCATCTGTCGAGCAGTAGCAGGTTTATTTTTGAAAAGTACTTTAAAAAAGGCCATTTTGCATTATTGAATAGTGGTGTTATTGATTCAACAGTTTAGTAATTCGGACTTAGCAGAAGGTTGCAAATAAGAGGATTTGCAGTAAATTCGTTACAATATCATAGAATATTTCCTGAAAAAATTACTTTGATTGGAGCTATATGTATATAGTATATACTAGGCCGGGTCGATTTGTGAGGAGGTAAAAAAATCGCCCATTGCTCTGTGAAAATCATATTCTAGGGATCAAAATGAGAAACTTTGCCGAAGGAACCATACCTCTAAAACGAATTCTGATGTCCCCCCCTCTGGGTCGTATGGGCAAATTTTTAAAACTCCCACTTTGAAATGCCTATGTTTTTTCTTTTAAGAGTTTATTTTTCTCTTTAGAAATTTATTTAGTCAGAACATATGTAAATGAAAAAATGAATTTAACTTAGTAATAGAAAAAAATTAAAAAAAATTATTAGAAATTAGCGTTTTTACAACCCCCTTTTAAAACCAAGGCATCACTGTGATGCATTTCCATGTCGTAAACATAGTCGTGTGGGTTTTTTATTCAACCGTTTTAAAAAATGAAGGTATCACTGTGACACAATTGCAGATCGTAAAATTGCTTGTGTTGTATTTTTTTAAGCCACCACAAGACACAGCAGGTAGAATTGAAATTGCCCTACCCAAAAGTTCAACCCAAAGGGGTGGACATCAGAATTCGTTTTAGAGGTATAGTTCCTTCGGCAAAGTTTCTTATTTTGATCCCTAGAATACGATTTTCACAGAGCAATGAGCGATTTTTAAATCGACCCGCCCTAGTATATACCTATCGCATACAACCGATCGTACAGACAGAAAGATTTTTGGCCATTTCTCCCTTAGTTTCCAATATAAAAACGTGAAACTTAGTGATATATATTCCAATATATCAAAGAAGATTTCTTGTAAATCATTTCGATTCGGAGCTATATATAATATATATCCCATACAACCGATCGTTCAGATAAGGTGGTTTTTTGCCATTTTTTATTTTATATTTATCTTAAAAATCGTTTAGGTATGTAGATCTGTGCACTATATATTTCTTATCTTATACATCCGACTATTTGGATATTTCGAACGGGATAGGATTATTGTTCAGCCCCATTCATGAAAGGCATAGCCGAAAACAGTCCCGTCCTTACTTGTTTTTTTTTTATATAAGCGTTTAAAATCGCATCATTCTCATTTTAGACACCCTAAGATCGATTTAGTAATCTGCTTTTCCAATTCTTTAGTCGCTCCTAATAATAGCGTTTCTCAAACGGATCGCAATAGTTCCGAACAAGCGCCATAGACCGTACTAGCTCTAAGTCTGTACCCTCGGAGTGCATCGAACTAACACTTTTAACTTGTGATGTCTTACGTAATAGAACTTTGGAACGCGTTATTAATTGTTTCAGTAGTAGGTGGTCCTGAGATAGCTGCTGTTTTTGCGAAACCTTCACTTTCTTAGACTTTGTTCTATTTTCAGTGGTCGCCAGCTAGTGAAATAATTATTCGCGCTCACTTCGCACATATTATTATTCTCTTTCGTATAATTGTCGCTGAACAAGCAGATTAGCAACATCGTAGGAGCTTATTGTTTGTTTCCGCATATCCAAAAAGATATTTAGCAAACCAACGCTGATGCGCAGAATGGTTTAATTGTTAACATTATTTTGTTTAAATTTTTCGTTGAACTCAAGCAATAAAATAGTACTTGTGTGACATATTTACAAATAATTTTTTGCGTGTTAACAAACATGCGTGAATACGTCCGACCTCATTGCTGTTTTATCAACAACTAAACCACTACGATGATTTAACTCTTACTCATATAGCTTGAGTTTAAGGAGTTTTGGAATGCGCCCGGAGCTGTACGATCAATCAAAATGAAAGGGACAAGGTAAATCTATACAAGGTGAAAGCAAAACGAATTCAAAGATATTAGCCGTATAGCAGATTGTAAATAAATTTCAAATACTTGGCGCAATTAAATGTGGAGCAGATTAAGACCGAGACTCTCTCCCAATTTGCTTCGTGCTCTTTTTAGTTTTACCTAAAAATTAGGTTCCCTACGTGTTCAATGCCGACTCCGAATGACATCTACTAGGCAGATCAATTGTCACTGAGAAGATTTTCATGATAGAAATTCACTCAGAGTGTTTGCCAACCCACTGTCGAGTGACGGTTCTGCTTAGAAAAACTTTTTTGTAATTGAAACGTTTTGTTCTAAATGTTTGATGTTGCTGTACAACGGACTAGAATTCAGGGCCTGCGGAGTGGTGGGCGGAAGAATGTCAAATGTAGAGATAATTGGCGCTTATTTCGTTTTACTTTGCTGACCATCCATAGCGAATTTTTATGATCGAGTTATCGGTTTTTTATCGGCTTGTAATGTGTGTTTTATTGATTGTAGCACTCCGATAAGAAATTGATTTTCTATCTAACCGATACATTCTTTTGACTAAAAGATGGATTTCGATTGATAAGGTTTGATAATAAAACGATAAATTTTTGATAGTATATCGATAAAAATTCGATAACTTTACGATAAAATTTCGATCTCTTTTCCATAACAATTTAAAAAAGTTTTGATTATAATCCTTTAACTTTTCGATAGCAAGCGGATAACTTTTCGTTCTCATTTATAATATTTGCTAGAGATAGCAAAATTTTAACACTTCGATAACAGATCCATTACCTGGTCGGTAACGGACCGATAACTTATCGATTAAGAATGGATAACAGGCTTATAGATCATCATTAACAATTCTAGAACTCATCGATAACTAACCGTTAACACTTCAATATCAAATTTAAGACACGCCTTTTCTTGCCTTAATTTGCTGCCTAATTGCGCTTATATCAACTCTACCATAGACTATGTTTTCACTTTAACCTGCCATGTAGTAACTGCACTAACGCTTACAATCTGGTTTCCCTCATATCGTGAGAAACACATCGAAATAAAAATATGTATTTGGTTTTATATTTTTTTTTTTCGTATACCTTCAAAATACCAAGTGAACTCTGTGACAATGGCAAACTTTGTCAACTCTTTCACTATCACTATGTTGTACATTCATATGTTTTGTGCACCATAAACTTGCACTGGTTCATTTCGAAGTCATAGCATAAGGAATTCAAAGAGTAACAAATGGAAACATCCAGGATGTGCATCTGCATCCAGAAATCGGGCCAAAACCACAAAAATGCGCTATGTTAGATGTATTTTTCATGTGAAAACACACAGAATATAGCAACAATAATGCGAAAAGGCTTACTGCGGCTAATTTTCTTGTAAAACTTTGACGTGAGAGAAAAACTGAACCTATATTTGCTTTCGCGCTGGTGAAGAGTCAGAAATTGTTACTGTATTAAAATGGAATAAGACAATTAAAAAGCAAGCATATACGCTAAGGCGAGCTCAGTGTTTATAAGTAAGTTGTCTACTTTTTACTACCCTTTTTTTTGTATGCCTCTTCACGTTTTATTTTTCATGATTGCGCCAACTCCTAGCCAGCAATCATTGTAAGTTACAATCAAAATCTGAAACACTCCTTTGAAGTATAATACGCCATTCTTTTTGCCAGCTAAATTAACAAAAAATTTAGTCACCAACGCCCACTGTGCCGTGTTGCATATGCAAGTAAATAAGCGCGTAAGCCATTCGATGGCATTCAACGTATGCATGCGTAGTCAAAGCTTTTATTTGCTACAATCACAGCGTCAGTTACAAAATATTCACCAAAAGCATACCGATTACAAAAAGGAAAACATCGAATAAACTGAGTGAATTTTTGCACGACTAGCCATGCGAGTGAGTAACATTGGATTTTTTTTTGTTCTAAGCTTCATTAGCGCGAATCGAAGTTATAACTATGGGCATAGGACGTTGGGCATAGGATTTTGAATGAGAAAAAATTGCAAAAATTGCAAGAATTCTTTAGCCGCTGTTACATTTCTATTCAACAGGCTATTGCTGTCGTGATATTTATGTATGTATATATTTGTGTTTATATACATACATACGTATGCAGATAGTTCCAAGCTGCAAAAGAGGTTTAAAGACGTTTAACAAAAAATTGGAGTTAAAGTTAAATTTTGAGAAATTGGATATTTTATTATAAAATGACTACTGAAATTTGGAAAGCAATCAAACTCGTTATTATGATAGTGATTGAAATCTTTACTCACTACACAAGGGAAACTACTAGAGGTTTTTTTATTACAGCACAAAATCTAATACCTCCGCTCCATTGAACGCCAGAGACATGCATTAAGCTTAAGGGTTTCCTAATTTTTAAAAATTTAAAAGAACAAGTAAAGGTGTCTAAGTTCGGCTGTAACCGAACATTATATACTCTGCGTGAGCTTCAATTGTACATTTAATTTCAGATAAATTACTTTTCTACATAACATGTGGCACCGCCCGTTTAAAAAAAAATATCTCCTCATTTACTCTTACAATAAAACTTGATAAGTGAAATATCATTGATTCAAAACTATTTTTTGCTAAATTATAGCTTATTTTTCTAGTCTCCGACCCTTTTAAACTTGTTTTATATCTAAGTTGCCGTGGTATTTGACCGATCCCGTCCATTTTTACTAGGAATAATTTCTGCTATAAGGAAAATATGTATACACAATTTCATTACGATATGTTAATGTTTCTTCGAGTTATGGCTCCCGAAACATAGAAAATTGCTTAGTCATAAAAGGGGCGGTGCCACACCCATTTTCAAAAATTTTAGTGTTTTCCAATTGAATGTTATAATTCAATTAGAGTGTAAAATTCTATTGATGCAAAGCTCTTTTTCGCTAAGATACAGCTTATTATTTTCGTCTACGACCCTTTTAAAAATCTTTTATATAAAAGTGCGCGTGGTCCTTAACTGATTTCGTTAAGTTTTCTTAAAAGTATTCCTTATAGTAAAGGCAACCTCTCTGCCGAATTTTGTTACGATAGGTTTAGCGATTTTTGATTTATGATTAATAATATTTTTAAAATTGATTTTATCACAAGTGGGCGGTTTAAAATTTTTTTTTTAAATTTTTATCAAAAGTCTCAATATCAGTCCACTTGTCATATTTCAACCTTCTAGGTGTATTATTTATTAAATAATCAGGTTTTTTGTGTTTTCCAAAATGTTATATATATAAAAAGTGGGCGTGGTTATCCCCCAAATACCCTCATTTCCAATGCCAATCTATTCTGGGTCCAGATAAGCTCGTGTACCAAATACCAATATTTACTCAGGTTATCGTGTTAACCGACATACGGATGGACGGACGGACATGGCTCAATCACATTTTTTCGATACTGATGATATATGGAAGTCTATATCTATCTCGATTCCTTTTTACCTGTACAACCAACCGTTATCCAATCAAATTTAATATACTCTGTGTGCAAAGCACGCTTAGTATAAAAAGTGAGCACTTCTCGTGTGTTTGGATTACGTTGGATGGGATGATAAAATATCAATAGTTATTTGAAAACAAATCGATAACTTTTTATATTGCATCGATAACTTTGCGAAAAAGATCGGTATTTTTCCGGCGCCATGGTATGACGATAGCGTCCTCCGCTTATCACACCGAAGATCCCAAGTTCACTCCCCGGTCAAAGCAACATAAAAATTTTAGGAACAAGTTTTTTCAATTAGATTTAAAAATTTTTCTAAGCTTACCGCATTGAACTTCCTGGGTTCATATTCTGGGCAAAGCATTATCGCAAATTTAGAAAAAAATTTTTACAATTAGAATCAAATTTTGTAAGCGAGGTCTACCCTGTGTAGTGATTTGGCAAACATTCTGAATGTATTTCTGCTTCTCAGTGAAAACACACCTGCCTTACAGATCGGCAAAAAATATGCAAACACCGTCACACCAGGTTAAGTTAGGTTGAATTGGCCGGTCAATAAATACCTCAAATAGGCTGAATCTGTACGTTAATATTACCAGAATTTGTTTTACGACCAAACGGAAGAACCCCAATCAGGTGAGAGGACTTATGTTTTAGAATAATTCCAACCTTTTCCCAAATACTAGAAGTTGTCTAGGTCCTAGCTTAATTGCTGTCTCGAGATCTGGCAATTCTGCCGATTTTTATTAGGACTATAGCAGTATTTCTTCCGATGGAGTGTTTGTCTGGAGTAGAAGACTGAAAAAGTTGTTCACGTATGAGTGCAAAAGGAATTGGGCTAAGGAGTTTAGATCATATGGTTTAAAACATATGCCTGTGGAGTTTGATACCTCTTGAAAAGATATGGCGGTTGGACCAGGTGCAGTTAGAGGGTAGTTAAATGAATGTATGCTTCTTTTGTAGCTAATGATATTCTTTTTTAATATCTGCGGTTTGGTAATTTATTTGGTGATGGCATTAATGAAACGGATTTCTCAGTATTTTATATTTCTTGGAATTTTTAAAAATATTGTACGTTTTTATTAAACTTTCTTGGCTTTGCTTTCCTTTTAAAACGACGAATGTCTTTGCGGCCATTTTCATGCGGCAGAAAACGTGTAAGGATTCATTATATTGGTTTTTATACTCAGTTGAGCAGAGCTCACAGAGTATATTAAGTTTGATTGGATAACGGTTGGTTGTACATATATAAAGGAATCGAGATAGATATAGACTTCCATATATCAAAATAATCAGGATCGAAAAAAAATTTGGTTGAGCCATGTCCGTCCGTCCGCCCGTTAACACGATAACTTGAGTAAATTTTGAGGTATCTTGATGAAATTTGGTATGTAGGTTCCTGAGCACTCATTTCAGATCGCTATTTAAAATGAACGATATCGGACTATAACCACGCCCATTTTTTCGATATCGAAAATTTCGAAAAACGGAAGAAGTGCGATAATTCATTACAAAAGACCGATAAAGCGACGAAACTCGGTAGATGAGTTGAACTTATGACGCAAAATAGAAAATTAGTAAAAGTTTGGACAATGGGCGTGGCACCGCCCACTTTTAAAAGAAGGTAATTTAAAAATTTTGCATGCTGTAATTTGGCAGTCGTTGAAGATATAATGATGAAATTTTGCAGGAACGTTACTCTTATTACTTTATGTACGCTTAATAAAAATTAGCAAAATCGGAGAAGGACCACGCCCACTTTTAAAAAAAATTTTTTTTTAAAGTAAAATTTTAACAAAAAATTTAATATCTTTACAGTATATAAGTAAATTATGTCAAGATTCAACTCCAGTAATGATATGGTGCAACAAAATACAAAAATAAAAGAAAATTTAAAAATGGGCATGGCTCCGCCTTTTTTCATTTAATTTGTCTAGGATACTTTTAACGCCATAAGTCGAACAAAAATTAACCAATCCTTTTGAAATTTGGTAGGGGCATAGAGTTTATGGCGCTAACTGTTTTCTGTGAAAATGGGCGAAATCGGATGATGTCACGCCCAGTTTTTATACACAGTCGTCCGTCTGTCCTTCCGCATGGCCGTTAACACAATAACTTGAGCAAAAATCGATATATCTTTACTAAACTCAGTTCACGTACTTATCTGAACTCACTTTATCTTGGTAAGAAAATTGAACGAAATCCGACTATGACCACGCCCACTTTTTCGATATCGAAAATTACGAAAAATGAAAAAAATGCCATAATTCTATACCAAATACGAAAAAAGGGATGAAACATGGTAAGGTAATTGGATTGTTTTATTGAGGCGAAATATAACTTTAGAAAAAACTTTACAAAATGGTTGTGACACCTACCATATTAAGTAGAAGAAAATGAAAAAGTTCTGCAGGGCGAAATAAAAAACCCTTAAAATCTTGGCAGGTATTACATATATAAATAAATTAGCGGTATCCAACAGATGATGTTGATGGGTCACCCTGGTCCACCTTGGTCGATATCTGGAAAACGCCTTCACACATACAACTACCACCATTCCCTTTTAAAACTCTCATTAATACCTTTAATTTGATATCCATATCGTACAAACTCATTCTAGAGTCACCCCTGGTCCACCTTTATGGCGATATTTCGAAAAGGCGAACACCTATAGAACGAAGGCCCACTCCCTTTTAAAAATACTCATTAACACCTTTCATTTGATACCCATATCGTACAAACAAAGTCTAGAGTCACCCCTGGTCCAGAAAGGCCCACTCCCTCTTAAAATACTCATTAAATCCTTTCGTTTGATACCCATATCGTACAAACGCATTCTAGAGTCACACCTGGTCCATCTTTATGGCGATATCTCGAAAAGGCGTCCACCTATAGAACTAAGGCCCACTCCCTCTTAAAATACTCATTAACTCCTTTCGTTTGATACCCATATTGCACAAACAAATTCTAAAGTCACCCCTGGTCCACCTTTATGGCGATATCTCGAAAAGGCGAACACCTATAAAATGAAGGCCCACTCCCTTTTAAAAATACTCATTAACACCTTTCATTTGATACCCATATCGTACAAACAAAGTCTAGAGTCACCCCTGGTCCACCTTTATTGCGATAACTCGAAAATGCGTCCACCTATAGAACTAAGGCCCACTCCCTCTTAAAATACTCATTAGCTCCTTTCGTTTGATACCCATATTGCACAAACGAATTCTAGAGTCACCCCTGGTCCACCTTTATGGCGATATCTCGAAACGGCGTCCACCTATAGAACTAAGGCCCACTCCCTTTTAAAATACTCATTAACACCTTTCGTTTGATGCCCATATTGTGCAAACAAATTCTAGGGTCACCCCTGGTCCACCTTTATGGCGATATCTCGAAAAGGCGACCACCTATAAAGCAACCACCACTCCCTTTTAAAACCCTCATTTATACCTTTAATTTGATACCCATAAATGTACAAACACATTCTAGAGTCACCCCTGGTCCACCTTTATGGCGATATTTCGAAACGGCATCCATCTATAGAACTAAGGCTCACTCCCTTTTAAAATACTCATTAGCACCATTGGTTTGATGCCCATATTGTACAAACAAATTCTAGGTTCACTCTGGTCCACCTTTGTGGCGATATCTTGAAATGGCGTCCACCTATGGAACTAAGGATTACTCCCTTTTAAATACTCATTAACACCTTTCATTTGATACCCATATCTTACAAACGCATTCTAGAGTCAAACCTGATCCACCTTTATGGCTATATCCCTAAATGGCGTCCACCTATATACTCTTTAATGCCTTTCATTTGATACACATTCTAGGGTTTCTCTCGGTTCATTTTCCTGCATGGTTATTTACCCTTATATTGTCACCATAGCTCTCAACTGAGTATGTAATGTTCGGTTACACCCGAACTTAACCTTCCTTACTTGTTTCAATTAGATTTAAAAATTTTTCTAAGCCTATCGTATTGAACGTCCTGGGTTCATGTTCTGGGAAAAGCAGCATCGCAAAATTTAGAAAAAAATTTTTTACAATTAGAAAAAATTTTGTTAGCGAGGTCTACCCTGTGCAGTGATTTGGCAAACATTCTGAATGTATTTCTGCTTCTCAGTGAAAACTCACCTGCCTTACAGATGCCTCTCAGATCGGCATAAAATATGCAAACTCTGTCACACCAGGTTAAGTTAGGTCGATTTGGCTGATCAATAAAGAGCTCACATAGGCTGAATCTGTACGTTAATATTACAAGAATTTGTTTGACGACCAAACGGAAGAACCCCAATCAGGTGAGAGGACTTATGTTTTAGAATAATTCCATCCTTTTCCCAAATACTAGAAGTTGTCTAGGTCCTAGCTTAATTGCTGTCTCGAGATCTGGCAATTCTGCCGATTTTTATTAGGACTATAGCAGTATTTCTTCCGATGGAGTGTTTGTCTGGAGTAGAAGACTGAAAAAGTTGTTCACGTATGAGTGCAAAAGGAATTGGGCTAAGGAGTTTAGATCATATGGTTTAAAACATATGCCTGTGGAGTTTGATGCCTCTTGAAAAGATATGGCGGTTGGACCAGGTGCCGTTAGAGGGTAGTTAAATGAATGTATGCCTCTTTTGTAGCTAATTATATTCTTTTTTAATATCTGCGGTTTGGTAATTTATTTGGTGATGGCATTAATGAAATGGATTTCTCAGTATTTTATATTTCTTGGAATTTTTAAAAATATTGTACGTTTTTATTAAACTTTCTTGGCTTTGCTTTCCTTTTAAAACGACGAATGTCTTTACGGCCATTTTCATGCGGCAGAAAACGTGTAAGGATTCATTATATTGGTTTTTATTGTTCATGTTTATTTTGCCACATTTACATATGTACAGCTGTTGACCTATTTACATGTGTGCATATTCACACAATCACACACACCAACGAATACATGAAATATTAAAAGCAGAAACATTTATCTTTTACAGGTTCACATAATATTAAAAGCATGAATATAGTATATGTATATTAGGGTGTCCGCTTTGCCCATGTTAGTTTTTTGTTTCAAAAGCGGATGCTAAGTTTTGGGAATTTCGTGAAAAGTTGTACAGAAACAAGATATGGGTTTGATCAAATCTATTTGTAAATAGGTCTATCATCTCAAAAGTGCGGGTTCGTATACCATTCTCGAGAAGAAAAGCATTAAAGAGATTTACAAAGTATAATCGAAATAACTGTAGCCTCGTTCGTCCTGCAGCCAGATTTCTAACGTAAAATGTCGATTTGTTTTAAACTAGTTTGGTACATTTTAGCGGTGAATTAGATAATGTAATCGGCAGTTTTTGACAGTGCATTTTGCAAAAATTGCAATTCTGAAGCACTTGCAATTGACTAATTTTGTTTTGTTGACTTTCCGACTGGGTGGATGACTGACGTGTATTGGACCGATTTTTCGTCGTTGCTTGTAATATTTGGTTTCGAGAAAAACCGGTTTCGGCGTTGTGCTATTTTTCCTTTTGATCTACTGTTATTTTTATACTCAGTTGAGCAGAGCTCACAGAGTATATTAAGTTTGATTGGATAACGGTTGGTTGTACATATATAAAGGAATCGAGATAGATATAGACTTCCATATATCAAAATAATCAGGATCGAAAAAAAATTTGATTGAGCCATGTCCGTCCGTCCGTCCGTCCGTCCGTCCGTTAACACGATAACTTGAGTAAGTTTTGAGGTATCTTGATGAAATTTGGTACGTAGGTTCCTGAGCACTCATCTCAGATCGCTATTTAAAATGAACGATATCGGACTATAACCACGCCCACTTTTTCGATATCGAGAATTTCGAAAAACCGAAAAAGTGCGATAACTCATTACAAAAGACAGATAAAGCGACGAAACTTGGTAGATGGGTTGACGTTATGACGCAGAATAGAAAATTAGTAAGATTTTGGACAATGGGCGTGGCCCCGCCCACTTTTACAAGAAGGTAATTTAAAAGTTTTGCAAGCTGTAATTTGGCAGTCGTTGAAGATATCATGATGAAATTTGGCAGGAACGTTACTACTATTACTCTATATGTGCTAAATAAAAATTAGCAAAATTGGATTAAGAACACGCCCGCTTTTTAAAAAAAAATTTTTTTAAATTCAAATTTTAACAAAAAATTTAATATCTTTACTGTATATAAGTAAATTAAGTCAAAATTCAACTCCAGTAATGACATAATGCAACAAAATACAAAAATAAAAGAAAATTTCAAAATGGGCGTGGCTCCGCCCATTTTCATTTAGTTTGTCTAGAATACTTTTATTGCCATAAGTCGAACAAAAATTTACCAATCCTTCTCAAATTTGGTAGGAGCATAGATTCTATGACGGTAACTGTTCTCTGTGAAAATGGGCGAAATCGGTGGAAGCCACGCCCAGTTTTTATACACAGTCCACCGTCTGTCCTTCCGCTCGGCCATTAACACAATAACTTGAGCAAAATCCGATATATCTTTACTAAACTTAGCCCACGTACTTACCTGAGCTCACTTTTTCTTGGTATAAAAAATGGGCGAAATCTGGCCATAACCACGCCCACTTTATCGATATCGAAAATTACGAAAAATGAAAAAAATGCCATAATTCTATACCAAATACGAAAAAAGGGATGAAACATGGTAACTGGATTGGTTTGTTGACGCAAAATATAACTTTGGAAAAATCTTTGTAAAATGGGTGTGACACCTACCATATTAAGTAGAAGAAAATGAAAAAGTTCTACAAGGCGAAATCAACAGCCCTTGGAATCTTGGCAGGAATACTGTTAGTGGTATTGCATATATAAATAAATTAGCAGTACCCGACAGATGATTTTCTGGATCACCTGGTCCACATTTTGGTGGATATCACGAGAACGCCTTCACATATACATCTAAGGGCCACTCGCTTTTAAAACCCTCATTAATACCTTTAATTTGATATCCATATCGTACAAAAACATACCAGAGTCACCCCTGTCCCACCCTAATGGCGATATCTCGAAAAGGCGTCCACCTAAAGAACTATTGTCCCCTCTCTCTTAAAATGCTAGTAACACCTTTCGTTTGATACCCATATCGTACAAACATTCTAGAGTAACCCCTGGCCCACCCTAATGGCGATATCTCGAAAAGGCGTCCACCTATAGACCTAGTGTCCACTCCCTCTTAAAATGCTCAGTAACACCTTTCGTTTGATACCCATATCGTACAAACATTCTAGAGTCACCCCTGGCCCACCCTAATGGCAATATCTCGAAAAGGCGTCCACCTATACACCTAATGCCCACTCCCTCTTAAAATGCTCAGTAACAGCTTTCGTTTGATACCTATATCGTACAAACATTCTAGAGTCACACCTGGCCCACCCTAATGGCGATATTTCGAAAAGGCATCCACCTATAGAACTAGGGATTACTCCCTTTTAAAATACTCATTACCACCTTTCATTTGATACCCATATCGTACAAACACATTCTAGAGTCACCCTGGCCCACCCTAATGGCGATATCTCGAAAAGGCGTCCACCTATAGACCTAATGTCCACTCCCTCTTAAAATGCTCAGTAACACCTTTCGTTTGATACCCATATCCTACAAACATTCTAGAGTCACCCCTGGCCCACCCTAATGGCGATATCTCGAAAAGGCGTCCACCTATAGACCTAATGTACACTCCCTCTTAAAATGCTCAGTAACACCTTTCGTTTGATACCCATATCGTACAAACATTCTAGAGTCACCCCTGTCCCACCCTAATGGCGATATCTCGAAAAGGCGTCCACCTATAGACCTAATGCCCACTCCCTCTTAAAATGCTCAGTAACACCTTTCGTTTGATACCCATATCGTACAAACATTCTAGAGTCACACCTGGCCCACCCTAATGGCGATATCTCGAAAAGGCGTCCACCTATAGAACTAAGGATTACTCCCTTTTAAAATACTCATTACCACCTTTCATTTGATACCCATATCGTACAAACACATTCTAGAGTCACCCTGGCCCACCCTAATGACGATATCTCGAAAAGGCGTCCACCTATAGACCTAATGCCCACTCCCTCTTAAAATGCTCAGTAACACCTTTCGTTTGATACCCATATCGTACAAACATTCTAGAGTCACCCTTGGTCCACCTTTATGGCGATATCTCGAAAAGGCGTCCACCTATAGAACTAAGGATTACTCCCTTTTAAAATACTCCTTACCACCTTTCATTTGATACCCATATCGTACAAACACATTCTAGAGTCACCCCTGGCCCACCCTAATGGCGATATCTCGAAAAGGCGTCCACCTATAGACCTAATGCCCACTCCCTCTTAAAATGCTCAGTAACACCTTTCGTTTGATACCCATATCGTACAAACATTCTAGAGTCACCCCTGGCCCACCCTAATGGCGATATCTCGAAAGGGCGTCCACCTATAGACCTAATGCCCACTCCCTCTTAAAATGCTCAGTAACACCTTTCGTTTGATGCACATATCGTACAAACACATTCTAGAGTCACCCCTGGCCCACCCTAATGACGATATCTCGAAAAGGCGTCCACCTATAGACCTCATGCCCACTCCCTCTTAAAATGCTCAGTAACACCTTTCGTTTGATACCCATACCGTACAAACATTCTAGAGTCACCCCTGGCCCACCCTAATGGCGATATCTCGAAAAGGCGTCCACCTATAGACCTAATGCCCACTCCCTCTTAAAATGCTCAGTAACACCTTTCATTTGATTCCCATATCGTACAAACACATTCTAGAGACACCCCTGGTCCACCTTTATGGCGATATCTCGAAACGGCGTCCACCTATGGAACTAAGGATCACTCCTTTTCAAAATACTCATTAACAGCTTTCATTTGATACCCATATCGTACAAACACATTATAGAATCACCCCTGGTCCACCTTAATGGGGACATCTCGAAAAGGCGTCCACCGATAGACCTAAGGCCCACTCCCTCTTAAAATGCTCAGTAACACCTTTCATTTGATACCCATATCGTACAAACAAATTCTAGAGTCAGCCCTGGTCTACCTTTATGGCGATATCCCTAAATGGCGTTCATCCATAGAACTATGGCCTATTCTCTCTTAAAATACTCTTTAATACCTTTCATTTGATACACATGTTATACAACCACATTCCAGGGTTACCCCAGATTGATTTTCCTTATTTTGTCTCCATAGCTCTCAACTGAGTATGTTATGTTCGGTTACACCCGAACTTAGCCTTCCTTACTTGTTTGTCTTGTAGTTCGTAGCTATATGAGCAGATATTATTAAAATTGATGTTTGTATATGTGTGTGTGCTATGTGTTCATTCAGAGCAGAGGGTGGTTTTTACTAATCGATTTGTGTGACTGACTACGGCAGGTAGAATTCAGTAATTCTAGTCGTTTCACCTTCCTTGGGTGTTTGCTGCTTTGATGCGTTTATTGTTTTGTGTTTATTTGTTGTTGTGTGTTTGTATGTTGCATCTGTGAGATTACTTTTTTCTTGTAAACAAGTTTTATAGGTATAAATATTGGGGCAGAAGTTGTGTTTGCCTGTTCTAGAGTACGTTCAAATGTCAACTATTGCTTGTATGTGAAGGACCCTGACTGTTTTATTGCTGCTTACTGAGAAATATTCATTTTCGATCATGTGATGCGCGCAGTTGGACTCTGCTACAATTTTTGTATTCCATTTTTGTTTTGTTGTAATCTCTAATGTATTCTCTGAAACTCATTCTTATTTGCCCTTCTGTTTGTGCTATGTAACGGTGTTGGCATCCGTAGGTAAGCTTGTATACGCTGTGGCTGCTAAATGGATCCTCTAGGTTATTGTAAGTTCTTATTTTACATTTTAATTTATTCAATATTTTGAATGATGTGTTAATCTGGTTTGTCAATTTATATGTTGCCTTTCAAGTTCAATCGTGACCGACCTATTCTTAAAATTTTTATTTGTGTAGCGATTTACTTCAAATATGGTACAGGGGTACCTCTTAGACGACGTTAACATATGTAAAGCTTTCATTTTCGAAAAACCGGACCTTGCCGCTCTTACAAACGTTATTTGTGATGCAATTTGTTTGGTTGCCTTTTAAGAAAGCACATGTATGTTATACTTTTTTCTTCCGGAAAATGGAGCATCAGAAGAAATAATAGGAGAAGGAGGGAACAGGCAGAGGACGTGGGGAGAGAGGGAAACCGACGGTTAGGGGAAGAGGGAGAGGTATAAACATAAAATTAGACGGCACGCCGGGCACAAACTTGTAGTTTTTATACTATGATTATATTTTCATTTGATTAGAAAGGAATATTAAGCTTGAGGAATAGACTTCCAAAATATGTCCAAACATATCCAAATATATCAAAAGTTACATTTTGATTTCAATATAAATAATCTGAAATCTAAATGGCTATAAATTTCAATTTGCAATTTCAATTTCAAAAAAAAAAAAAAAAAAAAAAAAAAAAAACTAAAAATAAGAGCCCCAGCGCGATTTTGGCTGGATCCATAATATTTACACGTGAAATTTCCTTTTGCAATTATAGCCTTTATGCGCCTTCTTAAAGTATATATCTTTGAACTGTGAACACCTTTCTGCTTAGCTGTGTGTGTGTCCGAGAAAAAAAATTTTGAAAAATCCAGATAAAAATGTCGAGTGTGATTCATAAACTATAAATACTTTAATAATACTTTATTTTACAACTTCCTTCCGATTTAAGATCGAAAGGAATACAGCCTGCCAATAACAGTAATAACTCGCACAATCTGGCAATTTCCGTTTTTTCAAACAAAACCAATTTTGACAACTTTTCAACTTCAGCCAGCGATCCCTGGTGAAAATATAACGTAGCTAAATTTTAACTAGGTTTCTTGCATTTCAGAATTGCAATTTTGGGTATTCTCCTAAAATTCTGAGCGTACATTAGTTTTGACATTTTAGCGATGATAATAACTGGAATCCGCTTGCTGATGTTAAGCGCTATTAAACATTTTCAGTAATGAATAAATTAAAAATTTAGAGGGTGTCTTATAAAAAAAGAACCAGAAGTTTGTAGGGGATACCCTAATGCATGTATATGTTTTTATGTATTTGTTTACATTTATGTGCTTTTAATTTTATCCATCAAAACCATATGTAGTACGTACGAACAAATCTTCAACTGAGTGTAGCTTTTTTTTTGAAACTTTTATCATAAAAATGATAAGTTTGCTTTGTATTTATCTTTTGTGCCAATAAAATTCGCTGCTTAATACATGCAGATACGCACACAACCAATTTCTAGCGAAGATGTGAGCGTGAAAGTTGTGGTGCGTAGTAATAAACGCTCTGCTGTTGTTTATTTCCACCTCAGAAAATCTTTCATTTTATCATATCTATGCATTATAAACCGTATCAAGAAAAGAAGAGTTTGAGGTATGTTTTACTTACTTATAAATAATAATATATACTGCGACACATCTGCTCTGAGATTGAAGCTGAGTTTGACACGACACTTTTATAGAATTTTTTGGCCAAATGAAACTTTTTTCAATTTTTTCATATTTCATATATCTTTATTAAGTGAAATGGTACCAACCTTAATGACTTGATTACAGGTTAGCTTAGTACAAGTTTAACAATTTTAAAACCAGGTTTACTGAGATAAGTAATAAGACTCAATTCGCGTCTTAAACAGAGACCTTGGCATGGCAAAGTCCAAATCAAGGCTTATGGATAGGCGATTAAATTCTACAATACCTCTTAGAAGAGTTGCAAAACTGAAGTAATTCGAACGCTGCACTTGAACGCGTAATGTACTGTAAAAGCGGAGAGCTCTGTTAGGGATATTGAAAGTCAACTGCCCAAGTAGTTCTGAACAGTCAATGGCACCGGATATTATGTCAAAAATAAACATCACGTTTTGAACAAAACACCTAGATTCAAATGGCAAGACATTGATAAGCATGCATCTAGCATCGTAGGATAACAAGGGATTAACAAAGTGTAGCGGTTGGAGAGCAAATCGTATGAACTTGCGCTGAATTTTTTCATTTATTAAAGAGTATGAAGAGTATGTCGGATTACAGATGACTGAAGCATACTCTAGCTTTGAACGCACTAAGGAATTGTATAGAATTTTCCTGGTATATGGGTCCTTGAAATCCTTAGCATATGGTCGCAAGAAAGCAAAGCGGGTATACGCCTTTGGTATGAGAAAATTTACATGATTACCAAAAGTAAAAGTTGAGTCAAAAATTACGCCAAGATCACGAAACTCATTAGCTGACGCAGGAGTTACATATGAAATCAAATACACGAATGAATATACATTCATAGACTTAGTATACGTTATATGACAGCATTTACTAATATTGAGTAGCAGATTATTTTGACAGGCCCAATTATTAATAGCATTTAGATATTCTCATATTCAGACGCAATGTATCAGAAGTACAGGAGATCCTCCGAAAGATTAAACAGCTAGACATGGATCGATTATTCTTTTCATAGTGAATGATAAATTGTTTTTAACTACCTTTTCAAAAAGTTTTTATCATGTTGACAGTTTAAATATAGGCCTGTAATTAGAGCTTACGATTTCTCGAACTTGTTCGAGACGAGATTTCTCGCGAGTCTCGCCTATGTACTGTGGTAGCTTCATATTTTGACTGCCGATGGACCCGACCCGATCTCTGTGACCTATTCAAAAAAGTCTTATCTAACTTTTGAAAAAGAAGCTATTTCAAATCTGGTATAAAGAAGCCTACTTCACATTTTTAATTTAAAAAATTGCCATCTCGGAAAAAAAAATCGCCCAATCTTAGCATAAATTTAATACACTTTGATGTAAAATAGGAGGGTTATGACAAAAATTCTGATATTCGGCGATCTGCGATCAAATTCTGAGATGGGACTATTTCGAACTGGAGGCTGAGATATGGTGATATCCCACTCAGCAAGTGTTAGGGTGAGCTAAAAGCCAAACATTTCCTTTGGGTAAATATACTGATCACGTTGGAAAAGTTACTTACTTACTTACTTAATTGGCGCTTAACCATTTAAACGGTTATGGACGTCCAACAAGGCGCGCTTGTCGCTCCTTCTCTTTACCAACCGGCGCCAATTGGTCACAACAAGGGAGTTTAAATCATTTTCCACCTGGTCCTTCCCGCATAGTGGGGGCAGCCCTCTACCTCTGCTTCCATAGTCGGGTTCCGGTAGAAACGCTGTCTTGCCCGGAGCGTCGTTGGAAAAGTTAGTCTCTACAATATTCGGCTTTCGGCTTTAGTGTTCAGAGTATTTTCCATTTTACCACGACAGTCGCCAAATAGTGTCGTATACAAAAGGCTAACCTTATTCGCCAAAATGTATAGACCTACAGTTCTATAATTCAAATGAATGGAATGATAACGGTGAACTGGTTACTGAGGTACAGATTCTGCTGAAGTTGCGAAGGGAACACTTCTCCACACGACTATGACGAATTGTGTAATAGTAATATTCCGCCTAAAAAATAACAAGGTGGCAGGTAATGACGAAGTACTCGCCCAGCTGTTCAGATACGGAGGCGAAGAGTTGATAACGCGCATGCTCTGCCCAGACCATAAGAAGGACTATCCCGCTAACCACGCTAATTACCATAGAATCAGCCTGCTTAATATCACATAAGCGCATAACCAACAAATTGATTGGACTTAACCAGTGCAGCTTTAGACCTGGAAAATCTGCTGTCGTCCAGATATACACCATGCGCCATATTATGGAGAAAACGCTCGATAAGGGAATCAATGCTCACCAACTTTTTGTCGACTTCAAAGCAGCCTTTTATATAGCGCGGAAGATTTTGCTTGTATGCTGCTATGTTTGAATTTAAGTTCCCTGCAAAATTAGTAAAGCTCTCTCAAATGACATTGAGCAACACCAGAAGCTCAGTGAGGAGGCTTCAGACTAGGTTACTCTCTTTCGTCCGATTTCTTTAACATAATGCTGGAGAACTTGCTGTCATCCCACAAATAATTGGCACATTCATGGCTTGACAGTCATGTTACTGTTAACGGATATAAATTCGAGACTGTGAAGGATTTCGTCTTATTGGGAAACAGCAATAACAGCAAAAACAATATCAGCTTAGAAATCAAACGGAGCATAACTCTTGTCAACAATTGCTTCTTTACGCAGTCCGCGTAGGCAATTGAAAAGTAAAGCTCTCAAGGAAAAAAAAATCACCCTACACAAGTCCTGTCCTGATGTGCTCGGAATAATGGACGTATGGCTCATAATATTTGCTGTCAAAGAGCTCGAGAGAAAAATTCTGTGAAAGATTTATGGTCCTTTCTGTATTTCCGATACGGACGAATATTTTTACATATGTTACAATAGTTTCCTTTTATTGTCTGTTACTTCACTTGATAGCATGATGAAAGATATTCTCATACGCACTTATTTATAAATAATTTTGTGCTGCATAAGGCGAGAAATATAATGTGCACTTGTAGACATGTGCTTGGCTTTAACTTTTAGCACTTAAATATGTGGCAATACAAATATGTAAAATCGTTTGCTTTTGTGGTTGTAGCTATAGTGATTAATATTTGGATTGGTGAAAAAAACCCAAAAATAAATTTGAGGAAAGGCGATAACGAAATGAGCAGCAGATAAAGGGGAATATCTTCGTTGATTTGGGATTCAGGTGGATGACGATCTAATCTCCCTATGTGCTACCCATTGGTTTCAATTATAACGAAGCACGGATACCTGATATAACTTGCTAAGCAATGGATAATAAAATTACTTCAAATACCAAAATTATTCAGAAAAGATTCCCTAAATAAGTTTCGAAGCAGTCTCGAAATGATCCTAAAATAATTCCGAAATGGACCTGAAGCTGTTAAAATTTGGTCCCGTAATAGTTTCGAAATAATTCTGGAAATAATCAAGAAGTGATCCTGAATTTCATTTAAAATAGTTTTTAAATAAGCATCAATCCATTACGCATGACCACTTAATTCCCATCATTTAATGAATAGTATAACGCATATGACCTAGATATCTGCATCACAGTTATGCAAGGGGAAACATGTCCAATTGCATGCAATAAACACTGCGCATCATTGAAAGGGGGGTGTAATACTGCAAGACTGTCTATCAATCATAACAAAACTGTGCTGGTGCCTTTCAGCAGGAGAAGATATCAGATTTTCAATGTAAGCAAAATACCTGGAGTTACACTTGACAGACCCCTCACGTGGAATGCTCATCTGCTTGCTACCCTCAAAAACACTTTTACCAATTAGTATACTAGATATTTAATGGTGTTGGAAAGCTAGCGCTTCCCGAATTTAGTAGTCGGAGACAATGTTGTATTGCCATAATGGGAGCGACGAGAACGTACTCTGCACTTAGTGCTTTATTGAGAAAAAATAAATTTTACTCGATAAAGAGGCAATATTTGTTGCCCTATGACTTCAAAATATCTCTGAGACAAAACAGGTCATAAGAATGTAATAAGAATATGATTTAAATGGCCCCAGCTTACGACATATCTTCGAATTTTGAGCGGTCCAATATTTATTTATTTATTTATTTGGATTAAAGTCGACACAGACACAAAACGGTCGCCTACTAAGATAATATTAACATAAATTAATGTTATAATTAAAAATAATTAAATACAGATGTATATATTAAATTGAACCATACATATTGTAACGAATTTACTTGCAATCCTCTTATTTGCCCTTTTGCTAAGTTCGAATCACTAAACTGTTGAATAAATAACTCCAATATGTAATAATGCAAAATGGCCTTTATTAAAGTACTTCACAATAACACTCAAACTGAGCAACGAATAGCTTGCTTAATGACCAAACTTATAGCTTATATAAAACTGACTTTCAAAATAATACTGCTATTGCTCGCAAGATGTCGTCTTAATCGAAACTGCTTGACAGCTCAAATCAAACTGAATTCCAGCGCCTCTACACTTGTTGCCTTTTATACTCTTTGATTTCAACGTTCGCATCTTCTAGGCGCTTCCAGAATCTACTAGTACATCAGCTCTCAAACTTCTCAGCTGTAACTATAATTGCACAATTTTATAGCTTTTCTCATTGCATACTTTCAGGAGTATCTCAGATATATGCATGTGTTTGTGCATTGACCCTCCGCTGCTCGTATACGTACATGGTACATATGTGTAGACGCAATTATTGTTTCGTTTATGTAGATACATAATGATTGAATTATTGATGTGAATTTGCGTCACTGCTTAGCATCGGCTTAGAGCTAGCAGCACCCCTTAGTTTTGCTAATATTCGTAACAATATGAAAGAAAGTACAAAGTATCAGGCCAGACGTAAGAGTATTCAATTATGCAAACGGTAAACGAACATTCAAAGCTGATGCAGTTATAGAAGTTGTTGTTGTGCGAACATCAGTTACGCATTGGATTGTTTTTGGCAAAATTTTGCACAGCAAAATTTAGTCGACTAACAAGATCAGAGGAGTCACTCTCGCCCATAATGAGCTTATGAATGAACATTACCCCTAGTATAGTTCTTCGAGTTTCTAAAGTTGGCAGATCAATAAGGAGAAGCCTATTTCTATATGGTGGCAAATGCACACGTGAATCCCAGTTAAGACCACGTAGTGCAAATATAATGAATTGCTTGTGTACCGACTCAATACGCTTTATAGAGGTTTGATACCCTAAGCACCAGACACACGAACAATACTCTAAGATTGGTCGTACCAACGATGTGTAGAGCGTCTTAGTCAGAAACCGAGTATACCCGTTGCTTTGCCTACCATTGATGAAATATGCATACTAAAAGTCAGTTTTGGATCAAAAAGAACGACCAGATCACTTAAAACAGATATACGCTCCAAAGGCGTGCTGTTTAGCGTATACGGTGTCAAACTTGGCTTAACTCGGTGAAATGTCATTAGTTTGCACTTCGAGCAGTTCAAAACTAGTAGATTTGCAGTACACCAGCATTGAAATGAATCCAAGTCTGCCTGAAGAAACTCCACGAGGCACGACTCCGAAGGCAAGTATGAGTAGCAAAGTTTAACATTATCCGAATACATAAGAGTTCGGGAATATATAAGAGTTTGTGGTAAGTCATTTATAAACAAGGTAAAAAGTAATGGACCCAAATGACTACCCTGAGACACACCAGATGTTACATCGAACAGCCTTGAAAGACTGTTTTTAAACAAAACTTGTTGAGTGCGATTCGCGAGATAGCTTTCGACCCATACAAGTAAATGCTTCGGAAACCCAAGTAAATCAAGTTTGAAAACTAAAAGCTCATGATTGACAGAGTCAAACGCTTTACTAAAGTCGGTATAGATCACATCCGTTTGCCTATTGTTTAAAAATCCATTCATAACCAAAGAAGTAAATTCTAGCATGTTGGTTGCGGTTGATCTACGCGGCACAAAACCATGCTCGAAGGGCGATAATATAGAGCTATACATGTATTGAAGTTGACATGTAATTATTTGCTCAAATATTTTGGGAATAGCTGAAAGCTTAGCTATATGTATAGAACTCTCTAGGAAAGAGGGGTTCCATATATTGGCCCTGACTCAGAGGTATGGTTAACAGATGGATCAAAATTTGCGGTAGAAAATGTTTACAAAGAGGCTTATTCTCGAGCAACATTCTTATTATGTCAGATATCTAGGCAGCCTTGCAGTCTTACACAATTTATTTTAAGCTAGTGGATAAATCCATTGAGGCCCTTAATGATCTGGGCATGGGGAACAAGGTTTTGTTTGTTTGCATATGAATTTAATAACCTTGCACACTATTTGGCCAAGGTTCTATAGCAGTTTTCTATGGTCCAGAACTCTTCTGTAAACTTAAAAATTTTTACACTAGGGAAAACATAAGTAGCTGGGAAATAAAATAGTTCAGACAACACTGGATTGAGTTCTCAGGGAAAATATAGGCCAAATCGTTTATACTCCCAGCAAAGACAATATGAGCGAAATTCATAAATCCAAGCAGAAATGATCTACGATCTGTCACTGGCTACTATGCGGGGCACTGTAGTCTACGATAATACCTAAGAAAGTTTAACCTATCCGACACAAAAAACTATTGCTTTTTTGAACTTAAGGATCACACGGCGGTTCACATTCTCTGTGAATGCATCGCTTTGCCAAGGCAGAGACTCTCCCATCTAGGTGGCGTGACTCTTAATCACTGTGTGCTAGGGGTGGATATGTGAAACGTGAACTTGTATTTGAACGAGCGAACATTGATATAGTATGTGGGAGCTAAAAAATAAAATTGACATACATACATATATACGAAAAAAAAAAATTTTAATTTTTATTTTAATAGAAAAAACTACAAATCTACATGATTTATTTTTGTTTTGCTGATGCGGTCATGTTTGCAATTGAATCGCTTACAGCCGCAATTCGCTGACCGGAGTAAATGTGGTTATGTTGTTGCCAATGTACATACATATGTAGTGGATTGGTTGTTGTTGTTGGAGATTTTTAGTTTCACACATATTACATACATATTCAAAAACAGTGAATTTTTTCTGTACAGCATAAAAAAAAGTTTTTTTTTTTTAATGTTTGTTGTGGTCTACAATTCTTGCTGTCATATTTGTGTGTCAACTTGTTTTTGCATTTAGTTGCATTTACTGCTTTGCGTTGCATTTTATTGTTAATATTTGTTGTGCCAATTTTATTTGTGATTTTACATTGATTGCGCAATTGTGCGAATAACTGGTTTTTTACTGCGTGTAGAGGGTGTTGCAATATATCACACATCCAGATCCTGAATTTGAAAACAAGACTGCTTCTCCCATATGCAGAAAGAGATGTTTTTGTATTGTAAAGTGGGACTATTTTCATTTCTGCCTACGTAAATCTCAAAGACCTGATGGGGTCTAACCTTGTCTATTATGGCACGGATTAAACTAGATAGATTCATTGTAGGCAATCAAAAGGGATCTAACTAGAAACGCTTAACTTTCGAAGTAATGAGTACCATCGGACTTCGTAATTCCGTATATTATGTTTATTAATACTTTAGTCAAAGAGAAAATACTTCGTAAAATATTAAAATTGCACTGGGGTTGATAAGCGCAATTCATAGCTTCCGCAACTCAATTGTCAACCTAACTTGCGCAAAGCGAATCCTATTAAAAATAAAAATAAATGTAGCAGACTAAGTTCCGACTACCATAAATTCCTAAGAGAACTAGGAAGTTGGATGTAGATTGGGAGGGAGGGGGGAGGTGGATGGCTTGCATCGGACTAACTTCTTAATGGTGCTTTTTACCGGAACTTACTGGATCTATATCCAGCAAAGGATCATCTGTGTATATTGATAACACTTTCCAAAACTTTCGGGGTGCATCTGTTTTAAGAGTTTTCTCAACATTTCAATTTTTTGAGTTGGCCGCTGTTTTGAACTGCATAAGTATGTGATGTATAAAACATTTTTTTCCGGGGATACATCACCAACATGTGAAGCGAAGACAAGATCGTAATATAACTAAAAGTAAGAAAACCAGAGCATCTGACTTCATCGTATCAACCTTAGTTATTTTCTGTTCAGATACATTTGAAAAATTATGGTTAAAGAAGTTTCAAACCCCATTTAATCAATCTCCTTTTGTGTAGGAACAAACATGCCTACCGATCAGAAGAACTCTAGTGAATTGCAATACATAGCATTAGAGCTCTTAAAAACATTCGAATAATCCGATTAGTCGAGTATTCGATTTCAGATGTTTGTACATTTATTAGTCGAATTTCACTATACAAATATGTAGATTATTCGAACAATCGCAACTCAACTATCATTCAACTTCGATTTTGTATGAAGTGTTCATACAAAAAAATTACGTATACGCCATGTATGCGTTACAGATTTCTTCTATCTTTGCTAATTTGATTGATTAGTAGATCTTAACAAATGCATTCCCAAGTAAAACATTATGAACTTTCCGATACCGGTGAGAAAAACCAAAGTGAGCATACAAAACTCTCGGAAAAAACAATATTTTGGTAAGAAAGTCAAACAAATGGTAAAAAATCAAATTTTTTTTTTTAGTTTTGGGGAGCATATTTGTGGTCATCGTACATAACTTTAGATTTAAAAATAAATTGGAACATCCGCATTTTACCCACGTGTCATGAGTGACAACCGCTTGACATGAGAGCTTTTAGTACCGATTTCTCGAAATACTTGTATGAAACTAAAGACAATATATATCTTAGTCTTCTACGTCTTGGTTTCAGGAGTACGTGAGCAAAGTATTAAACTGCAATTGTGGATCTGTACATAGTAGAGCTTACGATTCCTTCTCGAACACAAGCGAGATTTTCGAGACCCGAGAAATCGAGAACTCGACTTCTTGCGAGATTCTCATGTCTCAAAGTACTCGTAAATATCGCGAGCTTCTCGACATTCTTACTTAATCGCTGTATGGGCAGTATTTATACACTTAGTTTTTTTTACTTGTGACTTTTTTGTTGATTATATTGGTTCAATGAAATTTAACTCAAAACATATTTATTATACATATAATTTTGTTCGCAATATTTTATTTTTCAACAGGACATCAAGAACACGGCTTCTCGCGAGATTCTCGAATTACTCGTAAGGCTCGCGAGATTCTCGAATCTCGACTTACTCGTAATACTCGCGATCTTCTCGACTTTCAATTCAGTCGCTGCATTGGCAATATTCTATACATTTTGAGGTTTTTTATTTGTGGTTTTGCGGACATTTTGGCTTGTGCTCCAGAAGAAAACGTAAGCTCTATATATAGAACAGCCAATGAATCGATTAAGTTGAATTTCGAGAAGATCGCGAGCCTTGCGGTAATTCGAAATTCTAGAATCTCGCCAGCCTTACGAGTAAATCAATATTCGAGAATCTCGCAAGCGTTACGAGTAATTCGAGATTCGAGAATCTCGCGAGAAAGCGAGACTTGCGAGAAATCTCTTCTCGAACATGTACGAGAAATCGTAAGATCTAGTACATATCACATTGTAATAAATTTAAATCCACCTAATGAATAGCAAATATGTAGACGGTTTTCACGAATAAATACATAAATAACAAGGGGAGTATCAGTTTGAAGAGCCACTGGCATACTACCAATGCCTTTTGCTTCAGAGCTATGCCACCGCAAATTTCGTGTTTACTTTCGGAGTATTTCCCACATACTGATCACGAAATGACCCCGCAGCAGCCCCGAAATATTCTCTGAAACCATTCCGAAATTTCCACGTAGTGATTCCAAATTGAAAGAACCTTGATATACTCAGAAAACTACCACAAATTTATCTTAAAATGCCCCAGATGAGCCGAGAAATAGTCCTCAAATTATTCTGATAGTCCATTCACGCATTCACAATCATCCCGATATGACCCCTAATGGTTTCTTAAACCATCTATGAATGACAAGTTAAAAGTAAACATTTTTTTTTTAATTTGGATAATCCGTTTCTTTGTAATCAAGCCGAAATTTTGTTTTGGCTTTAAAAAATAAAAGTCCGGATTTAACATTTATTTCCGGACTTTTATTTTCAAAAGTCCGAGGTTAACTAGTTCTATCGTACTCAAAAAATAAAAATACAAATTTTATTTTATACGTGGACTTTTATGGAAAAAGTTCGACAAATAAAAAAGATGCATGATTCGACATGATATTGCTATAGGTATACCTGGGAACTCAAACAATTTGACCTAGGACAATTGTTTGACCAGGACTTTTTCGACTCGGAAAAAATAATAATAATTGTTTTCCGTCCCTGGCAAAAACATTGCATTAAATGTTCAAATTTATGTTTTGAGTTTACCCATGTATATTAAATAAATTTAGTACATTTTTAATTACATTTCCGACATCCAAATACTCGTTTAGTAGCGATTACTCGAATAATCGGCAACAAGAAATTATTGGAATAATCAACGATGTATGATTATTCAATTTTAGCTCGTCGAATATGGGAAATAGAATAAAATAGCATTCGAATAATTGGAGTACTTGAGTAATCTAGTATCACGAGCTCTACTTATTGAAGAGGGTGTATTTAGTTGTACTTGATCATTGAATGCCCCGAGTGATAATTTGTTGTAAAGGTATTCACTGATGGCACAATTCGTCCAAGGAAGTCATCAACCCATCTGGAAAAATTCAACTCTTATCGACCCGTTCCTAAAAACGGCACCCTCTATTCGACACATATAATAAACAAACAACGAATTAAGAGTAAAAAAGTAAATATTTAAATAAAGATATAGAAAACACCGAAAAAGCCAAATTTTGGTGCTTTAACAGGGTAGCTTTAATTTTTCTTTATTTTTATACCCAGCTGTACTTGTACGCAGGGTATTATAACTTTGATTGGATAACAGTTGGTTGTACAGGTATGAATGAATCGAGATAGATATAGACTTCCATATATCAAAATCATCAGTATCGAAAAAAATTTGATTGAGCCATGTCCGTCCATCCGCCCGTCTGTCCGTTTACACGATAAGTTGAGTAAATACTGAGATATCTTCACCAAATTTGGTACACGAGCTTATCTGGACCCAGAATAGATTGGTATTGAAAATGAGCAAAATCAGATGATAACCACGCCCTTTTTATATATATAACATTTTGGAAAACACAAAAGACCTGATTATTTAGTAAATAATACAGCTAGAATGTTGAAATTTGACGTGTGGACTGATATTGAGACTCTTGATAAAAATTTCTAAAATGAGCGTGGCACCGCCTACTTGTGATAAACTTAATTTTACAAATATTATTAATCATAAATCAAAAATCGTTAAACCTATCGGAACAAAATTCGGTAGAGAGGTTGTCTTTACTATATGGAATGCTTTCAAGAAAAATTTACGAAATCGGTTAAGGACCACGCCCACTTTTATATAAAAGATTTTTAAAAGGGTCGTGGACGGATAGAATAAGCTACATCTTGGCAAAAGGCTTTATATCAATGCTATTTCATTGCCAAAGTGGATTTATAACAATAAATAGCAAAATCTTCAAATTTAAAAAAATGGGCCTGGCACCGCCCCTTTTATGACTAAGCAATTTTCTATAGTTCGGGAGCCATAACTCGAAGAAAATTGTTCAGAATAGAATCATATGTATATGTGTTTTTGCGTAGCCTTGTAACACTATTAAGCACACAAAACAAACAACAACAGCTTTTCAAATCTACAGTGGGGTATGTAATGTTCGGTTTCACCCGAACTTAGACTTCTTTACTTGTTTTTCTTATTTTTTGATATTTTCATAAGATAAGTGTTCAAATTTATTTTCTCCGTGCATCTTCATAATGTATACCTGTACTACCTAGTTTAACTGACACCTGATGAATTAGGCATAACATCAGAATCTCATGGAATTCGGGGTATGTTTTTTTACAGGGTAAAAAGAGAATTTGTTCGCTAAAACCGAATCAGGGGTTTAATACAGGGCTGGATCTAAATTATATGATCTTAAAACGAAAGCTGATAATGAGGAAGCAGTCAACCCTACCAAAGAGGATGCTAAGGCAGCAGTAAGGGGGAAAGCAAACAGTCCAAGTAGCGGTGGGTTAGCTGATGATGACAAGAACACTGCGAGCTATTCTTAGAAGGAGTGCGCCAAAGTCATAAATTTAGCAGATATACTGAACTATTCGATACATTTTCAATTGCGTTTCTTGCAGTAAATTTATTTTCTTTTCATTTTCGAATATGCACCGTTAGCGCTCAATACATAATATATTGTTTTCAAAACTGTCTGCTGAAATCAAAATACAAAGAAAAAAAAAAAAAAGATTATACAAATACGTATGGAAACACAATAAATGAAATTTGCCAATGACTGTGAGACCCCGATATAAAGTTAGGTTACTCATACGCCATGGTGGTCCATTGATTACACATGCCGAAAAATATGAAAAAGTCTACACCCCAAAACGAGCTAATAGTTTTCGAAAGTTCTTCCGTTTGCTAAATCTGAATATCGAAACAGGTTTTAATTTTTGGTCTTGTTATCGCGATATTCGCACATAAAAGAAGGAATATCATGTTTTTCGATTGCATTCAATACGTAATTTTGCTACGAGAAGTAGTGTTTATTCAAAATCTGCGAATACTGTTTTCTCAAATAAGGGAGAAAAGGAAAGTACCATCATTTTTCTTAGAGCTTGTTAAAAAGATTAATTGCGAATATTAAAGCTATCTACTTTAAAATACTTTTTCGTTTTCAATCGAAAGCTGATTTTAATTTCTGTAAGATATCCATACTTCAACAAGCAATAATCAATATATTTACCAAATTCAAGTATTTATTTAAGTCGTTTACTCACATTCTAATCAATATAATCGTAGTATAACATTCCCACTTACATACATACGAAAGTTTTTACATAAGTGTATATTAGGGTGAATCGATTTTTTTTCGAAAAGAGAAAACATGAATATAAAGAAGATATGCAATTGGTTGGGTTAGTTCAGGTTGGGTTGAACTAGCCGGTCAACAAAGACCTCATAGCAGGAGCCTTGACCTGGCGAGCGCAGGACGCGAACTCATAATGCGCTTTATCGATTCTTCCAGCGGCCTTCACTTTCTACAGCTTCTATAATAGATATAGTCTAATTAATATACAAATATGTGATGCAGTGCCCTAAGAGAACGCCCATCATGAGCTTTAAGTCTCTACTCGTGAGAGATATGAGAAGTATAGTTAGCAAGTTGGCAAAACAATTTATTTCGAGTTAAGGTAATAGCGAATAATTAAACTATAACTCAAAAACTACCACAAATCATCATTGTGACTTTCTATTTGTTGCAGACATTTAGTGCTTTAGGGCGTTATGAATAAATAATATGAGGAGGTCCGTTACGGATTTCTGCTAAGAAGTCAAAATGTAACTTTTATCCTAACTCAAAATGAGTTTTTATGTCAAAAAATTAATTTTTCCCAAGTGAACTGGGACGTTGACCGTAGATTAAGCGAGTATTGTACCCAGAAATCGATTAATTTTGCCTACCAACTTTTTGATATCAAAACGATTTTTGATACCAAAGTTATACGTTTTGAAAAGCTTTCCGAAAACAAATCGATGACTTTTCAATAATAAGTAGATCCAACTTCGATTACAAACTGATAATACTTTGATAACAAATCAATACCTGTTTGGTAATTTTCGATAAATAGTCCATAACTTTTCGATATTAAAAGATAAAGATCATGATAAAGATGTTTTTTATAACAAGTTATTAACACGCTGGTAAAAAAATTGGTATCACTACGAAAACAAAACGATAACTTTTCGATAATAAATCAATAACATCTTGGGAACATAAAGATATTTTTTCTATAACAAGCCGATGAATCGTCCATAAAAAATCGAAAGCTTATGGTTAATCCTTGTTGCCAATAACAATTTATAGCACTAAAAATATATTCTTTTTAAACGTACTAATGCACGTTCATTGATTGATTGTGCTCCAGTAAAATTAAAAGCAACACATAAAATTTGAATTGATTGAAATACACCAGGAAATTGAATTTGAGTAGAGATTCAACTCAAAGGAATTTATACGTTTTGCATACTGACTAACATTTGCATAAAAACCATATGACATACATTTTTGCACTCAGGAATGATTTTATATCACTACTAAAGTTGCTTCCATTTTTCAAATGTGTAGAATTTTTTTTACCACATCTTTTCATAAATACGTAAACAAACTGCGTGAGCCGTAATAAATTGACATAATATTATTTCTAGTATTTAATTAGAAAAAATGAACCAATATTTTAGACTTTAGTGAAACCACACCTAAATGAATTTAGAGTTCAAATAATCTGCCAACTGCTCTTTTTTCACATAAGTTTGGATGACTGCGTTGTGACAGTGAAGATAAAAATGCAGCGGTAAAACATTGACATATCAGCTTGCTGAAGTTTTTACAACATAAGGTAAAGTTTTGAAGCAATTTCTGCGCTAGAGCCGGTAAATTAGACTCTGTAGAAGACCCATGTTTTGGGAATTGAGAAACTTCATAATTTTATCGATTTCAAACCAGGTTTTTGTTGAGCAATAAGAAGTTACCTGTACGCTTACTATACTATATTGTATATACCATACTATATATCTGGTTTGAGATTAAATTGATTAAGGTATACATTTTTAACATACTGTGACGAATATTAGTGACACTAAGTTATACTCGCATCACTAGTCTGATGCTAAGTAAATGAAGCCACAACAACTGTAAAGCAGGCAGTCACTTGTATCTACATAAACGAATCAATCATTATGTCTACACATATGTACGTACAAGCAGCGGAGAGAAAATGCACAAACACATGCATATATCTTATCTGAGATGCGCTCAAAAGTAGGCAATAATTTGTACAAGTAACACTCACATATGCACGCGCATATGAGAAGCTATAAACGTAGTTATAGTTGGTAATTTTATAGCTGCTAAATAACTAGTAAATTCTAGAACAGAACCGCCTAGAAATGTGTCAACGAGGAAACAAAACACTATAAAAGCAGCAACAGTTGAGGCATGACAATCAGTTTGATTAAGCACGCTATCTGTGGAGCAATAGAAGTGTTATTTTGAAAGTAGTCTAATAAAGACCATTTTGCATTATCGAATATTGTAGTTATTTATTCAACAGTTTAGTGATTCGAACGATAACAGAAGGTTGCAAATAGGAGAAAATCCAGTAAATTCGTTACAATATACATATGCAAATGCTATATATAAAGTATGCATATTATGCAAAATTGTTAAATTACTTTAATTTGCTAGTGGTATCATCATGAATAAATTTGCATTTACATATAGGATTGCTTCCCACATTGATTCTGCAGTTTATCATAGGAGTGTAATGAAATTTCTCATTGATTTGCTTTCAAACTCAACTTATTGCATTCAATTTCACTTACCAAAGAAATCATTTTAGCCGCAAATATACATATAGCTACGCATACATACGTACCAAGCTTTTACTTAGTACTTTTCGATCATGAAATTGAGGTGGTGCGTTGCTGTATTTGAACTTAGGTGTATGTATAAATATATGTGTGAATTTCGTTTATTTGCTATTGACTATTATTGTTATCTTTGTCACACTCACACATACATAGAAATTAAGAAATGTTTTTGGTTAGCATACTTCTTGCATGCATGTGTGGGTTTAAGTTGTATTTAGTTACAGCTATAATTAATGTTTACCCAAATGCGCCACGCTTTCCAGAAAAGCGCATATTTCGCTTGCATATGCAAATAATTTACGAAAAGAAATTGAATTTATATAAAAACGCCAACTGTGGTCGGTTGGAAATGAATATAGAATTGAGTAAAATATTAAAGCTATTTTGATATTCAGGGCTGTTCCAACATTTTTTTTTATGAAAGTGCAAATCACAAGACATATACAAAACTATATGTACACTTTAACTTTTTTAATTGAAAAAAAAAAAAAAATTATTTTAAATGTCAATAGAATTTTGATGGCCCTCTTAATGAATGAATTTTGAATTACAATTTTTCTCAGTGCTACAATATTTAAAAAAAATCCTAAATATATTTTAATATATGTAGTATATCCGCGATGAGAGATTTTGATTTCGCCCTGCAGAACTTTTACAATTTCCTCTAATTAATATGGTAGGTGTCACACCCATTTTACAAAGTTTTTTCTAAAGTTATGTATACTTTGCGTCAAAAAACCAAACCAATCACCATCTTTCATCCCTTTTTTCGTATTTGGTATAGAATTATGGCATTTGTTTAATTTTTCGAAATTTTCGATATCGAAAAAGTGGGCGTGGTCATAGTCGGATATCGCCCATTTTTAATATCAAGATAAAGTGAGTTCAGATAAGTACGTGAACTAAGTTTAGTAAAAATATATCGATTTTTGTTCAAGTTATCATGTTAACGGCCGAGCGGAAGGGCAAACGGTTGACTGTGTATAAAAACTGGGCGTGGCTTCAACCGATTTCGCCCATTTTCACAGAAAACATTATCATTATAGAAGCAATGCCCCTAACAAATTTCAAATGGATTGGTAAATTTTTGTTCGACTTATGGCATTAAAAGTATTCTAGACAAATTAAATGAGAAAGGGCGGAGCCACGCTCATTTTGAAATTTTCTTTTATTTTTGTATTTTGTTGCACCATATCATTACTGCAGTTGAATTTTGACATAATTTACTTATATACTGTAAAGATATTAAATTTTTTGTTTAAATTTTATTTTAAAACATTTTTTTTAAAAGGTGGGCGTGTTCGTCATCCGATTTTGCTAATTTTTATTTAGCACACATATCGCACACTAAATAGAAAAAAATCATAATTTAAAATTTTTCAAAATCGGTTTTTTTCCATAAACCAATTCCCAGTACACATCTCTAACTGCCCCTTAAACTTCGTTGTCATTATTTTCTTCTTTAACTGGAAAATTACCGTTATGCCAGTTGGTGTTGATTGCATCGCTGGCGCTGTATAAACTAATGTGTACTATTTTTAGTTGTGTCAATGTGCTTCAAAACAAGTGAAAAATTTTTTACGCATAAAGCGTATTATTTTAAATTCGGACTATCTTGTTGCAAAAAAGTTTTAACTTTGTTGTGTATTAATTAAAATTGTGTCTTTTTATACGTAAAAGGTAGTAAATTTGCTTGTATTATAGTGAAATGTGGCTTTTTTGATGGAATAATTGTCATATATAATTGTTATAAATAGTCATATTTCAAAATTGCTATATATTTTGTCAGTAAAAAAATAATGCAACGAAATTTCGTCAATTCATTTTATAATGAAGGTCTCCTTCTTTGTAAAACTGGATTTCAGTATGACATTACAGACGTTTTTACATAAACCGTTTTCTTCTCTCCTGAGCATTTACATTTTTCAAGTTGTGACCCTTTTGTGGTTATTGTGCGATATAGTAACAGGAGTAACGTACCTGCCAAACTTCATCATGATATCTTCAACGACTGCCAAATTACAGCTTGCAAAACTTTTAAATTCCCTTCTTTTAAAAGTGGGCGGTACTACGCCCATTGTACAAAATTTTACAAGTTTTCTATTCTGCATCATAATGTCAACCCACCTACCAACTTTCACCGCTTTATCCATCTTTGGTAATGAATTATCGCACTTTTTCCGTTTTTGTGAGCTCTGCTCAGCTGAGTATAAAAATGTATTTAAATACATATTCGAACAACAACTTAATTTATAAAGTCTTTTTCCTTTTTATTTCTTTTCATCTAATTCAACTTTATAAAGAATACGCTTCCAGCTTCAAGCCACTGGGATACATCGTAGATTATGGGAGCAGTAGCATCAGGAGTTTCCTCAGACGTGATTATTTTTTCCTCGTCGACAGCCTCGATGTCTATCCAATCTGGGCTTTGCTCCACGATACGTAAGATCTCTTTTGGTCTCCCTTCTGATGATTTTTCATGGAAATTTTTGACGCGAAATAAATTCCACAAAAGAATTGTAAAATTTTCTAGAGATTATTGACTACATGAAAAAGCCCCAATCCCTCCCCTCCCCCCATGTGGCAAGGTGTAATACCTAAAGAAACCCCCCTCCCCCTAAAGGGGTCACGTAATTTGGGTACGTTCAATAAATAGGCGCGGAGTACCTTCGTAAAGCAGAATACTGAGCTTGTATCTTAAGATTTGATTGTGCTGTGTTTCATATTTCCCAAAAATGATTGGGACTTACAAGTTGCCTACTGCAAAAGAGTTAAGCCCGGTGAATTTCATAGTAGAAATGCTCTTATAGAGTTGCATAGAGGAGACACCGTTTGCTAAACTTTTTGATAATTTTTTTCTTCTTGCAGTTTAATCAGGTGTTTTTTCTACTCAAATAACTGAAAACTCAGTATAGCAAAATGTATTTTATTTATAATACTATTACGGTTGTACTTTACAATCAAATTATTCGCGTACAGCTCTTAAAATCACTCACTAACTGTCCTGCTTTTATGATCTCAGTTTGTGTAGTTCACCTGTGTGCTATTGTCATTTCTCTACTTAAAAAAAGGAAACAAAAACAGAAATTCTACCAATCGGACATATGTATTTCTATAAGCTTTTAAAAATATTTATATATTAAGTACATAGCCTAGCTTCTGATAATTATAATCTGAAGATAAACATCCATGGTTTAGTGGTTATCCCTGCATACAGAACAACTCATTTTGGTAACTTCTTCACCATAGTTTCTTGTAAATTTTTCAATGCTCTGCTGCTAATATACGAGCTATTAGAAATTTGAAAATATTCTTACGAAACATAAAATCCTATCTTATCGAGTTTTCGCATAATGATATCAAAAATTTGCTGGACCCTGTTATTTAATTTGTCCCTGAATTAAAAAAATTTGTTATTTCGCCATATACAAACATAAACATTTTAATTGCTTTTTAAGTGCCATTATAACCCCACACATTAGACTTAATAATTTATGTAGTTAAAGCCTTCGACATTATTATATCATATTTTAAGAATGCTTTACCTTTTTTCTTATATTTCAATTTTAATGATGTTAACTTAAGTTACTATGTTACGATGGAAGAAAAATTAATAAACCATAACCATATTCTCCCAAGGTGTAGATTTTTCGCGAACAGCTGTCTCGAACAGTTGATTATTTATTTCATGTTTCTGAATTTTATAGTTTCTTATTTATTTCTCGTTTTTTTAACCTCATATTAACCTTGGCTACACACAACTTTTTGATAATTATTTTTTCAGGTATTTTTTCGACTCGAATAACTGAAAATTCAGTATAGCAAAATGTCGTTTATTTATAACACTACTATGGTGGTACTACTTCACAATCAAATTACTCGCGTATTTCACTTATACTCACTCACTAACTGTGTTGCTTTATGATCCCAGGGCGTAGAATTTACCCGAGCAGCCGCGTCGAACAGCTGCTTATTTATTTCACGTTGCTGTATCTCATATGTGAGGTTATATTCGTTCTTTATTGCTGTTTACATGAGTGTGAAATTTTCTCTGCGCTTTTAGCTGCTGTTTACATATGGTGTGAAATAGCCTCTGTTGCATTTTATGTACATGTATGGGTGTATATGCCTTGTTGTAAATGTTGTGTAGCATTTATTACTAGCGGCATTGTTACGTTGCGAAACAGCTAATATTCTCTCTAATATATGAGCGTATGCGAGAGATGGACGAAAAAGCGGCGTTAAAGATAAAAAATTCTTAAAGAATTTAAACTAAAAAATCTCTAAAATTCCTACTGGTAACATTTAAAATTATTTTTCTATGTAATTCAGGTAAGATTATATTACCTCAGTTAAGTGGTTCAATTGTGATTCACATTTCATTCGTATCGCAAACATGCTCGTACATATTTATATTAGCAAATGAGTTTTCACAACAACCAATGCTCTTAAAAATGCTGGCTTAGAAACGACAGACGTAATATGGTACGAAATAAAATTTTGTTTATGCCGAAGTGTGTTGGTGTTATCTTTTTGCGTGTGTGTGAGTATTACGCATGTGTGAAAAAATGTTTCCGTATAAAAATTTGTTGATAAAATTGAAAGCGCTGATTTAGTTGCAGTGCAATATAGAAATTCGTAAAAATAAATATTTGTCACAAGCAACAAAATATAGAATATAGAATAGAATAGAATCAAATATCAAATATTCCATTCCATTCACACAAAATTGTATTGAACATTTTTTTTTTCGCTGGTAATTCTAGCAATATTTGCTTGGTAAGAAATTAGAGAAAAGTTTCCATAAGAGCTGAAATGAAAACTTCTACATTTTACTGTAGGTGTGATAATAAGCCGATTTCTAGCAAACTGCATGACATACGTAATAACCAGCAATAAATTAAGGAAATATTTAAAAAATAAAAAAATGTGGATTTAATGCTCAGTTCATATGACGCGTATTCCCTTAATTGAAACGCCAGAGTGTATGAAATGATATTCCTTTTAACTGCACCAACAAATTTCGCATTAGCATAAGCATGTACTTAAGGATAAAATTTTACAAAATGCTCTCATGCAGAAATTTCAAATTTTGGAAAAAGTTGGAAATTCATTTTTATGGACAAATTAACAGTCGCATAAGCACATTAGCATGCACTTTAGTATATTAACATATATGCATTGCAGTATGTATACATTCATACACACATTCATACATGGATTTGATTTTATTTACATATTTAGAACGCATCATCTTTTGCTGTTGGCAAAAATGTCACTTAAGTGTTAAGCGCCAAACAACCAAACAAGATGAACTCACATCAATACGCTAACATACTAACATATGTATATATATATATAAGCTTGCTTATAAAGCCCATCTTTTGTAAATGAGTTACAAATAAAAAGGCATAAGCACCGAGAACTTACAGTCGCGCGTTTCGAAAACTAATGTTTTTTAGTTAGCTAGCGCTTGCGCAAAAGTGGAACCCAAAGGCAACTGTACCACACACAAGTGATTTCGAATTTTTCAAGAAGTACGCCGTCCACAACAACCTTACGAACGCATTAGAGGACGGGAAGGGCTATCTCGCCGACAGCGTGTTTTCCTTAAGGGGCATTAGACGCCATAGCACAAGTGTTAAATGCAGTTAGGAAACCAGCGACAGCGTATAAATCGCATAAATCAACAATCGTTAAACCTATCGTAACAAAATTCGGCAGAGATATTGCCTTTACTAAAAGGAATGCTTTGAAGGAAAATTAACGAAATCGGTTAAAGATCACTCCCACTTTTATATAAAATGTTTTTAAAAGCGTCGAACAAAATAAGCTATATCTTTGCAAACAAAAAATTTATACAAGGGTATTTCTTGGATTTATAACAATAAATAGGAAAAACTTCAAATTTTGAAAAATGGGCGTGGTACCGTCCCTTTTATGACTACGCAATTTTCTATGTTTCGGGAGTCATGACTCGAAGAAAAATGAGCGGATCTTAATTAAATTGGGTACACAAATTTTCCCTGTAGCGGGAAATATTTCTAGAAAAAATAGACGAGATCGGTTAAAAACCACACCCAATTTTGTATAAAAGATTCTTAAAAGGGCCGTAGATGAAAATAATGAGCTATATTTTAGCGAAAAAGAGCTTTTTATCAATAGAATTTTGCTCTCTAAATTGAATTATAACATTAAATTGGAAAACACTAAAATTTTTGAAAATGGGCGTGGCACCGCCCCTTTTATGACTAAGCAATTTTCTATGTTTCGGGAGCCTTAAGGGTCATAGGCTAGAAAATAAGCTACAACTTAGCAAAAGATAGTTTTGAATCAATGATATTTCACTTATCAAGTTTTATTGTAAGAGGAAATGGCGAGACATTTTTTTTTTAAACGGGCGGTGCCACGTGTTATGTAGAAAAGTAATTTATCTGAAATGAAATGTCAAATTGAAGCTCACGCTGAGTATATAATGTTCGGTTACACCCGAACTTAGATTATTTCAATTCGCTTACATTCTGTATTCCCTATAAAGCATACCAATTCTTCATGCTTAGTTATACTCACATCTGAGTTCCCATTTACACAGAAATTAATGAAGGATTTACTGAAACAAACTTAAATTGTTCTATGCTTTGATATCATTCAAAATATTTTTCTCACAGAAACCAAAAGAGTAAAAGTCCCGTTGGTTACTACAGTAACCGATAGAATATACCTTGACTTTTTCAATCCAAATACATGTATAACCTTTGAAGTCGTGTCCAAGCATTGTTTCACTTCAACATACAAGAGAATTTGTTACTCACTCCTCTTTTCACAACTCGATAACAAAAGATATCAGTTGAAGTAAAATAAAAGAAAAAAATCAACGCTCCATCCATATAAGAAGTGAAGCATAGTTAGGAGCTTAGATGCAGCAGAACTGCATATCAGAGTGGGACGTCCTCAGCTACTTTGTCGGGAGAAAATTGTCAAATGTAAATGGGAAGGTGAACAGTATTACATTACATTGGATATGGCGCCTTGATGTCGACAGTAACAAAAGCGTTAAGATGTTGACTAAAACTCGTCTTTGCTCTAATGAGCTTGATATGCAGTTGAGTGTATACAAATAGATTGAAGGAAAAGATTAAGATTATTTCAGTTCTATTAAATTTTTTCCCTTCCCAATTTTCACCAATTTTTCTGGATAAGATCCACCATGAGACCAGTTGCATGGAGCTATGTTTGAATTTAAGAAAGCTGCAAAACCTATATGACTATGGTAAAGAAATTGTGAAACTATGAAGAACTTTTCAAGCATTAATCATCAAGAGAACAAGGCTACGTTCTGTGGTCATCCAAGCAGAGCCTTGTACCAAAGAAAGAATAGACTATATAACTGTCGTAACGACCAATCATAAGAACATTGTTGACACCAAGGGCAACCAAAACATTGTTATATAAGTAATGTGATATCATGTGAAATTTGATGGAAGTGTGGAACTCTGATGGGCCATATAGGTAAATATTTCAATGTCTTGCATTACCGGGTTCCTCCTCAAATATTTCTAAGGAAAAAATTGCTATAATTTCAGAGCGATGATTTCTAGGCCGCATTGCTTTGTTTGGATATAGTTAAAATTATTTAAAAAATAGAATAAAAACAATTTTTTCCTAAATTATTTTATTTTCAAGTTTTTAGCCTTTAATTAATTGCCTATTATTTTTCATTCTATTTAGTTCATTTAGTGACTAATTATTACAACGACTATTTCCTGACAATTAGTTACAATCTAAGTCCTGAATACATAATCCTTCCAAAGACTTTAATCGACTCTGCGCCACGTATGCTTGTCCCTCCTCCAACTCCAAAATATTTTGATGTCACTTCTACCGGACTGTATGTAATATTTGTCCCAAATATGAGCCAAATCTGACATCATAGGTCGCTTTCTATCCATGTATGTATTATGTTTTCCAAATATGGACCAAATCGGACCACAAATAAGATTTTTGTGAATATCTCGATCCTTGCGCCACCTAAGGGGGATTTTTTTCATAGGTCGCTTTCTATTCTTGTATGTATTATGTGTTCCAAATATGAGCCAAATCGGACCACAAGTACGATTTTTGCGAATATCTCGATGCTTGCGCCACCTAAGGGGGATTTTTTTCATATGTCGCTTTCTAGTCTTGTATGTATTATGTGTACCAAATGTGAGCCAAATGGGACCACAAATACGATTTTTGTGAATATCTGGATCATTGCGCCACCTAGCGGCGATTTTTTTTCATAGGTCGCTTTCTATTCCTGTATGTATTACGTGTTCCAAATATGAGCCAAATCAGACCACAAATAAGATTTTTGCGAATATCTCGATCCTTGCGCCACCTAAGGGGGATTTTTTTCATATGTCGCTTTCTAGTCTTGTATGTATTATGTGTACCAAATGTGAGCCAAATGGGACCACAAATACGATTTTTGTGAATATCTGGATCCTTGCGCCACCTAGCGGCGATTTTTTTTCATAGGTCGCTTTCTATTCCTGTATGTATTACGTGTTCCAAATATGAGCCAAATCAGACCACAAATAAGATTTTTGCGAATATCTCGATCCTTGCGCCACCTAAGGGGGATTTTTTTCATAGGTCGCTTTCTATTCCTGTTTGTATTATGTGTTCCAAATGTGAGCCAAATCGAACCACAAATAAGATTTTTGCGAATATCTCGATCCTTGCGCCACCTGACGACAATTTTTTATTATTGCATTGTCATCGGGTTCTGAACTATACTCCAAGTTTCAAGCCTGTAGCTTGTTACAGATGTGTCATCGATTTAAGATTCAAGTTGTAGCGGTATAAGATCGATAGCAAAGCTATGACTCGTCAATAACAAGTCAATACTTTTTAGAAATCAAATCGATAGCATTTTGAAAACAATTCGATAAATTTTCGACACTAAATCGATAGTGTGTACACTTCTTTTTCTTTCCAGTAAAAAATCAGTAACCCTCCGAGAACAAATCTTAAAATTTTTGTTAACAAAATGACAAATTTTTGATAACATATCGATACTTTTGCGATAAATCACCGATACCATTTTGATACTAAATAATTATAAACTTTCGATAACTCCGCGACATAAAGTAAAAAATTGATTAATAGATTTTGTTGGTAGCAAATTTTAAATACTTATACGGCTCGCCTTACTTGACTTAATTTGCTGTAGAGAGTTAGTTCAGCCTATAAGAAAGGTGATCTCGCAAAATCGCGCCAATTACCACGGAATGAGCCGGCTTAATAACGCTCATAAATTTATATCTAGTGCATTTTGCGCATGTCTGCAGCCATGTTCAACACATTGATTGGATCTTACCAGTGTGACTTTAGACCTGGTTAATCTGTTCTCGGCCATTTCTTTACGAAACGACAAATCCTGGAAAGACGCATGATAAGGTGATTTATACCCACGATCTCTTTGTCAATTTCAAAGCAGCTTTTGGTAGCGTGATAAGACATTGAACGGCACCACCAGCTCCGTAAGGATTGTGAAAGACAAGGCGACTCCCTTTCGTGAGATTTATTTAACATAATGCTGGAGAAATTAATTCTCGCAGCAAAACTAAACCGTGATGGTCCAATTTATTATAAGAGCGTACTGGCGTATGCTAATGATATTTATATTATTGGCCTTAACAAACGCGCTGCGAGTTCTGCCTTCTCGGGATTTGATAGAGTAGCAAAAAAGTAGGTCTTACGGTAAATGAGGACAAGTCAAACTACTTTCCCAAAAGAAAGAATCGGCGCAATCGCGCTTTGGCAGCAACGTCACTGTTGGCGGATATAAATTAAAGACTGTGAAGGACTTCGTCATACTTGTCCTAATGTATAGCTCCGAATCATGGACGGTGTCGAGAGAAGATGAGATGCCTCTTGAAGAGTTCGAGAGAAAAGTACTCCTGAAGATGTATCGTCCTGTCCGTTGTGCCGAGCTTTACGCAGATATGACAATAGTGCAGCGAACAAGGCTTCGCCGGCTTGGTTATGTTATACGAATTGGCGAAGACGCTCGGCCAAAGGAGTATTTCAGTGGATACCGCAATTTGAAAGAAGAGGAAGGGGAAGACTTTTACTGAGTTGGGAGAGGCAGGTGGAGGAATACTTGACCTCGCTTGATACTCCGATTTGCCGTCAGTTATGGCGAAAAAGGGAAAGTTGGCGCGACTTGTTACGAAAGGGCCAAATACGCTAGGGCGGTTAAGCGCCAATTAATGATGATGATGATGATTTTGTTCATATCAACTCTATCAGCTTATACATTGGTCTCACAATATGTAACAGTGTAATGACTACACCTACGCTAAAATTCTGTATTTTCACATACTCGATTCCCTATACTGTATGCAAAGTTGTCTAAATACCCAAAAGATTTTAGCAAAGTTTTTTGAAGGTGCTTTTAGAGTTTAAATCCACTTTTGGCCAGAAACATCTTGCTAACCTGCAGGAGGTGGTGTCCGCCCAACGTTTTCTGAGCTGACTTGAGGCCCAGCTATGGAGGAGCAAATCACAGGTGGCCAGCGGAATCCCGAGTTCCCTACAGCCATCTTCATCTAGTTCAGTTGTACCGATGCGTACTAAGAGATCCGCTTGATAGTTGCCCCGGATACCAGATAATCTTAATTATAAAATAGTTCGATGCAATCGCAAGCGAGGTCAGGCACTCCCAGACGAGCGTCGATCGCATTGTAGTTGTATAGCCGCTTGGCTATCACAGCAGATGTTGAACTCCCTAATGGTAGTAGCACTGGATAGCATTTCATCCACCGCATCCTTAATTTCAGCAGCTTGCGCTTGGAATGCACTGCAGTGATCAGCCAACTTTAAACTTGCGGCTTACATTTAGCTCTTGACAAAAGAATACTAACCTTACTCATGCGCCAAATTTTTCAATTATTTAAAACTAGCCTTATACACTTTAATCAAATTCCAAATTCAGATTCGCTGAGTCACTGCAAAATTATGAAAAATAAAAGATATACAAAATATAAGTAGATGTCTTCATTTTAAAACATTAAATACAACAATTGTTTATTGTGGACGTTTTTTTTTCAAAAAATAACTTGCTTACTCGAAGCACTTGAAAACTACTCAGAAATGCACGGCATGTCTTAAGTACTAACCTAACTAAGTTAGAGCATAGTTTCAGGCGCAGCAACTTTGAGTCAGCGCGTAGCAAAGTGGCGATACTTAAAAGAGAAAATTGAATAAAATTTATGACCAAGTGTGCAAAGTACACTTAAAAGTGTGCATGCAAGTAGTAAACAACAGAGTTATGAGTTCACGAGAATTAAAACTACATACATTAAATAGCAACAACTACAAAAAAATTTGCAACAATAACATAATGCACTTGTGAATGACGATGGCGGTGGCGGTAAAATTGTATATGAAACATTGCAATTCGTAACTTTATGTCCATGTGCGCGCGTGTGTGTGTGTGTGTGTCTTCTTGGGTGCGTATGTGTAGATGCTTGACTGGTAGTTCATTTTGTAGTAGAGAAATGTAGGCTCTAAAGTCCTTATGCTTTGTTTGTCCCTAAGTTGGATCTTAGCGGTAGTTTGGGGTTCGCTAGCCGCAGTGTTGTTGTGCATTCGAGCGAAATTGTAGCCCGCATAATTCAAAATCGAGTGTCTTAGCGACAAATATCGTAAAAGTAAACTTTGTTGAAAAGCGCTGTTTTGCAGCTGTGTAACGCCCATTTACTGCTAAGCAGTTAGCTGTTAAGTACGAACTAGAATTTGGGCGAATGCGTTTGCTTGTAGTAATTTTGGTGTGGAAAGTTTGGGCGTTTTAAACCATAATTTTCAAAGAATTATTGCTTAAGGCGAATAATATATTGCAAATTAGCTGTTTCGAGATATATTTTAAATAGCGATTTATCAGCGTTGACTGACCACACCTGTGCAGGTTTGATCTTACTTTAATTTTAACAATATTTTATGTATGTATGTTTAGGCGTTATGTAAGCAAATTTACGTATTTTCATTACTTATTTAAATAATTGGAGCTTAACCGCTTATAAGGTTTCAGACTCCCGATTTTGTGCCTCTTCAAGTGGGGGCTGATAAGAGCCCCTGCTGTGTCGGAGCTTTTCTCCACTGTCTGGTTAGAGCCAAAGCAGTTTTTTCGTACTTGGTTACCAAGGCATAATGCAATGATTTTTTGCTTGACGGCAGGTGGTTTTAGAGTCTTTAATTTTTTTTTTTTTAAATATTGCTGCAATCTATTAGAGGAATGTGTGAACGCTATCCCGAGTTGAAAAAGAAGTGAAACGCCTTTTCAGGAAGAAAAAAGCAGAGTCAGAAAAGCATGAGTGCGAGGAGCTTGAGCTGCTAGCCACCAGGCATAACGCCCGAAATTTTTTGCAAAAAATTCGGCGACAGACGGAAGGTTTTAAGACCGGGGCAAACGGCGACCTTGTAACTGATGTCCTGAGGGTACTTAGATTATGGAGGGAACACTTCTCAGATCTCCTAAATGGATACAGCGATTTACCGCACAGGGATGACGAACCCGATCCCGCAATCGATGATGATGGAATAAATGTCCCCCCAACCGATTATGAGAAAGTCAGAATAGCAATAACCAGATCGAAAAACAACACGGCCGCGGGCGCTGATGTATTGCCTGCGGAGCTATTCAAGTACGGCGGCGAGGAGTTGGTAATGCGCATGCATAAGCTTCTTCGCAAAACATGGTCGGACGAGTGCATGCCCGACAATTGCAATCTAAGTGTTCTTTGCCCAGGCCACAAGAAAGGGGATACGGCAAACTGCACCCACTATCACGGAATCAGCCTTCTTAATATCGCATATAAGGACCTGTCAAGTGCATTGTGCGAAATGTTGAAGCAGGCAGTGAATCGGCTGATTGGACCTTATCAGTGCAGCTTGAGACCTGGTAAATCTACCATCGACCAGAATTTCACAATGCGCAAATCTTGGAAAAACCCGCTATAAAAGAATAGACACACACCACCTCTTCATCGATAGAGTCGCCTTCGTCAGCACGAAAAGGAGCTGCATATATGCCGCTATGTCTGAATTTGTGTTCCCCGCAAAACTTATAAGGATGAGCAAAATGACGTTGAGCAACACCATCAGCTCAGTCAAACTTGGGAAGGACCTATCCGAGCCGTTCGAGACTAAACGAGGTTTCAGGAGTGGTGCTGGAGAAAATTATACTAGCTGCAGAACTTAACCAATCCAGTGGATAATATTTATGATCCAGATGTCAACTGCATTTATCCTATTGATAAGTTATAATTAGCAATTAGTGAAGATAACCAGTCCTGCGTAACATGGAATATAATGCGATTTTTTCGGTTTGGAAAGATCACACCCAATGCATGAGGACGTCCGATCATATTTTGCATAGCATTTGAGGTATGCTCTTTTCAAACTCTTCGCATTATTGTTTTAATGTCACAACTGCCATTTTCCGGAATTTTGTTTTTCTTGCAATTCTTTAATTTCGTCACAAACAGGTTCATCAGTTTAATCCTCTTCCGCTTTTTGTGGTATTACAAACTTTCTTCCCTAACTCAAGCGAGCTATATACGTCAGTCACCAATTCGCCTTTGTTGTTTTTGTTAGAACATGACCCGATACTGAAATCTTTCGCCTTCCAGCCAGAATTTATGTTAAAAATTTCCAGATATGTCCTTTCAGCCAAACAATAAAAACACACAAACTATCTGAGGTTCTTACGTACTAGCCACTTCATGCCTTAGCCAGCGAACCATTATGCAGCATGCAAAAACGCAGTTCCACCTCACCTTTCTTTCTTCCAGCTGTAGTTATCGAAAAAGTACTCCCAAGGTTTAATTGTGGTGTTACAGATACATGCTTTATATATCGCTAACAATTTGGTTAACACCTGAATACCCCGAACCTCACTGTATGTGGGGCTTATGCTTTTAATAGGTTACAATAAAAGTACTCAATCTTCCTTTATTATGCGAGGCCATACGAAAATTGGTCCTGTAGCCGGCATACTCCTCACAATACAGGTTTCTTTCCCAAGACCACTGAAACTAGCAGAAGATGTAACCATAAATGGCGAAATGGACTCCCAATGCTCGATCAAAGCGTAATCTCCGAGTTTTCTCGCATTCAGCAGGTGCGATAGCTGAGAAGCGAAACCAACAGCAGTCTATTCGCTAAGCAGCTCTCGACGGCACACATTTATAGAAGCTTAGAAGCTTGTGCTTATGCTGGCACAAAGTGATGCAATTCTTAATATTGTCCTCGTAGTTTGTGTACATCAAGGACGCTCTTTTCTTCAGTTATCCCGGCTGCACGAAGCTACAAAACTTCTAAGAGCATGTGCAAAGCTTACGATATTATACTCCCAAAGCGACTCATATCTCTGAAGAAAGATGGGCATACTAACTGGTCACTGTCTTCTAGCGTCACATGTTCAAAAATAAGGCCTCGTCAGTGGCGGCAGATGTAGAAGGTGCGAGCTGTAGGAAGAAACGGTTGAGCAAGTTCTTTGTACGAGTCCTGCATTCACCAGGCCAAAGCTCCAGCTATTAAGCGCGGCAGATTTGCCAGGTCTCGGGGTAGCAATTGTGCTAGGTACTACAAAACTTCTCCCATTTGCCGAGAGGATGGAGGTATTCTATAACAGAAGTCCTGCCACCTGATTGGGATTCGTACGTATGGTCGTCAAACAAATTCTGGTATCAATATGAATACGCTCAGTCTATGTGAGGTCTTTATCGACTGTCAGTTCAACCTAACCTAACCTCATAGAAAATTTTGAAATGGTTTTTTTTTTTAGGAAAATTATTCAATATTGACCATTACCACACCAAAGTTCGTTTTCAATTTCTTTCACAAATTGTTTTAACTCAAACTGTGGCTAAATGGAAAATTGCTCCATTACCCTAAAGTTATTGCCAGCCGTTGATCTGGTACCACAAACTAAAGTTAACAAAATATATTTACCTAACCGTCAATTGAAATTGAGATAACAAAAAATACAATAAAACTAAAAGAGGGAGAACAGTCATATACCACAAGCAAAGTTAGAACAAACAAGTAAGGAAGTCTAAGTTCGATAAAAACAGCACATTATATACCCAGCTGTGCAGTTGAAATGCTGTGGAATATCAGTCAAATGTATTTAAATACCATAGAGTTATTGCAAACTTTGTTAAGGTTACACCTTTAGGAAAAGTGAGCGTGGTCTTTAACCGATTTCGATTATATTCACTCCGTCAATATAATTTGACAAGAAACGTGCCACTGCTAAACTTCAATATAATGCCTTTAACAGTTTTTGATTTACGGCTTGTTAAACTCTCAAAGTTTCTTCTTCTAAATGCGGGTAGTGCCACGCCCATATTTCAAGTTTTTTAAGAATTTATATTTTGCGTAACAAAGCCAATCCACCTACCAAATTTCATTAGTTTAGCGGTATTCGTTTTTGAATTATCTCATTTCCAATCTATTCTGATAAGCCCGTATACCGAATTTGGTGAACATATTTCAATAGTTGCTCAAGTTATCGTGTTAACGGATGGACAGACGGGCGGACGGACATGGCTTAATACAACTTTTTTTTTGATCCTGATGATTTTGATATATGGAAGTCTATATGGGGTATTCTATCCCATTTCGAGCAATTTTGAAACCGACCCCTTTAGAATTGGCTGAAAGTTTTTCTTCTTTTTCTAGCTTACGAAAGACGTTTTTCAGAAGTTTTTCAAACTTTTCATCCAACTCAAAAAAAGTTATGAATTTTTAAAAAAACACCGTTTTTGTTTTCAAAACATAGTTTAAAATTTAAAAACATAGTTTAAAAAAAAAAAAAATGATCCCAAACGGTCAATTTTTGAAAAAGTTATAGCATTTTGAAAAAAAAAAACACCGTTTTCCAACTCAAAATAAGTTTTAAATATTTTGAAAAAAACGGTGTTTTTTTTTCAAAATGCTATAACTTTTTCAAAAATTGACCGTTTGGGATCATTTGTTTTTTTAAATATGTTTTTAAATGTATTTTTCGGAAAAAATACAAAAAAAAAAATTTTAAGTTTTTTTTTCAATTAAATAAAAAAAAAAAAAATTCTCAGCCCACTCCGGGATTAGTGGGGATGATTGCAGAATTGATTGAAGTTTTTTATGAGAAAAAAGGGCAAAATTCCAAAAATCTCGAAAAACTGAAAAATTACAAAAAAAAAAAAAAACTTTAAAATTTTTTTTGAATTTTTTCCGAAAAGTACATTTAAAAACAAATTAAAAAAAAAAAAAAAATAAAGATCCCAAGCGGTCAATTTTTGAAAAAGTTATAGCATTTTGAAAACAAAAACGGTGTTTTTTTTTTAAATTCATAACTTTTTTGAGTTGGATGAAAAAATTTGAAAAACTTCTGAAAAATGTCTTTCGTAAGCTAGAAAAAGAAGAAAAATTGTCAGCCAATTCTAAAGGGGTCGGGTTCAAAATTGCACGCAATGGGATGGAATACCCCATATATATCTTGATTCCTTTATACTTGTACAACCAACTGTTATCCAATCAAAGTTATAATACCTTTGGTACAAGTACAGCTGGGTATAAAAAAGAAACATTTGTTGTACAATTATTATGAAACGAAACTAAATTAAAACAAACAATCGTACAATTCGTCTTAAATTTCTCAATTCCACGAAAGAAAACTCATTAATTCACAATGCTTAAGGCTTAAATCGGACATAGAATATTTGTATCCCAAAGCTATTTATTGTAACTTGCTTAACGGCTATTTGTTACAATTTTCTTATTTCATTTACTTTGCCAGCAAAATCGTTTCACACAAATCCTTTGGCAAAACGCATTGAAACTTAATTGAATTGAAAGAAAGCAACGACTATCCCTCCTGCACCTCTGAAGAGCATTGCGAAAAGGATTTGTTAAAGAAAATTAAATAACGCACAACAACAATTGTGGAATGTTTATAATTGGAGATAAAGAAAAAAGTTTAATGACCTAAGGTAAAACGAACTTGAATTGAAAAATGTTGGGGAAAACAATGAAAAAATATTTGGTGTAAATTCTTGCTTCCTCAAGCAGTGCTGTTTAAAAAAGAGAAAAAAAAAAAAAATAAGAATAAAAAAAACAACAAAAATGTTGACGTAAAAATGCCGAGAAAGAATACAAAAATGTATGAATTGAATCATAAAAATTTTCATTCAATTGAATGATTGTTTTTGGGAAACTGCGATGCTATTGTAATATAAGAAATAGAAAAATTGAACGATAAACAATCTTGTAAACAATTAGATTTAATTATATTTTTTTTATTACTGAGTATTGAAATTCATTGGTTTCCCTTAAAGCTTTGTTAAATTTTTCTGGATAATAATACAATTGCTGAATTCTTTTGTTAAACGAGTGGCATAAACAACTCAACAAGATATTTGATTGATATTAAACTGCCTGACAAATTTTAGCTCCAAGCCACTCCAGTGCTGGCACAAAATATCTAGCAATCATACTGCACAGTTCCTCCTCACTAGGGTAGGCACCTTGTCGTTGGTGTGAGGGCTTAGCCGAACTCCATAGCGCCCGACTATGAGACGGAGCTGTTTAGTACTGACATCTACCCCGTTTCGCCTCATAGCAGGGCGGCGGGATGTCGGTGATCAAGAACTGCCAACCCCCTAATCCAGGGTTTTATGCGGACCGTGCCTATTGGACGATTTGCAGCCAGGGGATAAATTCGGCTGTGTTCGAACGGAGCCTTCCCGATACCGGGCCACCTCCGGAAGTATTTATGGGCTTACCACGGTAAGGGACGCTGCTGTGGCGGACGGTTCTTTCCCCGTATATAATACTGGACCGCTGAGCCCGCCTTGTAGGGCAGGTGGTCGTACGACCAAGATGAACGACTCATTACCCGATTGTAATAAGGACGATGTAAAGAGGAGGACTGAGTCGCAATCCAAGGATGACATATACGAATTAAGCGATGCGTCGGACTCGGGGAGCGAGAGTAGTGCTGATTCAATGAACTCCGTGTTGGAGAAGCACACAAATGAAAACGGAGTAGAAGAGTGGAGAAGGGTACGGAGCAGAGGAAGTAAAAGAGCTCTCTCGCAGTACCGTGCAGCACTAATAATTGTACAACGTTGGGAAAGCAGTGGTCGATCCAACAGAAGTGGAGATCGTGCTCTTGGAATGGGCCCATGAAGCGGTAGAAGTAGGTCGAAGACAGTTCAAAAGGTTTGCTGCGAGAGACCCTCGGTTCTGCAACCGGTACGAGGAGGAAGAAGCGTCGAATGGCAGAATGAAGAGGCAACATTCGGCGGAAGGAGACAAGCCTGCTTTCAAGAGGCAGAAAGGACCCAGTCCTAGAGCCACGAGGCAGGGCAGTGGCATAGACAAGACAAGTAGGCACAAAGCTGTAAGACAGATGGGCTCCAATAGCGAGGTAGCAACTATATCGACAGCTGCGAGTCAGAGGGAAGTTCCAATTAAGGAAGTAGGAGGTAAGCCAAAGGGAGATAACCCTAAGACTCCAGCTTTCTCGGAGGCGCTAAAGGGAGTTAACGCTAAGACTCCGGCTTTCTCGAAGGTGCCAAAGGGAGACAAAACTAAGACTCCTGCTTTTCCCGAGAAGTAGAGTGATGTGGTAAAGCAGTCACTGATGGTGGCGCTGGTTGATCGTAGCAGTCTTTTCGGACAAATGACTACTGAAAGGTGGAAATCTGTGGAAAGGGAGCATATTAGCTTAATGCTTAAGATGATAAGCCCCTTCTAACCTTTGTTTCGGGGGGATGGTATAATGGTGTGAAGATGATAGCGTGCGACAACATCGCGATCTTGCGGTGGCTGGAGGAAGTGGTTCAAAACCTCCCAAGGCAAGGCACGAACGAGCGGTTTGAGGTGGTGGATAAAGCGCAAATCCCCACGGTACCAAAAGTTAAGGTATGGATACCATGCGTGATGAAGTCGGAGGATACACTGCGACTTCTGCAGAATCAGAATCCGAACATAACGACACAGGATGGGAAGGTACTTACTGTATCTCGGCCTACCGAGGCGGCGGAGGATATTTTGTACACGTAGCTTGGCAAAATGTCTTTTGGCACTGGCAAAATTTACATGCGACTCAGGAAAAGCAGTCTCTAGGATAAAAACCCTAATACGATAGAGGTGGGCGAAGTAGAAAAGGACCTAAATAGCCTAAAGGAAAAAAGACAGGTGGAGGTCCCCGACGTCACCACGAACGTGATAGAAGGGGACCAACCGCTAAATGGTGCTGTGAATCGCACAGAGGAACACCCGGTACAACAGTCACGAGAGTCTTATGGGGGCCTCGAATACTATAAACCAAAAGGGCAAGGGGAGGACGACGACGTCAAGACGAAGGTGCTGGAGGGGGACAAACATCCCAATCGTGCTGCCCGTCCTACAGATAAACCTCCAACACAGTAAAGTGTTTCGAGCGATCTCTTCCTAACCCTTGAGGAGGGTTAGTTTGACGTGGCGCTGATCCAGGAGCCGTGGTTCTCATTGGGAGGAAAAGTTTCTGAACTTAGCGCGTGCGGGTTTGGCGTTTACTATGCGTAAATGGAAGGACGGGTGCGAGCAGTAGTAATGGTAAGGAAACATCTGCATTCATATATGCTGCCTAATTACACCACTGAGGATTTCGTAGCGGTGGCCGTTGAGCAAAAGAATTAGCAGGCATTTATCCTGACGCCCTGCTATATAGCCCATGCTCCGGAGGTTCCACGGAGTGCAAACGGCTGGTACAGGAGGAAGGGCGCAAAGGGCGATTGGTCATCGGCGCAGATGCAAATGCGCACCACAATGCGTGGGGAGGAGCAGATATGAACGAGACAGGCGAATCTCTATTTTGTTACATCCTGCAAACCAATTTGCAGATAGCCAACAGGGGAAATGTCCCTACATACATTGGTCCAACATCCAGCAATGTTCTGGATATTACATTGAGCTCCGAGCGTGATATATCAAGGTATGATTGGATGTTTCTTGATAGACCATCCTTCTCCGACCATGCGAATATCAGCTTCAGTATCCCCCTGAAGAGGGTAGAGAAAGAGGAACTTTTAAAAACCCTAGGTCAATGAACTGGACTAAATTCCAGAAACATGTAGAAATAAAACTGGGACAACGCAAAGAGGTTGGTAATGTAGAGGAACTGGAGGAGTGGAATGAATTCTTAACAAGGACCCTTATGACTGCGTATAACAAAGCGTTCCCTCTAAGAAGATTCAGAGGAAAAGCAAAGCCGCCATAGTGGAGCCATGAGCTGAGTCTTCTAAGAAGACAGATAAAAGAAATGTTTAAGCTCGCAAAGACCGCGGAAAGCGAAGCGTGTCGAGACGAGTACAGGGATCTACTGAGGATCTACAAGCGTGAAATTACGAGGGCGAAGAGAAACTCATAGAAAAGTTTCTGTACGGACATAGAGTGCTCCAGCGAAACAGCACGGTTGAAAAAAGTCCTAGAAAAGGGAAACATAGTCCAGGGACTAATAAAGAAAGAGAACGGGGAATGGTCACGTAATAGTGAGGAATCCCTTGAGGTGCTTCTCGATACACATTTCCCATCGGGAGACGGTTTAGAAGAGCCAGCAGACATCACTCACACTTCGATCACGGAGCTAGTAGTGCCGGGCTTGGTGACCGATACCAAGATCGAGTGGTAAGTGATGACGTATTCTAAGTTTAAATCGCCGGGCCCAGATGGTATATTCCCGGCCATGCTACAAGTCTCAAGTAGGGCGGTCGTGGAATGGCTTAAAATAATATTCGATGGGTGCATAAGACTGAATCATATACCGCACTCTTCGAGAACTGCCCGTGTAGCTTTTCTACCAAAGGCAGGGAAGATCGGTCACGTGTATCCCAAAGACTGTAGACCCATTAGCTCAACATCATTTCTGCTCAAAACCTTTGAGAGGCTGATAGATGTGTACATAAAGTCCAACGTGGATGAAAAGCTGCTCTCCACAACACAGCATGCGTACACCATAGGCAAGTCGGTAGACACCGCATTGCATAGGGTGGTAATAAACATAGAGAAATCCCTGGAATATAAGGAGTATGCTCTAGGAATCTTCTTCAATAATGTTGCAAAATGGGCGATTATGGATGGTCTTAATTACATTAAAGTACATCCTGCCTTAATCAGATGGATCGGCTGCATGTTAAATTGCAGAAAGATTACATCACAATGGGGATTGTAAGAAGCCTCGAAATCAGTGGACAGGGGCACACCGCAGGAAGGGGTGCTATCACCTCTGCTGTGTACGCTGGTCATCAACCATCTGCTCAGGAAAGTGGATGGGGGACCTGTAAAACTTACGGCTTATGCAGATGTCGTTGCAATTGTCATAAATGGAAAGTGCCTTCCAACGATTAGTTCTTTGATGGATCGGGCGCATCGGGATATTCATACCTGGGCATCTAATATCGGTTTGAAAGTTAATGCGGAGGTGACGGATATGGTCTTGTTTACAAAGAGGTACAAGGTCCCAAATTCGACCAGGCCTAAGTTAGGAGGGGTGATCTTACAGGAGAAACTTTGTACAAAATATCTAGGAATCATCCTAGACAGTAAGCTTTCAGAGAAGCTCAACGTGAAGGAGAGAGTCAAGAAGGCCTCAACAGCACTCTATGTATGTAAAAGAATGCTGGGGTGTACATGGGGCCTATCGCCCTCTCTTTCTCATTGGTTTTTTACAGCGATTGTTAGCCCTATTCTATACTATGGAGTTCTTGTTTGGAGGAAAGCCACACAAACAACAACATACCTCAAAAAATTAGAGGGGTATGCAGACTATCGATGCTTTGCATTACGTGAGCCCTGAAAACAACCCCGACGGCTGCATTGTATGCCATTCTGCTCATTCCTCCTGTAGACCTGGTAGCAAAGAAAAAATCATTAACGACCGCAACCAGGCTCGGTGCTTCGGAGCAGCTTGAGCGCCGACCATATGGCCATAGTAGTATAGCGTCATCAATCACAAGACGAACAGACTACCTGATACGCTATCTGCTATTCGAGGGAGATCTTAAGGCCAAAATAGAGGTGGACGATTGGCGCAAGGATGCGCAAAAGGCGACCGAGCCGACACATGTGTACACCGATGGTTCGAAAGTAGTGGAAGGAGTAGGGTCTGCGGTATACTGCGCTGATCCGGAAATAAGCAGATCCTACAGGCAGCCGGATTACTGTAGCGTTGTCCAAGCGGAATTATTAGCCGTAACCAAAGCAGTAGAAACCATGGATGAGAACAGCTTAAGCCGCAACCGTGTTAACTTTGAATATTGACAGTCAGGAAGCAATTAAGGCAATAATCTCGCATAGCACAGCATCTAATTGCGTGTTAGGGTGTAAGCAGTCTCTGAAGAGAATCGGGACAGGGAAAAGCATACATCTATATTGGGTCCTGGGTCCCGTAGACGTCCCAATTAGACTGGGCGAGATTAAGCGAAGGAGAGAGGTGCACATGATCGACCAATCGGGAAAGGCGTGGGTTCAAGCGAGGGGCTGTAAAGTGTCGAAGATTATGTGTAGGTCTTACAACCTTAGACAAGCAAAGTTGCTTCTATCATTAAAAAGAGAGGATTGTAGACTCAGGACGGGTATTCTGACTGGACACTGCCTTCTGGCGTCACATGCCTTTAAATTGGGCTTGGTCAGTGATTGCAGATGTAGGAAGTGCGGGTTGGAGGAGGAAACGATCGAGCACGTTCTGTGCTCGTGTCCTGTACTTGCCAGGCTAAGACTCCAGCTATTAGGAGTGATACAGCTGTCAGAAGCAGCAAGTATCTTAAGTCCTAGGAAGCTTCTAGTATTTGCAAAGAGGACGGTGCTATTTTATAGCATACGTCCTGGTTTTTGATAAGGTTTTTCAGTTTGGTCGTTACAAAAAACTTCTGGTAACACTACGGACTCAATCAGTCTATGTGAGGTCCTCATGGACCGGCCAGTTCAACCTAACCTAACCATACTATACATTAAGCTGACGTGGGAGCTCAACATGGAGGGGAGAGTGAAGAGAGCCTTGACAATATTTTGTACATGTGAAAGAATGCTGGGGTGTGCATGGGGTTTATCGCCCTCGCTCTCTATCTCTCACTGGATATATACAGCGATTTTAAAGCCTATCCTATCCTATGGAGTCCTAGTTTGTTGAACAACCACACAAAAAAATCGACCTCAAAAAATTAGAAAGGATATAGAGGCTGTCAATGCCTGACATTACGGGAGCACCGAAAACAACCCAACCCCGACCGATGCAGTGTATGCCATTCTGAACATTCCATCTGCAGACTTGGTGGCAAAAAACAAAGCTTTATCAAATGCAACGAGGCTCAGTGTCGCGGGCAAGCTTGGATGCAGCCCATACAGTCACAGTAGCATGGCGTCTTCAATAAGAAACCGAACAGACTACCTGATTTAATATCTGCGCTTCAAGGGCTCTTAGGGACACAATAGATGTCGATGGTTGGCGCAAGGGTGCTCAAATAGTGGACGAGGCGATACACGTGTACACTAATGGCTCCAAAGTAGTGGAAGGAGTATAATCTGCGGCATATTTTGCTGATAAGGAAATTGACAAATCCTACAAGCTGCCAGATCACAGTAGTGTTTTTCAGGCGGGAATCTAAACGGTAGAAACACCGAAAGAAAATAGCTTAAACTGCAGCCGTGTAGACTTTTATATTGAATGATGCCAAGCAGCAATTAAGGCAATAATCTCGCATGGCACGGTAAATAAAAGTGTGTTAGAGTACACGCTAAATAAATAAAAAAAAATTTTGTCTTTAGCTTTAACATTAAAGTACGTGTATTTAGAATATGATATGAAAAGGTTACATTAACCCTCTGATGAGTGAGAAGGTCCCTAGGGCTCCACTACAACCCGCCTTTTGGAAAAAAAATCAAGCCGATCTGATCATTACTTTAGGAGTTATTGAGGTTTTAGTGATAATAGTACGCGGACGTGTGAATAGGTCCGCATGGACCTTGTACTGAATTTCACTAATAAATGCATGTTTTTGGGCATCCACCGTGGTGTGATGGTAGCGTGCTCCGCCTACCACACCGGATGCCCTGTGTTCAAACCCCGAGCAAAGCAACATCAACATTTTTAGAAATAAGATTTTTCAATTAGAAGAAAATTTTTCTAAGCGGGGTCGCCCCTCTGCAGTGTTTGGCAACCGCTCCGGGTGTATTTCTGCCATGAAAAGCTCTCAGTGAAAACTCATCTGCCTTGCAGATGCCGTTCGGATGCAGCTTAAAATCATGTAGGTCCCATCCGGACAATTTGTAGGGAAAATCAAGAGGAGCACGGCACAAATTGGAAGAGAAGTTCGGCCTTAGATCTCTTTGGAGTTTATCGCGCCTTAAATTTATTTTTATTTTATTTTTGCGCATCATTATAATTTTTTTATTATTTCAACACATAATTTACTTGTTCTGAATACAAAGACCTAAACTCAAAGACATTAGGGATGATGATAAAAACAAAAAATTCTAAGAAAAATTCGAATACATGAACTTTATTGCTTTCAGGAAAGGCACAATATTCTAATTTTATACTACTAACAATAAACCAGTTCTTAGAATTTTTGTTTTTATCATCATCCCTAATGTCTTTGAGTTCAGGTAGATGTATGAAAGAGTATAAAAGAAGTTGTAGTTTCGTAAACCAAATCAGTCAAAGTTTAGACAGCAAGTAATTTGGACGTTGCTGCAATGGTTGTACGCCGTAGTAGACGTTGCCAGCAAATTACTGCGGATGAAAGGCGTGCAGTTGATAGTAGATTTGCTGATTTTATGGACGAAGACATGGATGAAGAAATTGATATTACTGCAATTGATAATTATGAAGTTGAGGATGATGAAGATCGCACATACCAACCTGCTGAAGAGTCAAATGCCGAAACTGAAGCATACGTCGAGATAAATGAAGATACTGATGACGACGATGATGAAGAGGAAGAAAATAATGGACAGGAAACGAATGAATGTTACTATATTCGGAAAGATGGCACTCAATGGAGTAAAAAAGCACCACCAACAACACGCACTCGTAATCATATCGTGGTCGACTTCACAAGAAAGAAACCAGGACCAACAGGAAATATACACGACCCCTATACAATAATGCGTTCAATCATGACACAGAAAATAATACACTTAGTGCTACGTGAAACAAATCGCAAAGGCAGGGAGGTTACAGCTGCATGGAATTTGGCGAATCCCACGAAGAAAAAGGAGTGGAAGCCAGTGACAGTGAAAGAGTTTGACGCCTTTGTAGCTATTCTTTTGTATGCTGGACTAACAAGATCAAACCATGAACCAGCTATGGAATTATGGGGCGCGACGCGTTGCCCAATATACAAAGCTGCGTTGTCGTACGATCGCTTCATGTGTATAAAAAAATTTATTCGATTCGACAATGGAAATACTCGGCAACTGCAAAACTGCGGCTATTGACGATATTTGGCAAATGTTGCAACATAACTTGGCAGCAGCTTACACTCCTCATGAAGTACTAACAGTTGATGAGCAGTTGTTCCCTTACAGAGGCCGCACCCGCTTCACACAATATATTCCGTCAAAGGCAGCTAAGTATGGTTTGAAAGTATGGTGGTTATGCGACTCACAGAGTTATTATCCAGTGAAGGGAATGATATATTCTGGAAAACTGCCAAACCAACAACGGGAGATAAACCAAGGGCAGAACGTAGTGCAGGATCTTGTGGAAAAATATTTAGATGCTGGCCGTATTATATACGTGGATAATTTTTTTACCACTCTTGACTTGGCGCGTATTTTGATGAGGAGGAAGACCGAATATGTTGGTACAGAGCGCTACAGCAAAACATTCATTCCACAGGAGTTCAAGAAGAACCCGAAGCGCACCATCAATAGTACATTATTTGGGTTCAACAAAGGGGATATAGCGTTATGCTCATACGTACCGAAAAGAAATAAAGTGGTGGACGTGCTCTCCACAATGCACTACACCTGCCGCGTTGACGAGCAAACCGAGAATCGGAAGCCCTATGCCATATTAGATTACAACGCCGACAAATGCGGCGTTGATACCATGGATCAAATGCTAGGCACTTACAGCTGCAAAAGAGCAACACAACGATGGCCGTTTACCATGTTTTATAATATGCTGGACGTCGCTGCATTGGCTGCTTTTACGATTTACAACGAAATGAAACAATTGGCCACAACAAATATCGAAGAACATGCCCTGAACAACCATATAACCTCATATCCAAGAATACGCAATGCGATGGAAGCATTCGATGTCAGGGTAAGAAAAACATCTTCAAATTCAAGAATTGAATATATATTTATTTGCTCTTTTATTTTTCTTTTCATTTCAGGTATTACCAAGACCGATCGAAGGCAATGCACCGTCGTTTGCGGCTAGGTCAAGTAGACCGTCATTTCGCTTTTGCCGTTCTGAGTACGGGCGCAGCGGAAAACCCGAGCATACTGCTTCGTCTGCGGTAACGCTGTTTGCGGAGAACATAGCACACTTTTACATCCGCTCAACAACAATAATTTTTAAACTTTTTTATAATAGTCTTAAGAAAATTCAAGCAAAAGAAAAAAACAAAAAACAAAACACATTTTAAAAATTGAAAAAAATTATTTTTGTATGTAGAATTTAGTTGTAAACAATAAAAACAAAAAAAAAACTCAAAAAAAAATTTTTTTATATAAAAAAAACATGGTTTACAAAAACAGGTCCGTAGGGACCTTTTCACACGGCCGTGAAGTTCAGAACTGTCACTCATCGGAGGATTAAAAACTCAAACGCATGCATCGGCTTTTCTTTGCCATTTCATCTAAAACTTCATCAACGGTAACAATTTGATCACGGTGGATGCTTATTGATGCACAGCGATTCAATCAATTTTCACTCATCGTATTTCTCAAATAGTTTTTAATCAGCATAAAAGTTGAAATATATCTCTCGTTCGTTGCCGTTGTTGCTGGAAGCGTACACAAGATTTTCAACAACATATGAACATTAGGAAAAGCCACAGAATCGCATTCCTGTAATATTAATCATAGATAAATTGATAAAAAAAAATACCGAAGTACCTCCTTCAGGAATAAGTAGAATTCATGCTTTTTGAGCCTATGCATGAGATCTAACGCATACGTATATAAAATTCAAAAGAAAGAAACTGATCGAATAGAAAAAAATTTTATTTAAAAAAGTTATATCTACACGGAAAAAAAACACTAATGTGTTTTTTACGTTTTAAAATGTGAAAAACACATTATTTTTTCATTCATCAAATAATTTGAATTTTACATTTTTGAAATGTGTTTTTGATATAAAAAAAAATGTAGATATTACATTATTATAATGTGTTTTCTACGTGGAAAATAATGTCAAATTTGCATTATATTTCAAAATAGGATATGTGCACTTCGAAAAAATGCTGTAAATTTAACATTATTTAAATGTGGAGAGTAAAATCAAAGCACGAGAATTAGTATCGTTTAGTTCGGCAAACAAACAGAACCGTAAGCAATGTTTATATGTATGTTTATATGTAGCGTGACGTAAGGGCAGAAGTATCATGCAAATATTCAGGTGCATGGAGTTTCCATATTTGCCTTTTCATTCCGATGAATGTAATCGCGGTTGAGGCAAACGAGCAAACGCCTGAATTGATTATATTCGCGCATGCAATAAGTTGGTTGATTTTAAATCAATGTCGATTATGTTCGTTTAAGCAAGTTGCACCATTGAACCTGATCATGTTGCTGAATGTAATCGGACATTGTTGTGTTCGATTTTCGCTGTTCTCTGATATGTATGTGGATGGTCGTTAGGCAAATTTACAAGGAAACTTTTTTATGAAATTATAGTAAAAGTTAACATGTACATTTGTATATTTAGTAAATTGCAGAATTATTACGAAACAGAATATGATTAAAATATAAGTGTTCATGTCGTACATACATATGCTTGCAAATTAAAAATATAAAATCACCAACAAAGCAAATACGTATCAGAATTATAAAGAAATTTATTAACATAGACATAAAAACATCAAATATTTGAATTGTAACGACCTAAAAAATCAAATGACCCTGATGCAAGGGGGGGGGGGGGGGGGGGTGGGGTTGAAACCCCCAAAACCGCCCGCCCCATCAAGCAAACTTCTGGTAATAGAAGGGACTCATTCAGTCTATGTTAGGCCCTCATGGACCGGCCAGTTAAACCTAACCTTACCAAGCTGACAACACATGTTCCATCATGGTTCTAAAAATTGTAGATACTCCTCAGATATCCATCCAATTACATTTTACAAATTTTCCGACAAGTGATAAAGTGATATATATTATTTTCATAAACTGGAATATTAGCAAGGTCTGCATTTTTGTAGAGTTTGCACCCATGAAGTATTGAATACAGGATAGAGTGTCAAGCAAGCGTGTAAAGTTATTGACTGAGTTGAAAAATTCGCCACTTAAAACGGCACTAATTGGCGCGATCGTACTTTTTTGGATTAAGTGGACCACACTTAAATTATAATCTAGAAGAACTTTCCAAACGTATTTGCATACGAGTTGATGGATGCTCTTCATTAGATCTTCGTCTACGTGTCGGTGGTCAGAGCATAGTCTCCTATTCAGGTCTTTTTAATTTTAGTAGATTCCTTATCACTTATTCTAACTATAAGTCAATACGATCCTTGCCCTTATTTTCTGCCAGTGGGAAACCGAAACAAAAAGTTTGTACTCCGGCTCTCAGGAGAAACATGGTAATAACTGAACATATATCGTTTATTATCGTTTTTGGTCTGGCCCTACTAAGATAGTGAATGCCATGAGGATTTATTTGCTATTATTATTATTAGACCTCGATGCACAGCGACCTTTATTAAGATTTTTGTGCTCGAACTTTCAGCCAATTGCTGTAGGTGGAGGCTCTTAATGTAATCAAGTACCTCTTCTGGTTTTTTACTTCATATCACGAAGGGATGGGAGGGTACCTGCCTTGCCAGACCGGGGCATTCACGTTTCATACTTCATCTCACAAAAGTGATATATTTGTGTAATGGATAGATTTAATTTACTAAAGTGATATCGTAGACTACAGAGTAGAGTACACAGTAAGAGCTCGTAGGGCCTCTCTGCTTAGATTAATGAGTTTGGTGGATAATCTCGATGTTGGGACTTTCAAATTAAATGTCTTCTGAACTGCCTTGTTTCAAAATTACTTATAGTTTCCCTAGTGCGTGTCTTTGATAGTCCACAGAAAGGCTCTGAAGCAAAGAACGCTACTTCAGCATCCTGCATGTCTATGTGGTCTGCCTGTTCACTACCTTTATATCCTTAAAGCCCGGATACCCATCATAACAAAACTTTGATTTGGCGTGCAAATAAGTTAGTAGTCCAATGCATCTATCTACTAGCTTAGAAGTAGTTGTGTAAGAATGCAAACACGCCAAACTGGATCCAACATGTGAAAAAAATTTAGAACCACATCAGTGAGAAGAGAGTCAAATTTATAATTGCTATTGGCACACTGCTTGGGGCATTAACATGGCACAACCTCACGAAAATATAAAGGTACAGAACGTACGCGAATAAAAGACGAATGTATTCTGGCAAAGACGCAGATACAGGGAACATTTTATGTTCTATTATAATTCAACTACTGTTTTCAAAGGCAAAAGTTGTGCTAAAATGTTGGACAATCTGCGGTTCATTAGATAGATGAAATGGTTCATGACCTTTGCAATCTAAATAAGCAAGGCGTTTTCTTAAACTGTTGGTAAAATAATTGGTAAGCTATGTGGATATCTGCAATATTGAAATGTAGCCTCAGAAGCCTACGTAATCGCGTACTTGGCCTCCCCAATGGGCTGAAAGACTCATTTTATTGTTGACGTTTCTTTATATCAATCGAACTACTGAAGTAATTAAGTATTAAAAAAGCAAAATATTCCAACAAATTAAGAGTTTTTCTTAAATACATGTTAATATGGTAAACATTTTAACTCTTTCAAAGGAAACATACCTATTATTAAAAAAAATATACGGAACTCCTTTACAAATTATGAAGGTACGACATAGCGTATGAGTGTTGCAAGTATCAACAAAGGAAAATTATCAAACGTGTTGCTTACAAAATACAAATATCATGTCATCTGCTACAACAACAACATCATGTCATAGTTAGACAAAACTTAATCGATTTTAGTCCACCATCTAGGTAATTATGGTCGTTGATTGTCACTTTATAGTTGTTAGAATTACAAGTAAACTATTTTGGCAATAAAAGGACATTTTCCAAGCCATTTATAGGTAGGTAGGTGAAATGGCTGCGATCCTGGTCGCCCAAGTAGCTATTTAAAGCCGTTTTGATGTCATGTAACTCGTCTAAAAACCTACGGAATGTTACGGTCAATATATTACAACCAGCCAGAGTTGTTGATAAAATTAAGAATATTCGGGATTGCTATCACAGATAACCCTCTGAGGTCTTCTAGAAACGGGGTTCCAAGGAACCTTAGCCGGGCTCCAGCTAGAGCCGGGCATTTACACATAAAGTGTTCTACTGTCTCCCTGGCATTTGGAACTTTGCAGCTTCTGCAGTAGTCGTTATACGGAATGCCCATCTTTTCCGCATGCGTACCTACTGCCCAATGACCGGTGCAGACTGCTATCAGTTTGCGTGTGTTAGCCCTGGATTTGTTCAGAAGCCTTCTCGTCCTCTTTCCATCATAATTTGGCCAAATGGATTTTGATATTGCACAGGTGGTGATGTTATTCTACTTTGTTTGTGATTTCTTCAAGTAGAAGCTTTGGATATTCCCCTTGGCTACTGCTAAGGGTATGCCTACTTCGACACTGGTTATTTCCTTGTTCACCTCCGATGAACCCCTATGTGCCTGCTCGTCGACCTTCTCGTTACCCTCTATCCCCATATGACCCGGGACCCATATAACGGTTAGTGCTAGATTGGTGGATAACTGGAATATGAGTCGCTAACAAGCCCACACTAATTTTGAGTTAATGTGTTGCGAGGAAAGCGCTTTTATCGCTGCTTGGCTATCCGACAGGACGCAAACTTTACCAGCTACATTCAAGCCCTCCAGTGATTTGCAGGCTTGCCAAATTGCTAGAATTTCTGCTTGAAACACTCTGCAGTGCGATGGGAGTCTGTATGATACAACCATTTATATTAGAGTGAAAAGTTGAAAATTTTACCGACTTAGTGTAAAGATAAATCTAGTGCATTGTGCCCATCTATGATAAACTCCCACTGCACACACTCACTCACCCATTTAGCTTGACAAAACATTTAAAAATACACACACTTATGGGAAAACTATGATACGAATTGTTGTTGTTAAATTGGTACAATAACGGGCATCTATGGAATTTTGTTCACATATGCTTAATCCTTTGTAACAGTCACAAATGTCTCGGCTGCAATGAGCATCGTAGAAAGGACAATCAAATGAACACAAGAGTGGAGATGCAAAAGTAGCAAAGATAGTAATGGTTACATAAATATATGACAACGCATATATGTATATACAAGGATACTGCAAAGGTAACAAAAATATTTTTACATTCATCTTAATGTGTACAAACGTGCATTGCCTCAAATGTATGTATGTATGTTGATATGCCCACAGGAATATGGCAAATGTTGTGAGTATTTTTCGTTAGTCCGATAAACGACAGAAAACAGATCGAAAGAACATACGCAAAGGACAGGCACAGTGGTAAGTAGTGATAGTTTGTATGTAGGTTTATAAAGTGCGTAAGTGCGTATATTTGTGTGCGTGTGGGTAAGTATTGCTATAAAGAGCAAAATACCATACATACCAAAACAAGAAGCAATGAATACTTTAACCAATATATGGCGTCATTGTAGCTCTATAAGTACTCGTATGACATTTAAACGACTATGAAATGCTTAACTACCGTGTATGTATAGTTTACACCATGCCACAAAGTATTAATTTTTGCTGACCTCGGAAGGAAATTTAATATGCAGAAAATTTAATTTCTTTTTATCATGATATGAATGAAACCAGTTGTGAGGATTAAAATTTTCGACTAAATTGAAGGTATTTTACCTTTTAAGCATTGGGCTAAATTTTGGTAAACTGACCGGTCCGTGAGGGCAACACATAGACTGAATGAGACCCTAGTATTACCGGAATTCAAAGGCCAGCGCCTATATTATAAAATAACTCCAACCCCTTGCTTCTATGTCACTTGCTGCTTCTAGATCTGACAGCTGCATCACTTATTATAGCTGCAGTTTCAGCATGTTCATTTCTTTCTGCAACACGCACCTACTAAATCTGCTATCACTAAAGTACATAGCCTAGTTTAAATGCATGTGATGCCAGAAGGCAGTGCCCAATCAAAATACCCGGCATGGATTTACAGGATTAGCCTCAGGATATAAGTCTGACACATGATCTGCGATATTTTACAGCCCCGCACTTGGGTTCATGCCTTTCCCGCTTGGTCGATCATGTGTAACACTTGCCTTCTCTCAATCTCGCCAAATCAAATTGGATGCTTACGGAGCATGCTTCGAGGGATACGCCCTTTTTAAATAGCTCATCAGATTTTTCGTTCTAACCCTTACCCATATACGCTTGGACCTAATAAAGATGTATGCTACTCCCTATCGCGTTTTTTTCCAGGAATTGCGTGCACTCTTACACACTTTTATTTACTGTGGCATGAGAGGTTATTGCCTAAGCTGCTGCTTGGATGTCAAAGTAAAACTCTACAGCTGCACGTTAAGCTGGTTTCTTCCACTGTTTCTACCGCTTAGTCTATGGCTACCACTTTTGCCTAAAAAATGCTGTAGTTTTGTTGTAACCTCCAGAATCTGTTTATTTCTGGATCAGCACCTGTAGCTATTAGAGCCCCTTCAAAGCGCACATACGCAATCAGGTAGTCCGTTCATCCTTCAATTGATAACGCTTTGCTAATGTGGCCATATGATCTGCGTTTAAGCTGCCTCGAGGCACTGAGGCTCGTTGCAGTTGTTAACGCTATGTGCTTTACCACCAGGTCTGCAGCATTAGATTGACCTTCTACTTTCTTCTAAGATGATACATACATACATATATGACAGGGTGCATTTTTCTGATCTCTACATGTAACTTGTGGTTCTACAAGTATGAATAAAATTTCTTTGGCAACAGCAAATGTTTTTTTTTTGGTAGCACTGTCTGATATTTGCGGTTCAATGTGTGGTTGGACATGTGCTGTTTGTTTTAAGACAAATTAATATACAAATATCCTTAAGCTGTGGGAAATGAAGAAAGGTAGATATAATGCAAATATGCAAGTGCTTTACTCATGTAATTGTGTAGAGCAAAACGAGTACGCATAAAAATATTTAATTTGCTTATCTGTCAAACTTCCAAATCAAAAACTACCTTACAACTAGTATGAATGTCAAGCCCAACTAGTTAGCCGATTGTCTTTCTGATGTACGAAAATCTAAATTCACGGTATAGGGAATCCACAATATAAGCCTAAGATAAGTATAAGTGTGCGAGTAAGAGTTACATTTTCATACCTTCATATCTCATTTAACCAATATGTACTGTTGTAATCGATAGCATATCCTTATATTCCTTCGCGTTAACTTCAGGGGTTCCACAGAGAAGCACACTGGATCCGATACTTTTGTGATTTTCGTCAATGACATATCCAGTTGTATTGAGTATTGACAATGTCTTTTGTATGTCGATGACATGAAGATTTTCACAACGATTGAGTTCCCCTCAGATTGGTTTAGATTTCAAAGGGATTTAGACAATGTCGCTACTTTGCGTCGAAAAAACTAGCTTGCCTTAAATATCAATAAATGATACCATACCTCCTATTATATGTCCCGCTTCCCCGTCTATACCTCTTATCATATTGGCAGCATGCAACTAAGCATTGTTTCTGAATTTACTAGTAAAGATTTTTTATCAAAGAGTCTCTTCGGCCCTTTGTACAAAATCTGGTTATATGGGACACAAAGACCAGTCAATCGTTGATTCACATACCAACTACTCTTAGCTGGCAATAAGTGAGCAGCTAAGGGGTTTACAAAAAATCAAAACCGTGTTTGAGCACACATGTGACAATCTGGTCTATAATCAATAATTGCAAAGCTGTATGCCTCATTTCGCCACATGAGCTGTAAACTGGTTTGGCCATTGCATATCAAATCACTTTAGTTATCTCCCACAACTCACTTTTATTAGGAGCAAAAGTGAGAAATTAAGTCCTCCGTCTCTTACCACTCTTCTATTCACTGTAATTTCTCCTTCCTCTGCTTCCCAATGACATTGTGAAAAGGAATGGTTTCTGGGCTGGAGCGTAGGTACTTATGCATTCGCGTAGTGTGACCTAGCTAGTGAATACTTTGGGCTCTAGCTCCTTACACAATGTTCATATTTGTGCTAAACTCATTGCTAACTTCCATCGAAACACCCTATAGGCATCACTGGAATCATCATTTATCTTCTTAAAAACGTTACGCTCGACTATTTCAACGGCCAGTCATATTCTGTAAAATAGCTGGTCAGTCCAAAATGGCATCTGTTGGCAAAATAAATTTTCCATTTGATTTCTGGGCTGGCATTGCTTGAAGACTGGCATTGCGTTGATAATTGGTTATTGCGCTTGTAGCGATAACGACCTCCTCGAAGGCGATTATCGATATTGATGGTCCTTTGCCGGATGCAGATCTGGTACGTTCCGGTAACAAGCACCATCAAGGTACAAGCCCGACCATTTTGGGAATGATTTAGTATGGCCACACTGAACCTTCTAGCCTATCCCACTCCACCTCCTAGTTTCATTAGGAAATTGGGGTCACCAGAGCTTCGGTTGCTAAAGAAATAGGATTCCTCACGGGTAGGTGAGGTTGATAATTGGCTTGGAGAAGCTAGTTTGCATTGGAAACACCTTAAAAGGGTTGAGCTGCACAATTCTTTGTCACCTTTTACGACACAGCGGTCGTTCAGCCTAACTGAAGGAGTTTTTAGAGAAGAAGATAAGAGTTTTAAGTGTAAGATGTAGCCTATTTAGCTTGTGCTGGATCGTATCAAGTAGCTGCCTGTTCCGGTGTACCGCGAGTTGTCAAGAAATCCCGGGACTGTATTTAGCGTATTGTTCTGACAGATCTTCAGCTTCGTTTAATGTTATCATTTAAATGCTAAGGCCATATTGTCTTCTTAGATCATGTCTTTCCCACTGATTGGGTTGCATGTTGTAAGAAGAACTGGTAATACATCATCACCATCCTAAGATCCTTATTTACAGATTTTTGACTCAGGTGTATCCTTTTGAGTTCAACAGTAAAATTCAACGTGCCGGAGTAAAATCGAGCTTTTACCGGCTGTAATTTGATAATAACACCGTTTAGGCTGCCTTGATTGTAGAATATGTGATTGGATCTGGCAATGATTCTTTGAACATAAAAATTATAATGAAATGCTCTACTCTGTATTTTGCTAAAGTAGACACTACAGGTTTGTATAAAGTTTTCGTAGTTTTGTACTAAAAGCAAACTTTTTGGGACTAGTTCGAAACTAGTTTTCATTTCTTTACTAGCTAGTTTCGCTGCAGGGTATGCGTATGCAATTATGCTTATAGTGCATTTAATCCTTAAGGATATTTGTTTGAATCTGAAATGTACGCACTTAGTGTACCATTGCAGTATTCTCACTGCACACAAAAAACTCCACATCTCTGTTACTACTATGCTACATCCTTCCCATTACCTTTTAGTATGGATGCCCAATGTAACGTTCGCTTTACTTGTCTCTGTAGTTTTTTCATTTTTGCTTACATACATAAATTGGTGCACATTTCTCTGCATTAGTTTCAGTATTGGCATGTCATCGAAATAAATTTCTGCAATGCTGGACGCCCACAAGGTGGTAAGCACACGTTTGTAAGTTTTCACAATTACATATCTAGGTTTCTTTGGACATACATAAGAATAGCAGCGAACACAAAATCAGCAGCGGTAATGTTTTTAGTTAATTTTTCTTTAATTGCAAACCAATCTCAAAATCGTCTTCGAAAGAATTTTAATATTTCGAAGTTTTTTAAATTGAGTTTCTTGCTTCTTGTTTGAGTATTTCAATCTGGAAAACGTTTTCTGAAAAATTCGACTATTCAACAAAACTTTACCAAAATTTCGAGCTTTTCAACGTTTTCGAAAAAACTCGATCATTCAACAAAATTTTACCAAAACTTCGAGCTTTTTATTTGGGGTTTCATGAACTATTTTGAGCATGCCAATCTCAAAAACGTTTTCGAAAAAATTCGATTATTCAACAAAATTTCACCAAAATTTCGAGCTTCTTGTTTGGGGTTTCATGAATTATTTTGAGCATGCCAATCTCAAAAACGTGTTCGAAAAAATTCTAAAATTCAAGTAAATTTTATAAAAATTTATTTAGTGTTTTGTGAATTTTTTGAATATGCAGTTCTCAAGAAATCCTTTTTCAAAAATTGGAATAAACTAGTGTTGGATGTCACAACGCTCAGTCAAGCCTTCGTAACGCCAACAAATCTGACTGTTTGGAATCGCCAAGAGCAAACATTCAACAATACAACGCTCAACGCAATACAACGCTCATCATCATCTCTATCAGCATACACCATCAAGGCCATCCGAATCCGTAAACCCAATTGTGACGAAAGGCAACAGGATTTCGAGGTAAGTGATTGTATCATTTCGTTAGCAATTTTTTTTCTATACCGATATGACGGAAACTGAATCACCGGCTGAGAAATCAATGTCTCACACTGAAGAAGAGCAACTGGTGGCGGAACAACTAGATCTGCTCGAACGGTTACGTAGGAGCGACCAAATTTCGATAAAGATGGACCAAATCGACGTTCTAAGGGGCAGTTTGCTACACGCTTCAATCGAATCTCGCAAACTCTTTTAACTTCCAATGCGAATCATCGCACATTGGTGCGTTCCAGATTATCTCGAGATGACGAATATTTCAAACGGGACATCTTTGGGTCCTTTCAATCTGAGCATGCAGATGCAATCGAAAATGTATTCGACCAACTGTAACCAAATGAAAACCATGAAACCCATACCACTTTTCCTAATTCTGATGCATAGGCTGCTACAACAACGGACACGATTAATACGATCATACGGGAAGTTCACTCCGATAGCACCTTTAGACCTCCTGCATTAAAAATAGAAAAATTTGACGCGAACCAACTAAATGGCCAACCTTTTTTGCATCATTTCAAGATATCCATAATAAGCACAAAAAATTTGTGTATTTAAAATCATTTCTTACCACAGACATAACGTCATCCGTCGCTCATTTTGAGGTTATGTATGATACATATGACGAAGCCCTCAATGATTTAAGAGATCGTTATAGCAATGACCAAGTTCTGTTTACAGCATTTATGAGAAAATTTATGAATTTGCTGACTTATAGTCAACGTGAATCGGCAGCTTAACTTAAACCATTTCATGACTATGCACGTGCCTGCGTTGTTCAATTGAAGAACCTTAAGTTCAATAACGAGGCAAATTCTGAGTTTTTTGCGTTCCATTTGCTCGAGAAGCTCTTAGCAGCTACACGTCTCGATTTTGAAAGATACCGCAAGGAACCGAAGACAGTTGCAAAACTTCAACAATTACTAGACTTTCTGAAATCGACATTTCTCATTGCTGATGCTGCCGCTCATGCAAGTCACCACGACAATTCCAAAGCATCACCTAATGCAAGGTCTAACAATATCTCCACCAAGCCTGTTAACAGAAGGGAAATACGAAATCTTCACGTCGCGAAAAATCCATCATTTGTCCGATCGAAGGGTGTAAGGGATCACATGTCCGTCGCAAGTGCCAACAATTTTTGCAATGGATCCCCTTTGACCGCAAATTGTTCGAAAGTAACCATAAGCTGTGCTTTAATTGTCTCGGTCATTCAACCTCAACACAATGTTCAAGCAAACATACTTGTTTCACATGTGGTGGTAGGCATCACACTTTATTGCATTTCAACCAATCAAAGTTATCATCAAATACAACATCTCTCCGATATCCAGAACAACAATTGTCAATGTCATTGATGCATCTGGTCAGCCTGTCCGGCTTCGCGCATTAATCGACAATGGATCGCAGCAAACCGTCATTATCACGCGCGTAGTTCAGCGACTGAAATTACCCTCCATTCCTTTCAGTATAGGTTACCGGCCCATGTGGGAATCTCAATACAAAATTGCTGATAAGGGAGTTATTCTCAGTGTTCAATCACCTGTTAATCCTAACTTTAATTTTAAATCAAAATTTGCAGTTCTTTCATCAATCACATCGGAGTTGCCTTTTGCATCCAGTCAGAGTGAAATCTTGCCCTCATCTTAAAAAAATTTAGCACTGGCTGATCCTCAATATGCAACCCCGGGCCTAATTGATTTGTTATTGGTCGGAGATGTATACGGCCGCATTCTTGAAAGCGGGTTGTGTAAGGGTGAGATCGGTGATCCCGTTGCTCAATGCACGGCTTTGGGGTGGATCCTGTTTGGGGAATTATTTCAACAAAATCATGTTCTTACCTTTCCATTAACTCAGTGTAACCATATTTCCACAACAGAAATACAAGATTTGCTATCAGATCGTTATCCAAGGAAGATGAATGGACAGAGAGGTTTTACCATGAGACTACACTTCGTCAACCAAATGGAAAGTTTATGGTGCGTCTACCATTGAAATCCTATTTGGATCCGTCAATTGCATTAGGTTCTTCCTACGAAGTGGCACTTCAACGTTTTCAATCGCTACAACGTCACTTCAGCCGTGACCACAAATTCAAGGAAGCATATTTTAAGGTATTTAACGAGTACCAGAAACTGAATCAGGTCAAGCTAATGCATGAGATCCAAGAAAAGCAATATTATTTGCCCCACCTTGCATTACTTAAAGAAACCAGCCTCGCCACGAACCTTCGACAGGTTTTTGACGGCTCGGCCAAGTCGACAAACGGAAAACTTTTAAACGACATTTTGACAACCGGTCCCGTTTTACAAGCCAATTTAGTCTCAATTATTCTAAACTGGAGAAAGAACAAATACGTTTTCATTGCAGGTATTGAAAAAATATATCGTTGCATCGACATGCATCCAGATGACACCCACTATTAATACATTTTATGGCAAGAAGATGAAAATTGGGGCATTTAAACATATGCGCTTCAAACAGTAACGTTTGGCCTAGCACCATCACCGCATCAAGCTATTAAACCCCTTCACGTATTGGCCGAAGAAGCCAAAATCACTTCGCCGGCGGTCTACAGCGCTCTTAAGTTTGACGTCACTACCGGAAACGAAACAATCGAGGACGCCATAAAGATGATTCAAGAACTCATTAAATTGCTTCGAAGTACTGGGATTGATCTTCGTAAATGGGCGAGCAATTCACCCGAAATTCTGAAGCAAATTACCGTCGAATATCGCTATGAAACAACGTTGTGTTTATTTAATCCTGAGTTGGGATAGTCAAGACTAAGCGATTTTTTTATTTATCGGTTCATTTTCCAATGGCGACGCCACTGAGAAAACGCAATGTCTCCTCGATAGTGGCACGTCTGTTCGACCCACTCGGTTGGCTGAATCCCTTCGTCACCAAAGAAAAAATTTTTCTAAACAAGCTATGGAAAAATTGGATTGGGATGAACCCATAACGTGTATCAGTCTACAGTCTGAATTTAACCAAACTATGGATGGCCTTCAGTTAATCAAGCACATTGAAATCCTTCGCTGGATCCGTACATCCTAACGAACAAACAAAACCAATTTCACGTTTTCTGCGACAGTTCAAACAAGACATACGCCACCGCGATTTATCTCGGAACGGTCGACATAAACGGATACGTCTATGTCAACCTTTTAGTAGCAAAGAGTAAACCGGCACCCATTCGAAAACCTGTAACTATACCTAGAGCTGAACTATGTGGTGCGACGCTGGCGGTCACATTACTTGATGCTGTCAAACAATCATTGAGATTTAAAATCGACAAGGTGTTTATGTGGACTGATTCCACCGTCGTTTTATCCCGGATTCGAAGAGATCCCAATCGCTGGGCTGTCTTCGTATGCAATCGCGTTCATAAAGTTCTTGCGTCGACTGAAGTTGAACAATGGAATCATGTCCCTTCCTAAGCCAATCCAGCCAGCCGATCTCAACAGTCGGGGGTTAACCATTGCCGAATTGCCCGATTCTTCACTATGGTGGCACGGACCTCCATTTCTATCTTTGTCCCAAGCGGAATGGCCAAACTCATCATACGAACTTCATGACGACGATGAATCCGAACTTCGTGCAAGATTCAAAACCATAAATCTTACTACGAAAGAGGAGTGTGGATTGGAAACACTCCTTAAACGATTTTCGAACTTCAATCGCCTTTGTCGTGCTGTCGCATACGCCATCCGTTCTGTGAAAATTGTGAGGTCTTCAAACTCAAACGGCAACGTCCATCAATTGCAATGCTTTCGAACCCGATAAGACAACTCATTCAACATATCCCTCCTCCCACAGTTATCGAAATTCAACATAGCGAACTGTCACTCATCCGCTGGATCCAATCCACGGAATTCTCATCCGAGCTCAAAACAGTTCACAGAAAGCAACCAATTCCAAAATCTAGCAAACTATTTCGTCTTAATCCATTTATTGATGATAATAATATTCTTCGTGCCAATGGCCGCTTGCAAAATGCCTTTATATCGTTTGAAGAGAAATTTCCAATAATACTACCATCACAGAGCCACCTCGCGACGTTGATCGTATACTATTATCATCGCTTCACGTTACATGGAGGGCCCCAAGTCACCGTAAATCAAATTCGACAAATTTATTGGATTTTAGATGTGCGCAATCTCGCTCGCTGTCTCGTCCGAAGCTGTGTAATTTGCTTCAAGGCGCATCCAGTTTTATCTCAACAACAAATGGCCGCTTACCCATGGTGAGTGTGAACCACAACACTCGACCATTCGCTTCGACTTTCACCGATTACGCAGGTCCATATGATATTCGTTCCTCAAGATGTCGGGGCCAAAATTCATACAAAGGTTCCGTCGCTGTGTTCACTTGCATGACCATCAAAGCAGTTCACTTGGAGGCAGCAGGCGATCTCTCGACCCAAACCTTCCTACACGCATTCGACCGTTTTGTGGCCAAGCGAGGATTTTGTCACGACGTATTCAGTGACTGCGGAATGAATTTTGTCGGTGCTGATAATGACAATCAAAGAAGTCAATCCGATCAATAGCAAAAGAAATTATCCCAGCTCTCACGAATCGACATATTCAATGACATTTTAGCCCACCCGGAGCTCCTCATTTTATGGTTTAGCTGAAGTGGTGGTGAAATCCATGAAATTTCACTTGTCTAGAGTAATCGGAAAGGCCAAATTGACCTTCAAGGAGTTCTCAACCGTCCTGACCCGCATCGAGGCGGTGCTAAATTCTAGACCAGTTTCACCAATTACGGATAATCCCAACGACTTTATTGCATTAACGACACTTCCTCACGGGCAAGGCTCTTCTATCTCGACCTCAACCATCATGTGAATCGAATCCAATTAAACGACATCAGCTAATGGACCAAATAGTTCAACACTTTTGGCAGCGATTCAAAGAAGATATTTTGTCTACTATGCAGATCCATACTAAATGGCAAGAAAGGAAACCGAACATTAAGGAAAACGATTTGGTTATCATCAGGATGATCACTTTCCAGTTGGTCATTGGCCCATGGGTCGCGTGATCTCGTTGCATCCCGGAAGCGATGAACTCATTCGCGTGGTAACAGTCAAGACAGCCACGGGCATATTCAAAATACCGATCGCAAAGCTCGCTTTGGTACCCATCGTTGCTCATTAACCTGTTTAACTATTGCCACGAATTCGGTCAGTCACTTATTCTCCTAAATCCATATGGATTTCATATACATATAGCCTATTTAATTATTGTTATACGACTTTGTTTCAGTCATTTATTCTCTTCTCCGAGTAACGCCATGTAGATTCATATATAACCAGTTTAACGCAAGACTAATGCCAACAATGTAACCGGTAGAATGTTGGATGTCACAACGATCAGTATGGACGCCACATAACATAACTCAGTTGATATACGTGACCAGCACGGGAACACACCATTCTTTGGTCATCCTCATATTTACAAATATATTGTGTAATCTCTATATTCACATGTACATGTTATCGATAAGTCAATATAAGAGGCAGGGTTCTTCATACATTTTTGTCATCTCTATTCACTTTTCATTGTATACATACCGACAAAATTTCTATATTTACTACTAAACTTAAATAAAACCTAAAATAGAAGTAAAGTTATTTATCTAATAATAATAGATTAAATTCAACAAAAGCCGAGTATTTATATCATTCTTGGAAACCAAAGAAGGTGATAGCAGTATTCGTTCCTGTGATTTGTACATCATTCAAGGTCAATTGTCACCAGAAGGTAGGGTGCACCATATATTACAAACAACGCTATAGACATTTGTTTCGCGAGATATGAGCCGGCATTTCTAATAGAATCAACCAGATTGTGCTCGGGCCAACTAGGAAATTTTAGGAATATTTTTAACCTTTTTTTTAGAGATATGTTGTTTTTTTTTTTTTTTTGAGTATGCCAACCTTAAAAATTTTTCACAAAAATTCGAAAAGTCTAGAAAATTTTACGAAAACTTTGAACTTTTTATGCAAAGTTTTGTGATTTTTTTGAGTATGCCACTTTAACGAAAAAATACGAAAAATCAAAAGCTTTTACAAAAATTCCGAACTTTAGAGCTTAGTGTTTTTTTTTTATTTACCAACTTTTTCAAAAAACTTGGAAACCTCTTATGAAAATAACGAAATTTTTATTTTTGCTTTGTGATTTTCTTGACTCTACAAATCTCAAAAACGTTTTCGTAATAGTTTAAAAAATCTAGAAAATTTTACTAGATTTTCGCACTTTTAATAAAAGTTTAGTGGATTTTTTTGAGTTTGCCAACCTCTAAAACTTTTCCAAAAATTTTAAAAACAAAAGAAATTTTAATGAAAATTTCTGAATTCGAAAACTTTTTCGAAAAAATTCGAAAATGCTAGAGAATTTTATTAAATTTTTGAACTTTTTATGCAGAGTTTTGTAATTTCTTTGAGTATGCCATCCTCAAAAAATTTTCAGAAAAAAAGGAAAATTCAAAATATTTTACGGAAATTTCGTACTTTTCGTTTAGAATTTGGTCATTGTTTTTTTAATTTTCCAAGGTTTTCGAAAAATATCGAAAATTCTAGAAAGTTTTATAAAAATTATGAACTTTTTCTTGGAGCTTTGTGATTTTTTTGAGTTTGCCATTCTCAAAAACGTTTTCGAAAAATTCTAAAAAATTTTACAAAAAATTCGAACCTTTTATTTAAAGCTTAGTGCATTTTTTTGAGTATACGATTTGGAGCCCTATCAATTATAGCCTGATAAAGTACAAGTTAAAGGTCTCCTAAAATTCGCAATGATTTTTTTGTCAAATTAATTCTTTTTTCTGAAACCGACTCTAGTTTTAGATTCGAATTCGCGAAGGCTAATTTTAATAAACTCAACCAAATTTTATCTACAATAGTTTGGCCCAAATACGGTGCAGATATTGACAAAAACGTTTCTGCTTCAACGCCGTCATTCACGCTATTCTGGACAGACATGTACCTAAGCGTAAACGTGTTTTCACTGAACTAGTCCAAATATGGTACACCAAAGAACTGAAATCTTTAAAAAACAAAAAAACGCGTTCCTTCAAGCTGTACAAGAAGACGGGGTCACACTCCGACTACTTGAAGTACTCTATATTGCGTCATAAATATTTTGAATTAAATAAAAAGTGTTACAATACCTATCTCTGTGCCATGAAAAAGAAAATAACTTGCAATCCGAAAGCTTTCTATAATTTCGTGAACTCTAAACGTGGGGTTAAAGGCTTTCCTTCTGGTATGAAATACCGTGATGATTTCTCTAGCGACGATCAAGTTATTGCAAATTTATTTGCACAATTTTTCAAATCTAACTATTCCGCTGAATTAATTTCTTTGTCTAGTGAATACCCGTATGAACTTGACTCACTTAACGCAATTAATATTCCATCAATATCTCCAGAAGAGGTTCTTACATATTTAACTTCTTTGAAGGAATCTTATAAATACGGTCCTGATCTAATTCCCACATGTTTTCTCAAAAGATGTGCAGAACACATTTATCTGCCCCTAACTGATTTATTCAACATGTCCCTAAAACATGGAGTTTTTCATTTTGCTTGGAAGGAATCTTTTCTTATACCCCTCCACAAAAACGGCAGTAGGTCATGTGTAGAAAATTATCGAGGAATTGCAAAATTGTCTGCCATTCCAAAGGTGTTTGAAGCCATTGTTACTAATCAGCTAACATTTTCCATTTCTGCATTGATTGCAAACTCTCAACATGGATTCTGTAGAGGCAAATCTACCATTACCAACCTACTTGAATTCACAACGCATGTTTCTAATGGATTTAGAGAAAATCTTCACACCGATGTTATTTACACTGATTTCAGTAAAGCATTTGACAAAGTTTCCCATTCATTGCTTATCCACAAGCTGGATCGACTTGGTTTCCAACCAGGTCTCACTCAGTGGATATCTTCTTATCTCTGCGGTAGAACGAAACAAGTAATTTTTAAAAATACTCTTTCAGAGGTCATTAATGTTCCCTCTGGCGTCCCACAGGGCAGTCATCTCGGTCCAATTCTGTTCTTGCTATTTATTAATGATATTTGTACCATAATAAAATATTCCAAAATTTTAATGTATGCTGATGATGTAAAACTTTTTTGGTCTTATGAGTCTATTGAAGAACGTCGATTGCTTCAAGCGGATTTAAACTGCTTAGTTGCTTGGTGCAACGCGAATTCAATGCCGCTGAACATCAATAAATGTAAGTTCATGTGCTTCTCTCGGAGATCTTTGCCAGCAGCCTCTTACGTAATTGATAATTTTTGTCTTGCATCAGTAAATTATTTTGTTGACTTGGGAGTTACGATGGATGCTAAACTTAGTTTCAACCTTCATATTATGACTACTGCCAATAAGGCTAGAGGTGTTCTATCATTCGTGAAGAGATGGTCTAAAGAATTTAGTGACCCTTATGTAACCAAAGCCCTTTTTACCACATTGGTTAGGCCGATACTAGAATACGGATCAGTAGTCTGGAATCCGCGATATCAAGTTCATGCAGATAGGCTTGAGTCAATACAGAAGCAATTTTTACTTTTTTCTTTAAGGAATTTTCATTGGGACTCTGCATATAATCTTCCACCTTATACTAGTCGGTTAAGGCTTATCAATCTTCCAACTCTCGCTAGCCGTAGAGAAATGCTAGGAGTATTATTTATGGCTAAACTACTGAATGGACTAATTTCTAGCCCCTTTCTTTTGAACGAAGTAAACTTCAATATCCCATCACGAGCGTCAAGACATTACAAACCTCTTCTTTTGAGGCAATGTAGAACAAATTTCGAATTAAATGCACCTTTCCGGTGTTTGTGTTATGATTTTAACTCTCACTCGAATTCATTTGATATAACGGATTCACTTTTTACTATAAGGAAAACTGTCCTATCCTATCTTAACTCGTAACAAAATAAAAATAACAAGTAAGGAAGGCTAAGTTCGGGTGTAACCGAACATAACATACTCAGTTGAGAGCTATGGAGACAAAATAAGGAAAATCAATCTGGGGTAACCCTGGAATGTGGTTGTATAACATGTGTATCAAATGAAAGGTATTAAAGAGTATTTTAAGAGAGAATAGGCCATAGTTCTATGGATGAACGCCATTTAGGGATATCGCCATAAAGGTAGACCAGGGCTGACTCTAGAATTTGTTTGTACGATATGGGTATCAAATGAAAGGTGTTACTGAGCATTTTAAGAGGGAGTGGGCCTTAGGTCTATCGGTGGACGCCTTTTCGAGATGTCCCCATTAAGGTGGACCAGGGGTGATTCTATAATGTGTTTGTACGATATGGGTATCAAATGAAAGCTGTTAATGAGTATGTTGAAAAGGAGTGATCCTTAGTTCCATAGGTGGACGCCGTTTCGAGATATCGCCATAAAGGTGGACCAGGGGTGTCTCTAGAATGTGTTTGTACGATATGGGAATCAAATGAAAGGTGTTACTGAGCATTTTAAGAGGGAGTGGGCATTAGGTCTATAGGTGGACGCCTTTTCGAGATATCGCCATTAGGGTGGGCCAGGGGTGACTCTAGAATGTTTGTACGGTATGGGTATCAAACGAAAGGTGTTACTGAGCATTTTAAGAGGGAGTGGGCATGAGGTCTATAGGTGGACGCCTTTTCGAGATATCGTCATTAGGGTGGGCCAGGGGTGACTCTAGAATGTGTTTGTACGATATGTGCATCAAACGAAAGGTGTTACTGAGCATTTTAAGAGGGAGTGGGCATTAGGTCTATAGGTGGACGCCCTTTCGAGATATCGCCATTAGGGTGGGCCAGGGGTGACTCTAGAATGTTTGTACGATATGGGTATCAAACGAAAGGTGTCACTGAGCATTTTAAGAGGGAGTGGGCATTAGGTCTATAGGTGGACGCCTTTTCGAGATATCGCCATTAGGGTGGGCCAGGGGTGACTCTAGAATGTGTTTGTACGATATGGGTATCAAATGAAAGGTGGTAAGGAGTACTTTAAAAGGGAGTAATCCTTAGTTCTATAGGTGGACGCCTTTTCGAGATATCGCCATAAAGGTGGACCAAGGGTGACTCTAGAATGTTTGTACGATATGGGTATCAAACGAAAGGTGTTACTGAGCATTTTAAGAGGGAGTGGGCATTAGGTCTATAGGTGGACGCCTTTTCGAGATATCGCCATTAGGGTGGGTCAGGGTGACTCTAGAATGTGTTTGTACGATATGGGTATCAAATGAAAGGTGGTAATGAGTATTTTAAAAGGGAGTAATCCTTAGTTCTATAGGTGAACGCCTTTTCGAGATGTCGCCATAAAGCTGGACCAAGGGTGACTCTAGAATGTTTGTACGGTATGGGTATCAAACGAAAGGTGTTACTGAGCATTTTAAGAGGGAGTGGGCATTAGGTCTATAGGTGGACGCCTTTTCGAGATATCGCCATTAGGGTGGGCCAGGGTGACTCTAGAATGTGTTTGTACGATATGGGTATCAAATGAAAGGTGGTAATGAGTATTTTAAAAGGGAGTAATCCTTAGTTCTATAGGTGGACGCCTTTTCGAGATATCGCCATTAGGGTGGGCCAGGTGTGACTCTAGAATGTTTGTACGATATGGGTATCAAACGAAAGGTGTTACTGAGCATTTTAAGAGGGAGTGGGCATTAGGTCTATAGGTGGACGCCTTTTCGAGATATCGCGATTAGGGTGGGACAGGGGTAACTCTAGAATGTTTGTACGATATGGGTATCAAACGAAAGGTGTTACTGAGCATTTTAAGAGGGAGTGTACATTAGGCCTATAGGTGGACGCCTTTTCGAGATATCGCCATTAGGGTGGGCCAGGGGTGACTCTAGAATGTTTGTAGGATATGGGTATCAAACGAAAGGTGTTACTGAGCATTTTAAGAGGGAGTGGACATTAGGTCTATAGGTGGACACCTTTTCGAGATATCGCCATTAGGGTGGGCCAGGGTGACTCTAGAATGTGTTTGTACGATATGGGTATCAAATGAAAGGTGGTAATGAGTATTTTAAAAGGGAGTAATCCTTAGTTCTATAGGTGGATGCCTTTTCGAAATATCGCCATTAGGGTGGGCCAGGTGTGACTCTAGAATGTTTGTACGATATGGGTATCAAACGAAACCTGTTACTGAGCATTTTAAGAGGGAGTGGGCATTAGGTGTATAGGTGGACGCCTTTTCGAGATATTGCCATTAGGGTGGGCCAGGGGTGACTCTAGAATGTTTGTACGATATGGGTATCAAACGAAAGGTGTTACTGAGCATTTTAAGAGGGAGTGGACACTAGGTCTATAGGTGGACGCCTTTTCGAGATATCGCCATTAGGGTGGGCCAGGGGTTACTCTAGAATGTTTGTACGATATGGGTATCAAACGAAAGGTGTTACTAGCATTTTAAGAGAGAGGGGGCATTAGTTCTATAGGTGGACGCCTTTTCGAGATATCGCCATTAGGGTGGGACAGGGGTGACTCTGGTATGTTTTTGTACGATATGGATATCAAATTAAAGGTATTAATGAGGGTTTTAAAAGCGAGTGGCCCTTAGATGTATATGTGAAGGCGTTCTCGTGATATCCACCAAAATGTGGACCAGGTGATCCAGAAAATCATCTGTCGGGTACTGCTAATTTATTTATATATGCAATACCACTAACAGTATTCCTGCCAAGATTCCAAGGGCTGTTGATTTCGCCTTGTAGAACTTTTTCATTTTCTTCTACTTAATATGGTAGGTGTCACACCCATTTTACAAAGATTTTTCCAAAGTTATATTTTGCGTCAACAAACCAATCCAGTTACCATGTTTCATCCCTTTTTTCGTATTTGGTATAGAATTATGGCATTTTTTTCATTTTTCGTAATTTTCGATATCGATAAAGTGGGCGTGGTTATGGCCAGATTTCGCCCATTTTTTATACCAAGAAAAAGTGAGCTCAGGTAAGTACGTGGGCTAAGTTTAGTAAAGATATATCGGATTTTGCTCAAGTTATTGTGTTAATGGCCGAGCGGAAGGACAGACGGTGGACTGTGTATAAAAACTGGGCGTGGCTTCCACCGATTTTGCCCATTTTCACAGAGAACAGTTACCGTCATAGAATCTATGCTCCTACCAAATTTGAGAAGGATTGGTAAATTTTTGTTCGACTTATGGCAATAAAAGTATTCTAGACAAACTAAATGAAAATGGGCGGAGCCACGCCCATTTTGAAATTTTCTTTTATTTTTGTATTTTGTTGCATCATATCATTACTGGAGTTGAATTTTGACTTAATTTACTTATATACAGTAAAGATATTAAATTTTTTGTTAAAATTTGAATTTAAAAAATTTTTTTTTTAAAAAGCGGGCGTGTTCTTAATCCAATTTTGCTAATTTTTATTTAGCACATATAGAGTAATAGTAGTAACGTTCCTGCCAAATTTCATCATGATATCTTCAACGACTGCCAAATTACAGCTTGCAAAACTTTTAAATTACCTTCTTGTAAAAGTGGGCGGGGCCACGCCCATTGTCCAAAATCTTACTAATTTTCTATTCTGCGTCATAGCATCAACCCATCTACCAAGTTTCGTCGCTTTATCTGTCTTTTGTAATGAGTTATCGCACTTTTTCGGTTTTTCGAAATTTTCGATATCGAAAAAGTGGGCGTGATTATAGTCCGATATCGTTCATTTTAAATAGCGATCTGAGATGAGTGCTCAGGAACCTACATACCAAATTTCATCAAGATACCTCAAAATTTACTCAAGTTATCGTGTTAACGGACGGACGGACGGACGGACGGACGGACGGACATGGCTCAATCAAATTTTTTTTCGATCCTGATTATTTTGATATATGGAAGTCTATATCTATCTCGATTCCTTTATATATGTACAACCAACCGTTATCCAATCAAACTTAATATACTCTGTGAGCTCTGCTCAACTGAGTATAAAAATAAAAAATAAAAATCTTTATATGCTAAATCCTTAACTTATTTAACAATTTACTATATGTATAATTTTCTACTGTTATGTATATAATACTCAGCTGATGATTTTTATTCTGTAGCTGAGCAGTTTTAGGTCTCGACGCTTAACAAACCTCCGCCTATCAACAACTCGGCAAAAACAAAAACAAATCCGTGCGTCATGCGGATGCGCCCCTCGTGTCGGTTGGGTGGGCTTTGGAGGGTATTAATCCGTTGGGTTTATTATTATTATTATTTTCGATAATGTAAATCCATGAATTTTGTAATTGAAGGTATGCAAACCAATTTAAAAAAGAAGTGTTTCAATAAATTCGAGAAAATCTCAAACTTTTTTTCAAGGTCTGTGAATTAATTTCAGTATCCCAATTTCAAAAACGTTTTCGAAAAAACTCGGCAGGTGAAAAAAATATAAAAAATTTAAGAAATTGAAGAAAACAAATTTTTATTGACGGTTGAGCAAAAAATTCGAAATATTTCGAAAATTCAAGAAAATTTCAAATTATGTATCTAGAGTTTTGTAATTTTTTGAGTTACCGATTTCAAAAACGTTTTCGAAAAGTTCGAAATTTTGTTTAAACTTTCCCGAATTTTTTCGAAAGTGTTTTTGAGTTTGTTTTGGAACTTATGACACTTTTTCTTAAATTATGAGAAAAAAAGAGAGTTACATTGACGAAATTGGATAAAAATTGCCACTGCTATTTCCGTGATCGCTGCTGTACATAAGCACATATTTAAAATGATGTCCCCCTTTTATACAAGTAACACATCGATTGTACATTTAACTGTATTTCTTATTGCTCATTGAGGCATATTATGTTTCACAGAAGAATGGGTATTCCTTCGTACAAGTATATGCGTGTGTGTGTATGTTTGTATGAATGCTTTTGTGGGTTTCTGGTACTACAGATCGACCTGACAAAATATTATTTTGTAATTACCATAATTCGTGCAACTCCTCAGGTTATCAATTTAAACGAGCACATATTGTTAAAAGCACATGCACAGATACATTTATGTATGTGTGTTTATGTACATATGTATATTGCCACAAATACCTACAAATAGCAGTGCTTTACTGCATGGACGCTTCGGTGATTTATTCAATATCGTTTTCATATCGTTTTCTCTATGAATATCCCTCTGGCTTGATATTTAAACTAAATTTTTGTAGTTATTTTCGGCAACAAATATTTATCTATTTTGCATCTTTATTTAGGAGATGCATGAAAAGAGGACTAAGAGCTTACCTGCATGCATTTAGGTGTTGCCTTTTTGTTGTTATGCCTGAACTCAAAGTTGGCCTTTACACCTTGCAAACAATTCAGAAAATTGGAAATACCTACATCAATGCATATTTAAATAAATTTTATGAATACAATTTTGCCAAAGGTTGACATTGATGTCCAATTGGTGGAGTTTTACTTGAATTTGTTATTTGTGTCTTTTTTTCATTCTGCTTGGGCCAGCAACAATTGTATGCGAGTTGGTTTGACGCGGTGCTGATACAGAAGACATGAGTATCATAAGGAGGAACGGCAAGGTGTGATCTGTTGTCATTTTAAGAAAACACTTCCACTTGTTTATGTTGTCTATTTACAGCACTGAGGACATAAAGGTGGTAACCATTAAACAGATGTTTGCTGAGCCAAACTCAAGGCAATTTTAGTCAGGAAACCAGAAACCTAACAAGTTCACTGCAGAACCAAATTAACTATTAAATACCCAAGCCCTCTAAAGAGTTCAGTTTTCAAAAAAAATTGAAACACCATATTTGTACTTCGATTTCGATCTAACAGACGCACTAGAAATGCAAAAGTGCTTCCAAATAACTGAAAGGGGTAGGGTAGGCGGTATAATATTGTGACGAATATTAGCATCACTAATTGATACTTGGCGGCCACCGTGGTGTGATGGTAGCGTGCTCCGGCTACCACACCGTATGCCCTGGGTTCGCACCCCGTGCAAAGCAACATCAAAATTTTAGAAATAAGGTTTTTAAATTAGAAGACAATTTTTCTAAGCGGGGTCGCCCCTCGGCAGTGTTTGGCAAGCGCTCCGGGTGTATTTCTGCCATGAAAAGCTCTCAGTGAAAACTCATCTGCCTTGCAGATGCCGTTCGGAGTCGGCAAAAAATATGTAGGTCCCGTCCGGCCAATTTGTAGGGAAAATCAAGAGGAGCACGGCGCAAATTAGAAGAGAAGCTCGGCCTTATATCTCTTCGGAGATTAGCGCGCCTTAAATTTATTTATTTTAATTGATACTCACATCCCTAAGGTTTTTAAATAAAGGCACATTAACAATAAAGCAAGCTGCCACTCTTGTGTACATCAAATCAATCATCATTTACTCACATACATGCAAGGCAACGGAGAGATACGCACAAACACATGTAGTCATCAGAATCAGAAATAGTCAGAAATAGTACTCACATATACACACGCATATGGTAACAAACTACAAGTATACCTGCATATGGCTGGTAACCAAGGATGAAGTTCGAGAAATTACTAGACCTTAGTAGGGGTATGCGAATGAAGCAGCGGAGAGTATAAAAGAAGAGCAAGCTGAGTAGTAAGCAGTCACTTTTGATTTAAGCAGGCTATTGGTTGTGAAGTATAAGTGTTATTGTGAAGTACTTTCAAAGTAGTCTAATAAAGTCCATTTTGCAATATTGGATATTGGAGTTATTTATTCAACAGTTTGGCGATTCGTACGTTAACAGAAGGTTTGGAATAAGCGGACTTTCACTAATATCGTTACAATATGTTCATCCGGCAGAATTTATAAGTTGGTAGATCACTATTTATTTGTTCAGGAGCAGATGTACTGGGAAAGAAATGCGCAAACTGCAGCAGCATCAGTTGTGACTTGGTCAGCCAGGCCGCTATTGAGGCAATAGATTTGTTGAGGGTGGGTTGAGCAAATGTGCAAACGCGGAAAAAGCTGAACAACTAAAGCGATCAATAGTGGGCATTGAACCGATGGGTAGCGTTCCACTAGCGCCGCTGCTGGAAACTTCGGAGATAACGGTGTGCTTGCGGGGATCGGTATTTACCTTCCAACAGTGGCTGCTCTTTCATACTCTATTTCAAAGAGAGTGCAAAACTAAGCTTGATAGCTTCTCATCTTCCCCAAAAAAGTATTAACCTTACCAACCATAGTAGAGTGCTGTTACATATATGAATATATTATACCAATATTTAACACACGGGGCTCTAACGCCCCCAAGTTCCTCATAGAATTAGGAGATGGGGCGTGATGACCTAGAAGGCTAGTACATAACCTAATGTTGCTTGTTACTGAAACTATATCCGGCAAAGGACCATCAAATATAAAAGATGAGAAGATAGGAGGCGACGATATACCAGCCAGAGGGTACCATAAAGGCCTTTGGGATTCATATCGGTCTACGGCTGGAACTGAGGGGAGAGGCCCCTCCAGTTAACCGGACGACGAGCGGTACCGCCCGAAATATTCCTCATCATCCTCTTGCTAGAGAAAAGTACGTGACACTGGCTCATTTGCCATCCGGTGCTTGCAAAATTATATAACGTGTCCGATATACCTTCAGCGTTCAGAATTGGATATAACGAATTAAGAGTGGCAGAGTTTCTGAAACTATGCAAAACAATACCAAAACATTTTCGTTAGAAATTCGATAATTCGAGAAAATTTTACGAAGTATTCAAACTTCTTGAGTACTTAGACTTTTCGCAGTTCTTTCTACTATGCAGTTTTATAGCTCAATTAATTATAAGAGAATTCTTACACTTCAGTGAGTGACTGTTAACCTGAATGCCTAATGAATTTTTTGGTATTATATAGTGGTGACTGTGAATGCGAGTGACTGCGACGCGACGGCGTCATACATAATCCGACCCTTAGTCTTACAAGGTACAATCTTCAATTATTTCAAAATTCGAACTGGTTTTTAACAACTTTTTTTTCGAAAGGAATTTCAGATTTTTTCCAGTCCAGGGGCGTATAGCTTTATATTTTTTTAAACGGTTTTATTTAGCTTGAGTCTCTGTAGCGTTGTTTACGAATTTTGGAATTGAAATTTAAGTTGGGTAGCTAAGCTAGCTACAAGCTTAAAACTTGGAATATAGTTCAGAACCTGATGACAATGCAATAATAAGAAAAAAATTGCGCTAGATGGCGCATGGATCGAAGTATTTCTAAAAATCGTATTTGTTGTCCGATTTGGCTCATATTTAGAATATGTATTACATACAGAATAGAAAAAGAATATGAAAAAAAATCCCGTTAGGTTCCGCAAGAATTGAGATATTCAAAAAATTCGTACTGGTCTGTCCGATTTGGCTCATTGGACAAATATTACATGGAGTCCGGTAGAGGTGACATCAAAATACTTTGGAGCACATAAGTTCAAATTTAGTAAGTGAATAGATGTGTACATAAAGTCCGACGTGGATGAAAAGCTGCTCCCCACAACTCAGCATGCGTACAACAAAGGCAAGTCGGTATACACCGCATTGCATAGGGTGGTAATAAGTATAGAGAAATCCCTGGAATATAAGGAGTATGCTCTAGGAGTCTTCTTGGACATTGCCAGGGCTATCAATAATGTTTCTTAATGGGAGAATATGGATGATCTTAATTACATTAAAGTACATCCCGCCTTAACCAGATGGATTGTACGAGGCCACGAAATCAGTGGACAGGGGCACGCCGCAAGAAGGGGTGCTATCACCTCTGCTGTGGACGCTGGTCATCAACCAACTGCTCAGGCGATTCGATGAGGGACCCGTAAAATTTGGGGCTTACGCAGATGACGTTGAAATTTTCATAACTGGAAAGTGCCTTCCAGCGATTATTTCTTTGATGGATCGGGCGCTTCGGGATATTCATACCTGGGCATCTAATGTTGGGTTGAAAGTCAATGCGGAGAAGACGGATATGGTTTTGTTTACAGAGTTACAAGATCACAAGTTGGACCAGGCCTAAGTTAGGAGGGGTGACCTTACAGGAGAAACCCTGTACAAAATATCTAGGAATCATCCTAGAGAGTAAGCTGTCATGGAAACTCAACGTGGAGGAGAGGGTCAAGAAGGCCTCAACGGCACTCTATGCATGTAAAAGAATGCTGGGGTGTACGTGGGGCTTATCTCCCTCTCTTTCTCATTGGGTTTTTACAGCGATTGTAAGCCCTATTCTATACTATGGAGTTCTCGTTTGGCGGAAAACCACACAAAAAACAACATTCCTCAAAAATTAGGGGGGTTATGCAGACTATCGATGCTTAGCATTACGGGAGCCCTGAAAACAACCCCGACGGCTGTACTCTATGCCATTCTGCACATTCCACCTGTAGACCTGGTAGCAAAGAACATAGCTTAACAACCGCAACCAGGCTCGGTGCCTCGGGGAAGCTTGAGCGCCGACCATATTGCCATAGTAGTATAGCGTCATCAATCACAAGACGAACAGACTACCTGATTCCCTATCTTCGCTTCGAGGGAAATCTTAAGGCCATAATAGAGGTGGACGGTTGGTGCAAGGGTGCGCTAATGGTGGATGAGGCGATACATGTGTACACAGATGGTTGCAAAGTAGTGGAAGGAGTAGGATCTGCCGTATACTGTGCTGATCCGGAAATAAGCAAATCCTACAGGCTGTCGGATTACTGTAGCATTTTCCAAGCGGAAATATTAGCCGTAACCAAAGCCGTAGAAACCCTGGAATAGAATAGCTTAAGCTGCAAACGTGTTAACTTTTATGTTGACAATCAAGCAGCAATTAAGGCAATAATATCGCATAGCTCATCATCTAAATGCGTGTTAGAGTATAAGCACTATCTGGAGAGAATCAGGACAGGGAGAAGCATACATCTATATTCGGTCCCAAGGCATATGGGAATATATGGGAATGAAAAAGCGGACGAACTAGCTAAAAAGGGCGCATCCCCTGAAGCTTGCTCCGTAGACGTCCCAATTAGACTGGGCGAGATTAAGCGAAGGCGAGAGGTGCACATGATCGACCAAGCGGGAAAGGCGTGGGTTCAAACGCGGGGCTGTAAAGTGTCGAAGATTATGTGTAGGTCTTACAACCTTAGACTAACAAAGTTGTTTCTATCATTAACAAGTAAGGAAGGTTAAGTTCGGGTGTAACCGAACATTACATACTCAGTTGAGAGCTATGGTGACAACATAAGGGAAAATAACCATGTAGGAAAACGAACCGAGGGAAACCCTGGAATGTGTTTGTATGACATGTGTATCAAATGGAAGGCATTAAAGAATATTTTATGAGGGAGTGGGCCATAGTTCTATAGGTGGACGCCATTTAGGGATATAGCCATAAAGGTGGATGAGGGTTGACTCTAGAATGCGCTTGTACGATATGGGCATCAAATGAAAGGTGTTAATGAGTATTTTAAAAGGGAGTAATCCTTAGTTCCATAGGTGGACGCCGTTTCGAGATATCGCCATAAAGGTGGACCAGGGGTGACCCTAGAATTTGTTTGTACAATATGGGCATCAAACGAATGGTGTTAATGAGTATTTTAAATGGGAGTGGGCCTTAGTTCTATAGGTGGATGCCGTTTCGAAATATCGCCATAAAAGTGGACCAGGGGTGACTCTAGAATGTGTTTGTACGATGTGGGTATAAAATGAAAGGTGTTAATGAGTATTTTAAAAGGGAGTAATCCTCAGTTCCATAGGGGACGCCGTTTCGAGATATCGCCATAAAGGTGGACCAGGGGTGACCCTAGAATTTGTTTGTACAATATGGGCATCAAACTAAAGGTGTTAATGAGTATTTTAAAAGGGAGTGGGCCTTAGTTCTATAGGTGGACGCCGTTTCGAAATATCGCCACAAAGGTGGACCAGGGGTGACTCTAGAATGTGTTTGTACAATATGGGCATCAAACAAAAGGTGTTAATGAGTATTTTAAAAGGGAGTGGGCCTTAGTTCTATAGGTGGACGCCGTTTCGAAATATCGCCACAAAGGTGGACCAGGGGTAACTCTAGAATGTGTTTGTACGATATGGGTATCAAAAGAAAGGTGTTAATGAGTATTTTAAAAGGGCGGTGGGCTTAGTTCTATAGGTGGACGCCTTTTCGAGATATCGCCATAAAGATGGACCAGGGGTGACTCTAGAATGAGTTTGTACGATATGGGTATCAAATTAAAGGTATTAATGAGAGTTTTAAAAGGGAGTGGTGGTAGTTGTATATGTGAAGGCGTTTTCCAGATATCGACCAAAATGTGGACCAGGGTGACCCAGAACATTATCTGTTGGATACCGCTAATTTATTTATATATGTAATACCTGCCAAGATTTGAAGGGTTTTTTATTTCGCCCTGCAGAACTTTTCATTTTCTTCTACTTAATATGGTAGGTGTCACAACCATTTTATAAAGTTTTTTCTAAAGTTATATTTCGCGTCAATAAAACAATCCAATTACCTTACCATATTTCATCCCTTTTTTCGTATTTGGTATAGAATTATGGTATATTTTTAATTTTTCGTAATTTTCGATATCGAAAGGTGGGCGTGGTCATAGTCGGATTTCGTTCATTTTTTATACCAAGATAAAGTGAGTTCAAGTAAGCACGTGAACTAAGTTCATTAAAGATATGTCGATTTTTGCCCAAGTTATCGTGTTAACGGCCATGCGGAAGGACAGACGGACGACTGTGTATAAAAACTGGGCGTGGCATCAACCGATTCCGCCCATTTTCACAAAAAACAGTTAACGTCATAAAATCTATGCCCCTACCAAATTTCAAAAGGATTGGTTAATTTTTGTTCGACTTATGGCGTTAAAAGTATCCTAGACAAATTAAATGAAAAAGGGCGTAGCCACGCCCATTTTGAAATTTTCTTTTATTTTTGTATTTTGTTGCACCACATCATTACTGGAGTTGAATGTTGACATAATTTACTTGTATATTGTAAAGATATTAAATTTTTTGTTAAAATTTTACTTTAAAAAATTTTTTTTTTTAAAAGTGGGCATGGTCCTTCTCCGATTTTGCAAATTTTTATTAAGCGTACATATAGTAATAGGAGTAATGTTCTTGCCAAATTTCATCATGGTATCTTCAACGAATGCCAAATTACAGCTTGCAAAAGTTTTAAATTACCTTCTTTTAAAAGTGGGCGGTGCCATGCCCATTGTCCAAAATTTTACTAATTTTCTATTCTGCGTCATAAGTTCAACTCATCTACCAAGTTTCGTCGCTTTATCTGTCTTTTGTAATGAATTATCGCACTTTTTCGGTTTTTCGAAATTTTCGATATCGAAAAAGTGGGCGTGGTTATAGTCCGATATCGTCCATTTTAAATAGCGATCTGAGATGAGTGCTCAGGAACCTACATACCAAATTTCATCAAGATACCTCAAAATTTACTCAAGTTATCGTGTTAACGGACGGACGGATGGACGGACGGACATGGCTCAATCAAATTTTTTTTCGATCCTGATTATTTTGATATATGGAAGTCTATATCTATCTCGATTCCTTTATATATGTACAACCAACCGTTATCCAATCAAACTTAATATACTCTGTGAGCTCTGCTCAACTGAGTATAAAAAGAGAGTTCTGTAGAATCATGACGGGTATTCTGACTGGATACATGCCTTTAAATTAGGCTTGGTCAGTGATAACATATGTAGGAAGTGTGGGTTGGAAGAGGAAATGATCGAGCACGTTCTGTGCTCGTGCCCGGCACTTGCCAGGCTGAGACTCCAGCTATTAGGAGTGATACAGCTGTCAGATCTAGAAACAGCAAGTGGCTTAAGTCCTAGGAAGCTTCTAGTATTTGCCAAGAGGACGGAGTTATTTTATAACATAGGTCCTGGTTTTTGATAGGGTTTTCAGTTTGGTCGTTAAAACAAACTTCTGATAACAATACGGACTCAATCAGTCTATGTGAGGTCCTCATGGAGCAGCTAGTTCAACCTAACCTAACCTAACATACAGAAATAGAAATCGCTTTATGAAAAAAAAATCCCGTTAGGTGCCGCAAGAATTTAGATATTCAAGAAAATCGTACTGGTCAGTCCGATTTGACTCATTGAACAAATATTACATGCAATCCGGTAGAGGTGACATCACACACAAAAGTTCAAATTATGTAAGTGAAATTTAAATAAATTAAAAACAAATTTTTAAGTTAAACGGTTTTATTGAAAGTACTTACACTAGTACGTTAAGTAATACTAATACTAAAAGCTAGAAAATAATTAGGTCATTAGTAGTTAAGAAAGTCCTAGGTACTAGTCATCACACTCCTCACCAATCTAGGGCGTTGATCAGAAAAATAAATTAAAGCGTTGGACGCGTCAAATTTCTATTGATAGTCATAAGTACGACCAACTGAACCCCTAATAAGGTTATGCTACGCCTCACGATTTTAGAAATTTCGCATGTCCAACGCTTTTATTTATTTGCCTGATCAACACCCTAGATTGATGAGGAGTGTGATGACTAGTACCTAGGACTTTCCTAACTACTAATGACCTAATTATTTTCTAGCTTTTAGTATTAATATTACCTAACGAAAGTATTTTCAATAAAACCTTTTACCTTAAATTTTTTTATATTTTATACATAAGTACGACATCTAAAACATTTAAAAAATTAATGCGAATTTTGAGAGAATGAACTTTGTAAGTCTTAAACTAATTTCGCTACAAAAAAAGTCGAGAATCTTTAAAAGAATTTCGAAATTTTCGTAAACTTTTCTCGAGATTTCGATTTTTGAGAAATTTTTTGATATTGGTTTGCATGATATCAGTTAAAAAATATCGATAATAAAAAAAAACAAGTAAGGAAGGTTAAGTTCGTGTGTAACCGAACATTACATACTCAGTTGAGAGCTATGGTGACAACATAAAGGAAAATAACCATGTAGGAAAACGAACCGAGGGAAACCCTGGAATGTGTTTGTATGACATGTGTATCAAATGAAAGGCATTAAAGAGTATTTTATGAGGGAGTGTGCCATAGTTCTATAGGTGGACGCCATTTAGGGATATAGCCATAAAGGTGGATCAGGGTTGACTCTAGAATTCGTTTGTGCAATATGGGTATCAAACGAAAGGAGTTAATGAGTATTTTAAGAGGGAGTGGACCTTAGTTCTATAGGTGGACGCCTTTTCGAGATATCGCCATAAAGATGGACCAGGTGTGACTCTAGAATGCGTTTGTACGATATGGGTATCAAATGAAAGGTGTTAATGAGTATTTTAAAAGGGAGTAATCCTTAGTTCCATAGGTGGACGCCGTTTCGAGATATCGCCATAAAGGTGGGCCAGGGGTGACTCTAGAATTCGTTTCTGCAATATGGGTATCAAACGAAAGGAGTTAAAGAGTATTTTAAGAGGGAGTGGGCCTTTCTGGACCAGGGGTGACTCTAGACTTTGTTTGTACGATATGGGTATCAAATAAAAGGTGTTAATGAGTATTTTTAAAAGGGAGTGGGCCTTCGTTCTATAGGTGTTCGCCTTTTCGAAATATCGCCAAAAAGGTGGACCAGGGGTAACTCTAGAATGAGTTTGTACGATATGGGTATCAAATTAAAGGTATTAATGAGAGTTTTAAAAGGGAGTGGTGGTAGTTGTATATGTGAAGGCGTTTTCCAGATATCGACCAAAATGTGGACCAGAGTGCCCCAGAACATCATCTGTTGGATACCGGTAATTTATTTATATATGTAATACCTGCCAAGATTTTAAGGGTTTTTTATTTCGCCCTGCAGAACTTTTTCATTTTCTTCTACTTAATATGGTAGGTGTCACAACCATTTTATAAAGTTTTTTCTAAAGTTATATTTCGCGTCAATAAAGCAATCCAATTACCTTACCATATTTCATCCCTTTTTTCTTATTTGGTATAGAATTATGGCAGTTTTTTCATTTTTCGTAATTTTCGATATCGAAAAAGTGGGCGTGGTCATAGTCGGATTTCGTTCATTTTTCATGCCAAGATAAAGTGAGTTCAGATAAGTACGTGAACTGAGTTTAGTAAAGATATATCGATTTTGGCTCAAGTTATCGTGTTAACGGCCATGCGGAAGGACAGACGGACGTCTGTGTATAAAAACTGGGCGTGACATCAACCGATTTCGCCCATTTTCACAGAAAACAGTTAACGTCATAAAATCTATGCCCCAACCAAATTTCAAAAGGATTGGTTATTTTTTGTTCGACTTATGGCGTTAAAAGTATCCTAGACAAATTAAATGAAAAAGGGCGGAGCCACGCCCATTTTTAAATTTTCTTTTATTTTTGTATTTGGTAGCACCATATCATTACTGGAGTTGAATCTTGACATAATTTACTTATATACTGTAAAGATATTAAATTTTTTGTTAAAATTTTACTTTAAAAAACATTTTTTTTTAAAAGTTGGCGTGGTCCTTCTCCGATTTTTTTAATTTTTACTAAGCGTACATATAGTAATAACGGAAACGTTCCTGCCAAATTTCATATGATATCTTCAACGACTGCCAAATTACAGCTTGCAAAAGTTTTAAATTACCTTCTTTTAAAAGTGGGCGGTGCCACGCCCATTGTCCAAGATTTTACTAATTTTCTATTTTGCGTCATAAGTTCAACTCACCTACCAAGATTCGTCGCTTTATCGGTCTTTTGTAATGAATTATCGCACTTTTTCGGTTTTTCGAAATTTTCGATATCGAAAAAGTGGGCGTGGTTATAGTCCGATATCGTTCATTTTAAATAGCGATCTGAGATGAATGCTCAGGAACCTACATACCAAATTTCATCAAGATACCTCAAAATTTACTCAAGTTATCGTGTTAACGGACGGAAGGACGGACGGACGGACATGGCTCAATCAAATTTTTTTTCGATCCTGATTATTTTGATATATGGAAGTCTATATCTATCTCGATTCCTTTATATATGTACAACCAACCGTTATCCAATCAAACTTAATATACTCTGTGAGCTCTGCTCAACTGAGTATAATAAAAACAAGTAAGGAAGGCTAAGTTCGGGTGTAACCGAACATTACATACTCAGTTGAGAGCTATGGAGACAAAATAAGGAAAATCACCATGTAGGAAAATGAACCTAGGGTAACCCTGGAATGTGGTTGTGTGACATGTGTATCAAATGGAAGATATTAAAGAGTATTTTAAGAGAGAGTAGGCCATAGTTCTATGGATGGACGCCATTTAGGGATATCGCCATAAAGGTGGACCAGGGCTGACTCTAGAATGTGTTTGTACGATATGGGTATCAAATGAAAGGTGATAATGAGTATTTTAAAAGGGAATGGGCTTTAGTTCTATAGGTGAACGCCTTTTCGAGAAATCGCCATAAAGGTGGACCAGGGGTGACTATAGAATATGTTTGTACGATATGGGTATCAAATGAAAGCTGTTAATGAATATTTTGAAAAGCAGTGATCCTTAGTTCCATAGGTGGACGCCGTTTCGAGATATCGCCATAAAGGTGGACCAGGGGTGTCTCTAGTTGTACGATATGGGAATCAAATGAAAGGTGTTACTGAGCATTTTAAGAGGGAGTGGGCATTAGGTCTATAGGTGCACGCCTTTTCGAGGTATCGTCATTAGGGTGGGCCAGGGGTGACTCTAGAATGTGTTTGTACGATATGGGTATCAAACGAAAGGTGTTACTGATCATTTTAAGATGGAGTGGGCATTAGGTCTATAGGTGGACGCCTTTTCGAGATATCGCCATTAGGGTGAGCCAGGGGTCACTCTAGAATGTTTGTACGATATGGGTATCAAACGAAAGGTGTTACTGAGCATTTTAAGAGGGAGTGGGCATTAGGTCTATAGGTGGACGCCTTTTCGAGATATCGCCATTAGGGTGGGAAAGGGGTGACTCTAGAATGTTTTTGTACGATATGGGTATCAAATGAAAGGTGGTAATGAGTATTTTAAAAGGGAGTAATCCTTAGTTCTATAGGTGGACGCCTTTTCGAGATATCGCCATAAACGTGGACCAAGGGTGACTCTAGAATGTTTGTACGATATGGATATCAAACGAAAGGTGTTACTGACCATTTTAAGAGGGAGTGGGCATTAGGTCTATAGGTGGACGCCTTTTCGAGATATCGCCATTAGGGTGGGCCAGGGGTGACTCTAGAATGTTTGTACGATATGGGTATCAAACGAAAGGTGTTACTGAGCATTTTAAGAGGGAGTGGGCATTAGGTCTATAGGTGGACGCCTTTTCGAGATATCGCCATTAGGGTGGGCCAGGGTGACTCTAGAATGTGTTTGTACGATATGGGTATCAAACGAAAGGTGGTAATGAGTATTTTAAAAGGGAGTAATCCTTAGTTCTATAGGTGGACGCCTTTTCGAGATATCGCCATAAAGATGGACCAAGGGTGACTCTACAATGTTTGTACGATGTGGGTATCAAACGAAAGGTGTTACTGAGCATTTTAAGAGGGAGTGGGCATTAGGTCTATGTGTGTACGCCTTTTCGAGATATCGCCATTAGGGTGGGCCAGGGGTGACTCTAGAATGTTTGTACGATATGGGTATCAAACGAAAGGTGTTACTGAGCATTTTAAGAGGGAGTGGGCATTAGGTCTATAGGTGGACGCCTTTTCGAGATATCGCCATTAGGGTGGGCCAGGGGTGACTCTAGAATGTTTATACGATATGGGTATCAAACGAAAGGTGTTACTGAGCATTTTAAGAGGGAGTGGACATTAGGTATATAGGTGGTCGCCTTTTCGAGATATCGCCATTAGGGTGGGCCAGGGGTGACTCTAGAATGTTTGTACGATATGGGTATCAAACGAAAGGTGTTACTGAGCATTTTAAGAGGGAGTGGGCATTAGGTCTATAGGTGGACGCCTTTTCGAGATATCGCCATTAGGGTGGGCCAGGGTGATTCCAGAATGTGTTTGTACGATATGGATATCAAATTAAAAGTATTAATGAGGGTTTTAAAAGCGAGTGGCCCTTAGATGTATATGTGAAGGCGTTCTCGCGATATCGACCAAAATGTGGACCAGGTGATCCAGAAAATCATCTGTCGGGTACTGCTAATTTATTTATATATGCAATACCACTAACAGTATTCCTGCCAAGATTCCAAGGGCTGTTGATTTCGCCTTGTAGAACTTTTTCATTTTCTTCTACTTAATATGGTAGGTGTCACACCCATTTTACAAAGTTTTTTCCAAAGTTATATTTTGCGTCAATAAACCAATCCAGTTACCATGTGTCATCCCTTTTTTCGTAGTTAGTATAGAATTATGGCATTTTTTTCATTTTTCGTAATTTTCGATATCGATAAAGTGGGCGTGGTTATGGTCGGATTTCGGCCATTTTTTACACCAAGATAAATTGAGTTCAGATAAGTACGTGGGCTAAATTTAGTAAAGATATATCGGTTTTTGCTCAAGTTATTGTGTTAACGGCCGAGCGGAAGGACAGACGGTGGACTGTGTATAAAAACTGGGCGTGGCTTCCACCGATTTCGCCCATTTTCGCAGAGAACAGTTACCGTCACAGAATCTATGCTCCTACCAAATTTGAGAAGGATTGGTAAATTTTTGTTCGACTTATGGCATTAAAAGTATTCTAGACAAACTAAATGAAAATGGGCGGAGCCACGCCCATATTGAAATTTTCTTTTATTTTTGGATTTTGTTGCATCATATCATTACTGGAATTGAATTTTGACTTAATTTACTTATATACAGTAAAGATATTAACTTTTTGTTAAAATTTGAATTAAAAAAAAAATTTTTTTAAAAAGTGGGAGTGTTCTTCATCCAATTTTGCTAATTTTTATTTAGCACATATATAGTAATAGTAGTAACGTTCCTGCCAAATTTCATCATGATATCTTCAACGACTGCCAAAGTACAGCTTGCAAAACTTTTAAATTACCTTCTTGTAAAAGTGGGCGGTGCCACGCCCATTGTCCAAAATCTTACTAGTTTTCTATTCTGCGTCATAACGACAACCCATCTACCAGGTTTCATCGCTTTAACCGCCTTTGGAAATGAATTATCGCATTTTTTCTGTTTTTCGAAATTTTCGATATCGAAAAAGTGGGCGTGGTTATAGTCCGATATCGTTCATTTTAAATAGCGATCTGAGATGAGTGCTCAGGAACCTACATGCCAAATTTCATCAAGATACCTCAAAATTTACTCAAGTTATCGTGTTAACGGACGGACGGACGGACGGACGGACATGGCTAAATCAAATTTTTTTTCGATCCTGATTATTTTGATATATGGAAGTCTATATCTATCTCGATTCCTTTATATATGTACAACCAACCGTTATCCAATCAAACTTAATATACTCTGTGAGCTCTGCTCAACTGAGTATAAAAATTATATGAATTAAATTGATTGGTAACAAATAATTAAAAAAAAAAAAATTTTAATTCAATAGACGAAATTTGATTAAAATTGCCACTTCTTTTTTTCATGCTCACTGCTAATAAATATTGTAACGAATATTAGCAACACTAAGGGATTCTATCATCTCTAAGCCGATGGTAAGCAGTGACGTGAATTCACATCAATAATTCAATCATTATGACTACACATATGTACGTACACGCAGCCGAGAAGCAACGTACAAACACATGCAGATATCTTATCTGGGATATGCAATTATAATTGTGGAAGTGTCGCTCACAAACACACGCGCATATGAGAGCTATACATGTACATCTGTATTTATAATTATAGCAGATAACCAACTAGTAGATTCCAGAACATAAGCGTCTAGAAGTTGCAACGAGGAAATCAAAGAGTATAAAAGGCATGAACAGTAGAGGCACTGAAATCAGTTTCGATTAATTACGCTATCTGTCGGGCAATAATAGAGTTATTTATTGTGAAGTACTTGAATAAAGGCCATTTTACATTATTAATTATTGGAGTTATTTATTCAACAGTTTAGTGATTCGAACTTAGCAGGATGTTGCAAATAAGAGGATTTGCAGTAAATTCCTTACAATGTTTTATTCATTTCGTACCTGTTCGATTGAAGATCTTTTTAAGTGCTCTGCAAATTGATTCCCGCGAGCAGGAGTCACAAGAGTAATGTTTTGTTATTTGTTTAAATTTCAAAATTTACAATTTACATTAATTAGTCTATTGGGTAGTGCTTCTACAATTTCATAGTTTTCCAAGTGTTAGCAAATACAACAACAAAATCACCTTTAAGCACAAATGCACAAACACCCACATTTACAGTTATATTTACTTTGATGCAAAACCACAAATAAGTAAATATTTTACAAATATCAATTTGTTCAAAATTTCAATATCTTTGCGTTTACATATTTCAACTGAACAACTTTTCGAATTTATTTTGCAACAAGTGTGGCTGTACACACAGTTGTGTGTATTACTACTACAAACATCCAAAAGCTGTTTGAAGGACAAGTTGCTTTATTTGTTTAATTTAGTCTCAGGTCCTTTAAGAAACATATTAATAAAACTATTCGATATATATATGTATATACTCATTTTATTATTTAATAACATGTTGTAGTAACTGAATTTAATTGTAGACTTTTTGTGACAGAAGGAGCATAAAGGTGAAACGAGGATTCTTTTGGTATCAAATTGAAAAGATTTATGGTTGGTTTAAACTGAATGTATCATTTGTCCACGCACACCTGCGAGTACGAAAACAGTTGTGTGATCTTATGACTGAAACCATGAAAATAAGTCCCAAACAAATTTCGAATAACGGTACCCCGTAACGGCATAAACTAATCGAGATACATATAGACTTCTATATATCAAAATGATCTGGGCGAAAAAAGAAATTCATTTAGCCATGTCCGTCCGTCCGTCCATCTGTCCGTGAACATGATAACTTGAGTAAATTTTGAGGTATCTTAATGAAATTTGGTATGTAAGTTCCTGGGAACTCATTCAGATCGCTATTTAAAACGAAAGAAATCGGTTATAACCACGCCCACTTTTTTGATTTCGAAAATTTCGAAAAACCGAAAAAGTGCAATAATTCATTACCAAAGACGGATAAAGCGATGAAACTTGCTAGGTGGATTGACCTTGTGAAGAATAGAAAATTAGTAAAATTTTGCACAATGCGCGTGGCACCGCCCACTTTTAAAATAAGGTAATTTAAAAGTTTTGCAAGCTGTAATTTGGCAGTCGTTGAAGATATCATGATAAAATTTAAAATAAAAATTAGCAAAATCGGAACAAGAAGACGCCCACTATAAAAAAAAATTTTGAAAGTCAAGGCGCGATAACCTCCGAAGAGATTTAGGCCGACCTTCTCTTCCAATTTGCGTCGTGCTCCTTTTAATTTTTCATACAAATTGACGGGTCAGGACCTACTTGTTTTATGCCGATTCCGAACGGCGAGGCAGATGAGTTTTCACTGGGAGCTTTTCATTACAGAATTACACTCGTTGTGCTTGCCGAACACTGCCGAGGGGAGACCCCCTTTGAAAAATGTTCTTCTAATTGAAAAAACTTGTTTCTAAAATTTTGGTGTTATTTTCCCGGGGCGTGAACCCAAAATCTTCTTTGTGGATGGCGGAGCAAGCTACCAATACACCACGGCGGGCCAGTTTATATATTATGAAGATGAGAAATTTTTTTGCAGCGCTCTAAGCTGGATGAAATGAACTTTGATCGAGGTTTTTTCTGAATAATTTTGAGACCATCTTCGTAGAGTTTCTCCACTCGCTTTATGATAATTTCGGGACTATTTCTGAACGTTAGGAAATTGTGTTCTGAATAATTTCAACATAATTTACAAGATTGTTCCGGGATCGCTATGGAATCATTGCGAAAGTGAGCGTAATTTTTAAGGATGATTTCGTTTTTGAGATGGTTTTCGAGAGCAATATACAACTATTTCAGAACTATTTCCGAATAATTTAGGACTATTTCTTGGTAGTTGCGAAATTGTTATAGAGATAATTTTGACACTATTTCGATATAGTTTTAGGATTGCTCAAATTTTTTTTTTGGATAATAACTGGAATTTTCGTGACGATTCGAGAATATTCTGGGTTATTTCATTTTCAAACAGTCTCGTGGCCTTTTCGGTGTTATATCAAATTTATCTTCCGTTATTTTTGTATATCTCTAGAAAATTGTGAAGTAGAGTTTTTTTTATAAAATTTTAAGTGTTCTTAATCATTTCGGTACAGTTTTAACATTTTTTTCAAGATCATTTTGCGACTATTAAAGGATTGGGACTGTTCTTGGGATAACTTTGTTACTCATTTGGAATAACTATTTCTAGAAAGGTTGAGTATTGTTTCCATGATGACTTCGTTTAATTTTTAGACATTTTTGGAACATTTCAGGCCTATTTCGGTATTGTTTTCGGGAATTTTTCGTATTGTTTTGAGACTGCCGTAAGGATTGGTTTGGGTCTGCTTCGCACCTATTTTGAGAACTAATGAGATCTTGTTTGAGCAAGTATTTCGCTGTCACATCGGAATTTATTTTGAAATAGTTTGAATCTATATCAAAATGATTTGAAACTTTTTCGGATTAGGTACAGATTTTTACTAAAGATCTTAAAGTGATTATTTCGTGATTACTTTCGAATTAATTTTGAATATATTTTGAGGCTGATAGGATCTTTTATAAATGTTTATTTGAGGATTGTTTGGAGTTTTGTTTCGGAGTAACTGCGGAATTACATCGAGAGCATATCAAGTATATTTCAAAGATGATTTTATAACTATTTTGTTATCATTTCGGGATTACTTATGACATCATTTTGGAACTATTTTTGAATCATTTTAGGATAACTTGAAACTAACTTTTGGTTAAAGTGCGGAATCGTATTAGGGATCTTAGCGGCGCTACTTTCCTCAGTGGGTTACGTGTTAGGTATCAAAAGGGGAAGTATGTCAGAATAACTATTTCAGGATTGTTTGGAAGATTTTCGCAGAACTGCTGCGGGATCAGTTCGCTAGCATATTTTATATATTTTAAAAAGCTTGCACCTAATATGCTATTAGTTCGGGACTTTTCATCAGAACATTACGGTGTTGTTTCTAATCTATATTAAGATAATGCGGCACTATTTCATTATATGTACGGATTTGTATAAGAGATAAAAGCGGAGCTTTTTTGGGTTTGTTTTCAAATTAATTTCAAATATATTTTGAGGGCCGTAATAATATTTCAGTATAACTTCGTTAACAGTTTCAGCATAATTTATAGATCATATCTCCATTACTCCGGGACTTTCAGGGATTGTTAAAAGTTTGATTCGGTAGCAATAATTTCTGGCCCTTTCGGTATCATGTCAAATCTATTCAGCAGTCAATTTATGACTGTTTCGGCAACATTTAAGGACTTCTAGAAGTTCAGCGAGCCTTTACACTTGCAAACAAATTTTTACTGATCAGGCAGTTGCAAACAAAATTTCATTCAAATTGAAATTGATATTATTTGATTTACACGCAAATATAAATTGATAATCGCATCAATTTCTAAACTCATGCACGTGTCCTTAGGCGTTCAAATATTAATTGAAATTTGGCTTACAAACATTTTTTATAAAATTTTAACAATTCAATTTAATATTGATAACAGGATAAAGAAGCATAGGTGAGTTCACAGAAACAAGTTTTGCACATCAATTAGTAGAATTATATAATTTAGGTACATACATATGTATTTGAATGCTTATTGCATATTTAAATGCATATATCGTATTTTATGAATATTCGTATTTACACAGGAAGTTTATGAGTATTAATTTTATATTTATATTTATATTTTGCAAATAAATATTTTCAGGTTAACAAATTCAATGCATAGTTTTTAATTAAATTCTAGAGTGAAATGTAAATATTTTCGACACAATTCTATGAAAATGAAAGTCCTTTAGTGCGGTGAATTTTTTTGTAAGAAATTTTTTTTGAACTTAATGTAGATATATCGTCTGCTATGATTTATGATATGTTTGCATTTGTTTTTGTATTTGATAAAGAATATAGTAGTACAAAAAGATGTTGAGATCTTTTCAAGTACAACTATAATTATCAAAAAGATAATAAACATAATTAATTGCATGTCAAGAAATAGTTAATCTAATTATAATAATTAAATTAAAAGAGAAAAAACAATGAAAAACAGCAAGGCATACATAAGTGTACAAATGTACGTATGAAATGGATATAATAATTGAATTCAGAGGAGCGCATAATTAAAGAATAAAGTATATTGATAAATAAAAATAAACATGAAACTGTAGTTAGAACTGAAAGCAAGAAATAGAAAGAAAGGAAAAGAGAATAGTAATAGTATTAGCAGTAGCTGGGAATTATTTTTATATCTCAGTAATTTGATTTCCAAAATGTACGTAAAGCAATTGTTTATAGTTGCCTTTATTTGGTTGACGTGGTGGGTTCAAATCCCATTTCCGAGAGAAAAGGCCTTGAAGAGATTTAAAAGGTATAATCGAAACAGCTGTCACCTTGTCCGTCTTGATGTCACGTTGTTAAAATTTTTCCCAAGTTATTAAATAAATTATAAACTAAAAATTGCTTCAAATAAATGTTTTCATACATTTAAAGCAATTAGGGCAATCCCCGCTAAACTCATTATGTAAAACGCAACAAGTAATTTTATCACGTGTCCAAAAGTCCTATCGTTGCATACGTTCACCTCAGTGAGTGAAAATAAACCTGAATGCTTTATGAAACTTCTGATATTATATAGTGGTGACTGAATGGGTAGAGATGGGGAAGGGGTAAATACCCAAATGGTAAATACCCGGTAAATTGGTTATATATGGTAAAAATGGGTAAATACCCAAATATTTACCCAAAAGAAGGGTAAAAATAATCTTTTGGAAAATATGGAAAACAAACACACAAATTCAATCCAAACTGAACCCAATTTGTCCATTAAGCTATCGGTTGAATTAGTTTAAATCTGTAATCCAGCATTTTTCAAAAATATTTAGCCAATTATGCATACCGGTGCAAAAATTTAAGTTTACCCAGTAAACATTTTAACTGAAAAAAGTGTCGGAAAAATATCTAAATTGGAGCGTTGACAGTCGGTATGTGCTCATTTATGAGGCCGAAGCTAATGTATTTCCTTCTTGCAATGATCGTTCTATTTGAGCCTATTAACGTATATCATTTGAGCCTAAATAATAGTCCGACGTACGTCTTAAAAGACGTTTAAACATCTCATATTATACTCTGCTGGAATTCTCCGGCGTCATTTTTAACTCTAATAAACTCTGATTATCTGACACCTATATGGCCTATTTATTAGACATCGTCAGCGCTTATTGGGGTCATATATAGTTCGACTCACCTGGACACAGCGTGGTAGCTTTGCGGTCACATTAAAAATGTCGAGAAGCGTCCATGAGCGGAAAACGTCGATGGTAATTCATTTTGTATTAAAATGAAAAATTATCGTAACAAAGTTTCAAAATTTGTTCCAAACTCGCTGTGACGAACATAAATAGTTGATAAATGATACTTTTTGCATGCTAGGTTAGGAGCTTTTAGGCCGTTAAATAAAAGACAAAAATTAAATTTTCTTTTACCCTCCTGCACGTTTCGACGCTTTTCTGATTCCTACTTATTTTGGGCTCGTTTCGGATTCTTAAATTATGAGCGCCGTGAGCATGTTTGAGGGGTAGCTTTGTTTGCGTAAATATGTGTACCCTATAAACATTCTCTTACAGTTCTGGTGTTCAATATGCGTCCGAAAAATAGCAGCTTCAAAAATATTATAACCGTAGAGCCTTTTATGACTCCAATTTCATGAAATTAGGAACAAACGAAATATATTAAAATCAGTAAATAAGGCAGCTCCGGAATATAAATTCAGAAATTTTTCTACGACAATTTATTCTAAACAAATAATTAATTCAACTAATACTTATTTCATTTCTATCTTATCCTCATGGGAGTTTTATCACAACAATTTTCTCCCCTTTATTTTCCTCTTCGGATATATGTCAAAAATTCTTCCTAAAAGCCCTGAAGTAGTGTCATTAAAGTACTCAAAATTAGCAGTATATGACGCCAATAAAGCTCATATATGATATCAGAAGGAGGCCTGTATAAGACTTATGTTTGAGGCAAAATATGAGCATATAGCATTCGCTTCAGGCTCCTAAATGAGTTATAACGAGTGCAAGCAATCAAAAGTTTGGACTTCTTTCAGACTAATTGTTGACTCCGAGTGTTTGCTGGGTTGTTTGTTTAAAATCAAAACGACATTTTTTTAACTTCAAATGACGTATAAATTTAATTGCAGAATCGTAATTCCAGCCTCGATTCAAATGATTTTTAAATACCCAAAAAAAGATACAAACCCATTACCCATTTACCCATAAAAATGGTAAATACCCGGTATAATCCCAACTCTATGAATGAGAGTAATTGCGACGGCGTCATACGTAATCTGGCCTTTTGTGCGCAAAGTCTTCAACGCAAAATTGGGTCACGCAAATGAGCAATCACATACAATGCCAAAAGGCAGCTGACTCCCGTCCCAAGAGGTGTGAAGATAAGAAAAACATGAGCATGGCCCCAAAGAGATACGTGAAGGCAGCTGTTGTTCTTCTGTTAACAATGCTTCTACCTCATTAAATAGGTGCTACCAATCACAAATTGTCAGCAAAGTTTTGAAACGGGAAGTTCAAGGTAACTAGCAGTTTCAACAGGATTTGACCATCTGTAGCATCCCTACTGTGAGAAGCATTGGCGTAGAACCTTACAATTAAAAATTTGGTTGGTGTTATTCGGGTACATATGACGGTGTTTATTCTGAAGAAGTAAGAATTTAACCGGTTAAATTTTCCAAAACGAAGTTGGTCCAGGTTGACTCGCGTATCCCTTAGTAGTCTGCTTTTCTCTTATGTAAGGGTTGGATAGTATATATTGGTAACTGGAACCCGGAACCGGAACAAGAACCGGGCGCGATCTAATAAAGGTGTTTACCAATTCTGTGTGGATTAGGCTTAGGATTTCCTTATGCTTGTTTGGATCAAAAAGCTGAATTGCAGGTACCAGATTTCATCATAGTGCTTACGGAGATGTTTTTTATTCCTCTTGCAGGCGAGGCTAGATCAAGACGTTTTTTGCTGGGGTGTCGAGGTTTGTGACAATTTTACAAAAACATTCTTTTCAGCATTTCTTTATACTTCAAAAGAAGACCTCCCGTGGATGCGAATACAACAGTTTGGCAGGACTGCAGTCTTTTGGAGCGACCAGACTAACGACACATAGGATATGCGTGAATTGTTTTATAAGTTTTTAGCACAATTTCTTTACTTCTTTCCATATTATCTCCGGCAAGCGGGTTGAGGCTGTGTAATTTAGATACAATATCAGTGGTATGCATCTTGAAGGTGGGAGTGTTATCAAAAGTTACCCCTAAGATATTTCGGTGACCGACAGTCGATAGCGTAGTACAATCGACGTTAGCGTCCAATATTTAAGTCATCTGCTTCTTCTACGTCGTAAACAAAGTGGTCGTAGATTTGGTCGGTGATAGTACCAGATCGCGCGAGGTATAAATCCAGGAAGACTTCGCAGGTAGTTTTTTTCTTTTAGAAACTTATTCGTCGACTGGTGGGGGGGGGGGGGGGGCAGGTCCTGTTGCCATTATGGTGTGATCGTCGACATAGGAAATGGAAATGGGGAAGGTAGATTTGATACTCTTCCTTTGTAATTCTCCTAGTTTTTAAGATTTCTTTCCTAAATTGAATCAACTCTGCCGTCCCCTCAGATAATTTGCGGTCCATCTTTCTTCAGTTTCTCTTCCAATCCGCATCGCTTTTTCTACAAAATGGCCGGAACAGGACCAACATGTTTTACGCTGACTCCAAACAATATCTGCAAGGCAGATGAGTTTTGACTGAGAAGCTTTTCATGACAGAAAAAAACTCAGGTTATTTTCAAAATCACTGCCGAGGCACGACACCGCATAGAAAAACTTTCTGCTAATTGAAAAACTTGTTTTTAAATTTTTGATGTTGCCTTTCCCGGGAATTTAACCTTGGATATTCGGTGTGGAAGGCGGACGGCTGCCGCCTTCTGGTTTAAGTCGTAAGTAATTAGCGGAGTCCGACAGAGTTTTATAGCCAAAGATGGTGGATATTTTATAAATAATTTTGTTGGATTAAACAAGGATTTGCCAGAATGTCAAAAAAGGGTTATTTTATGCTGTTTACTTTTTATTTTAACTCATGATATTATATTTTGTATTACGTTATGTCATGTTTTGTTATGTTACTTTATGTTATGTAATGCAATGTTTTGCTATGCTTAGTTTTATAATGTTATCCATTGCTTCTTTCTCTTGTGCTATGTTATGTTAATACATTTAAATTTTGTTATGTTCTGCTATATTATGTTACATTCCGTTGTGCCTTATTGTTATTATCTATTATTTTTGTTTTTTATTCGTTATTATCTAATGTTGTGTTATGTTATGCTATCTACCTTAAGCCATGTTTGGCAAGGTTATGTAATGCTTCGTTAGCTTTTGATATTCATTTATATGATTTGCCGCTTTTGTTTATCTTAAGATGTATTACATATATCAAGTTAAAATAAGATCTTATAGGAAAAATACTTTTTGGAATAAGCGTTTGTATCAACTTCTCCCATGGCCAAAGGAATCTAAATTTACAAAAATAACAGCACTGAAGATTTGTAGCTTACGAGAATGAGAAAATTCTGCAATTTTAGCTCGCACAAAAGCAACTTTATAATGCAATTTCCTTAGTTTGAGTATGATAATTTGATTTAAAACAAAATCAAAATATAATGGAATTTAGTTAAAACAACAGTAAAGATGAATATATCTATATAAATTGAAAGTATATTTTATAAAAAAGTATTTTAAAATCTTTGCACTGAATAACTCAGCAACAGTTGCTATTGAAACAAAAATTCATTATGGGTATGTTTTGTTTTCTTGAATTAGCCTCTTTACTAAAATAAACAATAGTTTTAAATCGGATTTCGTATTTCTTTGCTCGAATTTACTTCAGTTTATTGTTAAGCTTACGGAGATTTTGTTTCTTTATTTCTTGGCGTGGCTAAAGGCCAGCAAATGCTTTTGCCAGCTCCTACTTCTAGTTCTTACTTGATTTTACATTTACTATTTGTTTTAGTATTTTGATGACTCACACATTTATGCAATCATTTTTTTATTAAATATATAAATAAGTAAATACTAAGTTAGCAACACTTTTGAATACAAACAATGCAGCTTAAGTTCAACAAAAACTAATATAAACACATGCTGAAAGAGGAGCAATACATCAACTGCAAGACGAGTTGAATGAGAGCGAGTATTGTATGTAACATGTCAAACATATATAGATGCATGTACTTATATCGCTGGAGATAAATCTTTTTAAGTTATTATATATACACCGTTCTTTCGTTCTAAGCTTCTAAATGCATATGCATAAGCACTTACTGGTGCTTGCAGTGCCACTCGAGCGTTAGTTAACTAACACCAAACAACAGTCGAAACGTCACCGACACTAGCACAGCATAGCATAGTTCTAGGCGCAAAGACGAAAACTGTCAACACTCCACATACAAACAAAATAAAGCAAATAAAAAAACAAGCAATAAAAACTAAGAGTCAAAGATCGGGTGTAAAATAATATTAAAAGTAAACATATACCCAGTAGTGAGAAACTAAAATATTAGCATTTGAAAGTTCAGAAAAAAAAACTGGTTTACATTGTTCACAGATCCATGGGGGACACACTCAAAAGGCGGTTTTCAACCATCAGTATTATGTGTAGCGTACGTTTACACACTATACCGATTTCAGATGTAGAGCTTTTTATTATGTTACATCATGCTTTCTGTTTGCTTTTTTTTATCTTAAGTGGTGATATCTAATTGTGTGCTATACTCACGCTCATAAGTATATGCTTATGTTTATGTTTATGTTTATGTTTATGTTTACGTTTATGTTTATATTTATGTTTATGTTTATGTTTATGTTTATGTTTATGTTTATGTTTATATTTATGTTTATGTTTGTGTTTATGTTTATGTTGATGTTTATGTTTATGTTTATGTTTATGTTTATGTTTATGTTTATGTTTAAGTTTATGTATATGGTTATGTTTATGTTTAAGTTTAAGTTTATGTTAAAGTTTATGTTTATGTTTATGTTTATTTTTATGTTTATGTTTACGTTAATGTTTATGTTTATGTTAATGTTTATATATATATTTTTTTTTATGTTTATGTTTATGTATATATATGTTTGTGTTTATGCTCATGTTTTAAATTTATACAAGAGCCTATGTTTGTGGTGGTGGTGTTGTCTTCCCACCCCTGTGGGTTGTGGCACTTCACAAGACACTACTCGAGCTTCATAAAAACGGCGTCCAGGTAGTAGAATATATGGACGGTGTTGGAATAGCATTATCGGGAGCATTTCCCACAAAGTTAAGCGAAATCCAACAGGGTTCCTTAGCACGTTGCAAACCGGGGCGTAGTGAGCGGCCTTATTGTTTATCCAAGTAAGATGGAACTTTTACTCTTCAGCAGCAGAACCAAAATACCTTAATTGCGCCCACCCTCACTAAACGATACAGAGCTCTCAGCTAGGGCTAAGTACCTTGAAGTTGAACTAGACAATAAGCTTAACTGAAAATTCAATATTGAAAGAAGAATAAAGAAGGCGTACATTGCCTATTAATCGTGTAAGAGTATAGTCATCAGACACTTGGGCCTAAGACCAAAACTTATGATGTGGCTTTACACAGCAATCATACAGCGATATCCATAGAAGCCTATCCGAAGTATATTCGAAAAGATATTATATTTCGCTTACGTTGAACTTTGACAAAAACATTAAGGTGAGGATACCTTCGAGAACGGATAGGTAAGCGGACATGGTATGTAAGAAGGGTATCAACTCAATGTTCACTGACGGGTTCAAAATATATTGGGGAGTTGGTGCAGGGGTTTTCTACCAACATCTAAAAGTCGTACTCTCAATCCGGCTTCCAAACGCAACCAGTATTTGAAGCAGATCCTCAAGGAATAGAAAAGGCATGTTCTTTCTGTTAGGTCGAGAGGTATGCGTATTGTAAGGTCGGTAAGGGTAAGAAGGTACTGCGCAATGCACTCAACTCAGCGATCATTACTTTTACATATGTATCAGATCACAAAAATATAGGCGGAAATGAAAAAGCTGACGGACGGGTGCATTGTTAGATATCACTGAGACAGTGGCCGCTTTTGAAAATTGGTATCCTATGGACTCATGTTAGATCGCCAAAAGAACTTGGCCGGAAAACGATAAAAAAGCAGAGGATTTCATGAAAATATCTTAATATTTCTTTTAAGTATGACAGCCGCAATTACACGACACTGGCCTTTTAGCTCACACGCAGAAAAATGGGAGTTCCTTTCAACGAAATTTGCAGGAGGTATAAGGAAAGGTCGCCGTTTCCTCTGCGAGTGTACAGCCCTGCAAATATCAGGTCCTTAACTATGGGCGGTTTTATGCAATCCGTATAAAAAAAATGTTTCGAGTAAAAACAAACTCATTGGATAGTAATTTAATAAACAACACAACTAACTGGTTTCAGGGAAGGTACATAAAAAAAGCGCCCAGAACGCTACTTGGGCCCGGTGTCGGAGACCAGGCAGCACAGCAACAAACCAACTCATATTTTGCAAAACTGGTTATAAAACTGATAGTTTAGCGTAAAAGCTAAAGAGCTTAAGATATCGTTAAGCTTCAGGCAAGTGCAACAATTCTTGCATATATGAATTTTAAGAGCATAGAGACTTTATACGAGTTTAATAACAACAAAAACTCGCAGCTCTTCTCACATACATATCTCACACATGCGATTTTGTATTTGAGCTAACAATATGAATTCACATGAAGGGTAACGTCAAGTCAACTGCTGGTATTTAGACGACTTAATGGAGCACATAGTAATTTTTATGCAATTTCAACAACAAAGTTGACAGCCAACAACTACTTAAACAAACAAACGCTGACACACACACACACATATGATATACGCTTGTCTGCATTTGTATGCATTTTAGTGAAACATCAAAATTTTCACACATTTCGTCTGTTGTTGAAAGAACTTAGATTCTGACTTGTCTACTTCTCAACGTAAGCTCTTTCCATTTTCAACAATTTACTTGTATTATTTTTACACAAATATTAACATATTTTAAGGCGTGTCAGCGGCATGAGCTACTTTTGTTTAAATATAATTGCCACGATATTCAGACATATGCAGTTCTATATGTTTTGTAAATATTGCCAGTTTTAGTGGCAGCTTAATTAGAAGTGAGTTTCAACAGGCTGCAATACGGATACAATTGGCTTGAATGGCTGATGGTTCCGTATTTGTTTACGTAGAATTTAATGAATATATATGACGCTCAATTAGAAAACAAATACTTTAGCTTACATATTTGGAAAAAATTTTAAGGTGAGTGCTGTGCTGTATGAAAGTCAGCTGGTATTCTTGATTTATGAAAGGTAAGCAAATGATTCCAGATATTAAGTCCTAACTTATAATATTAAAGCACATCCATTAAGGGTGACTCCAAAGTTTGATGAGTTGCGTGCAGATACACTATCCTTGCCAAATTGTATAGACTGAGTGAAGATATCCAAAATCGGTAAAATACCACGCTCACTTTTCTTAAGGTGGAACCCTAATAAAGTTTGCAATTACTCTATGGTATTAAACTACCGTTAGCTCATATTTTACCTCAGTAGTGGTATTGTTGAGCTAAGAACAAAACTTGAGAAATTTTTGAAAATGGGCGTAACCCCCGCCCCTTTTTTTGTTACTCTTGTGCTCGGGCCCTGCGTTGGGGAGGCTAAGGAGTGGCAAAGCTACCAGATCTAGAAACAGCAAATAGCACAGATCCTAGAATGCTTATAGTATTTGCAAAGAGGACGGAGATATTTTAGAACATCGGTCCTGGTTTCTTACATCGACTCGTTCAGTATATGTGAGGTCTTCATTTACGTGTTTAAACTCAAAAATGATATAAAATTGAACTGCTATCTCTGTTTCGTACACCCCGTTCCACCCTATGAATAAATAATACTCAAAATCATAAATGTTCATAAATAACTCGAAAAAACTACCCGCCTCCTTACCATCATAACTTAGACACCGACCAAATGAAGGCCCTGAAATTTAAAGCCAAATTTAAAGCGATACTATCTGGTCATATAGGGATAAAAATATTAAGAATGTGATGTATATAATAAGTCTACCGAAGGATAGGATACGTCTGAGAGAAATAAGCTGATGTATGGAAGATCAGAACGAATCCACTTTCTTCTTGCGATGGTTTCACATTTTCTTAATATTCATATATATTGTGACGAATATTCGCAGTTTCCTTACGTCACTATGCCGCTTGTAATAAATGCTGCATAACAAAAACAGCAAGGCAAGCAGATGAAATAGAAAACACCCACACATACATGTACACAACAATAATGAGCTCATATTACTCCCCTGCAAAAAATAGTGCGATTATTCCCTAAAGAAATTGGTTTCCGATTGATCCCTTTTGTATACATTTGGGCATAATCGATCCCCTTTAGTCCCTTTCGGGTACAGTTGGGATTAAGCACTTTGAAATCTATGTAGCCTATTTTAAGAAATATTAAAAAAAAATTAAGTAAGGAAGGTTAAGTTCGGGTGTAACCGAACATTACATACTCAGTTGAGAGCTATGGTGACAACATAAGGGAAAATAACCATGTAGGCAAATGAACCGAGGGAAACCCTGGAATGTGTTTGTATGACATGCGTATCAAATGAAAGGCATTAAAGAGTATTTTATGAGGGAGTGGGCCATAGTTCTATAGGTGGACGCCATTTAGGGATATAGCCATAAAGGTGGATCAGGGTTGACCCTAGAATATGTTTGTACAATATGGGCATCAAACGAAAGGTGTTAATGAGTATTTTAAAAGGGAGTGGGCCTTAGTTCTATAGGTGGACGCCGTTTCGAAATATCGCCACAAACGTGGACCAGGGGTGACTCTAGAATGTGTTTGTACGATATGGGTATCAAATTAAAGGCATTAATGAGAGTTTTAAAAGGGAGTGGTGGTAGTTGTATATGTGAGGGCGTTTTCCAGATATCGACTAAAATGTGGACCAGGGTGACCCAGAACATTATCTGTTGGATACCGCTAATTTATTTATATATGTAATACCTGCCAAGATTTTAAGGGTTTTTTATTTCGCCCTGCAGAACTTTTCATTTTCTTCTACATAATATGGTAGGTGTCACAACCATTTTATAAAGTTTTTCTAAAGTTATATTTCGCGTCAATAAAACAATCCAATTACCTTACCATGTTTCATCCCTTTTTTCGTATTTGGTATAGAATTATGGCATTTTTTTCATTTTTCGTAATTTTCGATATCGAAAAAGTGGGCGTGGTCATAGTCGGATTTCGTTCGTTTTTCATACCAAGATAAAGTGAGTTCAAGTAAGCACGTGAACTAAGCTCATTAAAGATATGTCGATTTTTGCTCAAGTTATCGTGTTAACGGCCATGCGGAAGGACAGACGGACGACTGTATATAAAAACTGGGCGTGGCATCAACCGATTCCGCCCATTTTCAGAGAAAACAGTTAACGTCATAAAATCTATGCCGTACCTTCTTTTAAAAGTGGGCGGTGCCACGCCCATTGTCCAAAATTTTACTAATTTTCTATTCTGCGTCATAAGTTCAACTCATCTAACAAGTTTCGTCGCTTTATCTGTCTTTTGTAATGAATTATCGCACTTTTTCGGTTTTTCGAAATTTTCGATATCGAAAAAGTGGGCGTGGTTATAGTCCGATATCGTTCATTTTAAATACCAATCTGAGATGAGTGCTCAGGAACCTACATACCAAATTTCATCAAGATACCTCAAAATTTACTCAAGTTATCGTGTTAACGGACGGACGGACGGACGGACGGACGGACATGGCTCAATCAAATTTTTTTTCGATCCTGATTATTTTGATATATGGAAGTCTATATCTATCTCGATTCCTTTATATATGTACAACCAACCGTTATCCAATCAAACTTAATATACTCTGTGAGCTCTGCTCAACTGAGTATAAAAACGTCAAAGAAGTGAGTAAAATAAACAATATAGCAGGTGATTGAATCGAATTATATAAAAAAATGCGGAGCCCAAACCTAAATAACTACGACTTAACGACTACTCCGGAGGTCGGGTTGAATTTTCGGAGACAATTTTTTATTCCTTTTTGAAAAGCCGGTGAACAACTTACAGCAAATAGATTTGGTTGCTTGGCAAACTCTTCGATTGTGTTTCTGCCATGAAAAATGTGACTGGGCCCTATTTGAGTCCTTATTGAACCGAAAAGGGCCTAGTCTTCATATGTTACCATATGTGTATAACGGGCATTACCTCTATCGATCCTTTTCGGGTATAAATGGGTACAATTAGTCTCCTCATGATCAAACAAAAGAGAACAGTTCAACTCATACCAAGAGATCAAAACTGGTATTGATCGCATACTCATTTGCAACTAATCCCGGATTCTTCCTAGATTTATCGCATTTTTTGCAGAGTCTCTTTTATACACATATATACATAGAAGGCAACAATGAACATGAGAAGCACAATTATGAGTGAAGTAAATAAGCTACTAAAATCATGGACGGAAAATAATAATAATTTTTTTTTTTCAGAGTCGAAAAAGTCCTGGTCAAAATATTGTCCTAGGTGAAAATGTTTGAGTTCCCAGGTATCCCTATAGCAATATCATGTCGAATCATGCATCCTTTTTATTTTTCGAACTCTTTCCATAAAAGTCCACATATAAAAGTAAAACCTGTATTTTTATTTTTTCAGTCCGATAGAACTAGTTAAACTCGGACTTTTAAAAATAAAAGTTAAATTAGGACTTTTATTTTTTAAGGCCAACATAAAAGTCCCGCTTTATAACAATGAAACGGCTGATCCGAATTAAACAAATTTTTTATTTCGGATAAGCCGTTTCTTAGTTATCCAGCGGGACTTTTATTTTGGCCTTAAAAAATAAAAGTTCGAATTTAACTTTTATTTCCGGACTTTTATTTTTAAAAGTCCGAGTTTAACTAGTTCTATCGCACTCAAAAAATAAAAATCCGAAAATAATTTTTATCTTGATCCAAATATATTTAAAGTCCAAAATTAATAGTTTTACAAGGACTTATATTATAAAAGGAATTACAGTTTCAGTCCCTGACTAAAATATTAAGTGAATTTATTTATGAAGATCTACCACCATAGTAGTGCTGTTAACAAAGAGCATTTTATTTACAGAACATATGCATTTTTTTATTTGAAAGGTCAGTGATTCGAACGATAACAGAAAGGCAGAATTATCGAGAAGTTCCTAAGATTGGCTGCAATATTTTCCGCTCGGTTAGTCAGCTGTGCTTGTACATGTAAATGAAAGTTCTTATAATTTCTAGCTAGTTTCCGAGAAAATCTTTTACCATAATAACTAACTTCATTTCACTAACAATCTTCATATTACTTTGTGCTACGCTTGTATTAATTTCATATACCTATATTCATACATATCTACACGTTTAAGATATATTTATTTAAATTTCTCTTTTTAAGGAAAAAATGTTAAAGAATGCATAAATGAAAATTGTGTTGTCGGCAACAGACAGACTGTAAATATGAAAATTGCATATAAATAGCAACGCATTCATACATTTCAAAGTTAAATACGTGAAACTCATAAAAAAGTTGCAATCGTTTGTAATTCAGGTGCAAAAAAAAAAAAAGTAATAAGCATATACAAATTTGGCGTATAACTTTAACACATGATTACGAGTACATACGAATTATGTACTGTGCGAAGAAGAAAATAAGCAAAGAAGGCAAATGGGATAAGGTTTACAACAACTAAGGGGAACTCGTTCTCAGCTGTCAAATACATTGATGGGTGCGTTCAGTGCTAAATGACATCTAGTGGCAATAATCTTATTACACTAGTGGCTAACAATATTCACGCGCCCAACGATTTTATTTAATAGTCTGATCAACGATGAGGCACTAGTCATGAGGAGTGTCATAACTAGTGCCTACCTAATCATTTCTAGCTTCTAGTACTATTATTACTTAATACTTACATGATTTTCAATAAAACAGTTTAACTAAATTTTTTTCTAAATTATTTTATTTTCAAGTTTTTAGTCTTTGTTTAATTGCTAAAAAGTCTTTGAAGAGATTTTCAAAGTATAAGCGAAACAGCTGTCACCTTGTCCGTCCTGATGTCACGTTGTTTAAATTTTCCACAAATTATTAAATAAATTATAAATTAAAAATCGCTTCAAATAAATGCTTTCATACATTTAAAGCAATAGGGGCAGCCCCCGCTTAACTCATACAAATAGAAAACATTGGGTAATTCGTTGTAGTTCTATAAATAGAACAAAGATAACAATACCAGTTTCTTTGAAACCGGCTTACCAACGCATAACTTTAACACATGAGCAATTGGGATAAAGTTTACAACAACTAAGGCATGACGTGGCTGAATGCGTTTGTAACACTTCAACCATTGTAGGAGTGCGGCTTCAAATACCACTTCCGGGAGAAAAGGCTTTGAAGAGTTTTACAAGGTATAATCGAAAAAGTTGTCACCTTGTCTGTCCTGATGTCACGTTGCTTACATTTTTCTCAATTATTAAATAAATAATTGCCTATTATTTCTAATTCTATTTATTTCATTTAGTGACTCATTATTACAAGGACTATTTCTGACAATTTGTTACAATCTAAGTCCTCAATACATAATCCCTCCAAAGACTTTACTCGACTCTGCGCCACGTATGCTTGTCACTCCACGAACTCCAAAGTATTTTTACCGGACTGAATGTAATATCTATTCCAAATATGAGCCAAATCGGACTACAAATACGAGTATTTTTAATATCTCGATCCTTGCCGCACCTAGCGGGATTTTGTTTATCATAAAGCGATTTCTTATTTCTATATGTAATATGTGTTCCAAATATGAGCCAAATCGGACCACAAATACGATTTTTTTTAAATATTTCGATCCATGCGCCACCTATGGGAGTTTTTCTTATTATTGTATTGTCATCGGGTTTTGAACTATATTCCAAGATTCAAGCTTGTAGCTTATCGTGAAGTTGCTTAAATTTTAATTACAAAATTCGTTCACAACACTTCACAGAATCAAGCTAAATAAACCCGTTTAAAAAATGTTTCACACAACGACGGCACGGCATTGGTTACATCCATATTTTTCTGAACTCGGCTATGAAAGATTGCGGCTTGCTTTAATACACATATTCATATATGTGTAGTTGTACGTTAAGAAAGTTTAATTTATGAGAGTCAAAAGCAAGAAAATGTGAACAATTTCATAAGAACAAAAAAGTGCAAAAAGGCCAAAATGTTAATGTGGCAAACAAATAAGTAATAAATTAGTGCAATTTTTTTCTCTGCTTATTAAAATTTTCAAAAAAAAAAAACACAAAAAAGTATTAAAGAGTAACGCTCATGAAGAGCACCTTCCTAAGTTGGGTTGCGTTTTATGTATATTTGTGTGATTGTAAAATGTCAAATAAAATTGTTGACACCATCATGAAAATCGACCCGCAGGGAGGACTTTGTTCAAATGCTTCACTTAAGTTGAAAGCTTTTCTGACTACCGGATTTTGACTTTTTTGTTTTTAAGTTTTAAGCATAGAAAAATATTTACTGAGTCAACAATAACATTAGAGAAAACTGAGTAGTAAATTGGGTGCTATAATAGGAATAGTTAAATATGTATGAAATAAATATTAAAATGATGTTATAATTTGGGCCGAGCTTTCGTTGTATCAGTGTATAGTTTCAACACTTGCAAAACCTTGTTAATCACTTATAACAATATGAACTCATTCAGCCCATATGAAGTCCTCACGAACCGGCCAAATCAACCTAGTCAACTTAGATGAAATTTTAAAACTTACAAGGCCTGTAAGCAGGCTGAAAAAGGAAGCGAGATGTCCTAATAGGAAGAAAAACGCAGAAACAGAAAATATTTGTGCGAGGAACTTAAGCTGCTAGCCACCAGGAATAACGCACGTAAATTTCACAAAAGAAAAAAAAAAAAACTCGGCGACAGACCGAAGGTTTTAAGTCTAGCGCAAACTACTATAAAAACGAAAACGGCGATCTTGTAATCAATGTCCAGGGAGTACTTAGATTGTGGATGGAACAATTATCTGCTCTCCTTAATTGAGACAGCCATGTACCGCACAGGGATGACGAACCCGTTCCCGCAATCGATGATGATGGAATTAATATCCCCCACCCGATTTTGATGAAGTTATAATAGCAATAACCAGATTAAAAAACAACAAGACCGCTTGTGCTGATGGATTGTTTGCGAAGCTATTCGAATACGGCGGCAAGGTGTTGGTCAGGCACATGTATCACCTTCTTTGCAAAATATGGTTGAACTGGTGCATTGCCGACAATTGAAATCTAAGTGTTCTTTGCCGGTTCACAAGAAGGGTCATCTTGAAAACTGCGTCTAATATCGCGGAATTAAACTTCTAAGTATCAAATAATAGGTCCTGCCAAGCGTAATGTGCGAAATATTGAAGCAGACCGTGAATAGGCTGATTGAACTTTAACAATGCAGCTTGAGACCTGGTTAATCTACCATCGACTAGATTTTCATTATTCGCCTTCGAAAACACATAAAGGATCTGCCTTTATGCCGCTTGGACAGCCATATGACGTTTAGTAACATCATCAGCTCAGCCCGAATTGGGAAGGACCTCTCTGAGTCGTTCGAAACTAAACGAGGTTTCAGATATGGTGTCCTCTTATCGCGCGATTACATTAATTTGATGTTGGAGAAAATAATGCAAGCTGTAGAATTAACCCGCTCTGGAACAATATTCGAAACGAGGGTGCAAATCCTGGCGGAGTATACTGACAGCATTGATATCATCAGCCTAAACGCCAGTGTCGTAAATTCTCGTTACTCCAAACAGGAAAAAGAAGCGGATAAGATGGGTTTGATGGTTAATGTTATGCAAATGAAATATGATGCTCCGTCTAAGAAGGTACTTTTATCGGAACCCGCCTATGGAAGCAAAGGAAGAAAGTCCCCCTCCCTCTCTACAGAAATGAACAGGTGTAAAATGATTCGAAATCCCTTGGTATGACCGATTATAAATTAGTTCGTTAAATTAGTTGATAAGGAATCATTTTGTTTCCATATTTGGAACAAATTACAGTCTCTTGTAGAGCAAGAGGTAACACTTATTCCACAAAGACTTCAGAATAACATGACGGCAATTGAAAATAATAAGAAGATTATTGAGAAATTTCGTAGTGCAATTACGTGGTGCAATGTACTCTAGGCTCAGAACTCTTTGGTAAGCACTGAATCCATATTTTGACCCTGACTTACAGGCCTTGGTCACGGGGGGTGGCATATATGTGCCGAAGTTCAAAAAATCGATATCAATAGGATGCTATCCCACAACCTTTCAGGCAAAAATCTATGCATTTGTAAAAAATGTCTACGAAGAGCTTTATTCTCGAGGAGCAGCCTCATTTTGTCAGACACCCGGCAGCGTTTTGTGCCTTGCTGGTTTACACAATTACTTTTAAGCTTGTTGAATGTAGTGAAGTGTTAAATGATCTGAGAGCCAAAAAAAGGTTTTGTTAGGATGAGTTCCAGAGCATCAGCAACTTGAAGATAATAAACAGGTTGACTACCTAGCAAAGCCGGGTGTTATATCAGCATTTTATATCCCAGATCGCTTTTGTGGACTTATTAAGGCGTACATTAGGAAAGCCATAAGTGGCTGGGAAACAAATAAGTTCTTACCATACTCGATTGAATACTCAGGGTAAAGACAGAACAAGGACAGGCCAAACTAATAAGTGTAAGCAGAGAGGACCTACGAGCTGTCGCTGAGTTATATACGAGACACTGTAGTCTACTATATCGCCCAAGTAAGCTAAATACACAAATAGCCGTATAATATTATGAGTGCAAATGCTACATGTCTACGAAGCACACCAATCATGTTGACTTGCCAAACACCTTCGAAGGGACTATGAAATACAAAATCGGTTTTATTTTTTAAACGCATCACATTCAAAAATTGATTTTCGAACCTTGGTCTTCTGCTATAATGCTTACAACTTGCTGCATCCACACAAAATTAAAAAATTTGTATAACACATTTCTAGCGCTTGCACATTTGTTGTTATTTACGTTCATGTTTAAGCGTGTGCTTGTGTCAGTGAGTATGTGGTATATTGCATGTATGGCATGTGGCAAGTGACGTGCTGCGGTTATGCTTCCGTCTGCTTAGGTTAGGCAGGCCTTTGTGGCAGCACACATACATATACATATGTATGAATGCAGTTCAATTGTTGGTATTGCTGTTGGTATCTACTGCTATTTTATTTGTCTTTGTTGCAATATTTGCAATTTTGCTCGTTTGGGCGCACGTGATTTGTGTTGGTAAAATAAATAAACGTTGCATGCAACACAAACATGCAACAGTACAGTGGTAAAGCGGCTCAGTATGGTCAACGGTTGGCTTTTGGGTGTTGATAATGTTGATTAGCGTTTGAAGGTAGAGATGAGTAAGAGGGGGGGGGGGGGGGGGCAAAATAGGGACGAGGAAAGTTATATAATGCAAGTGCTACATTTTTGTTAGTACAAGGTTATGAAAGGTTTTGTTGTGGTTTTTATACCAAAGTGCGCCAGTAAATTTATCAAATACAGTTAAATATTTACTGAGTAATGAAAATATATTTCGATGTATCTCGAATGAGATTGAGGCCCTATACTAAGTTTTTTTAAAAAGTGATTGAACTGTTTTTTCTGCCGATTTTAAACCTTTTCAGTCGAAAATAACTAATCTACGTTTCTAGTTGAGTTTGAGGGCTTTGTTACTAGAACTAGTACCAGTTCCGTTGTAGTTACAGTTCAGAAGCAATTCCTAATTTTTGCGCTAAGGGACTTACCGTGGGACTCCTCAAGGATTCTTCCTCCCTACTCCGGCCGTTTAAAACTGCTTCAGCTCCCTACGTTATGGAGTCGTAGGGAGATGTTAGGTGTGTTAATTTTAGTAAAACTTATTAGAGGGATGGTAAAGAGCCCATCTTTGCTTGGTGGAATTTTATTTAATATGCTCTTTAGACCATCTAGACATTTTCCACCGCTTAGCACATGCAGGACGAATTTTGAAATGCCCGAGCCTCTTCGTTGCCTGTGTACTGATTTCAATAAGCACTGCAAAAACATTGATCCGTGTTACTCCTTCCACGAAATAAAAAATATCTACTGACTATCTTAAATACGCAATGATTTCCAACCTCCCACATATGGCAGTCCTACTTATTGTGTGTTAAATATACATCAGCTGCTCCAAATCACGTCCATTCCGACAGCACTAATAATCAATTCCGGGCGCATCTCATTCCTTAATCCGATCTGATTTGGTCGACAGGAGAGTAAAGCCATTACCTGGAGCAAGGTTGCGTACGGTCACTGTTCGTTCGTTGTGGCGGAGATCGTTGATGAAGTCATATTGGGAGTGGACTTCTTAGTTGACCATGATATTAGGAGCGATATGCGGAGAAGAGTCGACACAGACCACGAAAGTCAAAGGTAAAAGTTGATGAAACAAATGGGTCAAACAAAGCAAAATCAAAGATACGTGCGGGAGAAACACTGGCATTGACAAACCCAAATGGACACATTAAAACGAAGGAAAGAATTTCGCAGAAAGAATGCAAGGGTGGTTTCAAGCCAGGGCACACTACTGTTGTGAAGCGTCGGAACGATACTGATTATGCAAAGCCAATCCGTGAAGCGCAAGCTCTACGAAGTAGTTCATTGGCCAAACAACAGAGTGTGAGGGAACGAACCAGGGTAATGAGTAGTACGATGAAACACAGGTTCGACGAGAACAAAAATTCGGAAAGTTTCTTGGAGGGAGATTTGGTACTGTTATACAACCCTCACCGGCGGAAAGGTGTTCCATCCAAATTTCGGTGCAGTTGGGAAGGCCCGTACAAAGTTGTGTAGAAGATCAGTGATACCATTTACGGCATACAAACCATTGGGAAACCATGAAATAGAAGGGTGGTTCATTTGGAGATACTAGCGGCGTTTAGATCGGGAACAACATTTGTCTGATCGGGACGATTCGTAACAATATTAAAACAAGCATCAATTTCTCTAGATGGCATATCAGCATTTTATGAACCAAAGCTTTTTCAAAAAAAAAAAAACACACCTTTGTGACATCCTATACAAATGTACAACAAAACAGTTTTGGAGACCCTGTATTGATTTCCTTAATAAAGAGAGGCTGCCAAACTGTTAATATACACTAATTTTAACTTTCTAGGTTAGAGGACACATATCTATCGGATTATCGAACTTGAAGGCGAATTCATTCTCTTGGATATAACTCTGAGTAGACTAAGGCCCAGCTTCTCTACCGATTTGTTTAGTGGTACTTTTTAATTTTTTTTTGAAATTGGCAGGATGGGACCTAAGTGTTTTGTTCCTACTATGAACAGTATTTGCAAATCAAATAAATTTTTCATGATCGGATATACACTTGGAGTGATTGTCAAACAGCAGACGTGGGACAAATGCGCTTAGAAAAAAACAAAAGCGTGACTACCAAGCACTCGTCAAGTTCCATGTCTAGACATACAGTTTACTTCTAGAAAACTAGTGTTTTCAAATTAAAGAGAGCTCGCATATGGTTTGAAGCTAAATCACAACAGAGGTAACTTTCCAAACTGAGGAGTTAATAATTTAATATCGGGTTATTATCGGATGCGAAATTAGAGTCGATTTATCGACTTGTTATCGACTTCTTACTGTTTTGTTTTCGGCTTTGTTATCGACAGTTTACAGATTATTGAAATTTTATCTGTATATATTGCATAAAAAAACGGATGAGTCATCAATAACAAATAGATATCGCGTCGATAACAAATTTGTAACAGTCCGATAGCAAATCGATAACTATTTGATCGCTTGTTGATAAAAAACTGATAAGTTGCTGATAAAATCGCGATAAATTTTCGATAAAAAAACTATAATTTTACGGTAACATATCGATAACTTTTTGATAACACATTAAAAATATGTTTAAAAGTAATTGATAACTTTCGCATAAAGTTTTGATAGCAAATACAATAACTTTTATATAGCAAACCGGTAACATGCCGATACAAAATTAGTTACACGCGATGAGAAATCGATAATAATCTAGTATATAATAATTAACTTTACGATAGTTTTTCGATAAATATAAGAAAACTTTTGCGTAATAAATTGATACATATTCAATAACAAACCGATTAATCGTCGATAAAAAATTAATAAGCTTTGGTATCGATAGCATTTTTATTTATTTTGATTTTGCGACAGGGTGGATAATTCATGTACATATGTTGGAAATATTTTCTGTCATCTCTCTTCAAATTTGATATCGAGACAAAACGGTTTCAGCGTTGTTACACTAATGATGGCACAACACCAAAACCGGTTTATCTCGAAACCAAATTTGACAAGGGATGATGGAAGATCGTTCCAATATATATCGATAGCAGTTTGATAACACTTTGATAAAAAATCGATAAAAAGGAGATAGAACGCCGACAAGAAATTGATAACGCGCTCATATGCTGTCGTTAAGAGACCGCTAACTCATCGATAATCAACCGTTAACATTCGCTTTTGACTTTTAATCTTTCCTTTCTTCTCCCCCTCCTTTCCTATTATCCATTTCTTATGACAACATTATCCACATTGTAATTTATTACAGGGTCATTAATTTTTTATTAAATTTTTCTCAAAAACAAGAAATTGGGTATAAAAGGGATCCATGAAGTTCATCATATAAAGCTTTTATTCTATATTTTTTTTTTTTTTGTAACCAGCTGTAATATTAACTTTATTCTTGCTATAGTTATTTTCATACATTCATCCTTGAGCTTTTGCGGATTTTCGTCTGGTGCGGTTCTTGTTGTATGTGTCACTAACATAGTTGTTGTTGTTGCTGATGTTCCTCTTATTGCCGCACATAAGCATTTTTGTCACAGATATGAAAATTGTTTTCACTCTTTTCAACGATATGTATGTATATACAACAAAAACTCAGCTTAACAACTTTAACGATGAATTTTTAGTGTTGCACAACAATTTTGCGGTTGTGTCCACTTTTGGTGACTGGCTGTTATTTGGCTCGTTGGTCGCAAAGTCGTGCGTGCAAAAGTGCTTTTAAGTATTACATACCCAAAATCATATCGCACAAACACACACATCACATATTCCCATAGATATGCATGCATGGAGTCACATCAACATTTTATGCCTAATTTGTGTCACATATGTATCTAGAGATATATTTGTATTTGTATTTGTATTACAGATCTGCAGGCCAGCTGTCCATCTTGCTCGTGTTGCATGATGAAGTGGCGATTAAGTTTTGTGTGGATGCGAGCCCAGAGCACATGGAGTTTGTAAGAATATGTGCATTCTTAAGCTTATTTATTGCTAACATAGTCGCTTCGGCACGCACACACATACAAACAAATACATGTATAAAGGGTATATCCTAAAACTTCATCAGTTTCTTTTGTGGCTCTGCTGTAATGTCGGAAATGTCTCAACTTGTGGTTTATGACATTTTGGTTAAATTTTTGCAAAAGTTCCAGCGCAATTATTGTCGACAAATTATGTACCCCAAATATTGTGACACATGCTCGTTGTATTCGTATAAGTAAGTACGTGTGAAATCTATGCTAGATATTGCATGTGAAGGACATTATTTAGGAAATTTGCTTGTAATTTTCAATGCAACAAATTTTTGAGGATTTTGTGGTTGCACGCGTTCTAATTTTAAATCTTCCTTACGTTGTATGAATATCTAAGTTACCGTGTATGTGTCTATACAAAAAATATTTACATAAAAACTAACGGTACAGTTGGCTATGCATCAGCCTCTAGATATATACTATCCTCTGGATCTAATTTTTTTAACTCTGCGGCATTATGTTAAACTGTCCCTATGTACTACCTCCTTCTGATGATAAGAAACATGTCACCAATATTTTACTAGGCAAATCTAGCGGCGTAGTCTGGCCAGAAAACTGTCCATTTCCTCTTCCTACTCCTCATACTCTTCTTTATTCTCCTTCATCTAACATCAATGCTAAGCCCCATCCAAAACATGAGATTTCTAATGAATTATCATGGATCACCTTTACCAAAGTCCTGTGAAACCGGCAATTTCAACAGGGTCGGACCATAAAGAAATTGGTGTTATGGAAATCGGTTACAGGTAGCAATTGAAAACAGAAAAGAAGAAAGTTTAACCTGTATCATTATATACGCAGGACTCTTTCTACTTTCAAATACTGCAAGAATTAGTTATTCTGTTTGGACGACGGAGATTATCTTGCGAAACTGGCCACAATACCTGCTCTTCTTCTTCCCTCCTCCTCACTCATCTTCATCCGAGTTCTACACCCCTCTTTTCACTTTCTCTTTTCTTTTCACTTACTCTTCCTGCGCTTCTTCACCATACTTTTACGCTTTCTTTTTATACTCAGTTGAGCAGAGCTCACAGAGTATATTAAGTTTGATTGGATAACGGTTGGTTGTACATGTATAAAGGAATCGAGATAGATATAGACTTCCATATATCAAAATAATCAGGATCGAAAAAAAAAGTTGACTGAGCCATGTCCGTCCGTCCATTAACACGATAACTTGAGTAAATTTTGAGGTATCTTGATGAAATTTGGTATGTAGATTCCTGAGCGCTCATCTCAGATCGGTATTTAAAATGAACGATATCGGACTATAACCACGCCCACTTTTTCGATATCGAAAATTTCGAAAAACCGAAAAAGTGCGATAATTCATTACAAAAGACCGATAAAGCGACGAAACTTGGTAGGTGGGTAGAACTTATGACGCAGAATTGAAAATAAGTAAAATTTTGGACAATGGGCGTGGCACCGCCCACTTTTAAAAGAAGGTAATTTAAAATTTTTGCAAGCTGTAATTTGGCAGTCGTTGAAGATATCATGATGAAATTTGGCAGGAACGTTACTCTTATTACTATATGCACGCTTAATAAAAATTAACAAAATCGGAGAAGGACCACGCCCACTTTTAAAAAAAATTTTTTTAAAGTAAAATTTTAACAAAAAATTTAATATCTTTACAGTATATAAGTAAATTATGTCAAGATTCAACTCCAGTAATGATATGGTGCAACCAAATACAAAAATAAAAGAAAATTTCAAAATGGGCGTGGCTCCGCCCTTTTTCATTTAATTTGTCTAGGATACTTTTAACGCCATAAGTCGAACAAAAATTAACCAATCCTTTTGAAATTTGGTAAGGGCATAGATTTTATGGCGCTAACTTTTTTCTGTGAAAATGGGCGAAATCGGTTGATGTCACGCCCAGTTTTTATACACAGTCGTCCGTCTGTCCTTCCGCATGGCCGTTAACACGATAACTTGAGCAAAAATCGATATATCTTTACTAAACTCAGTTCACGTACTTATCTGAACTCACTTTATCTTGGTATGAAAAATGAACGAAATCCGACTATGACCACGCCCACTTTTTCGATATCGAAAATTACGAAAAATGAAAAAAATGCCATAATTCTATATCAAATACGAAAAAAGGGATGAAATATGGTAAGGTAATTGGATTGTTTTATTGACGCGAAATATAACTTTAGAAAAAACTTTATAAAATAGTTGTTACACCTACCATATTAAGTAGAAGAAAATGAAAAAGTTCTGCAGGGCGAAATAAAAAACCCTTAAAATCTTGGCAGGTATTACATATATAAATAAATTAGCGGCATCCAACAGATGATGTTCTGGGTCACGCTGATCCACATTTTGGTCGATATCTGGAAAACGCCTTCACATATACAACTACCACCACTCCCTTTTAAACTCTCATTAATACCTTTAATTTGGTACCCATATCGTACAAACAAATTCTAGAGTCACCCCTGGTCCATCTTTACGGCGATATCCCGAAAAGGCGTCCATCTATAGAACTTAGGTCCACGCTCTTTTAAAATACTCATTGATACCTTTCATTTGATACCCATATCGTACAAACGCATTCTAGAGTCAACCCTGATCCACCTTTATGGCTATATCCGTAAATGGCGTCCACCTATAGAACTATGGCCCACTCCCTCATAAAATACTCTTTAATGCCTTTCATTTGATACACATGTCATACAAACACATTCCAGGGTTTCCTTCGGTTCATTTTCCTACATGGTTATTTTCCCTTATGTTGTCACCATAGCTCTCAACTGAGTATGTAATGTTCGGTTACACCCGAACTTAACCTTCCTTAGTTGTTTCCTGTTCGCTTTCTAACTTTTTCCTTTCTTTTTCATCCTGATTTTCCAACTCCTAATACTATTATTCCTATTTCTAATCCTATTCCTTTTCTGTTCATATTCCTATTCATAGTCCCATTCCTATTCTTATTTTTATTCCTATTCCTGATGGTATTCCTATTCCTAATCCTAATCCTATTTCTATTCGTATTTCTATTCCTATTCATATCCGTATTCCTATTCATATTCCTATACCTATTCCTATTCCTATTCCTATTCCTATTTTTATTCCTGATCCTATTATTATTCCTATTCCTATTTCTATTCCTATTCCTATTCCCATTCCTATTCCTATTCCTATTCCTATTCCTGTTCCTATTCCTATTCCTATTCCTAGTCATATTACTATTCCTATTCCTTTTCCTTTTCCTATTCCTATTGCTATTGCTATTCTTTTCCTTTTCTTATTCGCATCCCTTTTCCTATTCCTAAGCGGCCACCGTGGTGTGATGGTAGCGTGCTCCGCCTATCACACCGTATGCCCTGGGTTCAACTGCCGGGCAATGCAACATCAAAATTTTTCTAAGCGGGGTCGGCCCTCGGCAGTGTTTGGCAAGCGCTCCGGGTGTATTTCTGTCATGAAAAGCTCTCAGTGAAAACTCATCTGCCTTGCAGATGCTGTTCGGAGTCGGCAGAAAACATCTACGGTCCCGTCCGGCCAATTTGTAGGCAAAATCAAGAGGAGCACGACGCAAATTGGAAGAGAAGCTCGGCCTTAGATCTCTTCGGAGGTTATCGCGCCTTACATTTATTTTTTTTACTAAAATTTTGATTTTTATTTTTTTTATTTATTCCTATTCTTATTCCCATTCATATTCCTATTTTTATTCCTATTACTCTTCCCAGTCCTATTCCCATTCGTATTCCTGTTTCTATTCCTATTCCTAGTCCTATTCCTATACCTATCCCTATACCTATTCCTGATGTTATTCCTCTTCCTAATAATATTAGTGTTCCTAGGCCTATTCCTATTCCCATTCCTATTTCTAATCCTATTTCTATTTCTATTCCTATTCCTAGTCCCACTCCTATTTCTATTCCTATTTGTATTCCTATTCCTAGTCCTATCCCTATCCCTATTCCCGATGTTATTCCTATTCATAATAATATTACTGTTCCTAGCCCTATTCCTATTCCCATTCCTACCCCTAATCCTATTCCTATTTCTGAGGCTATTCCTATTCCTATTAATCATATTACTGCTTCTAGTCCTATTCATATTTATATTCCCTTTCCCAATACTATTTTTGTTCCTATTCTCATTCCATTTCCACTTAATCCTATTCCTATTACAAATCCTATTCCTATTCATATTCCTAATCCTATTCCCATTCCTATTCCTATTCTTATTCCTAGCCCTATTCCTAGTCCTATTCCTATCCCTATACCTATTCCTGATGTTATTCCTCTTCTTAATAATATTACTGTTCCTAGCCCCATTCCTATTCCCATTCCTATCCCTAATCCTATTTCTATTCCTACTTGTATTCCTATTCCTAGTCCCATTCCTATTCCTATTTATATTCCTATTCCTATTCCTATTCCTATTCCTGATGTTATTCCTATTCCTAATAATATTACTGTTCCTAGCCCTATTCCTATTCCCATTCCTACCCCTAATCCTATTCCTATATCTGATGCTTTTCCTATTACTATTAATCATATTACCGTTACTAGTCCTATTCATATTTCTATTCCCTTTCTCAATACTATTTCTATTCCTATTCTTATTCCTATTCCCACTTAATCCTATTCCTATTTCAAATCCTATCCCTATTCCTATTCCTAATCCTAGTCCCATTCCTATTCCTATTCCTATTCCTATTTGTATTCCTATTCCTAGTCCTTTTCCTGATGTTATTCCTATTCCTATTCCTGATGTTATTCCTATTCCTAATAATATTACTGTTCCTAGCCCTATTCATATTCCCATTTCTACCCCTAATCCTATTCTTATTTCTGATGCTATTCCTATTCCTAATAATCATATTACCGTTTCTAGTCCTATTCATATTTCTATTCCCTTTCTCAATACTATTTCTATTCTTATTCTTATTCCTTTCCCACTTAATCCTATTCCTATTTCAAATCCTATCCCTATTCCTATTCCTACACAAATTGTATGACGTACAAAAATAACTCAAATTGTCCAGGGGGACTGGAGCTGGTTTCTTCGAGTCCAGAGCCAGAATATTAGTATCTCTGTGAGAGTACCCGACAGTTCGGTGCTCGAAATAAAAATCTGCACTTGTTTTGGAGTGTGTGCAAAAGCTGAACTAACCAGAAACCCGCGATATAGGCCATAGAGGAGTGAGGGCATATGAGCGGACGTATAGTCTGGACATGCCCCAGCCTCAAGGCAATCAATGTTACTGTTGAGAGTATATAGAACTAATCTCTATAGGGCAATCATAGGCCTTTCACAAAATAATCTAAGTATTTTAACAGGTGCTCTTAACTACAGCACATTGCAGTCTCAATAGCCACAAGCTGAAATTAGACAAATAAACGTGTAAATGCGACGACATCTCAGGTCTTGTTTGAAATTGCCTTTGCCAGAGCATTCCCACTTGCACGCCCACGATCTAAGGGAACTACCAGCCTCGGAAAGTTGACCTGGGTGGGCTGCAGTGCGATATAATGGACCAATGGTAGCAATGCAATTCTCAACACTTAGCATTCTATCTATTTAAATTTCCGTGATTGAATTACATTATGCTGGCCAATTTATGTTTAACTGTGCTTTTAGAAAGTGCCACGCAATTGAAAGTCAATGTGTAGCTTGCGTTAACGCTTTTGTGTAATAAGAGGATTTAAAAGAATTTACTGTGTGTATTGGCAGTTGACTGGATCATTTTGAAGTGCAAGTTGCGATTTCTCAAAATATATTTAGTTTACTGTAGTCTCTGAAGCACTATCCTTTCTAGACTTCGTATATTTTTTGTAAAGTTTTTTTTTTTTTAGCCTATTTCAAAGTGGTAGCCAATTAAGCCAATAAACTTCACCAATGGCCAATTAACCACAATTACCGGCGGCCAGTTGAGCTCCACACACAGCACGCCCATAATCGGTAGTTTGTATATAATTTTCAACCGCATGCTTGTGGCTTTGTCACGTTTCACTTGACAGATAATTGAAAAAAAAAACCAAAATTGATGTTCTTTCCCTAGTTTTCCAATCTTCAAAGCATTTTTAGTTATTTGCAGTAAATACAACGTCAAATCTATGCCTCATCATCGCACGTCTTATTCGCAATATGCCTCACAGCCCAGTTTGTTCTTTTTTAAAAAAAAAACTCTCTCACTCCATCAACGAACTCCTGCGGGATTCTTTCACAGTGTAAACTTAAGAATTTTTATATACATTAGCTCATTGAAAAATAGATCGAAAGCGATAGCTATGCCTACATATATTAAAGGTTGTGTTGTTGTTGTGCATTTCATGAATTTATTACACTGCTGTGGTTCACTGCCATATCTACCATATAGACCGTCAAACTACAAACCATAATCTACCTCAAACCTGATTTTATTTTGCTGGCGCATATTGCTTTCATACTTTTTTCCCCGCACCGTTGTATTGGTCAAAGTGAGCGTACGAATTACAACAACGACCTTGAGCAAAGTGCATCCGCTTCGTTGGTTGCCGCTTGAGTGCCGTTAAACTCTTGCCAAGCAACGTCTTCGGTTCTTCCAGCCAATTTGTTCTGCGTCTTCATTGCGTCCGTCTTCTTGTATGCCCTCCTTTATTCTTGTTTTCACTTTTGTATGCCTCACTTTAGTTCTTTTTTTCTGTGTTGTGGTTTTTTTCTTGTTCATTCTTCTGCTTCGACACTTCTGCATTGCTGACGGCGGAATGTTTTGTTTTTTGTTTTTTTTTTTTGTGTTTTTTCCCCTGTCACTTATTGCTGATTGGTGTTGCAACGGTGCTGGTTACCAGCGCTCTATGTCGACGTGCGTCGCTTACCACAAACCAATAAATTAGTTAATGCAATGCGTACAACAATAACAACTCTGTCAATACGTGATTATTGCTTAGTTTCTTTTAGTCGAATTTTTATTTCATTGATTGGTTTTATTTTTAATTCATGCATTTCTTTTGATTTTAATGGTTTTCCATTATTTCTGTTTTCCTATTTCGTAGAGAATGATTTTATTGAAATAGGAAAGATGTGATAATTAGAGATATACGCCGCCGATAAACGCCGCTGCCGCCGCCGATTTGCGAAGTTTTTCGCACGCCGCCGCCGAATGTCAAAAATAACAGCGCGGCGGCGTTCGGCGCGTTACTATATTTTCTACTCTTTTAAGTCTAGGCCATTTATTGTTCATCTCTGGTCCGATATGGTCGAAAGAGGTATCAAGGGATGCGCATCACTACCAGTTATAAAAATCCAGTTGCGAAATTTAACACTTTCTGACGGTTCAAAAGTTATTTGAGGAAACAGGCGATTTCAATGCCAGCTTAACACGGATTTCGTAACACCGAATTCACCAAATTATTAAAACAAAACACTTAAAGAAAAGTTATATAATAAGCTTAAATGCTCATTTCGCATACTTTTTTCAAAAAGTTAATAGAGTACAATAAATTTAAATAAAATGTCCCAAGTCGAACATATTTTCCTGAAGTTGTTAAAAAAGCAAATTACCCTATCACCAACTTAGTAGTAAATCACATTGGATATAGCCTATCAACCATGTTTACATGTGATGGCTCCTGTTACAAATGTGAATACGTGGACACATTTTTAAACCAGGTTAGGCTTTGTCCTTCGCAAGAACACTCAAAGCGGTGAAACAAAAGCTTTCTCCAAACAGTCGAACAAATTACCGGGTGTTCTACTACCCTAACGTAGAGGATAGTCGAACTTGTCTGAAAACTGAAGGCGGTCATACATAATGTGCTCTTATATCATAAGGCCGGAAACGAAGACTATTGAGTTCAATGTATCGAACACAAACGTCTGCAAATTTTGGTCTACGTTTTTAAACTTTTATCCACGGTCCTTGTAAAGTTTAAATTATATAGATGCGCCAAGGATTATATGATTTTCTCCCATGAGTTACGTAATAATATCCACTTAGACTGCTTATGATTTCGAGGGCGGCATCCTTGACCGAATAGTTACTCCCTCACGTTTCAAGGTGTGTTTTTTTTTTTTTTTTGGTGTAACTCGGAGGCATAGCGCGACAAAAGTATACGTCAGAAAGTGTTCGGGGCTAAATCTAGAGCTTCTAGGAAAGTGACGTCGACGAAGGTATGAGTTCGAAGTCGCAGTCCTATGGTTTCTGTGCTGGCATATGGTATAAGGGCCAGGATGCGTGGTAGAGACTGGTGGTCGGGATTGCTGCTTGTTCGCACGTCGGGAATTGTAGCTCTTAAAAACAGCCGAAAAAACTGAAGGCGCCCTTTGGCGCGATCAGCAATAAGCCAGCATTGATGCTAATCATTAAAACTCTGCCACGAGTCATGACTATAAGTAGATAATTGATAGCAACTGTAAGTCGCCTTTTGGCGTGACCAGCATGTAGCCGCAAATGATTTAAATGTATCGTGGCGACGACGGGCATTAGAGTTCGCCCAGAACATCTGCTTCAGTGAATATACGCTACAAAAGTGTGACCATTTTAAGTATTTCTCCCTCTCTGCGCAAGGAGCTACTCCCGAAATTTTTTGAACGATCCACGAGATTTTGAAGCAAACACACGGATCTTTCCGAAATGGCCGAAACGTCGACTTTCTTAAATATATATAAACAAAATCTTTCCAAATATTATTTTGTTTAAATATTCGTTTTACAAAACTCCCAGATACTCATCCGCAAGTTGATGATATTGTTCCAGATCGTCCAGATCGTCAAACATACCATTGACGTCAGCAGTATGTTTCCATATTCATTAGTTGTGGACAATGTGATACTCTGAAGTTCAGCCATTCAACTCAGAGGTTTACGCCGTCACCTTGCCGGCGCGCCAGCCACGCCGCCGCCGGTATATAATAGAACCTACGTCACCGCTGTCGATTAGGTGCCCGGCGTAAACCTCTAGTGAGAATTGCACGAATAAAATTTATATTGCTGATAACAACCAAATTAGTATTTCAATGAGCGCGATACTTAAAAAGCTTGATAAAGGTAAATGGAATCCTAAGTGAAATGTTTGATATTAAATTTGGTAGAAACTGAGTATTTGTAAGGTTCCATTGGTCAAAAATAGAAAAATCAAAGTGAAAAGTTTGTCACCAAATGTGTCGTTGGTATCTCCTATTAGAACAGCCTTTTAAAAGGTATATTTGTTTTTGTTGTATTCGAACTGTACTCTTCAAGAATATCTTCAAAAGTGAGGTTATTGTATTAGTTGGCTTTTGCAGTGTGAGCAAGTTAAAAATAAAGTGCAAGTTTAAGCTATTTAAAAATACATCAAATATCATTGTATTGAAATAAATAAAAATAACTGTTGAAGTCAAAGGTATTTACTTTATTTCGAAATAATTTTAGTGTCTTCAGCTTGTTGTGTTTTTACGTTTTTTTTTAAATTTCTCCAGTGCCTTTATTAGTGTTTCTTTGCACAAATATTTCAATATCAGCTAAGGTTTTAGTTGAGTTTCTCTCCGATCATCATGTTGGGACTTATACCTTGTTATTAGCCAAAGTTTTGAAATTATATAGTGTTAATACCAGTTGCCACTTTCTGCCACTAACTATGTTGTGCGTCAGTTTTCTGATAGCGTCACCCTGATAAATTTTTGTCGTATGTTATATAAGCTCACATGTAACTTACGACATTATTTTATCCAATCGACGATATGCAAATGTAAACTTTTGTGTGTGTTTGTTGTTTTGTTATTGTTATGTATGCAAGATCTTTTAAGAACTTTATTTAATCCTATTTAACTTTGTATTTGCGATAGAAATTTAAAAAGATCATTTCCTTCTTTGTTTTTTGTATACATGCGGTGAAAGTGGGTGGTTGTGGGTCGGTATGATGGTATCACCCGCACCAATTTTAAGAACAAATAATTGTCACATATTTGTAAAGCCGTGACCAAAGTTTCACGTTGATATCTCTACTGGAAGTATTTTTGGCCACCAATCCATATAAGACTGACCGGTGAGCAGTGGCTCGTTTTGCACTAAGTACTGCCGGTGCGGATTTTACAGGGTTCCAATGAGACCAAACGAACAATTGATATGATGAGAAGTGCAAGAAGTATGAAATCAAGGGAATACCGGCACATTTTATAGTTTCCCCAATTGAATTGTCAACCTCAGCTACATGAGGCGAATAGGACTGGATGAGAAGCTCCGTAAGGTTCAATACGGTCATATCAAATTATTCCCGTGATCTTTGGGCTAATACCTTAATTCTGCTAGTTAAATGCACATCTCGGATTAAAATTCGAACAAGAATCCTTAACACCTTTAATGCACCCCGAAACCTCGGGTAGTGTCTTTGTCGCTATACGAATATAAATAAATTGTAGAGTGCCACTCTAACTACACGCTATTATGGAGGCAACAGCGTATAGAGTACGTGAACGTTCTTTAAAGGAAAGAGGGAAAAGAGACTATAAGTTATAAACAAGAAACTTATAGCCGAAACTGTTAGGAAATTCGGCTAATGGCTGATAGGAATGCTTTCGAGCCCTATAAGAAAATTGTCCTAAATCATGTGTAAGGTGTTGAAGATTATGTGTAATCCTTATAGCCTTAGACTCGCAAAGCTACTCATGTCATTAAAAAGATAGGACATAGACTCATTCGGTCTATGTGAGCTTCTAACCTCAACAAGAATATATGTAAGTGAATTTGCAGAAGTTTTAAAAATCGAATCAAAGTACAGTAGGAACATTAATAGGGACCTTATAACAGTTGTACAAAGGCAATGATCAACGACCTCTATACTCAAATCCTAGACGACTGAGTTTCCATTCCAACTTTCCACAGGAGCATGGTAAGGTATGAATAGCTCCAAGTGCGAGGAATCAAACTTTTTAATATCTCATAAAACAACCCTTAAAACTGCGAACTAATTCAATCTTATCAGAGCGGTTTAAGACCCGTTCAACTTCATAATAACAGGGTAGCCACGACTTAAAAGCAGCTCTACCGACAGCGCAAAATTTAGTGGCCTGTAAGAGACGGAATTCCTGATGTTGCCACCACATTATTAAGTAAGTGAAGAACGAGTTTCCTCTAATCGAACCTCCGCTTATCTCGGATTTTTTCTGTTGAATGACCTGATTCTTTCGGGAGCTATCAATAACGCAAGTTTATTCCGCCAAAGTTTTATCACAAAAGGGGGTGGAGATATTCAACGAAGTACCAGCTCACTAACCAAGTCTCTTAAGTTTTTCATTATGATAGGTAATTCATTATAATAAGTATATCGGGTGTTCACGTTCTATGGCTGATTTGGCCTTAAGAGCCTTACTTCCACTTTACCCTGACCGCGCAGTAGAGGAAAGCAGCCTCTTCAGGAAGACGCACCTCACTCTAGCATAACTTCGATCTGAATACTGTAATAGGTTAAACTCTTACGAGTATCTATCCAATCAACCAAGACATAGACAATATATGTCCTGCTTTTAACGTGACCCAACATGACACCAACCATTTTTAACCGTCCTGTTCATGAATAATTTCTCTTCTACCACAAGGCAGTTCATACGTGAGAACTACTAGTGGTACCTGGGTATTCCAGCCATGAGAACTAGTAATAAAAACTAATTTATTAAAAAACCATCTTTATGAAAGTATATTTGAAAAAATTGTTTCTCCTTTTTTAGAAAACTTATTCCCATACGATGCCACAAAATTTTAACTCGTTTCTATTTGTAGGTTATATAAAAATGACTTTTGAATATGCAAAAGGTACCCGGGTACCCATCTATGCATCGCACGGTAAAAATTGCAATGTGGAACCAATACGTCTAACACCACTTCCTCTCTGGTCCACCCTTGTTGGAACTGCAAGTTGGATGGGACGAAGCACTGCTAACACAGCAACGACATTACAATAACATACCGGTGCTAATTCGCAGTTTTGCATGTGCAGTACAGTAGTTTATGATGATTCAAAACTATTGCCCGTCTTATGCAAGGCGAACTGAATACAATATGATGGCCGAATACTATATCCTGGGGACTCGTGCGATCTTATAAAAATCTTGGCTATGTTTAATCTCAGTTTTGATGAAATGCATTGCATAACCTCTTAAAGCTTTTAGGAATATGCGAAAGTTTTCAGTCTTAAGAAGACGTGACGAGGTTGACTATTTCCATGGCCTTCGATAAATCAAGTGCGAAAAATCAGACCGGTATTCCAAAAAAAGGGTGGTCTCTGATTGATCTCTTTTGTCTACATTGGGGCATAATTAATGCCCTCTGGTTTCTTCTGGGCTCAGCTGAGGTAAGTCAGTTTGAAATGTAAGTAGTAAATTATAACAAAAAGTATAAGCGGCTAAGTTCAGGTGTAACCGAACATTATATACTCAGCGTGAGCTTCAGCTGCATATTTCATTTCATTACTTTTCTACATAACACGTGGCACCGCCCGTTTAAAAAAATGTCTCCCCATTTCCTCTCACAATAAAGCTTTATAAGTGAAATATCATTGATTCAAAACTATTTTTGCTAAATTAAAGCTTATTATTCTAGTCTACGACCCTTTTAAACTTGTTTCATATCTAAGTTGTCGTCGTATTTAATCGATCCCGTCATTTTTACTTGAAATATTTTCCACTATAGGGAAAATTTGTGTACCCCTTTTTTACGATCCGTAAATTTTTCTTCGAGTTATGACTCCCGAAACATAGAAAATTGCTTAGTCATAAAGGTGTGGTGCCGTGCCCATTTTTTCATATTTGAAGTTTTTGCTATTTATTGTTATAAATCTACTTGGGGAATGAAATACCATTGATATAAAGCACTTTTTTGCAAAGATATAGCTTATATTATTCGTCCACGCCCCTTTTAAAAATTTTTATATAAAAGTGGGCGTGGTCCTTATCCGATTTCGTTGATTTTTCTTCAAAGCATTACTTATAGTAAAGGCAACCTCTCTGCGGTGCCACGCCCATTAAACAAATTTTTTTTTTTAATTTTTAGCAAGGTCAACTTTCAGCATTCTAGGTGTATTATTTACTAAACAATCAGTTTTTTGTGTTTTCCAAAATGTTATATATATAAAAAGTGGGCGTGGCTATAATCCAATTTCACTCATTTTTAATACCGGCATATTCCAGACAAGCTCGTGTACCAAATTTGGTGAAGATATCTCAATATTTACTCAATTTATCGTGTTAACGGAATTGCGAACGGACGGACATGGCTCAATGAAACTTTTAGCGATAATGATGAATTTGATATAGGGAAGTCTATATCTATCTCGATTCCTTTAAACCTGTTGAATGAACCGGGGCATTTGTTTTATTTTTATTTTTCTACATGGCCAAAAAAATTAAAAATATTATACTAGTGTTTCAAAAAAGGATAAAATCGGTAAGAATTTACGTACGTGTGGAAGGAGGACTTGTCCGACAGTACCCGTGGGTGAGCAACTTTTCCGACAATACCTATAGTCGATCAAAAAAGACTTGTCTGACAGTACTAATAGGCGAACAAAGAAATGGTTTCCGTCAATACTCGAAGCAATACGAAGAGAACCTGTGCGATACTACCCGTAGGGGTACAAACACGACGTGTGGAACAGTAGAAAATGGATCTCGAACGACAGTACCAGTAAGGGTATAAAGCATACTACCAGGTATAACAGGTAAAGTTGGTCTCTCCAAAGGACATGCTAAAATAAAAGGGATCATTCCAATCCATATAAGGACATCAAAATTGGCTATTATCGTATAGTTTTTGCAGTGTCAATTAGCACAATGAACCGTTCGCCTCCAGCAACAGCGTTTGCATGTTCGAGACTTATCTGGGTGTACATGGAATTTTACGAATTCTAAGTCAATATGTGATTGGCCGTGAGATCGGGATTAAAGAGGGATAGGATAAGTATGGAAATCTCTTTGGTTAGCAAGTTTAGCTGGTGAGGGGCCTCCCTAAACATTTTCCATATAATAGAGTAATTAGAGGATTGAAAAACGAAACCAACTTCAGCATACAGATATGGTTGAGCGAATTTTATTTGGTTTTTTTTGTTAAATCAAATTTACCTTTCTATTAATTTTTTGTCCTTCCTTGCCTATCGATATCAAACGATTCTCTTAAATCAACAACAAATCACAGCATACGTAAACCAACAGCCCAACATTTATCATCAACTTAAAAAAAAATTATCAAAATCAACAAACTTGAAGAAATCTTTGGAATGTAAACCAATAAAATCGCCATTCAACCGACATAAAAATAACAAATTTAGAAGCAGCTGAAAACGATTATGAAATCTGAGCACAGTTTTGTTGTTTACAATGTAAACATTTTCTTTTATTACGAACAAACTTTAAGGCTGACTATTGCTTTTGTTACCGATTTTATTATAACCAACCCTTTTATTGTTGTAGTTTTATTAAGTCACTGCAGTAAATGGCTAAAGCAGTCATAAGAAAATTGTTTTGTGCATCTTGAGTACTTTTCACAGAAATCAAAAAAAGGCAAACTAAAGGTGAGATTTTATTATTATTTTTTACAATCAGGCAGTTTTAACTTTTTTATTGTAATTTGAAGCTAATGATGTGCAAATTCTTGAAAAAAAAAAAAATAAAAATTAGGTCCAAATGTATGCGTGCAAAGAAAAATAAATTGAAAATAGCTATTTGTAAAGGAAATCAAATACCCATAAATGAAAATTGGTACTTAGGTATTATATTAGGGATGTACTCGTAAGTGGGAAAAGTACAGCAATGTAGTTTTTTGATTCGAAACATTTGATCCCCAGCTTTGAAATATTTATAAGCAGGGCTGCTCAACCCATATACACTTGTAGCACTTTTGTCTTTGATTTACCCTGAATCATTAACACAGATAAAAATTCACACTTCAAATATAATAAAATAATTAAAAAATAAAAGGGTGATAAAAAATTGTTAAGGAGTACCTTTAAACAAATGGACCAAAAAATAGAAGGTAATTTTTCCTTTAATACAGACATAGTCTTTTTGAATTTTGATTAAAAAACTTTAACAATAGCTCTTGTAAAAGAATTTTGGGATTTAAAACTAAAAAGGTGGAGCGCAATCTTTCAATTTAAGGCAAACCATGTACTTGAGATTAACTAATTGATTATATAAAATTTAAACACGCACTCTACCTTTATAATTTAAAATCCCAAAATTCTTTTACAAGAGCTATTGCTAAAGTTTTTTAGTCAAAATTCAACAAGACTATGTCTGTATTAAAGGAAAAATTGCCTTCTATTTTTTGGTCCATTTATATAAAGTTAGTCCTTAAAATATTTTTATCATCTTTTTATTTTCAATTTTTTAGTACTGCCTACAAAAGGCAATTGCAAATTTGATTAGTAATTTAAGAAATTCCTAAGTGAAAATTCTGATCTTTATTTATTTGTTCAAAATAGCAAGATTTAATAGAATAAGTGGAATTTTCGCTGACAACACTAGCGAAACAACAGAATTCCCCCACGCATCATAACAAGAGAATTCTACCTCGTTTGTCAGCTACTTAATTTGCAGAGCTGAAAATCGTGGTGAAATTCACATGCACCTGAAAGTCTAAAACAATCGTGGTGAAAGTCGCGTACGCCTAAAAGTATGCAAGGACGTGCCTTGAGTTGGGTGGCACGAGGTGGAATTCTATAACGCCTGCAACATTTAGGAGGCTAGCCATGAAGATATGGCCTAATCTTCTAAATAGTTCGACTTGTGCGTTACGTAGCTCAAATTTTTTGAGCAAACATTGCACTGTCACCGAGCTTTAAACTATATTTCAGATTTCAAGTATCTAGATATCCAGGAAGTTGGTTAAAAGTCGATTGCAAGATTCCCAATTTAAAATTAATTTTCTCAATATCTTGATCCATCTGCCACCTAGCGGAATTTTTTTGATAAAATATTGCATTGTCACCGGGTTCTGACTTACGGCCCAAGTTTCGTGTCTCTAGTTCATCGGGAAGTTACTCGAAAATCGATCGCAAAATTCCTCCCCCCCTTTTTTAAGGGATTTGCAGTTATCTTGACTAGCGCGCTACCTAGCGCAACTTTTTTTCTATAAGTTGTATTGTCACCAGGCCTCTAACTAAGTGCCAAGTTTCAAGTCTCTAGGTAACCGGGAAGTTAGTTAAATATGGATTGAAAGATTCGCAAATTAAAACCTGTTTTCTTACTATCTCGATCCGCGTGCCACCTAGCGAATTTTTTTGATTAAATGTTGCATTGTCACCGGGTTCTGACCCACAACCCAAGTTTCAAGTCTATAGCTCACCGGCAAGTTACTCAACAATCGATTGAAAGGTTCTCCTTAGTTTTCAGGGATTTGTAGTTATCTCAATTGGCACGCTACCTAGCTGAACGTTGTGTTCTATAAATTGTATTGTCACCGGGTCTCGAACTATGTGCTAAGTTACAAGTCTCTAGGTAACCGGGAAATTAGTTAAAAATGGATTGAAAGATTCCCAAATTAAAATTAATGTCTCGATCCATGCGCCACCTAGCGGAATTTTTTTGATAAAATATTGCATTGTCACCGGGTTCTGACTTACGGCTCAAGTTTCATATCTCCAGCTCACCGGAAAGTTGTTCAAAAATCGATTGCAAGATTCCCCTCGTTTTTCAAGGATTTGTAGTTATCTCACTTAGCGCGCCACCTAGCGGAATTTTGTTTTCTTTAAATTGTTTTGTCACAGGGTCTCGAACTATGTGCTGAGTTACAAGTCTCTAGTAACCGGGAAGTTGGTTAAAAATGGATTGAAAGATTCCCAAATTAAAATTAATTTTCATAATATCTCAATCCATGCGCCACCAATCGGCATTTTTTTGATCAAGTGTTGAATTGTCACCGTGTTCTGATCCAGGGCTCAGTTTTAAGCCTCTAGCTCACTGGAAAGTTACTCAAAACCCAGCGGAACTTCGTTTTCTATAAATTGTATTATCTCCGGGTCTCGAACTATGTGCTAAGTTACCAGTTTCTAGGTAACCGGGAAGTTAGTTAAAAATGGATTGAAATATTCCCAAATTAAAATTAATTTCCCTAATATCTCGATACATGCGCCACCTATCGGAATTTTTTTGATAAAATATTGCATTGTCACAGGGTTCTTACTTACGGCACAAATTTCATATCTCCAGCTCATAGGGAAGGTACTCAAAAATCGATTGCAAGATTCCCTACGTTTTTTCAGGGATTTTCGTTTATCTCGATTCGTCTGCCATCTGGCGGAATTTTGTTTTCCACGAATTGTAGTGCCATCGACTCGCAATTTATGTGCTAAGTTTCAAGTGTCTGGATCACCGAGAAGTTGGTTAAAAGTCGGTCAAAAAATTTTCATTTTAAAATTAATTTTCTGTACATATCGAGCCGTGCGCTACCTAGCGGATTTTTTAACTTGCATTGTAATGTCTCTCAGATCTGAACTATGTTCTAAGTATCAAGTGTCTAGCTTAACGGGAAGTTACTGAAAAAGACTTTTCCGTGGGTCAAAAATTCGTATGGAAATGAGGGGACAAACATGAAACCGACTTAATATAAAGGTAAAAAAAGCAGGGATGGAAAATAATAATTTTTTTTTCTGAGTCGAAAAAGTCCAGGTCAATAAATTGTCCTAGGTGAAAATGTTCGAGTTCCCAGGTATCCCTATAGCAATATAATGTCGAATCATGCATCCTCTTTACTTTTCGAACATTTTCCATAAAAGTCCAAATATAAAAGTAAAATCTGTATTTTTATTCTTTTAGTCCGATAGAACTAGTTAAACTCGGATTTTTAAAAATAAAAGTCCGGAAAGAAAAGTTAAATACGGAATTTTATTTTTTAAGGCAAAAAAAAAAATTTTTTTTAAATTTTTTGTTTCGGATAAGCCGTTTCTTTGTTATCAAGCGGGACTTTTATTTTGTCCTTAAAAAATAAAAGTCCTGATTTAACTTTTATTTCCGGACTTTAGTTTTTAAAACTCCGAGTTTGGCTAGTTCTGTCGGACTCAAAAATAAAAATCCGAAAAGAATTTTTATCTTGATCCAAATATATTAAAAGTCCAAAATTAATAGTTTTGCAAGGAATTATATTATAAAAGGAATAATAGTTTCGGTCCTGAAAAAAGGAAATATTTGTCGTATTACCAATGCTGGAATTTCTTATGAAAGTGCCAAATAAAAGTACTCCCGTATAAAGCTCAGGCACTTGTGTATGATACAAAAAAATTTACACTAACAATTTGACAACTAAGAATTATTCAAAAATGTGACAGAACTGAGAAAAATTCGTAATCAAAATTGATTCATAAATAAAATAAAATAGATAACTGACAGCAGAGTTGAAATATATGGGGCATATGACCAAAGAATATAAGCAAAAGTGAGTCTATTCTAACTTCAGATGATAATAGTCAATTATCCTCAACGGAAGTCAGTAACTAGTGATACAAATTTCTGGTTCGGAACAAGACCTAGAGTGCCAAATAAGTACTATTTTGCTAGTAGCTAGATTTGCAGTTATAAAATCGACAGTTTGGATTTTTATATTTCATATTTAACATATATTTAAAAATAGGCCACCAACAGAAAACTACTACCAGCTTTAATGAGCTACGACTACATATGAGTATGCTTTTTTTTCAACACTACTCCACAAGTCCGGAACTATCGAAAAAGGTGATAATATCATACTAGAAGCAACATGTAGAATTTCGCTCCGGTTCGAGGCCAACGAAATTTCACAAAGAAAGAAATAGAAATCAGATGTAAAATTTTACACTAGTTCGGTACTATTCTAAAAGTGCCAATAAAGAACTACTTCTAAAGTGGAAATTGTATATATTTGCGGGGAAATTTTCTACCGCCTAGGACATCGCAATTTTAAATTTGCTAGTTGAAAGCATGTAAAAGAGATATATAGATGGCGAACTATTAGTGGTTCAGAATACAGTAGAAGTGCACTAGTTTTGAACTAGAGATTCTCTTACGGGTTAGTTTCGGTATGTTATTTTTCGTGGTTATGAGACATTTTTTGAGTGATAGTGGGGGGAAATATTACGCAACCATGCCTATCATGTACTTTTATAAACATTTTATTAAATTCAGGCGGTATTTCAGCACCTCCGTAATCTCTGTTGCCAATATATGTAAATTTTAACACAAAATTTAAACAAACCGCGCGGAGCCCTTTAATTAAGCATTTCGAAAGTTATCAAACTCAATTTCCAACGCAAAATTCGCGAAAATCTCCACACTAAATTTTAGTATAATTATTGAAAACCAAATTCACACAATATATATAAAATATGTTTCTACAAAAACTGAGGCTATAGGTCAATGTAATTTTTCGTGACTTTATAATTAAATTTATTGGCTCTTGCACGTGGATGATATAACCATTTATGTAATATTTTAAGTAGACATTTTGTAACTTGAAACCAAATCTACAACTTTTTAATTTTGTAATTTTTTAAGTTTATTTTTTTTTTTTTAATACAAAAAATATTTCAGTGCACATACAATTTTTTTTATACATGTATTATGATTTGCACTTCCATATAAAAAAAATTGAGCAGCACTGTTTATAAGCATTTTAGATATATGTTTTAATTTTTTTTAATTGAAAGCTACTTACCGAAATTAATTTTGCCTGATCCGAAAATGATGTATACACCACTGGAAGTATAAAATAAAGAATAATTAAATTACTTTTGTTGCGATTAATTTATGGACATTAAAACTAAGTACTTCGTTTCAACTGTGAGTTAACTGTGTTTTAATTATTAGTAGGAGAAATGTGCAAACTTTTTTATATCTTGACAAACTATCTTTTATTAGAGCTAGAAAAAATGGATAGACTATCAAAAGCTTCAATAGTCTTAAATTTTAAGTGCTATCGACAATTTCCAGTTTTGGACTTTTGGTACCGTGATCAAATTACGTATTGCGACACATGTCCTACATTTTTGGACGTTTTTAAGCATACGAGAGTTTTCGATAATGCTATCGTTAGTTTGTTTTTAAATACTGAAATGTTTAAATTGTGTGAATTCTACTTAATTTCCAGCTCTGTCTTACGTATGTATATTTCTTTTCAATTATAAATCCTCGGGAGATCCAAGTGAGTGGCGACCGAGTTCGCCTAGTTCTGGCAAAAGCTGGGAAATCAATCATAAAGCGATTTGATGATGCCACCTCATAAGTCTCCATACAGCTGCAACAGGATGGAGTTTCCTGTATATTGAGACGTACCGCATGTATACCCTTTGAGACAGTGTCCTGTCAAAACCTCAATGGCTATTGATAGGTGAGCCTTAGTGAACCCAATTATTTCGACAGACCTCCTGCCATCCACTTAGGGCCAGAAAGAACTTGCTACGGTGCAAAAGGTAGTGTGCGCCCAACTTTTGCTGAACTGACTCGAGGACCAGCTATGGAGGAGCAAATCACAGGTAGCCAGGGGAATCCCGAAATCTCTACAGCCATTTTCATCCGGTTCAGTTGTACCGATGCGGGCTAAGACATCCCCTTAAGAGTTGCTCGGGATATCACTATGGCCCGGGGCCCAGATAATTTTAATTAATAGTTCGATGCAATCGCAAGCGAGGTCAGGCATTTCCAGACCACCCTCGATCGCACTGTGGTTGAACTCAAGGCCTTGATAGACAATAAATTCCCTAATCGTAGTAGCACTGGATAGCATTTTATCCATCGCATTCTCAATCGCAGCAACTTCCGCTTGAAATGCGCTGCATTGATCAGCCAACTTAAACTTGCGGCTTACATTTAGCTCTTGACAAAAGACAAGAGAAAACTAGAAATAGATAGTGATAAAAATGGAGACGGCGATGAAAATTAAAAAGATAGTTGGCAGCCGTGTGAACAAAACAAGCATAGATTATAATGAAGATGGGAATGAAGGTGGTAATGAAGATGAATATGGTGATAAAAAATAAATGTAAGGCGCGATAACCTCCGAAGAGATCTAAGGCCGAGCTTCTCTTCCAATTTGCGTCGTGCTCCTCTTGATTTTCCCTACAAATTGGCCGGACGGGACCTACAGGTTTTATGCCGACTACGAACGGCATCTGCAAGGCAGATGAGTTTTCACTGAGAGCTTTTCATGGCAGAAATACACCCGGAGCGCTTGCCAAACACTGCAGAGGGGCGACACAGCTTAGAAAATTTTTCTTCTAATTTAAAAACTTTATTACTAAAATTTTGATGTTGCTTTGCCCGGGGTGCGAATCCAGGGCATACGGTGTGGTAGGCAAAGCACGCTACCATCACACCACGGTGGCCGCCAATGAATATGGTGGTGGTCGTGGATATAGAGGTTGAGATTAAGATGGATAAGGAGATTAAACTGGAGATGGAAATTGAGATCGAAATGGAGAAGGAAATGGAGCTGTAGATGGAGTTAGAGACGGGTATGCATATGAAAAGGGAGATGTCGGTGAAGATGGAGATGATGCTTTGGCAACTCAAAAACTCAGCAATTTAATTAACCACAAACGGTAAACTCTTAAGCCGAGTTACTTACTTACTTACTTAATTGGCGTTTAACCGTTTAAACGGTTATGGCCGTCACATTGGTCACACCAAGGGAGTTTAAATAGTTTTCCACCTGGTCCTTCCAACGGAGTGGGGGCCGCCCTCTACCTCTGCTTCCATAGGCGGGTTCCGAAAGAAACACTTTCTTGGCCGGAGCATCATCTTTCATTCGCATAACATGGCCTTGCCAGCGCAGCCGCTGCGTTTTAATTCGCTGGACTATGTTGATGTCTGCGTAAAGCTCGTATAGCTCATCATTAAATCTTCTTCGGTACTCGCCATCGCCAACGCGTAGAGGTCCATAAATCTTTCGAAGAACTTTTGTCTCGAACACTCCCAAAGCCGCTTCATCTGCTGTTGTCATGGTCCATGCTTCTGCCCCATATAGCAGGACGGGTACGATAAGTGACTTGTAGAGTATGATTTTCGTTCGCCGGGAGAGGATTTTACTTTTCAATTGCCTACCTAGTCCAAAGTAGCATTTATTGGCAAGATTGATTCTTCGCTGGATTTAAGTGCTGATGTTGTTGCTAGTGTTGATGCTGGTTCCCAAATAAACGAAGTCTTTTACTATTTCGAAATTATGGCTGCCAACAGTAGCGTGGTTGCCAAGGCGCGTATGCGCTGACTCTTTGCTCGATGACAGCAGGTACTTCGTTTTGTCCTCATTCACCATCAAACTCATTCACCTCATTCACCAGCAAGCACTCCGGGTGTATTTATGCCATGAAAAACTTTCAGTGAAAACTCATCTGCCTTGCAGATGCCATTCGAAGTCGGCATAAAACAAGTAGGTCCCGTCCCGCCAATTTGTAGGATAAATTAAAAGGAGCACGATGCAAATTGGAAGAGAAGCTCGGCCTAAAATCTCTTCGGAGGTTATAGCGCCTTACATTTTTTTTTTATTAGTTTTAAAAAGTTGTGTGTTATTCCTAAATATGGATTCATAGCGGGGCCGGAAGAGGTAGGGATATTCAACCCGATGAAGCTTTTTATTTGTCAGTATTTAAATCATGCTTCTGTACACGTAAAGTGTCATTATTAACTAAAAAACTTTTGGAACGAACAAATTTACAAGAAAGCGGGGTGTTTAAGGGCCTATGTAGCGCAATTCTTTCAAGATATTGCCAATTAAATTTATAGCTTCGCCAACCTAATTATCAGCGTTACCTTTCCGTGCCGAAACCTGTTTTTTAACACCGGACAATGTAGCAACCCCAAAATCCTTACGTATGTAGAGGTTTGTTTGACTGGAAGAGCTCAAAGTGGACATATCAAAACGTTCCCGCGATGGTTAGGCTAATACCTTAATGGTACTATTTCCTGGAACGCACCAATTTAATATCTGGCAAATGGAAAGTTCCTGGTACAAATACGGTAAGACTATCTCACCTGCCTCCTTCTCCGGAATGTATTTTTGAAGTTAGCAGGATAATATACGTATTACGGAACAAATAAAAATTGAAGGAGAAGACACGAAAATATTTTTGTGAATTACCAAATTTAAATACGAAAATTTTACTCACTAAAAATTTAAAATTTTACACCATATCTTAAAAACTATCTGAATATCTTAAATCGCATAATATTTTTCTATATCCCGAAATTATCTGCGGCAAGTGCGTAGGCTAATTTTCATTAATTTAAATGAATCCTGTGGTGGCTGCCTGATGAAGGATAAGTATTTGCTTAAATTTTAGCCCTTGTATAGCTGATAAATCGAATAAATATTTTCTTCTACGAATCTCAATAAATTATCATGCAATAATTTTCAAGTGTCAAAATCCATTATTACATTATAAATCGAGTTATCTCTACTTTCACTAAAACTTTGATAACACTTTCAATAAGTTTAATTAGTCTGAACTAATTAGCAATGCATCAACCAGATATTGGATTTTGATTTCGTGAACTAAAATATTTATGATGCTAATGCAAACAAATTTATGCTTATGTTAACACACACACATACATAAAAATGATTCTGGAAAATAACAATGTATGTTCATACATCTATATTAGGCCGGACCGATTTGTGGGGAGGCAAAAAGATCGCTCATTGCTCTGTGAAAATCGTATTCTAGGGATCAAAATAAGAAACTTTTCCGAAGGAACCATACCTGTAAAACGAATTCTGATGTCCCCCCCTTTCGGTCGTAGGGGCAAATTTTGAAAAATCCCACTTTGAAATGCCTATGATTTTTCTTTTTGGAGTATATTTTTCTCTTTAGAAATTTATTTAGTCAGAACATATGTAAATGAAAAAATAAATTTAACTTACTAATAGAAAAGAAAATAAAAAAAATTATTAGAAATTAGCGTTTTTACAACCCCCTTTTAAAACCAAGGCATCACTGTGATGCATTTGCATGTCGTAAACATAGTTGTGTGGGTTTTTTATTCAACCGTTTTAAAAAATGAAGGTATCACTGTGACACAGTTGCAGATCGTAAAATTGCTTGCGTTGTTTTTTTAAACCACCACAAGACACAGCAGGTAGAATGGAAATTACCCCTACCCAAGAGTTCGACCCAAAGGCGGGGACATCCGAATTCGTTTTAGAGGTATGGTTCCTTCGGTAAAGTTTCTTATTTTGATCCCTAGAATACGATTTTCACAGAGCAATGAGCGATTTATAAATCGACCCGCCCTAATCTATATATATAAAAATCAAATTCTGTGTGTGTGTTATTTCTCACACTTCAATCATCACCAAATTTTGGCTACAAATGAAATCTTTGGTACTGCATAACTCTGAAGGTATAAATCCCAGAACATTGAAATTCAGTAAGGAATTATATGAAGTCAATCCCTAACACCACCAAGAAAATGTGGAATTGGGAAAAAGGGGGAGTGGCAACTCCCATACAAATGAAATATATCATACTGCATATCTCTGGATGTGGTAATGGTAGGATAGTGAAAATTGGTAAGGAGCTATATGACGTTAAGCCCTAACACCTCCAGTAAAATGCGGAATTGGAAAAAAGGGGCGTGGCAACTTCCCAACAAATGGGATTTTTCAGAACTATGGCTGCTGTATAAACTTAGGTTATTTTAACATTTAAAGTTTGACTGCATTGTTGAGTTTGGCTGTTGTTCCTTTTGGACGTTTAATAATCTGCCGCCGTTAAAAAAAAATTTGGTAGCTTCAATCTATCTACATCTTCTATAAAAATAAAATTGTGTGTGTGTGTGTTCCCTATGGATACGTATTTCCCACACATCGATCATCACCAAATGTTGGCTATAGGTTCCTTCGATAAAGACGAAGGTTTTTCATATTTCAGAATTAAGAATTTTAAATTTATATTTTTCTTTTGGCTATGCAAACGAACAACCTCAGCTCCCAAAAAGATCATGTTAACAAAATCAATGGTCGCATTCAAAACCAAATTCCTGGCGAATAAACGAAATATAAATCGATCAACACAGTTACAGATGAAGATCAAACTGCGCATTATCCAATTGAATTTCTAAACTCTTTAGAACCACGTGGAATGCCGGCGCATATATTAGCTTTGAAAATTGGCTCACCAATCATGTTTCTTCGGAATTTATACCCACCAAAATTGTGCAATGGAACCAGACTTTGCGTTAAGAAATTAATGCCGAATGTAATCGAAGCAACAATCATCAGCGGTAAAAGCAAATGTGAAGATGTGCTCATACCACGGATCCCAATGATTCCTACAGATTTTCCATTCAATTTTAAGCGCTTGCACTTTCCTGTACGCCCTGCTTTTGCAATTGCAATAAACAAAGCACAAGGACAATCGCTTACTGTTTGCAGGATTAAATTTAGAGAGTCCATGCTTTTCCCATGGCCAGCTAGATATTGCTTGTGCTAGAGTTGGAACACCAACAAAATTGTTTATCTTTGCACCGAACGAAAAAACCAAAAATATTGTGTACCCACTTGCATTACAATAAGATACAATAATAAAATGTTTTAACAGAAAATTTCACAAAATATGCGTATAAAATTCAATTCAATTCACAGAACAATAAACTAAATTATCAACAAACGAAACAGAAAAAATAATGCAACTTTAATTCGATCTCGGGCGTTAAAACGTACGCCGCGTTAGGCTAATATGTATATAAAAATGAATATATTAAAAATTTGGAGCAGGAAGGCAACTGTTTATGTTTTGGAAAAGATTAATTAGGACCTCAAAATTTACTCCGTTGTTTCGGGAACTGAGGACTCTATTTCTCTGCCATCTGATCTCAAGAGAGTTAACTCTTGGTGGGAAAGGAATCACCTCTTCTTATACATTGACCCATGTTTTCAGATGGTCTATTCAAGAAAGTTGATGACAGTGAATTGGACCTACTCGATTGTTGGTAATCAACTGAAATCGGTCGATCAGGTTAAAGACCTAGGAGTTTATTTTGACTCTAAACTCACATTTAATGTTCCTATTAATTTCATTGTTGCTAACTCCTATTGTATGATGGGCTTTGTACGCCGCAATGGCTCTGATTTTTTCGATCTGTACACTCTTAAGTCACTATATACGGCCTTTGTTAGGTCCCATCTTGAATATGCTGCGATTATTTGGCGACCTTTTCATAGTACCCACATAAATAGAATTGAGCGTTTGCAAAAGAAATTTATTAAGTCTGCAATAAGATTTCTCAACCTCACCGAACCTATGCCATCCGTCACGTGGTTTGCTTTTAAACTTATATCTACTAGTGGATAAGAGACTACTTTTATCTTGCTTTTTCATTCTGAACGTCTTTACCGACGTGGTACATTGTCCTGATATTCTTCGAAAAATACCGTTCAATATTCCTTTGAGGCGTTCTGATTTATATTACTTGACCGCTGCAGGATCGAATTATGCTATGAATGCACCAATTGGGCGAGCCGTTAGGGAAATTAATCATATTAACCGTCCTGTGCATAGATGGGTGCCCGGATACCTTTTGCATATTCAAAAGCCATTTTTACGACGAGTTAAAATTTTGTGGCATGGTATGGGAATAAGTTTTCTACAAAAAGGAGAGACAATTTTTTTAAATATAATTTCATAAACATGATTTTTTTTTAATAAACTAGTTTTTTATTACTAGTTCTCATGGCTGGGATACCCAGGTACCATTAGTAGTTCTCACGTATGAGCTGCCTTGGGGTACCCGTGTACCCAGCCATGCGAACTAAGAAGAAAAATTATTCATGAATAGGACGGTTAACCAAATGATTGATTTAGATCTTTCACTTCCGGGTTCAGTTTTAAGAAATGTTGTCTTAAGCAATATTAAAGAAAATTCTGCTAGTATATGCGTAGTCAGTAAGAAACTTTTGCCACTGACGAAATTAAATAAATAAACAAGTAAGGACGGGACTGTCTACGGCTGTGCCGAAGACTTCATACTTTTCATGAATGGGTCTGAACAATAATCTTATCCCGTTCGTAATCTCCAAATAATCGGATGTATAAGATAAGAAATATATAGTGAACAGATTTACATACCTAAACTATTTTTAAGATAAATATAAAATACAAAATGGCAAAAAACCCGCTTATCTGAACGATCGGTTGTATGGGATATATACTATATATAGCTCCGATCAAAGTGATTTTTTCAAAAAATCTTCTATGATATATTGAACTATATATAACACCGAGTTTAACTTTTCTACTTTCTAAATTAAAGGAGAAATGGCCAAAAATCTTTATATCTGAACGATCGGTTGTATGGGATATATGCTATATATAGCTCCGATCAAAATGGTTTTTACAGAAAATCTTCTATGAAACATTATAATATATATCACCAAGTTTCACGTTTTTATATTGGAAACTAAGGGAGAAATGGCCAAAAATGTTTCTATCTGAACGATCGGTTGTATGGCATAGGTATATACTATATACATATAGCTCCGATCAAAGTAATTTTTTCAGGAAATCTTTTATGATATATTATATTAAATATCACCAAGTTTAACGTTTTTATATTGGAAATTAAGGGAGAAATGGCTAAAAATCGTTCTATCTGAACGTTTGGTTGTATGGGATATATATTATATATAGTTCCGATCGAAATGATTTTATCATGAAATCTTCTATGATATAAAAAAAAAAAAAAAAATATATTAGAATAAATATCACCAAGTTGTACTTTTTTATATTGGAAATTAAGGCAGAAATTGCCAAAAATCTTTATATCTGAACGATCGGTTGTATGGGATATATACTATATATAGCTCCGATCAAAGTGATTTTTTCAAAGAATCTTCTATGATATATTGAACTATATATAACACCGAGTTTCACTTTTCTACTTTCTAAATTAAAGGAGAAATGGCCAAAAATCTTTATATCTGAACGATCGGTTGTATGGGATATATGCTATATATAGCTCCGATCAAAGTGATTTTTTCAGAATATATTCTATGATATATTAGAATATATATCGTCAAGTTTCACTTTTATACTTTCTAAATTGCGGCAGGAGTGACCAAAATCGTCTTATCTGAACGATCGGTTGTGTGGGAGATATATGTTATAGTGGTCCGATCCTACCAGATCCGAAAAATGTCTAATATAATACAAAAATACATACTTGTGCCAAATTTCATTGAGATATCTCAAAATTTGAGGGACTAGTTTGCGTTCAAACAGACAGATGGACGGACAGACGGACGGACAGACGGACATGGCTATATCAACTCAGTTCGTCGCCCTGATCAATTCGGTATACTTAATGGTGAGTCTATCTTCTATATTTCTCAACGTTACAAACATCGGACCAAAGTTAATACACCATTTCATGTTCATGAAAGGTATAATAAAATAAATAAAGATCTAGTATGTTTCGGTAACAGGCATCATTTACGCACAAGCCCGATCATTTCGTGAACGGTTTAATATTACCACATTGCACTTTCTAGGCAAATCCGCCTCCCACCCTCTAGTTCCATGGATGCTAGAGAAACAGGATTCGCAACGAGTATGACTATTTGGTTGGGGAAGATATAAATTTTGATAGGATTGCGCTACACAGCCCCACAAATAATTTGGGTATTTTAGGGGCGTGTGTGACAGATATTCCTGTTGCGCGTATATTCTACGCCCCTTGTCCGTATTTGTGAGGTGCTTTTATATTTGTTTCCCACAAATAAGAGTGAGCTACATGTTTTTATAGGCAGCTAAAATTTTTCTGAGAAACTTTTCATAGCAGAAACATAATGGGAGCGACTCATTTAGAAAATTGAACTTGAACCAACAACCTTCAGTTTATTAAGCGAGCTCGCTATCTCCCGTATATACTTATTTGTTTTTAGTTAGGCGCTCTGATATCTAATCCAGATAGTTTTGACAAATATTCAAATGCAAATTTTTACATTTCAAGCTAATTAAATCAAATACTGACTAATTTTGCAAAGAAATGTTAATATTAGGTGTTGAAAATATAGCACACATGTTGCAAAAACAAAGTCGAGAAGGTAAGATTGTTTTGGTTTTAACAAAATCTAAGAAATATAAGTCTGTAGCAACGAAAGTAATTTGCATAAATCTTCAAAATCTACAGCAACAGCAGTATGAATAATAATAATAACAATCATACATACACATTGCTAACATAACGGCACACAACAACATATAATTGGTATAAATAGTTTGAGTATTAAATGTTTTCTCAAATGTCCTTTGCTTTGCTCAGCTGCTCAATGTTTTGGATCCATTCACACATTCAATCGATTTATTTAATCGATTCTATGAACATTTTCCGCCGATTTAGCAAATACTCGCTTTGCGAGAAAATAGCAATAAAATTTCATAAAATTTACATAACATAATATGCTTTGTAAATATGTAGTCTTTTAGACATACTGAAGCATTTGTTAAACCCTTTATGTTTAATGTTATGTGCACGAAGGGGTAGAAGAAAGCAGTTGTAACTGTACTTCTGGTATCCTCATGTAATGTTGTTCAGCTGTATACCTAATTTGGGAGTAATTCAGATGATATTTTAACCTTTTTTATACTACTTTTGAATAAGATTCGTATTTAGTATAACCCCACCGCCCACAAATCAAGGGACCTTGCCTATTAGATTATTTGCATTCAATGGATGTATTCAGCGGTAATCCAATGGACTCTTGCAAATACTGGGCCACCTCGGGAAGTATTGATGGCCTTATCACAGTAAGCGGCGCTGCTATGGCGGGCGGTTATCTTCCCAACATTTAATATTGGACCTTGGAGCTCGCTTTGCCGGTCAGGTGTTTTTCAGAAGGAAGTAGAAGCCGTAACCATCGCAGTAAAAGAGACCAAAGAAAAAAGCTTAAACTGCAGCCGCGTCAATTTTTATAATAACAGTCAAGTAGCAATTAAGGCGATAATCTGAATAAGCACAACACTTAAAAGTGTGTTAGAATGTAAGCAATCTCTAGGAAGAATTGGGGAAGGGAGAAGCATACATCATAACAGGGTCCCAGGATATAAGAGAATAGATGTAAACGAAGAAATAGATGAGCTATTTAAAAAAGGGGCATCCCTCGAACATTGCATCGTACACGAACAATAATCAGATTGGGAGAGATAAAGAGAAGGCGGGAGGAAGAAAGTTATTGTTATCACTAAAACGAAAGCACTGTAGACTTATTATCTATATTCTGACTGGGCGCTTCTTTCTGGTGTCATATGCTTTTAAAATAGGCGTATTCGGTAATAGCATAGACGCCAGCATTTGGAAGTGAAACAGCTTTTAGATGTAGGATCAGCCAGTAGCGAAGGTCCTAGATAGCTTTGAGTATTTGGCAAGATGAAGGAGCTATTTTATAACATAGGTCCTAGTTTGTAATAGGGTTTTTCAGTTTGGTCATTGAGCAAACTTCTGGTAACACTCTGAACTTATGCAGTCTATGTAAAGTCCTTACGGAGCAGCCAGTTACACTTATATCTTGCATTTTGACATTCGCATTCAAAAACCTTCTCATGGAGCTAGAAACTTCAAAAAACACATACGTAATACAAAATACTGAGATAACGCAATAAAAAGAGAAACAAATTCCCATAGGTGTCACAAGGGTCGCGATGGTAACAACAAAGTTTCGGTAGAGCGTAAAGACGCAAAGATGACACAACTCTACTCATAATCAAACACCAAAAGCTTCCTCCATGTATGGGCACTCGGCTTACAAAACGCATACAGAAAAATTTCCGACTTGAACTCCGAAGTAATATATGTGACGGGAAATCGCACTTAAATTCCAGTTCGATATTGACAAATCACTCAATCGATACTGATGAAACTTTCGCAGGATGCTCTCGTGGTTTCAATATTTCTCGGTTATATGCAATTTTGGAAAAGTAGCAGAGCCATGCCCCCCGACATCAAAAGTTATATTTGGTTAAATATGAGTATTGGGTTAGTTGTTGTTGTGGTAGCAGTGTTAAACTGAAATTAGAGCCCTTGGTCGGGGCAAATCCTCTCAGCCTACCTCTCTTCGGAGGTATACTGCGCCTTGTGTTTATTTATTTTTCATGCATTAAATTCTATAGATTTTGGGAAGTGGAAAGTGAGACACGTCCATTGGGAAATGGTTACCCCCGCACTTGTGTGAAGCAGGTACGCAGACCTTCGTGTTGATATCCTTTATCACGGGTCTCCTAAACTTGAAAGTGACTGCCTTTTCGCATACGCATTGAGAGCAAAATTTCGCTATGGAATTCTAATCCCAGGGGAATTGAAATGGGAAAGTAGACTAAGTAGAATGGTAGTGCTTGTGGGAGTGTCAATGGGTGGGGATGGAAGTGATTGGGAGCGGAAAAGGAACGGCGTTGACATGGAAGTTAGCCTGAAGGTAATGCGGTAGATGAACGCTATTGAAAGGGAAACAATAAAAGTTAGATGTGTGAAAGTGTGGTGAGGAGATGGAGGGAAAGTGGATACTAGATATACGCGGAAGTATATATCTATTTATGTTCCAACTTTCAAACTTAAACCGCTTCATGAAGTGAGAAGACTTTTGCCAAAATATATGCATGTACTTCAAAATCTGAAAAGAAAAAGTAGAACGAGAGGAAAAGGAAGCTTGTCTAAAGGGATATAAAGAGAAAGAAAAATTTAAGGAAGTAAGAGAGGGAAGGAGATAAAAACTAATATACAGAAAAGAAGCGATTTTAGCTCCCCCAGCGGGTTAGGGGACTTTTTTTATGGAAACTGCCGTTTTTTTGAATGAGTCCTGAAAAATGCCTATTGCACTATAACTGCTGCCGTCACAGCAACCTAGTGTCCGTACACTGCTTCGCCTGCGCATTTCTCTGCACTCCCTCTCAGCATCCATCAGGCGTGTCATGACTATAAATGACATTTGACTCACAACAGTCCACATTTGTGATACCAAATTTCTCGTGGTAGGTTCCTCCCCAAAAACTCTTTGCAAGGTGATTCTTTCCTCGTGACAACGGGGGCAGTGGAACATGACGTGTTCTGCGTTTTCTAACTCCGTAGTACTCATTGGGCAAAGAGTATCTTCTTCTATTCTACGCTTCCATAAACACTCTTTAAAACCGCCATGTCCACTGAGTATCTGCGTGAGATGGTAGTTCAGTTCGCCGTGCTTCCGCTCATCCCATTGAGCTACGTCCCAAACTAACGTGAAGCTCCAACCCTCCCATCGTTCTTGCCACTTTGTTGTTGTTTGTGTCCTTGCTCTTTTCTTGGCTTCTTCAGATGGTCGCTTGATATTAGTGTTATACAGATCGGCCCTTTCGCTTACCAGTAAGTCCACTGGGATTTTCCGGTTTAGGACCAGGATCGCGTCATCGGACATCGTCAGATAAGCACTTGCTATTCTTATAGCTGCAGGTCGGTATGCTGCTAATATATATTTTTGATGGGTCTGTTTAGATCCGTACCACACTGGCTCTGCGTACAGTATAATCGAGCTGGTTACTGTGTACAATAGCTGACGAGTAGCTCCGCTCGGACCACCAATGTTGGGCATTATTTGCATAAGTGCTCAATTAACTTTGGTAATTTTCTCTCCCACCGCTCTGAAGTGCTCTTTGAAAGTTAACTTAGAGTAAAAGTTCACAGTATATTACAGAATCTTTTGAAGTGATTTGATGATCCCCAACAGTTAAGCCCAACTCCTTCGCCGACCGTTTGGAGCTTACTAATACCACTTCTGTCTTTTGGCTAGCCAACTCCAGTCGCGAATTGGTAAGCCATTCCTTTATTCTTCCTACGGCGTTATTAAATAATGCTTGAAGCAGGTCCACTTTCTTGGCCACTACTACCACTGCAATATCATCAGCACATCCCACAATTTGCGTTTTTTCTGGTAGATCAATATTTAGCACACTGCCCTCAAGTGATCCAATGAAACCAGGCTAATCCTGTTCATGCACCACGTAAGAGGCGACATAAATACCAAATTGATTCATGAGGTTGTGTAGCGCCACCCTTTTAAGGGGCTGCCAACGCAAATTGTTGCTTCTCTTACCCAATTGTCAGTCTCACCTATCCGAGGCGAATCCTGTTTCTTTAGCAGCCAAAGCTCTGCTACCCCAATTTCCTCATGGATATAGAAGTGGGTGGACGGCATGGCCTAGAAGGTTTCCTGTAGTGATACTAAATCGGTGCCGAGATGATCGGGCTAGTACCTTATTGGTGCTTGTTAAAGGACAATACCGGATCTATATCCGACGGAGGACCATTAACATCGATAACAGTCCCCAAAACCTACAACGACAACAACAAACGATGTTAGCTGAAGATATTAAAAGAGCGTTAGAGGTTGCAGGAAAAAAGGAACTGGAACGTGATAGAGAAAGTAAATTGTAAATTACATAATAGACCTCAAAATAAAATTTTTGTAATACTGAGGTAAACGGGATATTGTTTTATTGAATTTATACTTTGTGAATATATTCTGCTAACTTTCGATAAAAAAAGTACTGAATGCATATATCTTTTAGTCAGTGTTTATGAGTTTTGATTACTTTAGATGAAAACATCGGAATCATTATCATATAAGCACTATTGGAAACAAGGTTGAGTAGCACAGGAAAAGAGTTAGTGATTTAGATTGGCCATCCAATTCGAGAAGTCATTTATGCGGATAAACAGTACACATTTAGCTTAGTATGTTAACATATGATTATATTTGTTTGAAGCACAACCTCCGCAATAACAGGAAGCTCAGGATAAACCTTAACTAACACACAAGTGCACACGTAAGTGTGTAATGTAACCGCACACGTCCAGCCCATAGAACGAATATCCGCACAATTGTGTCATGTTGTATACGCCTACTCTGTTGCAGTTGCTACGGCCTCCTTACAAACAATTTTATTGCGTGCTTTGCATATGAACTAAATTCCCTATTGGATAATGTACCTACATAAGTATGCTCGTATTTAGGAGAGAGAGAGGATAATATTGGTTAAAATAGACAAAGAGTAAGAATAAAGGCTATAAGGTTTTACAACGTAAATGTCAATAACAATAAATTTTGTAACCAAATAAATTCAACAAATTTGTGTTGAAGCTGTGGCAAATATAGAGTAACAACCAAGGCTAGCAGCAAACAACAACAACAACAACACAAACACTAATACATATAGCAGAAATATTGCCTTAAAACAAAGAGTATGACATAGCAATAATAAATACAGCTTCCGAAAACATGGTGGCAATCATGCATGACAAGACACGACAAGACAAAACAAGACACGATTGAAAAGGGTTCAATATTGATAGTCCAACTAATCGCCTATAAGTAGAGAACACTGGGAGTGTGAAACGTGTTGGAATTAGTATTAATAATAGTGTTGCCAATGAGTACTTAGACGGTAAGTTTGAGTGAGTATTTGGAGAAAAAACAAATCAGAACTCAAGCAAAGTTAAAAAGTGCGCATCCCTCCCCATTAGATTAGGCGAGAATAAAAGAAGGCAAGAGTTGCACATGATTGACCAAGCCGGAAAAGCGTGGATACAAGCGCGGGATGTAAAGTGTCAAAGATTACGTGTAGGTTTTATAACCTTAGACCAAAAAAGTTAGAGAGCGCTGTAGACTCATGAAAGATACTCTAATTGGATACTGCTTTCTGGTATGACATGCTTTTAAATACGGCTTAGTAAGTGATAGCAGATATACGTAAGAAGTCAGGCTTAGGGGAGGAAATGAGGTTTTGTGTTTCGCGCTTTTTAGACTCCACCTTTTAGGCTAGATATAGCTATCAGATATAGAAGCAGCAAGCGGCATAGGCCCAAGAAAGTTTCAAGTACTTGTAAAGAGAACGTAGTTATTTTATGGTATAGGAACTGGTTTTAAAAGAGATTTTCAGTTTGGTCGTTAAATAAACTTCAGGTAACATTTTTCACTTATTCAGTTTTATAAGGGCCTCGCGGACCAGAAAGTTCAATCTAACCTAGTTCAAAAGCTACAAAAACTTAAGTTTAATTATGGTGAAAATTGTCTTCTTTAAAATAAAATTTGGTTAATGGATAGTGTTCTGCTAAGACAAAGCTTCATTGAGAAATATAGCTGGGCTTATCTTTCTTTGTGTTGGGAAATGCTAAAAAAAATAACACAAATCCTCGTTCAAGCACTGTGGCAAAGAGGTGAGGACTTAAAGAGAAACTTAAACTAGCCAACCTGTGGGAACTCCAGAGTAGCGACAGGTAGGGAGTGCAACTTGGAAGGGCAATTAGACATACTCTGCTTACAAGGTTTGCAGCCGAAGCTCCAGGGGCATCAAATTTTTCGAATAATATCTCTAACGATAAGTCTTTGAGTAAAAAATACTTCGATCATGGCAGATGTGTACCTGTGTACATCTCTTAAAGAAAGGTAGTCTTAGCTTGCCGGTTGACGAAATCGTGAACGGAAATGTCACTAGAATTTTTTTCCGCAATCAGGTTATCCTGTCTATATCCTATTTAATGAATTTATCAAATCGTGAACGACTTTACAAGGTCGACATTATAGATTGATGCAAATACCCTTCGCATGCTTTTTGATACATGTCTGATAAGTCGAGCAGTAGAGGCATGCATATCATGCATTAGTATACAAATAAAGCAGATGTTGGCCTGTCCGCAGCTTTTTTTACCTACATTCAAAAATAAATAGTTCTTCTTCTAGTAGTCCCTCCTCATCCGTTCCTTCCATTTTACTCCTACTCCTTTTTCTTTTTCCCTTTCTCCTTCTCCTTCACTCTCCATTTGGCTTTATCATATACATAATACTTCTATATCAATACCTTCCTATCTTCTTAATGTGCAAATTTTCTGTTAATAATTATTTGCTGAAACTGTGCAAATGTATGTTCTGCGCATGCGCGGGCTTTGTTAGTGTTAGTGAATTGTAGTACCATGTGTAAAAATAGAATTAAAGGGGTGACAACGGGTCACTATCCCCTTTACCCAACTTATGCATACTAATTGTTATAAAATCTCAGTTAAGTCGATTAAACAATGAAAAGGCCAACAAATACAATACAAGGCTTGATGTATTTATTATTTAAACATGGACTGCAGCCATACAAAGTACTTTATTTACATAAATAGTAAAAAAAAACAAGTAAGGAAGCTAAGTTCGGGTGTAACCGAACATTACATACTCAGCTGAGAGCTTTGGAGACAAAATAAGGGAAAATAACCATTTATCAAAATGAAACCAGGGTAACCCTGGAATGTGTTTCAAATGGAGGGTAATAAAGAGTATTTTAAAAGGGAGTACGCCATAGTTCTATAGGTGGACGCAATTTCAGGATATGGCCATAAAGGCGGACCAGGGGTAACCCTAGAATGTGTTTGTACGATATGGGTATCAAATTAAAGGTATTAATAAGGGTTTTAGGATGGAGTTGCCCTTAGTTGTATATGCGAAGGCGTTCTCGAGATATCGAACGAAATGTGGACCAGGTGGCCCAGATCATCATCTGTCGGGTACTGCTAATTTTTTTATACTAGCCGGACGCGTGTTTTGTATTTTGTTGTGCAACATGCGCACTGGTCCGTCTAGTATTATTCAATTCGTCTCTCTTTTTATCACACAAAAAATTACGCTTCGACATTTTTGATATTAAATTTACTTATAACAGCTGACAATCTTACGACCGCTAACTAGATTTATTTTCAATTAATGCATTCGTGGCGCCTACTTATATTTTGTAACTGTTAATTCTGTGCATGAAAAATTCGTAGTTGTCAGTTGGCATTATTTGCTTTTTTGTCGCTTTTTGGTCACTAAGGGCTCATTTACATACGTATATATGCGCACTCAGCACAAATCGGTAATGCTATTTTGCGGAGTTCTTAAAACAATAAAAAAGTTTTATAATACTAATGGAAAACAAAAGCTTACTTTTTCATTTGGAGAACGAAATATCTTAATGTACAATATTGATAGAAGCAAGAAATATACATATATTTAAGTCCCTTTTTTACAAAAATTTAACGACAGCCTTGAGATTTTGTCTCCTTCTCTCATTGTATATCTATACTGTAATGTTTGACAGGCTGCACAGTTCAGTAGTAGTGATATAGAAGTATTACATATATGGGCTTTATCTTTCTATTTCTCTTTTTCATTCTCTTTTTCTCTGTTTATCTCTTTCTCTTCATCTTCATCTTTATATTTCCTCTTTGACTCTCTCTTCCTCTTTTTGTCACTATTCGTTTCCCTATCCCCGAACATGTCTTACTCTTCTACCTCTTTCTCCCTAGCGCACACTTTTCCTTCATACAAATGCACTAAAAATAAATCAACCAATGCTACTCCAAATGTTTCAGGAAAGGTTGGGATAGGTAGGATATACTCTCAGGCAAAAGTCAGATCATTTAGAAACTTTTCGTGGTTCAGAGATTCACCAAAATATCCAACACTTATTAAGAAAATCGCTGCAAGAAAAAGATAAATTTACGAATAGCGCAAATATCGACCTAAGCTTATTTCTCTAGAAAGTGAAATGGATCTGGAGCTGTCCGGTAAATTAAGGCAAATAACATTGGACAGTGGCTTCTCAACATTCCAATTACCATGGATATATATAACCGTTTTGTAGACCTTAACAGCTACAAGCATTGCATGTATTGAAAAATTGAACAGATAAATCTCAGATATACCTGGAAAAAGTAGTGTTGTCCAGCGCCTGATTAAATAATCAAGTCACACCTATCCAAATGCAGAGAGCAAGGAGCCAGGCGAAAGTCAAGTTCTCTCCTGGTAGTCACCTCTGTTTTCAAGTATATAATTAGGTCATGACATCCAGATAGTTTTTATCAAAATTGTCCGATTCCACAGCGGCTTAACTGAAGCAATTCTTGACAGCCTACAAATTCAAGGCGGGGGCACTTTGAAATCCGATCGACTATCTGAGTAAAAATTAAATTTATATGGTAGAAAGCACCTATCGGAAAGACGCAGCTGTTATCGGGCAGCCTAAATTTCTGGCTGGCAGCGAGCTTCTGGTATTCGTCCGTTCCTTCCTTGAGGCGATACAATAAGCGACTCTAGCAAAAGGAGGGGTAGACTTCCCACAGACAGCAGTTTGTTCCGCCCGGAAAAAATTCAAAGCTGCTATGTAATCGCAACATACGATCATGGATTGAAAATGGGTTTCACACAAGCGATAAAAATAAGGCTATCTAACTATTTAAAAAAATAATAATATATTATGGATTTAGTGAGAACGCGTTGTCCCTAGTACACATACTCCAATAATCCAATGCACCATTTCTGAGCTATAGTGATTTAAAAAGCGGCATTCGATCACGGATCGTATGTAGCGATTCGGCTTCTGGTCAAAAAGCTGAAGTGCCAGTGATACGCAAGCTTATGTACCTAACCCTAACCTCTCAGTCTTGAAAAGGGTCGTTCACAAATAGCGACCCAAAACAAGAAAAAAACACACCCCCCCCCCCCCCCCCCCCCCGCATGTGACGTGCCCCTACTTTCTTTGCCTGCCATATTTTTTCACGGTACGTAAGTCCTCTATTAGTTTGACAACCGAATGAATATCTACTTTTGTAGACCTTACAGATATCGCTTTGATATGCCTTCTAGGACAAGCTGATTGGTTACAGCCTTTGAGAAAGAGGAGGGAGAGCTTTTCCTGCCTTAAGAAAGAAGGTTGCAGCGAACTTAATTTTTTTATATTAAGGGGAGTAAAACTCAGCAGATTCATACACGCACACAGATACCCAAATATCCTTAAAATGAACCAAATAGATTGTAAGTTATATTTAAGTGACTTTCATTTGGGGCGTGGAACCTCCTACCATTCCAACTTGATATCACTTCCCAAAGCCAGCCGGTTCTATGTACCGGAGCTACTCAAGATTTTTCCCAACCAAGGCCTGTCATATTCATTGGTCACATGAACCTCCTATAAAGATCTGTTGAGAACTTTTATCGACAATGAAAGACATACACATAATAATTTTGTTTATTAATGAAATTCAGACAAATTCAGCACTTTTGGTGCTTATATATTAGCAATAATAAAAAAACCAAAAACAGGAATATCAAACTTGCTGGGAGGGAAAACGTCATCTACACTGAAAACCTGCGCACCGACGCAGCCAATTGGATTATGTGTAAGCCCAGAAACCTGTAAGCTACCTTGGGCCGCATGGCTTAAATACAAACTCTCAAACTCTAGCTCTCGATCAGATCTCCTATGACTGCTTCAAAATATTCACGCTATAGCGGCAACTCTACTGCAGAATAACAGCTTATATGATACGACTCATTTGCACTCGTAGACATCTCACACATTTCCTGAAACGTCAATCCACTTATGGAATGTGAACGCCTGCTCCAATATTTAAATAAGGCGCCAATCTAACACATCAACTGAACACAAGGCAATTGGCAGCCTAGGCAATATGACGCCAAATGCTACTTACTTGCATGCTTATGCCGGGGTTAACTCAAGCATAAGTGGCTTAAGTGAGGGGGAGGGGGAGGGGGAATGTGAAGAAAGGAGCGATTTGCATTTTAAGCTGCGGCAGCACACACAAAACAAAAGCCACAACGATATGATGCGAGTGTCAACTTACATTCCCAAACAACAAGAACAACAACAGCGGAAAGCGAACCAACAATTGTAAAACAAAAACCAATGCAATGCATGGTTATAAAACTGACAACAATAATACGTTTCCAAGAACACTTTTAACATACAACATCTAGAAATCCAACAGCCATCAGCCGCCAGTCGCAAGTCGCCAATTTTACAAGCATCGCTCTTTCTCTCTCTCTATGTGTCAACCAACAATCGGCATAAAGCTAACTATGACAGGCGGCATCATATATCTCGCTAACGGATTGACTGCACAACAGACTGTCCTTTCCAACTGTCTATCCAAAGCTCGTGCTTCTTCTTCTTCTGCAGACTTACTTAGATTTGTGTACTGTCTTCCGCATTTTCGGAAAAAGCTTCAATTTGCATAAACGCGTTCTGTAGGCATGTGTATGTGGGTATGTGTGTGAGTTTGTGACGCCAAGTACATCGCTTATCGTTATGCCAATATTCATAGTTGTTTTTGTTGTCAATGTTGTCATAAATACAAAGAGTTCAACCAACTGCAAACAAGCTGTATGAGCTTTACAATATTGAATACAACAAACACAACAACAATAACAAGTTATTGCAGTTACGTTGTAAAATGACAAGATCAAGAAAACAACAAAAACACCGCAACAATTCTTACATCATCGTCAACAACAGCAACCACAACTACATTTATGCGAGTACTCGTAGAGCAATAATATTGTTTATAATTTGCATGCATTGATGCACACTTTTGGGGTCATTGATGTCAATATCCATGAGTTGATATCGAGCATTAATGTCAATAGCGGTATGTTTATTTTTAAATACATATGCCATAGTTTACGCGGTGAAAAGTGTAACATTCTAAGCCTTCAGGCTTTGCTACGTTTGTTTTTACACTCAGCTGAGCAGAGCTCACAAGAAAATCAACACAGCGCTATCGCAACACACCACATCAAGCGGTCACTCAGCTGATATGAAAAATGTCAAAATATTAGACAAAGAGAAACGAACAAAAATCAGATACACTATAGAAAGCTTACGAATAATGGAGAAAAGGAACAAAACAGTAAACATAAAAGAAGACACGGATTGCATTTCCGCGGCTTATTTGTTATGCCTTTAAATTCTGTTGTTTAGTTTGACAATTGTACCACATACAGATGGTATTAGCGATATGTTTTTATAATAGAAAATTTAACATATATGTATATGTATGTAAGTCCATTTTCGTTTATTGTTTTTTGTTTGGTTTTAATTTTTGGACATTGTTGAAATTTTAAACAACTATTTTTATAATTTCATGTCAAATTACGTTGGTAAATTGAAAAGATATTTAAATAAATGCAGTTTCGCCCCTGAGGAAGCTAAGGTGCTTAGCGAAACGTTGGGACGTAATAGTGGAGTTTTACTTGCACTAAAAGCAACATTATGGTCAAGAAAAGCCTATCATAACACAAAAATATTTACAATAATTTATTGACCGGCTACAACTAATATTAGCTCACACGATTTTGTTAGCTGACCTAAACATGTGAAAACGACTTCATAGCTTAAGAGGACATTAAACGGAAATGTGGAGCTTCTAAGGCCAAAATAATGGCATACCAATTTTAAAAATCGGACGTCAAATAACCAAGTTACAAGGAAAAACCTTTTCGGCTGCATTTCGAAGGATAAAAAAAAATTTATGGGCGGACATTAGCAACTTTTTTCGACCCAGTCTATCGTCCGTCCGTCCTTTTGTCCGTAAACACAATAAATTGAGTAATTTTTGAGATATCTTAATGAAATTTGGTACGCAAGTTCCTGGGCACTCATATCAGATCGCTATTTAAAATTAACGAAATTGGACTATAACCACGCCCACTTTTTCGATATGGAAAATCAAAAAAAACCGAAAAAGTGTGCATTACCAAAGACAGATAAAGCGATGAAACTTGGTAGGTGGGTTTGACCTTATGACGCAGAATAGAAAATTAGTAAAATTTTGTACAATGGGCGTGGCACTGCCCACTTCTAAAAGAAGGAAATTAAAAAGTTTTGCAAGCTGTAATTTGGCAGCTAAGTATGTAATGTACGGTTACACCCGAACTTAGCCTTCCTTACTTGTTTTAATATATGTGCTAAAAAGAATATCTCTGCGGTCTTAACTTCTATGGCACCCGAACTTGTGTTTAACCGTATGGACGTAAAAAACTGCGTTTTGAGTGCAACAAAGTACGACATTCGTTTCTTTTTCAATACTCGAAACACAAATGGAACCCTGGTTACACATTAGTCGATCGATCGAGCACTTTGCAGTCAAGCTAGTGATTGAACTTGTATTGAATGCAAACCCTGTAGCTCTACAGGTCTGCCACTAAGCATGATAACTCTCACACCCCTTGTAGTGGGTGCAACCCTTTAAATCCCTTTTTAATCATTACATGCCTTTTAAACATTTACATATTATTGGGGGTGGCGTTATGACACACTAAACAAACTTAAGATCTTGAGAAATATCACATATTTGGCCTTTGCACTTGCCACACACTGTAGACCTTAGGGTAAACCGCAGATTTTGGAATATACTTTTTCTTAACATCCCGCACATTCTCAGCTAAATGCCTTGAGAAATATACACCGAAGAGGCCCGATAATGAGCATGTTAATAGGGTCATGAGAAAGTACTTGTCGAATTAGTTGCCTGCACGAGCCAAGAGATCAGCTTGCCAGTTGTTATCGTTCTTCCGTGGTACCCAGATAATTTGTATCAAAAAATATTTAGATGCCATCACAAATAAGGTCAAGTAATAACTCGCAGCTAACACCGAATAATACATCCCGTCATATGCGTCCAGACTGAATCAATCCGTAAACAAGGTCAACATGTTCTCGTCCCACATTAACACCCCACTACATTCACACTCGAGGAAATATGGGGGATAATGTAAAAATAGGAACGAATCCGGTCCACAGTAGCATGTACTGTCAAGGATGAAATCGATGCTTGTCAGAATGCTCTGCCGGCTAAAATTGACAAGCTTATAAACAGCGTCGCGGAGCCATTATGCCGCCCAGGTTTCGTGCATTTTGCCGAGTGTAGTTGTTTTACTAAGGGTCTCACTTATTTCAACCATCGCCAATCGCTGCACTGCTTTGAAGCTTTCAACGTTATATATCAGAGAATCGGCTTGATTATCATATTCTACAGCCAACGTAGCACCTTTGGGGAGAGCTCCAGCATTTCCCAATTGATCCTCGCAAAAAGTACAATGCAAGCGGGGCTAAGATAACCCTTTCATCTACATTTAGATGAGACTTTGCTATCATGATAAATCCCAAAGTATTTAACTCCGTCAGACAACACTAGCGGTACTCACGTAAGTGAGGGTGTCCTATTGACCCCAGCGGGTTAGGGGCTTAGAATAAACCCGCGGTAAGAGGGGACCAAAATACAAAATTGATTCAAGGGGTTTTGCAGCGCAACCCTCTCAAGGAATTGCCAGCGCAATTGTCAATCTCACCTACCCGTGGTGAATCCTGTTTCATTAACAGCCGAGGCTCTGGCGACCTCGAACTCCTAACGAATCTAGGGGGGTGGGAGGGCAGGGTGGCCTAGATTGTTTCATGTAGTCATACCAAATCGTTCCCGAGATGACCGGGCTAGTACCCTTATTGTGCTTGGTACCGGAGCGTACCGGATTTGCATCCGGCAAAGGACCGTGGACATCGTTAACACTCCACAAGGCATTCGGGGAGTATCCTTATTGCCACTACAACAACAACAACAACAGGGTGTTCTATATTTTAACACTCCACAAGGCATTCGGGGAGTATCCTTATTGCCACTACAACAACAACAACAACAGGGTGTTCTATATTTACCTTCGCGTAGATAAAACGAGCTTGGTTTGCTGGGGTTGACAGCCAATGCACTACAAAGTCACGACCCTCAGTGTATAAAGAAATTTACTTTTGACCGGAATCCCTCTCTGTTCATCTCTCACTCCCACTCTCCCTTCAACTCCCTTTCCAACTCCTAATCCCAGTCCTACTCCCACCCCCACCCTACTGCACCTCCCACTCCTACTTCCGCTTACACTTCCTCTGTCGGAAACAGACCGGAAGTCTCCCTTTTCTTTTCTCTCTACCTACTCTCTCTCTCTTCCTTCCTCTCCGGCTGTACGCCTCTCTCTTCCTCTATCAATAATTCCATTTTATGGAATATATATTCCATCGCTATAAATTGACATGCCAGCTTAATAATCTCATTCGAATTTTAGACAACCAACTAAGTACTTAACTATCTGCTCAATACCTGCTACTTTGGTACTTATCAGTCACCATCTCAAATTTACCGCACTCATGGCTACGCTGATGCTCTTGAATCCCCTTCCGAAGCGGGTCGTTATGTCTCATTTGAGCAGTTGTTCTTCCGATGCCCTGGAAACCTACCTGATTTTGGTGCGGAATGAGAGAATTGATTACCTTGATTGGTCTTTGATGTAGCTTGAATGTTATTTTGCTAATACTTTAACAAACTTTGAGATCCCACATTAAAAGTTAGCCAAATTATGCGAAAATTTTCTGAAAATGAGTCTTCCACTTTCCATGTACTGAATCAATAAATATACCCACATTTTCTCCACAACTGACAGTTCGAGAATGTAGAAGAATTTTTTATTCTGTTTTTATTTACTAATAAAATGACCAATTTCGAGCAGTCACTTAAACGATTTAAGTTCATTTTCATCAAGTTTACCTATCAAGTATCAAATGACCTGACTCAAATTTAAACTGAGATAATCTATTTAAGTGTAATAAGGCACACAAAATGTGAAAAGTGAAACGACAGACATCAAGCATTTAAAGCTAAATATATGTACGTCATAGGTCTGGGCAAGGAAAAGTTTTATGTATGAATATATATTCGTTCGTATGTGTGTATATATATTTGGAAGTATGCGAGTATGTATATAAGCGCATAAGTGGCTGCTAACAATTGCAGAGGCCGTTTACAATTGGAATCGTGTTGCAATAAAGCAAACTACTTGATATTCAAACGGTATGCCACAATAAAAGTACAGTACTACCACTCATACCAAGTATGACCTATGTGAGACACCGGGCTCTACGAAACAGCTTCACTTACAAGTGCCTAGAAATACAAACAGGAGGTAGACATATATATACAACAGCATAAATACATATATATGATATAAAGAGCTGAGCCGGATCTAAAGAAGGTGAAATGTCAAAAAAAAAAAAAAATGTCACAACATATTGCCGGGCATGATTGTTGCCTGTCAAATATCGTTCTTGCTGCCAGTGATTCCGGTAAACGGCCTCACTTCGTAGGGCCCCCAGCTGTAGACGCCGTAATGCAGTTGCCAACTAGATGCTGCATACATTTCCTAGATATGAGCTGAGGTGGAAAGCGGAACGAGATTTTTGCAATATATCGAATTACTTGTTAAAATTTTGAGGCATGAAAAACAAAAGTACAATGAAAAGTGGAGCAAACCGAAATGAAAAGATTGTAAAAGCAAAAAAAAAATCACACAAACATCAAAAGACACAATAAAAGTTTAAAAATTGTTCATAGATAAGAGAGATGAGAAAGAAAAACTGAGAGTCGTATCTTTTGGTTGTTACAACAGTAGTGCAGCAGTGCGCTGTCCATGTAGCATGACACCAGGTAACATAAGGATGTAAGTATGTAAGGATGTTGATGCTGTGATATGATAGCCAGTTCCTGGATGCAGCTTGTCAAATTGCTTCAATTGTTCCGAAATTGTCTTCTGTGTAAATGCAATTTGCTTCAATTTCATTTAACTTGACAACGTAGAAGTTTCACAACTCACACTAGTAACCGATTGAGCATCATAGACTTACAGAAAGATGAGACAGGGGAGGGCTAACAAAAGTTCGCTGATTAGATTTATAATCTTGAATATGAAAATTATTGTTCTTATGTTTTTACCCCCTTCAAATTTTTAATTGCATCTACATATGATAATTATCCTAAAAACTGTTTTCGAAAATATTCAAAAATTCTAGAAAATGTTACGAAAATTTCGAAAGTATGAAAGCTCCTTTATATGAAAGAATATCAGATAAGCTTTATTTAAAAAAATTTTCAAAATCAATGTGAATTTTGAAGGACTTATACCTTGTACTATAGTAGACTAGAATTGATTTGGCTACAAAACTGTTTATTCAAAAAAAAAAAAGGAGAATTTAAGGGCTTTATTCTGTAAGCGATAGCTCGGACGAAAGATTTGCCTCCAAACGATTTCGTCTAGAAAGAGCATTCTCTATCATTTTCGTTTCGCATTTACGTTTTTTACTTTATGTCAAACAGGTAGGCGAAAGTAACTGTCAGCTGATATTTGCCATCGTTTAACATAGAGCAAATACACTAGCAATTTGTCTCTGAAGCGAAACGAACGAAAAGTGTTCTGAAAATTTTCTAAATTATTCGAAAACGTTTTCGAGATTGGTTTGCATTGTGTTGGTTACAAAATTCAAGAAGAATTTACTTATGGTTAAGGTTGATATTTTTAAGACTCATAATTCCGCAAAATGCACCACGGATCGACCTTTAGTAAATAAGTAGCTCTTTCCGTATGTAAACTGAAAGTAAAAGACTGGTAAAATCAACCGAAATACGGGTCAATTCGACCAAAATTTCTGTCAATTTTTATCCATCGCAACAAGATGTTGAATCAACTGCGCACAAATTGTTGATTCGTAATTGACCGTTTTAGTAGTCAAATGAACAAAAAAAGTTGTTGCGACAGCTTTGTATGAAAGTACCTATGTTGCCATATAAATAAATAAATGTAAGGCGCGATAAGCTCCGAAGAGATTTTAGGCCGAACTTCTCTTCCAAAATTCGAAAAATCTCGAAAAACTGAAAAATTAAAAAAAACTTTAAAAATTTTTTTGTATTTTTTCCGAAAAGTACATTTAAAAACAAATTTAAAAAAAAAAAGATCCCAAACGGTCAATTTTTGAAAAAGTTATAGCATTTTGAAAACAAAAACGGTGTTTTTTTTTTAATTCATAACTTTTTTTGAGTTGGATGAAAAAATTCTGAGAAACGGCTTTCGTAAGCTAGAAAAAGAAGAAAAACTTTCAGCCAATTCTAAAGGGGTCGGGTTCAAAATTGGTCGAAATGGGATGGAATACCCCATATACATACATATGAGTATCGAAATGAAAATAGTAGTCACAAAACTGATTCTCAATTCTTTCAGTTACAGCTCAGCTCATTATCAATTTCTTCTTTCGCATGTAGTTCCCACACTTGAGTTTCGAACAAAACTTGTAGTATAAATGTTTGGCGTAACATTTAAAAAGAGAACTTGTAAGTTATAGAAAAGTAAGGAATCAAATCGCAGGAAGGTAATTCACCACTGGAGTAACTTTACATCTAATTCGGCAACTTTAATTTTCGTAACACTTTAAGTTGACACGATTCCAAAACAACTCATACTTTTATTTTGTCGGAAACATCAACATTAAAAAAGGATGTTTTTTTATTATCTTATTAGATTCGTTCGTGTGAGTGAAAATTCATAAAAACTTGAACAAAATGTTACTAACTTTGGAAAAATTCTGTTCGTTCAAACGAAAATTTTGCAACAAGAGGGCGCAATTTTGCATTTCGCTTGGATGAGAAGTTGCAAAATTGTAGCCGATAAATAGGTGTCCCGGTATCTCATAATTTTTTGCACATTAAATTCAAAAAAGGGTTTTTCGTTTTGTATTGATAACTGAAGAACTAGTTTTTTGTTGTTTTCCCATTTGGTGTGTTTTTTCGATTTGGTGGTTTTCTTATTTTGGTGTATCTTTTTTAACAAGTGGCACCATCGTCATAAGTACAAATTAGAGAGCGCAGTGAGCGTATAATTCTCTTTGAAATTTGCTCATGTATTGACTGTTGATCGCTGTTGAAATGACCAGTGAGTTCAGTTGTGTTAACGGAAAAATCAGTTAGATTGATTAGAAATCTGTCAATTTTACAGAATTCTTTTAACTTAAGAGCGACAATTTCTCTTCTGTTGAAATGACTAAACTAATTTGATCGCTTGACAAAGAACTCGGTCGAATTAACCATAATTCGATCAATTTCACCGAATATCCGTTAAGTCAAGAACAACAGAACACATTTGTTGATTTTACTAGCACCATTTCTTTCAGTGTAGATATTTTCGATTTTGGAAAGTGGATAACAGTTGGGAGTGGAAGAGCAAGAGGCAGGGGTTAAGGCAGCGTTTCAGAGGCAGAGTGGTTAAAGGGGCAGGACGAAAAAAAAAACATACGGAGAGGCAAATCGAAAGAAAGATGTACAACGACGCGGAGAGTAGTAGGAGAGCGTTAACAGTGAGGTAAACCTAAACAAAATTTATTTTTCAAATAACTACCTACTGATTTCTTGAATAAGTTCTTCTGCGACAGAAAAGCTCCCAACAATAGTTAATGTCACAAAGAATGTCTCGAAGAGGAGTGTGTAGGAAATCGTTTAAGCCCAGACTCCTGATATTTCCACCGGCAGATCAAAACCTAACTACAAGGTGGCCAGAGACCTGAACTCAGAAACATCTTATCTCACATGACCACTTTAGGCCACCGAACCATTGCAGAGTTTTCCATGACAAAATGGTTCCCATCAAAGAAGCCGCTTGATGGTCACATTCCTTCAATATACCCATTATTATGATGAACTCCGATAGCACAACGGTGGTAGAAGCACTAAAAAGAAAAAAACAACCCCTGCAAATAGAGGCTTTCCAATATAAATGCCTCGTCATACCGGAAGATATGCGACTGAGAATCCTCGAAGTATTTAACAAAGAAAAAATCCCCGAAAAAATTTCCCTGGCTCAAATGAAATGTATCGATAGAACTTTAATAATGAACTGTATGCGATATAAGCGCAAAGGCTTCGCTCTCCAAGTAATATATGAGAATGGAAAAAGACCCTTCCTTCTAGTTATGAGGTGGGCTTTGTCGAAAGTTGAGGTAAAACATAGTATCAAGTAGAAATCCAAGGAACCAGTAATAAGTAATAATTAAAACACAGTGTATCTACTAGGATTCATTACACACATGCCTTCGGGTGTTATGGAACAGTTTTTCTGTCCAAAAGACTTAGCAGTTTGCGATGAATGGTGGCATGCTCGGTGGTCGACGAAAGTTGAGTAGCTACTAGCGGAGCGACCAGTAGGTAGCAGTATCACTACGACAACATCTGGGCGTCGGTACAATTGCGGGCAGTTGCAGCTGAACATCGGAATAGCCAACAACGTCGGTTAGGTCATGGAGAAGCGTTGGTTGCAACGAAGGGGCTGCGGAGATAGATGTTTACCATCCAGCTGTGGCTTCGTTGATCAATGGAGTAGTTTTTTTTTTAGCGAGGAATGAAGTGCCAAAAGTATGTCTGCTCTTTGTTATAATAAGTATAAGAAACGAATTGCTCATTTGGTACTTAGCTCTTGGTCAACACTTTGTCTCCCAGCTGTGCAATATATGCTTTGCTGTTGTACTGTAACATAGTTGTTGTTTTGAATATGACCCAGAAAAGCAGAAAAATGTCGCTATTTTTTTTTTTTTTTTCTTGAAAGAGAAACTCTTATGCAATTTGTAACTCAAACTATCCAATCGAAGGTTCGAGAATATTTTACGAAAATTTCCAGCTTTTTATTTCAATCTGAATTCTATAGATTCTGCAATCTTTTACCCCTACCAATTCTAATCTAACGAATTGCAAGCTAACATTTTGTTTCGAAGCGTGCTTCAGATTTTCTTCCATACAAGAAAACATTGTTCACATTTTGTATGAAAAATAGTTGTCAAAAGTCAACGCGAGTTTCGAGAGATCTGCCACTTGTACCGTATAAACAAATTGAGTGGAATTTAGATATTTTGTGGCGACTACGAACGGCATCTGCAAGCAGACGAGTTGCTACTGAGAAGCTTCTCATGACAGAAATAAACTCAGAGTGTTTGCAAACCACTTTGGAGGAACGACCGCGCTACGAAAAATGGGTTTCTATTTGAAACAACTTTTTTCTAAAGATTTTAAAGAAGCTTTAAGCGGGATGTTAAACCACCACCTTCAGAGACTTTAAAGTAAAACTTTCAAAAGTTTCGTCAAATTTTTTTGAAATTTGTAATTTTTCAGAAAACATTTTAAGGCTATTTCGTATAGTTCAAGTAACAAAATTCTTAGAAAGTTTTCCTAATATATACAGGTACTGCCATTGTTATGCAAGAAGTTTTTAAATAAAAAAAAAAAAACTCAAGAATCTTAAATACAAATTCTTAAAAAAAATTTCAAAAGAATAAGAATAACATGTTCTTCAGTAAATATAAGTCGTACTTAAAGGATTTTAATATTTTGAATAAAACTCTTTATTCTGAGTATATGCGCAATATCGAGGGAAACATCAAATCGAATCCAAAAAGTTTTTGGAAATATCTTAAGGACAAAAAGTGTTCGGCTAGTGTGCCTACCGGAGTTTTCCCGGATGATAACTCGGCGAAAACTCCAAACGAGGCTGCTAACTTATTTGCTGATTTTTTTAAATCCAATTTTTCTGTGGATGATAGTTATCAACCGCTCGATTTTTCGAATAGTCTGAACTTTGCCATAAATTTCGGAGCTATTAATAATCTTTGGTTTTCTTCTCAAACAGATTTAGTCGGATTTTCTCCCAACTTATTGAAAAATTGTCCGGCCCTGGTTTATCCTCTCTAACTTATTTTCAACAAATCACTCTCCTCTGGGAATTTTATTGATATTGGAAGGGTACGTCTATAAGGGTACGTCTATTACGCCTATGTTCAAGAGTGGCAACAAAAATGATGTGCGTAACTACAGACCCATATCCAAACTGACCACTGTTTCCAAAATTTTTGAGCATGCAGTCTATGCTAAGTTGAGCTTTGCGGTTAAGTCCCTTATTTCTCCTTATCAGCATGGTTTCGTTGCGGAGAGGTCGACGATTACTAACCTTGCTATTTTCAGTGAGTATTGCATTGAGTCTTTTTCAGCTGGCTCGCAGGTAGATTGTATCTATACTGACTTTTCAAATGCCTTTGATAGGATCTCCCATAGAGTCCTAATTAATAAACTAGTTTGCCTTGGTTTTCATTCTTCCTTTCTGTAATGGTTAAGTTCATATTTATCCAGCAGGCGGAGTGTTGTCACTGTTGATGGGGAGTTTTCTATTACCTTTATTGCCTCTTCAGGTGTACCACAGGGGAGTATACTAGGTCCATTATTATTTAATCTTTTTATTAATGACATTAGCTATCGCTTTACATTTGCTAAATGTCTCCTTTACGCTGATGACCTCAAATTGTTCCCAATTATTAAGTCGCCTGATGATACATTGAAATTACAAAATGATATTACCAAGCTACATTTGTGGTGTCTCAAGTCTCATCAGTCCTTAAATGCATCTAAATGCTTTCATGTGACCTATTATAAGTCATCCAATGTACTTCGCATATAGTATCTCTAATTGTGAACTTCAATGTCTTAGTAATATTAAGGAACTATGGGGTTGATAGCAAGTTTTCCTTCAATAGTCATATTAGCCACGTTACCTCTAAATCTTACTCAATGCTGGGTTTTGTTAGGCGCAATTCCGCGAAGTTCTGTAACCCTTATACTTTTAAATCTCTCTATACTCCTTTTGTCAGGTCTCATTTAGAATATGCTGTCTTTATTTGGAGACCTAGTACTATGACAGCTATAAATAGACTAGAGAAAATACAAAAGAGCTTTCTTAAGTATGCTCTTTGGACGTTAAGTTTTGAGCAGCCCATACCAACTTATACTGCTCGTCTTACACTGTTAAGTCTCAAATCCTTGCAGAGTCGAAGATCTATACTCTCCTTGTCCTTTACTTTCAAAATTGTCAAGGGCCTAACTGACTGTCCATACTTATTAGAAAGGATTCGGTTTAATGTCCCTTAACGGTTTCTTCGTAATGTGTCTCCTTTCTATGGGGTTAGTACGAGAATGCTATATGCTCGTAATGCTCCCGTAAATCGTGCTTTAAGGGAGTTAGTTTCACTAAGTGATGCTATCACTTTGGATTTTTCGATGCCAATTAATGCTTTTTTCGCGATGCTTAAATCAGCCTTATAAGTGGTTCGATTTATACACAAAATTAGTATGTAACCTATAAATTAGTTAAGTACATAGTCTCTAAGGATTGTATTCCAAAGACTTAAATAAAGATAAAGAGAAACTGTTCTTGCGGGTTCTTTCCACCGGCCTCATCCACAAAGCATATACAACCCCCAGCGGGTTAGAATATACCCGCGGTAGGCATGCCTGTCGTAAGAGGCGAATAAAATACCGGATTCAAGGCTTTCAGGCTGCCAGCGCAATACATAGCTTCTCCAAACCCAATTGTCAACCACACCTATCCGTGGCGAATCCTGTTTCATTAACAGCTGAGGCTCTGGCGACTCACATTGGACACGTCAAATTTCTGTTGGTAGTCATAAGTAAGACCAACTGAACCTTAATCAGGTTATGCTACGCCTCACATTTTTAGAAATTTCACGCGCCCAACGATTTTATTTAATTGTCTGATCAACGCCCTAGATTGATGAGGAGTCTGATGACTAGTACCTGGGCCTACCTTATTAGTTGCAAGCTTTTAGTATTATTATTACTTAATATAAGTATTGTTTTCAATAAAACCGTTTAACTTAAACAATTTTTTTTAAATTATTTTGACTAAAATTTATTCACTAAAGTGTTTGAGTGTCACGTATTTATCGAACTTTTGTAAGTGCCATCATAATTTGTGGGAAAGAGAGAGGACGGGTGCTAAAGTATGAAATATAACAAAAATTATGACTATGAAAGATCGTCCAGCTTGGATATATACACCAACTTATATATTTAAATTATTGGACAAAATTAATGCACAGACATAAAAATAATAAGATTTATTACAATACTTCAAGGTAGATTGAAAAAAATTGTGTTATTGGAATTTTTGTTTAAAAATTGACAAGCTTTTTAGAAAATTACTTACTATAAATTGGATAACTGTTCTTAGAGTATGCGTATGAATATTTTTAAACAAAGCTTATAAAATCTTTTCCTTTATTGTTGCACCTTTAACATTTGAGATTTCTAAAGTGCAAAAGTATGTAAATGATTTTGGGAATTAAGTTGTAGCTATGATTTTCAATCACTTAATCAAACGGGGATTCACTTGAAAAATTTTTAGAGCTAAATGTGTTTATAAATGAATTTGAATTACAATATTGCTGTATTTCCTAAAATATTTTGATATATGTAAAATAACTAAAATTGGTATATGTGCCCTGTGAGGTGCTGCTGACTTTAAGCTGAATGCTGTGAGGTATGATTGCACTTTCAACGAAAGAGTTATTACAGCCACGAACGATAACTCTTTTTGGTCTGGTCGGCAAACATCGGTGCAATTCAGGAACGTAACATCCAAACCAAGAATGATTAAACAATTCTGAACAAACAGTTTCTGTTGAATACTCCAAAACCTGGATAATCTTGCAGACATCTGATTGAGGAACTCCCGCCTTCCAGGGACATAAGGAGTAATCTCTGCGAGTCCATGAAGAAATTCGGCACACAAGAATACAGCCGTTTGAACCAGATAAGCATAAATAGGCCCTCAGCCTCATCCACGAAGAGTCAGCAAAGTCTTATGCCGATGAATGGCGTGCTTCAGTCTGACAAAACTTTGATCTGGGTACTGCAATAAGTTACTCTTATTTATTCACAATCAAACCCGAGGCAAGCATGTCATGTGTCTCCATCTTTTTAATCGGAATGTGGAACCAACGCTCCTAACACCTTTCGTTCTACCCTATCAACAGTGAGAGTTTCCTTACTCTTCCTATAGAGAGTACCGATCCTACGAAAGCCCGTTTTGCCTCTAAAAGGTAGTGTTTATCATCTGCAAAACATTTTATATTTTCACAGTGTACTTATCAGTCATTACGTAAACAAACTCACTCCTTTACTATCTACAGTCGTTTATCCAAGTCCACACGTGTCACATTTCGATACCACACAAGCACGGCTGAGCAATCATGGCTGCTTCATGCAACTCAACTATACGAAGACCAACCATACCATACTACGCAAAAGTCTAGGAAAGCTAAATGTGAAGTCGATAGCGACCGCGTCCAATACCGCGGCGTCTCAATTCACAATTCAAGTCATGTTGCACTTACGATTGCTCGTGGTGGCATGTGGCATGAATACAACTGGTTTTAAACGGACATAAACACATGAAATGAGCTGAGTTTGGGTACGAGTATTTGCACACTTACATGCACCCACCAGTGGAACATTTGATATCCAACGAAAGTCGTCAATAAACCAAACAGGAGCTGCAGACCTTGAGACCGTTCATAAAGCAGGTGCAGTGCGTTGTCACGTGGGCGTTTAGAGTATTTAAGGTTTATGTATACAAGCTCACAACAAATGCAATAGAAATAAGAGTATAACAACAACAACAACAACCGAAAAATTACAAGTTTGGATTGAAAATGAGTTGGAGAAATGTGCCAAGCGTATTTGATATGGACTGATTGTTATTTTAGATTCTAACGACGATTCAGATGTCAATGTCGAGTCCATTTGAAAACAAAGCAAACAAATCGAAATTGTTGATATCAGACATAGAGAAAGGGGATATATCATATGGTGTACATATGTACATATCTAAGAGTATGTTTATATGTATGGGTGTTTGTATGAGTGTGGCTTGTCAAGTTAGATTAGTTGAAATTAGGCGAGAGTTGGTTGTATTTCCACGTGATTGTTCCCAACAGCGGATGCAATAAAAGAGAAAAAAAACAATTTTTCTTCCAGTCGGATATGATAGCGATGAAATAAACCGTGTTCGTGCGGAAAATAAAGCCAGCATACAAGGCAAAGGAATTCCAAATCGCAATATCTTTGAACAATGGCGAATGAAAACGGCCAGATTGCAATAAAAGTCTTTTACAGCTTACGCCCTCGAGAATGAATAATGAAAATTCCTGCGATGGCATTAAGCTGTTTGCTCACGTAAAAGTAGTTCTGACATTTTATCGCTTAATTGATGTGCTTATTGGCTTTTTAAATTATGGAGATGGTATAGTTAGCATTGTTAGATGTGAATAGAAATGAAAATGTAGGAGTGCGGGTTGAAAACCCACTCCCGCGAGAAAAGGCTTTGAAGAGATTTACAAGGTATAATCGAAACAGCTGACACCTTGTCCGTTCTGATGTCACGTTGTTTAAATGTTTCCCAAATTATTAAATAAGAAAGGAAAATGTTTGAGGGAGGAGGTAAATTAGAGCTGCTAACAAAAGACTGTCCACCATAATAATATAATGCATCGTCTTCTAAAATTCTGTTCAAGCTGGAAATGGGAATAACGTACAAATATAAGTAATAAGAATGCAGGTGATCTTCGCTATTTACTAGATTGCGACTTTGCTCATTTTCATAGTAACGAGGAGAAAAACTGCAAAAATAAGGCGTGAGTACCAAGTACTCGGGAAGTTTGATGTGTAAGTCAAATCTATATCTGAGAAACTAGTGCCTTCAAGTTAACTAGAGCTTTTCCAGGGGCATTTAGTAATTGTTAACACTCCGATAAATAGCTTTTCAAAAACAAATTGGTAACCTTTCGAAAAAAATCGATAACTTTTTGATAACGAAATGGTAACTTTTCGATAAAAGCCGTTACTTAATTGATAACATTTCGATAACGTATCGCCAGCTTTCCGATAGCAAATCGATTACTTCCTGATAGCACGCCTATAACTTTTCACCAAAAATCGGTATCTATCCGAAAATAAATCGATAGCACGCCGATAGCAAATATGTAAAATTTCGAAAAACGATAACTTTTGGATAACAATTTGGTAATATTTTGATAACACATCGATAACTTCTCGATACAGAAGCCACTACTTAACGATTCAAAATCTATATCGTTAGGAAGTTTATACCACTTCGATAACAAATCGATAGCTCATATATACCTCGACTACAACACACCGAAAACGACACGATAAATCAACGCTAAGAAACGGACAAATCAATCACATTAAAACTATAAACTTTCCAGACGTGAGGTCCTGGAGCAATACTTTTCCAAAATCACAAATAAATTTGAAATTTTAGATCACGAAGAAGCTACATTACCTGTGCTCAATATGGAAAGTCAACACATATTTGAAAAGAACGAAGTAACTAACAGAAATTTTAGGAAATGCATCTTCAGCTAGACTGTACAGGAGTCTACCAACAGGCAAGCAACAACAACCAACACCAAAATCATCTTCAGAATCATTTCAAACAACACCCCCATCAATCCAATGTAAAACACTGCGGAGTCCTAAAAAGGTCTAGTCACGAAAATCGAGAAACTAATGGTCGCCATGCCTAAAATTACTCAAACGCTCTCACTAGAGCAAACAAATTCTGAAATCTTCAACGACATCCAATCCATTAAGAATAAATTCGAACGATCCCGCGATGGAACGCTCATCGTTCAAATCTCGTTTTGTCGTTCATGCCCATATCCAACCGATATAACAATCCGATAACACATCGAAAAAAAACTTGAAACTCCGATAACATGTCGTCCGGTTTCAGTTTCGGTTACAGTTTTGCGTGCAGTTTTGACTTTTAATATTTTGTTGCCTCTTCTTTCCTTTTCTTTTTTCCCATCTTTTTATACTCAGCTGAGCAGATCTCACAGAGTATATTAATTTTTTTCGCATAATGGTACACCGTAACGGCATAAACTAAACGAGACAGATATAGACTTCTATATATCAACTTAGCCTTCTTTACAGTTTATTTTATATTTATCTTAAAAAATCGCTTGTGTATGTACATCTGTTCACTATATATTTCATATTTCCTACAGCCGATTATTTAGATATTACGAATGGGATAAAAGTATTAGTCTTCGGATGTGCCGTCCTTCGCGTCCTTACTTGTTTTGTATTGCCAAGATACCTCTAAATCCAGCTAATCTAAAAGCAAATAACTAAGATTCACTTGACGTGCAAGCACGCAGTTCAAATCACTTCAACTCCACTAACTTTAATGCAACTGAAAAACTCAATTGAATCGAATTCACTACCAATTGTGTAGGTACACAATAAGTAATCTCATTGCCTTTTTTATGTTTCAGCAAAGCTTCGCTCTATACAAATTTATCTTATCCAATTTCCCAGTCACTCGTCATTGCTCCCGCTATGGACCCATAATTGTGTACGCCCATCTCATTGCCCATCCATCTATGCATTTATTCAATCCTATTCGATTTTTGCATGTCTTATTCGCTTGTCCATTCGATCGCTCGCGCGCTGCCTGAATGTCTAGCAATTCGTAGTTGGTTGGTTGTGTAGATTGGTTAGTTGATTGTTATTATCTGTCTCGTGCAGGTGTTGCTGTTTTTGTTCACATAGCTTGCAGCTACCGACTTTGCTAGTGAAGTGTTACCTTTAGTTGATCGCATTGCAATAGGAAGATTTACATTTTAATGCTATTGGAATGGTTTTGCATTCGAGCCAAAGTCAACGAATAAAAAGCTTTTGCTTTGAAATTATAAATAAATAAATGTAAGGCGCGAAAACCTCCGAAGAGATCTAAGGCCGAGCTTCTCTTCCAATTTGCGTCGTGCTCCTCTTGATTTTCCCAACAAATTGGCCGGACGGGACCTACATGTTTTATGCCGACCCCGACCGGCATCTGCAAGGCAGATGAGTTTTCACTGAGAGCTTTTTATGGCACAAATACACTCGGAGCGCTTGCCAAACACTGCCGAGGGGCGACCCCGCTTAGAAAAATTTTCTTCTAATTGAAAAACCTTATTTCTAAAATTTTGATGTTGCTTTGCCTGGGGTTCGAACCCAAAGCATACCGTGTGGTAGGCGGAGCACGCTACCATCACACCACGGTGGCACTGGTGCTTTGAAATTAAAGAACAAAAAAATGCGAAAAGTGCAAAAAGAAGCAAGAAAAATGGTACATATTGGTCTATTGAGACTTTGGATGCGCTCATATGGCTTTGCTGTTGCGGCCTAACAGATTTCTTATGCCCTTAATGCAAACAATTTTATTAACTTATTTATGTTTAGCGATTTGTATACCCTTTTGCCCGTACTTTGTAGTAACTAGCATGCTTCATTTGTGAGCTACTCTTTAGCCATTGTGCTTCATCTATTGGTATTCGTAATAAATTTATTTGCTTTACTTAATAAGCTTGAATTGAGCATTGTTTTCAGTTGTTTGCTGGTTCCGACGTAGCGTTTGTGCATTATTTTTTTAAACTTTTTTTTTTGTTTTCTTCTTCTTAGTATGTTTGTTATTTTCGTTTTCCATTGTTGTTAAGCCGTTAGCGTTTGTGGGTTAGTTTTCGGCAGCTATTATCTCATTTTATTACCAACGACAAGTAATAAAGTTACATTAGCACTTCCTTCGTTGTGTTCTATTACATTCTTTTTAAACGATTTTATTTAGCTTGATTTGACAGGCCGGCTGCACGGCCGTTGTGAAGGAATTTTGTAATTGAAATTTAAGTAACATCCCGATAAGCTACAAGCTTTAAACTTGGAATATAGTTCAGAACCCGATGACAATGCAATAATAAGAAAAAAAACTCCGATAGGTGGCGCATGGACCGAAATATTTCAAAAAATCGTATTTGTGTTCCGATTTGGCTCATATTTGGAATACATACCTAATACATACAACAAAAGAAAGCGCTGTATGAAAAAAATCGCCGACAGGTGGCGCAAGGATCGAGATATTCAAAAAAATCGTATTTGTGGTCGGATTTGATCCATATTTGGAACACCTAATACATACATGAATAGAAAGCGACCTATGAAAAAAATCGCCGCTAGGTGGCGCAAGTGTCTAGATATTCACAAAAATCGTATTTGTGGCCCGATTTGGCTCATATCTGGAACACATAATACATAAAGGAATATAAAGCGACCTGTGAAAAAAGATCGGCGCTAGGTGGTGAAGGATCGAAATATTCACAAAAATCATATTTGTGGTCCGATCTGGCTCATATTTGGAACACAAAATACATAAAAGAATACAAGCGACCTATGATGTCCGATTTGGGTAATATTTGGAACAAATACTACATACAGTCCGGAAGAAGTGACATCAAAATATTTTGGAATTCGAGGAGGGACAAGCATACGTGGCACAGAGTCGAGTATAGCCTTTGGAAGGATTATGTATTGAGGACTTAGATTGTAACAAATTGTAAGGAAAGAGTCCTTGTAATAATGAGTCACTAAATGAACTAAATAGAATGAGAAATAATAGGCAATTAAATAAAGACTAAGAACTTGAAAATAAAATAATATAAAAAATTTAAGTTACATGGTTTTATTGAAAACAATACTTACATGAAGTAATAATAATACTAAAAGCTGGAAAATATTTAGGTAGGTGCTAGGTACTAGTCATCACACTCCTCATAAACCTAGGGCGTTGATCAGATAACGGGAACAACGAGATATGGAGCTTAATAGAACCGCTGGGACCCAGTGGTTCAGCCAACCAACGATAAGAGCGATTGCTTGGCATGGACCCATGAGGCAGTGGAAGAATGTCGAAGACAATTCACAGACGAAAGTTTCGCTGCGACTATCCCTCAATTTTGCAACCGCATCGAAGAGGATGAAGGCCCTAGAGGCAAAAGGCAGCGATCGACTGAACCTGACAACCCCGCTTTTAAGAGGTAGAAGGTGGAGGGTAAATGCCCCAGTCCAAGAACCAAGAGGCGAGTTAGCCGGAATGACAGCAACCGAACCTCGAAATCTAAAAAGGTGATCGAAGAGGGATATATAAGTGCTGGAAAGCCATGTACCTCAAAAGTTGTAATACAGCAAGAGGAAGGCAATAATGGCTTGAGAAACAAAGACACAAATATTAATCAACTTAAGGGAGATAAAAATCAGACTACATACAGCCTACTCGATGATACTAAAGGGAGCTAACGCTGAGACCCCGGTTTTACCGAGAAGAAGATGAACGAAGTTGCGAAGCAGTCTCTGACTGTGGCACTAATAGATTGCAGCGTCTCCAACGGGCAGATGTCAACCGAAAGGTGGGGATCCGTAGGAGGCAGCTGAAGAGTATTATGATCAAAATGATGCATGATGGACCAAACGGACCGCTACCAGCTTTTGAAAAAGCTGGATGGCACAAAGGGCTTAAACTTATGATCTACACCAGTAAGGCGACTTTAGAATGGCTGCAGAGAGTTGTTCCAGACCTTCAAAAACAAGAAGGCGCAAGGTTGAAGGTGGTGGATAGAGCACTTATCGCCACGATACCAAAGGCCAAGGTTTGGATCCCCCGAGTGGTGAAGGAAGAAGACACCCTTAGCATGCTGCAGCGATAAAACATGAACATACCAACATGGGATTGGAGGGTACTCCACGTATCCCGACCCGTGGAGGGTATTAGATTAGTTGAATATTTCAGTGTGAATAATTAAGAAAACTATGAAAAATTCAGTAACTCATAAATTAGGGCCTAGACGATTTGGAGCGTCTTATTTTGTTTTGTTGATTTTCCGACGGGGTGGATAATATTTGAACCATTTTCAGTCATCCATTACCAAATTTGGTTTTTGTCATTTGTCTTGTATTTACTGATTTGTACCTTCTTGAAATACATGGGATTCCGCTGAGCATGTCATAGCAATATGCCGTAACTCCGAGTAGTATAGTATGCTTTGTCAAGATTGTGCATACAACGTAACATGACATATGTTGTTGGAATGCACTAGATTCCAATCAGCTCAAAGTACTGACCACGAATTTACTGCTTTCCGGGTGCAACCGTTTCCAGTGAGCAACTTTTGAGACTGCACGTTAGGCCGGTTCGATTTATGGGGAGGCAAAAAATTCGCCCATTGCTCTGTGAAAATCATATTCTAGGGATCAAAATAAGAAATTTTGCCGAAGGAACCATACCTCTAAAACGAATTCTGGTGTTCCCCAATTTGGGTTGAACTTTTGGGTAGGGGCAAATTTTGAAAAATCCCACTTTGACCCATTTAGAGTGCTCCAATCGAGTCCAAATGTATGACCGGCACCCACTGACTTTGGAGGCCCGACACACCGATGCCAGTGGCACACCTCCTGGAACCCCCCTGGGGGTTCACCATACAAATATTTCAAAAAATCGCCGGTTTTGCACTTTAAATGAAAAAATCAGCGAAATGCCTATGTTTTTTTCTTTTTGGAGTTAGGATTTTCACAGAGCAATGAGCGATTTTTAAACCGACCGGCCCTACTGCACGTTGTTAACGCTGTTGTGTTTAGAAAAGTTTTGAAAGTCCACTGAACAATTTGATCATTATACGATAATGTGTATGTGATAATGTCCGGGAGGAGTATTACCATTAGAACAAGCCACAACTGAACAAAAGAACAATCAAATGTAGTATGGCTATAGAAGTCATTGAAGTGCGCACACCAGATAAGCAAAGGATTATTTTTAGCAAAAACTTCGACTGCAAAGGGTTAAGTGAAAAGGCTCGTAGTGTCTGTAGATTCTAAGTGAGACCGCAAAAGTCTAACGACTAAGAAGGTCACCGAAGTCAATTTCTCCATAATCAGTTAAAGGAGAAACAATAGAGACCACTGGTGAAATTTTTTGATTTTCAAGAAATGGTAAGTTGGCAAAAAGAACCCTACTTCTGTATGGTGAAAGGTGAAGATTTGAGCGCAAATTAAGATCGCGTAGTGCAAAGATCAAAAATTTATTTTGTACAGCCTCAATCCGCTTCATACGATTTCGAGTTAGAGGGCAACAAACGCATAAGCAATACTCAAGTTTTAGATGGACCAACGATGTGTTAAGAATCTTAGTGAGGTACGAACTTTTTATCCCATCCCTTAACAAATCCAACTTCAGCCAACGCCTTGTTGGCAATAGACGAAGTATAAATATTAAAACTCAGTTTCGGATCAAAAAAACACCTAGAATATATATAAAATTTTGGAAACGACCAAAAACCTGATCATTAGTAATTCATGCGGCTTGATTAAGCAAATTTTATTGGCAGGTTGAAATAGTACCCCTATTTCAAATTTTTTTGGGAAATTTCTAAAATCGGGATTGGGACAGCCCACTGCCGAACAAATCGATTTACAATATGTCAACTAAATTGATAAATTACCCTTGTTGAAAGAAATAAAATAAATAACTAAAAACAAATGCAAGGTGCGATAATCTCCGAAGAAGTTCTAGGCGTAGTCCCTTTTGATTTTCACCTACAAATTGGCCGAACATGTTTTATACCGACTTCGAACGGCATCTGAAAAGCAGACGAATTTTAACTGAAAAGTTTTTCATGGCATATATACACTCGGAGTGTTTTCCAAATCACTTCAGTGGGACCCTGATTAACTGAAAAAGCTTTTTTCAAAATTTTTGATTTTTCTTTGTCCCGGATTGGAACAAACCCAAAAGCAGGAGAGTCTGCGGCGTTTTTACCCATATGTGAGGACATACATTCGTAATGTCGTTGTAATCGCTAAAGACTAAAATTTACCGACCCGAATGTTCAAAAAGCTAAAATTAATTACTCGCATGCGTGAGAAGGAATCGTTCATTTAAAATTTGAAGCCATATAAGAGATGACTTAAAAAAGTTAGCTCAGTTCGTTAGGAAAAAGGTATACCGTCATGGATTTAGTATCACTGACTTTTTGTTTATGCGCCTTATTAGAGATGGGGTTAGGAAAAGAAAATTTAGACGGCGCGAAAGAGAGAAAAATTGTTTAGACGAAGTAGGCTGTGCCACGCCCCCTATTAGGAAAAGTGTAAATTCGCTTTATATCCTCAATTATTTGAGTAACGTATTGAAAATTTATTATAGATACATATTTCACATATTGGATTGGGTGTGAGAGTTTGGGTGGACGGGGATTGGCAGTGAAAGTGAGAGTTGGAGTGTGAGTGGGAGTGGCATAGGAGTGGAAATGGGAGTAGGAGATTGAGTTCGTGTGAGAGTGGGAAGTAGGAGAGTATGAGTGGGAGTGGGAGAGGGAAGAGAGGGAGTGCGAGTGGGAGTGCGAGTGGAAGTGGGCGAGAGAATAATAGAATATGGGATGAAGAAGAATTGCCCGGCGAATGCAGTTATTAAAGAAGAAGAAATAAGGCAAAATTATGTACGCAATTTTTTTACGATCCGTTAATTGCTTAGTCATAAAAGAGACGGTGCCACGCCCATTTTTTAAAATTTGAAATTTTTCCTTTTTAATGTTATAAATCCACTTGGGAAATGAAATACCATTTATATAAAGCTCTATTTAGCAGGGATATAGCCTATTTTATTCGTCCACGACCCTTTTAAAAATCTTTTATACAGAAGAGGGCGTGGTCCTTTAACGATTTCGTTAATTTTTCTTCAAAGAATTCCTTATAGTAAAGGCAACCTCTTTGCCGAATTTTGTTACGATAGGTTTAAGGATTTTTGATTTATGATTAATGATAGTTGTAAAAGTGATTTTATCAGAAGCGGGCGGTGCCACTCCCGTTTTAATGTTTTTTTTTTCAAATTTGTATCAAGAGTCTGAATCAGTCCACACGTCAAATTTCAACATTCTAGGTGTATTAATTACTAAATAATTAGGTTTTTTGTTATTTATATAGAAAGTGGGCGTGGTTATCATCCGATTTCGCTCATTTTCAATACCAAACTATTCTAGGTCCAGATAAGATCTTGTACCAAATTTGGTGAAGATATTTATCAATATTTACTCAAGTTATCGTGTTAACGGACGGACGGAAGGACATGGTCAATCAATTTTTTTTTTTCGATACTGATGATGTTGATATATCGATTCCTTTATACCTGTAGAAGCAACCGTTATCCAATCAGAGTTATTATACTCTGTGTGCAAAGCACGCTAAATATAAAAATTATAGGATAAAGTAAACCAGAACGGTATAGAACGAGAAGAGAGAAAGCGAGGCTTACTTTTTGAATGTAGGTAAACTCATTTTTGGGAAGAACGAAGTCTGCCAGGTACAGTGCAGTAGGTAATAATAAATATACGTTGGTAATAAATATGTTTATACTCAAATGTGAGTACATATTTAAAGTGAACTATGCTTTATACATATGTATGTATATTACGGCGGGTCAAATTGTATGGGGAAAAAACATCAGGTGCACGTCCAGTTTCTGAATCTATGGGTCATACTGAGTAATATTGCCATGGGACCATAGGTCTGAAATGAATTCGTAGTGTCTGGAGATTCTAAGTGAGACCGCAAAAGTCTAACGACTAAGAAGGTCAGCGAAGTCAATTTCTCCATAATCAATTAAAGGAGAAACAATAGAGACCACTGGTGAAATTTTTTGATTTTCAAGACATGGTAAGTTGGTAAGAAGAACCCTACTTCTGTATGGTGAAAGGTGAACATTTGAGCGCAAATTAAATACAATTTTCTAACAAAATTAGGGAGGCTCGAAATTAATTTCAGACCTATGGTCCCATGAACAATATTACTCAGTATGACCCATAGATTCAGACACTGGATGTGCCTTTACAATAATAAATTTGACCCGCTCTAATATATATCGTACTAAACTAACTTGTCAGACGGCAATTGTGTTACTATGAACTTATGTTTATTTGATGTGTACACAAGTGAATATCGCACAGCTGCAAACAAATAGATTGAAGTTAGTAAATATTCTCATATTCAACAATCCCTGATATATTACTCCAATACTTCTACAACTCAATGGGCAAATTTTTTAAGCTCAAAAACGAGTTAAAAATCACTTACTGGCTGACAATTAATGCGTGAGCGCATGGGCAGCCAGCAATGTATGTATATATGTATGTACTAGAGATATATGCCGCCGATAAACGCCGCCGCCGCCGCCGATTTGCAACGTTTTTCGCAAACCGCCGCAGAAAGTCAAAAATATCGGCGCGGCGCCGGCGGCGTTCGGCGCGTTACTATATTTTCTACTCTTTTAAGACAGTCTAGGCCATTTATTGTTCATGTCCAAAATTGGTCCGATATGGTCGAAAGGAGTATCAACGGATGCGCATCACTGCCAGTTATAAGAATCCAATTGCGAAATTTAACTCTTTCCACCCATTCAAAAGTTATTTAACAAAAAAGGCGTTTTCAATGCCAGCTTAACACGGATTTTTGCATCACCCAATTCACTAAGTTATTAAAACAAAGCACTAAAAGAAAAGTTATATAAAAAAATTTAAATGCCCACTTTTAAAAAAATTAATAAGGAACAATGAATTCAAATAAAATGACCCAAGGCGAACGTTTTCCAACTCTCCTTAAGTTGTTAAAAAGCGAGTTATCCGAAAAAAGTACCGATTTTTGCCAAAAATTTTATATTCCGATTGGATAAAATAATAAGCGAAATCAGTGATGCAATATCCTTTAGTAGGCTCCATGGATTTAAACACTCCTTTGAAATAATTCCCACCTTATAATTAAGTTGAAGGTATGTATATGTCACTTGGCCTTATACTCAAACATCTGTTGTTTATTTGCGAAACATTAAAATATCGTCTGAAATGTTAATTTTGATTTTCACACTTCATCCTTCAACTCCCAAGTCTCTTGGTTTCACACTTCTTAAAGTTGGCGGCCATATCCCCAACTAGCCCAGTGGTGTGAATCACATTGTTTATAGCCTACCAACCAAGTTTAAATATAACCTACGCGTTACGGCTCCTGTCACATATGTGAATACGTAGGCAAGAGCACTCAAATTAGTGAAGCAAAAGCTTACCCAAGATAGTCGAACAAATGACCGGGTGTGCTACTACCCTAACGTAGTGGACAGTCGAACCAGGCCGAAAACTGAAGCTACGCGGTTATTTATAATGTATTCTTATAACAAAAGGCATGAAAGCAACAGTTTGGACTGAGCCCAACATTAACATCTTTCAACTTTTCGAGCACAAATGTCTGCAAATTTCCAAGGTCTTTGTAAAATATATTATGTAGGATTAAATTATTTTCACCTAAAAGTTACGCAATAATATCCATTTGGAATGCTTATGATTTCGAGAGCGGCATTCTTGGCCGAATAGTTACTCCCTATTATTTTAAGGTATTTCTCTAAGAGTTCTCGGCAGCATAAATAAATAAATATAAGGCGCGATAACCTCCGAAGAGATTTTAGGCCAATTTGCGTCGTGCTCCTTTTAATTTTTCTTACAAATTGTTTTATGCCGACCCGAACGGCATCTGCTTTGCCCGGCTCGTGAACCCAGGATCCTCAGTGTGGTAGGCGGAGCACGTTATCATAACACCAGCTCGGTAGCATAGCGTAACAAAAAAATCATTTAGAAAGTCTTCGGTTTACACCTAGAGCTTCTAGGAAAGTGACGTCGACGAAGGTATGAGTTCGAAGTCGCAGTCCTATAGCTTCTGTGCTGGCATGTGGTGTGAGGGCCAGGAGGTGACTGGTGGTGGATAGGATTACTACTGTTAGCACATTAGGAATTATAGCTCTTAAAAGAACCGAAAAAACTAGACGCGTCCTTTGCCGCGATCAACAATAGGCCAGCGTTGGTGTTAATCGTTAAAACTGTGTCACGAGAGCCATGAATATTAAATGACCATTAATAGCAACCGTAAGTCGCCTTTGTGCGTGAACTGCAAGGGGCCTCAACTAATTTAAAGAAATCGTGTCTGCAACGAGTATTAGGAGTTAGACCAGAGCATATCCTTCGGTGAAACTACGCTTTGTTCGAGACATACAGACAAAAGTGTGACCATTTTACGTACTTAATTTTTTTTTTCGGCAGACGCACCAGTCCCTTAGACCAGGGTTAGGTTCGAAGCATCCCTGGAGTAAGTGAATGCAGGACAATCCCTCCGCAAGGAGCTGAATGATCCGCGAAACTTTGAGGCAAACCCCCGGATCTTTCCGAAATGGCCAAAACGTTGATTTCCTTTAATACATACAAACAAAAACTTTCCTAAATATTATTTTTTATATAGAAAAATCAAGTTTTTTAAAGTAAGAACACCGGCGTAAGCCGGTGATCCGCCCACGCCGCCGCAGTCGGAATATAATAGTGAGAACGCCGCCGCCGCCGATATAGTTATTGGCGTAAACCTCTAGTATGTACATACTAACATACAATCAATTTTAAATAAAAATAAACCTAAAAACTGGCCTGAAAATTAACCGCATGAGTGGTATAATACATTTAATGCTATTGTAAGTAGTTTTAATGTTTACAAGCTTTAATGTTGCCGCTGGCACTTTATTATTACAATGTGAATTTTTTTTATGTTGCTGTTGTTGCTTCTGCTACTGCCGTTGGTATGTTGCCTTTATAATGGTAAACGCTAAAGGCCGCCGACCTTGCCACTGTCCAACTCCAGCCGCCCAAGCGAACGGCCATCCAACCAATCTGTTGGTGACACATGCACTTAAAAAAGTGGTAAGGTCATACAAAAATACTTTAACTATATGAAAGTGTAACAAGTAAGCAAGGCTAAGTTCGGGGGTAACCGAGCATTATATACTCAGCTGAGCGCTTTGGAGACAAAATAAGGAAAAATCACCATTTAGGAAAATGAACCTAGGGTAACCCTGGAATGTGTTTGTATGACATGGGTATCAAATGGAAGGTATTAAATAGTATTTTAAAAGGGAGTGAGCCATACTTCAATAGGTGGACGCCATTTAGGGATATCGCCATAAAGGTGGGCCAGGGGTGACTCTAGAATTTTTTTGTACGATATGGGTATCAAATGAAAGGTGTTAATGAGTATTCAAAAAGGAGTGGGCCTTAGTTCTATATGTGGACGCCTTTTCGAGATATCGCCATAAACGTGGACCAGGGGTGACTCTAGAATGTGTTTGTAAGATATGGGTATCAAATTAAAGGTATTAATGAAGGTTTTAAAAGGAGTGGGCATTAGTTGTATATGTGAAGACGTTTTCGAGTTATCGACCAAAATGTAGACCAGGGTGGCCCAGAACATCATCTGTCGGGTACCGCTAGTTTATTTATATATGTAATACCACGAACAGTATTCCTGCGAAGATTCCAAGGGCTTTTGATTTCGCCCTGAAAAACTTTTTCATTTTCTTCTTCTTAATATGGTAGGTGTTACACCCATTTTACAAAGTTTTTTCTAAAGTTATATTCTGCGTCAATAAACTAATCCAATTACCATGTTTCATTCCTTTTTCCATATTTGATATAGAATTATGGCATTTTTTTCATTTTTCGTAATTTTTGATATCGGAAAAGTGGGCGTGGTCATAGTCGGATTTGAGCCATTTTTTATACCAAGATAATGTGAGTTCAGATAAGTACGTGAACTAAATTTAGTAAAGATATATTGATTTTTGCTCAAGTTGTCGTGTTAACGGCCGAGCGGAAGGACAGATGGTGGACTGTGTATAAAAACTGGGCGTGGCTTCAACCGATTTCGCCCTTTTTCGCAGAAATAAGTTATAGTCCTAGAATCTAAGCCCCTACCAAATTTCACAAGGATTAGTAAATTTTTGTTCGACTTATGGCATTAACAGTAGTCTAGACAAATTAAATGAAAAAGGCCGGAGCCACGCCCATTTTGAAATTTTCTTTTATTTTTGTATTTGGTTGCACCATATCATTACTGGGGTTGAATGGTGGTTTAATTTACTTATATACGGTAAAGATATTCAATTTTTTGTTAAAATTTGACTTAAACAAATTTTTTTTTCAAAAGTGGGCGTGTTTGTCATCTGATTTTGCTAATTTTTATTTAGCACATATAGAGGAATAGGAGTAACGCTCTTGCCAAATTTCATCATGACATCTTCATCGACTGCCAAATTACGGCTTGCAAAACTTTCAAATTACCTTCTTTCAAAAGTGGGCGGTGCCACGCCCGTTGTCCAAAATTTTACTAATTTTCTATTCTACCTCATAAGGTCAACCAACCTACCAAGTTTCATCGCTTTATCCGTCTTTGGTAATGAATTATCGCACTTTTTGTGTTTCTCGGAATTTTCGATATCGAAAAAGTGGGCGTGGTTATAATCAGATTTCGTTCATTTTAAATAGCGATCTGAGATGAGCGCCCAGGAACCACCATACCAAATTTCATCAAGATACCTCAAAATTTACTCAAGTTATCGTGTTTACGGACGGACGGACGGACGGGCATGGCTAAAAGAATTTCTTTTTTCACCCAGATCATTTTGATATATAGAAGTCTATATTTATCTCGATTAGTTTATGCCGTTACGGATTACCGTTATGCGAACAAAGTTAATATGCTCTGTGAGCTCTGCTCAGCTGACTATAATAAAAAGCTATGCACATAACACACACTTGTATATACATACATACATATGCATGTAAATATATTGTATTGTATTTAAGTAAACGTTAGTTGTTCATCTGAACGCCGTTGTTCAAATAGCAACTGTAAAAGCTTTTTGTGTGTCATTATGCTTCTTCTTCTTCTCGCCCAGTGCGGCTGCATGAGTTGACACTTTTTTATGCACACTGTTTTATATTTTTCATGAGGTGTTTTACACTCATTTATTTTTCATTAATGAAACTGCTATTTAATATTTTTTGGACAATACACTTAAAACTTCGTAATCCTTTGTGGAGATTAAAAATGAAATAAAGGATAATCTTCTTTGGTCTGTCACGGGTGTTGAATGTGAAATTAGTGACTGAGTTAATAAATTCGTTTTATAGTGGTATATTGTTTTATCGTAGCATATGTGCATTACTAAAATATATAAAGTTGGCGTAGATTGAAACTCTCATTTGGGTCTGCGATAATGAAATTTGCCATTAACTGTATAAGCGACGCCAATTGCCGTACGTCATATTAGATGCACTTCCCTTGGACTTGAGAAGTTATCTGACTCGGCCTCCAGCAGAACTGCTTCAAAGACATTTTCTCAATAGTGAATAGAGCAGTCAAGGATTGGTGCATATGCCCGGTTGGTAAATGTCCTCGTCAAAGCAAAATCTGACATCACAGCCAAGAAATGCGCTGGACGAAGAAAGTAACGAAGGAAGAAGATAAAACTTGTGACAACTACTGGTGCGGCCATACAAATAAGTGCAGTTTCAGCGTCGGATTCGTGGTGGGTTTGCGACTGTGTCACCAAAAACTGGCGTTTCATATATCATTCATCTGCACACATGCACCGAGAGAGGAGAAACACGATGACGTGAGGTTTAGAAAGCACAAACAAGCGCTACCCCTGTCATGATATAATAGTTGTGGTTGGCGACGCAAGGGTGGGCAAAGAAGCTGTTTTGGCCCCACAGTCGGAAAGTTCAACGAAACTTCTTCTAATGGAAAGTGGCTCATGGAATTTGTCGGTGCTCGAAACATGGCACATCCAGCACAAGGTTCATGGATCAAAATAAACATCAAGCTATATGGCTGTCCCCCGATCGAAAAACTCGCAATCATATCGACCACGTTGTGATGGACGGGCGGGAAGCCCTTAGTGCTTACGATAATAATAACAATGAGGACCTGGCATCACCCGCATCTGCGCGGCTAAAACAAAGGAAAAAGGCTGCAATCGCAAACCTACTGCCTATGATTTTGCAACTCGACAATCACATCTGATAGCTGAATGCATAAGTAAACCCGACGAAATGCAGGTGAGCACCTCTAAAGCACTTCGTACTGCTGCCGACGAAAAAATTGGTTACCGTCGACTATGGAAAAACAACTGGTACGACGAAGAATGCCGCGTTGCAACCAAAATAAAAAAAGACGTTGCCTACTGGGCTATTTTAAAATCGAGCGCAGCGAGAAGAGTGTGTGAATGCTATCTCGAGTTTAAAAGCGAAGCCAGACTCATTTTCACGAAGAAAATGCAGAGGCAGAAAGACGCTAGGGCGCGGTGTTTGAGCTGCTGACCACCAGGAATAACGCCTCCATATTATTTAAAAAATTTGGCGACACGCGGAAAATCCGGGGCAAACTACCGTTAGAACGTAAACTTCGACCTTGTAACCGATGTCTAGAGTATACTTGAATTATGCTCTGCTCTCCTAAATGGAGACAGTGATGTACCACACAGGGATTATGTACCCGATCCTACAATCGATGATGATGAAATTAATGTCCCTCAACCGATTATGACAAAGTCAGAATAGCAATAACCAGATTAAAAACATCAAGGCCGCGGGCGCTGATGAATTGCCTACGGAGCTTTTCAAAAACGGCTGCGAGCATTTTGTAAGGCGTATGCATCAGCTTCTTTGCAAAATATGGTAGAACGGGTGCATTGCCGACAATTGGAATCTAAATATTCTTTTCCCAGTCTACAAAAAAGTGGATCCGGCAAACTGCGCCAGCTATCCTGGAATCAGCCTCTCCCATCAGCCTGGATACCCGCACCATATGTTCTGCTTACTTCAAACAGGAAACGGAATAGATAGGTTTGATGTTGAATGAGGACAAAACGGAGTACCAGCTATCATTCAGGAAAGAGTCAGCGTATTTGCGCCTTGACGACCATGCCACTCTTGGCAACTGCGCCACTTTTGGCAGTCTTAATTTCGAAATTGTAAAAGCCTTCGTTTATCTGAGAACCATCATTAACGCAAAACAACAAAATCAGATCTGAAATCCAGCGAAAATTCATTCAATACTGGGAGTGTTCGAGAGAAAAGTTGTTCGAAAGATTTATGGACATCTACGCAGTGGCGATGGCGAGTACCGAAGATGATTTAATGATGGGCTGTATGAGCTTTACGCAGACATCAGAAAAGTTCAGCGAATTAAAAGGCAGCGGCTACGCTAGCTAGGCCACGTTACGCGAATCAAAAATGACGATCAGGCTAAGAAAAACTTTTGGTTCACTTAATTGGAGCAAAACATCGACCTAAATTTTCATTGAAGTAAAACATTCGAAATTTACCGTTAAGGGCATTTTCTCATTTTCTCATAATGCGTTAACGGAAACAATAATGATTCAAACAACTTTTTAAAGGCAATACCAAATATTTATTTATTTATTGTTGATGATGAGCATCTTTTCTACTAATGAGTGAACATTATTCGGCTTTATGATGTCAGTAGGCTTACGTGGGAATAAAAAAATCCTACATTTACGCACATTAATTGTGATATCTTACATTTATTCCGCATTCCAACACGCATATAGGTCAACAGTAACATTTTTGGCAATGATTCATAAAGAAGCAAACAAGTGGCGTCTACGAATGGAATTATAAATACTTTGTATGTGTGCACAAATACAATGCGCACAATTTCTTCGATTTAAAACCAGTCCGAAACTAGTCTCTATAGCAGCTGAATCATAGGAAGTTTTATGAAGTTTTAGGCAGAGTTAAAACTTTGCAACGATCGTAGAATATATCTAAAAATTGTTGATATCTTTCAAGATACCATTTTTTAGATTATTTAATTGTCGTTATTCATATTTTATTTGGGAACGTCTTCCTATTTTTGTTATATTATTTTTATTTTATATTTTTTTATTTTGTTTTCTTTTATTTTTTATTAATTTTATAATTTATTTGATAATTTGGGAAAAATTTAAACAACGTGACATCAGGACGGACAAGGCGACAGCTGTTTCGATTATACCTCTCTCTTCAAAGCCTTCTCTCTCGGGAGTGGGATTTGAACCCGCACTCCTATGATAGTTGAAATGGTTACAAACGCATTCAGCTACGTCATGCCTTAGTTGTTGTAAAGTTTTTCCCAATTGCCTTCTTTTGCATATATTAATCTTCTACACATCACATACTTTGTATGTAATTATATGTGGCAGTTATGCATGTTTGTAAGGCGGTTTCAGAGAAACTGGTATTGCTGCTGTTTTTGTTCTATTTATAGAACTACAACGAATTAAACAAATGTTGTCTGTTTGTAAGAGTTAATCGGGGATTGTCCGTATTGCTTTAAATGTATGAAAACATTTATTTCAAGCAATTTTTAATTTTATAATTTATTTAATAATTTGGGAAAAATTTAAACAACGTGACATCAGGACGGACATGGCGACAGCTGTTTCGATTATACCTTGTAAATCTCTTCAAAGCCTTTTCTCCCGGGTGTGGGATTCGAGCTCGCACTCCTACGATAGTTGAAATGGTTATAAACTCATTCAGCTACGTCATGCCTTAGTTGTTTTTAATTTTATTTTGTATTATTATTTTTATTTGTATTATATTTTCATGAACTTTATTTTGTTTAATTTCATTTATTTTATTTTGATTTATTTTATTTGATATAGTTTTATTTTATTTCATTAATTTTATTTTAATTTTATTTAATATTATTTTATTTTATCTTATTTTCTTTTATTCAATTTTATTTAGTTCATTTTAATATAATTTAATTTAGCTTAATTAAATTAAATTTAATTTACTTTATTTTAATTTAATTTACTGTAATTTAATATAATTTGGTTTAATTTAATTTAAATTATTTTAATATAATTTATTTTAATTTAATTTAGTGTAATTTAATTTAACTTTAATTTATATTAATTTAATTTATTTTAATTTAATCTAATTTAATTTAATTTGATTTAATTAAATTAAATTTAGTTAATTTATATTAATTTACTTTAATTTAATTTAGTTTAATTTAATTTAGTTAATATAATTTAATTTAATTTTAATAATTTGATAAATTATCGTGTTTAATCGAAATATATTGGGAATTAAATAAATTAATCTTGCGTTTTTATTTATGATCCACTGACCTTAAACCAGTTTCAAACATACTTCCAAAGTAAAAAGGTCACCAAATAACCACTTGTAATTTAAAAGTTATTCAAATAAATGTAAAGCGCGATAGCCTCCGATGAGATTTTAGGCCGAGCTTCTATTCCAATTTGCGCCTTACTCCTCCTAATTTTTCCTAAAAATTGGAGTAATGGGGTCTACATGTTAATGTCGACTCCGAACGACAAGGCAGATGAGTTTTTACTGAGAAACTTTTCATGGCAAAAATACACTCGGAGTGCTTGCCGAATCACTGCCGGGGGGCGACGTCGCTTAGAAAAACTTTCTTCTAATTGAAAAAAATTGTTTCTAAAATTCTGATGTTGCTTTGCCGTGGGCGTGAACCCAGGATTCTCGGTGTGGTAGGCGGAGTGCGCTACCACCACACCCACAGCGGCCGCAAATTAATTAATTTTAAGTTAATGTTAATTTATTTTATTTTTATATTTTTTTCCTTTTATTTACTTAATTTGGTTTTAATTAATTTATTAATTTTTTTTTTATTTAACTTTTTTGTTTTGTTTAGTTTTATTAAATTTAATTTTTTTGGATTTGTTTTTGTTTTTATCGGCCTATTGATAAATCATTCAAGGTTCGAATCGAGCTCAAGGCCAGAACAATAATTTTTTATTTTTTTTCTAATGATAATTATTGTTATTTTTTAATTTTTCTAAATTTGAAAAATTGTATTTTGTTTTTGGAATAGTATATAAATATAGTTGGTAAAAAGGAATAGAAGTAGCAAATTTGCCAATCAAACAAACCACCGCTGTATAGCTAAATGGTTAGCGCAAAGCGTACTGATGATGAAGGCTTACCATCCTTCGAAATGGATCTATCTGCGCAGCTATGGCAGGTTTTCTGAAAAATTTTCTACTTACTATTCCAAAAACAAAATACAATTTTTCAAATTTAGAAAAATTAAAAAATAACAATAATTATCATTAGAAAAAAAAAAAATTATTGTTCTGGCCTTGAGCTCGATTCGAACCTTGAATGGTTTTTTGGATTTATTTTTTTTTGTTTATTTTATTTAATTTTCTTATAATACTTTATTTTATTTCATTGTATTTTATTTTTTTATTTGATTTTTATTTCTTTTAATTACTTTATTTTGTTTAAGTTAGTTTAATTAAATTTTAAATTAGTTAATTTTTTGTTTTGTTTAATATGATGTAAATTTGCATTTAAGTAAATTTTTTCACTTATTTTAAATTATTTTATTTATTTTATTTTATATTATCGTATTTTATTTTATTTTATTTTAGTTTATTTTATTTTATGTTATTTTATTTGTTTTCTTTGTTTGTACTTTACTGCTTAATAAAGTCTTTCCAAATAAGTAATAAAAATAACGCTATCGCTTATATATGCCATAATATATTTAATATTCAACAAAACAGAAGTGCATGCATCTCTTGAAGCACTTGCATACTCTAAAATTGTGTATATGCTCAGATACTTTATTTTATATGTAGGTGGCGTGTTTGCCTTGAGTTGATACGTAATTTCACTTGCTCATATCAACTTTGCCACGTACGTACCTTGCTCCTACGTTATTCTAGACCGTAAACATAAATTTTACAAAGTACGCCTGCATTTACACTTTACATCTACTCACCATATAGTATACCACTAAAAAATAATACAATTTTACTCACATCTTACGCTTGCATTCAGGAATCCTCCATACCGTAAGCAAAGATGTTCACACATTATAAAACGTTATAAACTCTTTTGACAATTCTACAATTAATGTCCAGTTTTAACTACGAGGTACCAGGTTTTTGAACATAGCTCTTTGCAGTTCAAACGAGTTTGTCTTTTGAGCATTTGGCAATATTACCCACTGGGTATTTATTTACAAACATATTTAGTCGTGGTTTAGCTCACGCGTAGCGTACGTTTATGAGCACATTTATTTAATTAGCGTTAAATTGGTTAAATATGACAAATAAGAGGGTGTGTGTGATGAGCAATAAAAACAAAATGATCCATCATAATTTTTATATGCGCAGGATAGTGTGTAATATGAACATTTAATCTCATTAATTGTTTACATATTTTTATTATGGATTAATTTAACAGCTTCTTCAAAATTTTAGGTAATCTATTTTTGAAAATGACCTACTGAAGTTTAATCTTAGCTCTATGTAGGTTTCGAAGCCATATTCACGGATAATTTATAAAGAGGAGATTGCTGAATTGATACCGGAAATGATGTTAGCAATCCGATGTAGCATTTAGAAAGAGTTCCAGATAACTCTTAGTAAAATGTCAACAGCAGCGCGGTGCAGATCCCTACTAGATTTATTTTTGTTAATGTGTACAACCACTGGACGAGCTCTAGTTGATTTAAAAACATAAGTTTTTAGACCTACACACAATTTTATGTATACATATCGAACTTCACGAGTACGTGGTTCTCATTCCATTTCATTTTATTTATGTAACTGTTGTTGTTGTAGCGATGAAGACACTTCCCAAAGGTTTTCGTGAGTGATATCGATGTCGATGGTTTGATATAATCCAGTACACACGTTAAGTTTGGTTCAAGGGGAAAATACAAAAATATATTATTCATTTTCGTATGACCTGGATACCGCACTTTACATTAATATGCTTTTGCGTTGATACGTCTTCACGCTCCCCCAAATTTGTGGTAATACTATTTTACGCTAACCGGATACAACTAATATGTGCTTCTGCTTTATTACGCTGTATGCTTTAATACACTATAGGCTATTTCACTTATACGCTCGGAAATACAAAAACGACAATAACTTACAACTTGCGCCGATTTGTTATCGAAAATAAATCGATTTGTTATAAAATAGTTATCGATTTGTAATCGGTGCGCTATCAGCGTGTTATGGATTTGTTGGCGACAAGTTATCGAAAATGTATTTATTTGTTTTGCAAATAAAGTTATCGATTTTTATCGAAAACTTATCGATTTGTTATATAAAAGTTATCGATTTATTATCGAAGTGTTACCAGTGCGATATTTGTGTGTTATCGATTTGTTATCGATGACAAATCAGCTTGTTATAAGACTTCAATAATTTTTGATTTTTGATGGACTTGTTTATTTAAATAATGTAGGGTTTTGTGAGCTCGAGGCCTTGCTTTAAATAAAACACTGTGTGACTTCAGATTGAAGTCGAAATATCGACCAAATAAATGTGTGAATACTAACACAGTGTTTTATTTAAAGCAAGGCCTCGAGCTCACAAAACCCTACATTTTTTATAAAACTTCAATAAGAAATCGGTTACATATCCCGCTAATACCAAGTCAATAAGAAACCAATAAAACACCAATCACTCGGTGATAAGTAGCCGATATCAAACCGATATCTCGACGACAATTCCGTAAGGGATAATAATCTGATATGAAACAATAACTTTTCGGTATTAGATGTTACCGCTAAAAAATTTGACAAAGCTCTGCATAAATAGCTCGATATTATTAGTTTCTGGTGAGGTTTGTTTTTGTGTTGTTTAACTTTAAACCATGCGCGAGCTCTAGTAAATATAAAGACATCAAATTTCTTAACGTTCACCGGTATGTTTAAATATCAAAATTCATGAGTACTTGGTACTCACGGCTTTTTCAACACGCTTATATTATCTTCAGTTGTATGTTTGTAACTCTCTAGGCTAGGTAGGCGCACAAAGAAACCCATCTAGCGACAATTATTGAAGAAGGCATTGGTTAAATAACTGGCTACAAAAGGAGTTGTGCATAATAGCGGAGACACGAACCTATGTCATACGGGCGTGTTGTTTAGTTTTTTAAACTATATTTATGTTATTTTTCCATATCTCAGTCGATATTTGAGATATCGTCGAAAATGTGGTTTTACTAAAAACGAAATATTTTCACACAATATGGTTATCAAAGGAAAGGGATTATGTAAATCTTTAATTTGAATTGGTTTTTAGATTTGTATCTCAAAATGTAGGTGAGACATTATTATAAATTTGAGAAGTTAATTACTTCATACGGTACTTTTAACTACTTTTTCCAATTTATTTTTTTCAGTTTGGACGTTTGTAGAGACAGTATCTAATCCATTCCTATATCTTAATAGTCTTATTTTCAGCATATGATTTGGTTCTCTTTTTGGTGCTGATGCTACGAAGCGATTTTTCCAGGCTTCTCAACCAGTTGCGATGACATCATAACAACAACAACAAGACATCATAAGCTTCTGTCCATTTTTCGTAAGAAAAATAATTTCTAATTTTAATAGTTTACTACTGCTGCGCTTTTATAGTAGATTAAGCTAGTTATACTCAGTTGAACAGAGCTCACAGGGTATATTAACTTTGATTGGATAACTGTTGGTTGTGCAGGTATAAAGGAATCGAGATAGATATAGACTTCCATATATAAAAATTATCAATATCGAAAAAAAATTTGATTGAGCCATGTCCGTCCGTCCGTCCGTCTGTTAACACGATAACTTGAGTAAATTTTGAGGTATCTTGATGAAATTTGGTATGTAGGTTCCTGGGCACTCATCTCAGATCGCTATTTAAAATGAACGATATCGGACTATAACCACGCCCACCTTTTCGATATCGAACATTTCGAAAAATCGAAAAAGTGCGATAATTCATTACCAAAGATGGAGAAAGCAATGAAAGTTTGTAGGTGAGTTGTAATTATGACGCAGAATAGAAAATTAGTAACATTTTGGACAATGGGCGTGGCACCGCCCACTTTTAAAAGAAAGTTATTTAGAAGTTTTGCAAGCTGTAATTTGGCAGTCGTTGAAGATATCATGATGAAATTTGGAAGGAACGTTATTCTTATTACTATATGTATGCTTAATAAAAATTGGCAAAATCGGATGACGAACGAACCCACTTTTTGGAAAAAAATGTAAGGTCACATTTTAACAAAAAATTTAATATCTTTACAGTATATAAGTAAATTATGTCAACATTCAACTCCAGTAATTATATGGTGCAACAAAATACAAAAATAAAAGAAAATTTCAAAATGGGCGTGGCTCCGCCCTTTTTAATTTAATTTGTCAAGGATACTTTCAATCCCATAAGTCGAACAAAAATTTACCAATCCTTGTGAAATTTGGTAGGGCGAAAAAGGGCGAAATCGGTTGAATCCACGCCCAGTTTTTATGCACAGTCGACAGTCCTTCTGCTCGGCCGTTAACAAGATAACTTGAGCAAAATTCGATTTATCTTTACTAAACTCAGTTCACGTACTTATCTGAACTCACTTTGTATTGGTATAAAAATGGACGAAATCCGACAATGGCCACGCCCCCTTCTTCGGTATCGAAAATTACGAGAAATGAAAAATGCCATAATTCTATACCAAATACGAAAAAAGGTATAATTGGATTGTTTTATTGACGAAAATATAACTTTAGAAAAAAACTTTGTAAAATGGGTGTGACACCTACCATATTAAGTAGAAGAAAATGAGAAAAGTTCTGCAGGGCGAAATTAAAAGCCCTTGGAATCTTTACATATTTAAATAAATTAGTGGTACCCAACAGATGATTTTCTGGGTCACCTTGGTCCTCATTTTGGTCGATATCTCGAAAACGCCTTCACATATACAACTACCACCACTCTCTTTTAAAGCCCTCATTAACCTTTAATTTGATACCCATATCATACAAACACATTCTAGAGTCACCCCTGGCCCACCCTAATGGCGACATTTCGAAAAGGCGTCCACCTATAGACCTATTGCCCACTCCCTCTTAAAATGCTCAGTAACACTTTTCGTTTGATACCCATATCGTACAAACAAATTCTAGAGTCAGCCCTGGTCCACCTTTATGGCGATATCCCTAAATGGCGTCGATCCATAGAACTATGGCCTACTCTCTCTTAAAATACTCTTTAATACCTTCCATTTGATACACATGTCATACAACCACATTCCAGGGTTACCCTACATGGTGATTTTCCTTATTTTGTCTCCATATCTCTCAACTGAGTATGTAATGTTCGGTTGCACCCGAACTTAGCCTTCCTTACTTGTTTTAACCTACTTTTTATGTTTATTTTTTAAGATACAATAGGTGAATTCGCCTTGTATTGCAAACGGTGTACAGTTTGCACGGAATGCACGGATTGTACAGTCACAACAATAAAATACACGCAAACATTGTGCAATCCGTGAAATTTATGTTATGCTCAAACCTATGTATATATTCTTCCTCTCAAAACTGATATTTAAGTAATGAAAATGTGGAAATTGTTTTGCAAAACTGTTCGTAGTATTTTGTTATATCTATGACAATATTTAGACATTTGTTATTGATGTATGCCGTAACTCTGCAATGCGGTACTATCGTAATATTGCAAAGGATATAAACAATCCCTGTATTTTGCGAGACAAAGCGAATCCCCTATTATGTTTTAAGCAGGCACAATTTAGTGCGAAATTGTGCAAATCTAATTATACTTCTATTCTTTTCATGTTATGAAAGTGAGTACTATAAAGGAACAAAAATAAGGTGTGGTAAAGAGGAGAGCATACATATTAATAAAACTTATGAGTTAGCGTCGCGCAGTATGAAATGGACTCTAGGTCAGTCAATCAGTCATTTGGTATATAAATCAAATATAGAAATAAACTCAATGCGCTCCACGCTAAGAATAGACCTTTCTCCCATGACAAATATCCCTACTACTTATTTAGAATGACACAGTGACACAAATTCTTTTATATTTTATGTTACTCTGTTCGTTTTGTTGTATGTATATTCATTGTTGTTATCTTGTTGACTTTGTATATCTTACTTGATTTAAATATATCTACAATGATGCCAAAACTTCGATATGACATGAGTCCCGCTTATTGGCGTATAATTGACATATAAAATTAGCATAATTTTTCGAGTGAAACGAAATGGTTTTGCTTTTGTCATCAATTACGTGCAAACATACCAACAAACATATATGTATTATGTTGGTATGTAGATGTCTACAATTGGTCGCTTGTGCCATTATCTGTCCATTTATTTATTTATTTATATGTAGATTTGTTTGTGTAAATGTGGGTTGTGGTGCCGAAAATTGTTGTAATGCCTATTTAACTTCTTGGTTGGTCACTTTGGCATGCTTTTATGGTTAAAAATTACTTTGATGATAATAAAATAATTTGCGAGTTGTTATCTTTGAAATGCGAGTTCAAACATAGCAACAGAAAGGACAATAACAGTTAAATGTAATTTATATTTATGTTTAGATATTTATGTATGCATATATTCATGCATATTTCTTGGAATAGATGTAATTGTTATTTTAAGGGCAGTGACGGAAATAATTCAAGAATAAATTAGAGAAAAAACATTGAAATTGGTTTAGCATAGTGGCCAAGAATGATAAATAACAAACGTTTTGATTTGATTTTTAAGCATTGCTTTAAATAATATAAGAGTATCCTTGAATATAATAAAAAAAAAACTAAATCAATTTAAACTTAAAGCTCAAATTTTTTCAAAAAATGAATAAAGATTAGGGAGCCGATATCGAATACGAGATATCGAAGCGGTACTCGTATTAAGTACCGCTATACAAGTGATCGAACCGAAAGGCTTGATACTTAAACCGTCGACACCCAATTGATAAGAAAAATGTGTTGAACAATAATGCATCTTGAATTAAGATCTCAATATATCATTGGATGTTTAAAAGATATATTGCAATAGGGCCGCATTGACAAAGAACACTTTGCTAAGCGCTTCAACTTTGAAAGAAGTGTTCTCAAATTTTCGGCTCGTTTTTCCTTCCAAAAACTTTTGGATATAAAATCGATAGCTTTTTATAACAAATTAATAACTTTTGATAATGAATGGTTAAGTTTTCGAAATTTATTTGATAGTTTGCTTTAACAAGTCGCTAGCTTTTCTATGAAAAATCGATTTCTTTTAGATAAAATTATGATAAGTTTTCAATGAGATATCGACACCAAAGCGATAAATTTTCGGTAACTTACCGATAATTTGTAACTCCTTGATGAGTTTTGTTATCGATAGCAAGTTTATAGCACCTTGGTAACAAAACAAAAACTCGTCTTTACCTCGTTGATAACAATGAAGTGATAGCTCGGTGATACGAAGTAGCCCATAGCGATAGCGCGTCGACAACAAACCGATAACTAATTGATATTAAACTGTTAGAAATTCGATCACACATTATTTACTTAATTTAATTTAATTAAAATTAATTTTGGTTTTTTATGTTATTTATTTTTTAATTTATTTAATTTTTTTTATGTTTGTTTAATGGTGTGTTCAGTTTATACTTATACTTAAGAATTCATGAGCTTAACAACGGCTTATAATAATTGAATTTCAATTATTATGTTTTCTAAGAGAAACTGAAAAGAAAGAAACATTTACTGGCATATTGCGATGCACCCATTTCGAAAACCGCCAACGTAATCATCATCAGACAATTTTGTAATGTTATCAAAGCTTTCACCGGGATTCGAACCGTGAATCACATGGTGAAACTGCAGTAGCCTTTAACCACTAGGCCATCCTGCTGGTATTTGTTTTCATGCTTAATTCAGTTTTTCTCATTTCTACACTAACAACATAATTGAAACATTTTGTCTCTATATTGATTTGTGTGCCATGTATGTGTATTTTTTTTTTTGTTGTTTTATTTAATTTAATTTTATTTTACTTTATTTAATTTTTTAATCTTATTTGACTTTATTGTTTTCAGCTTATTTTATTTTATGTTATTTCTTTTATTTTATTTTATTTTAATTTATTTTATTTATTTTATTTTATTTTATTTTATTTTATTTTATTTTTTTGTTATTTATTATTTTTTTATTTTATTTAATTTGATTTTATTTTGTTATGTTTTGTTTTATTTTATTTTAATTTATTTTATTTTATTTTATTTTATTTTATTTTATTTTTATTTTATTTTTATCTTATTTGTATTTTATTTCATTCTATTCTATTTTATTTTATTTTTTTTATTTTACTTTATTTTATTTTATTTTATTTTAAATAAATTTATTTTAAATAAATTGACCTCGAGCCAGCTAAAGTTCAATATATTTACATATAAAAAGGTCGCTGAAAACATTCAAATTATTTTATTTTATTTTTGTTTATTTTATTTTAATTTAATTTTATTTTGTTTTATTTATTTTATTTGGTTATTTTATTCATTTTATTTTATTTGATTATTTTATTTTACTTTACTTTATTTAATTTAGTTCATTTTATTATATAATTTTTTCTTTTCCTTCTTATAGCAGGGTTTCAGCTACCTTTTAGGTAACGTATCGATAGCTTTTCGATAAATTATAGACAATTTTTCAATCTATAAATTTTCGAAAACTCGCCGCTAAAAATTCGGAATAACTGGTAACCTTTGTTATTGATAGGAAGTTTAGAACACTTCGCCAACAAATTTATAACTTTTCTTTACATCGTCGATAATATATCTAGGAAAAACCAATAGCTCATCGATAGCAAACACTTCGATAACAAATTGTCTGTGATAACTCGCCACACGGTTTTGGTTCCGACTTCGGTTTTTACTTCAAGTCCGTTTTTTCCTCTCTCCCTTCCTCTTATTTTTATACTCAGTTGAGCAGAGCTCACAGAGTATATTAAGTTTGATTGGATAACGGTTGGTTGTACATATATAAAGGAATCGAGATAGATATAGACTTCCATATATCAAAATAATCAGGATCGAAAAAAAATTTGATTGAGCCATGTCCGTCCGTCCGTCCGTCCGTCCGTCCGTCCGTCCGTTAACACGATAACTTGAGTAAACTTTGAGGTATCTTGATGAAATTTGGTATGTAGGTTCCTGAGCACTCATCTCAGATCGCTATTTAAAATGAACGATATCGGACTATAACCACGCCCACTTTTTCGATATCGAAAATTTCGAAAAACCGAAAAAGTGCGATAATTCATTACAAAAAACAGATAAAGCGACGAAACTTGGTAGATGGGTTGACGTTATGACGTAGAATAGAAAATTAGTAAGATTTTGGACAACGGGCGTGGCACCGCCCACTTTTACAAGTAGGTAATTTAAAAGTTTTGCAAGCTGTAATTTGGCAGTCGTTAAAGATATCATGATGAAATTTGGCAGGAACGTTACTACTATTACTCTATATGTGCTAAATAAAAATTAGCAAAATTGGATGAAGAACACGCCCACTTTTTAAAAAAAAAATTTTTTAAAATTCAAATTTTAACAAAAAATTTAATATCTTTACTGTATATAAGTAAATAAAGTCAAAATTCAACTCCAGTAATGATATGATGCACCAAAATACAAAAATAAAAGAAAATTTCAAAATGGGCGTGGCTCCGCCCATTTTCATTTAGTTTGTCTAGAATACTTTTATTGCCATAAGTCGAACAAAAATTTACCAATCCTTCTCAAATTTGGTAGGAGCATAGATTCTATGACGGTAACTGTTCTCTGTGAAAATGGGCGAAATCGGTGGAAGCCACGCCCAGTTTTTATACACAGTCCACCGTCTGTCCTTCCGCTCGGCCGTTAACACAATAACTTGAGCAAAATCCGATATATCTTTACTAAACTTAGCCCACGTACTTACCTGAACTCACTTTTTCTTGGTATAAAAAATGGGCGAAATCTGACCATAACCACGCCCACTTTATCGATATCGAATGAAAAAAATGCCATAATTCTATACCAAATACGAAAAAAGGGATGAAACATGGTAACTGGATTGGTTTATTGACGCAAAATATAACTTTGGAAAAAACTTTGTAAAATGGGTGTGACACCTACCATATTAAGTAGAAGAAAATGAAAAAGTTCTACAAGGCGAAATCAACAGCCCTTGGAATCTTGGCAGGAATACTGTTCGTGGTATTGCATATATAAATAAATTAGCAGTATCCGACAGATGATTTTCTGGATCACCTGGTCCACATTTTGGTCGATATCGCGAGAACGCCTTCACATAGACATCTAAGGGCCACTCGCTTTTGAAACCCTCATTAATACCTTTAATTTGATATCCATATCGTGCAAAAACATACCAGAGTCACCCCTGTCCCACCCTAATGGCGATATCTCGAAAAGGCGTCCACCTATAGACCTAATGCCCACTCCCTCTTAAAATGCTCAGTAACACCTTTCGTTTGATACCCATATCGTACAAACATTCTAGAGTCACCCCTGGCCCACCCTAATGGCGATATCTCGAAAAGGCGTCCACCTATAGACCTAGTGTCCACTCCCTCTTAAAATGCTCAGTAACACCTTTCGTTTGATACCCATATCGTACAAACATTCTAGAGTCACCCCTGGCCCATCCTAATGGCGATATCTCGAAAAGGCGTCCACCTATAGACCTAATGCCCACTCCCTCTTAAAATGCTCAGTAACACCTTTCGTTTGATACCCATATCGTACAAACATTCTAGAGTCACACCTGGCCCACCCTAATGGCGATATTTCGAAAAGGCGTCCACCTATAGAACTAAGGATTACTCCCTTTTAAAATACTCATTACCACCTTTCATTTGATACCCATATCGTACAAACACATTCTAGAGTCACCCTGGCCCACCCTAATGGCGATATCTCGAAAAGGCGTCCACCTATAGACCTAATGTCCACTCCCTCTTAAAATGCTCAGTAACACCTTTCGTTTGATACCCATATCGTACAAACATTCTAGAGTCACCCCTGGCCCACCCTAATGGCGATATCTCGAAAAGGCGTCCATCTATAGATCTAATGTCCACTCCCTCTTAAAATGCTCAGTAACACCTTTCGTTTGATACCCATATCGTACAAACATTCTAGAGTCACCCCTGTCCCACCCTAATGGGGATATCTCGAAAAGGCGTCCACCTATAGACCTAATGCCCACTCCCTCTTAAAATGCTCAGTAACACCTTTCGTTTGATACCCATATCGTACAAACATTCTAGAGTCACACCTGGCCCACCCTAATGGCGATATCTCGAAAAGGCGTCCACCTATAGAACTAAGGATTACTCCCTTTTAAAATACTCATTACCACCTTTCATTTGATACCCATATCGTACAAACACATTCTAGAGTCACCCTGGCCCACCCTAATGGCGATATCTCGAAAAGGCGTCCACCTATAGACCTAATGCCCACTCCCTCTTAAAACGCTCAGTAACACCTTTCGTTTGATACCCATACCGTACAAACATTCTAGAGTCACCCTTGGTCCACCTTTATGGCGATATCTCGAAAAGGCGTCCACCTATAGAACTAAGGATTACTCCCTTTTAAAATACTAATTACCACCTTTCATTTGATACCCATATCGTACAAACACATTCTAGAGTCACCCTGGCCCACCCTAATGGCGATATCTCGAAAAGGCGTCCACCTATAGACCTAATGCCCACTCCCTCTTAAAATGCTCAGTAACACTTTTCGTTTGATACCCATATCGTACAAACATTCTAGAGTCACCCCTGGCCCACCCTAATGGCGATATCTCGAAAGGGCGTCCACCTATAAACCTAATGCCCACTCCCTCTTAAAATGCTCAGTAACACCTTTCGTTTGATGCACATATCGTACAAACACATTCTAGAGTCACCCCTGGCCCACCCTAATGACGATATCTCGAAAAGGCGTCCACCTATAGACCTCATGCCCACTCCCTCTTAAAATGCTCAGTAACACCTTTCGTTTGATACCCATACCGTACAAACATTCTAGAGTCACCCCTGGTCCACCCTAATGGCGATATCTCGAAAAGGCGTCCACCTATAGACCTAATGCCCACTCCCTCTTAAAATGCTCAGTAACACCTTTCATTTGATTCCCATATCGTACAAACACATTCTAGAGACACCCCTGGTCCACTTTTATGGCGATATCTCGAAACGGCGTCCACCTATGGAACTAAGGATCACTCCTTTTCAAAATACTCATTAACAGCTTTCATTTGATACCCATATCGTACAAACATATTCTAGAGTCACCCCTGGTCCACCTTTATGGCGATTTCTCGAAAAGGCGTTCACCTATAGAACTAAAGCCCATTCCCTTTTAAAATACTCATTACCATCTTTCATTTGATACCCATATCGTACAAACACTCCCTCTTAAAATGCTCAGTAACACCTTTCATTTGATACCCATATCGTACAAACAAATTCTAGAGTCAGCCCTGGTCCACCTTTATGGCGATATCCCTAAATGGCGTTCATCCATAGAACTATGGCCTACTCTCTCTTAAAATACTCTTTAATACCTTTCATTTGATACACATGTTATACAACCACATTCCAGGGTTACCCCAGATTGATTTTCCTTATTTTGTCTCCATAGCTCTCAACTGAGTATGTTATGTTCGGTTACACCCGAACTTAGCCTTCCTTACTTGTTTTCCTTTCGTTTATCTTATTTTTCCTTCCTTGCCTTGTCTGATTTTGCTCATATCAACTCTACCACGTACATTGTCTCCACATTACGCTTATGTTTGTTGACTACACTTACGCCTACATTATGTAGTCCCCCATTCAGCTTACCCATCCTACACACCACGTCCACACAACAGACAACGCTTAGAGATACCACCTTTAATGCCTACACTCATGCATACGCTAATTTTTATACCTTACGCTTACATTTAGGAGAGCAAAAATTTGCATCAACCACATACATAGAGGGAGAGCAATAAATAACTCTGGAGACAAAAAAATATGGGAAGAGAGTAACGAGAAAAAAAAAACGTTTTTTATTTTGACCATTCTTCATTCGACCGTCGCAAGTCAATCACAATCAATTTTTCAACGCATCCGTCACACACCATTTTGTCAGTTATGAATGGAAAAGAGTTTGGCACTTTGAGCTGAGTTAAACTGACTCATCTTTAGTTTGAACAACGTCAGCTTGAGAGATGTTAATACAATTAAACTGCTTTGAAGTGCTCCTGCATTATAATTTTTTTGTTGCCACTATCTCTAATGTGTTTTGTTGTTTATTTTCAATATTTTAGTTACGTAACGTATATGAATCAAGTTCAGAAATCTAGCTCAACTAGAAACTTTACTTCATATCACAACGGGATTAATAGCCACGCCACCTATGTAGATGGAAGAGTCTCTGTCTCGCAGAGAATGTGAACCGGCGTTTTATCATTTAGCTTACAAAAGCGAAGGATTTTTGTATCGGATTTATTCAATTTACTAAGGTGATATCGTAGACTACGGTGTTCCGTATAGTACCTAGTGAGAGTTCGTGGGTCTTCTCTGCTTGGATTAGGTTTAGCTTATACTCTAGCTGCTGAGAACATAAACAATTTGGTCTGTCTTTACCCTGGCCATTCAAGTCGGTGTTGTGTGAACTGCTTTGTTTCCTAGTTACTTATGGTTTCCCTAGAAAGTGTCTTTGTGAGCACGCAGAAAGAATCTGAACCATAGAATGCTGCTATAGAACCCTACTTGGCTAGATAGATATGCTGTTCATTACCCTCATGTCCCTGCCGCCAGACACCCATACTAACAACAACTTTCCAATAAAATACTGTTAGGACTCTAAAGCATTTATGCATTAGCTTAGCAGTTACTGCAAAGACCGCAAGGCACGCCTGTCTGTCTGACATAATGAGAATATTATGCGAAGATAAGCCTCTCCATATACATTATCTGGGCCAATTTTATATTACATAGGTTTCTGCCTGAAAAATAGTGTCTCATTTCTTAAAATATGCTCTGCTAATACTCTCTACTGTCTATATCCAAAATACTCGCTAGGCGCCAAGGGAGTATCATTGCGGTTTCAACAACATGAAAATAACACTGCCAAGGGCAGAAAAGGCGCTCAGCAAACGTTCGAGTGAGACCTTCATGTGCTCGATTGAGTTTTCCACTTTAGCTTCAACTTGAATTTATTCGATGAGCCCATCAAGGCTTTCCAAATCCGCCGTGGTGTGTAGATAACGTGCTCCGTCTAACCCATCAAAGATACTGCGATCCTGGGTTAGAAACAAGTTTTTCAAATTAGAAGAAAAGTGTTCCTAAGCGGAGTTGCCCCTCGGCAGGGATTATGCAATCACTCCAAGCGTTGTAGGAAAAATTAAAAAGGAGGACGATGCAAATTGGAAGAGAAGCTTGGCCTTGAATGTCTTCGGAGGTTATCGCGCTTTGCATTTTTAATAGCAGTTTTCGTTGTCGTTTAAGTTTTCCTGGGAAACCACAATTACACTTAGGCACGCTACTATTTCGAGCACAATACATATTTAATGCGTTGTTGCCAAAAAAACTATTTTTAGAGTACATTTGAACCTCAATGAAAGTCGAGGATTAATGTGCTCAAAGCACTTCTGTAACGATTGGTTATGAGACATTGTCCAACAGCCATCAGTGCGTCATCTGTCAGTGTCAGTATTTGCTTAACCAATCTCTCACTCAGTCAGTCAGTCCGCTTGAATAAGAATAGCCATTTGTGTAGAAAAGCGATGTGTAGAAAACTTGTGTGTGTATGTTTGTGTATCGATCTGTCTTCACCTTAACTCCCACAATCGTATATTTTCATACATTGTCTTTTACATTCGCAAATCAGATATTTTAATGTCACCTTCCTGTGTTACCTTGTCTCTTCACCCATTTGCACATTTTGCTATCAACACTATGCTAAATATGCGACTAAACTTCAATGCTTCCTCTTCATCCAACCAAATGCTCTATATTCGCGTAACGTCCTATTTTATTTATGCGCTTTTGTCATATAGGAAGCGTTTTTCAAACGCATTTACCTGCTCAATCATCGATCCAACCAAACACATTGTCACCTTTTTCGAGCCGTCCATCAATATGTCAATGTTTCAGTGTATGTGTGTGTGTGTGTTTGGCCGTTTTGCTTGATCAGTAGCAGTTACATATCAGCTGCTACTGGCTGTTCTGGCACTTGACGCGTTTAAATATTTAACTGATTTGCTGAAGTTGTGCATACAATTGTCACCTGAGCCATTGGCCGCAATGTGGTTTTGTTACGTCCACATATTATCACCTCGCTGATGTAGTGTATTCGAGGCATCCGCCCTTGTTGGACATTTCTGTTTCAACGCGTATGCTAGGTAGAGTGGTGCGCACACACATCACAGTCGCTGCTCTTTCCACTTTCCTTATCTGCATGCGACGTCAAACCATTTGCTTCATTGCCTACGCGAAACAATTTAATTTATGAAAATCGCGCAAACACACCGTGGTCCCTTTGCCTATGGGCGCTTTTGGGTTTCTGCCTTTTTTGGCATGTGTTTTCCTGCCGTACTGCATTCACGCTTCTAGCCAGAGTTTATTCAGCGTATTAATATTTATATTGAAATTTTTTGATTGCGGTTTTTTTGGCAGTAAAGTCATTTTCATCGCACTGGGCGATCGATCGATTGTGGGTGACAAGATTGAAGCAGGAAAATCATCTTCATAGCTCTCTTAAATGTACTCATACAATAGTAATTTTGTATACCCAGTAGTAGAAGCTTTTTTTAATCGCTTTTCTTGTGTATTGGACAGAGCACACTTAAATTTGAATCAAGCGATTGAGGTAGTGTTTCGTATTATCCCTGACTATCTAGCAATGAGGAGAAATAATCCCTCCATAACTCCATAATTTAAGCGCGAATGAAAGATAATGCTCCAACCAAGAAAAGGTTTCTTTCGGAACCCGCCTATGGAAGCAGAGGTAGAGGGCGGCCCCTACTCCGCTGCAAGGACCAGGTGAGGAACGATTTAAAATCCCTTGGTGTCACCAATCAGCGCCGGTTGGCAGAAAAGAAGCGACTGGTGTGCCTTGTTGGACGTTTAAACGGTTAAGCGCCAATTAAGTAAGTAAGTAAGTAATTAACTTAAGCACACTTTGTACGTCAGTAACTGATTAGCCATTATCATTCCCGCAGAAATCTGCCATGCTCTAGACGCCTTCCGTCATCCGCTGAATTAATTGATAGAATTTGCGGGTATTATTCCTAGCAGCCAGATATCTATTGAAAACACTAGGCATTGTCGCGCCCGTAAGCAGAATGGCTCCCTAAATAGCTTCCATTCTTGCCAAAGCAGCGCGACATTTCTCGACATACCAGCTGTTTTTGCGAGCTCATTGGAAACCTATGGTGTCCACAACAGCGATACGTAATGGGTGAAAATGTGGTCACTCTACTCGGCTATATCATTAGGTCGAAGGTTACTCCCAGTTAGCCGAATAGAGTAATTTTCAGAAATTTGTTTTGCGGCAAACTGTCCTTGCGTCAATGCTGTACTTACTCGTTGCTCAGATGCGTGTGCATATCGTGGCAGCCACAATATAATGTTCCGAATCGATACTTGGACCTCATGCAAATATCATGGGCACTGAAACTTATTCTGTCGCCGATTATAACGGAATCAATTTGGTTTCTTGAGTGATAGATATACAGAGGCCCATAGCTTATTTCGTGCAGCTATAGAACAAAATTGTTGAGCCATATAGAAAAGAAACTAGTGACGGTATCAAAAAAATTCAAATGCACTGTTTTAACAAAAATAAGCTTCTATTTTAATAAGTACTTAAATTTCATGTATTTACACGTTTGTGCTAATTATTTAATAAAAACTAAAATTATCTCAAAAACTAAGGTCCCAGATTATTTCGTGCACTGCGCCTTGCCTTAGAGAAAACTACTTTTTATTTAGTTTAGTACTTCGTATGACCACCTTTTTTTTAAATAACATCTTCAAGATGATTTTCCATAAATGAAATTAGTTTTTGAGCGGCTTCGGGTGGTACCTTATGCTTTTCTTCGACAAGAGTAGTTTTTAAATCGATAATCTTACTAATCTGCATTTGCCGCTTCAAAAATTGACCACAAATTTTCAATGGCATTTAAGGCGAGAGATTGTGGAAGTGGATTCATGAGGTGGACAGTTCCATATTACCCATGCCTGCAACATCCCAGCACAATACCGGATTTGTATTAAAGGAATTTGTCTTGGTTATTGCGAAATCGATCACGTAAACCTAAATTAGGGGCGTTTCGCAACAAATAATAGCACTTAGTTCATTAGTTTAGGATAAGATGGATAGCGGCTCTTTCGAATATTTAATGACACTTAATCAACTTTGACTTACAAGGTCAAAAATGGACGATTCCAACTTATCGAACTCCATATAGTTACCACAGCATATATTATCTAGAACATTGAGCCCCAGCTCATGCATTCCCACTGAGCCTTGTCCTGTTAGGAGCCCAATATTTATATATATTAAATAATTTTTAGTGAAAGCAAACTAGTCTTCGAAGCGCTAAATATAAAGGCTTATTCATATTGTAATAAATTTTATCAACTCAATACTGGGAAATTCCAAATCCTCCCTAAATAGGGAAAGGTTTAGTGAAGCCACATACCGGCTTCTAGTTTTGTCGTTATTCCCAGAAGACTTTGTTAATTTTTTCTTGAAAGATGCGCAGTATTACCTTAGATTAAATTTAGCATCTTGTAGTATGATTCGGTTTAAATTTTAAAGCTTACTTAACAATGATAGCCTATTTTTCAAAAACGTTTGTAATAGAGATGTGATAGATAGGCAAGAGCACAAAACACTTTGCCCCCAGCGGGTTAGGTGGTTAGAATATACTCGCGGTAGGTATGCCTGTCATAGGAGGCGACTAAAATAATAAATAGATTCAAGGGGTTGTGTAGCGCAACCCTTTTAGGTTGCCAGCGCAATATATAGCTTATCCAAACCCAATTGTCAACCTCACCTATCCGTGGCGAATCACGTTTCATTAAGAACCGTGGATCTGGCAACCCCGAACTCCTCATGAATCTAGGGAGTAGGTAGGCGGGATGGCCTGGAAGGTCGCATATGGTCATAACAAATCGTTCCCGAGATGGTCAGGCTTGGTACCGGAACGTACCGGATCTGCATCCGGCGAACGACCATCAACATCGATAACACTCCCCAAGGACTTAAGGGAGTGTTCTTATCGCTACAACAACAACAAGTCCATAACTCAGATATGGAGCACGCATGTGCAAAATTCGTTGACGAGTAGTCCAATCAATATTAGTCTAACAAAGTAAAAGTTGTAGGTCTCGCGACATTTGCACTGATTTTTCAAGATTTTTTTGAAGAGTAGATATTTTGGATTTCCCTACATACGACGGAGGAAGTCTGTTTTTTACATGGAAAAAGATCTGAAAGACCCTTCGGAAAAAAATTGTCTAAAATCAGTGCAAATTACGAGAGAGCTATAACTTGTTCCCTGTGAGACTAAACATACCTGAAAATTTGATTCAAATGAACTACACTTTTACAGATATCGCTCTCCAAACTGTGGCTCTGCGCCCGCTTAGTATTTCTGAGGTTTTGTTGTAGTGAGTAGAAGTAATTCAGGTAGAGACTCACTACTGGGTATATAATTTCAGTAAGCCATTTTAATACCGCTGATTGCCTCATTTTGCACGTTATTATTCGCCAATTTATTCTGATCCATTGTTTGCCTCCTTTCTGCCTTACGTCTTGCACTTGCTTAAAGCACTCATAGCGCAGATTCGATTATGTTGCAGGTGGATTTTTGTAGCACCATTGATAACACACTTACAAATTTACATATGTAAGTATATGCCCGCGTGCATGTTGGTTAAAGATACCACCTTCTATCCAATATGAAATGTGATTTTCGCATAATAATAGTCCAGCGAACGTGTAAAGAATTGATATGCGAGCCAATTTTGTTGGCGACAGATTGAAGCTGCGCTGCTTGCCAATTGCGATAACCGAATATATGTACAACATTAAAGGCAGATTCGCATAATGCATAATTTTGAGATAAACTTGCTTACGTACATACATACCGTGTAGATATGTAATTTCGTAATTATGCCAATTTAGTTCGTCATATGCAATGAATGTTATGATGATAACTGACACCGAAATAGCCTTCATTTGGACATCGATAGATCTACTTATATAATAGTCGTCACTCGTTTAAGCGATGGATTTTAAATTATAAATCTTAGTAGCGTTGGAGTGTGCTCAAAAAATAATTTCAAATTTTTCCACGTGGCAGCCACTTCTGATACGATACAATGAAGAACTTTGCCTACCGAAGAACCAGCATTAATAGCGAAAACGATGTCAGCTTAGAAAAAAAAAAAATGTTTGTACTAAGTAGACGATTGAAGAAAAAATGTGCTTTCGCGGCGAGCAAAAATGACGCTCTACAAGTCGATCATCATACCCGTCATCATGTATGGTTCGGAATAATAGATAATGTCCAGACAAGATGAGATGACCTTCGGTTAGAGAGTAAAGTGCTCCGAGATGCCGACGGTATGTTGCTGTTGTGCTAACAGTGCTGCTCTCCATTCACTGTGTGCGACCACTCACAAATCGCCATCAAAGTCCTTTAACGGAGGTCCAAGTAAACTGAGCTGAGGGGCGAATCATAGGGAAATTGGTTTTATAGGCGTAGTATCCAAATTACAATTTAAAAGAAGGTTGGTGTCATGTGGGGACACATCGCATACAATACATAGAATTAGTATGGTGGCGTTGATTCTGTACAAGTAAGAGTTACAGTAACCAGAGCGAAGTTGGGCCAGGCTGACTTGTGTTTCTCTTGGTAATTTGCCTTCTTCTTCTGAAAGAGTAGGATATTGTTAATTGATAACAAGGTTCACCAGGTTCATCCTGGCAATGCTTTTACTGATTCTGTATAGATTTTCCCCAGGGCCTCCTTATGCTTGTCTGGATCAAACGGCTTTATGTTGGTATTCATGAAGATGTTCTCTCAAACCTCTCTGATCTGGAGCTAGATCAAGCAGTTGTTTCCTAGGGTATCCCGGTTTGTGACAATTTACCAAAAAATTCCTGTTCAGCATTTCGTTAGTTTCGAAGGAGTTACATAAATGAGCTGAATATGTTTTATAGTGCAGCAAATAAAAATCCAAAGGCTTCGCTGACTGTTCGTTTTATACAAATGGACGCAGATGATCTGGCCAAGAAAGGATTTCAATGAACAGACGTATTTGGAAGCACAGGAAATCGGCGTCAGTTATTGCGAAACAGGGGGAAGGGGAGCTGGCGTGATTTGTAACAAAAACTACTTTATTATGATTGATGCAGAATATGTCATACTTACAAATATTCTTTTGGCAATTCTCTCAATTTATACCTAATATTCATAAGCAGGATGGGCTCGATACTCGCACTGTTCCCTGTTACCCTTTATCTTGGCAACACGAATCATGCTATGAATACACCAAAAATATGTATTATCTTCTTTTCATTATATATCAGAGAAGCAAAAAAAAAAACCTACATACATCCAGTCCGAAAGGACTTAGGTTAGGTTGAAAAGTACCCCAACGGGGAAAGTTCACTTGGAAAATATTAATGCTCCTTGTGATCCTTCATAAGTCAACGGTGACTTAAGCTATAGCTATTTAGGGAATAGTCCCGACCATATGTACATACATCCTCTGAATCCAAGTGAGCCGATACCGAGGTACTTTTGGCATAAAGTGACTTCATCATTCCACCTCAATATTATCTATGCAGCTGCAGCTAGATAACCCATACATCCAGTATGCTAAGACGTACCCCATGGACACCAATTAAAATAAACAAATGTAAGGCACGACAACCTCCGAGCTTTTCTTTCAATTTGCGTCGTGCTCCTTTTAGTTTTTCCTACATATTGGCGTTACGGGACCTACTTGTTTAATGATGACTCCGAACGGCATCTGCAATGCAGACGAATTTTCACTGAGAAGCTTTTCATGGCAGAAATACACTCGGAGTGCTTGCCGAGGGGCGACCTCGCTTTTACAAATTTTTCTTCTAATTGAAAAAACTGTTTCCTAAAATTTTGATGATGTTTTGACCGGGAATCGAACCCAGGATCGTATGGTAGGCTGAGCACACTATCACCACACCAAGGCGACCACTTGAGTAGAAATTTAGATATCTTTACAAAATTTGGTGTGTTGGCTGAATAGATAGGATTGACAATGGACGAAATCGAACGAAAACCACGCCCATTTTTCCGATATCGAAAATTTCGAAATATGGATAAAATGAAATGAATCATTACCAAAGGCAGACAAAGTGTTGAAACTGATGATAAGAAATATAAATTTGGAAGAATTTTGTAAAATGGGCGTGGCATCGCCGACATTTAGAAGAAGACAATTTTAAAGTTTTCGAAGTAAATCCTAAGCCGTTGAAGATATCATGCGAACATTTGGCATGAAGTCTGTGCTTGCCATTATAAATTATATTTATGAAAATTAACAAAATCGTTTGGCGACCACGCCTTCTTAAAAAAAAGGATATCGAATGATTGAAAAATGAAAAAAATGCGGTGATACACTATCAAAGAGGGAAAAGGTGGTGAAACTTGATATGTTAGTTTACTTTGTGAATTCAGGAAGATGTTCTGAAAAAATTTTCGAAAATGGACGTGGCACATTCCACTTTTAGAAGAAAAACTTTAAACGTTTTATAGCCATAAATTAAAAGCCATTGAAGATTTGGCATGGAAGTTGTCAGTGCTATTAGGTAGACACTCGCTTAAAATAAAAAAATTTGTTTTGGCGACCACGCCCACAAAAAAGACGTTATCGAAATTTCGAAAAATAGACAAGGTGTTATAATTTATTACCAAAGACAAAAAAGTGAGGGAACTTGACATGTTGGTTTTATGACGTTGAAAATTGGTAGAATTTTGGAAAATGGGCGAGGCACCGTTAAAATATGGAAAATTCAAAATTTTGCAAGACGTAAATCAAAAACCATTGAGCATTTGGTATGGAGGTTGACCTTCCTAAACTAACAAAATCGGCTAGCGACCTTACCCAATAAAAAAAGAAAAATATTTTCACAGTCGAATGATAACAAAATAATATCCCATGTGGTCTAGACAAAATAATACTAATATTTCACATCAGTAGTGATATGGCGTAGCCAAGTGCAAAAACTTTCTAGCACATTTACGATAATGGGCATGGCACTGCCCACATTTGGGAGAAGAAAAATTAAAAGTATCGCAAACCGTAAACAGAAGCCTTTAGTATCACTTTGAAAATCCATGTAAAAATTAATAAAATGATCGAGTTTAACGAAATTTGTAAAGAAGATTGTTTCATTGACAGTATCTATTTTAAGCTTCTTTGCATGCGTATACGTAAAAATTCTAGCTTTCCTATCATTCAACGTTCATGACATTACTCTTTTACTCTGAAAATAAAAAAAAAACTACTAGGCGCGATGAACCTCCGAGGAAGCTGAGCTTTTCTTCCGATTTGCTTCGAGCTCTTTTTTAGTTTTTGCTACAAAATTTGACTTTCACTTTAATAAATAGATCTGCTTAACCCCTATACAGATACAAATTCACACTTTGAATATAAAAAAAATATTTATAGCACTCCCATATAATCCAATAAATTCGATTCATATGAAAGTGCCTGAATTTCATATGAAAGTGCAAGGAAAAAGCACTTCAATATGAAGCTAAGGCACTTCGGTGTGATATTCAAATCTACACTAACAAATTGGCACTAAACAATTTTTCAAAAATATTGTAGCACAGAGAAGAATTTTAATTCAAAATTTATTCATTAAGGAACCACCAAAATTTTAAATTTATATTTATAATAATTATATCTTTCATGAACATGAAATGGTGTATTAACTTTGGTCCGATGTTTGTAACGTTGAGAAATATAGAAGATAGACTCACCATTAAGTATACCGAATTGATAATGGCTTCGAACTGAGTTGATATAGCCATGTCCGCCTGTCCGTCCGTCTGACCGTCCGTCTGTCTGTTTGAACGCAAACTAGTCCATCAAATTTTGAGATATCTCAATGAAATTTTGGCGCAAGGATGTATTTTTGTATTATATTGACATTTGTCGGATCCGGTAGGATCGGACCACTATAACATACATATATATCCCATACAAACGATCGTTCAGATAAAACGATTTTGGTCATTCCTGCCGCAATTTAGAAAGTATAAACGTGAAACTCGGTGATATATATTCTAATATATCATAAAAGATATCCTGAAAAAATTACTTTGATCAGAGCTATATATAGTTATATCCCATACAACCGATCGTTCAGATAGAAAGATTTTTGGCCATTTCTCCTTTAATTTAGAAAGTATAAACGTGAAACTCGGTATATTTCAATATATCATAGAAGATTTCATGAAAAAATCATTTCGATTGGATCTATATATAACATATATCCCATACAACCGATTGTTCAGATAAGGGGTTTTTTGGCATTTTTTTATATTTATCTTAAAATCGTTTTGGTATGTACATCTGTTCACTATATATTTCTTATCTTATACAGCGCATTACTTGGAGATTGCGAATGGGATAAGATTATTGTTCAGCCCTCTTCATGAAAGGTATGAAGTTTTCTGCACAGCCGAAGACAGTCCCGTGCTTACTTGTTTTTTATTTATTTATTTTTTTTTCAATTTAAAGTTTCAGTGTACATATAATTTTGTATCCATATTGTGATTTGCACTTCAATATAAAAATTTTTGAACAACGCTGAAAATAAAGATGTAACCTCAACCATATTTTTTCTCCTTTAACAGAAATTATCTTTAAACTTTCATTTTTAACACCCTTATATTAGCTTCACCTGTATGTTTTTATACTCAGTTGAGCAGAGCTCACAGAGTATATTAAGTTTGATTGGATAACGGTTGGTTGTACATATATAAAGGAATCGAGATAGATATAGATTCCATATATCAAAATAATCAGGATCGAAAAAAAATTTGATTGAGCCATGTCCGTCCGTCCGTCCGTCCGTCCGTCCGTCCGTCCGTCCGTTAACACGATAACTTGAGTAAATTTTGAGGTATCTTGATGAAATTTGGTATGTAGATTCCTGAGCACTTATCTCAGATCGCTATTTAAAATGAACGATATCGGACTATAACCACGCCCACTTTTTCGATATCGAAAATTTCGAAAAACCGAACAAGTGCGATAATTCATTACAAAAGACAGATAAAGAGACGAAACTTGGTAGATGAGTTGAACTTATGACGCAGAATAGAAAATTAGTAAAATTTTGGACAATGGGCGTGGCACCGCCCACTTTTAAAAGAAGGTAATTTAGAAGTTTTGCAAGCTGTAATTTGGCAGTCGTTGAAGATATCATGATGAGCTTTGGCAGGAACGTTACTGCTATTACTATATGTACGCTCAATAAAAATTAGCAAAATCGGAGAAGGACCACGCCTACTTTAAAAAAAAAATTTTTTTTAAAGTAAAATTTTAACAAAAAATTTAATATCTTTACAGTATATAAGTAAATTATGTCAACATTCAACTCCAGTAATAATATGGTGCAACAAAATACAAAAATAAAAGAAAATTTCAAAATGGGCGTGGCTCCGCCCTTTTTCATTTAATTTGTCTAGGATACTTTTAACGCCATAATTCGAACAAAAACTAACCAATCCTTTTGAAATTTGGTATGGGTATAGATTTTATAACTTTAACTGTTTTCTGTGAAAATGGGCGAAATCGGTTGATGCCACGCCCAGTTTTTATACACAGTCGTCCGTCTGTCCTTCCGCATGGCCGTTAACACGATAACTTGAGCAAAAATCGGCATATCTTTAATGAACTTAGTTCACGTGCTTACTTGAACTCACTTTATCTTGGTATGAAAAATGAACGAAATCCGACTATGACCACGCCCACTTTTTCGATATCGAAAATTACGAAAAATGAAAAAAAATGCCATAATTTTATACCAAATACGAAAAAAGGGATGAAACATGGTAAGGTAATTGGATTGTTTTATTGACGCGAAATATAACTTTAGAAAAAACTTTATAAAATGGTTGTGACACCTACCATATTAAGTAGAAGAAAATTAAAAAAGTTCTGCAGGGCGAAATAAAAAACTCTTAAAATCTCGGCAGGTACTACATATATAAATAAATTAGCGGTATCCAACAGATGATATTCTGGGTCACCCTGGTCCAAATTTTGGTCGATATCTGGAAAATGCCTTCACATATACAACTACCACCACTCACTTTTAAAACTTTCAATAATATCTTTAATTTGATACCCATATCGTACAAACTTATTCTAGAGTCACCCCTGGTCCACCTTTATGGCGATATCTCGAAAAGGCGTCCACCTATAGAACTAAGTCCCACGCCCTTTTAAAATACTCATTAAAATGTATCAAATGACCCATATCGTACAAACATATTCTAAAGTCACCCCTGGTCCATCTTTATGGCGATATCTCGAAAAGGCGAACACCTATAGAACGAAGGCCACTTCCTTTTAAAAATACTCATTAACACCTTTCATTTGATACCCATATCTTACAAACAAAGTCTAGAGTCACCCCTGGTCCACCTTTATTGCGATACCTCGAAAAGGCGTACACCTATAGAACTAAGGCCCACTCCCTTTTAAAATACTCATAAACACCTTTCATTTGATACCCATATCGTACAAACGCATTCTAGAGTCACCCCTGGTCCACCTGTATGGCGATATCTCGAAAAGGCGACCACCTATACAACAACCACCACTCCCTTTTAAAACCCTCATTAATACCTCTAATTTGATACCCATATCGTACAAACACATTCTAGAGTCACCCCTGGTCCACCTTTTTGGCGATATCTCGAAACGGCGTCCACCTATGGAACTAAGGATTACTCCCTTTTAAAATACTCATTAACACCTTTCATTTGATACCCATATCGTACAAACGCTTTCTAGAGTCACCCCTTGTCCACCTTTATGGCGATATCTCGAAAAGGCGACCACCTATACAACAACCACCACTCCCTTTTAAACCCCTCATTAATACCTTTAATTTGATACCCATATCGTACAAAAACATTCTAGAGTCACCCCTGGTCCACCTTTGTGGCGATATCTCGAAACGGCGTCCACCTATGGAACTAAGGATTACTCCCTTTTAAAATACTCATTAACACCTTTCATTTGATACCCATATCGTACAAACGCATTCTAGAGTCAACCCTGATCCACCTTTATGGCTATATCCCTAAATGGCGTCCACCTATAGAACTATGGCCCACTCCCTCATAAAATACTCTTTAATGCCTTTCATTTGATACACATGTCATACAAACATATTCCAGGTCTTCCCTCGGTTCGTTTTCCTACATGGTTATTTTCCCTTATGTTGTCACCATAGCTCTCAACTGTGTATGTAATGTTCGGTTACACCCGAACTTAACCTTCCTTACTTGTTTTGTTTGTATTTAACCGACTCCTTTGGACTCGTGAGCCAAAACACTTTACACTGACAAATTTAATTCAAACTTTGTACACTTATCAAAGACCGATGATAATGCAATAATTTAATGATGAAGTGACATAAGGTTAACGGACACAAGGGCCAATGACCTTGTGACTACTTCAAATGGCCAAAAGATGAATTTTAACTTTGCGCACGTATCAAGGAACGATGAAAATAAAATAATTTGATAGTGAGGTGACTAAAATTCAACAGACATAAGGTCAATTGACCCAACACTGATTATGGCATTTAGGTTAGTCAAAACTTTACATATGTATCAAAGACCAATGACAATGCAGTAATTTAATGCCAGGGTGATATAAGGTCATCGCACATAAGGTCAATTGAAACTTCGAACACACATCAAGGACTGATGCAATAATTTGATAGTGGATTGGCATTAAGTCAACGAATAAAAGGAAAATTTGGATTATGAGCATATGAATTGGTCATAAGGTCAATTGTTTATTTAAAGTGGATACAAGGCCACCTGCGTTTGAGACTTTTTAAAATTTGGTTCATTGGTCATTTAGGTAGTCTCCTTTTGACCATGTGACTTTTTCGGGGAAAAGGCTATGACCATATTTTAAATGAATTGAGACCAGCACAAAAACAAGAACTAAAAAATTAAAAATAAATAGAATTTATGAAAAACTAAAAAACCATCCTGTTGTAATTAACCGAATCAAAAATTAGAAAATAGTTTTTTTTATCACTAATAGAATAAAAGTCCGGAAATAAAAGTTAAATCTGGAATTTTATTTTGGCCTTAAAACAAAGAAACGGCTTATCCGAAACAAACAATTTTTTTTAATTAATTAATAATCAAGATAAAAATTATTTCCGGACTTTTATTTTTAAAAGTCCGAGTTAAACTAGTTCTATCGTACTAAAAAAATAAAAATACAGATTTTACTTTTATATATGGACTTTCATGGAAAAAGTTAGAAAAATAAAAAGGATTCATGATTCGACATGAAAAAATAATTATTTATCTGAAACTGCTCTTTTTTTGAATAATTCGAAAATATTAGTCACACTTACCCTTTTTTTTTTAGAAAATAAAGGCCTTAATTGAAGTCTTATTATTAAAGAATTCACTAGTATATTATTTCGCACTTGTAACTCAACACTTGCTTTTGTTTTAAGTTTTTTCGACCACTTAACAATTTATGAATACTGAAGTTAAACTTAATTCAAAGTTTTTTTTTGTCAATTTCAGTGATTCACATATGCTTTCAGAAATAATATAGTGATACCTTAATTTATTATTTTAAACATTGCACTGGTTTGGTAGTAACACAAATTTAATTTTTTTAAATTTTGAAATACTCAAAATACTTTTAGTTTTTGTTTTTCACTTGCATTTTTCATAAGAATTCTTTAAAGTATTAAACATTGTTTCTTGCACCAACTTTCAATTATTCTTCTTGTTCTTTAATTGTTTCACAATTGATCCCGTTCTATAATCCGAACGGAATAATGATTTTGGCGCGCTTCTTTCAACACGCTGCCACAACAATCCCGAATTAAGTATTGCTCAATCGCCCAGCATGGCAGGTTCTTATATACCCTCGTAACGCGCGCGTACCACTTAAATTAAATGTTCAAAACAGACGCACACATACACATACCTATTCATAATCATCATTATAAATGAAGGTATAATTCTCCCTACCTACTACCATTCAGCCCATTTGATGCTGATTCTGACGCCCAACATTTGCAGCGTTATTTTCACTGTTCTGCTGCTGCCATTAGCTCTCCAAGTCTACAACTCCACCATACTAAAATTCTTACGATATGATAATTGTGATTACAAAGCGTAGAATAAAACTCTCGTTGACGTTGATATCTCTGCAAAGCGTTAGCTACCAACGCCGCCACCACCAACCATCGCAGCAGTACGCGAAATCTCCAATTTGATTTACCCATTTACGAAGGCAATAGCAACGGCGCTTAACAGCCCTTTTGTTACTCTTCGCTATATTTACACGCAATGCCCGTAAGCAGAAGATAATTTTGCGGGAAGTCAGATCGTTTATACGGTTCAACGACGATGACGATCTCTGCGGCTCTCTACTCTGTGCTGTGTTGTGCTGATCACCACCTGCACCGCAGTTAAAGTTATTACGATTGCCGTCGCCGTTTTGTTTGCAATGAAAGCGCAACTGATCAAGAACATTTTTAATTCTACAAAGCGTCTTCTTCTCTTTCGCTTGCCTTTTTTTTGCTGGTTATTCATGTTCGTTTTTTGGCCAAGTTTGTTTCAATGCGCGCTTACAACGTTTCTCTGTGTTTACCGATTTTGGCAACATCGTTTTAGCCTTCATAATGAAGTTCTGTAGTCTCTTTAACTTTGGTTTGCCCCCTTATTGGTCTTACTCTTGAATTGACTCAACTACCTTTTTGTTTCTTCGCCGCTAGCATGTTTTTGTATTTATGCCATTCGCGGATTCTTAGATTTTGCAAATTTTGTTGTTGTATTTAAATACTTGTTATACCTGTAATTATACTTAGCTGAGCAGCGCTCATCGAGAATATTAGTTTTGTTCGCATAACGGTATTCCGTAAGGAATAAACTGGTCGATATAGATATATACAGACTTCTATATATAAAAATGATCTGGGCGAAAAAAGAAATTATTGTAGTCTTTCCGTAAACACGATAACTTGAGTTAATTTTGAGGTATCTTAATGAATTTTGATGTGTAAATTCCTGGGAACTCATCTCAGATCGCTATTCAAAATGAACCAAATCGGACTATAATCACGCCCACTTTTTCGATATCGAAAAATTTCGAAAACCCGAAAGAGTGCGATGATTTGCGGATAAGGCGATGAAACATGGTAGTAAAATTTTGGACAATGGGCGTGGCACCGCACTCTTTTAAAAGAAGGTAATTTAAAAGTTTTGGTAGCTGTAATTTGGCAGCTGAGTATGTAATGTTCGGTTACATAGGAACTTAGCCTTCCTTACTTGTTTTTTTTTATTCTTGGAGTATTTTTGGTAGGCTCTCATATCGGTTGATCCAAAAAACGGTTTATGTTATTGTTACTGTTCTTGTTTTTGGTCTGTTTGTTTATTATTTCAGAGTTTTTGATTGGTGGGCGTACTTATTTCAGAACTCTTTATTCGTGAGTGGTAAAACTTTTCTCTTTGATTCATTCAGTCAACTTTTTGTTTAACGATCGGAGAATTCTTTAAAAATAAGACTGCATGAATAGCTCGAAATAAAAACAAGGTTGGTGTTTATTCTTTTGTGAGTTTGTTTTATGTGCTTAGTTGCATTATTTCCAAAATCCTTCAGTAAATAAATAAACAATTTCTGTGAAATTCCATTACTGTTTTACTTGCAATAAATAACAGAATGAATCTGCGAGAGCTGCATTGTCATTGGGAAGTTCGGAATGTTTAAAATTAGGTCAACTGGCGATCTGCACTTAAAATGCAATTTTGTTAAAGAAAGCTAACAACAACTTGAATCCCTTGCTTTGACGAGTGGTTCTAAGGCTGTAGGACAGATGGGCCCCAATAACAAGTTAGTAACCACCTCGAAAGCAACAACCTCGAAAGCTGAAAGTTAGAAATAGGACATTATAAGTGGAGATATGCCAATCACAGATGTGGAAGGAGCAGATAGGCTTAAGACAGATAACGTAGAGACTCCGGCTTTCTCGTAGGGGCTAAAGGGAGATAACGCTCAGACTCCGGCTTTCTCGGGGGTGCCAAAGAGAGATAACACTAAGACTCTGTCTTTTACGGAGAAGATGAGTGATGTGGCAAAGCAGTCTCTAACGGTGGCGCTGGTTGATCGTGGCAAATCTTTCGCACAGACGGCTACTGAAAGGTGGACATCTTTAGGAAGAAGCTTAATGGCTTAATGCTCAAGATAATTTGTGAAGAAGCAAATAAGCTCTTTACAATCTTTGATTCAGCCGGGTGGTACAATGGTGTGAAGATGATAGCAAGCGACAATATCGCGAGTTTGCGGTTACTGAGGGAAGTTCTTACAAGCCTTCAAAGGCAATCCATGAACTTGCGGTTTGAGGTGGTGGATAGGGTGCAGATCCCCACGATACCAAAGTTAAAGTCTGGATACCATTTGTGATAAAGTCGTAGAATACACTGCGACTTCTGCAACGTCAGAATATGAATATACCAACACATGATTGGAAATTATTTAATATATCTCAGCTCAAAGAGGAGAGTCAGCACTACATCTTCCTAAAAAACAAGCACCGTTTGGCAAAATGTCCTGACACACAGGCAAAATGTATATGCGACTCATGGAAAGAAGTATTAAGGATAACAATCCAAGCACGCTGGCAGCGGGCGGTGTTGAAAAGGAGCTCGAAAGCCTTAAACAGGACAGGGGTTGGACGTGGATGACACGACGGAGGTGTTAGAGGGGGACAGAGAAGTCCCGAAGATAATATTTGTAACATGCAAAAAGAAGAAGAGTTTGAAAAAGACCTCGAAAATTTTAAGCCAAAAGGATGTCGCAACGAAAGTGCTGGAGGGGGACAATCTGCTCAATGGTGTTTTAAGTCTTACAGATAATAACCCTTGTAGAAAGTTTGTTTGACGTGGTGCAGATCCAGGAGCCATCGTTCTCATCGAAAGAAAATGTTTATTGGCAATATTTTCTTTGTTTAGCCACCCCTTCAGTTTAGGTGTCAGAAGCATTCCCAGACATTTGGAACTACCAGAAAGGCCTAAATTAAAACCTTGAATTTTATTTTTTTTATTTTTGTGAAAGGTAGTAGTTCCGTCCTAGAGGGACTTATGCCAAGTCCTGTGGTCTCCGCTCAGCTACACAGCATTTTTAGCAGTGATATTGGCATTTTGAAATGTTGATGGCTCCATAATATCCAGCTTACTGCAATTGTGGACGTCCTGTAGTACATCAAAAGTTTTAAAAGCGAAGAAAGTTAAGTTCTTTGACCTTGAACTTTTGTTGTTGTTGTTGTTGTAGCGATAAGGTTGCTCCCCGAAGGCTTTGGGGAATGTTATCTATATGATGGTCCTTTGCCGGATACAGATGCGGTACGCTCCGGTAACACAGCACCATTAAGGTCCTAGCCCGACTATCTCGGGAACGATTTATATGGCCACATTAAACCTTCAGGCCATCCCTCTCTCCCCACCCCAAATTCCATGAGGAGCTTGGGGCCGCCAGAGCCTCGTCTGTTAGTGAAACAGGATTCGTCGCGGATAGGTGAGGTTGACAATTGGGTTTGGAGAAGCTATATAGTGCGCTGGCAACCTGAAGGGTTGCACTACATAGCCCCTTGAATCTGGTATTTTAGTCGCATCTTACGACAGGCATACCTACCGCGGGTATATTCTGACCCCCTAACCCGCTGGGGGGTTGCTACCTTGAACTTTTCGTGACCCTTTTTGTTGACCTTTGGAAAGAAGATTTCTTTTGTAGTTGTCGTATCTAATTTAGTCGAGTGCAGTTCTTAAAGACGCGTTCCCGCTAAAGAAATCACCAGTGACCAAGTTTTTTGTAGCAGCGCTGAGAAAATCCCATACGGACCTTGCAATTTGTATGGTGAAAACTGTTGATTGCTAATTTAATATTATTTTGCGTTAGTACTTTATTTATTTCTCGAAGAGGGGGAAAAAATTGGATCTTGTGGTAAATGAAGACAAGACGGCGTCCTTTCCGTCATCCAACTAAGAATCGCCTTATTCGCGCTTTGTAAGCGACGTCACTGCTGATGAATATAAATTGCGGACTGTGAAAGACGTCGTCTATGTGGGAACCAACATTTACAGCGAAAACAATGTCAGCTAAGTAATTGAACGAAGAATAACAGCCCCATTCCTTTTGACGAACGAGACGTTTAACGAATGCAATCTGCGTTTGGCGACATCGTCTTCCTATAGTACTCTGGAGCTCACTTGTCGGTTATAGTCTAGCTTTTACGTTATTCTTCAAATGGATGGAATTTGTCGAATTTTTTTTCGTCCTTTGATTCTGAAACTGTGTTGTTGCTTTCCAAATAACCGTCCATGATAGAGAATACCGAGATAACTCAAGAGACGGTTGTTAGGCAAAATGATAACTAAACCGTATTTTGCCTATCGTATTGTTAATCGTGCTATACACAGATGAACGATGATCTTTTGTACATGAGAGCGTCAAATCTAATGAGACAGTAAATCTCGCTTCTTTAAACAGAGTAGGCAATGAAAAAACAAAGTTCACTCTCCACGAACAAAACCGACGCTCTTTAAATCGCTCATCCTACCTGCTTCGCTGTAAAGCGCGGAATCATGGCCGGTGTCGAGAGAAAATGAGATGGCTTTTGGAGGGTTCAAGAGAAAAATTCAATGTAGATTTATGCTTTTGTCAATGATGCCGATTGCGAGTATCGAAGGAAAATATTTTTAATGTGTGGTTGCTAACCTTTACGCCTATATGAAGAGAGTGCACAAGAGTTCTCTGGCGAGGTCTTGGTACGCGAATGCACTAAGAAGCTCCTCGCTAGAAAATATTTCTGTCGACATCTGTATTTGAAAGTAGAGGAAGTGGGGGACCTACACGGATTTTGGAGTTGTTTGGTGCTCCTAATTGGCGTCAGTGATCGCGAAACGGGGATAGCTTACATGGCTTATTACAAAACGACCAAAATCGCTCTGGCGGTAGAGCGCCAATTTATGATGAATGATAATTATCAGGGTAATACCCCTTCGGAAGTGTGTTTTTAGCAAGCTGCTGTGCTAATTAAGCTAAGCTTCCTGTCCATGATCCATCGTCTTTCCTCTAAAAAGATGAGCAATATTCTCTGATTAATTCTACAGATAAGCAAAGTGGTTACTGTAAGCATTAAGGTCCTCCAATTATGCAATTTCCTATGATGAATGTCTACTTAGCTTATTGCCTACCAGTTGGACGAACCTTCGCCAATTAATTCTACTTGAATTTGGAATAAGATCTTTCAAGTTTAGGCGGATTAATAATTTAATCACCTCTGCTTAGAAGACGATAGCCTACTTGTGGGTAGGGTCGCTTCTTCTGTTACCGCTGAGCATCGAAATATCCAACATCCAATTCAAACCGACGAAAGCATCCGTGCTGTAGATTGGAAAGGCGGTGCTCCACTATTTATACATTAATATATTCTTATGTGTATCTTATCTGTATAAATATTTTTACGCCCATCTAATTTGTTATGATAACTTTTTTCCGTCGTTGGAAACCTTATCTAAAAGCCGGAAAACTAATTAAGGTTATACAAAACATTCCAGTCTCTTTATTCAATTGCAAAAGGGCACCAGAAAATGTGCTCTCCATCGGTTCTACGCTAAGCTATGACATTGGTAAATCTGACGGAAGGGAAACAGAAAGTTGGATATTTGGATAAATTGATATCCGTGGACAGTTTAAGGCAGATCTTTTCATGAAACAAACGAAGAGGGTGAAGCTATAAACAGATGAAAGCTTTGATTGCATAAATAAATTGAATTGGTGACAGAATAAAATATTACATCATCTGCATGCCAAATACATTTACGGACCTAAATATATTCAAGGTTGTAACTATAATTTCAAAGGTGTTGATAAAATCCAGCAGCTAAATTTATTTATTGATTTCCTTTATTAGATTTTGTTATCATTTCTGGATACATGAGGGTAATATATGCAATTTTTTTCATTGTATCTTACTTCTTTTTGTTATCTTGAAGGCAGTGTGCTGCCCCAACGTCCGAGAAAAAAAAAAGATAAAATGTTACTTTAAGTATAATTTATATAACCAGTTGTTAAGAATATATTGTGGTGAATATTTGTAGCTTATGCTGGACAACAACAGCAAGGTAAGCAGGTGAAATAGAAAACATATATATTGAAGGCAACAGAGAATATGTATGGCACACTCAGACATATACGCGCACACAGAAATAAGCAATAAATAAGCAACTATTCGAGAAGGTTGTTAGTTAGAAGTCTAGAGCCTGGGCGAGGTAGGAGAACGAGACAACTGAGTGTATTAAAGCAGCGCAAGCTAAGAAATAGTCAATTAGTTTGATTTAAATGCGCTATAAGCCAAGTACGCGAACATATTCAATTATGAAGATATACTGACATAGTAGTTGCTGTAAAGAGCATTTTATATACAGAATATTTACTTTTTTTTTATTCGATAGTTCAGTTATTCGAACGATAACATGAGGCGCAAAATTATGGAATTTCCCAAGATTTGCTGCAATATGTAAACATTTTGAGGCTAAATGGCTGTCTAGAAAGACCCAACTTCTTTATGTTCTTATACAGTGAATATTTATACAATTTCAGAGAAATTTATGTATTTCAGATTTGGTGTGCTAAAGACAAGGTTCGGCACTTTTTATTTTAAATCGGAATTTAAATATTTTTAGTGAAACAACGCAAAAGAAAAAAAGAAAAATGTGCGGCTTGGCTCACGGATATATATTTAGAAAATTTATTAGTTTTACTTTCTTTGAAAACAAAATAGTTTTATTCAGTTGTTTGCCAAATAGCTCTTATATAAAATAACCCAAAATAGTTTTAGTATTAAAACCTACATTTTGGTATATAAAAAATTTACTTAGACCTTTAATGCTCATTTTCCTTTTTTTCATATACTAAAATATAATCTATTTATATTTGTTTTTTATTGCCTATTGGCTTTCGTTCACGCAATTTTTTATTATGAATATTATTGTCATATTTTACCGAAAGATGCCAGCAATGTACACTGTTGTGTATGTTGTATGCAGAACACGTGCGTATGTAAACAACGAAAGCTGATGCCAAAAAAAAAAAAAAAACAACAACAACAACAAAATACAAGCAAATCTATGCGCAATATGTTTTTTAAATGTAGCAATGACCAATAAAAATGTAGAATTGTGTTGAGTATTTGACAACAAGTGAAGCGATACTATCATATAGCGACAATAATACAATAAAACGTTAATACTGAAAATAACAAAAAGGACGATATTGAAACGATATTTGCCTTGTCCGGCTTCTTTTTACATAAATATTTGTAATAATAATACGAACTGCAGTAATATGTTTTCGTCTTCATGCTTAGACAGTTTTATTTCTTTACGTTTTTTTTTTTGTTCAAAAAGAAGAAAAAAATCATATCCTTTTAGGAGGTGTTTGTGAGCGTATACTTCTTATGGCTTTGTTTCTTACGCGTTTTATTTGGTTGTTGGGGTTTGAGAAATCAATTCAATTTTTTTTTTTGTTTTTTTGTTTTTTGTCATTTATTTACTTTCGCTTGTTGTTATTGTGCTCACTGATTTCAAAGCCCACTTTTTTTCATGGCCTAGTATGTCCCAGTAAAACTTTTATTTATACACTTGATTAGAAACATACTATTATCACCAAAAAACTGTAAAACACCATTTAGAATTTGTCATTTTTAGTTATAATATGTAATTTTACTAAAGTTATATATATTAAAAAATAAATAAAATAAATATTTAAATAATGACCTTAGAAAAATCGCGATTATTTTGCTCAACTTCTTGGGCCTGGGGGCACCTCAAAACGCCATCCTACGAAAATAATATTTGGTGGTTTTGGCTAACTCTTATAAAGACAACTTTTCATTGCTAGGCCATTACAAAAGAAAAAAAAAAATCCATAGGGTATAACTCCACCCTAATATACATGTTGAATTAGATCAAATGGTGAAAATAAAGCCAGCATTCCCTATCTTTTCTTATCAGCTTGACATACATACACATTTATGCGTTTTAATGTTGTTAACAGATAACATTGCATATATATCTTGAAAAATACTCTTTCGCTAAACATATTCAACGTTTCGTTCAAGTTAAAAAAAAAAATTCAATTTTTTGGTATGTTTTTATGCATATCTGTACATCTATGCAAGTGTTTGTGTACTAAGGATATTCAATCTATCTATATATATAAAGAAGGAGTTCCATATCTTTGTATGCAGCTTATGGACTCCGAAACCACTCCGCCGCATTTATTTAAATTTGCAGGATAGCTTCACAGCAATGCGGAGAGTGTTTCTTTCTCAAAAAAGGACCACGGTCCGAGCTATTAAAACAAATTCTATTCACGGTTCGATTTTCCTAAAATTTAGTATATATGCAGCCTCTTTTATCATAAGTCACTGATAACTGATGTTCCGATTCAGACACTACCAGAAGAAACAAGTAAGGAAGGCTAAGTTCGGGTGCAACCGAACATAACATACTCAGCTGAGAGCTTTGGAGACAAAATAAGGGAAAATCACCATTTAGGAAAATGAACCTAGGGTAACCCTGGAATGTATTTGTATGACATGGGTATCAAATGGAAGATACTATAGAGTATTTTAAGAGGCAGTGGGCCATAGTTCTATAGGTTGAAGCCATTTCGGGATATCGCCATACAGGTGGACCAGTGGTGACTCTAGAATGTGGTTGTACGATATGAGAATCAAATGAAAGGCGCTAATGAGTATTTTAAAAGGTAGTGGGCCTTAGTTCTATAGGTATATGCCTTTTCGAGATATCGCCATAAAGGTGACCCAGGGTGACTCTAGAATTTGTTTGTACGATATGGGTATCAAATGAAAGGTGTTAATGGGTTTTTTAAAAGGGAGTGGACCTTAGTTCTATAGGTGGCCGCCTTTTCGAGATATCGCCAAAAAGGTGGACCAGGGGTGACTCTAGAATTTGTTTGTACGATATGGGTATCAAATGAAAGATGTTAATGAGTTTTTTAAAAGGGAGTGGGCCTTAGTTCTATAGGTGGACGCCTTTTCGATATATTGCCATAAAGGTGGACCAGGGGTGACTCTAGAATTTGTTTGTACGATATGGGTATCAAATGAAAGGTGCTAATGAGTTTTTTAAAAGGAAGTGGACCTTAGTTCTATAGGTGGACGCCTTTTCGAGATATCGCCATAAAGGTGGACCAGGGGTGACTCTAGAATGTGTTTGTACGATATAGGTATCAAATGAGAGGTGTTAGTGAGTATTTTAAAAGGGAGTGGGCCTTAGTTCTATAGGTGGACGCCTTTTCACGATATCGCCATAAAGGTGGCACATTTTTTTTATTTTTCGTATTAAAATTATTCTAGACAAATTAAATGAAAAATGGCGGAGCCACGCCCATTTTGAAATTTTCTTTTGTTTTTGTGTTTTTGTTGTACCATATCATTACTAGAGTTGAATGTTGACATAATTTACTTATATGCTGTAAAAATATTAAATTTTTGTTATAATTTGATTTAACATTTTTTTTTTAAGTGGGCGTGTTCGTCATCTGATTTTGCTAATTTTTATTTAGCGCACATACATATATACATTGGAGTAACGCTCTTGCCAAACTTCATCATGATATTTTCAACGACTGCCAAATTACAACTTGCAAAACTTTCAAATTACCTTCTTTAAAAAGTGGGCGGTGCCACGCCCGTTGTCCAAAATTTTACTAATTTTCTATTCTACGTCATAAGGTCAACCCACCTACCAAGTTTCATCGCTTTATCCACCTTTGGTAATGAATTATCCCACTTTTTGTGTTTTAGAAATTTTCGATATCGAAAAAGTGGGCGTGGTTATAGTCCGATTTCGTTCATTTTAAATACCGATCTGAGATGAGTGCCCAGGAATCTACGTACCAAATTTCATCAGGAGACCTCAAAATTTACTCAAGTTGAAGTGTTTACGGACGGACGGACAGACGGGCGGACGGACATGGCTAAATAAATACATTTTTCGCCCAGATCATTTTGATAAATAGAAGTCTATATCAATCTCGATTAGTTTATGCCGTTACGGATTACCGTTATGCGGACAAAGTTAATATACTCTGTGAGCTCTGCTGAGTATAATAATTTAAAAATAATAACATCCATCTTATGCTACTTTTAATGTAAAACAAGTAAAGGTGTGTAAGTTCGGGTGTAACCGAACATTATATACTCAGTGTGATCTTCAATTGTACATTTAATTTCAGTTAAATTACTTTTCTACATAACACGTGGCACCGCCCGTTTAAAAATATATATCCCCATTTCCTCTTACAATAAAATTTGATACGTGAAGTATCATTGATTCAAAACAATTTTTTGCTAAGATATAGCTTATTTTATTCGTCCACGACCCTTTTAAAAATCTTTTATATAAAAGTGCGCGTGGTCCTTAACCGATTTCTTAAATTTATCTTCAAAGCATTCCTTTCAGTAAAGGCAACCCCTCTGCTTTTGTTACGATCGGTTTAACGATTTTTGATTTATGATTAATAATATTTGTAAAATTGATTTTGTTACATGTGGGCGATGCTACGCCCATTTTAAAAAATGTTTTTAAATTTTTATCGAGAGTCTCAATGTCAGTCCACATGTCAAATTTCAACATTCTCGGTTTATTATTTACTAAATAATCAGGTTTTTTGTGTTTTCCAAATGTTATATATATAAAAAGTGGGCGTGGTTATCATCCGATAACGCTCATTTTCAAAACCAATCTATTCTGGGTCCAGGTAAGCTCGTGTACCAAAGTTGGTGAAAATATATCACTATTTACTCAAGTTATCGTGTTAACGGACAGACGGAAATGGCCCAATCAAATTTTTTTTCGATACTGATAATTTTGATATATGAAAATCTATATCTATCTCGATTCCTTTATACCTGTACTACCAACCGTTATCCAAACAAAATTAATGTATTCTGTGTGGAAAGCACGCTGAGTATAAAAATAAATATTAATTTATTAAATTTTTTAAATTTATATTGAATGTCTGGCGGCTCCGCTCATACCTGTTCCAATTTTTCAAGAATAACAAAAAACGGCAGGAACAGATTCAAAAAATTCTTCAGGAAGCAAATTTTTTCATAGTGAATATATTTTAAGGAGGAACGAGAAGCGTACGAGTCGTATGAGGTTCTTCATTTACTTTGTTCTAGAATGCGGCATCAACCTTCTTTGTTTAAAGCTTACGAGAAACTGAATCATGATGTAATAATAAAGGTGATGTCAACAACATAGCCTCACTTTTTTGGCAGCTCTAAATTCCAGTATTTACGTGCATTTCAAAAGTAATAAATATGGATTTCTTAATTTTTCGTACAAATTCTTCAAATAAATTAGTTTTCTGCAAAATTTTGTCTATATTCTGTTTGGGAATACAAAGTTACGTTACTCTTTTTGGCTGAACGGCTTATATAGTTATAATATTTCTAAACGTATAGTAAAATCTACTACTATCGTAGTAGAAATCAAATGCAGTTCTGTATGATAGACAACCCTCTAAATTACGCATGCCGAACTCGTCAGAATAAGGGCAAACGTCAACGGGATGAGAACACCTGAATATTAATTTCATCATGAAACTGAATAAATTGTTTCCCTTCTAATCTTGTTTTTGACAATCGAGTTGTAATTTTTTTAAAATTCGATAGTTTGTCTTCACACTCCTCCTATGACAAACCAATTGATTAGCGAAATAAATTACGGGCGGTTGATTTGCGACTAACACTATCACTCATCTTGTCGCTACATCATTGAATTTACGTTGGTATATAGCTATTAAAAAACTTAATTCTTAAAAATCTGAGAAATTGATGGACACATTTTTATTAATAAACTGTCTTTGTAGAGCCAAATGTTAGATATTTTTTAAAGTTGTAGCGCAATACATTATGTATTGTCCAAGATGCCGTTGTTCACTGTGATGTTGAGTCCAATGTTAATAATTTATCGTCAAGTGGTGGCAAACTCCTATAAAAACGAAAACGGCGACCTTGTAACCGATGTCCAGAGAGTATTTAGATTATGAAGGGAATACTTCTCTGCTATCCTGAATGGAGACAGCGATGTACCGAACAAGAATGATGAACCCGATCCCGTAATCGATGATGATGTAATTAATGTCCGCCTACACCTGAAAGTTGGTAAGGCGCATGCATCTGCTTACAATTACTCGAAAAATATTGGAAAGTATATCGGACCACTACGCGTTGTTGATGGCGAATACCGAAGAAGATTTAGTGATGGGCTGTGTGAGCTTTACGTAGACATCAACGTAGTGCAGCAAATTAAAACATAGCGCCTACGCTGGATAGGCCATTTTATGTGAATGAAAGATGACGTTCCAGCTAAGAAAGTATTTTTTATCGGAGCCCGCGTATGGAAGCAGAGGAAAAAGGCAGCTCCCACTCTGCTGGAAGGACCAGGTGGTAAACGATTTAAACGCCTTGTTAAGCGGCCATAGCCGTTTAGTTTCAGTCAATTAAGTAAGTCTGTTATTTTTCATATTAAACATTTTCGTGCTTCAAGACTATGATATGAAGAATGATGATTAGAAGCAAACTTGATTGATATCTTTTCTTATTCTCATCCCTGCTGAAGAGAGTAATATAATACAATATCACGCTCTGGAGTGCATGAGCAATTTACTCCATATTTCCACATCCTTATTCCTTTACCATGTAATAAAAATTGAAAACGAATATTGTATCATTTTGCGTATCATCTACATTCAATGTAACAAACCGAAAAAGGATAAGCACCGGTAAATTGTATTATTGTTATTATTGCTATTTTTGCAGTTTTTGTGGTAACAAGCTATGTATTTTGTATAATAAATTACTATTTGTACAATGCAATTGCTTGCAATTATTGCTGGTTATTTATTTTTTTTATTGCTAATAATTGCACATAATAAACGCCCCCAATAGCACCATCATGGGCACAATTACTTTGCTTGAGTATCCCCAGGTTATGTTTATGATTGTTATGATATCGTCACAACAACAAGCAGCATTCAAAAAGGGTGGTATATGTGCGGTCACGTACACAATACTAAGCAGTGTGTGAGACGAGATGTACATTAGGGGTTGGCGGAAAATGCTTGTAAACCGGAATTAAATGCTCGTAACAACTTTCAAGATTTGAAAGATTCATAAAATATAAATTGGGTATAGACCCAGGAGGAAAGGGCCTTGACGAGTCTGATATTAACTTAGATGCAGCACGTATCAGGGATCTCGAGCCAACGTCCACTATAAGAGCCAAAATGAATCTAATGTACCTTAAATATCAAATACTTACGCCAGTATATCGTAAATATACTCTTATACAAATATAACACAGAATATAAGCAACAAATGTTAATAAGTTTCAAGAAATATATTTCGCTGGCAACCTGAAGGGTTGCGTTACACAACCCCTTGAATCTGGTATTTTAGTCGCCTCTTACGACAGGCATATCTACCGCGGGTATATTCTGATCCCCTAACCCGCTGGGGTACCCAGGTACCCCTAGAATGCGTTTATAAAATATGGATATCAAATGTAAGATGTTGAGTGCTATAGTACAGGATAATTTTCATACAACTGGGAGGCTACATTATTGGTATAAAATTGAAGCTGTTGATGTGTGCTATAATACAGAGTAAGTTTTACACCGCTGAGTAACTAGGGTCTCGAGATATAGGCCAAAATATGGACTCGGATACGCCTAGAATGTGTGTGTATTATGGATATCAAATGAAAGCTGTTGCTGAGAGCCCTAAAGTTCATTGTGATATTCGATTTAGTCGCATCAACCTGGCAAAACAGATAAATATGCATGCGAAGCCGAAATAAAGACAAGAATTAATAATACCCATATACCCACATACCTATTTACATACGTCCTATTCGATTTGGCTGAAATTTCCTATATAAATTTGCCTATATTAGTATTTACGGACTGGGGTTTACGGACTGGAGCGAGGATTAGGACTAGGATTACGGACTGGGAGTGAGACTGAGACTTGGAGTGGGACTGGGACTGATACTCGGAATGGGACTGGAACAAAATACATACCACCCTCTGGGACTGGCAATAAGGGATGAAGAAGAAGGAGAAAAACTTGAGAAAAAAAGAAGAGAGAGAAGGAGACTGAGAAAGAGATAGAATGAGACAAAGATGGAGATGAAGCAAAAAAGACGGAGGGAGGAGTGAATAAAAAGATTAGGAAAAAGTGTAGAGGGGTAGGGCAGAGTTAGACGGAAAAAGCTTATTAAAATGTATGCAGATAGGCAAAATTTAGGGCAGAACAACGTCTGCCGGGTCTGCTTATATTCAAATAAATTTTTGTAGTTTTTTTTTTGGTCATTAGTGGGTATGTACTGTGCAAAAAAGAATAAAATATGCAAGGAAAGCAATTGGGATAAAGTTTACAACAACTAAGGCATGACGTGGCCGAATGCGTTTGTAACACTTTAACCATCGTAGGAATGCGGGTTCAAATCCCGCACCCGTTAGAAAAGGCTTTGAAGAGATTTACAAGGTATAATCGAAACAACTGTCGCCATGAGCGTCCCGTCTAATAGCTAATAAGCAGAAACAAAAAATCTCTTTGAGAGTAATTTGTCAGTTTAATGCCCCACCAATATTTGTATTAGAATGTTAGACAACAACAGTTTACGTGTAGCTAATATATGTACATATATATGTATGCTGAGCGCGACTTACGGTTGGAGAATTTTCTACGTGGTTGTTTTTGTCAAAATTTGTTTATACTTACGGTATTTATTTGTTTACATTATGTTGTTTAAATTCGTTTTGTATGTAATCTTTTAAAAGTAGTCGATCAGGCACAGCCAAGAGTGTATGATGTGTTATAGTGATGTATGAAAAATGCACTTTTTGATGTTTTTATTATTTTTAATCTTTTTAATCCTGAATATGGCCTCAGATTGATCGATCATTAACAAATATATTTATTGACACACATAAAATATTTAGTTTGTTACTTATGCGTGGCCTTGAGCTCGGAAATTTGAATAACTATCTAATAATTTTTAAAAAATTCCACCTTCCCTCACCAAGGCTGTATGTGCATAAATCTACCCTGCAAAAAAAAAGAAAAAAACGTGCGATAAATCGAGCGGTCTAGGATTGATCAATTTTGTACACATTGGGGTATATTTGATCCCCTATAGTCCCTTTTGAGTATATTTGGCATCAGTCAGTTTGAAATTTATGTAGCCAATTGAAAAAAATAAACATCAACGAAAAGCATAAAATAAATATATTAAATGTGATTCAATAGCATTATATAAGAAAAATGCGAAGCTCTATACCGAACCGAAAATACTAGGACCATGTGTTCCATTATCGTTATATTTGTTTTGTTTTTATTATTCTACACTACCAATACGAAAAAAAAAATAAGAATATTGTATTAGAGTTTAAAAAATTTAAAAAATCCGTAAGAAATTCCATACGGGTAGAAAGAGGACTTGTCCGACAGTATCCATAGGCGAACAAAAGAGACTTGTGTGACTCTGGCTGTAGAGGCACGAAGATAATATGTCCGACACTACCCGTATGGATACAAAAAGGGCCTGTGGGACACTTCCCATAGGGGTAAAAAGAGGAAGTGTTGAACATTAAAAAAAGAATTTGTCCGACAGTACCCGTAGGGGTATGTATAAAGAGGACCAGTTCGACACATCCCGTTCAAGCATAAACAGGTACAATTTGTCTCTCCATAGGACATGCTCAAAGAAAAGGGGCTACGCCAACCCATATAAAGAGATCAGAACTGTCTATAGTCGCATACTCCTTTGCGACTCATCCCGGATTCATCCTAGACTAGTCGCATTTTTTGCAGGGTAATTCCTCTACATTGTTGAAAAAATTGTGCAAATAGAAGTTAGGTAGTATAAATATTTGATAATCAATCGCCGATAGACATACATATCAGCATTTATACAGATGTTTTTATTTAACTGCACATTGTTCAGTAGCTGTTCCATATTTTCAGACAATTTGTGTCACCTTCAATTTCCGTTTAAATAGGTGCTATTAAAAAGTTCAACTTTGGTGCGTCAATATGCTTCCAAAGATTATTATAGGCAACACTTTCTGACTTTATCAAATATATGCTTAGTTTGCAAAGACTGACAAACTTTGCGAATCAACATTAGTTCTATATTTCAATTGCAGATAAAGTTTGTAGATGAAAGTGTCTTAAAAATAAATAAAACGTAAGCTCTAAGTATTCTTAGGCCCGGTTTTTCAGTAGTTGGTCAAGTTAAACTTAAAATATGTTTGCTTAAACTCTAGTCAACTTTAAACTCCAGTTAAATTCCGAACAGTTTTTCAGTCACAGTTTAAGGCCGCCTGTGGGGTAGGCTTTTTTGTTTTCTAGATAATTTGTAGATACGACAGCAGCTGGATTTCGCTTACCCAACAATCATTTAAGAGATATTTCTCCAGCAAAATATATACGTAGTTCCGAGGGTGATATCCAACATCATTATCTAGTTATTCTTAAACCAGATAGTTCTCAAGTTGATATCCAACGTCATTCTCCAATCACTATCCAAACCTTTAAGAAATTTTATGAAATTTATAATTCTCGAGTTGGTCTCCAACGTCATTAGCATTTTCAAATTATTATCCAACCTTTGGGAGATTTTGAGGAATGCACAGTACTCAAATGAATATTCAACACGTCTCTTCAATTGATATCCTACATTTGATATCGAGTTGAGGTGAAGTTGAAAAATAATCTCCAAGGTGGTACCATCAAGGCCAACAGCTATATATTGTGAGAAATAAATACCTGATTGATAGCCGTAATAAAGCATAATTTATCAAAAATAAATCATATATATTTTATTTTATTTTCGTGAAAATACTGTAGTATTGGAATCTTACACTTCAGATCAGTCAAAGAACCACAAGTTGGGAACTATCTTTTTTCAACTTAAGTAATATTATTTTTCGCTTTATAAAAAATTCCCTCTTTTGCTGAGTACACTATGATTCTCAAGTTTCGTAACAACTCTTCGTAACAACTCTTGAGACTTTAGGGGTGTGCTAGTTATCAACATAAGCTCTAATGGTACTCAAGCCCAAATGCTTGTTGGGTATATTCGACGCCATTTCGAACGAACGCAAATCACGAATAGGTTAAATAGAGTTTAACCCTGCCATAACGGCCGCTTAAGCTCAGCTTAAACTTCAGTTAAAGTAGACTGAAAAACTGTAGAATAAGTTTAAGCGTAATTTAACTGACAAACTGAGTTGAACTTGTATTGAAAAACTGAGCATTTGTGCAATCTTAGTGGAATTTTCCATCCTAAGCTGGAAAGATATTAGAACACCTTATATAGTATTTAAAATGTATCCTTACAAATATGTTAGTATTTAAATAACAAATTTTTTACCTCGTAAGTAAAGCATATACAGTATAACCTCCCTTGGGCGGACACTCACCGTCAGTCAACTGCTGCTCACTCAAGAGAGGTTTACATTTAACGGAGTAGGTAGCTATTTCACCATTTTTTAAAATTAGCTATAAGATTGAATACTCACAACTTTCGGTTTTAAAGAAAAATGTGTATATTATTCTGTTCTAAAAATTATATAAGCCCGTGCTTCGGTTGAGATATTAGAGCCTCAATAGACTTGGAAGAGTGGGCAAGCGCGCCGAAATGTTGATATATACGATACACGATAAGAAAATGGAACCAAATTAATGTAACCGGGATGGTCTATGGTATACTGTGCTGAACCGGTAATAATAAGATCATGCAAACTGGCATATATACTGGAAAATGCTGCGCAAACTGCAGTCGCGTAAACTTTTGTATAAATAACGAGGCGACCATTGGGGTGATAGTCCTGCATGGCACAGCATTAAGAAATTTGTTATCGTGCAATTGAGAGAGTTGGCCCAGGAAGAAACATGCAATCATTATAGTGCCCCGTTCATATGGTCATAGATGGTAACGAAATGAAACTGATGAACTGGGAAAGGAGACAATAGCTGCGCATGATGCACCAAGTAGACAAATTGTGAAACCAAGCATAGGGCTGCAAGTTGTCAAAGGTCATGTCATATCAAATTTTAAATTTTAGAAATCACTAGTAGGGTGGGCCCTAAATATTGTTTAAAATTTTCCAAGAAGACGTAGTTCTTTTATATATCGGTCATGGTTTCTAAGGGGGTTTTTTATTTCGATCGTTGGATAAGCTTTTGGCAAGTCTATGAAAACATTCAGTTTATGTGAAGTCCCCAAGTACTGACCAGTTCAAGCAAATCTAACTTAAGGCTACCTGGAAGCGATACTCAGTAGTGACAGATTATGTCACTTCTTAAACTTGAATACATGTTTATCTAAAGCAAAATAAGTTTTACTCTTGGAACCCATTTTTTCATTCATTCAAATATATATGTATGCAACCAATACGACGTTTTTCAAACGTCCGAATTTAAATTAATGCTCCCACCTTGCACGCTTATGAGGAGTTTTCGTGCTTCCAAGAGAGGTTTTCGGTTGATTTGTCACGAAATCAAGCCTCAGTGTCAGCCAATAAGAGGCTCGTATCTGCCCAGTACAGGTTTTTATCCCATTTTATTGCAAAGACACTGTCCGCATCCGGAGAGATCAAGTGAGTGTCTTCATAACGGAGGACAATTTGTACTTGAAAATGTACCCTAAACTTGGTGCATGGAAAACTCTCTGGCCAAGGGAGGTGTTCACCTGATAGATGTGTCCGTTACGCAAGGTTTCCCTGTATCACATTTATATATGCTTTACATCGTTTCTTTTTATTTTCGGTTTTGTTATAATACCATCATTTGATATCTTAATAACCAAAGCTACCGCCTCCATTCGCATCAGTTTAAAACACCTGTTGGGCTCTTATCAACACCAAATTAACTTCTTACGATTCTGTTACTAAGCTTTCATCTAATACTTCCTGTATTACTTTTCCTTGTTACATATTTAAGATGTGCATGTGTATGGATTTCATTGGGTATATCAAATTTTTGTTATTTTGCATATTTTGGTTTTACCTCACACCTCTGAGATTCGAACTTTTTTATTCCTTCTTTTTTTGATGTGTTTTTTATCTTCACGTAAATCTGCTTTAATAGCTATTCATTTACTGTTGATAGTTTTATTAGCTACGTTTCGTTTTATTTTGGTTAATACATTATCTTTATTGATTTAAGTGTTCGCTAAATAAATTTAAGTGACAACGGTTTAATATCCTTTGGTTCAAGAAAAGGAATTCAGTGCTTTGGAAAGTACTTAGACATCATGGTATCTTAATAAAGTTTTCTGTTCTATGATGTATATTGAAACGATTTTCCGTCATCTATTGTCAAATTTGGTTTCTAGATTTCCATATTTTGGAGTACGTTCAGCTTATATATGAAGGACGCTTCAAAATTGTATTTTGTTTCAGAAATAGTAAGTAGACATTTTTTCAGACAACCTGTCATAGCTGCGCAAATAGATCCATTTCGAAGGGTGCTAGGCCTTTATCATCAGTATGCTTTAGGTACGCTGCGCTAATCATTTAGCTATATAGCGTTGGTTTGTTTGCTGATAAATTGCTACTTCTAATCCTCTTTTACCAACTATATTTCATCAGCGTTGCGCTATCTGTTGCAAATGACTTGTAATGCTGCATTTGTTTATTGTCAATTACTTTGTTTGACATTCCCAAGTGCTCTTGGTTTATCAACAAATTGTTTTTGTTTTATCGGCCGATTGATACAGGATTCAAGGTTTTATTCGAGCTCAAGGCCAGAACAATAATTTTTTTATAATGATAATTATTATGCTGACTGTTTTATCGGTGTTTTTGTTCTAGTTCAGAGGATAATATTTATTTGTTCATCTAGCGGTAGATTTCCATCATCAAATGCTTGGTATCGCTTCGAAAGATCAAAGTGAAGGAGACGGGGGCCCATATTAATAGTTATTTTCCTTTTTTGAATCTAAAAAGTCCGGGTCAAACTGTCCCAAGTGATAGTTTATGGCATCCCGGGGATACCCATACCGTTTTGATGACGAAACTTGCACCCTTTTTATATAGGTCTCATAAGTCATAGTTCAGATATAATAAATTGAGAAACATGAGCTTATATCCCTGTATAACACCTATTAGCTATTTGCAAGATAGTGGCCTATGCGATTATCATGCATGCAGCTTAATTGGTTTATTATTACCGGTTGCCTTCGCCCAACTATCGCCTGGGTAGGTACTGAGCATACGTTTAAAGGAGCGCTTATAGGAGAAGTGTGCAACCTGCCAAGACAACACTGACACAGACGGTGTAAGGAATATATAGGGAATTTTTTCGGCAGTGTTCAACTACTATAAGTTGCGATTGCGGTAGAAGTTGCGTGCTATACAGACGTGTACTATAAAATCTTCATCCCCGATGAGCAGGTTTTTCCCAGGGATTGGGATCCACCACCCAAACCCACGCTGTAATGAAAAATGAGACCAAGCCTTGGATAATGGGACAACTCCGTTGTGATGACGACCCTGGCAAGCGTTGAAAGACTAACTACTTACCGGCATGCACCTGGAATGCCTATCTCCTTGAGGCATTAGTGTCGATTGCCGGCTCGTTGGAGAATAAATATCAAAAGCCGACATCACCGCTACTAGAGTTGCTATAGACGAAACAAAGGAATAGCAATATTAATTTATTTGACATTCACGAAAGTACAAGTAGTCCCAGTTTCGCAGGTTTTCCATCGTACTGCTCCACAGCAAAACTGTAATCGTAAGATATTGTGAAAGATTTCAGAATACTGCACTGTGAGAGCACAATTCAACCCAAGAGAATGCAGGAGTTATGGGAGCATGTATTTATTAAATTTTGTACCGCTGCTGAGGAAAAAATTTATTACCGGGGAAGACGCGAAACACAATTGGTATGATAAAATATGCCGTGCTTCAACGGAAAGAAAATATCCTGGCATGATGAAAAGAGAAATGGAACGCCTTTTTTAGCAAGAAAAAGATAGGTTCAAAAAGGCTTTTCAATTATTATAAGTTTTGCTGAAATTTCAGCCGACTCTACAATAGACGTCCCAATCCGCTCGGAAAAAAACTAAAGGAGACATGAGCTGCATATGATCCATCAAACAGGAAAGGCATGGACAAAAGCGCAGGGTTGCAAAATTTCTAAGATACTGTGCAAAGCCTACGATATTAGACTCACAAAGTGTCTCATACCTCTGAAGAGAGGCGATTTAAGGCTAACGATAGGCATACTAACTGGACACTGCCTTCTGGTGTTGCTTGCTTACAAGTTAGGCCTCGTAAGTAAAAGCAGATGTAGTAAGTGTGAGCTGCAGAAAGAAACGGTTAAGCACGTTTTGTGTCAGGTCAAGGCTCCAACTATTAGGGGCGGCAAAGTTGCAAAATCTCGAGGCAGCACTTAAGCCAGGTCCTAGAAAACTTTTAGTATTTTTTAATTTATTTAGTGTAGTAAAAAATGCGTAATACAGACACTTATGACAAAATTACAGCTTAAATTAAGCTATGGAATATATTAACAAAGGGAATTTATATTGTTACAGATTAAGTACTTTTTATACCTTTCATGAAAATGAAATGGTATACTAATTTCGTCACGAAACCGAAAATTGTAAGTCCTTAAAGGAAAATAGATAGACCCACCACTAAGTATACCGAAATAATCAGGTTGAAGAGCTGAGTTGATTTAGCCATGTCCGTCTGTCCGTCTGTCTGTTTGTATGCAAACTAGTCCCTCAATTTTTGAGATATCTTGCTAAATTTGGTGAGCGGGTGTATTTGGGTGTCCGATTAGACATTTGTTGGAACCGACCGGATCGGACCACTATAGCATATATCCTCCATACAACCGATTTTTCAGAAAAAGAGGATTTTTGTAATATCTTACCCAATTTAACAGATTGAAGCTTCAAACTTCACCATATACTTTCGTATATTGCACGTATTGTTGCCTGAAGAAATTGATGAGATCGGTCGTATATATAGTATATATCCCCCACAACCGATTGTTCAGATAAGGAACTTTTCGTAATTACTGCCCTATTTTAAGAGCTAGAGGCTTCAAATTTCAACGAATGCTTCCGTATATAGCATACATTGTTGTCTGAAAAAATCATAAAGATCGGTGGTATATATAGTATATATATGGTGGTATATATAGTATATATATATAGTATATATATATATATATATTTTCGCAAATTTTAGCCCCATTTTAACAGCTAGAAGCTTCAAATTTCACCGATTGCTTACGTACATATATAGCATATATTGTTGTCTGCAAAAATCATAGAGATCGGTTGAATATATAGTATATATCTCATACAACCGATTGTTCAGATAAGAAACTTTTCGCAATATCTACCCCATTTTAACAGCTATAAGCTTCAAATTTCACCGATTGCTTACGTATATAGCATATATTGTTGTCTGAAAAAATCATAGAGATCGGTTGTATATATAGTATATATCTCATACAACCGATTGTTCAGATAAGAAACTTTACGCAATTTCTACCCCATTTTAACAGCTATAAGCTTCAAATTTCACCGATTGCTTACGTATATAGCATATATTGTTGTCTGAAAAATCATAGAGATCGGTTGTATATATAGTATATATCTCATACAACCGATTGTTCAGATAAGAAACTTTACGCAATTTCTACCCCATTTTAACAGCTATAAGCTTCAAATTTCACCGATTGCTTACGTATATAGCATATATTGTTATCTGAAAAAATCATAGAGATCGGTGGTATATATATTATATACCCCATATAAACTCTAATTTTTGTCCCCTTTTTACGGCTAGAAGCTTCAAAATTCATCAAATTTCATCAAATAGTTACGTTTGCGTCATATATTTTTGAAAGACGTGATTCGTACTCATAGTTTTTACATGCAGACCACAAAAAACGTGAAGCTTTGCATCCCCACACAGATTACCTACATATTTTTTATTTTATATTTATCTTAAAAATCGTTTAGATATGTTCAAATTTCACCAAATGCTTACGTGTATAGCATATATTTTTGTCTGAAAAAATCTTTGAGATCGGTGGTATATATATTATATACCCCATATAAACTCTAATTTTTGCCCCCTTTTTACGGCTAGAAGCTTCAAAATTCATCAAATTTCATCAAATAGTTACGCTTACGTCATATATTGTTGAAATACGTGACTCGTAGTATTTGGGTGTCCGATTAGACATTTGTCGGAACCGACCGGATCGGACCACTATAGCATATACCCTCCATACAACCGATTTTTCAGAAAAAGATGATTTTTGTAATATCTTACCCAATTTAACAGATAGAAGCTTCAAACTTCACCATATACTTTCGTATATTGCACATATTGTTGCCTGAAAAAATGTATGAGATCGGTCGTATATATAGTATATATCCCCCACAACCGATTGTTCAGATAAGGATCTTTTCGTAATTACTGCCCTATTTTAAGAGCTAGAGGCTTCAAATTTCAGCGAATGCTTACGTATATAGCATATATTGTTGTCTGAAAAAATCATAAAGATCGGTGGTATATATAGTATATATATGGTGGTATATGTAGTATATATATTTTCGCAAATTTTAGCCCCATTTTAACAGCTAGAAGCTTCAAATTTCACCGATTGCTTACGTACATATATAGCATATATTGTTGTCTGCAAAAATCATAGAGATCGGTTGAATATATAGTATATATCTCATACAACCGATTGTTCAGATAAGAAACTTTTCGCAATTTCTACCCCATTTTAACAGCTACAAGCTTCAAATTTCACCGATTGCTTACGTATATAGCATATATTGTTGTCTGAAAAAATCATAGAGATCGGTTGTATATATAGTATATATCTCATACAACCGATTGTTCAGATAAGAAACTTTTCGCAATTTCTACCCCATTTTAACAGCTATAAGCTTCAAATTTCACTGATAGCTTACGTATATAGCATATATTGTTGTCTGAAAAAATCATAGAGATCGGTTGTATATATAGTATATATCTCATACAACCGATTGTTCAGATAAGAAACTTTTCGCAATTTCTACCCCATTTTAACAGCTAGAAGCTTCAAATTTCACCGATTGCTTACGTATATAGCATATATTGTTATCTGAAAAAATCATAGAGATCGGTTGTATATATAGTATATATCTCATACAACCGATTGTTCAGATAAGAAACTTTTCGCAATTTCTACCCCATTTTAACAGCTATAAGCTTCAAATTTCACTGATTGCTTACGTATATAGCATATATTGTTGTCTGAAAAAATCATAGAGATCGGTTGTATATATAGTATATATCTCATACAACCGATTGTTCAGATAAGAAACTTTTCGCAATTTCTACCCCATTTTAACAGCTAGAAGCTTCAAATTTCACCGATTGCTTACGTATATAGCATATATTGTTGTCTGAAAAAATCATAGAGATCGGTTGTATATATAGTATATATCTCATACAACCGATTGTTCAGATAAGAAACTTTTCGCAATTTCTACCCCATTTTAACAGCTATAAGCTTCAAATTTCACTGATTGCTTACGTATATAGCATATATTGTTGTCTGAAAAAATCATAGAGATCGGTTGTATATATAGTATATATCTCATACAACCGATTGTTCAGATAAGAACCTTTTCGCAATTTCTACCCCATTTTAACAGCTAGAAGCTTCAAATTTCACCAACTGCTTACGTGTATAGCATATATTGATGTATGAAAAAATCATTGAGATCGGTGGTATAAATAGTATATATCTCATACAACCGATTGTTCAGATAAGAAACTTTGCGCAATTTCTGCCCCGTTTTAACAGTTAGAAGCTTCAAATTTTACAAAATGCTTACGTATATAAAATATATTTTTGTTTGAAAAAATCATAGAGATCGGTGGTATATATATTATATACTTAATATAAACTGTCATATTGACCCCTTTTTTACGGCTAGAAGCTTCAAGATTCATCAAATTTCATCAAATAGTTACGTTTACGTCATATATTTTTGAAATACGTGATTCGTAGGCATAGTTTTTACATGCAGACCACAAAAAACGTGAAGCTTTGCATCCTCACACAGATTACCTACCTATTTATAGCTTTCATGAAAATGAAATGGTATATTAATTTCGTCACGAAACCGAAAATTGTAAGTCCTTAAAGGAAAACAGATAGACCCACCATTAAGTATACCGAAATAATAAGGTTGAAGAGCTGAGTTGATTTAGCCATGTCCGTCTGTCCGTCTGTCCGTCTGTCTGTTTGTATGCAAACTAGTCCCTCAATTTTTGAGATATCTTGATAAAATTTGGTGAGCGGGTGTATTTGGGTGTCCGATTAGACATTTGTCGGAACCGACCGGATCGGACCACTATAGCATATACCCTCCATACAACCGATTTTTCAGAAAAAGATGATTTTTGTAATATCTTACCCAATTTAACAGATAGAAGCTTCAAACTTCACCATATACTTTCGTATATTGCACATATTGTTGCCTGAAAAAATGTATGAGATCGGTCGTATATATAGTATATATCCCCCACAACCGATAGTTCAGATAAGGATCTTTTCGTAATTACTGCCCTATTTTAAGAGCTAGAGGCTTCAAATTTCAGCGAATGCTTACGTATATAGCATATATTGTTGTCTGAAAAAATCATAAAGATCGGTGGTATATATAGTATATATATGGTGGTATATATAGTATATATATATATAGTATATATATATATATTTTTTTTTTTTTTTATATATATTTTCGCAAATTTTAGCCCCATTTTAACAGCTAGAAGCTTCAAATTTCATCGATTGCTTACGTACATATATAGCATATATTGTTGTCTGCAAAAATCATAGAGATCGGTTGAATATATAGTATATATCTCATACAACCGATTGTTCAGATAAGAAACTTTTCGCAATTTCTACCCCATTTTAACAGCTATAAGCTTCAAATTTCACCGATTGCTTACGTATATAGCATATATTGTTGTCTGAAAAAATCATAGAGATCGGTTGTATATATAGTATATATCTCATACAACCGATTGTTCAGATAAGAAACTTTTCGCAATTTCTACCCCATTTTAACAGCTATAAGCTTCAAATTTCACTGATTGCTTACGTATATAGCATATATTGTTGTCTGAAAAAATCATAGAGATCGGTTGTATATATAGTATATATCTCATACAACCGATTGTTCAGATAAGAAACTTTTCGCAATTTCTACCCCATTTTAACAGCTATAAGCTTCAAATTTCACTGATTGCTTACGTATATAGCATATATTGTTGTCTGAAAAAATCATAGAGATCGGTTGTATATATAGTATATATCTCATACAACCGATTGTTCAGATAAGAAACTTTTCGCAATTTCTACCCCATTTTAACAGCTAGAAGCTTCAAATTTCACCAACTGCTTACGTGTATAGCATATATTGATGTATGAAAAAATCATTGAGATCGGTGGTATAAATAGTATATATCTCATACAACCGATTGTTCAGATAAGAAACTTTGCGCAATTTCTGCCCCGTTTTAACAGTTAAAAGCTTCAAATTTTACAAAATGCTTACGTATATAAAATATATTTTTGTTTGAAAAAATCATAGAGATCGGTGGTATATATATTATATACTTCATATAAACTGTCATATTGACCCCTTTTTTACGGCTAGAAGCTTCAAGATTCATCAAATTTCATCAAATAGTTACGTTTACGTCATATATTTTTGAAATACGTGATTCGTAGGCATAGTTTTTACATGCAGACCACAAAAAACGTGAAGCTTTGCATCCTCACACAGATTACCTACCTATTTTTTATTTTATATTTATCTTAAAAATCGTTTAGATATGTTCAAATTTCACCAAATGCTTACGTGTATAGCATATATTGTTGTCTGAGAAAATCATAGATACCGGTGGTATATATAGTATATATCCCATACAACCGATTGTTCAGATAAGAAACTTTGCGCAATTTCTTCCCCATTTTAACAGTTATAAGCTTCAAATTTCACCGATTGCTTACGTATATAGTATGTATTGTTGTGTCAAAAAATCATAGAGATCGGTAATATATAATATATATATGATGGTATATATAGTATATATATATAGTATATATATCTTTTTTACGATTTCGGCCCCATTTTAACAGCTAGAAGCTTCAAATTTCACCAACTGCTTACGTGTATAGCATATAAAATCATTGAGATCGGTGGTACACATAGTATATATCTCATACAACCGATTGTTCAGATAAGAAACTTTGCGCAATTTCTGCCCCGTTTTAACAGTTAGAAGCTTCAAATTTCACAGAATGCTTACGTATATAGCATATATTGTTGTCTGAAAAAATCATAGAGATCGGTCGTATATATATTATATACTTCATATAAACTGTCATTTTGACCCCTTTTTTACGGCTAGAACCTTCAAAATTCATCAAATTTCATCAAATAGTTACGTTTTCGTCATATATTTTTGAAATACGTGATTCGTAGTCATAGTTTTTACACGCAGACCACAAAAAACCTGAAACTTTGCATCCTCACACAAAGTACCTACCTGTTTTTTATTTTATATTTATCTTAAAAATCGTTAAGGTATGTAGATCTGTTCACTATATATTTCTTATCTTATACATCCGATTATTCGGAGATTACGAACGGGATAAGATTATTGTTCAGCCCCATTCATGAAAGGTATGAAGTCTTCGGCACAGCCGGAGACAGTCCCGTTCTTACTTGTTTAATTTATATTTATCTTAAAAATCGTTAAGGTGTGTAGATCTGTTCACTATATATTTCTTATCTTATACATCCGATTATTCGGAGATTACGAGCGGGATAAGATTATTGTTCAGCCCCATTCATGAAAGGTATGAAGTCTTCGGCACAGCCGAAGACAGTCCCGTTCTTACTTGTTTAGTTTAAGTTGAAAGACGTACTTTGAGTTCGAGAAATCAATATCCAAAACATTTGAGAAAAATATTGATTTCAGATAGAGCTCTGCTAATAGGCGCTTCTGAATTATAGATAGTTCTATTATTTATTATATTTAAGCATAGTTTTTCTAGAAAGCAACGCGCAGTCAATTTCACCCCCGAAAATATTGAATATAAACAACGAGGCCAAAAGAATTCTGCGGTTTTTTAGAGATAGTAAGGATAATTGTTAGCAACGAGACTCATAAGACGGGATCGGTTCAGTTAATCGTAATGAAGTAAGGGGGAAGCGCAAAAGATTTTTTGAACCCGGTCCAGGCCATTGATGTGTACTGCGTGGTAAGGCCGCCAATTGAAAGCCGCATATCCAAGTTTGGACCGCAAATAAGACGAGTATAAAACTTTGAGTTTATAGAGGTCAGAGAAGTTTGCCGAATGGCGTCTAACATATGCAAGCATTGAAAGCGCATTAGAAATTGTGAAGCTGACGTGAGTGTTAAAATTAAACTTTGAGTCGAAGTATACACCAAGTCTTTAACTTCAAGAGTCGTGCGAAGAAAAGTGTGTGAGGCAATATGATAGGAGGTAGGTTATCATACGTCAAAGTGTGACACTTATATTAAGAAAGATACGGTTCTTGGCACATCAGCTATAAAGCTTGTTAATCTCAGATTGAAGATACAACGACACCATTGTAGCAACTGATCTCCGAATAGATCTTGAGATCATCAGCATAAAGCAGAAATTATGTAGACGAAAAGCAATAACGAATGTCATTAATGAACAAGATAAATAGAAAAGTGCCAAGAATACTACCCTGGGGCACTCCAGAGGTGGCCCAAAATTGTTTCGAGTAAGCACCGTCAATACTTACAACATTACTTCTGTTGTGCAAGTAAGATTTAATCCACTGCAGAAACGTAGAGTGGAGCCCATAGCAAGCTAACTTCGCAATTAAAATTTTATGAGAAATTTTAGTGAATGCCTTGGAGAAGTCTAATTATGTTGTATCAATTTCAAAACCACGCCTAAATGCCATGTAACAATCCTCAATCCTCAGAAAAAAAGCGAGGTTCCTTATCGTGGATTTAGCAGTGACAAAACCTAGAGGACGGAGTTGTTCTATAACATAAGTTCTGGCAACTAATTGAGGTTCCTCCGTTTGTTCTGATAACACTATGGACACATTCAGTCTATGTGAGGTCTTGATTGACCAGCCAGTTCAACCTAACCTAGCCTTCACCCGACTCACTGTAACCACAAAATCTCGTGAGATTTTGCCCTCGCACACAATACTAATGCACTAATATTTGTCTTTAGTTAAGGTCGAAAACTGTAAAAATGTGTTTGATTTGTCTTGTATCAGCCCCATATCAACCGAGGAATGGGTTATTGATTATTCTAAGCTAAGAAGAAGCGTCCTTTCAAAATAAATCTAAAAATTTGTAAATGATTTTTTACATGAAATAAATGTTCTTATAAAATGATGATAAAAAATTTTTAAGAACTACCTTTATATAAATGGACCAAAAAATTGAAGGCAATTTTTCCTTTAATACAGACATAGTCCTGTTGAATTTCGACTAAAAAACTTTAACAATAGCTCTTGTAAAAGAATTTTGGGATTTAAAATTATAAAGGTAGAGCGCGTGTTTAAATTTTAAATAATCAATTAGTTAATCCCAAGTACATAGTTTGCCTTAAATTAAAAGATTGCGCTCCACCTTTATAGTTTTAAATTCCAAAATTTTTTACAAGAGCTATTGTTAAAGTTTTTTAGTTAAAATTCAGAACAGCACTATGTCTGTATTAAAGGAATAATTGCCTTCTATTTGTTGGTCCATTTATATAAAGGTAGTCCTTAATTTATCATCTTTTTATTTTAAATTTTTTAGTACTGCCTACAAAAAGGCAATTGCAACTTTGATTAATTATTTAAGTAATTCCTAAGTGAAAATTCTTATCTTTATTTATTTATTCAAAATAGCAAGATTTAAGAGAATTAGTGGAATTTTCGCTGACAACACTGGCGCAAAGAACAGAATTCAACCTCGCATCATAACAAGAGAATTCCACATCGTTTGTCCGCTACTTAATTTGCACAGGTGAAAATCGTGGTGAGATTCGCAAACGCCTGAAAGACTAAAATAATCGTGGTGAAAGTCGTGTACGCCTAAAAGTTTGCATGGGTGTGCATTGAGTAGGGCCTTCAACGAGGTGGAATTCTACAATGCCTGCAACACTCAGGTGGCTAGCCATGAAGGTATGGCCTAATCTTCTAAATAGTTCGACTTGTGCGTTACGTAGCTCAATTTTTTTTTATCAAACATTGCACCGTCACCGAGTTTTAAACTATATTTCAGGTTTCAAGTCTCTAGATTTCCAGGAAGTTAGTTAAAAATCGATTGCAAGATATCTCGATCCATGCGCCACCTAGCGGAATTTTTTTGATAAAATATTGCATTGACACCGGGTTCTGACTTACGGCCCAAATTTCATGTCTCTAGCACATCGGGAAATTACTCGAAAATCGGTCGCAAAATTCTCCCCGTTTTGAAAGGATTTGCAGTTATTTTGACTAGCGCGCCACCTAGCGGAACTTTGTTTTCTATTAGTTGTATTGTCACTAGGCCTCTAACTAAGTGCCAAGTTTCCAGTCTCTAGGTAACCGGGAAGTTAGTTAAAAATGGGGTGAAAAACTATCAAAATATTTTATGTCAAACTATTTTCTTACTATCTCGATCCGCGTGCCACCTAGCGTATTTTTTTTTGATCAAGTCTTGCATTGTCACCGGATTCTGAACCACGGCCCAAGTTTCAAGTCTCTAGCTCACCGGCAAGTTATTCAAAAATCGATCGCAAAATTCCCTACGTTTTTCATGGTTTTGTAGTTATCTAAATTAGCACGCCACCTAGCGGAACTTTGTTTTCTATAAATTGTATTGTCACCGGGTCTCGAACTTTGTGCTAAGTTTCAAGTCTCTAGGTCACCGGGAAGTTAGTTAAAAATGGATAGAAAATTCCCAAATCAAAACTAATTTTCTTAATATCTCGATCCATGCGCCACCTAGCGAAATTTTTTTGATCAAATATTGCATGGTCACCGGGTTCTGACTTACGGCTCAAGTTTCATATATCCAGCTCACCGGGAAGTTTCTTAAAAATCGATTGCAAGATTCCCCTCGTTTTTCAAGGATTTGTAATCTCACTTAGCGCGCCACCTAGCGGAATTTTGTTTTCTCTAAATTGTATTGTCACCAAGCCTCGAATTGTGTGTCCAGTTTCAAGTCCCTAGGTCTCCGGGAAGTTATTTAAAAATGGATTGAAAAATTCCCAAATTAAAAGTAATTTTCTTAATATCTCGATCCATGCGTCACCTAGCGAAATTTTTTTTGATCAAATATTGCATTGTCATCGGGTTCTGACTCACGGCCCAAGCTTTAAGTGTCTAGCTTACCGGGAAGTTACATAAAAATCGATTGCAATATTCCCTGCGTTTTTTCAGGGATTTTCGTTTATCTCGATTCGTGTGCCACCTGGCGGCATTTTGTATTCCACAAATTGTAGTGCCATCGACTCGCAAACTATGTGCTAAGATCCAAGTCTCTGGAACACCGAGAAGTTAGTTAAAAGCCGATAGCAAAATTTCCATTTTAAATTTCATTTTCTATATACATCGATCCGTGCGCCACCTAGCAAATTTTTTTCACTTGAATTGTAATGTCTCTCAGATCTGAACTATGTTTTAAGTATCAAGTGTCTAGCTCAACGGGAAGTTACCGAAAAAGATTTTTCCGTGGGTCAAAAATTCGTATGGAAATGAGGGGACAAACATTAAAGCGACTTAATATAAAGGTAAAAAAAAATTAATTTAATTCCATCTAAACCTTCCTCCCTTCTTTTTTTGTTTTTACATAAACCGAAAAGAATGAACAAAGTGAATTAATTGCAAAAGAAGTAGCAGCCAAAAGCAAAAAACCGGTCAAAATCTTGGCGGCTGCTCAATTAAGCAAATTGGACTGTTATATTTATTGATATTTAACATTCATTTAATCACTTCGATGTTATCATTAATTTTATGTAATTCGGTCAAATTAGCGGAGTTGTTTTTATGGGGCGCTTTGCTAAAAATAAAAAAAATAAATCTCCTTAGAATTTAGTTGTTCATGAAGAAAAAAGGTTACGTGGATATAATAAAATGATATTATTATTATTTTTTTTTTTTAAAGTAAGTTATCGTCTTTGGTTTAGAAAACTGCGATTTTAACGGTTTATTTCCATAGCTGGAAGAAAGCTAATATTTTAAGTATTTTTTTTTAGTTTAGAACGACCATTTACGGCAGAATATTTACTCCTACTCTTCTTTCGAAGTCAAGCATGATACATTATAACACATACTTTACACGCGTACATATGTATAATAACATAAAATTTTGGCATTTTAAAACATTGTTGGTTCTTTTGTTTATTTTATCACCTCTTCCAGTCATTTTATTTTAACAATTTTTTATTGTTTTTGATGTCGTGTGAGGTCGTTGGCTTATACGCAATTCATAAAAATCATTCAAGTTGAAAGATCTCACAACTGGCGTACGATATGTTATATAAATATAACGTTTCTTGAGCAAATATGGCGCTAACATGAACCGGAGTAAAATTGGGTCGGTTAGGTTACACATTTCGGAGCACATTTTCCGTTTTCGATAGGCGCAGTGAATCGATTTTCTTCATGTCTTACAATCGTTTAGGTTTAACCGTTAAGGCAACAAAACGTAGGCTTTTCACGGTCACTTTTGATGCTGAATAGATTTGAAACAAGTAAAGAAGGTTAAGTTCGGCTGTAACCGCACACTACATACTCAGTTGAGAGCTATGGAGACAAAATAAGGAAAATAACCATGTAGGAAAATGAACAGAGGGAAACCCTGGAATGTGTTTGTATGACATGTGTATCAAATGAAAGGCGTTAAAGAGTTTTTTATTAGGGAGTGGGCCATAGTTCTGTAGGTGGACGCCATTTAGGGATATCGCCATAAAGGGGGATCTGGGGTGACTCTAGCATGTGTTTGCACGATATGGGTATCAAAAGAAAGGTATTAATGCGGGTTTTAAAAAGGAGTGGTGGTAGTTGTATAGTTCGAGATATCGCCATAAAGGTGGACCAGGGGGACTCTAGAATGCGTTTGTACAATATGGGTATCAAACGAAAGGTGTTAATGAGTATTTTAAGAGGGAGTGGGCCTTAGTTCTATAGGTGTAAGCCGTTTCGAAATATCGCCATAAAGGTGGACCAGGGGTGACTCTAGAATGCGTTTGTACAATATGGGTATCAAATGAAATGTGTTAATGAGTATTTTAAAAGGGCGTGGGGCTTAGTTTTAAAGGTGGACGCCTTTTCGAGATATCGACCAAAATGTGGACCAGGGTGACCCAGAACATCATATGTTGGATAAAAAATAAAAATAAATGTAAGGCGCGATAACCTCCGAAGAGATCTAAGGCCGAGCTTCTCTTCCAATTTGCGTCGTGCTCCTCTTGATTTTTCCCTACAAATTGGCCGGACGGGACCTACATGTTTTATGCCGACTCCGAACGGCATCTGCAAGGCAGATGAGTTTTCACTGAGAGCTTTTCATGGCAGAAATACAATCGGAGCGCTTGCCAGACACTGCCGAGGGGCGACCCCGCTTAGAAAAATTTTCTTCTAATTGAAAAATCTTATTTCTAAAATTTTGATGTTGCTTTGCCCGGGAGGTGAACCCAGGGCATACGGTGTGATAGGCGGAGCACGCTACCATCACACCACGGTGGCCGCCGTATATGTTGGATATGTTGGATACCGCTAACTTATTTATATAAGTAATACCTGCCGATATTTTTTATTTCGCCCTGCAGAACTTTTTTGTTTTCTTCTACTTAATATGGTAGGTGTCACAACCATTTTACAAAGTTTTTTCTATGGTTATATTTCGCGTCAATAAACCAATCCAATTACCATGTTTCATCCCCTTTTTCGTATTTGGTATAGAATTATGGCATTTTTTTCATTTTTCGCAATTTTCGATATCGAAAAAGTGGGCGTGGTCATATTCGGATTTCGTTCATTTTTTATACCAAGATAAAGTGAGTTCAGATAAGTGCGTGAACTAAGTTCAGTAAAGATATGTCGATTTTTGCTCAAGCTATCGTGTTAAGGGCCATGCGGAAGGACAGACGGAACGACTGTGTATAAACACTGGGCGTGGCTTCAACCGATTTCGCCCATTTTCATAAAAAACAGTTAGCGTCATAAACTCTATGCCCCTACCAAATTTCAAAAGGATTGGTAAATTTTTGTTTGACTTATGGCATTAAAAGTATCCTAGACAAATTAAATGAAAAAGGGCAGAGCCACACCCATTTAGAAATTTCCTTTAATTTTTGCATTTTGTTGCACCTAATTACTGGAGTTGAATGTTGACATAATTTCCCTTCTCAAATTTTGCTAATTTTTTTAATAAAAATAAAAACAACATCAATTTAAAAAAAAATTTTTTTTTTAAGTGGGCGTCTTCTTCCGATTTTTCTAATTTTTATTTAATACATATATAGTAATAGTAGTAACGTTCCTGCCAAATTTTATCATGATATCTTCAACGACTGCCAAATTACAGCTTGCAAAATTTTTAAATTACCTTCTTTTAAAAGTGGGCGCTGCCACGCCCATTGTCCAAAATTTTACTAATTTTCTATTCTGCGTCATAAGTTCAACTCACCTACCAAGTTTCATCGCTTTATCTGTCTTTGGTAATGAATTATCGCACTTTTTCGGTTTTTCGAAATTTTCGATATCGAAAAAGTGGGCGTGGTTATAGTCCGATATCGTTCATTTGAAATAGCGATCTGAGATGAGTGCTCAGGAACCTACACAAAAAATTTCTTCAAGATACATCAAAATTTTCTTAAGTTATCGTGTTAACGGACGGACATGGCTCAATCAAATTTTTTTTCGATCCTGATGATTTTGATATATGGAAGTCTATATCTATCTCGATTCATTTATACCTGTACAACCAACCGTTATCCAATCAAAGTTAACATACTCTGTGAGCTCTGCTCAACTGAGTATAAAAAGTCCTTTTCTGCGATCAACACACAAGAGCTTACGATTTCTATAAGTTACTAGCTATACCCGGCGTACGTTTTAACGCCCGAGATCGAATTGATGTTGCGCTATTTTTCCTGTTTTGTTTGTTGATAATTTAATTTATTGTTCTGTAAATTGAATTGAATTTTGTACGCATATTTGTTGGAATTTTCGTTTAAAACATTTTATTATTGTATCTTATTGTAATGCATGTGGTGCAAAGATAAACAAATTTTTTGCGTTCCAACTCTAGAGCAAGCAATATATAGCTAGTCATGGGAAAAGCATAGGCTCTGTGGTTGTAATTGCAAAAGGAAATCGCACAGGAAACTGAAAGAGCTTAAAATAGTATGGCAAACCTGTAGGAATCATTGGAATCCGTGGAATGAGCACATCTTCACCTTCACTTTTGCCGATGACTGTTGTTGCTTCGATAACATTTGGCATTAATTTCTTAACGCAAAGTCTGGTTCCACTGCACAATTTTGGTGGGTCTAAATTCCGAAGAAACATGATTGGTGAGCCAATTTTCAAAGTTAATATATGCGCAGGCATTCCAGATGGTTCTAAAGGGCTTAGAAATTCAATTGGATAATGCGCAGTTTGATCTTCATCTGTAACTGTGTCGATCGATTTAAATTTCGCCATTTCACCAGGAATTTGGTTTTGAATGCGATCATTGATTTTGTTAGCATTCTCATTTTTGGGAGATAAGATTGCTCGTTCGCACCGCCAAAAAAAACTTAAATTTAAAATTCTTTATTCTAAAATATGAAAAACTTTCGTCTTGATCGAAGGAACCTATAGCCGAAATTAGGTGACGATTGAAGAGTGGGAAATACGTTTCCATAGGGAAGGTAGGTAGGTAGGTAGGTTGAACTGGCCGGTCCATGAGGACCTCACATAGACTGATTGAGTCCGTAGTGTTACCAGAAGTTTGTTTTAACGACCAAACTGAAAAACCATATCAAAAACCAGGACCTATGTTATAAAATAACTCCGTCCTCTTGGAAAATACTAGAAGCTTCCTAGGACTTAAGCCACTTGCTGCTTCTAGATCTGACAGCTGTATCACTCCTAATAGCTGGAGTCTTAGCCTGGCAAGTGCAGGGCACGAGCACAGAACGTGCTCGATCGTTTCCTCCTCCAACCCGCACTTCCTACACCTGCTATCACTGACCAAGCCTAATTTAAAGGCATGTGACGCCAGAAGGCAGTGTCCAGTCAGAATACCCGTCATGAGTCTACAGTCCTCTCTTTTTAATGATAGAAGCAACTGTGTTAGTCTAAGGTTGTAAGACCTACACATAATCTTCGCCACTTTACAGCCCCGCGCTTGAACCCACGCCTTTTCTGCTTGGTCGATCATGTGCACCTCTCGCATTCGCTTAATCTCGCCCAATCTAATTGGGATTCCATAGGGAAACACACACATAATTTGATTTTTATAGAAGATAAAGATAGACTGAAGCTATCAAACTTTTTTAACGGAGGCAGATTACTAAACGTCCAAAAGGAATAACAGCCAAACTCAGCAATGCAGTCAAACTTTAGGTGTTAAAATAACATAAGTTTGTAGGGCAGCCATAGTTCTGAAAAATCTCATTTGTATGGAAATTGCCCTCTTTCCCCATACCACATTTTACGGGAGGTGTTAGGACTTAACCTCATATAGCACCTTACCAATTTTCATTATCCTACCATTAGAGAGATATGCAGTATAATATATTCCATTTGCATGGGAAGTGCCATGCCCCCTCTTTCCCAATTCCACATTTTCTTGGTGGTGTTAGGGATTGACCTCATATAACTCCTTATGGAAATTTCAATATTCTGGCATGTATACATTCAGAGTTATGCAGTACCAAAGATTCCATTTGTATGGGAGGTGCTTCGCCCCTTTTATATATCGAAGTTATTTCTAGCCTAAAACCTTCGTGTGGATCGAAGGAACTTATAGCCAAAATTTGGTGATGATTGAAGTGTAGGAAATACGTTTCCATAGGTAACACACAGACACACAGAATTTGATTTTTACATATGTGACCAGGCCCATGAAAAGGTGGCTTATGGCTCAAAAAAGTTTTCCACTTTTTTCTGGTTTCGATAATTTTTGAGTCGATCATTCACGTGGTGAAAACAAGTAAGTCATAATTTGCATAGAAGTGTTCTGGAGATGATATTTCCATCCACGTCCATTTGACCTTTTGCTTGAAACAATGCTTGTAGTTCGTCCTCGTAATTGATATCAACGTCATCGAAAGAATCATCATCATTCTCTTCGTTTTCACAGAAATATGTTTAAAAAACCTCGCTAAATTCTTCTTCGACAGACACTATTCACAAGCGACACACTTCCTACTCGTTCAGCAATGCTTTTAAATCTGAACACTCACACGATTTTTTTTCGGTCAGAAACTAGTTTCTGCTTTGCATTGAAAAAAACATCGCTCTTTATATACACACACGAACTTATCTCATTTATGCTATTTTGCCTTTTTTGGTTGCCTTTTAGACATGACTCTCCATATTGCAAAAGAAAAACTACTAAGAAACTAAAGATGTGCATTGCTTATCTTTAACAGCTGTTTCTTGAAATTTCTTTTTTGAGTCACGATTCACCTTTTCATAGGCCGGGTCACATATATAGATTTGAGAAGAAATTTCCAGCGAGTATCGGCTTAGCGCGCGATTTTCCAAACACCCGTAAGACTGATGAGTTGCTTGATATTTCGTTATATCACTGCATTGGCACTTTATACATATGTAGATAACTGCTCGATAGCAAGCCGATGAAAACCAATAACAACCCGATGACTCGAAAGCAACAATCCATTAAAAACAAATAGCTCGATAAAAGAGTCACTATCGATAATAAACGGGTAACTCTCTCAAAAAAGCTGCGGACTTATCCGAAATGGTCCTAAACTATTACCGACATGGTAAAAGTTCCACAGCATTTGCGAAATAAGTCCGAAATAGCCCCAAAGTAGATGCGAATTGGCCACGCAGATATCCGAAATAGTGCCTATATCATTACGAAAAATTTCGAATTTGATACAGAGTTATACTAAAGTTATTGCGAAAAGATTACAAGCGAATACGAAATTAGATAAGGTTAAACTGGCCAGTTTGTGTAAACCTCACATAGACTGAATGAGTCCATATTGTTACTAAAAGTTTGTTTACCGACTAAAATTAAAAAATCCTATCAAAAACCAGGACTTATCTTAAAAAATAGCTCCGTCCTCGTGGTAATTATAATAAGAAAAATATTTGTAGGACCTATGCCGCTTAGGAATCTCTCAGATGTATTATTCCTTATAGCTGAAGTCTTAGCCCATAAAGCGCAGAGCACGAGCACAAAACATAACCAATCTTTTCCTGCCAGAGGACAGTGTCCAGTCAGACTACCCGTCATGAGTCGATAGTGCTCATGATAGGAGTAACTTTGTGCGATGCTTGGGTCCACGCTTTTACCGCCTCGAGGGATGCGCCGTTCTTCCATAATTCACCAGCTTTTTCATATCCATCTACTATCATGTTCCCTGGGAACCAGCGAAGATGTATGCTTCTCCCTGTACCGACTCTTTCTAGGAATTCCTCACACTCCAACATATTTTTAGATACTGTGCTTAGCTGTCCCCTTAAAGCGGGCAACATCCTAAAAAGTCCGTATACGAATCCCGATGAAGACAACCACAAGTGCAGAAACACTTTTAAAAATGGCCAAGGACTCATGATATAATAATTAGTTCATTTTCCTGAAAAAAAAAATGTCATTAATTATAGACGTACAGTGGAATGTTGCAAATTTGTTTGGCACAAATGAATTTTTTACGGATATACGTTTTACATATTCTGGCAAATTTTGTTCATATATTGTCAATGTATTTTAGCCTACTGGAACAATATGTCCCAGCTGCATTCGAAATAAAATATCTTTTTTTTTTGAATGAAAGCTTGTATCTGAAACATCCCAATACAAGATTTGGGTTTTGTTTATAACAAAAATCCCTCATCGTATAATAAATATATGGCATTTGGCAGTACTGGTCAAGTCTGCCACAGCATAGTTGGAAATTTCGCTGATCTGGCAGGACAAAAGTTGTCGAAAGTACGTATTTACTGTTAACCACGTTGTGTATAACAAAATAGTGTATATATTTTGCCAATTGTTGTCCCAATATGTGTTTAATGTGGGATTTATTTATCCCAATATTGTTTTTTAGATGTCGAAAAGGAAGTACACAAAAAAAGAGGTACAGACATATTGTGCGAAAGCTCCGACGATGAAGATTTTAGCCCTTCTGAGAGCAGCTATATGCCTTCGTCTGACGATGAAAATGTGACAGAAGCAGAAGAAGAAGATGGCAGCGATGCTCCCTATTCTGAATCGGATGACGAAGAACAGCCGGAAGATAACTTAGGTGCAGTTTCTCAAGAGGAAGGAGAACTATGTGAAAAAGACGCAAATGAAGCAGTTGCCGTTGCTACCTGGACCAACATAACAGAAGAGGTAAACTTTGAACCGAAATTTGAAATGCCTTTGGAAAGAGATCCGCAAGTTCTGGTAACTTTACCCCGAGGTTCTACCGAATTCAATGTATTCAGAAAGTTTTTTCCAAAAAGTTTGTGCATTTTTATCGCGCAGTGTACAAACCAGCGAATAAGAAAACTGAATAGAGAGAAAACGCTAATAGGGCCCTAACGGATGAATATGAAATATTGGTATTCCTAGGTGTGATTATAGTAATGCACTATAATCATGTGCCGTCTTTACATGATTATTGGAGCAAACGTGCCTCCATGGGAAATGAAATGATAAGAAATAGTATTTCTCGTGATCGCTTCATATTTCTTTCTTCGAAATTATATTTGAATGATTGCGACAAACCAAAAAATGCTGAAAAAGATTACTACATTGCTGAAGTCATTGCATGCATGAAAAACAGCTTCATGCGTAACAGAAGTGACAGTTCATTTCAATCCATCGACGAATGTATGGCCAAATTCAAAGGTCGGTCTAGTCTAAAACAATACATGCCTATGAAACCAATAAAGCGCGGTGTAAAAATTTGGTTACGATGCGATGCAAAGACCGGATATACGTACGATTTGAATGTATACACCGGTAAAGAGATCACTCCAAATCTTGCTGGCTCACTTGGGGAAAGGGTTGTTACAAAATTAGCTGGCACTATCCGTGATAAGGAAATAGCTATTGCATTCGACCGATTTTTCACATCAATTTCATTAATGAAATCTATTCCTTTTGCGGCCGTTGGAACATATATGCGCAATCGAAAAGAAACTCCAGAGTTCGAGTCGCGACTTGTACGTGGTCAAAGTCAGTTCCAAATAAGCTGTGATGGAATATTGGCTGCACGTTGGATGGATTCCAATGAAGTACTAGTAGTTTCGAACTGCCACAAACCAACAGTATCCACCGTAAACAGGAAATAAAAGGATGGTAAAAAGAAAGAAGTTGATTGTCCCTTAGCTATTGTGGACTATAACCGTATAATGGGTGGCGTAGACCTAGCCGATCAAAAATCAGCTGTATATGATCTAAATCGAAAATCTCTGAGGTGGTAGAAGAAAGTATTTTTCAAAGTTCTGATGCTTTCCACTGTAAATGCTTGGATTGTTCACAACGACCTAAATCGCAAAAAAACATCGTTGATACAGTTCATGGTACCGTTAGCTGAGTCATTGATTTCGGAAGGAACAAAACACAAAAAAATAAAAACACGTCGAAGTGACGGAAGACCAGCTAAACGTACACGCACTAAGTTATTGAATATAGGCGATCATTTACCAATCAAGGGTCCTTCTCGACGTCGCTGCGTACGGTGCACTTCGCAAAAAAAGGAAACAAGAACGAATTACATTTGCTCCGTATGTAATAATGCACTATGTTTTAACTGCTTTACTCCCTATCATAAATAAAATATAAAGCTACAATATTTTTCAACTAAATATACAATATTTTAAAATTGATGGTTTCTCAACTTGATGTATTTTTTATTTGCAAATATTATATATAACACCTTATTGGGATAATATGTCCCAACATAAAAGCTTATTGGGATAATATGTCCCAGGATAACGAAAGGACATAGCGATTTTTTAAGTATGCAAAACATGTTTTTTTTAACGTTGTTTTCACATTTTGAAAATAAAAAGCAAAAAAAAATATCCTAGGAACAGAAATAAAACTCCGGCGCGAAAGGGTTAAATATTCAAGTTGCATAGAAATCCGAGTACTTCTTATTATTATTATCGATTAATCGGTTTGTTATCGCCAAGACATCGGCTTCTTGTAGGTTTTTTAACGCCTTGCTATAGCCGAGTCATACGTGTATCTATCATCGATTTAATATTGAAGTTTTAACGGTATCTTTTTCATAACAAACCGCTGAGTCTTTTATATTTCGACGATAAGAAAATGGTAGCACTTCATAAAAAATCGATAACTTTTGAAATCAAGGGGTAGAAAAGCGCGATTCATAGCTTTCGTAAGCCAATTGTCAACCTCACCTACGAGTAGCGAATCCTCTTACAAATATGCATTTATCCTAAAGATATTTAGCAGGTTAGGCTTTGGCGACCCCAAGTTCCTCATGGAACTGGAGGTGGGTGCGGAATGGCCTAGAAGGTTCAATGTCTTCATATCAAATCCTTCCCGAATTGGTAGTGCCAGATCTATATCCGGCAAGAGACCATAACCATCGATAACTCTCCCAACCACCTTCGGGGACTGTCCTTATCGCTACAACAACAACAACAACGGCGATAACAATTTGGTAACACTCAGGTAAAAAATTGATAGCTTTTCGATAGCAAAACGATAGCTATTCGATAAGTTTTGTATAAAAAGTCGGTCTCTTTCGTAAGATATCGATAACTTTCGATAAATAATCGACAATTTTTGTCTAATAAAACGGTATTTTTAAACAGTTTTATTTAGCTTGACTTGACAGGCCGCACGGCCGTTGTGAACGAATTTTCTTATTAAAATTTAAGTAGCTTCCCGATAAGCTACAAGCTTGATACTTGGAATATAGTTCAGAAACCGATGACAATGCAATAATAAGAAAAAAAAAGCTCCGATAGGTGGCGCATGGATGGAAATATTTCAAAAAATCGTATTTGTGTTCCGATTTGGTGCATATTTGGAACACATAATACATACAAGAATAGAAAGAGACCTATGAAGAAAAATCACCGCTAGGTGGCGCAAGGATCGGGATATTCAAAAAAATCGTATTTGTGGTCCGATTTGGTTCATATTTAGAACATATAATACATACAAGAATAGAAGGAGACCTTGCGCTAGGTGGCGTAAGGATTGAGATATTCAAAAAAATCGCATCTCTTGTCCGATTTGGTCCATATTTGGAACACATAATACATACATGAATAGAAAGCGACCTATAATATCCAATTTGGCTCATATTTGGAACAAATATTACACACAGTACGGTAGAAGTGACATCAAAATATTTTGGAGTTCGACGAGGGACAAGCATACGTGGCGCAGAGTCGAGTAAAGTCTTTCGAAGGATTATGTATTGAGGACTTAACAAATTGTCAGGAGAGAGTCCTTGTAATAATGAGTCACTAAATGAATTAAATAGAATGAGAAATAATAGGCAATTAAATAAAGACTGAAAACTTGAAAATAAAATAACCAAGAAAAAATTTGTAAGTTAAACGGTTTTATTGAAAAAAATATTTACATGAATTAATAATAATACTAAAAGCTAGAAAATAATTAGGTAGGTCCTAGGTATTAATTATCACACTCCTCATCAATCTGGGGCGTTGATCAGCCAATTAAATAAAAGCGTTGGACGAGTAAAATTTCTATTGTTAGTTAAACCCTCAGATTTTTACAAAACACATTTTCATATATGTATAAGTAAGACCAACTGAACCTTGATCTGATTATGCTACGCCTCACATTTTTAGAAATTTCACGCGCCCAATGCTTTTATTTAATTGTCTGAACAACGCCCCAGATTGATGAGGAGTGTGATAACTAATACCTAGGACCTACCTAATTATTTTCTAGCTTTTAGTATTATTATTAATTCATGTAAGTATTTTTTTCAATAAAACCGTTTAACTAAAATTTTTTTTAATTATTTTATTTCAATTGCCAACCGATAACTCGTCCATACAAAATTGGCAACTCCTTGATAACCTTTGTTACCGATAAGCCATTCAATTATCTAACTTCAGCAACTGCAGGCGCCGATGTCCGAACCGAACACCTAAAATTTGTTGACGTATATCTGTTAAAACTGGTTACGGCCATATTTTTCCACAAACTTTTTACCACAAACTCTACAGTTTATAGGTTACCTACACATTTAATGCTCAAATATGCGAACAAATTGAAACATAATGGACACGTTGCTGATTTGTTGAGCGATTACACTACGCTGTTGATGCGTATAATTGCCAGAATAACATCGCCTGTAGGATGAATGCAACGTGCAATCATTTAGTTGGTAAACACTGCCAATACACACAAACATACATTACGTGTAAACAAATTTTTATAGCCATACGAGAACGAGTCTAGCATGTAACAAAAACATTAAGTTATAGGCCATAAATGGCCATCATAAGTGGTGAGTCTAAAATTAGATGAGTGGTCCATGCAGCTCACACCAATGGACTACTAAAATTGCGAGCCAAAGAATGCCACAGGCATTCATTCTTTACATACAATTCACCATGCATCATCATACCATCGACATTATGCCATCTTTTCCTAGCTGCCAATTGCATTTAAGGGCTGGTTTCTCTTCACCTAAATTAACAAAGTTAGACGATAATATTCTGTCGTTGGCGCGCCAAGTTGCAAGGCCGTTCTGTTGGTTGGTTGTTTTGTAAAGATTTACCTACAAACATACAAAGATGTACCATATTTATACCACATCATATTTTTGCTTTTATTTGTAGCTTATGATTAACACTAAAATAGTTTTAAATGTGTAGCCATGGCAAAGTCACGGTTTTGTGATATAAGAAATTAAACTGGCTTTCGCTTTCGTTCACTCGTTCAATGGTTGGCAGAATCTAAAGTAAACCCTCATTCACTACCATCACCGCAATGGCAAATGTTGCATTCAGTAAACTTGTTTACAACGTGCTTACATTGGCTTCTTTGTTTAGGCTCTTTTATGGCCACCAACTTATGTGATTACATACAACTGGACGATTGGTTGCTCGTTGACTTGTCTACTCTAATCATCTTATTTGGTTGTTTGGGCGGTAAATTATTAACACTACATGCCAATTTCAATGTTAATTGACATAAATGGAGTTTGTGATGCACAAATGTTTATGCATAAGTAAACCTAAGTGCGCATATGCATTATGTTTCCAAACAGTCCAATGTTACCATGTCCGATTGAGGTGCGGAAGCGTAGAAAATTTTATATTTAGAGCCTGTCACGCGAGGTACTGAAATTTTGATGTGTAAATTTTCCTGCCCACGGTATTACGGAATGCATAATGTTAGCTTGAGTTAAGTGTAAGCGTAAGCATAGGTGTAAGTAATCACTACAGTATAGCTTAATTTGGGAACAATGTTTGTCGTAGAGTTGGCATGCGCGAAATAAAACAACAAATTAAATTAATTTGTAATCGAAGTGTTAACGATGAGCTATCGGTTTGTTATCGACGAAGTACAGGCCAGGTATAGGCGAGTTATCAATTTGTTTTCGAAGTGTTATAAATTTGCTTTTCTTAATAAACATTATCATTAGGCTAAAGTTTTTGTATCGATGTTTCCTCGTTTTACTATTGATTTATTGTCGAAAAGTTGCCGATTATGTATTGAAAGATTATCGATTATTTATTTATCGAAAATTTATCGATGAACTTCGTATTTTTTGTCGATGTATTATCATTTTGTTATTGATAAACTGTCGAAAACTTAGGGATTTAAACCTAAAGATTATCGATTATTTATAGGAGTGTTACCAATTATTTATCAAAAAGTTTTTAACATATTTGTTGGGATTTTCCGACAGGTCGATGTATATTGGAACGATTTTCATTTGACAAGGGATGATTGAAAATCGTTTCAATATACATAAATTATCGACACATTATCACAAAGTTATCGATTTATCATCGACAAGTTATCGATTTTTTATCAAAAAGTTATCAATTTTCTACCGAAAATGTATCTATTTGTTATCGAAAATCTATCGATTTGTTATCAAAAAGTTATTGATCCTTAGAGAGCGGGTTGTGTTGGTCAACGTCCTTTTGGCAGTGCCTTATTATCTTTGCAGGGAACTTAAATTCAGACATAGAAGCATACAAGCAACTTATTTTGTGGTTCTCTTTTCGTGAGTCTCTATTTACCATGTCTGAAGCCACACTATAAGGTCCAACCAACATGTTGAGTATGGGATTTTGTTTTTTGCAGAGTACGCTGGATAGAACCTTGTAACCGGTGTTAAGCAGGCTGGTTCCGCGGTTATTGCGAGATCTGAAGGCATGCGCCCATCCGAACACAATTTGCATAGAAGTTGATGCATGCTCTTTACCAACTCTTCGTCTTCATGTTTGAACAGCTCGTCGGATATTCCATCATAAACTTTCGCTTTGAAATTTTTTAGCCGGGATGCTGCCATTTTCACTTCGTCATAGTCGAGCGCCGAAACATGTTTCCCATCATTAACGATTGGCGTATCGGGTTCGTCTTCTTTTTTTGTGTGTATATACATATGTAACACAGTAAGACAATTGAAAGAAGAACACTTGAAATGAAATTTATACAAATAATTGTTATGATTTTGTACAGAACCAGGCCAACAATGTTTCGACAGTTTTAACAATAATAACAACATAATGCACTTAAATGTAAACAAGAATCCGCGCTAAGTGCCTATGGATGCTTCGGTCGTCAACTCGTAAGAATCCGCAAAAACAGATAATGAGCAACTGCATCTGCTAAATAATGAACTCAACGCTGCTCAAAACTCAGCCGTCTTACCTCAGCACTTCTGGCACTGCAACATAAAAAATTATTGTGCTTTTTAAGATGCAACAAGGAATGTCCAACGCAGACACTCAGGCATACCAACATAACGAACACAAATTACAAGTTTTAGCGGAACAATAATATTTGTATGAAATTGGAGCTGCAAAAAGAAGGAGATAAATCACAAGTACTTAAAACTTAATACTACAAATAATTTTCTTGTCTTTTTATTGTTCCAAGAAGAAGAAATTATATATATAGAAATACAGCTTAAATAGATTTCTGCATTAAAATAACAAATCTTAGCCGCAAGCAATTTCTTATCATAATTTTGTTCATTTCTTTTTTGTAGCGGCATTCCGATGATAATCAAAAATAAATGAAAAACTACCAAGACCAACGGCAAGACAACAACCTAAAACAAGCCAAGAAAAACAACACAATCACCAAATTATAAAAATGAGAACTCTGCTAAAAACACCCTTGAAAAAACTTTCACCAAAAGACCATAAATGAAACAGAATTTTTATGTAGCTAATAGAAAGTTCTCTGCATAACTAAGTTACAAAAAAATAAACAACAACAAACGAAATCAAGAACAAATTCTTACACAAAATCCAAATATGATTAAGAATTAAAATATTCCAAAGTTTATTGGATGAAAAGAAATAAAAATAAAAAAATTAACATATAAAATAAAAGACAAAAGATGTAAGCACAATAAAGACCCACCACGACAAATCAATATTAAATTCAGGTAAGAAAACAAAACAGAAGAATGAACCAAATAAGAGACCAAAAATGCCAAATGCGAAATACGGCGTTAATGCTGAAATTGGTTAAAAACAATGTTGGAATTACAAATAACTATACGCTATAGGAAACGGTTTTGTGACTTATCCATGCGATTGAAGACAAAGCTCCATGATTGACGAGCTCTTGAAAACAAGTAGGTACTTATGTACTTAAGTACGTACATGTGTGATTTTGGGATTTCATATTACTACCGTTATACAAGCCAATCAATGCTGAATTTGAGTGATGTGATATGTAGGACGCCTACATAAAAGTGAATGGGATTTTTTTTAAAATAAATAACTAGTAGAGAAATTAATTCAGCACTCAATAATTTAAATTAGTGAATTAATGATATCGATTGTATTGGGGGTTTGTAAATATATAAACGCATATAGAAACGAAACGTTATGTTTTAATTGAATAACTTAGTTAAAAGAGTAAGAAATACTAAATTTAGTGGCAGACAAATTTTTATTAAATCAATCAATTACTTTTGTAGGACATTTTCTGGACTGGATCTTTGTTGTTCTTGTTGTAGCGATAAGGATACTCCCCGAAGGCCTTGGGGAGTGTTATATATGTTGATGGTTCTCTGCCGGATACAGCCCGATACGCTATGGTAACAAGCAGCATTAAAAGACTAGCCCAACCATCTCGTGAACGATTTGGTATGACCACATGAAGGAGTCTTCTATGAGAAACAGGATTGGCCACAGGTAAGTGAGGTTGACAATTGGGTTGAAGCAGCTGGTAACACCTTGAAAGAATTGCGCTACACAATCCCTTGAATCATTTTGGTATTTTAGTCGCCTTTTACGATAGATTTACCTGCCGTGGGTATATTCTAAGCCCCCTATCCCGCTGGGACTGGATCATTCGTTTACTTCATCGATATAAAGATATGGAAACATGGTTGCTTTTGGTTCCAGATCATATATATTCCCAGCCATGCAACAAATGCCGAGTACAGCGGTCGGGGAATGGCTTAGAATAGTTTTCAATGGGTACATCAGACTGAATCATGTACCATATTCAAGTTTGTATACACGGCATTGCATAGGGTTAATGTAAACACAGAAAACGCACTGTAATATATGGATTATGCTTGAGGAATCTTCTTAGAGACTGGCAGGGCTTTCAAAAACCTGGAGGAGAGGAAAGAAGGCCTCGACGGCGCTTTATGCATGCAGTTGAATATATTTTGTGAAAGGAATAAATTATCTTACTAAAAGAACTGAGAGGAACTAACAGGGCCACATTATTTTTAGAAGAGAAAACTTCAATTGAATGGTGGGGTGTACGTGTGGTCTATCGTGCTCTCTCTCTCTTATTGGATAATTACAGTGACTGTAAAGCCTATCCTATACTACATAGTCCTTGATTGATGCACATCAGTACAAATAAATGAACCTACGTCATTAATTACAGGACAAAAGGACTGCCTGATTACGTAGCTGCGCTTCGAAGGGACTCTTAGCGCCACAATAGTGGTAGGTGATTGGCACGTAGGTGCCCAAATCTCGGACGAGGCGATATACGTGTACACCGAAATTTCGAAAGAAGTGGAAAGAGTAGGGTCTGTGGTATACTTTGCAGATCCGGAAATAAACCGATCGAATGTGGTCATACCAAATCGTCCCCGAGATGGTCGGGCTTGGTAACGGAACCGGCAAAGGACAATCAACATCGATAACACTCCCCAAGGCCTTATCGTTACAACAACAACAACAACAGTTTAAACTGTATCCGCTTCAATTTTTATATTGACAGCCAAGCAGAAATACATCTTTATTGGGTCCCAGGGCATATGGGAATAAATTGGGTCCCAAGGCATATGGGAATAAATGGGGATGGAAAAGCAGATGAACTAGCTTAAAAGGGTCCATGCCATTAAAAGGGCATGAAAGACGTGAACCCAAGCCCGGGCTGTAAAATTTCGAAGAGCATGCGTAGCTCTTACAGATTTAGACTAACAAAGTTAATCCTAACATTTAAAAGAGAGGACTATAGACCCATGACGGTTATTCTTACTGGACCCTGTCTTCTGGCTTCACATGATTTTTAATTGGGCTAGGTCAGTGATAGCAGATATGGCAAATGCGAACACGAAACCTCTAGTATTTCTCAAAAGGACATAGTTATTTTATAATATCGTCCCTGGTTTTTGATAGGATTTTTCAGCTTGGTCGTTAAACAAATTTCTGGTAACACTATGGACTCTATAAGTCTATGTGAGGTCCACATGGACCGCATAGTTCAGCTTTTCCTAGCCTTACCTGCCTTGAAAAGCTTGAGTTTCTGCAATGAAAAGCTTTTCAGATAAAATTTATCTGCTTGTCGACAAAAAACATTTGCAACCTGTCCCTACAGTTTGTAGGAAAAATTAAAAAGTGCCTCCTCGGGGATCGCGCCTTGTATTTATTTATTTCACTAAGTCTGATGTGATTTTTGAGTCAGAATGCTTCACAGCTAATACGATAACGGTGACCGTATATAACGGTCGAAGAACTGTGACCGGCATACTCATTGTCATGAGCAACACGGCTTTGTTTTTAAGTTGCACTAACTTATGAAAGCGATTCCATGGAAAGTATTTAAACTTTTGTATGTTTTTTTTTTTTTTGCTTTGATATTCAGCACAAAGTCTTAACAAAATATTGACCGTATTGAATATGACGGTGGGACAAAATTAATGAGTTTGCATCGTTATGGTGGCTGCTTAATTGCGTTTACCTCAACTTCTCTGTCTTCTTAGTTATCACATGAGTTTTTTCACTTGGTAACCCGGCTATGCTTCACTCGCATAAAAGATCATAAATTCTGAAGTCTTTGAATGAACTTCGCTTAGCGGAATGGTTAAACAATTAACCCTATAAAGATAACGTTATTTTTTTACCTTAGAAAGATAACGTACGTATGAGAGACGTGTTCAAGTTTAAGGGCCCGAAAGATATAAAAAAAACTAAAATTTTTTTAATTGTTTATTTGATATATATTCACTTGTTTTAAATGTTTTTAAAGAAAAATATTGTTTTTTTTAATATACTAAAAATAAAGTTTGACTTGTCTTGGACGTGTCCTTACAAAAATCTGCCTTTTTCGAAGGACCTCAGTTTATAGCAAAAAAATTAACGAGCTGGTAATGATAGCTGAGAAAACTGAGAATGAGAATGTTCTCTCCTTGCGATTGTGGGAGACTTAGAGCAAAATTAAAACGACGTACGTCTCAGAGACGTACGTTATCTCACTAGGGTTAAACAATCAATGCTGTAGAGCCAACAAAAAAATATATGTAACAGACCCAATGATATACAATCACAAACCATAAACACTAAATCAGCTATTAATATGCAAATGTTTTCATTATAAAAATTAAAACAAATTATTTAATATATGTGACCCGGCCTATGAGAAGTTGGCTTATGACTTAAAAAAGAAACGGCTGTTAAAGACAAACAATGCATTTCTTCAGTTTCTTAGTAGTTTTTCTTTTGCATTATTTTGTTTGAGTCATAAGCCACCTTTTCATAGGCATATATTTAAACATACATAAATTTGTTAATATCGCTATAAAGCAATCGAAAAATAAATAAAGAGTAGTGAAGAGTACAAAAGTGGAGCGAAAGAGGATGGAAATTGAGAAATCATGTAGCCAATTAAAAGGTTACATGAATACGTCAAATATATATAACAGACCCAATGATATACAATCACAAACCATAAACACTAAATCAGCTATTAATATGCAAATGTTTTCATTATAAAAATTAAAACAAATTATTTAATATATGTGACCCGGCCTATGAAAAGATGGCTTATGACTTAAAAAAGAAACGGCTGTTAAAGACAAACAATGAATTTCTTCAGTTTCTTAGTAGTTTTTCTTTTGCATTATTTTGTTTGAGTCATAAGCCACCTTTTCATAGGCCGGGTCACATATATATTTAAGCATACATAAATTTGTTAATATCGCTATAAAGCAATCGAAAAATAAATAAAGAGTAGTGAAGAGTACAACAGTGGAGCGAAAGAGGATGGAAATTGAGAAATCATGTAGCCAATTAAAAGGTTATATGGATACGTCAAATTACAAAAAAAAAAAAAAAAAAAAAAAAACATAATAAACAGTAACTGATGACAGGTTGATGCTGCTGAATTACAAAAACAGCAAATTAATTTAAAAAACCTAAAATTACTTTTGTGTTTAAAAGTGACGATAACATCATGAACATTTTATTGTTTCCAGAGTTGCCATTTCAATAGAATTCTCTCAAGCTTCTAGAATGTTTTATGTAGGATGTAAACCATTGCTAGATTTGTTGAGCTTGCTAGATTTGTAAAGGTTTTTCTGTTGTAAAAAAAATGTGGAGCTATATATCAAATGGTACCAAGTTCGATTCGAGCTCAAGGCCAGAACAATAATTTTTATGATAATTGTTGTTTTATTTTTATTTTTTATTTTTCTATAATTGAAAAATCCTTTATCAATAGGCCGATAGAACAAAAATAATTATTATATACCAAATGTTTAGTGGAATATCACCCTATTACGACAATGATAAAACCATAGGAAGGTAAAACCATTCTCTCTTCTCGGCGGACATAATGGTTCATAGATTTTTAAAAAAATTTTAAAACATGTATCAGAAATCATTTGTGAATGCCAAACCAAAGGAAACATACAGAAACTTGTAACTTTTTAAAATGGCAGATAAAAAAGTTATAATAAATTTATCGAAAGTTATTTTAAAACGTTTACTATTTGTTTTTTTTTTTTAAGGAAAAAGAAGCGTCGGATCGCTGGTTAGCTTAGGTTGAATTGGCTTGTCCATAAGGAATTCACATAGAGTGTATGAATCAATAGTATTACCAAATTTTGTTTAACAAGCAAACTGAAAAATTTTATTTAAAACCAGGATCTATGTTGTGGAAAAACTCTGTCCTCTCGGCAAATACTAGAACTTTCTAGGACCTATGGCACATACTGCTTCTAGATCTTATAGCTGTATCACTCTTTATAGGTGGAGCCTTAGCCTGGCAAGCGCAGGATATGAGTACAAAACGTGTTCGATCGTTTCTTCCCCCCATCCACACATTCTTCATGTGCTATCACTGATCAAGCCTAATTTAAAAGCAAATGATGCCAGAGGGCAGTTCTTATCAGAATACCAATGATGTTCCACTAGTCCTCTCTTTTAATGATAGGAGTAACTTTGTTAGTTTAAGGTTGTAAGACATACACATGATCTTCGATACTATACAGCTCCGCGCTTCCCGCTCTGGAAGCTTGTAAAAAAAATAAAAACAGGTTGCTTATCCTCCGACGAGATTTCAGATTCGCTTCCGATTTGCGTCTTGCTCCTTTTAATTTTTCCTATAAATTGGCGAGACGGTACTTAATTGTTTTACGATGATTCTGCAATGCAGCTGAGTTTCCACTGAGAAGGCTTTCATGGTAGAAATATACTCGGAGTTTTTGCCAAATCAATGCTGAGGGGCGACCGCGCTTAGAACTTAGAACTTTCTTTTTATTGAAAAATTTGTTTCAAAATTATAGATGTAGTTTTGCCCGGAAATTGAACCCAGGATCTTTGGCGTGGTTGGAATAGCACGCTAACGCCACACCATGGCGGCATCTTATAGGATTGGTTTATTTCCGAATCATCAAGGTATACCACTGAGCTTACCCTTGCCGTTACCTCGGAACCATCGGTGTACGCGCACATTTGATAAGTTGAATAATCGCACATCCGTAGTGAGAAGCCATTCAAAATTAGGCTTCTTTAGACCTGCATCGAATTTTCGGTTCGGATTATTATATTCAACCCAACTTTGTTTTACCATGTTTGTTCGTTGTTTCAAAAAAAAAAAAATCGTTACGCATTGTTTTATTATTTTACTTAAGCATTATTTCATTATATATATTAAAATCTTCACCCCTAGCGAGAATACTTAGTGCGCTGTAGCAGATGAGCATAAAAAGAAATAACTAAGGCTTCATGTGAAAGCCATCCAAATGTTTGTACTCTATATGAGACGTAGGGAAATATTGCATACCTATATTTTTTTGACAAAAATGACACTTAGCCTGAAACCCACATACTCACATGCCTAACGAGTGCGCCGTTGTGGGGCTAATAAATGCGTGTGATAATAATAAAAATGAACATAAAAATTAGTATCACCAACTCACGTAAGTGCACGTATATAAATGTAAATGTATTAGATAATGAGACAAATATGACTCGCACATGACATGCAATAATATGCCAATGGTCAACATAACGACGCGTAATGTCCTTTTGCAACATCCTGGCCTCACGCGCCGCATTTGCTGCTACATATATTAGGTAGATATGTATGGGTGTGACACGTAATTTAATTAATTAAAATGCAAAAAGTTTTATGAAATTAATTCTAGTTGCTTCTCAAGAGATGGACAAAACTGGGAGCGCCTACACACCCTTTTGCTTGGTAGCATTTGAAAGTGAAACTGGGTTGATGAGTTTGGAATGTGTACTTAGTGATAAGACCGATTCATTGTTATGTGTGTTATGTGTACTAAAAACACATACACACAAACAACAAAATAGTATGTGATAATTATGCTTTGTAAACATCCATATGTGCAATTGTGCGTAGATCTGCGATAGGACACGTGTGCCAATTTGGCTAAGGTTACACAGGTTGAGAGAGTCTTAAATTTGTTCTCATGACCATTAACGAATGAACGTGCGTGTGATATCTACCTCACATATACAACAAGTGCATATAAGCTATGCCACGCTTAATTGACGACATGGGCTTTGTAATTTATTTTTCTGTTTTTAAAAATCAGCAACTACTTTAATTTGAGAAAGCATGCCAAGTTGATATTAAATGTTGTTGCGAAGGTAAAGGAGGAATTTTTGATGGGTAAGAAAGTAACTTCATACAAATTGACACAATTGAATGCATCATGTGGTAGTTAATCCCGAGGTAGTCATATGCTTGCCTACACTTGAAACAGAAAGTCCTAAAAATTCTTGAAAACGAGATGAAAAAATAATAACTGAAAATAAGAACGACTTATTTTGTTTTGTTGATTTTCGGACAGGGTGGATATATGATGTATATGATTTTCCATCATCTGTTTTCAAATTTGGTTTCGAGGCAAATTGGTTTCGACATTGTTCCATCATCAGTGTCGATTTTCTTTCGGTTTGTGTCGAAATCAAATTCGACAAGGGATGACGAAAAATTTTTCCAATATACATAAAATAAAAACACTCTTTTTAACCTAGAGGAGTAACTTTGTCAAAAATTAAGATTTCTTTGTTTTGGTTATAGGAAAAATTTTCCCGAAAGTGGGGAAAATTGTAAAAAAAAAAAAATATGATAAATTAAATCGTAGAATGCCAATTGAACATCGAAACATTATTGTGGCACAACTTTGTTTAATGAAATGTTTAAGATTTCCTTTTCACACAGAGCCACTTGCTTCATTAAGCGCAACTAAATTCTTGAACTTTTTGGTGTTTTTCTATTTTTCGATGATTATTGAAAATATTTTGTTTTGGATTGCCATTTGTTACATTTACAATAAAATCCGACCCATCAAGCGAAACGTATTGATTTTCGACTCCACTAGGCACTCAATGAAGAAATAATGAGATAATTAATTATTTATATTTTGTTTGGAAGACTAAGTGCAATAAGGGCTTCAAAGTGGAAATGTACTAATTATTTCATTAACCACATATTTGAAATTGATATAACTGTCACAGCCGTCGATTTCTGCTGGAGTCACCTTTTCAGTCGAATAGACTTATTGACTTAGCTTACTCGTACATGTAAATATTTTGAGAAAAACTCAATTAAGCATTCTTAATTAAAAAAATTTAAAACAATTTCCACTCAAATTAATAAAAAATGTATACAAAAATTAAGTATTTTATTTATTGCATTAAAATTTTCCTCAATTCTAAGAAATTTTTTTTCTCATATTGGGTAAGCGTTTTATTCTGAATGTAGGTCACAAAATATTTTCGGCATTGAATACAAAAATCCCTGATGTTCTGCACATAAAATTATTGACTTTTACATTGATTTCACTTCTGTTATACGCTCTGTCGGTTCGTTATTATTTTCTCCCATAGTCAACGCTTATCGCAAATAGCCTTCTCGAAAAGCTGCTTAATTACTTTACGTTTCTCTGTCTCATATTGGCTTTGGCCACATACATGTATATCTGTAGGTTATGTAATGTCATATGGGCTCCCCTGAAAAAAATTGTGCTACTAGAAGCTAAAGAGAGTTGTCTCGACTAATCCGTTTCTGGTACAATAAATCTTTAGCTATTCATAACTAATCGTACTCCTTGAAAGTTTGGGCAATAATAGCCTCTACAAGTGTCCGTTGTTATTGGTTTACCGTCGTTGTGCCAGCCTACTGCACCGGAGATCCCTTAATTACCGAAATATTAGAACTTACCAGCTTTAGATATGTTTTCAAACCCTTTTATTTATGAATAATGGCGAATAAATTAATATCAGGTTATTTACTTGATATCGAAACACTAGTTAAAAGAGGAATTATTTATTCTTTTGAGGGAAAAAGAGGATGAAGGTGAATGGGTGGATACAAAAGCGATTAATAGTAAGCGGATTTTCTACTAGTATACCCACCTGCATATAAGAGCGGGTAGTCTGCATTCATACCCGGACTGGTACAAAATGATAATAAGTCTCTTCAGAGGACCTGCTCGAATAAATGCGAAACATTTTTTTTATATAAAACGATCAAAGGAAAAGAAAGGAAAGGAAAGAAAAGGAAAGGAAAGGAAATGAATGGAAAGGAAAGGAAAGGAAAGGAAAGGAAAGGAAGGGAAAGGAAAGCAAAGAAAGGAAAGGAAAGGATAGCAAAGAAAAGGGAAGGAAAGGAAAATAAAGGAAGGGGAAGATTAGAAATCAGAACTGAAAGAAAACTGAAACCGGCTGGCGTATAATAAATTTTTATACTCAGTTGAGCAGAGGTCACAGAGTATATTAACTTTGATTGGATAACGGTTGGTTGTACAGGTATAAAGGAATCGAGATAGATATAGACTTCCATATATCAAAATCATCAAGATCGAAAAAAAATTTGATTGAGCCATGTCCGTCCGTCCGTCTGTCCGTAAACACGATAACTTGAGTAAATTTTGAGTTATTTTGATGAAATTTGGTACGTAGATTCCTGAGTACTCATCTCAGATCGCTATTTAAAATGAACGATATCGGACTATAACCACGCCCACTTTTTTGATATCGAAAATTTCGAAAAACCGAAAAAGTGCGATAAATCATTACCAAAGCCGGATAAAGCGATGAAACTTGGTGCGTGAGTTGAACTTATGACGCAGAATAGCAAATTAGTAAAATTTTTGACAATGGGAGTGGCACGGCCCACTTTTAAAAGGAGGTAATTTAAAATTTCTGCAAGCTGTAATTTGGCAGTCGTTGAAGATATCATGATGAAATTTGGTAAGAACGTTACTCCTATTACTATATATAAGCTTAATAAAAATTAGCAAAATCGGAGAACGACCACGCCCACTTTAAAAAAATTTTTTTAAGTCAAATTTTAACAAAAAATTTAATATCTTTACAGTATATAAGTAAATTATATCAACATTCAACTCCAGTAATGATATGGTGCAACAAAATAGAAAGATAAAAGAAAATTTCAAAATGGGCGTGGCTTCGCACTTTTTAATTAAATTTTTCTAGGATACTTTTAGTGCCATATTAAGTAGAAGAAAATGAAAGAGTTCTGCAGGGCGAAATAAAAAACCCTTGGAATCTTGGCAGGAATACCGTTCGCGGTGTTACATATATAAAAAAATTAGCGGTATCCAACAGATGCTGTTCTGGGTCACCCTGGTCCACATTTTGGTCGATATCTGGAAAACGCCTGCACATATACAACTACCACCACTCCCTTTTAAAACCCGCATTAATACCTTTAATTTTATACCCATATCGTACAAACACATTCTAGAGTTACCCCTGGTCCACCTTTATGGCGAAATCTCGAAAAGGCGTCCACCTATAGAACTAAGCCCTACGCCCTTTCAAAATACTCATTAACACGTTTCTTTTGATACCCATATCGTACACACATATTCTAGAGTCACCCCTGGTCCACCTTTAAGGCGATATCTCGAAAAGCCGACCACCTATAGAACTAAGGCCCACTCCCTTTTAAAATACTCATTAAAACCTTTCGTTTGATACCCATATTGTACAAACGAATTCTAGAGTCAACCCTGGTCCACATTTATGGCGATATCTCGAAAAGGCGACCACCTATACAACTACCACGACTCCCTTTTAAAACCCGAATTAATACCTTTAATTTGATACCCATATCGTACAAACACATTCTAGAGTTACCCCTGGTCCACCTTTATAGCGATATCTCGAAAAGGCGTCCACCTATAGAAATAAGCCCCACGCCTTTTTAAAATACTCATTAACACCTTTCGTTTGATACCCATATTGTACAAACGCTTTCTAGAGTCACCCCTGGTCCACCTTTATGGCGATATCTCGAAAAGGCGACCACCTATACAACTACCACCACTCCCTTTTAAAACCCGCATTAATACCTTTAATTTAATACACATATTGTACAAACAGATTTTGGAGTCACCCCTGGTCCACCTTTATAGCGATATCTCGAAAAGGCGTCCACCTATAGAACTAAGCCCCACGCCCTTTTAAAATACTCATTAACACCTTTCGTTTGATACCCATATTGTACAAACGCTTTCTAGAGTCACCCCTGGTCCACCTTTATGGCGATATCTCGAAAAGGCGTCCACCTATAGAACTAAGCCCACACCTTTAAAAATTCTCATTAATATCTTTCATTTGATACCCATATCGTACAAACAAATTCTAGAGTCAGCCCTGGTCCACCTTTATGGCGATATCCCTAAATGGCCCACTCCCTCTTAAAATACTCTTTAATACCTTTCATTTGATGCACATGTCATACAAACAGATTCCAGGGTTACCTCGGTTCATTTTCCTACATGGTTGTTTTCCCTTATATTGTCACCATAGCTCTCAACTGAGTATGTAATGTTCAGTTAGACCCGAACTTAACCTTTCTTACTTGTTTATCGTCGTTTTAGTCGAGTTATCAATTTGATGTATGAGTGTTATGAGTTTGCTTTCGTTAGCAAAGGTTATTCATAAGTTATCGATTTTTAACCACAAGTTATCACTTTGTTACTCAAGTTTATCAAATCATTTATAACTTGCTATCGAAAAATTGTAGACTTTTTACCTGTTTCAGAGAAGATATCGATTTTTTCTGAAAAAATTATCGTTTTGATATCAAAAAGTTATCTATTTGTAACTGGAGTCTTCGATCAATATAAAGGTATATATAAAGGTGTACATTTTTCAGAAAAAATAACAACAACAAAATTTATTAAAGAAAAGTTCATAAGAAGCAGTTTTTAAATCGAAAATTTATCTAAAAACTATTAACCCATTTCGGAGATTATGATACCAGAAGGAAGTAGTATTATGATCCAACAATATCACCCACCGTCTAATGTTACTAATTAAGTGTTACGAATAATTATACATTCCAGCAAATGAAATGAAATCATTGACCCAACTACCGCAGTAAAAGCATCATAAAAAATTTAATTACATAATTATGTCAAGCGAAATGATATCATTAAATATTTTTTAATGTTTCCCGGAACAATAAATTACGTTGTAAAGGAGTTATAAAATTAGCATAAAAGAAGTATAAGACTCATATTTTTAGTCATAATTCATTGCTTATGCTTAATCAAGATAATAAGTGAGCAGATTCAAATCCCGGATGATCTGAAAGTTTGGGATTATTTAAAAAAACTGTTTGAAGGATCATATCGGAAATTATTACTTCGTGATCATCTTCGGATAATTTCGGTATTGTTTTCGAGATAGCTTCGGAACTGTGTTTAAGACTAATTCAAAATAGTTCGGTATTATTTTGGAACCATTTTGGGAGGAATTCGGTACCATCTCTTCACTATTTAAGTATATTTTCGGGACTTGAAATAAACAAATTAAAAGCGCGATAATCGTCGAAGAGATTTGGGCCAAGCTTCTCTTCCAATTTGTGTCATGTTCCTTTTAAGTTTTCCTACAAATTTGGCGGATATGTTTTACGGTGACTGCGAATGGTATCTGCAAAGCAAATGCTTTTCCTGGCAGGAGTACACTCGGAGTATTTGCCAAATCACCGTCAACGACCACGCTTGGAAAAACTTTTTTTAATTGAAAAAACTTGTTTCTAAATTTTTGATTTCACATTTCCCGAAACTTGAACCTAGCAACTTCGGGGTGGTAGGCGGAGCACGCCACCACCACAAAAAGGTGGCCGCGAGTAAGCACAATTTATGAATAATTAAGGGATGGTGGTTTTCATCATTTCTGGTTGCTTTCTGGATCAATTAGAGCCTATTTCAAGAAGACTTCCATCGTTTCGACACTATTTCCAAATCATTTTGCAATAGTTTTCGGGATGTTTAAAAAATACTTTCAGTAGATCCTTCTAAAGTACTGGCTACCCGTGAGCCCAGTTTTATCAAATTAAGTTCAGCCGATCTAGTGATTTCACAAAAGTTATCAGTTTTCGGGTTACCATTTCGGAATAATTTTTAGATTGTTTTGCAATATTTTCGGGCGATTTCTGGGCTATCTCTAGATTAATTCAGGGTTGTTTCGGTAACGTTTCTGCACTGAATAGGAATCGTTTCAGGCTTATTTTTAGATTACTTTACAACTGCTTACGGAACATTTCAGGATAATTTTAGGGCCCTTTTTGGGTATATTTTAAGATTTTTTTTGGAATATTTCAGAGCCGTTTAGAGTTTTTGTGGTTCAGTTATTTTCGGGGCTGTTTTGGATCAGTTTATTGTTTGCTTTCGTAGCAATAGCGCCGAGCCCACTTTGTGACTATTCCGGGATTATCAGCATATTTTGGGATTATATACAAGATTATATATCGATACTATTTCGCACCCATTAACAGAATGTCTTGGAAGCCTTTTCAAGGCCGTTCAACAATCATATCGAGCGGTTTCCTACGGCATATTTTTGAGCTTTTTCCCGGATATTATTGAGACTGTTTCCGGATCATTTCAATATAAATAAGGGATCATTTCGTAAAAAAGTGCTTCAAAGTATATTTGACCGTACCATTTAAAAAAATCAAAGTTATCCTTCCTTCTATGGATCATTGAATGTTTATCTCCGGACAGTATCGTCCAACCGCTTCATGGAAAAAAGCAATTCAGTATTATCGTTTAAAGAAACAAAAAAAAAGCATCTTAACGATTTTACAATAAAATTATGATGTCTACCAATAATCTTACTAGAGTTGTCATAAAATAGTATATTTAATTTAAATAACTTCGAAATGTAAAACACCCAGCAAACATCCAGAGCCGTAAAATATTCAGAAAGGTGTCCTAATTTGGGGCGTTTACACTCTTTATGAACTTAATTTGGAGTCCGAAATGAACGCGTTTCCCTTTTTGCGATGGTCTTCCGATATGGGCGTAATTTCATGTATCATATGTGGGTAAATAAAAGTCATAAATGATACCAATGGGAATCTCAACTAGTTCTTTTCGGCACTTATTAGACTACAAAAAGAGTGTTTTGTAAGGGTATTCAAAGTAATTTATGACCTTTATTCACGGCCCGTTTCCCCCGCATAGTTGACACATTTTCGGCGTTGGAATTTTAAAGAATTCCTAAAACCGTTTGAAGACATAATAGCTGAGAGGAAGTCTTTTACATAAATAGAATTAGAAAGCAGTATGGGTGCTATTTCCATAAGTAGGACATGCCGATATCAGTGCTGCCAGCGCTAGTTAGAGACATAGGGGATTCGACAAGCCAGCAAGAAATTACGGTGATCTAACAATCATAAAATATTCAAAATACTTACACTGGTGAAATGCGGGGATATTCAGTGACAATAAAAAGCGTTGATTCCAAAGCTGCCTAGTTTAATAATTTGTATAAGTTTCCTTTGTTTATAATTTTGTCAAATTGGAGCCATAAAGGAATCCCGTGTATTCATATTTCTCAGGCTCATATTTATACTCAGTTGAGCAGAGCTCACAGATTATATTAACTTTGATTGGATAACGGTTGGTTGTACAGGTATAAAGGAATTGAGATAGATATAGACTTCCATATACCAAATCATCAGTATCGAAAAAAAAATTGATTGAACCATGTTTGTCCGTCCGTCCGTCCGTCTGTCCGTTAACACGATAACTTGAGTAAATTTTGAGGTATCTTGATGAAATTTGGTATGTAGGTTCCTGGGCACTCATCTCAGATCGCTATTTAAAATGAACGACAACGGACTATAACCACGCCCACTTTTTCGATATCGAAAATTTCGAAAAACCGAAAAAATGCGATAATTCATTGCCAAAGACGGATAAAGCGATGAAACTTGGTAGGTGGGTTGACCTTGTGACGCAGAATAGAACATTAGTAAAATTTTGGACAATGGGCGTAGCACCGCCCGCTTTTAAAAGAAGGTAATTTAAAAGTTTTGCAAGCTGTAATTTGGAAATCATTGAAGATATCATGATGAAGTTTGGAAGGAACGTTACTACTATTACTATATATGTATTAAATAAAAATTAGAAAAATCGGAAGAACACGCCCACTTAAAAAAAAATTTATTTTAAAATTGATGTTGTTTTTATTTTTATTTTCGGCCTTTCAAAAGTAATATCAAGAAGAATTTCCGAGCTCTATGCCACACATATATATTAATAATAAAAATGCAATTAATTATACCATATATGTTGTATTTATTGATTTTGTGAATGCACCTTGTCGACTGAGGGACACAAGTCCCTGAAGAAGATTTCTAATTGAAATCGAAATATCTACAAAATCAATAAATACAACATATATGGTATAATTAATTGCAATTTTATTATTAATATATATGTGTGGCCTAGAGCTCGGAAATTCTTCTTGATATAATTTTTTTAAAAGTCAAATTTTAACAAAAAATTTAATATCTTTGCTGCGTATAAGTAAATTATGTCAACATTCAACTCCAGTAATGATATGGTGCAACAAAATACAAAAATAAAAGAAAATTTCAAAATGGGCGTGGTTCCGCCCTTTTTCATTTAGTTTGTCTAGAATAATTTTAATGTCATAAGTCGAACAAAAATTTACCAATCCTTCCGAAATTTGGTAGAGGCATATACTCTATGACGGTAACTGTTTTCTGTGAAAATGGGCGAAATCGGTTGAAGCCACGCCCAGTTTTTATACACAGTCGACCGTCTGTCCTTCCGCTCGCCCGTTAAAACGATAACTTGAGCAAAAACGGATATATCTTTACTAAACTCAGTTCGCGTACTTATCTGAACTCACTTTATCTTGGTACAAAAAATGGCCGAGATCCGACTATAACCGCGCCCACTTTTTCGAAATCGAAAATTACGAAAAATGAAAAAAATGACATAATTCTATAAAAAAAAAAATATAAAAAAAGGGATGAAACATGGTAATTTGATTGGTTTATTAACGCAAAAAATAACTTTAGAAAAAAATTTGTAAAATGGGTGTGATACCTAATATATTAAGTAGAAAAAAATTAAAAAGTTCTGCAGGGCGCAATCAAAAGCCCTTGGAATCTTGGCAGGAATACTGTTCGTGGTATTACATATATAAATAAATTAGTGGTACCCGACAGATGATGTTCTGGGTCACCCTGGTCCACATTTTGGTCGATATCTCAAAAACGCTTTCACATATATAACTTCCTTTTAAAACCCTCATTAATATCTTTAATTTGATACCCATATCGTACAAACATATTATAGAGTCACCCCTGGTCCACCTATATGACGATATCTGGAAAAAGCGTCCACATACAGAACTAAGGCCCAGTCCCTTTTAAAATACTCATTAACACCATTCATTTCATACCCATATCGTACAAACACATTCTAGACTCACCCCTGGTCCACCTTTAGAACTTTGGCCGACTCCCTTTTAAAATACTCTTTAATATATTCCATTTGATACGCATGTCATACAAACACACTCCAGGGTTACCCTACGTTCATTTTTCTACATGGTGATTTTGCCTCATTTTGTCTCCAAAGCTCTCAGCTGAGTATTCGGTTACAACCGTACTTAGCCTTCCTTACTTGTTTTCATATACATATTTCGGCCCCATATTGGATTTCTAAATTATGTGCGCTCCGAAAATGTTAGAGGAACATGATTATTTTCGCTTTCAACAGAGATTTTTAATGTATATGTAGATTATCAATAATTGCCTTTGTCAATGTGTCAAACAAAAATTGTTAAGATTATTAAATACATACATACACAATATTTAAAGCTATAGCTCATGAAGTGCCTTGCTTGATTTCACAACACGCAAGCAATAAGAAAAAGCTCCCCTAGCGAGAGGTGCACACATACAAATACATTCGAAGGGATTTGTTGTTACTCTAGGAGAATGAGAAGATGTTCATATTCCTATATGTAGTCCTTACGTTGTACTCTTGCTTCCTTTTTTTCAACTTTTTTGCTTTCAGAATGATTTTCTTCTTTGGTGATTTGTGTTGAATTTTACGCTTAAGACAATGAAGACAAGACGAGCAACAAAATAATATAATAAATTGTCATCGTTAAGTCATAAATCAAATGAAAGCAAAATATACCACCCAATCCAACTTTCAACGCCAAAAGTAAGGCAGGATTTTTTTGTTTTTTTTTTTTTAAGCATACATGTAATTATATTTATATCATCACACTTGTTCACAAGTAGAAGAAGAGATATATGAAATGATATTTTGAGATTATGGGCCAATTTATATGTGCTTAAAAGAAGTTGGAAAGCGGTTTTCGGAGTGTAAGGGATAAAAGTTCTTCGAAAGAATTATGGACCTCTACCCGTTGGCGATGGCGAGTATAGAAGAATATTTAATGATGAGCTGTACGAGTTTTCGGCAGACATCAACATATGCAAGCGAAATAAAAGGCAGCGGCTACGCTTTGGTCATGTTATGCGAATGAAAGATAACGCTCCGGCTAAAAAAATATTTTTATCAGAACCACTTATCGAAACAGGAGAACAAAGTAACTCCACTCAGCTGGAAGGACCAGAAAGAAAACGATTGAGACTTACTTGGCGCGAACCATTCACGTCAGTTGCCAGAGCGAAGAAGTGATTGTTGCTCGTTTAAACGGTTAAGAGCCTATTAAGTAAGTAAGATATTGTAACGAATTTTGGGAAATTACGATAGTTATACACCTTCTGCTAACGTTCGAATCTCTGAATTGTCTTCATTTAGACTACTTTGGGAGTGGTACAATTATAATAACTTCACAATTATACTTCACGTTTTTAAATCAAACTGATTAGCTATTCTTCAGCTTGCGCTACTTTTGTATTCTCTGTTGCCTCGTTCGCATATTTCTCCTAAGATCTAGACGTTTCACCTTCTAGAACTGCTTGGTAATTTAGCTATATACGAGTGTGGGTGTCAGTAACTTCGACCTGTTGGCTATGTGTTGCCTAAGCGTGGTTACTTGCTGTTTTTGTTTATTTACTGACAGCATAGTGATGCTAATATTCGCCGCAATATGTATAGCTAATGATTATGGTAGTAAAGGTTAGAGCTCAGGCACACTGTTTATTAAAACTTAAAAATTACTCATATTATTTGCACGGAAAAACTACTAGTTCAGTTTTGGTTGTAATGAGCAATATGTTCACCATATCACTCACCCTCGTGCTTCATTATTGTTTCTGTGCACAGTTCCTTATTAAATTTGTTATTTGGAATTTTTATACTTTAATTTTTCTTACGTTGTTCAAAATTATACTAAATTAGGACAATAAAAATGAAATGTAACACTTCAACCATCATAGGAGTGCGAGTTCAAATCCCAATCTCGGGAGAAAAGGCTTTGAAGAACAGCTGTCGCCTTGTCCGTCCTGATGTCATGTTGTTTAAAATTTTCACAATTTATTAAATAAACCAAATATTTTGATTCCTTAAGCAACATTTTCTCAATCTCCCTGAGAGTTACTTTCAGAGATAGCATATAACAGTTCCCCAAACGGATATTTTCAATAAAAACAGTGAGCACTCTTTAATTACTGTTTAGTGCAGGTGCAGCTGGTTTCGGTTTCCCACAAAGGGCGACAGTTTTGCAAGCAATTTTAGTTTTGCAAGTATAAAGCGAATGGTCAGTGAAAGAGCACAACCGGTAACAGAAAAAATATAAATCACGTGCTGAAAAAACTTGATATAATGCGAATGATGATGAATTACAAAGACGTCACAAAATTAACTAATCGGTTCTCCGAAAATTCTCACAAAAGACGATAGGGCACTGATATACCGGATTTACATAAAACCCTTTACCTATCGCTTGATTTTGACAATTGAATTCTACGTGAGATTTGGATGCGATCTTTCCAAACAGTCTTTGTTGAATGTAAAGCGAAAGAAAAACTTAAGATACTCTATCTGCCAAAGTCCGCGCTTTTGGCAAAGCACTCTATGCACATACAGCCCTATTGCTTTTCATAAGTGCAAGGAAATAAATTAGAACAATAAGCTAAACAACAATACATAATTGCAGGTACTCTTAACTGGGCAGAGAGGCAAACATTACATTTACATATGTATGAAGCGACACACATATATACAACTATGCAGGGATGTAGTATGCATATTGTAAAACTTCTACGTTCCTTCTACCAACATATTTCGCCTTTTGTTCTAAGTTTCCATGAATAAGTTGCTGGATAGCTTTTCAACAAAACTTAATACGCTGTTTTGTTGTTGTTTTTGAAGCACATCAAATTCGCACCTAAAAATCTTGCACCGGTGTTAGTTTGTCGGTCAAATCCTCACCTTAAGTGTTTGAAACTGACAACAACGACAATGTAGCCCCTACTGAGTTGTCAGAAGGACTAAAGTTCATCCGTCGAATGGATCGTCGAGAGCAAAAGCTTAACAAGCAGAAAAAAGCATATAAAAAAGGCATGAATGGAATGTTGGCGACAATGAATACAACATAAAACAAGTAAGGCTAAGTTCGGCTGTAACCGAACATTACATACTCAGCTGAGAGCTTTGGGGACAAAATAAGGGAAAATCACCATGTAGGAAAATGAACCTAGGGAAACCCTGAAATGTGTTTGTATGACATGGGTATCAAATGGAAGGTATTAAAGAGTATTTTAAAACGGAGTGGGCCTTAGTTCTATAGGTGGACGCCATTTCGCGATATCGCTATAAAGGTGGAGCAGGGTGACTCTAGAATGTGCTTGTACGATATGGGAATCAAATGAAAGGCGTTAAAGAGTATTTTAAAAGGTAGTGGGCCTTAGTTCTACTGGTCGACGCCTTTTCGAGATATCGCCATAAAGGTGGACCAGGGGTGACTCTGGAATGTGTTTGTATGATATGGGTATCAAATGAAAGGTGTTAATGAGTATCTTAAAAGGGAGTGGGCCTTAGTTCTATAGGTGGATGCCTTTTCGAGATATCGCCATAAAGGTGGACCAGGGGTGACTCTAGAATGTATTTGCATGATATGGGTATCAAATTAAAGGCATTAATGAGGGGTTTAAAAGAGAATGGCGCCTAGTTGTATATGTGAAGGCGTTTTCGAGATATCGAACAAAATGTGGACCAGGGTGGCCCAAAACATCATCTGTCGGGTACTGCTAATTTTTTTATATATGTAATACCACGTACAGTATTCCTGCCAAGATTTCAAGGGCATTTGATTTCACCCTGCAGAACTTTTTCATTTTATTCTACTTAATATGGAAGGTGTTACACTCATTTTAAAAACCCATCCAATTACCATGTTTCATCCCTTTTTTCATATTTGTTATAGAATTATGGCATTTTATTCATGTTTCGTAATTTTCGATATCGAAAAAGTGGGCGTGGTCATAGGCGGATTACGGCCATTTTTATACCAAGATAAAGTGAGTTCAGATAATTACGTGAACTAAGTTTAGTAAAGATACATCGATTTTTGCTCAAGTTATCGTGTTAACCGCCGAAAGGAAGGACAGACGGTTGACTGTGTATAAAACCTGGGCGTGGCTTCAACCGATTTCGCCAGTTTTCACAGAAAACAGATATCGTCATAGAATCTATGCCCCTACTAAATTTCACACGGATTGGTCAATCTTTGTTCGATTTATGGCATTAAAAGTATTCTAGAAAAATTAAATTAAAAAGGGCGGAGCCACGCTCATTTTGAAATTTTCTTTTATTTTTGTATTTTGTTTCACCATATTGTAACTGGAGTTGAATGTTGACATAATTTACTTATATACTGTAAAGATATTACATTTTTTGTTAAAATTTGACTTTAAAAAATTTTTTTTTAAAAAGTGGGCGTTTTCGTCATCCCATTTTGGTAATTTTTATTTAGCTCATATACAGGAATAGGAGTAATGCTCTTGCCAAACTTCATCATGGTATCTTCAACGACTGCCAAATTACAGCTTGCAAAACTTTCAAATTACCTTCTTTCAAAAGTGAGCGGTGCCACCCCCTTGTCCAAAATTTTACTAATTTTCTATTCTACGTCATAAGGTCAACCCACCTACCAAGTTTCATCGCTTTATCCGTCTTTGGTAATGAATTATCGCATTTTTTCGGTTTTTCGAAATTTTCGATATCGAAAAAGTGGGCGTGGTTATAGCCCATTTCGTTCATTTTAAATAGCGATCTGAGGTGAGTGCCCAGGACCTACATACCAAATTTCAGCAAGATACCTCAAAATTTACTCAAGTTATCGTGTTTACGTACGGACGGACGGACATTGCTAAACAAATTTCTTTCTTCGCCCAGATCATTTTGATATATAGAAGTATATATCTACCTCGATTAGTTTATGCTGTTACGGATTACCGTTGTGCGAACAAAGTTAATAAACTCTGCGAGCTCCGCTCAGCTGAGTATAAAAAAGATCATGAACAATTCTGAACTTAAGAAAGTGAAAAATCTAACTACATTGTGAGTTGAATGGCATATAACCAGTTGGGTGTTATGACGAAGAAGCTTGAAGTTGATCAGATATTATAATGAAACAAAACTCATTGATTTATTAACGAAAAGTTATCGATATTTTTTCGGAGTGTTAAAAATTTATAATTGGCTTCTTACCGATTTGTTATGAGAAAGTTATCGGTTTTATATTGAAAAGGTTTCGATTGTTTATCGAAATGTTATCGATATGTTTTTAAACATTTTTCTATGTACAGAAAGTTATCATATTTAATATCGAAAAGTCAACGGAGGGATTTAATTAAATGACGGAGAGTTATCGATTTGTATAAAGAAAGTTATCGACTTGCTATCAAAAGTCTATCATTTTATTATAAAAAAGCCATTTGCAATCGTCAAGCTTTACTTACTTACTTAATTGGCGCTTAACCGTTTAAACGGTAAGGGCCGCCCAACAAGGTGTCCCAGCCTCTTCTTCGCTCTTCCAACTCACGCCATAGTCACACCAAGGGAGCTTAAATCGTTTTCCACCTGGTCCTTCCAGCGGAGTGGTGGTAGCTCTCTTCCTCTGCTTCCATAAGCAAAAGTAGTGCCACAGCGAAAATTTTGAATAAAAATACAACCACTTGAAATGGTAAAAAGATCAACTGATTTTATGGCACACAAATTAATATAGAGACAAAATGTCTCAATTGTGTTGTTAGTGTAGAAATGAGAAAAACTGAATTAAGCATGAAAACAAATACCAGCAGGATAGCCCAGTGGTTAAAGGCAACTGGAGTTTCACCATATGATTCACGGTTCGAATCCCGGTGAAACCTTTGATAACATTACAAAATTGCCTGAAGATGATTTTTTTGCGATTTTCGAAATGGTTCCATCGCAATATGCCAGTAAATGTTTCTTTCTTTTCAGTTTCTCGTAGAAAACATAATAATTGAAATTCAATTATTATAAGCCGGTGTTAAGCTCATGAATTCTTAAATAAATTCTTTCCGGCCTAAAAATTTACCACAGACAAAGCGAGAGCTTATAAAGAATGTACAATTTACATTCATTTTAGGAAGTTATATTAGACTCATGCATACTGTTTAAAGGTGTTTGGTGAACGACCAAACTAAAAAGACTCAATCAAAATCCAGGACTTATGTATGTAATAAAATAACTCTGTTCTCTTAGCCATTACTAAAAGCTAGAAAGAAAATACCTATACCACTTGCTGCTTCCCGATGTGACACCTGGTTCATAGAGCACGATAACAAAACGTACTCTATCGTTTCTTCTTCCAACTCGCATTTCCTATATCTCTCATCACTTACCAAGCCTAATAGTGAGGTACGACTGTTTACTTTCAAGTAGGTGTCTAGTAGATTCTTGAGTGATTTATTAGATACAGTCAGATGAGCAATTTTCTTAAGATGTTTCATTAATGACGTTTGAAAATGAACGTTTTTATAATATTGCATGCTCTGTCACAACTGGGTATACAAGTAATAAAAAATTTTCAAAATCTTCAGATAGTTCGCTGAAGCACACTGCAAAGACGATGAATGTGATGCGACATGCCTCATGACGGAAATATTACTAGAGGCGTGGACAAAGACAAGTTAGTTGCCGCAACAGCAACAACAACAACAACAACAAAGCTGTTAACCAAAGGTAAGCAACCTCTGACATCTTTGGCTCATTAATTTGCGTAAATTTAAACGTAAACGCTTATCAGTGCCACTGAAATGAAGTGCGACTGCAAATGATGAAGACAAGAAGGTAGACGGCAGAAGGTAGAAGCTTAAGCTAATATGTATGACTAAAATTCTGAAGCTGTGGCAAAAAACCAAAACACAAAGGATAAATACAATAAAAACGCGGTGACTTAGCGGGAGGGGAGATGGGTTATGCTTCATACTTTACAAAGTGTTTGCGAGCGATATAAAATTGAAAGGAATTTGTTTTTTTTTTTTTTTTTGCTGCCACTGTGGTGGACAGCTTGTGCGAAATATGGCGCACTGAGGCGGGATAATGAGTTGTGTCAAAATGCTTGATGCGCTTATTTTGATCGTTATTTACATTGCACACGATTTTTTCTCTCAAAATTTGTACTTGTTTTGTTCTATGCTTTGATTGTTGTTGTTTGGTAGTATTTTTTCGTTGAAATCTTTTACTCGTAGTAATCGGTTTTAAGCTGTCTCGTCCGTTTTACGACTTTGGAGAAATTTGTTTGCATGTCCTTTGGTTTTGGTTTTGTTGAGTTACAAACACACACACACACTTACTCTTACATTCCTGACCTTTCGTGTCAAATAAATTACGTTGAATTTGCATTTGAATTGATTTCTCTTGCAATAACGCAGGACTGGCGAACGTCTATTTTTTGCTGCTGTTAGTAATTCACCGTTATCCATACTGTATGTGACAATGACAACTAACAGCTGTCAGTTGGAATATCGATTGACGTGTATCATGACTTGGTACAGTCATTGTAGTTCTTGTAGGATGTAAGAATATATGCAGATTAGGCCGGGTGGATTTGTGGGGAGGCAAAAAATCGCCCATTGCCCTGTGAAAATCATATTCTAGGGATCAAAATAAGAAACTTTGCCGAAAGAACCATACCTCTAAAACGAATTCTGGTGTCCCCCAATTTGGGTCGAAATTTGGGTAGGGGCAAATTTTGAAAAATCCTACTTTGACCAATTTAGATGTTCCCATCGAGTCCAGATGTATGACCGACCCCCACTAACTTTGGAGGCCCAACCCACCGATGCCAGTGGCACACCCCCTGGAACCCCCTGTGGGTTCACCATAGAAACATTTCAAAAAATCGCCGGTTTTGCAATTTACATGAAAAAATCAGCGAAAGGCCTATGTTTTTTTTTTTTTGGAGTTTATTTTTCTCTTTACAAATTTATTTAGTCAGAATATATGTAAATGAAAAAATGAATTTAACTTAGTAATAGAAAAGAAATAAAAAAAATTATTAGAAATTAGCGTTTTTACAACCCTTTTAAAACCAAGGCATCACTGTGATATATTTGCATGTCGTAAACATAGTTGTGTGGGTTTTTTATTCAACCGTTTTAAAAAATGAAGGTATCACTGTGACACAATTGCAGATCGTAAAATTGATTGTGTTGTTATTTTTAAGCCACCACAAGACACAGCAAGTAGTATTGAAATTTCCATTTCATTCTTATTACCTCGTCTCGTAGACCATATATAACGCAACAGTATTTGTGAATGCATTAAGTCGTTGTGAAGAACTCAAAGTTTGAAGTGCTAATTTCAGATAAAAAAATATTTAAAAAAAAAATAAGTGAATTGACCATTCGAAATCAAAAAGTTTACAATGAATCCACCATCCTCTACACCGCAAGATGACGCTACTACATCAACAACTATCGAAAACCTAATGAGTCATATACCCAAGCATGATGTTACTGTTTTTGGTGTGTTTACTGATTTAACTGATCTTAATTTACCAACCCATCTGGATATCTTGAGATATTATTTTATGTACTTCAATATCAAGTATTACAGCTCTGTCGTGTACGGCAGTGCATTATTTTTCAAGTTAATTGGGTGGTCACGATTTCTAGAACCTCGTTTACGCAAAATTGTCATTCAATTAATTAAAGATAATTCATATTATGCGCATTCGGAAAATATCTTGTTATCAATGTTGTTTGATGATAGCAAAGAAAAGCGCGATTGTGCCATCAAGAAAATTCTGTGCTATCGAACCGATGTTGACGAGCCAGTGGAACTTAGAGTTTATAAAAAACCAGATATAAACTTTAATTGCACAAGTTATACGGAAATGATCAATTTGAATGATATATGTAAATATCGTATTTGAACCACCATTCACGCGAAGCATTCTGTACGATACATTGAAAGAATATTTAAATCAAGATGATCCACCGTTTAATGATCCAAAAATTCCATCACACATACAAGGAACGGAACGACATGTTCAATTTGCTAGCTAGCGTTTCCAAACGGGTTATACCGGAAAATATAGAGGCTGTTATGGCGACGACAATAGAGAGCCGTGCGAAATTGCCCAGACTTGAAAGTAAAAAATACTTCAAACAATAATTTTTTTAGTTTCTTTTCTATAACTCACTTAAATTAATTTTTTCATTTACATATGTTCTGACTAAATAAATTTCTTAAGAGAAAAAATAGATATTATTATAAATAAATAATTATAAATAAAAATAAAGAAAAAACATAGGCATTTCGCTGAACTTTTATGTAAAGTGCAAAGCCGGCGATTCTTTGAAATGTTTGTATGGTGAACCCCCAGGGGGGTTCCAGAAGGTGTGCCACTGGCACCGGTGGGTCGGGCCTCCAAAGTTAGTGGGGGTCATACATTTGGACTCGATTGGAGCACTCTAAATGGGTCAAAGTGGGATTTTTCAAAATTTGCCCCTACCCAAAAGTTCGATCCAAATTGGGGGACATCAGAATTCGTTCCGTCGGTAAAGTTTCTTATTTTGATCCCTAGAATACGATTTTCACAGAGCAATGAGCGATTTTTTAATCAACCCGCCCTAATGCAGATACATTTAATTTTTAGGTCTTGTTTTCAAGAATATGATTTGAAAAAAGGAAGTGATTCATCGATTAAAAGCTTCTTTGTCTAGACTATACCTAGGATATGGTTAAGTATTTATCTTGCAATTAGGCTGAATAAAAAGCTGCCCTTTCAAACTCCTTGTGCTAAGGAGGGGTCATTTACAAAGTTTAGTTCAGAATACTGTGCGCCTTTAACTGCGCCTGTGTTAGGTTCAAGAACTTTATACATTCGATAAACGACGAGGAACTCGTCTGGATTGGTGAACTAAGACGCACCGCATAGATTGCAACAGGGCAGTGCCTTGTCTCAGCATTGATAGGTGAGCCTTAATGAACCCTAGTAAAGCCGCTGATCACTTGTTACCAACGATCGGCTAGAAGGATTTTGACACCCGGAAGAGGCGATGTGAGCCCAGTGCTTGCTTAGCTGATGTCCAGATATCAACATTTCTAAGAAAAGGCAAATGGTAAGCGTTTCTGATGGCATTTACATCCAATTCCCATGTATCAGTTCAGACTAAGAGATACGAGGGAAGTTGCCTATGGTGTCGGTATGTTCAAGCATCCAAATAATATTTATTGAAAGGTAGCTCGCTGCGACCACGAGCAATCTCAGTCGTTCGCCGACTACGCTGGGCAGCACAATTTTTGAATGCAGCGCTTTGTTAGCCGGCTGACTGTGCCTAACACAAGTCGCACTGCATAGAATTCCGTACACCGCATCCCTGATACGATGGAAGGGTCGACCCAGCTATCTTACAGTGAACTCGGAGTTCCTGAGAGAATATGCTCCCTATAAACTTCCCATTCAACTTAGACCCATCCGTAAACAAGTTCTTTGGATCCCTTCTCCATATAAATTCTCCAACCCACTCCTCTATTGGCGGTTTTTAAGTTGTTTAGTACCAAGCTGGGGAAAAATATGGCGCATAGTAATATGTCTGAAGGTGAAGATAGTAAGAATGCCGCATTGTCAATAAGTCTAAGTTCTGCGGACCGATACATAATTACAGCCCGGGCTACGGCCGTCCTTTCCAAAAATCAAAAACTGAGTCCAAACAAAGCCATGCGTTGCCAGGAACCGCCTTCATTCTATGCCCATACTTAGCGCATCGCTGATAACGACTCTTTAATGGTAGTATAAATAATTAGACTCATCGGCCACGAAACTCCAATTAGTGTTTTTATATGGTTCTGTATAAGATAAATTCATGAGGAGCCTTTTAGCATAGCTAGATTCTTGCTTCACTTCAAATGTAACTTATTTTGAACCACATTAATCAAATGAAACTTTTCCCAAATCAAATTCAACTTTTTAAAATTAAGACCAGATTGTTTTTAAAACAAATGAAGCTTTTTTAAATTTAAATGCAGCTTTTCTCAAATCAAATGAAACTTTTTTATGTTAAATAAAGCTTAAATCAAATTAAATTTTTTTGAGCCAAATAAAGCTTTATTCAAATCAAATAAAACTTTTTTCCAAATTAATTGAAACTTTTTCAAATCAAATGAAACTTTTTTCAAATCAAATGAAATTATTTTAAGTCAATTGAAATTTGTTTAAATCAAAATAATTTTTTTTTTTAAATCAAATAAAACTGTTTTCAAATATTCTTTTTTTTTAAATCAAATGATAATTTCTTCAAATCAAATAAAATTTTTTTTCAAATCAAAAGAAAATTTTTTCATATCAAATGAACCTTTTTTCAAATGAAATGAAACTTTTTCAAACCAAATGAAACTTTTTTCAATCAATTGAAACTTTTTCCAAAACAAATGAAACTTTTTCAAATCAAATAAAACTTTTTTAATTCAAATGAAACCTTTTTCAAATCAAATGAAATTTTTTTCAAATCCAATGAAGCCTTTTTCAAATTAAATGAAACTTTTTAAATCAAAGCCAGATTGGTTTTTAAACAAATGAAGCCTTTTTTAATTTCTCAAATAAAATGAAAATTTTTTCAAATCAAATGAGAATTTTTTCAAATAAAATGAGACTTTTTTCAAATGAAATTAAACTTTTTCAAATCACATGAAACTTTTTTCAAATCAAATGAAATTATTTTAAGTCGACTGAAATTTGTTTAAATCAAAATATACTTTTTACACCTTTCATGAACATGAAATGGTATATTAACTTTGGTCAGATGTTTGTTACTTTGAGAAATATAGAAGATAGACTCACCATTAAGTATACCGAATTGATCAGGGCGACGAACTGAGTTGATATAGCCATGTCCGTCTGTTCGTCCGTCTGTCTGTTTGAACGCATACTAGTCCCTCAAATATTGAGATATCTCAATGAAATTTGGCACAAGGATGTATTTTTGTATTATATTAGACATTTGTCAGATCCGGTAGGATCGGACCACTATAACATATATCTCCCATACAACCGATCGTTCAGATAAGACGATTTTGGTCATTTCTGCGGCAATTTAGAAAGTATAAACGTGAAACTCGGTGATATATATTCTAATACATCTTAGAAGATATCCTGAAAAGATCACTTTGATCGGAGCTATATATAGTATATATCCCATACAACCGATCGTTCAGATAGAAATATTTTTGACAATTTCTCCCTTAATTTCCAATATAAAAACGTTAAAATTGGTGATATGTATTCTAGTATATCATAGAACATTTCCCGAAAAAAAATCACTTTGATCGGAGCTATATGTATATAGTATATACCTATCTCATACAACCGATCGTTCAGATAGAAAGATTTTTGGCCATTTCTCCCTTAATTTAGAAAGTATAAACGTGAAACTTTGTGATGTATATTTTAATATATAATAGAACATTTTCTGTAAAAATCACTTTGATCGGAGCTATATATAGTATATATCCCATACAACCGATCGTTCAGATAGAGAGATTTTTGGCAATTTCTCCCTTAATTTCCAATTTAAAAACTTTACACTTGGTGATATTTATTCTAGTATATCATAGAACATTTCCTGAAAAAAAAATCACTTTGATCGGAGCTATATGTATATAGTATATACCTATCTCATACAACCGATCGTTCAGATAGAAAGATTTTTGGCCATTTCTCCCTTAATTTAGAAAGTATAAACGTGAAACTTTGTGATGTATATTTTAATATATAATAGAACATTTTCTGTAAAAATCACTTTGATCGGAGCTATATATAGTATATATCCCATACAACCGATCGTTCAGATAGAGAGATTTTTGGCAATTTCTCCCTTAATTTCCAATTTAAAAACTTTACACTTGGTGATATTTATTCTAGTATATCATAGAACATTTCCCGAAAAAAAATCACTTTGATCGGAGCTATATGTATATAGTATATACCTATCTCATACAACCGATCGTTCAGATAGAAAGATTTTTGGCCATTTCTCCCTTAATTTAGAAAGTATAAACGTGAAACTTTGTGATGTATATTTTAATATATAATAGAACATTTTCTGTAAAAATCACTTTGATCGGAGCTATATATAGTATATATCCCATACAACCGATCGTTCAGATAGAAAGATTTTTGGCCATTTCTCCCTTAGTTCCGAATATAAAAACGTGAAACTTGGTGATATATTCTAATATATAATAGAAGATTTCCTGTAAAAATCATTTCGATCGGAGCTATATGTAATATATATCCCATACCGATCGTTCAGATAAGGGGGTTTTTTGTCATTTTTTAGTTTATATTTATCTTAAAAATCGTTTAGGTATGTAGATCATTTCACTATATATTTCTTATCTTATACATCCGATTATTTGGAGATTACGAACGGGATTAGAAAATTGTTCAGCCCCATTCATGAAAGGTATGAAGTCTTCGGCACAGCCGAAGACAGTCCGGTCCTTACTTGTTTTTAATTAAATTAAACTTTTTCCGAATAAACTTTTTTTAAACTAAATTAAACTTTTTCCAAATAAATTTTTTTTAAATCAAATTTTCTTCAAATCAAAACAAACTTTTTTTCAAATCAAATCTAACCTTTTTCAAATCAAAGTAAAGCTTTTTTAAATCCAATGGAGCCTTTTTCACATCAAATAAAACTTTTTTCTAATCAAATGAAACATTTATCATATTCGTTTGACTTGATAAAAGTTTCATTTGATTTGAAAATTTTTTTTTGATTTAAAGAAAGTTTCATTTGAATTAAAAAAAGTTTCAATTGTTTTGAAAAAAGTTTAATTTGATTTTAAAAAGTATAATTTTGTTTGAAAATAGTTTCATTTGATTTGATAAAAGTTTCAACTCATTTGATAAAAGTTTCTTTGAATTGATAAAAGCTCCATTTGATTTGAAAACAGTTTTTTTTCAAGATCATGCTCATAGTAAGTAATGCAATACCAGTTACTAAGAGCAAATTCGACAATTCCAAAAGAAGCTCATCGTTTGTCATCCAAAACAAAAGCGTAAGTTTATAGCTTAGCTACTGTAATAATTTAAAGTGCCACTTTGTATTTGTTGTTGCAGAATAGAAGAAGCGAGACCTACATACATACATATGTTCCAGTATATCTACATATATTGTATATACATTTGCAACTAAATATGCAAATTACATGGTAAGCAACTTGCACGAATTGCAATGTTGCAAGCGCACTCATGAAAACAAACACCAGCTGGTTATTGCAGTCACCCAGATGCAGCAGCACCCAAAGGAAGTAAGGCATGTGCATTTATATGCCGCATTGGCAGTAGCGAGTCAGAAGGAAATCACTGCAAAAAGGTACTTTAGCTCAGACAATAAAACTTGCAAAAAAAAAAAAAAAACAGGACACAACAACAAAACACATGTTCATCTTACTGCATTTTGGCGATGTATCTCCATGCATTTGGAATCTTCAACTTCTCTCACCTGACACCCCGTACCCCTCAGTGATGCATACAAAACATAAACACACTAAATCAAGTCGAAAGCGACGATAAATTTTAGAGTATTCCACTGCCAATGCACGATGTAAATGCTGGACGAAAGCATTGTTAACTTTAGGGAGCCCAACTTGGTTGGGGGAAATTGTGATGCTGATGTGGCATGTGTTTTGTAAAATGTGCTCGCTACCTTGCGACGTTGCTTGACTGTCGCTGTCTGTTTGTAAAATTATATGTAAACGTAGCTGTACATATGAGTTTGGTTTTTACTTGATCTGTATGTGCTGATAGGAGCTGATGTAGATGCTAATGTTGTCGTCACTGATGGCAGTCAACAGCAGGCGGCAAATGACAGTAGCACCAGCACCAGTCAGGATATATCAAAGGCATCTAGCAAATGGTTGGAGACTTACTAAGGTATGTAGAAGATTTGCAGGTGTTTTTGTACGAAAATTTCTAACTCATGGGAATAGCAAGCGAGGTGTTGAAGCGGGTGTTGGCTTGTGATTGTAGTGAAATGGATGCCGGTATGTAGGTTGGGTTGATTCCTCTGCTTTTTATTTTATGCTTATTCATGTTTGAATATTTGTAATTATGTATGTGAGTACACAGAAACACAGGTACAAGTATTAGGATTTTTTACACAAAGAAGCATTGCCATTTTTAAATACCAGACTGGAACTCTTACGTACTTATTTACTTGGCGCTTAACCGTTTAAACGGTTATGGCCGTTCAACAAGGTGCGCCTGTCTCTTCCTCGCTCTGCCAACTGACGCCAATTGGTCACACTAAGGGAGTTTAAATCATTTTCCACCTGGTCCTTCTAGCGCATTGGGGTCCGCCCCCTTCCTCTGCTTCCAGGCGGGTTCCGATAGAAACACTTTCTTAGCCGGAGCGTCAACTTTCATATACATAATTTGAGTAGACAGCGTAGCCGCTGCGTTTTACTTCGCTGGACTATGTTGATTTCTGCGTATAGCTCGTACAGCTCACAATTGAATCTTTTCCGGTACTCACCATCGCCAACGCATAAATAAAAATGTAAGGCGCGATAACCTCCGAAGAGATCTAAGGCCGAGCTTCTCTTCCAATTTGCGTCGTGCTCCTCTTGATTTTCCCTACAAATTGGCCGGACGGGACCTACATGTTTTATGCCGACTCCGAACGGCATCTGCAAAGCAGATGAGTTTTCACTGAGAGCTTTTCATGGCACAAATACACTCGGAGCGCTTGCTAAACACTGCCGAGGGTCGACCCCGCTTAGAAAAATTTTCTTTTAATTGAAAAACCTTATTTCTAAAATTTTGATGTTGCTTTGCCCGGGGTTCGAACACAGGGCACGCGGTGTGGAAGGCGGAGCACGCTACCATCACGGTGGCCGCCAACGCATAGAGGCCCGTAAATCTTTCGAAGAACTTTTCTCTTGAAAACTCCCAGAGCCGCTTTATCTGATGTTGTCATAGTACATGCTTCTGCACGGTATAGCAAGACGAGTACAATAAGTGACTTGTAGAGCATGATTTTCTTTTGCCGAGTGAGGACTTTACTTTTCAAATGCCTGCCTTGTCCAAAGTATTTATTGGAAAGAGAGATTCTTCGCTGGATTTTAAAGCTGATGTTGTTGGTAGTGTTGATGCTGGTTCCCAAATAAATGAAGTCTTTTACTATTTCGAAATAATGCTGCCAACTGTAGTGTGGTTGCCAAGGTGCATATGCGCTGACTCTTTTCTCGATGACGGCAGGTACTTCGTTTTTTCCTAATTCATTGGAACTCTAAATTGAAAAAATATTTTTCCTTTAGTACAGCTAGGTATTCCATTGAGAAGATGAGGTTATTATTCGTAGAAAAGTTCTTGTAAGTCACACTTTAACCAAATTTTGGATGTACCAAGGAAAATCAAGGCTCGCACCACCTATTTGGGTTTGGTCGATAGTAAGCTTGACAGTTCCGAGACCGAACTGATAATACCCAATTTTTCTTGTGGTTTTTGTATTTGAAAAAACACTGATGGAAAATTTATGTGGGTATCACTACTTTTTTAACTCTGCAAACAACGGGTGGCTCAGCGGTTAAGGGTACCTGCGCCTTTCCATCTCACAGGAGGACGCCGAGATATCAGTGACCATGAACTGCTAACGCCATATTTCAAGGGTGTAAAGCGAAATTTCAACGAATCGAAAATGATGCTGTGCTACTTTGAGTGATAACGGTGGTTTTAAAATAGTACATAAGGGACGCTGTTATAGCGGACGTTTTTTCTTGCCGATATTTAATGTAAGACAACTTGGCGTGTAGGTAAGTGGACGTTCAAACAAATTGAAACACTCAGAACTTTACCTAGATAGGGAGGAAAAAAGGGGAAGAAGAAGAGTTCCTCTCTTCAATGCGAAAGTAGTGGAAAGTTTATGAACATCTGCATTAATTGATAGCAGAATCCGTGCAGTTGAGAAGAGTGGATAATATTAAGAATCAGAGAGTAAATGAGTTCTCTCACAGTGCTGTATCGCACCAATAATTTTCCAGGGCTTAGCAGCCGTGGTCGACCCAAAAAACCGTGTTGGCATGGACTCGTGAGACCACTGAAGTAAGTCGAAGGCAATTCGCTTTCAAGAGCTTTGCTGAGAGATACCCTCGGTGTTGCAATCGACATGAGGGAGAAGAAGCTGGAGAAAGAATGAAGAGAAATTGATCGGCTGAGGGAGAAAAACTTGCTTTAAAGAGGCAGAACCCAGTTCCAGCGGAGTGTCGAAGGTTAGCCCTATTACATGTCTGTCTAAAGCGGAGATCGAACTTCCATAGCACAATTGTGTTTTCTTCTTTGCGTATGCGTAGCGGAATTCACCTGCAATTCTTGGAGAGCCATGGTCTCAAGGTACAGAATATCGGGAAAAGGCCTTGTGAGCAACTTCCTCGAAAGATGACAGTCAGAAAGAGGAAGAGAGAAACAGAAATATAACAACAAAAGAGATAGCATCAAGTCTCCAGCTTTCTCAGATAGACGGCTAGGTAACACTGAGATTCCGAGTTTTCCGAAAGAATAAGTAACGCGGCTAATTGAAGCGTTGATTGAGCTTAGAAAACCCTGCGGACAGATGTCTACCAAAAGCTTAATTACACTAACCATCTTCAGTTTTTTTGTTTTTCCTGATGTTGCTCGCATACTTTTTTTTAGATCCTTTTTCTCCCTTTCTGGCTTCTGGTTTTTTTTTCACCTCACGTACAATATTTTGTGGTTATCTTCTAATTGATCTACGGCCGTCAACTTAATCATTTTTGCAACAAAAATATTTCTTTGTATGTGTATAAGCTTACGCGTATATCCCTGCAAAAAATTGTGCGATTAAACCCTAAAGAGGTCTCCCATAGATCTGATTTGTCTACATTTGGGCATAATTGATCCCCTTTAGTCCCTCTCGGGTACAGTTGGGATTAGTCCGTATGAAATCTATGTTTTAAGAAATATTAAAAAAACGGCAATGAAATGAGTAAAATAAAAAAGATTACAGGGGATTGAATCGAATTATTTAAGAAAAATTAGTAGCCCAATATCGAACCTAAATCACTAGGACTTATCGGCTACGCCGGAGATGGGGTAATATTTCCGGAGAATATTTTTTATTCCTTTTTGAAAAGCGGGCGAACAGCTTAAATCAAATAGATTTGATGGCTTGGCAAACCCTTCGATTGTGTTTCTACCATGAAAGTTTCTCAGCAAAAAGGCATATGCCTTAGCAATTTCTTATTTCAATATAAACCGAAAATGAAACTAAAACAATTTGAATTATTACGCTTGCTTTTACGGAGCTTAAAGGCTGAGAAATTAGAGGGCAAAATTAAATTTTGCTTTTCTCTCCTACACGTTTTGACGCTCTCACGTCTTACTCAGGGAGTCTAATGATTTTATTTAAAAAAAACAAATTATTAACAACAAACATAAATACAATTAAATAACAAACATAAATACAATAAATTAGGTATAATTTAATAATGTAAGTGTTGAAATTAATGTTATTTAATTGTATTTATGTTTGTTGTTAATGAATTGTTTTTTAGAATAAAATCATTAGAATCCCTGAGGAAGATATGAGAGCGTCGAAACGCGTAGGAGGGAAAAGGAAAATTTAATTTTGGAAAACAATTTGAATTATTGTTTTAATTTAAAATGGATTACATCGGTGAGTATCATTCTACTACCATTGGAAATAAATATGCGGCTGGTCCCTATTTGAGTATTTATTGAAACGAAAAGGACTAGTCTTCATATGTTCCCAAATAGGTGCAAGGGGGATTGATCCTATCGATCCCTTTCGGGTATAAATGGTTATAATTAGTCTCTTCATAGGACATGCTCAAAGAAAAGGGAACAGTTCAACTCATATAAAGAGGTCAAAACCGGCTATTGTTTTATATTCTTCTGCGACTCATCCCGGATTCATCCTAGACTAATCGCATTTTTTGTAGGGATGTATTTCACATACATATGTATATTGGAATATGTAAAAAGAGACTAAAAACCAAGCAAAAGATGTGGCGAATAATTTATTGTCAATTTAGTTTGATTTATATAAAGCTTTGAAGTCATTAAGTACAGATTATATTGATGCATGCAGTCAGTCTGTCAATGGAGTGCCATCATACTGACGCCTTTACATATTTGTATGTATATAACGAGATACGTTCCAACAAGGTAATTCCGTAGCAGCAACGATTGTACGAGAGCTTGCACGAGATCTTTGGATCTGCTAGTTCAAAGTTAATTGAATTTAAGTATCACAGATTTAAATCGGGCACCCTCTTGCTTGTTGGTTGCATGGTGGTAAGTAAAAATGAAAACAGATTAATTTTACACATATAAGTATGTAAAATATTGATAGAATGTTTCTTAAATTTATGAAATTTTAAATTAACTATTTCCCGTGAGGTGCGAATAGCCGTAAAAGTGAACATGGTTTAAATGATCATAATGAATGAACTAAAGTGTTCTGACAACAGAGTTAATAACAATTTTTATAAATTTATTGATTAAGTTATGGCAGAAGAATTGAAAATCAACTAATGTTTCCACTTGATAGGCTATACACACGTTGCGTCAGTGTCAAGAGTCTTCATAGACCTGAGTCAAGACTCGTTATAGGCAAAGCTTTTTCAACTTTGCAGGCAACTTAAATTCAGTCATTGCAGCATACAAGCAATTTATTTTCGCGCTGCCGAAAGCTGCTTTGAAATCGACAAAATGTTGGTGAGTGTCGATTGTCTTATCATGGGTCTTCTTCAGGATCTGCCGCATCGTAAAAATCTGATCGCGAGTAGGTTTACCAAGTTTGAAGTAGCACCGAACAGCTCGTTGATTGTGGGCTTTAGTTTTTCTTACAGTACGCTAGATATGTAGAGCTCGCGATATTAATCAAGGTGACTCTGCGGTAATTAGTGTGGTTTACGAGATCGCCTTTATTGTGGGTTGGGCAGATCAAATTTAAATCAAATCTGGAGACATGCTCACCTCACCTCACCTCCCTGTTTGAAATGCTCGGCGGGTAGTATGTCGGCGGGATTTCTTAGTCGTACATATTTTCCAACACCGGCTCTTAGGTCATCGGGATCGTCTTTTTCGCTGCTAGCTCCCACTGAGCACCCTCTGTGCATGAGTTTCCAATTCGCCACGTTCTGCTTCCAGTGTTTTTCTTCTAATTAGGTGCTTTTATTACTCTTGAAAATACATATCACGCATATTACAGATTTCGGTCCCCTGATTCGGTTCCATATAAGATTTCGGTTTAAGTATGGGTGCAACATCAGCTTAAGGTTCGCATTCAGTTTCGGTTCTAGTGCTGGTTTCGGAAATGTTCCTGGTTTCGGTTCCGGCGCAGTTAGGGTCCCCAATGCAATTCGATAGCTATTCGAGGCTAGGTCTCAGTTTCGGCCTCTGCGACTCCATGTACATTTTAATTTAACCTTCGGTCTAGGTTCCGTAAAAGGTTTCGGTCTTGGTTCATTTCGATTCAGCAATCGCTTAAGGTTGCTATTCGGTTTCGGCATTAGTGCCGATTTCTGTGTTACGGCTGGTGTCATCTTCTGGATCAGTTTCGGTATGGCCCGATTTCGGTCCCGAATACAGTTCGATTTCAATTCCGGTCGGTCTCGGTTCGCTTTTTGAGTCGGTATGATCGGGTTGCGGTTTTGAACTCGCGACCAGTTCTATATTGGGTTCAGCTCTCCTCTAAAATCCCGGTACGGCTTTGGTACAGATGTTTGTATTTTTACTATTGCTGGTTTCGGTTCTCGTTCGGCTTCGTTTCGGTTTGGTACCGAACTCGGTTTTTTCTGCCTCAATTTAAGCCATGATCTGGATTTTCCGCAAGCCTAAGTTCCAAATTCTTTTTAAATTCGATCGCAGTTCGCTGTCACGATGTCTTTCATTTCGGTTTCTGTCTTTGGCACGACCTCGAACCCGAATATGACCTGATTTGGGTACCAGTTTCTGTTCAGATTTCAGCAAATATTTCGTTTTCAATTTCGGTTTCAGTTTATGTCATGATTTTAGTCCTGGTTTTATTGCCGGATGGGATTTCAGATCCGGATTCAAATATATAAATATAATTCTCTTCTGGCTTAGTGCTGTCAGTTCTAGCTTTGTCCCAGTATATATTAGGTCCGGGTCCAGTGCCAGTTCCGATTTCAGTTTCAGTTCATTTTACGTTATATTACAATTTACGGCTTCCGGCCATTTCGGACCACTTGAACCACTTAGAATCACACAAAGTTTTAGGCAACATATCACCCGCATATGCGAGCTTATTATCTAAATGCAAGGCTGGATAGTGTGAATACCGAGCCTAAATCATTAGATAAGGTTAGGTGGAGTGGCCGCTGCTCCGACAAGGTGAAAACACCTGACTTGAGTGCTTTTACTGTTCGCTGTGATATTAGATAATTAAAACGGCGACACTAATTTCTGATCATTATGTGAGTCACTGCATAGCAGCGATATACCTCCGGATCAGGCCAACGTCAATACCCGGAAATTGAGGGGATTGGCGTACATTTCTACCAAGATCTAAACGCTTTACCCCAGCAAAAGCTGAGCTGAATTATCCCCCATGCAAATAATACAGTTATGGGTTTTCACATAAAACTAACATAGTTCTGGCTTTTTACAACGCTAAGCAGTATTGCGTGCGTTCCTACGAGATAGTGCCTTGTCAACTCTCCTATCACCAACCAAGCAGAAGATATTGACGCCCGTCAATGGGTGGCATCCAAATTATCTTTATTGCAAAGTAAATTGCTGCAACCGCGAACGAATTCAGGAAGCCCCGGACTACGCTCGACCGTAAAGGTTTGGTGCTCAGCGCTTTGATTCCGCCTGACTGTTCGAATAGATGTTAAACCTTCTAACACATGACTCCAGTGGTCTTGATAGAGGCAACTTCTGCTTAAAAGACGCTGCAGTGGCCAGACTGTTGAAACTATCGGCCGATCTGGGTTACGGTCATAACTCTATAAGCAGACTAAAAAATATATCGAGCTGTAAACTAGGTCCCCCAAACAAACATCATCTGGACATCTACTCAATCACGTAAGTGTAAGAGTCTTTCTATTCAGAAATCGGAGCTAACAGAAAAAATGATATCAAAGCTAGAGTCGAACGAAAGATAACTTTTGCCAACAAGTTCTACATTGGGCTAAGTATGTACGTTAATGAGAACTTACGTTCTATCTTCACGAATAAAAAAAATGTTTTAAAGCCTCTTGTAATACCTAATCAGCTGTTTGGCTCGCAATGACGGATAAAATGTCTGCGAAAGATTTGTGCAGTTTTTCTTATACCGACGGCGAGTATCCGGCGGACAGCAAAAAGAAGCCCAACGGTGAGGTCTTGTATGCGAATGGATAAAGATGCTTGGGTAAACCTGAATTCGGAACCAAAATATGATGGTTTGGAATAGCTTGGTATTTTCAATTGAAGTCAGTCAAAGCACCAAGAGTCTGAGCAGTTAAATGAAATGGAATAAAGGTAGTATAGTTGACACACCTCGAAATTTCTCAACAAAGTAATAGAAAAATCGGTCACTACAAATTCTTGTGCTACGAAGAACAAAAATTCTTGCATATGCAAATCTTTTTAGATAAATTGACTATATGCGAAATTCATTTTGACATCTCTTCACATTCATCTTTGAAGCAAATAATGCAATAATACAAACATTTTTATGATCAAGGCATAAAAAACTCTTATAAAGAACTTTCTCCATAAACATGCAAAAGGAGACCACAGCTATTTGCCACATACGGAGAATATGAAATTTAAAAATTTCACTACACTGATAAATGTCGCAAACAATTCAAATATTCAAAACATTCTAATAAATTTATGTTTAATCGTCGATTTTATCAAGCAATCTTACTTTATAATCTACTACACGTTTACACGACTTATAACGACACAGCATTTTATAAAAGAACCTTTCCGCGCAAGCAAAAACAACACACCCACAGCAGCAACTAACATAAAGCGCACGCATGCGCAACTTTCTCTTTTCATAAGTGTGTAAATTGCAGTTTTATTTCATTATTTACATTTGCTGACGCAATGGAACGAATTTCGGATAAACAATTTAGGCAAAAACTAAGAATTCAACAGGTGAGACTCATGAGACTCAAAAGATTCCGCAAAAAACAAAAAGATCAAAGTTTTTGCGGTTTACTGACCCATTTATACGAGAATATAAACAATGCGAACGTGCTTCGAAATTCTGGTGGCAAAGTTAAAAAACCGAAAAAGAAAAGAAAAAAAAAACTGTAGAAAAGATGGGAATAATAATGAATGAAAACCGGAATAAATTGGATCACTGATTGTGAGCATTTTATATCAGAATTTTTTTTTCAGCCATAGAAGACAGATAGATATGAAGGAATGTGAGGCGTAAAAACGAGAAAATAAAACCAAACCGATTATTAGTAAAATGAGTGTAAATCGATATGGTAGGCTTGAGATTTCCAATAATGTTTTGTTTTTCTAGAATGTGTATCTTATAATTCATGGTTTGTTGTTATTGTCAGCAATCATCATGTAATGTCCATGAGTCGCTATTATCAATAATAATATATCACCTTTCATTTTCCAAAAAGGTTAACTCAGGAGAAAAGTTACATGACAAAGTAAAAGGAGGATAATGAAGCAATGAGAATGAAATAAATGAAGTGGCATGCCGCATTTAGAAAGGAGGAGGGGAAGAAGAGGGAATATAGAGGAATGAAAACATAAAGAAAGGGAGAATAGAAAGGTTTTAAAAGGGAAAGAGAGTGAGAGAGGTAGAGAATGTGTCAAAAAAGCGAAATAAAGTCACATGCTGACTGCACTTGGGGCAAAAGCAAAGAATAGCTCATAGCTAATTATAAATTCTTAAAAGAAACACATTGCAGGAAGCTGCGCGCCTTTATAAACACCTCGCCAAGAATTGTCCCGGGATGTCTTCTTATGACGGCAGAATATCATCTACACAAAGAAAAATTAAGTTACAGGAGGGAAAGAATGAGGATCGAGTGGAAAGAGAAGGAGATTAGGCTCAAAAAGGTGAGTATAGGAAATAGAAACAGAAGAACGAGAGAGTGAAAATTTTAAAAAGAAAAGAAAGGAAGTATATGAATAGGTTTGAGTGGTAGAGGAAGAGATTTATTTATTTATTTATTTATTTATTTATTTATTTATTTATTTATTACGACTCTATTGAGTCTAGATCAAAACAAATTTCTACAGAGTAGGCTTAAAACTAATTACAAGTAACTTAAGCCTATAGGAACTCAAGGGATAAAGCATATGCTTTCATTCATTCATAACAAGTTTAAAAGTAAACGGAAACAAAAGTAAAACATAAATAAAGAGGGGAAAACATATTTAGAGAGAACATATGCAGAGAGAGTGAAAAAATTATTTATAAATATGAGATAAACTCTTTGCTATAATCTAAGAAGTAAAAATAGTTTTACAATATTCAAACAAATTTCTTTTAAATTTAGTTATGCTATTGCATTAAAAATAAAAAAAAAATAAATGTAAGGCGCGATAACCTCCGAAGAGATCTAAGGCCGAGCTTCTCTTCCAATTTGCGTCGTGCTCCTATTGATTTTCCCTACAAATCGGCCGGACGGGACCTACATGTTTTATGCCGAATCCGAACGGTATCTGCAAGGCAGATGAGTTTTCACTGAGAGCTTTTCATGGCAGAAATATACTCAGAGTGCTTGCCAAACTCTGCCGAGGGGCGACCCCGCTTAGGAAAATTTTGTTCTAATTGAAAAATCTTATTTTTAAAATTTTGAAGTTGCTTTGCCCGGGGTGTGAACCCAGGGCATACGGTGTGGTAGGTGGAGCACGCTACCATCACACCACGGTGACCGCCAATTAAAACATTTTAGCTCTTTGTAATAAAGATTACATTTATCTGACTCACATCTGAACGCAGGTAATTTAAAATCATTTCTTCTACGAGTGTATATGTTGTGTATATCATTGCCATACTTTATATTGACCCTTAAGTATTCTGGTAGGGCACCATCTACAATGTTTTTAACAAATATCATTGTGTAATAAAAGTGCTGTTGTTTAATACTTAACCAGTTAAGAGCCGACAACATATCCCTGATGGGCGTGTCATAGCGCTTACGAAGAATGTATCTCATTGCTCGACTTTGTTGCTTTTACAATTTATAAATTTGGTATCATTCATTGTAAAAAATATGGTTGGGCAATAATTTAAAAGAGGTTCAATTATTGCTCTGTATACCATTATTTTGTACTTCCTCTCTAGAAATTTGCAAGTGCGTTGCATAAAATATACCTTTGTTGCAATTTTGCTGACGGTGTAATCGACACGATCATTAAAACTTAATTTTTCATCGAATTTAATACCCAGATATTCAATAATTGATAATCTTTCTATAGTTTGATGGTTTATATTTATGTTATTAAAGTCATTTACATCGAAATTTCTTCTCGATATGGCCATCAATTTTGTTTTGCTTATATTTAGGTTTAAGTTTGTTCAAACACAGCCACTTATATATTTCATCCAAATCATATTGTAGCTTTTCCGCCATCTCGCTCACATTTCCACCGCTTATCATTATTAATGTATCATCCGCGAAAATATTGATATCACAATACTTTATACAATTTGAAATATCATTAAATATATACTAGCAGACCCGGCAGACATTGTTCTGCCCTAAATTTGGTCTATATGCATACATTTTAATAAGCTTTTTCCGTCTAACTCTACCCTCCCCCTCTTCACTTTTTCTTAATCCTTTTACTCACTCCTCCCTCCGTCTTTTTCGCTTCATCTATCTCTATTTTCGTCTCACTCTATCTCTTTCTCAGTCTCCTTCTCCTTCCCTCTTTTCTCTTCTATAAAGTTTTCCCCATTCTGCTTCATCCCTTATTGCCAGGCAAATTTATCAGTTTTGCCAGGTTAATGCAACTAAATCGAATATCACAATTAAAATTACTTTAAAGCTCTCAGCAACAACTTTCATTTGGTATCCATATTACACACACATTCTAGGGGTATCCGGGTCCAGATTTTGCCCATATCTTGACACCCTAGTCACCCAGCGGTATAAAAATTATTCTGTACTAAAGCACTCATCAACAGTTTTCATTTGTTATCCATATTGTATAAACACTTTCTAGGGGTACCCGCGTCCACGTTTTCGCTTATACCTCGAGACCCTACTTACCCGCGGTTACGAAAAATACCCCGTATCAAAGTACTCATAAACAGCTTACATTCGATACCCATATTGTACAAACATATCCCAGGATTACCCAGGTCCACGTTTTGATCTCAAGACCCTTTCCAGAACGGGATAAAAATTAGCCTATGTCTATCTCCTGGTTCTAAGCTTCCCCTGCACTAATTTTCAGCCAAATATTTTCACGCGTACTTCCTCTTCAATCACTCTTTATCTATTAAGAAAAGCGCATCAAAGGTTTAAGCATTCAAAGGGACATAGGGACAGAAAAAGCGACTTTGTTTTATACTATGTAATGATATGCATCCATACATATGTACCTATAAACCTACGCCCGAAGTTAAATAACGCAGCGAATGCTATATATGTACGTATGTATGTGTCGCATCAAGCCTCACTCAAAAGCAATTAGCGCGGAGAGTTCACAGCGAAAAAACACACATACGCATTTTTTGATAAAAATGTTACTTTTGTTTAAACAGTTTTGCTTGATATAAGAAAGGAATCAAGTATTTTTTTTGATGCAGATCGAAGGTAAATAGTTCAAAGTTTCACTGAAAAGTAGAATTTTTTAAATCCATCCATCCGTTTATGAGTAATAGCAGTGTAAACAAAAATTTTATTATTTTTTACTACATTTTGGCAATTTGCCACGCCCCTATAATATAAATCTTCAAATTATATTAACTGTACCATCTGACGTAGCTAAGCTTTCAAATGCAAAAAACCGTTTTAAAATCGGAGCATTCTGTGTGAAGTTATGTGCGTACATGGCATTTAGCGACTTTATTTTATAAGATTTATATATATATTAAATAATATAGGCGCTAATGCTGATCCTTGTGGCAGTCCAATCGTAATGCTCTTATCTTCAGATACTGACGAACCAACTACAGTTCATTGTTTACGACTCTTTGTGAAACTTTCTAACCATTTCAGTTCAGTACCACTTATACATATATTAAGTATCTTTTTAGAAGCAAGTTCCAAGAAAACAGCTATGATGTATTTATTGCAATTCAGCTATTCTTTCCAACGGGCAATGACTAGACTTAGAGCACTTTCGCAAGAGTGCTTTCTCCTAAAACCAGATTGTTGCGGGATTAATATTTGGTTCGATTCTAGATATTGCACTAATTGCTTTTTTACCACTCGTTCGAGTATTTTTTCCTCATTCGGTAATGTTTTTATGGGTCTCATCTCATCGGCTCTAACTGTTTTCGCCACTTTCTATATTGGCACAACAGTAAAAGTTTTCCATAAGTCTGGAAACACCCCATTTTTCAAACTCTCGTTGAATATTTGCATGTAAAAAAACCCAAAATATATTATCGCATCTTTTATGACTCCTTTCGCTAAAAGATTATTTCTGCCTATTTTATATTTAAGACTTCTGCCAATTCTTATTATTTCATCAGAGATGGAGAATAGATGGAGTGTTACAGGAAGGTAGAAAGGCAAGTAGAAGGGGATGGAGAGAATTACGGAAGAGGGGACGGAGAGAGCAGGTAGATTGTCGGAAAAAAGGGGGGATAAAAGTTTACGGAGAAAGTGAGTGAGAGATGGCGGAAAGAGAGTAATAAGGACAAGTGGAAAAAACCATAAAAGGCGAGTGGAGTCATGTATAGGATAAGAGTAAGGAAGATGTTAAAGGGGAAAAATCACATTTTCAGGCTGATTAAATACGTTATTTTGTAACAGAAACAAATTGTCTTTAAAAAATTCTATACAGCCAATTCACAACAAGTAAATTATAAATAAAATAATAAATAAATAAATGTAAGGCGCGATAACCTCCGAAGAGATTTTAGTACGAGGTTCTCTTTCAATTTGCGTCGTGCTCCTTTAAGTTTTCCTACAAATTTGCGGGACAGGGCCTACTTGTTTTATGCCGACTCCGAGCGGCATCTGCAGGGCAGGTGCGTTTTAACTGAGAGCTTTTCACTGCAGATATACACTCGGAGTGCTAGCCAAACACTGCCGAGGGGCGAAAACGCTTAGAAAAGTTTTCTTCTAACTGAAAAAAGCTTGTTTCTAAAATTTTGATCTTGCTTTTCCCTGACCGTGAACCCAGGATCTTCGGTGTGGATGGCGGAGCACGCTACCATCACACCACGGCGTCCGCTAATGTAATAGTGAACAGCGAAAGCATTGCTAATAATGCACTGCTGCAAATTCGAATGTAACTGATCCCGTTAAGTTGAGCGAGCCTAAAATTATTCCACATAATTTTGATTGAAAACATGTACTATGTATATATGAGGAGTTCCAAACCAAAACGCAATAGGTGCATACCCAATTGTTTTTAAGTTATGGTTGGGACTTAACTTCACTTTCTAAAATTGATGTAATAACCTCTTTGAAAAGTAAAAAATCCGAAAATTTACCCTTTCTGGAACATTGCAAGAAATACATTTCTTAGCAAAACGCAATAATTTCATACCATATTAACATTATTTTGGGTTAAAAATTTTTCTTGTTTCTCTGAATGAGGATAAGTTGTGAAGTACTGCTATTCTCAGTGTACAATAACAAGGCCTTTTCTTGGTAAGGAACGGAATATATCAAAGCTGCTTACCATTTTTATTATAATGGCATCCAATTGAAATGCAATTTCACCTTGAGTTCAATCACCAATTCTTAGCATAAATAATTCGCTGCATCAGTTCTGACGCTTAAGGCACCGCCACATACATGATATAATTCCATAATCGCAATGAAGTATTAAGGGATGTGGACAACTTTTTCTGGGCACCACGATAACTTGCATCACAATTAAGTCTGTGGTCACAAGGCTTAACAACACAAGTCCATTTTTGGCACAATTGAGTTATTATCAAATTTTGTGAAGATCACTCCAATAGTTAACGAGATATTAAGAAAAGGCAAACAGCGGAAATATAGCATATCTAACTTGTGCTTTTATTCCATATTAAGTTTGTTGTTCGAAAACGTACGTAAGTATACTTGTAATGTTTTATTCAATATATTTTCCTTCCAATGCGTATCATTACTTAACTTATGCCTTTGTTCTATGCTTTATTTCCTATTATTTGTAAACATAATAAGAGATATGTTATTTTTCCAAGACGACTTATTTGTGTCAAATAAAATTACTTGACTTACTTAGGTATAAATTACGTTTTTGTGCGTATTTAGAAAACTAATAGTATTTATGTAAGTTACCTGCCAGCATAAGATGTATATAATATCATCTGAGATATTCCAAAAAAAGTTTGTTCGATTCCCTCGAAAACTTTTTTCAGATTATAATTTAAATCGTATTTGTTGGCGACCTTATTCTTCAAATAACTATCTTATTAAGCTGGCTCGAGGTCTGTGTTTTAAAATAAAACACCGTTGATGATTTTTTCTTTTTTCTCAACCAATATATTTCGACTGCTCTGCGGCGATCGTCATCAGGGTTACAAAACTAATAAAACAAAAATAATAGTAAATAAACAATTAACAAATTATCACAAAAAATTTGTAAAATGATAAAATTTTTTGTGATAATTTGTTAATTGTTTATTTACTATTATTTTTGTTTTATTAGTTTTGTAACCCTGATGACGATTGCCGCAGAGCAGTCGAAATATATTGGTTGAGAAAAAAGAAAAAATCATCAACGGTGTTTTATTTTAAAACACAGACCTCGAGCCAGCTTAATAAGATAGTTATAATTTAAATCTTTAAAATGCTCTCCTTAAAAACACAAAAAACACACTTGTGCTGTTAAGCCTTGTGACCACAGAAGTGATGTGACTACAACATTTTCGTCAAATCGAATTAAAATGTCCGTTCGCTGTAAGATAGGGACATTCTGCAGCTACTAGTCACATTTACTCTAGACCGATGCCATCGTTTATAATAGCCTAATGCAGTTTCAAACATTTCAGAAAGAAGAGTGAGCTCTTTTTTGTGGTCTTTTTTAATTATCAATTGGTATCCATAAATGATAGGCATCTGCTTGTCTCCAATAACCCAGGAAATTTACAACAAATACACACAATGCAATTCAGGGATGTGCATCTCAACCTTTTCTTTGACCTTACATTAAAGGATCAATTGAAAAAGCTATGCTTAGATTATTATAGATGAAGCGACCGCTTTACCTTAGTGGCAGGCCAGGTTAAAACTTTATTGCCAACTTTCCTACAAAGAAGACCGCATTACTCCAAAGGTAATGGCCCGTAATCGTAGTCGAAATAAAATAGAGTTATATTGATTTAAACATGGTTCTAAATTAAATATCATTTTAAGTCTGTTATAGTCCACTTAAACACTATTTTATCTCTAAAAAAGTATTTTAAATTTAAAATGACTTGAGCGCGATTTTAATTTTTTTAAAATAGAGTCTAAGTTGGTGGTCTGCTGTCAAAATTTGCGAGAAATTAAACAATTTGCTATTTAAACGCGATGAACTTAAATGGAAGTGAAAAAAGGCTTTCCCGATAAGCAAATATACATCAGGAGCTAATTTATTATACCTAGAATGCGTACTAATATGTTTGTAATGAAAATTACACAATCTTAAAATGTGCGATGGTTACTTGGCTCCACATATGAGAAATCTTTAATTAAGACTATTCCGCATATTTAGATATTTTAGTATCTTTTGAGGAAAAAGTAGCATCCTATGCTGATTTTGCCATTAAAATAAAAAAAAAAAAATATTCAATGGAAGGAATTATTTACCACAGGCGTCGATTTTTAATACATGCCAAAAAATTTCGGGAGAGGTGTCAAATGACGCGTTTTAATTTCGGAAGCAATAATCCGAAGGCGGTAAAGTAATACTTGTACTCTGTCAAGATATTTTTGCAAAAAAAAGAAAGAGTTTAAGACTTTCATGTAGTTGTGTAATTTTGGTGATATTGTTGTACAAAAAAAAGAATTAACTAAAAAGGCGTTTTGCGCTGATACAATTTTCACCAGTTTCGCAGCCGCTTGAGGGTAATTATTCGGTTTTTTGTGAATATCTATGAATAAAAGAACAATTTCTTATTTCCGACTTTTAATTATTGAATTACATTACAGAATACTTGAATTCAATTCTGCTGGCATTTCCTTTTGGGTCTTCCATTCCCCTTTACATTTGCCAATTCCTCTTAAAAGAAAGCGTGAAATAAAACATACATACAATACAACAAGAATTAGCAACAAAAATTTTAAGAACTGCCTGGTACGGGCGCTGTTAAACTACTTCCCACTTTATCGCCCTCTTAGTCTATGCCATGGTCGACTTGAGTTCTAATGTAAAAGGAACTTACACTTTGTAGGTCCATGTACAATGGCTGAACATTCTAAGTCACTTCTTTCCTATGGAAAACTATTCTAAACTCCCTTTATTTATGCTGAATTTGGTAAGACAAACCAAAATTTTATTTAATCTTATTATCATTGAAAGTCCTGCATACTTATTAGTATCGAGGTTAGAGATATCCCTATTCGGTTTCGGGTATATTAAATTAACCGGCTTTAACGGTTAGGGTCACCTAACATTTAAGGTTTGCATCATTTTGGCCGTCTCATCTAACTTAATGAAAACAACTTTTGTTTACAACATTCATACAAACTATATTAACTATTCAACATGAATAAGAGTGGATAGCCTTGTTGCTTCCTTTGCTTTAAGGAGCTCAAATCTGCTTTAACTACTTATTCGTTTATGTTGCGAGATTTAAATAATTTTTTAGGAACGAAATTAAGTAAATTTTCTTTAAAAAAGTATGTTCATGTTCAATTAAAAGATTGTGCACTCAATTTTAAATTTACGGCTGATAAAAAACAGCAAATTTTTACAAAACGTTTGCTAATAACTTTTAAATAGAATTGAATGATAATTATCCGCCACCGGAATATGATCAAAACGCGGTTTCTGGTACTCCTTTGACAATTTTTGTGTTATTGTAAAAGGTTTTGTCAAAAAATTACCATTTTTTTTACGAGGAGTCAAGTAACCACGGTTGTAAAAAATTTCTTCATAGCGCCAATCAATACCTTTTTTTCATGCGGATACCCTGTCCATGCGTATTTTAGCTGAAAGCTGTATTTAATATGTCTATGACAGACTAAAATTTTAAATTCCGTTTTTAATTTAGGCAAGATTTTAACTAAAGAATATTTTAGTCAGCGACTATGATAACGGGCCAATACTTTATTTTATACTACGAAGAGGCTATACTACTGAAGAAACGGCGTTACTCCGAAAAAACGTTTTATTGCCAAAGTCAGCGGGAAAAGACTGCATAGTTTCGTTAAATATGCTTTATTTTCAACTCCTCCAAAATTGATGTACCATTTCCATGATGATTCCATGAAAGGAAAAAACCAATCTCCCAAAAGGCGGCCGATTTATTCATATTAACGAAATGTATGTACTTCAAACAAACCTTTTTTATAGAATAGAACTCCAGGATATGAATAATTTATGAGAGATGGGCAGCTTGGAGCAATATGGTTGGAATATATCGAGGATTAATGACTACCGCCGAACGTTTGACGCAGGATGCTTCGCCGTCCTTGAATTTTTGTGAGGACAATTTTCGAGTTAGTGGGGTTCGACCAAACTGGTAGGAATTGTGCGTATATCAGTAGTCCATATAATCCAACTTGATGGCTTCAAGTTGCGCCATCTCTCATCATATCAGTGTTATTGTTATTGTAATTACATATGAAGAATAAATGCCTATTGATAAATGCAGGGATGGTGCTGTCGTTTGAATGAAACATACGTATGGATGCATACATATTTTTCCAGTGCTTTTGTATGCATTCGGCATTATTACAACCACATGCATACAGAATTAGTACAAAGGGCGTAATACAGTATGCATGCTCCCTGAGAAACTACGCTTTATACTGGCATTCGTACAAAGCTCCAATTCATACCACAAATATATATGCTTCATGCTTTCATTTACAGCTCGATAGTTTTTAGCACTTTCAGGTACAAACAATTAGCAATTAAAATAAATTAAAAAATTAATTTAGATTTAACATATCAAAAGCTTTTGAAAAGTAAGTAATTGTTTCTGAGTCTTAAATTTGTCAGTTCTTGTTATTTACCCAACCAGTGTTAATACTCCCCTCAAAATACGCACCCATTACAATTAAAGCTGTTAATGACCATCGCAAATATTAAAGTTTATAACTTGATAAACAAATTTAAGATTTACGTAGGGGCATTATGATTATAAACGCATAAGCCATACCATATGTACTCAGTTTAATACGCTTTTTATTCATCATTAAATTAAACATTTCACCAAAGATTGCCGTAATTAGTAGCAATCGTAAAAAGGAAGATTGTAATAATATATCTTATGAAAACCATAAAAAACGTGAAAAGAAATTTAAAATGTGTCAATTTTGTATAAATTTGGTATGAACAGCAGGTAATTAACAAACGTAATGTATTTTGTACTTAAATTTTTATGATCGAAATATTATATACAACCAAATATCACCAAAAAGAGCGTGTGTACGAAAGTTTTAAAAATACGTAATTGCCAAAAGTTTGAATACATGCAAAATCTTCAGACGTTAATAAATATATCAAATTTTATTATTCCGAGTCCCAGTCCCACTCCCAGTCTCAGCCCAAGTCCTAGTTCTAATCCCAGTCCCAGTCCGTCTCTGGTCTAGTTCCCGGAAAAAAGGATAGTAAATACTAATACAGGCACATTAGTACACCAAATTTCAGGCAAATCGATTAGGACGTACATGTGTATATAGGTATGTGGGTATTATTAATTCATGTCTTTATTTCGGCTTCGAATGCTTATTTATCAGTTTTGCCAGGTTGATGCGACTAAATCGAATATAAAAATGGAAATAACTTTAAAGCCATCAGCAACAGCCAGCATTTGATATCCATATTACACACACATTCTAGGGGTGCCCGGGTGCACGTTTTGGCCTATATCTCGAGACCCAAGTCACCCAGCGTATAAAAGATAATTTGTAGTAAAGCACACATCAGCAGCTTCAATTTGATATTTATAATGTAAAAACACACCCTATTGTTACCCTGATCCACGTTTTTGCCTATATCTCGAGACCCTAGTCACCAATAGGTATGAAAACTACCCTGTACTAAGGCACTCATCAACAGCTTTCATTTGATATCCATATTGTATAAACACATTCTAGGGTTGCCCGGGTTCACGTTTTGGCCTATATTTCGAGACCCTAGTCACCCAGGGGTACGAAAAATACACAGTATCAAAGTACCCATAAATAGATTCCATTTGATGCCCATATTGTACAAACACATCCCAGGATTACCCAGGTCCACGTTTAGATCTCAAGACGCTAGAGGGAACAGGATAAAAGGTATCCTATGTCCGTGCGCTGGTTCTAAGCTACCTCTCCACCAATTTTCAGCCAAATCGGTTCATCGGTTCTTGAGTTATGCGTAGTGTAACTAACACGACTTTCTTTTATATATAATATATAATATATTTTTATGTACGTAAGAAAAAAAAAAAGAAGAAAATCACTGAAAATGGTGCTTTTTTATAATTTCCACGTTTTATTAATTATTATTATTAATACTAGGCTTGGAAGCACTACGACCTTTGTGCAGATTTATTGTGCATGACCTTTCAGCCTAATTTTGTATCTGGAGGCTTTTGTTGTATCGAAGTACCTCTTCAGGCTTTTTACTTCATATCACATAGGGATTAAGAATCACACCCACTAGATGGGAGAGTCTCTGCCTTCCCAGAGCCACGAATTCGCAGAGAATGTGAACCGTCGTTTCATCCTCCAGCTCACAGAAACGACAAATTTGAGTATCGGATAGATTTAACTTACTTAGATGATATCGCAGACCAGAATGTCCCGCATAGTATCCAGTGAGAGTTCTTAGGTCCTCCCTGCTTAGATTAATGAGTTTAGATGATAATTTCGTTGCCGGAAGTATAAACAGTTTGGCCCGTCTCTGCCCTGGGCAATCAAATCAGTGACGTCTGAATTGCTTAGTTTCCCAGTTACTTATAGTGTCCCTGGTGTGTGCTTTTTTAAGCCCACAAAAGGGCTCTAGACCATTGAAAGCTGCTATAGCACCCTGCTTTGCTATGTAATCTGCATGTTCATTACCTTCACGTCCCTGATGTCCGGGAACCGATCCTAACAAAACCTTGTTTTCGGCTCCCAGGTCATTAATGATTTCAGTGCAGTCATCCACTAGTTTAGATGTGACTGTTTAGGATTGCAAGGCACGCAGGACGCCTGGCTGTCCGACATAATGTAGATGCTTTTCGGTGTTGAGCATCTCCGCAGGCATTCTCAACCACAGACTTCTATTGCATGGATTTCTGCCTGAAATGTGGTGGGCTAGCATCCCGTTGGTATCGATTTCTTGAAGTTCGGCCCACAGATGCCAGCTCCCGCTATTCCGTCATCGAATTTCAATCCGTGAACCAGACCTCTGAGTTAGGGTCATTATAGGGATTCCCTGATTTCCAGTGCGTCCTGTCGACAATGGATATTTCAAAGTTCCGGGAGATTCTGTGCTTAGGGGACATTGCGTCACGCAGTTGTAATGTGGGATTTCATAGGAATTGTCTTATTATGTTTTATATTATGTTTTCTTAATATAATGGTTTTTATGTTTTTAGATAGGTCTCAACAGCTTTAAGGGATCGATGTATAACAGATTACGGTATATCACAATTCTGAGGATAAAAACCATTCTCAGCTGCAACGCCCCTCCGACACAAGATGGCGTCTTCCCCCACTTAAGGAAACGTCAAAGAGGTTTTTTTCTGAAGCCTGGTAAAATGTCCGAC